>NC_140411.1:138397863-139611300 GCF_965140295.1 Lepidochelys olivacea
TTTGAAATTCTGTTTCTGCTTTCTCTAAATATTTTATACTTAACATAAATGAAACATTTCTTTAGTACTGAATCTTGGATTATAAACATCTATATAGTATATGTAACAGAATGGTTAAAAGCATAAAGGTAAGTGATATATTCTGAGGCAGTGGTTCTCAACCTGCAGCCTGTGGGCCACTTGCAGCCCAATGAGCATACAGTTGCAGTCTATGTGACATCCTCAGGGCCATTCCTGTAACATATATTGTGTGGATGCGGCCAGATAACGCATAAAGAGCTGCAAATGTGGCCAACAATGGTAAATAGGTTGAGAATTGCTGTTGTAAGGGATTATTCTGTTCCTGTTCTGCCTTCATGCTTCAAAAGCTGTCACAATGTAACCATGGTATTTTGGGCATGATCCATCTCCTGTCTACTTCATTGGGGGTCAGAATCATATCTTTGATAACAATGTTGTATTGAACTATTCAATGGTAAAATAATTGAACTGTAATATGTTTATGAAAAGTGTGTTTTAGGATTTTTGTCCTTTAAATGTTTTTGTTTTAGTTAAAACAAACTTCATAATATTATTGATAAACTGCATTTAAATTTTCACAGGTTAAGATGTCATGTTGTAGAAAGTAGCAAGCCTTCTACTCTGACATTAAAAGAGAATTCATTTAATATCCCTACAAAAACGAATGAAGATTTACATTTACAGGTAAGAGTGTTATTTCATAGAAATGGTCATTTAACAGAATTATAGATTAATAGCTTACCACTATAAATGGCAGTAGAAGATTTATTGAAACAGTACAAAACAAGTTCAAAACTGAAAATATTTTCAATGGAGGAATTGAATGCTACAAAGTAACTGTAAACCAAATACAGTGACGTAATTATTTTAATGATTCTTGAGATAATGAACTCTACTACATTTTCCACTTCCATCACACTACTCTCATTCCTTTTAGTAATTCTACTACTTGAGGTATGTAACACATATAAGTGTTCCTATCTATCGATTAGTAGAAAATGGTCATTTTTTATATATGTACATACATTGTCTATCTACAGATAGATCAAAATAGAATTGTTTATATCTCTGAAGTAATATATTATACAGATGTGATCCAAATTATGGGAGCACACTGTGATAGAGGAATTCTTGAAGATTTTTTGTGTGTATCTTATAAAATATACTATTGGATAATTCAGTATTGTAACTGCGTCTCAGAGTTACCTACAGCTAAAATCACTAGAGATAGGAGACTTCATTCAGTAAAAAGCTATTTAATATCATATAACCTATTTTTTTTCCAGCTAACTCAATTATTACAGGTTAATAAGAGACTTCAAGAGCAGATTGATCGCTGTGTCTGGTTCCAGCAGCTAATAGTTGTATTAGCATTGTTCTTAGTTGCTATTGCTGCCTTTTGCTTCTACCTGTTGTACACTCCGAGATGCTAAACAACAATGCTTTGTACTACATGTGCTGCCTGTGTTAATCGGGTTGAAAAGAGAGAGAATCCAATGCTGCTCCATTAAACCCTGAAACTACCAAAAACGAGAGAGGTCTGTGCTCTCTTGAGACTAAAGTACAACATTGAGTAATACTATTTGCTGTTAAAAGAAGAAACAAAAGACCAACAAGAGCGCAGAAATTTACTGAAACTGTCTTGACACTTACAGTACAGAAAGAAGAGGATATTCGAAGAGCTAGGAGCTATGTTCACTGGACATGTTATTGAATATTACCGAACAGAAAAGATGACTAAATGTAACATAACTTAAAACTGCATAGAATATATTATTTTTCTCATTTTGGTTGAAGTACTTTTAAATGTCACCTTTTTAGTTTTGTTTCATTCTCATGCATACAGGATGTACTGAAAGGTGCAGGCAGGCTGCTTAAATGTATTTAAAAAAACCTCTTTATTTTTTTACAGAATTAAAATAGTTACATAGTACAGGTTAGATTTTTCTTACATGATATGTGTGAATGTACATAGTGTATATGAAAATAGGGACATATGAACCTATAGTACACAGTAATTAGATGGTCATGCTTTTTGAAATTCAAGAACAGCATCCTTATCATGGTTAATTCTTTGTTTTTTTTTTCTGAATGTAAAATTATTGTATCAATATTTCATGCCAGACAGTATACATCGTGCATCAGTTTTTAGCCATATTCCCCAGAAAAAAATGCCTGCCATAATTCCAAAGACATTTGATAAAACTACTTTTGTTGAGACACTGTCCTAATTAATTATAGATATTTTGTTCTGTTAAATTTCCCTACTTTAATGTTTATTAATTTCATGTTGTTGTAGAAGGAACTCTTTATTCAAACTCCCAAGCAACATGCTGTTAAGTAGGTCAGCAATAGTCAACTGCATGATTCAAATAAAAGCTAAAAAAAGAAAAAAAATCAATGTAGGAAACATTTCTGAGAGATGTGCAATATACTTCAATCATGCATGAATATTTGGAAGAAACAAGCCAGGTCAGGAAAAGACTGGATATATTAGACTATGAAAAATACAGTATCTGTTTCTTTGAAAGCATTTTAGGAATGATCTATAAAATGAGTGAGAATTTATTCTAGCAAAGATTCTTTGTACTCATTTCTGTAAATATTTATATTGAAATTATCTAAAAATTAAAAGCCTAAAAGGAGACATGGTATCTTTCATAAATTTTTAAATCCTTTTTTTTTTTTTTAAACTAAGCCTTTATAATAAATGCTTGAAACTTAAAACTGAAATCTGGTTCTTGTTTTCTCCACATATTGCCTTGTCCGGATAAGTCTCTTGATTAGTGCTGGGCTGATGGCTTTGATTTTTTTAAATCTATTAGAAAAGATAATTGCAGAGTTCATGGTATATTTTAAGGTACTGTTCCCCCAAAAAACATATTTAAGGGGAAAAAACAGGACAAACTTTGGGTGTCTGTCTCTCTCATGTCAGTGTCTCTTTAATGATTATAGGTGTGGCATCATTGACAAAGTAAAAGAAAAACTGATCAGTATTTTATTCTACAAAATTGTAGGTAGTGAACTAATAGACTAATTCTGATGAAGCAGAATATCAATCCAATAAGGTTACTGAAAATGTACTATATAAATGGAAAGTTTCTTTAGAAATATCTTCGTACTTGGTGAGCTATCCTGTATGAACTCATACTTCATGTTTTATCACAATGTTCTCTTCATTTTTCATTATTCTGGGTGTCTTCATCTTGCTTTCTGCTGTTCTTTTATTTTCTACAATATTGAATACATTCAAACATAGGTTACCATTAGCCATATTGTTTACATTATTTTCCTATACTTCATATTCCAAACATTTCACCATCAACAAAGCATTTAATGGAACATCCTCTGGAAAAATAATCTAGAGTTCTGGTAACATACAGTAATTTTGTAAATTAGAAACAAGATTTACTAACTCTGTTTATAAAATGCTTATCACTAATTTTGACTGGATATAGTAGCACTTTATTGTAAAATTGCAAGGAATATATTCTTAGAATCTTTGCCAATATAAATATTCTAATGTTCTGGTGCTTTCATATATTTTCAGTATTTTTAATACTATCTTAGTATTTACTTTGTATAATTGATCAGATGAACATGTTTTCTATTTTAATATGTTTTAGAGGAATAAATGCACTTGTGAAATATAAGGAAAAATGTAGCATTTACTGTTCAGTCTTAAAACATTTATTGTAAGAGTTAAAAATCTGTGGGTTTTGCGGTAGGGGTTTGTCCTTTTAGGGTACAGTTCCTAGCACAATGGGACACCAACCTAGTATTGGCCTCAAGGTACTTGGTTTACCAAGATAGTGTGTGTGTGTTTGCAGTGTCCATACACACGTGCGCACATACACAATCTTGTTAAACCTAACTAGAATTTCAGTACCATACAGCATATGAAGATATAAATGTAATCCAAAGAGCATAATGAACCACAGAATAACTTCACTTTTGGGGCTAGGTTTATTTGGTACTTCCTCAGTACAAGGACTTGATGACCTCTGAAGGTCCCTTAGTGTCCTGCATTTCGATGATTACACAACATACAATTCTTCTTTGAGTAGTGTCCCTATGGGTGATCCACTTTAGGCACACATGCGCCTCTTGAGCTTTGATTGGAAACTTTCAGCTAGACGTGTCTGTTTGGCCCATGCATGTGCCCTGTGTATCCTAGTGCCAGATTCCGAGGCTATACAGGGGTGCGCAGGTGATCTGCCTTCAGTTCCATCGCAACGGCCTTAACCTAAGATGGAGACTTGGCGTGTCTGCCTTGAGCATGCCTCAGCCTTTCTAATTTTTCCCTAGTGTTAAGATACATACTTAGTCTAGTAGTTGTTGGTAGTTTGTGTAGTTATAGTTAATTAGTTTTATACGTGTTGAGGGATTGGTTTGTTTGTTCTCCTTTCCCTTTTCCCTCTGGGAGACTCTCTATTTCCTGGCAGAGCATACCTGGCTTCAAATGCTGCCTCTCCTGCCAAGAGGCTATTCCTGTAAGCAACAGCCACTCTAAGCATGTCCATTGCTTGGAGGAGTCCCACATCTCCCAGAAGTGCAACTTCTGCTTGGCCCTCAATTCTAGGGGAACGAAGAACAGGGAGATCAATTAAAGACTGTTTGCGATGAAACACTCCCTGTGACCAGAACCAGGTCAGGAGACCCTCTTCCCCTCCCCCACACACCGTACATCTGGCCCCAGACAGATCCCTTCCACCTCTACTTGCTGTAAATTGACAGCAATGTACCAAACCGCTGGTAGTGTCTTATAGGGAGACCAGGGTTATGCAACCTTCACCTTGCCAACCAGCCTTCTCACAGGAGACAGTTGAGGAGCAGGAGACTCAGCAGATGAGGAAACCACCCTCAAAACTCCAAGTCGTCTTTGTTGGCGGATGAGGTGGTTATGCGTCCATCATCTTCCATTGCTGACAACTTCAGACAATTTCAAGATCTCATTAGGAGGATAGCTGCCACTCTTCAGATCCCTTCAAAAAGGTCAAGGTTCCACAATACAAAGTGCTGGATATCTTGCAGTCAGCAATACTCTCCAAAGCGGTGCTACCCATCAATGAGGCTAAAATGGTGTGGCAAACACCTGCCACTGTTCCGCGCCCTGCCCCCCCTTGTAAAAGGGGAAATAAAAAGTACAATGTTCCCCCTAAAGATTGACTTTTTGTTTTCCTATTTCCTACCTAACTCATTGGTAGTACATGCAGTAAGTGAATGGGATAGACAGAATTCTTCTAGGTTTACCCCTTACAATAAGGACTAGAAAAGGCTGGATCTCCTGTGGGCAAAAGTCCTATTCATCAGCAACCCCGCAATTTTTGATTGCTAATTAGCAGGCAATCATGGCTAAATACAACTTCACCAATTTAAAAGGTCCGTGACGTTTATTGAACAATTGCCACAAGAACACAGGGAGCAGTTCCCCGTCTGTGGTCTCTGAGGGCCAATTAATAGCCAGAACTGCTCTTCAAGCATCCTTAGATGCTGCAGACACTGGTGCCAGATCCATCTCCACAACGATAGTTAGGCTTGGGGCATCATCACGCCAGTTCTCAGGGTTTCCAGAAGAGGCACAGAACACTGAGGGGGGACCTCCCTTTGGCAGTCAAACTCTTCTTGGAAACCATGAATGTGTCCCTGCACATACTGAAGGACTCGAGAGCTACCTTACAATTCCTGGGCATATATACACCTACAAATAAGAAAAGTTTTAATACGTGTCAGACTGCCCAGAGGTCACGTTCTGCTCAGTTTTCTGGATTCCATAGATCCTCTGAACCCCCCCAGAAAGAGACAGATTCCAGAGAAAAAGAGCTGCTCAGCCACCCAGGCATCATCCAAACAGTTTTGTTGGGTTGGTCAAGAGTTTGAATCCTCCCATACCTCTGGAGTTATAGTTGCACCCATTGACCCAGCTCCCTCTTTGGGGACCACCCTTTCTGTTTCCAGCAATCTTGGAAACAGATCACTACCAACAAGTGGGTCATGGAGGTCATAATGTCAGACTATACATTTTACACTGCTCCCTCCTGTCCACCTCCATTCCCTGTCCCCCTTCAGGGACCCTTTTCACAGGCTTATATTAAGACAACAGGTGGACTCTCCTCCAGCTAGGAGCAATAGAAGCAGTCCCTTCCCCTCACATGGGTGCAAGAGGTTTTACTCAAACTGTTTCCTAGTGTCAAAGGAGGACAGAGGATGGAAGACATCTTAGATCTAAGATTCTTAAACAAGGACATGAAGCCTCAAAAGTCTAGGATGATGACTCTGGCAACAATACGTCCCTTACTGGAGGAAGGAGATTAGTTTTCGGACCTTTACCTACAAGATGCCTATTTTCATATATTGATACACACATCACACAGGAAATACCTACGCTTCACATTAGGCCAGGATCATTTCCAATACCGGGTGCTTCCCTTTGGCCTGTCGTCATCCCCAAGGGTGTTCTCAAAGGTCTTGGCAGTAATGGCAGCTTACCTTCAGCAGGAAGTGATCCTCATCTTTCTGTACCTCAACAACTGGCTCCTCAAGGGTCTCTCCTACAAAAGTAGTGTTATCATCCCACATGGCCCTGGCTCTGGTCCAGGAGCTGAATGTAAAAAAATCCACATTGACACCTGTACAAAGGATGCAGTTTATACGGGCATATTTGGACTCATTGACAGCCAGACGCTGCCTTTGTTTGGGCTTTTTAGGACACATGGCACCTTGCACCGTTGTGATGGATCACACAAGGCTGCATTTTTGATGCTTCCAGTGTTGGCTCTGATCAACCTGCTCCCCAGTCAGGAATACCCTGGACAGGCTGTGATGGTTCCCCTGCAAGTTTTAAAAAAAAAACTCCCTAAGCTGGGGCAAATCAGTGTTTGTGTGGGCATCCCTTTCTGGTGCCTGACCCATCAGAGACTTTAACAACCGATGCATCCCTGTTAGGCTGGGGAGCCCATCTCAATGCCATCGCAACTCAGAGCAGGTGGACAACCCAGGAAACCAGTCTACATATCAATCTATTTCAGGCCTGTCCAAAATGCATGTCTAAAATAGACAGGCCTGTCCAAAATGTCTACCTCACAGGCATTTGGAACGCCACAGCCAATGCCCTCAGCAGACACTTCGCACAGTACTACGAATAGGAGTTGGGAACTCAGATTCTCCACAGCATATTCCAAAGATAGGAACTGCCACAGGTTGACCTTTTTTGCTTCCTCAGAAAACAAGAACTGCCCTCTTTTCTCCTCACCACTTCTTGAGTCACCTTCCTTCTGTGTTGGAAGGAAGGGTTTGTTTTATTTTTCCCCCCTACACCCCTAATTCTGTGGGTCATAAACAAAATCAGACATGAGAGCCAGAGTCACCCTTATAGTGCCTACCTCTCCAAGACAGGTGTGGTACTCGCTTCACCTCTCTAACTGCCATTTTAAGCTTCCAGCCATTCCTCATCACCTATCTCAGAATGTGGGTTGTGTTCTTTATCCCAGCTGAGTAGTTCTGCATCTCAGAGCATGGTTCCTCAACGGTTCTGGGGTTAGAGGCTTCCTGCTCTGTGGAAGTACAAGAAGTGCTACTAAACAGCACACAGACATCAACCTGTACTATTTACCTTCAAAAATGAAAAATACTCTTCTTGTTGTGGTCGTTGCTCCTATTGGCCTATTCAGTTCCATTCCCACTTAGCCTGGATTACCTGTTGGATCTGAAGAAATTGGGATTATCCATCAGCTCGACCTACGTACATTTGGCTGCTAGATCAGCCTTTCATCCCACAGTGGAGGGATATTCCATATTTTGCTCACCCAGCATTTCTAGATTCATTAAAGGTTGGGCTATCTGTACCCCCCACATTATATAGCCAACCCCAACCTGGGACCTCAACCAGGTTCTCAATCATCTTATGAGACCTCCATTCGAACCAATGGCAAATTGCTCCCTGCTCCATTTATCTATGAAGATTGCCTTCTTAGTTGCCATCATGTTGGTCCGTAGGGTTGGGAAAATCAGGTCCTTACTGGTGGATCCCCCCGCTTTTACAGTGTTCTTCAAAGATAAGTTTTTACACCCACAGCCTAAATTCCTACAAAATGTTCCACTGGATTGCCACTTTAATCAGTCCATCCACCTACTAGTGCTTTTTCCAAAACGTCATAGTTGTCAGAGGGAATCCTATTTCCATATCTTGGATGTTAGAAGAGCTTTGGCCTTCTATTTTGGCTAAGCAATTTTGAAGGTCACCTAGGCTTTTCATCTTCTTTATGGATAGATCCAGGGGATTCTCTCTCTCTCTCTATTCAGAGACTATCCAAATGAATAGCTGTTTGTATTTTCTGTTTGTTACGAGTCTGCAGGTACTAACCCCCACTTAATGTGATAGCACATTCAACCAGATCTCAGGCAACATCTATGCCATTACTGAAGAATGTACTAATTTTTGAGATACTGAGATGGGCTTCAGTACATGCATTTATGAAAGATTATGCCCTTATACCTATGACATCAGATCTGATGCAGCACTTGGTTCTGCAGTATTATCTTCAGTTCTGGACTCCATTCCAAATCTCCCCCCTCCTAGGGATACTGCTTGGAAGTCACCTGAAATGGAGCACCGATAGGGACACTACTTGAAGAAGAAGAAGTTACTCCCCTTGTGCAATAACTGTGGTTCTTCAAGGTGTGTGTCTGTATGGGCGCTCCATTCCACCCCCCTTCTCCTCTGCTTTGGACTGTTCCTTAGGAGATGTTTGGGTAGAGAAGAAACCGAGAGTAGTTCACCCGCACAGCCCTATAAAGCCTTGGCGTCTGGCACAAAGACGCATAGGTCATATGCATGTGCCGAATGGGCTCGGCTAGATGAAAATCTCTGATCAAGGGTCCTAGAAGCACATGTGCACTTGAAGTGGAGCACCCAACAGGGGACACATCTCGAACAACCTCAGTTATTCAGTGCAAGGTGAGTAACCTCTTCAAGCATGTTTAATCCTAAAACAGCATGTTAAACTAACTTTATATGTGTTTCAGCTAAAGACTATGTACAAATTAGTATTATCAATAGTTTTAGGCTCTTGTGATTGATTTACCCAGGAAAGCACAGTTTATTTTTAACTGTTCATTTTGAAGAAGGTCCTACTTCTGAAGCTGAGTAGAGTCCTATAGCACACAATGATCAGGCTAGGTGATTTGAAATGAGTGGCTTAATTTAAAGTAGCACATGGTGGAAGGATCATTTTCAGCATTTCCTTCTGAGGCCATACGCATATCTAAAGTTCTGAGCCAAAAAACATTTTAGGGGACATAAATCCATGAATTGGTATTAATAGCAATATGTAGAAAAGTGGGTCTGTGTTTTTCCTTATGTTTTCCTCATCACAACCAATGCAATCGATTCATGTGTTGCAAAATGCAGCCGTTACTAGATGAATCATATCTGTTGACACTTGGGGAGCTAGGATTAGAACCCCACTTCCTGAGCTGTAAACACTCACACTTGAACTAAAGGAGAGCTCCCTTATTTTTACAAAAGTAACAAGCCCCTCATACTCTATGGGCCAGCTAGTTGAGGGCAGAATTGTACATGTGCACACAAACCAGTACATTATGTAGTAACAACTGTATCATCTGTGTGACAGCTAAAATTCCCTGGGCTACTTCCCCATGGCCTCCCCCCAGCACCTTCTTTATCCTCACCACAGGATCTTCCTCCTAAAGCCTGATCACGCTTGTACTCCTCAGTCCTCCAGCCGCACGCCTTCTCACTCCTTCATGCCCTCCACTAACTGATGGGAGGTCCGTTTTAAACCAGGTGTTCTGATTAGCCTGCCTGCCATAATTGATTCTGGTAAGTTCTTAATTGGCTCCAGGTGTCTTAATTAGCTTGCCTGTCTTAATTGGTTCTAGCAGGTTCCTGATTGCTCTAGCACAGCCCCTGCTCTGGTCACTCAGGGAACAGAAAACTATTCATCCAGTGGCCAGTATATTTGCCTTCTACCAGACTCCTGTACCCCACTGGTCTGGGTCTGTCACACAACCTAATGATGTATTGGAGCACAGACCTCTTCAGTGGTAATTGTGCAGGAATTCAAGATATAAACTAAGAGTTCTTCCATTCTCTTTTTACTAGCTGAAGGACCGTGATTTCACGTGATTTCATTGCACAGACCGGTTGATGCCTTCTGATCAAGAGACCTGTTTTAGTCATGAATGATAGGTAGAATTGTTCTGGCTGAATAAATGAAGTGTGAGACAAGTTGCATTTGTGCTGAAGAATGTGTTAAAAGGGGCAAAAATTGAGACTCCTACCATGAAGACGTCTTTTCTTGCAGTGGAAGAGAGCAGCAGAATAGGATGTCCCTCCTGTCCCCATTGAGCTATAATCTTCCATAACCAGGCTTTCTTGAAAGGTACTGTCAGAGGAAGATTAGGGGTTTGTGGGACCTGGGCCCAGAGAAAGTGGCGGCCCCTCACCATGCCTTCCACCTGCAGTCTCCCCCGCCCCTCCGCAGTGTTCCTGCTGGAGAGCAGGGCGCAGGGGCTTGCCCCATTCCGCCTGCCTGCCCAGTGCTCCTGCCAAAGAGTGGGGTTGGGGCACGAGGGTGCCCCAATTGGCTGAGGCCCCCTGGGCTGGGACCCATTGGCACAGTGGCTAATTCACCACTGGGTACTGTTTGTAACGTCCCCCACCCCATGGGTTCTGCCCTCGTGTCTGGAACTGGAGATGATTAACAAGTCTGCCGTAGTCAAGGCTCATCCTAACCCATGCCCTCCCCTCCCTCTTTCCTCTTACTCTGTTCTCTGATTACATCAACCCACTCCACTCTGCCAATGATTCCTGCTCTCTCCTGCCAATCTCTCCTCAAAGCCCAATTCTACTGTGACACAAGAACCTACCCAACTTGTATGACCAGGTTGAGCAGCAGTTGGAGCCCGCTGATTATACTTTGATAAAAGCTTTCAAATGGTTTGTCATGACCAAGTCATACCTATTGTTAGCCTGTCTGACTGCTGCTGTTGGTGGCTGGTTGGATGTGCCATATGAGTTGTCATGATGTCCATGTGCCACCAGGGGGATTCCCCTAAATTGGGTGAATTCTAAAATGGAAGCATTAAGGTAGTTTTAGAGTAGCTTTTTGCTATCAGAGTTGTGCAAGGCAGGATCCGGCTCTGGAGTGTTATCAATTCTTGTAAGGTTTGAATTTTCTCAATAATTAGAGATACCTCAGATCAGTCAGCTTGGTTGAGTTTATTAGACAATTAGCGCATAACAGATAAATTACCACAGTCTGTGAGACTGCAGCTAGTGCTCATTAGTTTGCACTATTGTCTAGTTCAGCAATTGGCTTACAAGTTGGCATTCTTACCAACCTGTTTACAGTTTCATTATTTCCTCTTTTTCACAGACCATCTTATTTTTAGTATATTATATTCCAATAAATTTCCAACTGCATAATCAAATATCTGTTGTTTACTTGTGTTTTATGGCAGATTTACCTCTCTGACAATGGAGGGAAGTAAACAGCAAGGTCCCCAAGGATCTGTACTAGGACTTGTTCTGTTCAACAGATTCTTTAATGATCTGGAAAAGGGAGTGAACAATGATGTGGCAAAGTTTGTAGATGATACAAAATTATTTAAGATAATGAAGTCCAAAGCTGGCAGCAAAAAATTAAAGGGTGGAATCTCACAAAACTGGGTGACTGGGCAACAAAATAGCAGCTGCAATTCAACAATAAATGCAAAGTAAAGCATATTGGAAAAAATAATCCCAATTATACATATATAATGAGAGGTTCTAAATCAGCTGTCACCACTCAAGAAAGAGATTTTGGAGTCACCATGGATAATTCTCTGAAAACTTCATCTCAGTGCCCAGCAGCAGTCAAAAAGGCTAACAGAATGTTAGGAACTATTAAGAAAGGGATAGATAATAAAACTGAAATATCACAATGTCACCTTATAAATCTGTGGTGCACCCACACCTTAAATACTGTGTCCAGTTCTGGTTGCCTCATCTCAGAAAGGACATAGTGGAAGTGGAAAAGGTTCTGAGAAGGGCAACAGATGATCAAGGGTATGGAACGGCTTCCATAAGAGGTGAGACTAAAAAGATTAGTGCTGTTCAGTTTAGAAAAGACATGACTAAAAGGGGAATGTGATAGAGTTCTATATAATCAGGAATGGTGTGGAGAAAGTGAAGAGAGAAGTGTTGTTTACCCTTTCCTGCAATACAAAAAACTCGGGTCATCCAATGAAGTTAATAGGCAGCAGGTTTAAGAAAAAAATAAAGAGGAAGTACTTTTTCATACCATACACAATTACCCAGTGGAACTCATTGCCATGGGATGTTGTGATTGCCAAAAGTATAACTGATTTCAAAAAAGTAGATAAGTTCATGGAGGGTAGGTCCATCAATGGCTATTAGCTAAGATGGTCAGGATGCAACAGCTTGTTTGGGGTGACACTAAATCTCTGACTGCAAGTAGCAGGGAGGGAAAAACAAGGGTGGTTCACTCCCACTGCTCTGTTCTGAACACTCCCCGAGAAGCTCTGATGTAGGCCAGTGTTGGAGACGGGATACTGAGCTAGATGGACCCATTTGTCTGACCCAAGGTGGCAGTTCTTATGTTCTTTTTGATCAGGATATTTTTGTGTTTTGCAAACTCAAGCATCTTGTCAGTGCTCGCTCTCTCTCTGCCTTGGAGTCACTCCCCGCTCTGCATATGCACTCAGAATGCTCCCCCTGAGCTCTCACTTCCACGGGGGTAGCAGGATGTGGAGTGAGATCTGGGCAGCAGCAGCGCAGAGGAAGGCTCAGAAGCCAATGAGTGGACAGTCAGCAGCCTGGTAGCAATCACAGCCCAGTCATGGAGAGGGGCCAGCTGGGGATGCAGGAGGGGGCAGAGTTGGAAGGAGTGAAGCAGAGGGGTGGTGGAAGCAGGTGAGGCTAGGAAGGGAGGAGAAAGGGGCTGGAGTTAATACAAAACTAATATTGTTGCACAGTTACAGGATTTTAAAAAGTCGTTATATACCATACAAACACAGAGTGTGTGATATATAGTGGTGGGACCCCGAAGAAGACAACTTACAGTTGGTAGGGTGCATTAGTAAAATATTTGGTAACCACTGTCTTAAACCTGTACTCAGATATTTGCATTGGCTGGCAAGTTTCCAAGTGGAATTCAAAGTGCTGGTTATAAACTAGAAAGCCCTAAATGATTTGGAGCCTATTTATTTGGGAGATCACCTTTGTGTTCTGTGTTAGGCAAAAAGTGTTTTGTTTTGTTTTTTTAAGAATTAGGCAAGCACAGACACTGAAGGGGTTTCCTTATGGTATTGGGAAGACCGATAAGCAGCTTTGAAAATATGGTGCCATAGTGGCCAGTTATATACATGTTCATCAATTCATTTGCATTTATTTAATACATATAGAGACAGACATTGTTACAAATCAAGAAAGAACTCAAAACAAAGATTAAAAATAAAAACAGTACATATGTATAGCAATTATTTTATTGCATTAAGTATTTATGGCTACTTTGTTGGGGAAAGAGGCGGGGTGGGGGGTAGGGATGACTGCTTATAGATATTTGGTGGGCTGTGAAGGGAGGGTTAGCATTGTTCTAAGAGCTGAGTTACTGGGCGAGCATTGACCATATAAGCTGAGCTAAGTTATTAGGTATTGACAGAAACTATGTCCTTGCTTTTTAGCAGTTTGTCTTTTTTTGATGGCTGAATTTTAACTCCCTCCTGACAGTACCATTCAACTACTGTTGAGTTCAGTGGAGGTGCTTGAGCAGGAGCCCTCTAGTTGAATAAACAAGAGGAAACTGCTGGTGAGACATTGTCCATGAGGTTCCTTCATTTTTTATTTCACCAACCCTCTGCCCTGAAACAGACTGAATGTTATAACCTCCTTGGAATGCTGGAACGCCCTTCTATTTCCTCCAAGCGTCTGGGGAGGGGAGCGGGGGTTGAAGCTGCCTGGTTATTACTGTATGCTGCTAGTGGGTATTTTACTACGGTTTGTAATGTGGGTTTCTTTAGTGGAGTGGGATGAGCAATCCATTTTGGTATTGTGAAAGTTTACTAAGGTTGCCCAAACTTTTACTCAGGAGAGAGAGCACTATCAAATCCCCATCACCATAATATCTGGTGCTCTAGAAGGTTACAAAATACAGCAGCAGCTGCCTGAGGTGCAGTCTGTTCTGTTTTCTCTACCACTCAGCGTCTCTTGATTTGTTTATGATGATTGTTCTACGTCCAGTCACTTCAGCTGTGCAACCTTAACATTGTGTTGGGACTTGTCACGTTTATACAAAATGGAATGCCTCTGCAAATACTTGGATATTGCTTCTGCCCGTATCGTGTTCTTTAGTCAGCAATAAAACTTTTATTCCTAATTTTACAGTCAACCCCTGCTTTGTTTTTGTTTTACTAACAGAGTATTACACAGAGGTTCTGCCTCCAGTCAAAAATGTATATTGTCTGTCATGCTCTCTGGAGTGGCTCACAAGTGAGAGTACCAACTTCAGGGCAGACTGTTAAGAAGCAGGGTACAAACCCCAAACTGTGTGTGGGTTCTGTACCTACTTTTCACCAATCCAGTAACAAGTGTAAACTCCTCAGGCACTACAGCTTTAACATGGAGTCACAGACAGTCCCCTTGGACACTCCAGTCTATCTTGCCCCCCAGACACGCTGGACTCTGCAATAGATGGACACTACACAGCAAAATATTCAAGGAGTACTTGTGGCACCTTAGAGACTAACCAATTTATTTGAGCATAAGCTTTCGTGAGCTACAGCTCACTTCATCGGATGCTTACCGTGGAAGTCTGCTGCAGTTTCCACGGTATGCATCTGATGAAGTGAGCTGTAGCTCACGAAAGCTTATGCTCAAATAAATTGGTTAGTCTCTAAGGTGCCACAAGTCCTCCTTTTCTTTTTGCGAATACAGACTAACACGGCTGTTACTCTGAAACAAAATATTCAGATTACTCCCAGTCCCAAAGGACCAATCGCTTACCCCAGGTCAACTTGCACCTCAGATCTCACACCAACAACAATGCTTGTAGCCAATCCTATAGTAAACTAACAAGTATTTAGAAACTAGGAAAAATAAATGAGGTTCTTTACAAGGTTAAAGTAGGTAACATATACACACACAAATGAGTTAGCTGTGAATTCCAAATGGTAATAGAAACATCTATAATAAGAAAACTTTCTGTCTTTTAAGGCTAACCCAAGCTAACCGGTTGGGGAGTCCTTGCTTATGCTTAGAAATCCTCTCCCCTCAGAGCCCAAGAAGCATACAAATAATCAGTTCTCTTTTAACAGGCATTTTCATTCCCTTCCCCCCAGCCTTCAAGCTGAGGTGGGACGAGGGCCTTAGCACATACCCTCTTCAGGGCTGTGGGGGAAGCAATCAACAAAGACTTTGGATGGCCCATTTGGATCCAATAGTTCTTCCCGATCGGCAGGAGGTAACACCTCTTCTGATGAAGTGGTATTTCGCATATGGTAATGCTCCCCTGACTTTGGGGTTGTGGGGGGCTTTACAGTCTTAGCAAACATGTTTGTATTTACAGAGCAAACATTTAAACATTAAACTTGTAATATGGGATACAGATATTATAGGTAGGATTAATACATGCCTCCTCCTACAAGCATTCCATAAAGTCTAAACACATTCTTATAACTCTAATATTGATTTTAACTATAATAACCCATAAGTGAGCCAGACTCGTTTCCAGCTATGCATTTGTCAGTGTTCAGTGAGGCCTAGGGGCCTTGACATGAGCTGGCACCTGGTCTGCCAGAATCACATTGTCAAAAAAAAATTATGTATTTCATTCTTCTTTCTTTGGCCCCTGGGGTATCACTGAGCCTTGGCATGATACAATTGTCATGGATCCACAGGATCTGTGCTATGCCCCAGTTTTTAAACAGGCCCTTGGAAGAACTCCTTCAGTGTGGCAGACCTCCAAAGGGTCCCACTCTTCCTTTAAGGTAGGCCATGTGGCCTCAATACCTCAGGCTGGGCGCCAGCACACCTACTTCACCCTGTGAACTCTGCCCGGCGAGTTCTGTTGAAATAGACTCTGCTCAGAGGCTTGTACACTGTCTGCACCTCAGCAAGTCTTTGCAGTGACAACCAAGCAGCCTTTTCAAAACAGAGTAGGGTTTATTAGCCAACTGGAACACAGCATCAGGAAGTCCATAGGTTAGCATAGGGAAATAAAGGTTAATACAGAGTCCATACTGGCCAAGCCTGTGCCATCAGGCAGCCAAGCTGCCATGGACTCTATTTCAGGCTCTGACTCTCTATCCCTTTTTCAGGCCTGATCTACACTAGAGTTAGGTCAATGTAAACTGCCTTTCATCAACCTAGCTGTGGAAGTGTCTTCACCTAAATTTGGCTCCTGCCAATGGAAGTGCCTCTCTACGTCAATGTAGTAACACCACCTTCCCAAGCGGCATACAGTCCCAGTTCATGGAATGAGGTTGACACAGGGTTGGTGTAGACACTGCATTGCTGACGTCAACCATTAATGGTGTCATAAATCTAAAGGGAAGGGTAAACACCTTTAAATCCCTCCTGGCCAGAGGAAAAACCGTTTCACCTGTAAAGGGTTAAGAAGCTAGGATAACCTCGCTGGCACCTGACCAAAATGACCAATGAGGAGACAAGATACTTTCAAAGCTGGAGGAGGGGGGAGAAACAAAGGCTCTCTCTGTCTGTGTGATGCTTCTGCTGGGACTAGAGCAGGAATGCAGGTCAGAACTCCTGTAAAAAGTCAGTAAGCAATCTAGTTAGATATGCGTTAGATTCTGTTTTGTTTAAATGGCTGATAAAATAAGCTGTGCAGAATGGAATGTATATTCCTGTTTTTGTGTCCTTTTGTAACTTAAGGTTTTGCCTAGAGGGATTCTCTATGTTTTGAATCTAATTACCCTGTAAGGTATTTACCATCCTGATTTTACAGAGGTGATTCTTTTACTTGTTCTTCAATTAAAATTCTTCTTTTAAGAACTTGATTGATTTTTCATTGTTCTTAAGATCCAAGGGTTTGGGTCTGTGTTCACCTATGCAAATTGATGAGGATTTTTATCAAGCCTTCCCCAGGAAAGGGGGTGTAGGGTTTGGGAGGAAAGATGTTTCCAAGCGGGCTCTTTCCCAGTTATATATTTGTTAGACGCTTGGTGGTGGCAGCAATAAAGTCCAGGGGCAAAAGGTAAAATATTTTGTACCTTGGGGAAGTTTTAACCTAAGCTGGTTAAAATAAGCTTAGGGGGGTTTTCATGCAGGTCCCCACAGCTGTACCCTAGAGTTCAGAGTGGGGAAGGAACCTTGACAAATGGCTTTCAGGAGCAGTCCCACAGTGCCCCCCACTGACAATACAATTGATACAAGCACTCCTCATGAGGACGCACACTGCCGACACAAAGAGCCAAGTGTGCACGCACACAAGCAATTTTATAACTGCGGTGGCTGTATGCCGATGTATGTTAGGTTGACATAATTCTGTCATGTAGACGTCGCCTGAGTCTCAGGTGAGAAATATCCAGCCTCTTCCCAAAAGCCCAGTCTTATCCCCTTGCTGTCACCTCTTAGTCCTTTGTTTTCAAGCTGAGCCATGCTGAGTTCACACACCCTGCCTGCTGGAGCTTCCCACCGTTAAGTATTGATTGTTCGATCACTGAGGTTTCCGTTGCTCCGTTCTCTCTGGACCCTCTGATTTGGATCCATTTGAACCAGTTCTCTAGCAGCCCAGTCATTCCACCTAGACAGCGAGGTGACACACACACACCATGTCTCCTGCAGTGCCCAAAGAGCAGACTTCACCTTTCCCCCCCCCCTCACTGGATAGCAATGCAAAATACAGAGGGACCCTGAGGCACGCATAGGCTTCATAAAAATATTAAAGAAAATTCCCACTTTGTGACAGCACTCGATAAGGAACAATGATATTCCTGAGCTGTCTTTCAAAAACGTTATGATTCAGAATGCCTCTTTTCTCTGAGCTCTAACTGAGTCTTGCTCAGAAGAATCTGTGCTGACCATACAAGTGGGTCTGCGTGTGTATATGTAAACACTCACTATTTATATAGTTTGGTATATAGGTATTGTTTTCTCCTTGCTGGAATCCTGGAGATTGTGTCTAAGTCTTGCTAGAAAGGGTAGGTAGTTCAGTAGGTTAGTGTACTTACCTTTGGAATTCTCCATTTAAATCCTCGGTTACATTTAGTTGACTCTCCCTAGTCCTTTTGTGTACCACAAGGTAGCCATGTGATTCAGCAGCTTCTGCATGAGAAGCCAAGGACTAAGGTTCCGGCCATTTCCTTATCTTGGGTGGGCACTGAGCGAGTTTCCTTGTGCGGGAGCATGGAGAGCTCATCCTGCACAGCATCATTCTCCCCACTGTCAGGGATGACAGCAGTTTCTCCTCTAGCTCTGCAGGGATAGAGCTCCATAGGGCCTGGGGCCAGGGGACGGCGTGGTTGCAGGACAGACAATGGCATTTTGGGGGCTTTGGTTCAGGCCCCAAGGGACTTCCAGTGTCACACCGGAAGTCTAGCAGAGCCAGGAACAGAGTCCCGATCCCATCTGTCTCAGTCCAGTCCCACAACAACCAGATCCTCCATCCTTTCATGAAGAAAGCTGAATTAAGAGTTTATAGTTAAATGATGAGGCATGCTAACAAATCGTGTGTGGTGTTCCTTTTTTTAAATAACCTCCATGAGTTTCCTCAGCCCCCAGCTCCACTACAATCACTTCCAAGCAGTTTCATTTCTGACAGCTTGGAGCCAGCTCTGAACACTTGTTCCCCAAGCCTCAGGGAAAACGTCAGAAATGGGGAACGTGATTTAAATAAATACAGACGACAGAAGTAGTGTGAAAAAGAAACACAATCAGAATTTAAGTTTTTCTTTCATTTTCTAGCATGGCACAATTGGTAAATTGCTAAAAGGAAAAGCAAATCTGTAGAAACACCACAGATGTCTCATTAATCTAGTACAACTAGCACATACAGATTGATGCTTAACCCTCTGGCATCTGTGCATATCTGTAATTCCCATGCCATAATGTTTCTTTGTGCACATTCATATACACAAAAACCATTGACCATATAAATTCTTATTCTCACAAATCTGCTTTGAACTTATGTACATCTGTTATTTTTCTGATAGCATGCCAGTGGTGCTCAGTAATGTTCACAGCATGGAAAAAGGTGTGGTACCTGCCTTGAAGACTTTACAGATCTAAGGACCTGATTCTGCAATGGGGATCTGTAAATATGGATCTTCATTCCTGAGATGCTGTGCAGGTATAAAGGTCCGTGCTTGTATGTCCACAGTATAGATGGCAAAGCTGCGCTAGATCTACTATGGGCTAGATTGTGATTTTAGGCACAGCCCTGGGCTAGGGGTGGTGGTGTTTAAATTGGATCATCCCAGGAGTAGCCCCCGCAAGCAGAGATACCCTCCTTGCTTTCTCCTTGTGCCAGATGTTTATTGGATTTGGGAGATGAATGCGCAATCTGTATTTTATTATAAACCCTTCCACCAACACCAGTACAATGTAACATCACAGTTTTAAATGCATATATCTTCCAGCCCTCTTTACTAAGGCCCAAGAGGAAATGAGATCTCTCTCTCTCTGGAGCTCTTTCCATCTCAGCTTCCTTTCCCTTCCCCTCCCCTCCATAACACTTCCTTCCTGGCTTTTATCAGGTTAGCCAACTGAGGGTTAATTAGTTCCTTACATCCCCCAACCTCTCCTTTTGATTAGCTAATTGTGCCATCAGCCACCACTGGGGGAACTAATTGAGGTTACAGTGATCAGAGTGCTGACCCACTTCGAGTACTTCTAGCCTATACCAGCAGCAAATTACAACGCTCCCATGGCAGTTCAGCTAGTGTATTGGGTGGATGAAACCAAGACACCAGGTATTCCTACCCACCTGCTCCAGGAGAAAAAAGACACATAACGCCCATTTACTCCTGCATGCTTAGACACAAGGTTGGGGTAGATTGCACAGGCATGCAAGGGTGTAGTGTCTTATTCCCTCTTACTTCCTTGTGAATGTGTGTAGTCCATGGGTAACGTTTTCAAAAGCACCCAAATGACTTAGGTTCAGGTGGATGGGGAATGACTGATGTCTTGCCCCCCCCCCCATTCAAAGTCCCATTTTCAAAAATGACTTAGACACTTAGAAGCCTAAGTCCCATTGGCTTTCAGTGAAACTTAGGCTTCTAAGTGTCTAAGTCATTTTTGAAAAAGGGATTTAAGTCACTTGGGTGGCTTCTGAAAATTTTACCCCAAGCCCAAACAATGTAAAGGATGTAACACAGTTTCAGATCCTCAGAAGTAAAAGTCTTCATGCAAAATGGAGATACGTTAGAAAATGGCCTTTTTTATTCCCCCACCACCACCCCCCAACACACCCAAGTGACTGGTTAAATTGTTCATTTTGAATAATTTATCTGATGATTTGGGGCATTTCTTTGTCAAATATTCACACACACATTTTCATTTTTCAGCCAGCCCTCAGGTGGTCAAAAATGTCTCTGCACTGATTGAGAGTCTGTTCTAAGGGTACAGTGCTGAATGGAACAAGAAGGCTGGAAGGAGGGAATGAGAAAAGGATGGACTGCAGGGTGTGAGACAGCATATTGTGACGTGTAAGGGGACTTCCACATTTTTTTTTGCAGTTATGTGAAATCATCCTGTTTTCTCTCTTTCTCACAGGATTCATTGTTCAATATTTGATTTTCCAGGCATCTGTACTCAATAGCATTAGCTCCTGTTTGTGATTTAGTCATGAAACACAACTGGCTTTTATCATTTGGGTTGAAATCCTTGTTTTCTGAACTCTATACACCCATAAAGCCTTTCCAAATGCAATTCATAGGTTCTGAACATAGAAGTTTTTCCTGAAGTTTACTAAAGAGGAGAGAGATTGTGATACCTTAGTGTACACATGAAAGGGGGTCAAAGAGTATCATACTTTCTTAACTGAATTAAACTCAGTAGCATGCTCTACTTGGGACTAACCTTCAGTAGCTCTTGGGAAACTTAAAGTGCAGACTGCAGATGCTCATTCTCTGAGTAGAACTGCTCAGGGAAAGCATATTGCTCTCATGTGCTACATTCTGCTTAGGGCTGTCAGTTCAAGATGTTGGTTACTATCTATGAAGGCGAAGGCCTGAAGGGTGTAAGTCCTGGTTATCTAAAAACAGCCTCTCCTCCATACCCTGCTACTTTGTGTTGGCCAGGAACACATTAGCTGTCTGCCTGAAGGTGTGAGGCTCACAGGAACTGGGAGAAGAATGGCCTCAATGTCAGGTCCTTCATCTTTGGTATTTGTTCCTACTCAGCATAAAGCTGGGGCTAAGCCTGGATACCTTTAGAGCAAGCTATAAATTGCACCTCTGTGTTGTGGATTTCCATTAAATACAAATCTAGAGTCCTCTGGTATCCAGCCTGAGAGTTGGATGTTTCCTTTTCTGGTCTTCCGAGGATGTTAACTCAGTTCTGTAGGGGGCACAGTGTACATTTTGCTAGAGCCAGACTGAGTAAATTGGGATGGGCGACACACTATTCTGAGCACCACTCTCCACTATCCATAGTGATGTATAGAGCTATCATTTCCAAGATTTTCAGGCCTTAGAAGCCAGCCTAGAAACATGTGGTGTGGCCAGGACAGAGAGAAAACTAAAAATTCCAGTGGAGAGAAAAGGAGGTCAAAGGCCTAAAGAGAGTGACTTTTAGCTTGAGAAATGCTGAGACTGCAGGAATCGAGGTCCAAGAACCAGTGGAGTTGGACAAGGCAACTAATAATGTGTTAAATAAGAGCGATTTGAATGCAAATTGGTATGGAGGCTTACACACATTGTGCAAGGGGTAGAAGACACAAAGCACTCTATAAAGAGAGGCCGTGTGTGTATATTATTACCTTGCAATCAAAGGTTTCAGAGTAACAGCCGTGTTAGTCTGTATTCGCAAAAAGAAAAGGAGTACTTGTGGCACCTTAGAGACTAACCAATTTATTTGAGCATAAGCTTTCGTGAGCTACAGCTCACTTCATCGGATGCATACCGTGGAAACTGCAGCAGACTTTATATATACATAGAGAATATGAAACAATACCTCCTCCCACCCCACTGTCCTGCTGGTAATAGCTTATCTAAAGTGATCATCAGGTGGGCCATTTCCAGCACAAATCCAGGTTTTCTCACCCTCCACCCCCCACACAAATTCACTCTCCTGCTGGTGATAGCCCATCCAAAGTGACAACTCTTTACACAATGTGCATGACAATCAAGTTGGGCTATTTCCTGCACAAATCCAGGTTTTCTCACATCCCCCCCACCCCCATACACACACAAATTTACTCTCCTGCTGGTAATAGCTCATCCAAACTGACCACTCTCCAAGTTTAAATCCAAGTTAAACCAGAACATCTGGCGGGGGGTAGGAAAAAACAAGAGGACACAGGCTACCTTGCATAATGACTTAGCCACTCCCAGTCTCTATTTAAGCCTAAATTAATAGTATCCAATTTGCAAATGAATTCCAATTCAGCAGTTTCTCGCTGGAGTCTGGATTTGAAGTTTTTTTGTTTTAAGATAGCGACCTTCATGTCTGTGATTGCGTGACCAGAGAGATTGAAGTGTTCTCCGACTGGTTTATGAATGTTATAATTCTTGACATCTGATTTGTGTCCATTTATTCTTTTACGTAGAGACTGTCCAGTTTGACCAATGTACATGGCAGAGGGGCATTGCTGGCACATGATGGCATATATCGCATTGGTGGATGTGCAGGTGAACGAGCCTCTGATAGTGTGGCTGATGTTATTAGGCCCTGTGATGGTGTCCCCTGAATAGATATGTGGGCACAGTTGGCAACGGGCTTTGTTGCAAGGATAAGTTCCTGGGTTAGTGGTTCTGTTGTGTGGTATGTGGTTGTTGGTGAGTATTTGCTTCAGGTTGCGGGGCTGTCTGTAGGCAAGGACTGGCCTGTCTCCCAAGATTTGTGAGAGTGCTGGGTCATCCTTTAGGATAGGTTGTAGATCCTTAATAATGCGTTGGAGAGGTTTTAGTTGGGGGCTGAAGGTGACGGCTAGTGGCGTTCTGTTATTTTCTTTGTTAGGCCTGTCCTGTAGTAGGTAACTTCTGGGAACTCTTCTGGCTCTATCAATCTGTTTCTTTGCTTCTGCAGGTGGGTATTGTAGTTGTAAGAAAGCTTGACAGAGATCTTGTAGGTGTTTGTCTCTGTCTGAGGGTTTGGAGCAAATGTGGTTGTATCGCAGAGCTTGGCTGTAGACGATGGATCGTGTGGTGTGGTCAGGGTGAAAGCTGGAGGCATGCAGGTAGGAATAGCGGTCAGTAGGTTTCCGGTATAGGGTGGTATTTATGTGACCATTGTTTATTAGCACTGTAGTGTCCAGGAAGTGGATCTCTTGTGTGGACTGGACCAGGCTGAGGTTGGTGGTGGGATGGAAATTGTTGAAATCATGGTGGAATTCCTCAACGGCTTCTTTTCCATGGGTCCAGATGATGAAGATGTCATCAATTTAGCGCAAGTAGAGTAGGGGCTTTAGGGGACGAGAGCTGAGGAAGCGTTGTTCTAAATCAGCCATAAAAATGTTGGCATACTGTGGGGCCATGCGGGTACCCATAGCAGTGCCACTGATCTGAAGGTATACATTGTCCCCAAATGTGAAATAGTTATGGGTAAGGACAAAGTCACAAAGTTCAGCCACCAGGTTAGCCGTGACATTATCGGGGATAGTGTTCTTGACGGCTTGTAGTCCATCTTTGTGTGGAATGTTGGTGTAGAGGGCTTCTACATCCATAGTGGCCAGGATGGTGTTATCAGGAAGATCACCAATGGATTGAAGTTTCCTCAGGAAGTCAGTGGTGTCTCGAAGGTAGCTGGGAGTGCTGGTAGCGTAGGGCCTGAGGAGGGAGTCTACATAGCCAGACAATCCTGCTGTCAGGGTGCCAATGCCTGAGATGATGGGGCGCCCAGGATTTCCAGGTTTATGGATCTTGGGTAGTAGATAGAATATCCCAGGTCGGGGTTCCAGGGGTGTGTCTGTGCACATTGATTGTCATGCACATTGTGTAAAGAGTTGTCACTTTGGATGGGCTATCACCAGCAGGAGAGTGAATTTGTGTGGGGGGGTGGAGGGTGAGAGAACCTGGATTTGTGCTGGAAATGGCCCACCTGATGATCACTTTAGATAAGCTATTACCAGCAGGACAGTGGGGTGGGAGGAGGTATTGTTTCATATTCTCTATGCATATATAAAGTCTGCTGCAGTTTCCACGGTATGCATCCGATGAAGTGAGCTGTAGCTCACGAAAGCTTATGCTCAAATAAATTGGTTAGTCTCTAAGGTGCCACAAGTACTCCTTTTCTTCTTGTAATCAAAAAGGCACATGAATTATTTGCTGAGAGGCTTACTGAGAGGAGACTTTGGAAGGAAAAGAAAAAGAGACTGGAGGCTGAATAAGTTGCTTCAAGGGAAATCAAGGACATGTGTACTTACGGCAGACTGCAACTTTTCAATCTAAAACCAAGACAACACAAAGTAACACTTAAGAAACTAGCTTATTCCCCAGGTGATTGCTCCAGAATGGGAGGTCATGACCATTCAAAGGTAGAACTGGGTGTGGATTCATGGTCTGAGTGACTCTTATCTGGCTGTGTCTCCCCCTGCTCCTCTTACCTTATGTTCCTTACATGACTTACTTCCGCCTGCCACAGGTTCCTGACATCTCCAGATAGGAACCAGTAATGGGGAGGTGGTGCACAGCCACAGCTATTAACTTGAAAGAACCAGCACAGAGCAGAAAGTGGGTCTGCATATTGGAAGCAGTGCTGGTGGTCCTGTGAGGTGAGTTCAGAACATGAAACTCCATTTTGGAGGGGTGCATCTGCCATTCTCTGAAGGGATTTGGGGAAGGAATAGAAAGGCTTGTGAATGGGGGCACATCTCATTTTGTTCACGAAGGGAGGACTTCTGGTGGAAGAGAAGCCGAGGGACTGAAAATTAGTGAATAAACTCAGTTTCATTTTGAAGAGTCAATGTGAGGATGCAAGAGATATATAGATGTTATGGGACTTGTTCATGTTTGTGCAGTCTCTTCTGAATGTGAAGCACTAAATCAAATCTAAATAATGCACTTGCATCAGCTTTATTTTAACAAGGAGCCAGTATACAAGTGTCTTTAAGAATTATCTTTACTGTACATGAAAATGACAGTACTAGCCAGAGCCAATGTGGGACTGGCAGACATTCATGCAGGTTTCCAATCTAAGGTTGTCTCCTGTCCAGGTTTTCCCAGGATTCTCCCTTTTTTGAGGTAGCTGTCCTGGGAAATCTATAAGGGTGTTCAGTACACACTGACAGCCAGCCAATTTTATGGGCTCAGGATCACCTCAGATGTCCCAGTTGTTTAGTCTGGGGTGGCAGCCAGAATCCCCACACAGCTCTATCTAAACTCCTCTCTCTATCTGTGGTACTTATATGGTCGCTATCACCACAGAATCTGAGTGCCTCACAATCTTTTGATCTATTAACCATCACAACACTCAGTGAGGTAGGGAAGTATGAGGGGGAGCTGAGGTACAGATCCTCAAAGGTATTTAGGTCCTAACTTTCGTTGAAATCAATCAGTGGAAGTTAGGAGCCTGCATATTTTGGAGGGTCTGTGCCAGAGAGACAGAGGGCTGTCTAAACGGCATGGCAAGACGCACTATGGGTGTGTGATTTCTATGGTGCACCAATATTTTGCGGACTAAGTGGCCCGTGTAGACCCTGCTAGCGCACACTAGCAGTTTCCTAGGGCACATTAATGTAGTACTGCAAACTGTCCTATATTAAAGCACTCCAGGGAACGTTTAGGGTGTGACAGCTGGGTCTACACGGGCCAGTTAGTGGGCAAGACACTGGTGTGCTTTAGAAATCACATTCCCATAGTGCACATTGCTTTGCTGTCTAGACAAACCCTAAGTGACTTGTGCAAGGTCACACAAGTCTGTGGCAGAACAGGAATTGAACTTGGGTTTCCTGAGTCAAAGGCTA
The DNA here is from genome assembly GCF_965140295.1 of Lepidochelys olivacea. NCBI lineage: Eukaryota > Metazoa > Chordata > Testudines > Cheloniidae > Lepidochelys > Lepidochelys olivacea. Next base: position 138,423,987 of record NC_140411.1, read on the forward strand.
GCCCCCTAACCACTGGATTTAAAACTGCTGCATTTTTCTTTAAAAGAAACAAGTGAAGAGAATTTTGTATGCAAGCTCATGGTGTGCCAAACAGCTCTCAGTCTATTAATCATCTGGGCCAGGCAGATTTACTTGTACATGAAAACAAAATAATAAACTTAGGGTTCAGAATGAAGCTGGGAGAAGGTTGGACAGCTGTGTGGTTTAGCCATACACTTTGTTCTTGTTCATGAGGAAGTGACAGATGGCAGCAGTAATTTTCAGAAGCATGTCCCCTCCTCAGACCCCATTTTTAAATGAGTCAAAAGGAAACAAAATAGCACATGGGCCAGCTTGATGGAATGCATATAATATAGTAACTTTTTATCATTTGCCTCTAGTCAAGTGAATCACTGCTGTGGTGCTGAAAAAATTCTGAAATGTAGCATGACAGGGCTCAGGTCTCACATGATAACTGAGAGCTTGAAATGAGCTCATTTTTGGATGCAAACGGATGGAAAGACTTTCAAATATCACTCTTCCCAGAGCCTGTGGAGAAAGACATTTGCCCAATATAATGCCTACTGGAGATAATCTGAAAGTAATTATACACAATTAAACAAACCCTTTAATGTTATATGACATATTTTACTCACCAAAGACTTTTACAGAACTTTCTACATGAGTTATTTTGCAATATTCAGGTACTTTGCATCACCAGCTCACTCTGGATACATGGTTGCTATACAGTTTCCAGGAACTCAGGGGAAAACTATTCAGTTTTCAGGAAGATTTTAGAAGACACAATTATGCGCTAACCTTGCAAAGAAAGTGCTCACCTTGTGAACTATGGGTTATTTGCCCTTTGAAGCACAAGCATGATTCCAATTAAGGCTAATGGAAATTACATATACTCCACAAGGGGTGAATAAAACCATTTAATTAGAGGCCTTGTGATTTTGAGAAAGCTTTAAGGAATCAGCTGAAGTAGCAGTTTGAACAGTATCCTTGATAATATATTTTACCAACTTTGGTTTGCCATAGAAAATACACTTTACCCTATACATTTTGAGCAATAAATGGAAGCAGTTTCATAAGGTGAGAATATTACAAGAGGGTATAATGTAGACAAGCAGAGATTCAATATAAAGTAGCTATAAGCCAGAAGCTTAGGGAAAAGTTGACAGGGTCTCAGACAGGGAAAAGGAAGAGAGAATTCACATCGGTTTACTGTGCTCTAGACTGCAGCTAGATTGCCTCAGGATAGGATAACATTCCGTCATTGTGACACATTGCATTTGTGACTGGGAGTTGCGGGTGGCCGTGCCTGCGAACAGTCATTGTAAAAGGTCAGTGTAAACAAACTGTTTTGCGGCCCACCAGTGGATTACCCTGAATGGCAGCAGGTTGCCCACCACTGCCCTAAGAGATAATACAAGCAAGCTGAAGATTCTTAAGGGGCAAACTGCACTTGCTTTACAGCTTGGAATCCCCAGGTGTTTCATTCACAGGCTAAAAATCCCTTTAGTCTGGGTCCAGCACTTCCCCCAGTTCGGTATTTGTTTTCAGGTGTTTCCAGGAGTAGTGTGGGGAGTGAAGAACCCAAGATTATGTCACTCCACAGCTTATATAGCTTTTGCATATGGGAACCAAGCTTTGAAACCCTTTGTTTCAAAGCTTGGTTCCCAGATGGTCTGTGGAAAATCACTGACATCCCAAGATGGAGTCCAGAGACATGTGGTCAAATCACATGTCTTTGTAGAGTCAGAGCAGCCATTACTCGGAGGCCGGCTGTAGCATTCTCAGGAAGGCTCGCCAGGTGGGAGATAAGCTTCTCCTAAGGCCTATTGTTTTTTTTCTAATGGTTCATTGCCTTGAATAGGCTCTTCCCCACCCAGCTATCTAGACAGAAAGCATCTTGTCTAGTGGGCGTTACCCAGGTGTAACTACATTTGAAATACAGATACATAGTCAGTATTTATAACTTCAGATAAAAAAATGATACATGCATACAAATAGGATAATAATATTCAGCATATCATAACTTTTCCAATGACCCTTCACAAGACTTATTTTACATAAAATGCATCATAACTATGTCATAATCATAACCTCATACTATCGCAGTGAAGAATATGGGGTGCACTGTCACAGCATTATCATCACATGCTCACATTGCTTCATCACCCAGTAACATGCTAGTAGACCAGTGCTACGATGCAACATCTCAGAGCTATCATGACACTGTGGCAGGAGGCAATGTTGTAATCTAATGGCTGATATTACAGAAGAGCAGGGCCCTTTACCTCTTGCACTCCCTGGGCCACTGTAACTTTTCCTTATAAGTTGGGAGCAGGGGACTGATAAGACAAAACACTTTAATAAGTGGGAGGGTGGTGAACACAGCTGTGTTTGAACTGGATGGGAGGGGCAGGGGAAGAGTGATTCTCCCAACCTTTTATTTTAACAATAGTTTTTCGTTTTTCCAACTCGACATGTGGGTGTGGCACATCCACTCGCGTGCTCCCTTCCCTCCTCCCACAGTGTATTAATCAGGATTTAAAAATCATTTCTATATCACTGTATATTTACTTGATGCTTTACAAACATAGGCCCTGGCTCTGCACACACTTATGAATGGGTCTAGTGCTTACTCAGTCAGGTAGGAACTATTACTATAAATTCAGTGGAGCTACTCATAGCAGTAAGTACTAGTCCTTTTCTTTCCCCTTCTCCAGGCCCTCCTATTTCCCTGTCTTCTTGCTCCTACTTAGACGCCTGCCCCTGTGCACTTTATTCCAGTATTCTACCCCTCTGTCCATTCCCTTCTCCCCACCTCTGCAGCAGGCCAGAAGATATTGTAGCAAAGCCTAGATTCAACAGCACGTCAGCTATACCTGTAAAGATATATGTTATTTATATTTTAAATGATGTTCTGTATATCTTTAAAAAGGACCCCTCATGTATTAATTAACACCACCACATACTCAAAAGGTGCTTCAAGGCACCGTATCTTTTTCTGGCCTTCACCAAATCTCAAGGCATGGATGATATGTGACATACAAAATTCCAGGGGGATCAATCTTTTTTCGGGGAAAATAAGACAGGATTAAAATCAGGCTTACAATGGTAAGCTAATGTCAACCCTAACAATGAAGCGGATGCTGCTGCTCCATAATAATGTGGTATGTGACAGGGTCGGGCCAGATGGCTACAAAAGAGTGATCGAAGGTAGATACATTAGTTCCAGGTTAAGCAGGTCCCTCTTCCCTGGGTAAAATAACAGGGACTATTTCAGAACACTCAGGAACTTTCTAGAACTAATTAAGGCAGGCAGGCTAATTAGGATACCTGGAGCCAATTGGGAAGCTGCTAGAATTAATTAAGGCTAATTAGGACACCTGGTTTTAAAAAGGCTCTCACTCCAGTTAGTGAGGTGCGTGCAAGTAGCTGAGAGTGAGAGGGTGTGCTGCTGGAGGACTGAGGAGTACAAATGCTATCTGGCATCAGGAGGAAGGTCCTGTGGTGAGGATACAGAAGGTGTTGGGAAGGGGCCATGGAGAAGTAGCCCAGGGAGTTGTAGCTGTCACACAGGTGTTACACAAAACACTATAGACAGCTGTGATCCACAGGGCCCTGGGCTGGAACCCGGAGTAGATGGGGGGCCCGGGTTCCTCCCTTCCCCCCCAACTCTTTATTGGATACAGGAGGAGTTGACTTGGACTGTGGGTCCCACCACAGGGGAAGGTCCCTGGCCTGTCCCCCAACCCACTATGTGAACTTTTTATTTTCCCTTAAAGAAGCAGTGATGTCATGTGAAATGCAACATGATCTCATAAATAAAAAGCACCTTTTTCATTTGATGAGACATTATGGTGAATGAGAGCAGGCTGTTGATAAGAATTATCTTCCGCTACATGTGAAGCCATTTTAGTTGCTAATAGTCATACATTCTGAAATATGTCGTTTCGCTTTCAAGACAGAGGCATAGTAATTTTCATTTAGTAACATATTAACTATCTGGTTTGAGCTTGTGGTTCTAATATTCCTCTATCATGGAATTTGTCCCATAATTTATTGTTTCAAAAGGCATTCCAGTCACGGCACGAAATATCCAGTGATTTCCACAGAGTAAAATAAACCTACTCTGGTCTGGTGATGAACTAGGCCATCATCTATGATAGGGGCTTCCATTTCAAATTTCTCTTAAACCATGTAGCAAGCTTTGGAAGCTACTGTATGAAAAACTGATAGAGCAAATTGTGTTGGAAAAGTTCTGCTGTGGTAATAGACGATCAAGCCAAAATATTCTTGATTTCAAGAAAATGGTAAATCTGGTGTAAAGGCAATTTTCCACAGAGAAAGGATTTAGGCTGTGGTTTTTTATAGTTAACACAATAATGCTCTGCTCTTGTACAGTGCTTTACTTCGGATAATCTTACAGATACTGTGGTCTGCAGTGGGTTTGCCCCAGGGCTACTCTTACTAATGCTGGGAGCTGTACCGGGTTCAGGAACTTGGCCCTGCAGGAGGGAGAGAAGGTGGTCCCATGGTTAGGCCACTAGCCTAAGACTTGGGAGACCTGTGGATATGTCATTGTTCCACCACAGATGTCCTGTGTGAGCTTGGGCAAGCCATGGAGTCATAGAGTTTAAGGCTAGTCTGACTCCTGTATATCACAGGCTGCCAACACCACCTAGAACCTGCACACTAAACCCAACAACCAAAATTAGACCAAGGTATTTAAATCCACAAGAGATTGGATGATTGTGAGACACAGGCACCTTCCTGAGCCTGAGTTCCCCATCTGTAAAATGGGGATTATAGCACTGCTACCTTGCAGCGGTGAGGTACATTAAAGAGAGAGAGCTGCTCCGATTCTACAGCAGAGGGGCCCTACAAATACCTTACACAGATAGCAGCACGGAGTCTATGAGATGCAGACATGACAAAGAGCCCCCCACCTCTATTCTCCTGGCCTGGGCCCTCCATGCTGCCCCTTTCAAGAAGCACAGCACAGAATCTGCTCCAAGGAGTGGATCCTTTGGGTAAGAAGGTGCTATTTATCCATAGTTGGTTTTCAAACCAAAACTTACCCTCAACTATAAGACAATTCTTCTTTCCTGAGAGATGTTTTCAGCCCTTCTTGAAATAAGTGCCCAAGTGTTACTGTCACCCTCTTCCCCCACAAGACAAACACACACAAGTATAGGTCCAGGTACTGGATCTTAAACATCCATGAAGACCAGCACTGTGCAGGCAACGCACCTGGTGGCCTTGGAATATATTTAGAAAAAGGGGAAATTTGTCTTTGTAAGAGAAATGTATGAGACTAGAATCTTATTTTAGAAGATGGTAGAAGGCACAGAAATTTAAAACACCTAAGAGGAACAGTTTAAGAAAATACAGACTAGGCAAGATACTTTGCTTCAGAAACCTTCCCCGACCCACCACATATACACCTTTCAATTGAATGAAAACAAATCATCCGCTTCAATTGTACTGCTGTTGGTCATGCCACTGTATCTTTGCACAGTATTATAAAGTATGGAATGATATGAACTTGAACTCCAGTACAGCAGAAATTTATTTATCCAGCGTAAATAAAAATGTGGAGAATTAATAAAGTTATCTGAATTTTTAGTAAAATAACTTGCTGTAGTTGATGGGGATTGATATCAAAGTACTGTAAAAATTCTCCTTCATTGGGTGGTGGACTTTTACCAAAGGCAATGCTATGCTTTTTTATGTGTACATATCCTAAATTAATTTCTGATCTATTAAGAACACGATTATTTAACACTGGCATTGTATGTGAACTGCTAACAAATCCTCACTGAAACAATTCATTGTTCTGAGGCGAGCAAGAAGTGATTGCCACATAGCAGAAAAACCCTCAATTGAGGAGTGTGGGTGGATGTTTGTAGACATGCTAGACCCAGTCCTGTAAACAATTATTTCAATAGGACTGCTCCTTATAGTAAGCACTATGCTTAGTACCAGTGTCTGTACCACTTGGCCATTGATGGCACATCTGCAGCATCTCTCCATTTGCCCCTTAACTGTTGTTCCACTTGGCAGGATACAAAAGCCTCTATTGTTCGTTGGTCTCATTTCAAAAGACTGAAGAACACAGGCGAGCTGTGAGCTGAATTTCATTAAAGAGCTTTTTATTTTATCCGTCCATTTTTCTGGACTCTCCAAGTTCATGTCACTTTAAGACTGCACCTCCTGTCCCTGCTCTTGATTATCCTGATTTTCAGTCTCAGCCCTCTTTGTCTTTCCCTGTTAATGTTATCCTCCACAAATACATGGATTAATACACACACACACACACACGTTTTCTTGTATAGTTAATACTGTTATGGCAGGAGTCAACAGGTGACGCTGTTATAAATTGCCAAACAAGTTCTTTTTGTTAGTCTGAGCCCTGTTCAGTCTTTAAGACATGCTTGCATTGTTAGTTTTGGCATGCAGTATCTACTGTGGAGCTGTGGCAAGTACCAAGGGAGATTGCTGCCAAAATACTAATACTGGATTCCCAGTAAGCATTTCTGACTCAGAAACTCCCTCTAGCTAGAGAGATTAAAGCAAAAAGCAATTTCCAGCAGAGGCTATTGCCTATATGCTGTTTGTCCACCTCTGTTCCAGGACTCGTGTATATGTGTAAATAAACAAAGTTATACTAAAAACATACCCAGACTCCATGACACAGATTTTTCCTACTATGGGAAGCTGATGTGCGAGGCCCCGAACATCTGTTACTGCTTGACAAAGAGGCAATGATATTAATATCCGGTATGTACATATATATCTGGTAGTTTTTTTCCTCCTTGCATTATTAACAGCAATCCTTATGGGGAGCTTGCTTCTGAGGAGTGGCAGTTTTAAATTTTGCTTAAAACTTTTTTGGGCAGCCCCCAAAAAGCCTCTCCAGGGAGGTAACACCAGGTGTGTACTGAATCAGCCCTTTGGATGGTCGATGAACACCCCTCCCCCACCAGCCCTATCCATTTCTGGTGTGTTGCTGGGTGCTTGCAGACTTCAGAGTGAAAGGTTGATATAAATCTATCCCCAGGGACTTTCTGCCTTAAATCCTTCCTGTTTGCTATAGTTTTCAAAGTGATTAAGTACAAATCACTTTGAGTCTGGTGCTGTAGCCCTCACCCAGGCAAAACTCCCATTGAATTTGGTCTCAGTCAGAACTGCAGCAGGATTAGTTGGGGATTGGGGATTGGCCCTTCTTTGAGCAGGGGGTTGGACTAGATGACCTCCTGAGGTCCCTTCCAACCCTGAGATTCTATGATTGGACCTGAGGTTCTACTCTGTATGAAGGGTACCATGTAAACATGTATCGCTGTGATAACCTGAGCGCACTGTCTGCTAATGAATAAACTCTGAGATCCAAGTTTTTAACAGCAGTGCAGATGATTTTTACGGAGTTAGCAAGAAGCACCCTCAGGTTGTTATTGCACGGAAAGTGGCTTTAATTATGTATTCAACTTGTAAATGAGGGAAACCCCTAAAAATCAAAAATGAAACAACTACGATGAAACAAAACAAACAAAAATCCAGCAACCTGAATGGGCTCCAAACTACTGGAAGAGAACCTTTTTTTAAAGATAGACTATTTTGCTTGTCCCATCAATGGCAAGTCCACTTCCTCCCATTCCTTCCCACTGTTTTACCTTTAGGTCAGCTTTTCTCCCCAAAATAACTGCACTATATTTTAGTTTTACCTCATGTCAAACATCTGAATTGGAAGGGAGTCTCTGAGTCTAAAAACAAATTACAGTCCATCCAGTGAGAGTGCAGGGAATTGCATTGTTTGGAAAACCTGCACAATTATACATCAGAAACACTAGGGCATCTCCATATTGTCACATTGGTTGAGATGATTCCAGTTCAGCACGGTGTACTGTATGGAGACGTGACCATAAAATGGGGGAAACTGTGCATTTTACATAACATTTTATTTGATTTCACTGCATTCAAGAAGCTTTGGCTCGTGGTCTGATGATGTAACTGAATACATTTATGTGAAATCGTACGGCATATGCTTATTCAACCCATTAGTGCTGTGGCCTGAGCTACTTCCCTATGCTGAATAACAGGCTCAGAGTTGAGTATTTAGGTGAGAAGTCAGTGAGTCACTTAGCAAGCTGTGTTGCTGCTGTTATTATTTTTAATTAGTATTCTGGTAGCACCTAGGGGCCCCAGTCAGGATCAAAGCTCATTTGTGCTAGCTACTGTAGAGGCATGGTCCCTGCCCAAGAATCTGGCACCAGAAAATACCCAGGTGACCCATATTACCACTTTCTAAATTCAAATTGGATTTAACAATGGATGCATTGTGACTAATCTACAGATTGTCATCTTTTCACTTGGCGTTACTGACTGGTTCTGCAGACTGAATACGTTCACAAGCAATAGAACTGGCACACAAATTCCAGTTGCCCCCTTCACACCAGAATTTGCCCAATACTGTGATTCATGGATACTGTGAGACCAGATCCAAGTATAACACCACACTCTTAAAGCAATACAGATCAGAACCATTCTCATTATCTTCCAAATGTATATATTAATTATTTTTAATTTCCAGTCATTCTTTTGGTTTCCCAGATATTTCAATGACTGGTCTGTGTTTTAAAACTTCTTCATTGTGGTTAAGGCATTCTTAGTGAAATTAAGAGATTCTCTAATCCTTGCCAGCGTGGGACTGTGCAGTGTGTGATGGGAAGAGTAAAACGTTCAAAACTGGCTAAGTAATTAGAGTAAAAAAGCAAGCCCTTTAGATCCATTCAAAGTAGGGTGTGACTTTGGGGCCTGTGTTACTTAGGACTTTTTTACCCTACATTACTTAGCCACAGTATCTAATTAGTGACCACTGACATGGGAAATCTGAATAAAGCAAAAGTTTGTTTGGATTTCAGTAACATTTATAACGTTGTGCTTTTTAGCTTTTTTTCCAGGATATCATTTTTCAATGCAAATTTTATTTCCCTGTCTGGCAAAAAGCATGCCCCCCAAATCTCCCAAAGTATGACACATCCTATTAAGAAATCCAAGTGCTGGGTAAAGTGTATACACAATGGCAATTCCTAGTTTTGAACTGAAACATTGGGTGGACTCATTCAGTATTTTATCAGAATTCAAAATTAAAACTGAACACCAATTTCCAATTCACTGTGAAAGTGGCAAAGAGTCCTGTGGCACCTTATAGACTAACACACGTATTGGAGCATACGCTTTCATGGGTGAATACCCCCTTCTTCAGATGCATGTAGTGGAAATTCATTGTGGAGTGCTTCATTCACTCAAAACAGGACTCTGCTTCTCCATAAAAGCTTCAACAGTGTTTCTTTTCCCCAGAAGTATATAGTGCACAGTTACTTTAACATCTTGTAAGTCCAGTCTGGTCCTTCCTAAGGCACCAGATGCCATCTCAGGTGCTTTCTCTTTTAGCAGAGTGACTGAATGGGCCTTTGTCTACAAAAACAAAATTTGTCCCAGTGTCCAATGTAGCCTGTCTACATGAGCTGCTTGAACCAACATAACGAAGGGTATGTCAACCCTGCAGTCAGAGGTGTGATTGCAGCTTCGGTGGGCATACCTGCCCAAACTTTAAGCTAGCTAGCTAAAAATATCAGTGAAGATGCAGCAGCATGGACCATGGTTTAGACTAGTAATGTAAGTACATACTTAGGGGTCATGGGGGGCTTGGGCAGTCCGTGCTGAAACCTGCACCGTGCCTTCACTGCTATCTTTAGCTGTGCTAGCTGTATGGGATGCCTACAAGAGTTGCAGTCACACCTCCGATTGCAGTGCAGACATACCCTGAATCAATAGTAGTGCAAGTTTACACTGGTGCAAGTATTTTTAATGTTGACAAGCCCTGGGTGTAACAGTTTTAAGCTGTTGACACCCTAGCTTGAAAAAGGGCCCACTGATCTTAGTGATTGTTATTTGTATGTTTGTTTGGTTGGGGGGGTTTTGTGTGGTTTTGTTTTGTTTTTGTTTTGTTTTTTAGTGCCAGCCTTTAGATACTTTGGCTGTGATTTTCAGAGGGGCTGAGAACCTGCAGTGTCCATTGACTTTGATTTTATCTGTCTAAGACGGTCTGTATGGAACCTTTTCCCATCATAACTGAGCACCTCATGGTTTCTGATGTGTTTATCCTCACAACTGTCCTGTGAGCTAGGGAAGTGCTATTATCTCTTTTACAAGAGGAAGCACACAGAGACTAATTGACTTGTCCCAGGTCACACAGGAAGGCTGGTAGAACAGATTTGAACCCTGATCTCAGGCCAGAGCCTTAACCATTGAACCAGCCTTCCTTTCTATTATAGCAAAAGGTGCTCAGCACTTCTGAAAATCAGGGCTAAGATGTCTCAAATTGGGCACCCAAACCCCGGAGCCAGTTTTGCAAATATTGTCCATGGAATGTAAGCACCTAATTCCCAAGCAATCTGGGCATTCTGATTTAGAGTAACTGAACACTGGTAACATTTTGAACAAAGTCTATGCAGTCTTTGAACTTCTCCATGTTCCTGATAACAAAAGTTTACGCAAGTAAATTATTTCTCAGGATGCTACCCTACTTCATCAAACTCAGGAGCCTGAGCTTTAATGATTTCTGATGCAATCTTTCAGCAGCAACTTTGGAAAACAGAAGATGCTCTGTACATTCTGTCTCTACTGAAGCCCTCATGTATTCTTGTTATCAAGATGTACCATGAGAAAGGTATTAAAAGTCCCTTTACAGAAGGAATTAAAGAGGCTTTGCCTGCTTATTAAACAGTGCTGTTCTATAATCCCTCTGTCACTGAGAATTCAGGCTCATGGTTGGCTCGCTCTCTCTCTCTTTCTCTCTCTCTCTCTCTGAGAGGTGCTGTGCAATGTGAAGTGCCAATGAAATGAAAATGTAATCTTTTACAGCTAACTGCCTCCTTTTTTCTTTCAAACATGAAGAAGCTTCACTCCACCCCACTCCCTGAACATTATGGGCCGGTTCCTAAACCCACTGAAGCCAATGGCAGTCTTTTCATTGACTTAAGAGGGCTTAAGATCAGGTCCTTTATGTCTTCAGTCTTTTCAAAGAATCTCGTAAGAGCATCAAGCCTGCACGGAAGTATGGTGAGAAGGGGAGAAAGCAAATCACCAGCTCCCTGCAGTTTTCTTACTGTAACGTCTTTGTATCAGGACTACAGTCAAAGAAGGAGCAGCTGCAGTGAAGTGTTCCGGGGACTGAGAGCTACTCCTTTTCCTCTGAACGCAACTCTGGTTAGGCAGGGCTGGCCCTAGACCAAATGGCACCCAGGCGAGAAGTGTCTTTGGGGCCCAACTCCATTTGTTAAACTTTTGAATACCTTATTTTTGATTGCATTTGTAGCCCATTTCATGACTTGGATGCACAATTTACATGCATAATTTATCCCCATCATATAAGACAATAAATTTGCACGCGAGGATCTGTAAATCTGTATTTATTCATGCCATGTATAAGCAAATAAAAAAATTGTTTCTTGTATGCTTGCTGTTGTCTCATGATCCAAACTGAAGGTATAAGGGGTGGAAAGAAATGACCACTTCTCCAGTTCCTTTCTACTGTTCACAGTCTGGGATGGAACCCTTCTGTATTCATAGCCTTCTAGTGTTCCTTTCCAGCATCAGCTCTGTCAAAAATTTTACACTGTTTTATATTAGATAGTTTGCTTAGTTAAGTATTAGATGGCTTGGAGATCAGGGGCTTCCCCCACAATTTCTTTTGCTCCCTCATCTTCAGAGCATTTAGTATGCCCAGGATTCCAAGCTTCAAGTCCTGGCTGGCCTGCCCTTGAATCTTCCCAGTGAGTGACCCACATGAGAGTTGCCTGTATTGCCTTGAGGAATTACACATTCCCTCAAAGTGTGACATCTGCCACTCTTTTCTCCCCTGCCCTCCACTACGCAGTCTTGGGACTTCAGACTCAGTAAGCATCTCCTAGAGCTCTTTATGAGACCTCTGTCTGACCCAGGACCCAACCCCCTCTATCTTGTTGATCTGAAACTTTGGGTAGTATCTCACCAGTGCTGCCGCTTTCCAGCTTGGAATCCTCCAGAAAACCCAAGGACTCCTCTAAATGGAGACATGAGGAAGGTAAGGAGAAACACCCTCATAAAAAGAGAGAGACAAAAATCACCAAATAAGCCTGCTAAAAAGGGGATTGCCTCGCTTCTCCCATTGGTGAGACTCCATGCCCACATGAGAGCAATTGTTTCTGTCCAGGGCTCATGGGCTGGCACCAACAGCACGGAAGTTTTCAGTGCTCTTAAACCATCTATGAAGGAGGCAGGATGGACCAACTCTTGCACTGTGCAAGGATAAGAAGGAGCATTCACCTTCTGCACAGTATTGCACGGCACCAAGACTGCTGTGCCCGAGCTCACACTGGCGGCCCAGCCAATACATGAGACTTCTGCAAGCTTTGTTCCTGCTGGGCCTCAGTACACCCTTATCAAGGGCCTTGTGATTGTTGCTGAGCCTGTCAGACCCAGTTCTATTGAGAGATATCACTACTCCATCAACGTGCCATTCACTGGTCCCATGTAGTAGCTGTGCAGTGGATGTTCCAACAGTACGGGGGCACTTTTTGCCAGTGTATGCCTCCAGCCATGTTGCCTTATGACAGACTGCACTGTCGGCTCTGCCTATATAATTGGAGAGCTCCTATTTCTCAGACATACGAGAGGTGGTACTGATGGTTCCCCCAATAGTCCAGGCACAAGACTTCAGCCTAGACAAGGCTTTCAGAGCCTTCTGGAGGCTTCTGCATCTCCATGACCTGTACTATTGGGCTAGGGATGTCTGGTACCCCCATGGGGCCTGCCTCCTCACCCTTATGATCCCAACTTCTGGCCATGCTGGGGCCCTTGGAATCCATAGTTTCAAGCCCCTGATTACAAGGACCTTGGACACTGCTTCAGCTCAGATCACCTCCAAGACAGGAATCTCAGCTGCCCTGTGATGGGGTATATCAACCCTGCACTGGCAATGCAGGAGTTAACAAATTGGAAGAGGTTCAGGATCCCACCCATAAACTGCTGGACATTCTCCACTCTACACTCCTTCCAAAGTGCCACTCCCTATCCCTGAGGCCATACTGGAACCTACCAAGCTATTTGGCACACAACAACCATCTGTGCCTGGTCCTGAAAGCGGGCTAAGGAGAAATACTTTGTGCCCTCCAAAGAGGCAGAAAATTTGTCATCCCACCCTAACCTGAAATCCCTTGTTATCCATGTGGTCACAAAGCAAATCAGGCTGCACCATCCTAGGTCCACTCCCTCAGACAAGGACACCAAGAGACTTGATTTTTTTTGCAGAAAGTATTTTTCATCAGCCAGTCTACGATTCCGTATTGCGAACTACCAGGCATTCAGGCCAATATCTGACTTACTTAATTACAACAAGCTGTCAGCGTTCTCTAAAAAACTACCACAGGAATGCAGACCCCAATTCCAGGTTGGAGGAGGTCCAATCCACTCTTCTCGATAGCAGGAAGCCTTCTACAAGGAGGTGCTATGCAGACAAATTGAAGACATTCTCTCTGTGATGTCAGCATCATCATTTATCTCCCACCTTTTGAGCCCATGGCCTTCTCAGTGAACATAGCCTTCCTCACTGCTATTACCTCAGCCAGGAGAGTGGGTGAGCTCAGGGCCCTCATGGTGCACCCACCTTATATGATCTTTTACAGAGACAAAGTCTCCCTGAGGTTACACCCCAAGTTTATCCGCATGGTTTCTTCTGATATTCACTTGAACCAAATGGTCCAGCTACCTGTATTCTACCCAAAACCTCACAACACTAGTGAGGACAAGAAACTCCACTCCCTGAGCATACGCAGAGCTTTAAGCTTCAACTTGAACAGGACGAAGCTCTTTTGGCATCTCTCTGAGGTTATTTGTCTCCACCATTGAGAGGATGAAAGGGGAAGCAATTTCTTCCCAAAGACTCTCCAGATTGATTTCCGGCTGCATCCTCCTCTGTCAGGGCTCATTCAACCAGAACACAAGCTGCTTCGGTAGCTTTGCTGCAAGGAATTCCACTCTTGGAGATCTGTAGAGCAGCAACCTGGCGCTCCGGTCATAGGTTTACTGGGCATTATGCCCTGGTTCAAACTTTGGCTCAGGATTCTTCCTTTGGTTCAGTGATACTGTGAATAATGGTGCAAAGAACTTCCTCGCACCCTCACCCTCAATAGACACTGCTTGGGAGTCACCCACAGAGAATTCCCATAGGGACCAGCACTTGAAGAAGAAAGGAAGGTTACTTACCTTATACTAACTGAAGTTCTCCAGGTTCACAGATCCTCTTCTATTTGCAGTAGACCAGGAATGGGAGAGGTGGTTGGTCCACACCAGCCCTTATAGCCTCAGTTGGGAGCACACGTGTAGCCACAGTGAGTACCCATAGGGCCCACACATCTCATGGAACTCCAGTTATTACAGGGTAAATAGTCTTCCTTTTCTTCTATTCCATTAATTAAGTCTTGTTACAGATACCTAATATATTCAGTTCCTGTTATTATTAGTATATATTATTATATTATTGTGTTACGTTGTTAAGAGCTAGGTGAAACTTTGTTATGGACTGCGTTAAAACCCCATTGAGACTGATAAGTATGAACTCACTGTTCAACTAACGTAACTGTAAACATAAGTCTCCACCTAAGACAAAAAGGAGTGTGTGAACTCACCTAGGAGCTTTTTGCTGAATACTGTTTTGGATAGCTGTGTGGGTGGGTGGGTGAGAAGGCAGAAAAGACTGAAAAAGGCAAGAACAGAGAGAGGCAGAAGAAAAAAGCAAATAAGACAAGCAGTAGCCTGTGAACATATTGTGACCCTGGAAAACGCTAGAGAGAGCACTATTTGGTCTCTTGGCTAAAGAGGCTTGGGGCTTTAAGCTAAGAAACTGCTCCTTTTGTTCTTGGCTCCTTCTGCATTTGGAGGAGAACTTTTTACATCCCGTGTAAATAAACAAAAATGCATCAAAGTAAATACCAGACTCCATCAATTTCTACTACCAGCTGAAACCTCCTGAGGGCCCTGAACTTTGACTAGCAGCTTGGATCAAAAAGAGCAATGATATTATGTGTGTATTGAATTATGCAATTTGTTATTAATTCATACCATAAAAGATTGACCATAGGATGCGCAACGCAGTTAAATGGCAGTTGTGGTTGAAATTTGAACTTCTGGAATGTTCTGACTACACTGTCTCAGCATTTGTGAGCAAACCTCCCCAGGTAATACTTTAGCATGCTAAAATAGCTCAGCATTGTCTTTCCATAAACCTTGGCAAATTGCAACAGACATTAGAACTATTTTCAAAAATTCCCGCTCCCGATTCTTTTCTAGTGATCTTAAAACTTTAGTTTCTTAATACAAGAAGTGCAGAAACCTGCTTTTTTTTTGTTTACATATTTTGCTTAATCTAGCAAACTACCTCAATGCTCGAAACAGCCTCTTGGATACTTTTTCTACCTCTGATTCCAGTGGAATTTTACTACTATTCTGCAGTTTTGCTCCCTGTTACAGTGGAGCAGCTCCATGGCTTCAGGGGTGGTAAACAAATTTATAGTATAGTGGGGGTGCTGAGAGCCATTGAACCAAACTGTAAACCCTGTATATAATGGAACCCACCTCAAGCCAGGGGGTGCAGCAGTACCCTCAGCACCCCTACTTCCAGCACCTATGCAGGCTTATTTTAACTATCCATTCTTGGAGCATAACAAGGTTCATGCCCAACTCACTTTACCTATTTTTACCACTCTAACCTTTTCTGCCTGCTTCTTTTACCACCCATGTCTTTGCTCTTTGTTTCCCTGACCTTCAGTGTGCTGGACATAGTAAAGTTGTTGACCCAACTGTGAACTCTGCTGCTGACATGTTTCTGCAGCGTTTTCTTCCAAAGTACTGGAAACATGGGACTTCCAAAGACAATAGGAGGGAGCCACAACTTCAGCTTGAAATTTCACATGCACATACTGGGGCAAATTCTCTCCTGATGTAACTCCACTAAATCAATGCTCTTACACTGGTAGAGTATTTGGCCCTGAATGTTTTGAAGGAATTTTGCCACCCAAGAATTCCTGTCTGTCCTTGGCTCCCATGAGACATTATTAATAAAGATTCTAGCAAATATTGTCTGTAAAATCAGTGAAGAATGTTTAATTACTGTCCCCTGAGAATAGCTGAACTAATGTACTGTGCAAGTGTCATAGGAAGAACTAGGCCTCTAAGTGGTTCAAATAACATCTATGACCCTTGCCTGGGTTTTCTTCTAATGAGGAGAGTAGGAGGTACAAGGTCATGTGACAGCAAGATTATTTAAGGTGTCCTATTACTCAGCTGAGAGAAAGAAATGCGGGGGGGAGTTGAATGGACTGAAGATTGTCTTTGGTCAAACTGGACAGTCTCTTCGTAAAAGAATAAAGGGACACAAATCAGATGTCAAGAATTGTAACATTCAAAAACCAGTTGGAGAACACTTCAATCTCTCTGGTCACTCAATTACAGACCTAAAAGTTGCAATTCTTCAACAAAAAAACGTCAAAAACACACTCCAATGAGAGACTGCTGAATTGGAATTAATTTGCAAACTGGATACAATTAACTTAGGCTTGAATAGAGACTGGGAGTGGATGGGTCATTACACAAAGTAAAACTATTTCCCCATGTTTATTCCTCCCCCCACCCCCAGTGTTCCTCAGATGTTCTTGTCAACTGCTGGAAATGGCCCACCTTGATTATCACTCCAAAAGGTCCCCCCCCCCGCTCTCCTGCTGGTAATAGCTCACATTAAGTGATCACTCTCGTTACAGTGTGTATGGTAACACCCATTGTTTCATGTTCTCTGTGTATATAAATCTCCCCACTGTATTTTCCACTGAATGCAACCAATAAAGTGAGCTGTAGCTCACGAAAGCTTATGCTCAGATAAATTGGTTAGTCTCTAAGGTGCCACTAGTACTCCTTTTCTTTTTGCGAATACAGACTAACATGGCTGCTTCTCTGAAACCTGTCTTTATAGTGGCTCAGGGAAGAGGACACCAAAGGGAGTTTGGAGAGGGGCTTTAGAGAATCCTGGAGAAGGCTAGGAGTAGTGTGGTTCAGGTTGGACAGCAGCTGACCATGTAAGGATTCTGGAGGTGGTTCCCCTGCAGAGAGGGAAAAGGGCAAGGGCTTGGAAGAAGTATGTATGAAGTGGCTGAGGAGAATTCTGACATAGCGATACCCAAAGTGCGAAGTGGCCCTGGAAAACAGAAGAACATGGCAATTTTGGGCATACTGCTGCCCCGATTTAGGGTTGTAGGGTTGGGGCTCCCCTATGATGCCATTTATGGAGGTAGTATGGAAATCCCTGAGCCAAGGAGAAAAGAATTGTCAGCCTGGTGAATTGGCCATTGGTAGCTAAAAAGCTGTTTCATTTGGATTTCTGTTTTTCATTTGGACCTCTATTTTTCCCCAAAAGGGAAGGACTTTAGTGCTTTAATCCAGAGGATTAAAGCACCAAATAGACCAAAATCTCCCCAGCCAGTCAGAGGGAAACTGAGGCACAATAGTAGTCCCAAAGAGGATAATAGCTCTGACATGTCCTTGTTCCATTCTTCAATGATCAGTTATAACCCATCCTTTCCACATTCACCAGTGGAAAGAGAATAAGTGACATTCTAGAATCCCAGCACCTTCCATGGAAAACTGTACTGAAGAGAGAGAGAGAGAGAGAGAGAGAAAATAGTTCTCAATTCTTACTTCTTCAATTTCTCTACAAAAAGAACAGGAGGACTTGTGGCACTTTAGAGACTAACCAATTTATTTGAGCATAAGCTTTCGTGAGCTACAGCTCACTTCATCGGATGCAAATAAATTGGTTAGTCTCTAAGGTGCCATAAGTCCTCCTTTTCTTTTTGCGACTAACACGGCTGCTACTCTGAAACCTGAAATTTCTCTACAGTTCTTCCATGTTTTAAAATCATTCTGCCAAAAAGGCAGTCTAATGAGGAAGTCAAATCAACAGTTAGCTGACTATATGTGCCTTAGATACAGTATGGAAACACCCCAAATCTTCTTACATTCACAAGCTCTTACCCAGAGGAGATTTATCTAACACCGGCATCTGTGTTCCCTTTTCAGGTGAGAACACAAATGCTAGATTTAGCTTCAGTGTAGTTCTTTTAAATCGTAGACAGACTGAACCATTAGGAAAAGGATTTGATCCATTTCCTCTTATCGACATTATTTTATGTGTGGGATGTTAAGAAATAACTGTAGTGGTACATAGCTGCAGATGTACGATGCACTGTTTGTTTGGTTCATATTCTCAGTATGTGGCTTATCTGTTTTTGTGGGAGTTCCTTAATGTGACCAGGAGGATGTTTTCTTTTTCTTTGGTAAGCTTCTCAACAATGCCCTTTTCAGCCAGAACAGCTAATTATTCTGCTTGTAGAAATCCCCATTCAAAGATTCTTCTAAGGCCGTTAGAGGTTTTCCAACCCTTTTTTACAAGTGGTGAGATCGAGGGATTTTAGCGGCTTTACTTAGTTTTGTTCCGGAGCTCAGACATTCCATGAGATTACTCTGAGATGACTTTGTTCAGCATTCACTAAGCTGGTGGGGTAACCAGTGTTCTCATTTCTAAAGTCTGCCAGTTGTCTCCTGTCTACAGGAAATCTCAGAAACCTCCAGAAAAAAGGGTAAATCTGTAAAAATGAAATCTCTTTGCTGATAGCTTCCTGTATATATTTACCCAAACTCCATGTCTTATTATCTACTATCTTTGAGACAGTTGCAATGTCTGTCTTTTTGTTTTTCTGGGAATTTTTTTAAAGGTTTTTTTTTCCTTTGAGAATTAGTTGCTCTTGAAAGTGGGAGAGTGATGCCACTGGAATTTCAACATTCACAATATTGTCTGCAAAACAAGAAATTCAGATGTTTATTCCAAGTGTGCAGTTAATCACTTTGTTCTCTAGTACACTCTTTACTTGTATACCTTCCTCCTCAAAAGGCGCCAAAGCACTTTACAGATAATGAATTAATCCTCCCAACACATTCCAGGTAAGGAGGTATTATTTCCATTTTACAGATGGGAAAAATGAGGTGCAAAAAAGGTTATGTGACGTGGCATAGGAACATAGGAATTGCCAGACTGGATCGGAGCAGGGACCCATCTAGTCCGGTAGCCTGTGTCCAACAATAGCCAATACTAGGCATTTCAGGAGAGGGTAAAAGAAATCCTGCAATAGGCAGTTGTGGACTAACATACTCAAAGGCGCAGGCACTAGCAGTGCGGAGGGTCCTGCAGCATCCCCAGGTTTTACACAGGGTCCCGGCTGCCAGCCCTGCACCTGGGGTCCCAGCAGCTGGCCCCAGCCTTGGCCCCCTTATCCCATCCAGGTTCCCCAACTCCCGGAGCCATGGCCCTGTTCCCAAACACAGCTCTGCACCCTCATGATTAAAAGTGTTCCAGCACCACTGAATATACTCATAGGGGAAGTTTCCTAGCACCTTCAGTGGCTGGTTTATGCCTGGAAAGAAGACAATTTTTATCCCCGGTTTACGTATGGAAATTAAGCTATCTAGTGCAACTGAAAGTATTCTCATTAGGAGTATAAATGCCCAACCCTGGTTTTTGTCCAAGGGCAAACTGAAAGCCTGAACAGAAACTATTAACAAGTGGCTGTGGTAAAAAACAGCCTGAAAGAGTTAAAGACTTTGTTTTTCAAATGCAGACTTGTGTTGTGCTCACTTTGAACTTTCATTTACCAACCAGCTAGTAAGGCCTTGTCTACACTAGAAGTTGTACCAGTTGTAGCAAAAGCTGTAAAGTTCTGCCAGCATAGTGCCATCAACAAAACTGTTTGGCCAGAGCGTGTTCACACTTGGCTACTTGTGCCAGTGGATTGTGTCCACATAGCATCAAGTTGTATTGGCAAATGGCGTGTTACACCGTGGATGGGCATCCCAGTGTCCTCCAGGCTGCCTTTAGGTTCACTATTTGTGGGAAATAGTCACTGGGTATTGTGGCCCAGCTGCTGTGCATTGTGGGATACCTGCACACTGCTCTCTCATTCCATTTATGAGTTATCCACTGCAAACGTGGATACAGCACAGAGGAATACTGCACTCCTCTCCACTGGGCCGAGAGGGCAGATGATCGTGTTGCATTTGGGAAGACACAGCATGCAGACAAAGTCAGTTAAGCATGACTAGACAGGGAATGCAGAGGCTATGCTGTTGAAGCTATTCACAGAACAACTGCAGGTGGTGGGGCAGCGGCTTTGGGCCCATCCAACTGGCACTGAGCAGTGGGACCAGTTTGTGATGCAAACCAGGGACAACCAGAAGTGGCTCCAGAACCTCTGGATGAGGAAGGCTACATTTTGTGCTGAGCTCACCCCCGCCCTGCAGCACAGAAAAATCAAGTTGAGAGCTGCCTTGCCAGTGGAGAAATGAGTGGCAATAGCCATAGGGAAACCCGCACTCCAGATTGCTATGGGTTTGGCATTGTTGGGGACACTGGGGCATGGCCACTAGGTAACTCGAGGGGATGGAAGACCACAAGTGTCGATGAAGCCCCCTCGCACTAGGCCCAGGTGTCCTTGTCCCCCCGCCTGGAGGCACACACAGCAGTTATGCTGAGGATCTGCAACAATATGCTGCGGAGTCAGACTGCCTGAAACTAAGCAAGGCCAAACAGGGCAGATATGGAAGAACAATGCTGAATAAAGCAGCTTTATGTATAGTTTAACAAATGATATAGAGAAACAGGGAACTAGCTGGGAACTGGATTGGCTGGCTATATGGATACTTGGGGCAGCTTGCTATTGGATAAGTATGCTGGGAAAAAGGATGTATAAAAGCCTGTGTAACTTCCTGCTCGGCGTGCAGGATTTGAGATTTTATTCTCCCTGTACCTTTTTGCAGCTGCAAATAAACTTTTCTGCTTCTCCACCCCGTTGTGATTATTGGGTGTAGCACACCGGGTAACAAACCAACTCAAGTTGTTGTTCAGCCTCTCGGCACTGGGTGCTGGCAACAGCATTACAATCCAATGGAGTGGGTGCTTATCCTTAAGGTATGCAAGGCAATAAAGCACATCCTACTGTGCGGGGCAGTCAGGCTAGGCAACATGCAGGAACTAACAATGGATTCAAACAGCAGAGCTCCCCTAACTGTGCTGGAGGGATAGGTGGGACCATGTCCCAACTCTGTGCCCTATCATGCCTAGCCTGTGAGTAGTTAAACCCAAAGAGGTAATCTCAGTGGTTATGCAGGCCTTGGTGGTTCACTGTGGACAATTCACTGACAAGTATTGGCTGGTCAGGCAAAGTCCATGACACTTGGATTTTTAGAAACACTGGACTTCTGAAAATGCTGAAAATAGGGACTTTTTTTTGGACCCTCCAATTGACATTGCAGGGATTTCTGTGCCATTAATGATTCAGGGTGACATAAAGCCATATACTTGGTAAGGTGGGCAGACGCACGGAAAGTGTTAACTGTTTCCTGAGGAGTGGCCAAATGAAGGTGAAGTGTACCTGTGGGGCACGGAAGGGAGGTGGAGGTGTCTCATGACAAGACTTGATCTCAATGAAAAGAAAATATTCCCACAGTTACTGCTGCATGCCGTGCATTGAGTACGATCTGGGAGACCAAGAGTGAGACCCTATGGCCAGGGTGGGTGAGTGTGGTGGACAGGCTGTTTGATGAATTTGAGCAACCTGAAATTAGGTCAGTTAACAAGGCCACTGCCAGGGCAATTCAAGTGAGGGCAGCTTTGACAGCTGACTTTGAAAACAGGCCAGTGTTTCTATGTGACCATTAGTACATTCACTGGTGGGGCACTGTGTTTTTACATTACTCAAAACTTTTCTGTAATATACATGAATGAATGTATGAATATTAAGGAATATTTGATTGAAGTTTGGAAGACTGACAATGTATTCATGTAAGCATTAGTAAAATAACTGATGGTGTATTTCTAGAGTAGAAGCAATTTCTTCTGTAGACTTTTAAAAACTGTTGGGTTTTCTTTTTAAAGTGCAGAATGGAAGCCTTTTTTGCTATAAGAATTACTACGAGACAGGTATTACAATGCTTCACTACGCACAATACTGTAATACCAGAAATCACAATAAAAGTACATCAACTTTCAAACAACTTTATCAAAAATATAGCCTGACAGGCATAAAAAAAAAGTCTCAGGGCTTTGGTGTTGTAACTTGATACATTTATTTTCTGAGGCCTTTCCATCTGTGGCAAAGCCAGAAAAGCTCTGTGGTTATGAGGGAGAAACACAGTGCTGTTGTCTAATCTGTTGCATATGGAAACAAGAAATCCATCTTTTGAGATTATCCTCCCCCTCTTATGTGTTTCCCAGTCTAGATGTGCGAGGCATAGGTCCCATCCTTCATTGAAGTTGAGGGAACAATCTAGCCCTGTGTCTCTTTTGGCGGATGATGGTAGACAAGCTGGAAGGCTTGGGTAAGGCACAACTGGAAGATCTTTTGGAGAATCAAGCTATTTATCTCATCATAGCTCTGAACTGAAATCTGGGAGATCCAAGTGTACATATTTTCATTTGGCAGGCTGAGATATTCTGGAAACACTGAGTAAGCATGTTTCTCTACAAGTTCCAATCAGTTCAAATGATCTTGCCTTCCACTGGACTTGATTCAGCTATATTGGCTATTTTCAATAAAGCTTCTGTAGACTTTAGACTAATATTTACCCTCGTTTTAAAAGGAACTGATATAAAAGGGAAATATTTTTAAGAAGATAACCAGTGCACACCCCTTTAAGCATGTGCACTGATTAGCTTCATATAACACTTGAAAGACACTGTCACATGGCTGGTCCTTTAAAGGGAACGGGTTTCATTTCCAACTGTGTCTAGTTATTTACCTCCCAGGTGATGGGTTGGGGTATGGACCAGAGGTTGGGTTAGGTGACCGGGCATCATTTCCTGTAAGATGGAGCCTGTTTCATCAGAGAGAGAGGTCTAGGGGTGAACTAGAATTGGGAGTGGACCCACAGAGCTTCCCTTCTCAAATAGATCTGGTGAGCTGAGAGAGATCTGGAGCCTGATATAAGGGTAAAAGAGGAGAAAATCTGCAGAGAAGCACCTTCATGGCACTCAGGGTCAGAGGGCACCAGAGAAGAAGTTTTCCACACCAGTCAGAAGGAAAAAACCTGGCTAGAGATACTTGTAGTGAAGGGGCAGGAGCAAAACCCCTAAGAGAAGGTTAGAAGTCCATGAGGGTAAAATGGCTTGGTGAGCCTGGGGAAGAAGGTCAGAAGATTCTAGCTTTTAAAGTATTATTAAATTTTATTAAATATTATTAAAGTTAAAATATTATTTTATATTAATAAGCCAGACTCCAAGAAGGGTTGTAATTCACATGAGAGCCTGCTTGCAATTATTGGGAAGCCCCAAAAGGGGAAAGCAGCAGGGTCAAATACTAGCTGAGGTAGGACCTTATTACAGCAACAAATACATTTTTCACATTAATATGTATTTCAGGGTCTATTTGGTACATCTTCCTTATCTCAGTAATTTGTCTCACTTGTGATGGGCTCTAGCTTCCCTTATTTAAATGGAACAGAAGATGACATTTATATGAAAAGATTTACCTCCAACTGCACAGACTCATTTATAATTTAGGTATTCATCAGACTGAAATATCATGCAAGTTCATCTGAATTTAATACGTGTAGTTAAAATAACATATAAATCAAAACACTGAGAGGGCAATATCATGGTTGTAAAGGTTGTGATCTCTTCTCTTTCAGTCTGACATCAATATTTATGAAATCATGCACATCATACTACCTGAATGCATTTGGCTGGGCTGTCGTTACATGGCAGCTTTATCCAGACATTGAAGTCTCTAAGCACTGAGTAAAAATGTAAACACAAGTGTTCCTATGTTTGGTACTGCAGGTAATAATAGTGCAGAAATTGCATGTAAAAAAATGTGCAATTTGTAGACTGACTGCCACTCTGCCCTCTCTCTTCCTTATGCTGTCTTGTTTTGCTGCTTTCTTTTTATAGGTATTGTACAGACAGTCCAAAAGTGGGGAAAAATGTCCAGATGAGAAATTGACATGTTTTCGAGAATGTTCCTTGCAACATTCCCTTCCCTGCAAATTCACAGAGCATGGACACTTCTTACCATTGAGTGGTACAGAAACATCAGGGCTACTATGAAGCCACTTTCTGAGAGAGAAGATCTCACTTTTCAACCCATTAAAGCAGCTGGATACGTAGTTATAAACTCATCTCCTGTAGTAGGTTCTTTCCCTCTGAAAGTGCTAGACAGCAACTGATGAGGAGCAATAATTTTTTCAAAAGGGGAAAACACAGCCAGGCAGAACCCAATACTCCCAGGATTCAAAGTCCACCGGGCAAATTGCCTGCTATATAGTAAAAGAGAGAATTAATCATTTTACTTTGTCTTAATCCCAAACACAGCTTTAGGAGTGAATTCAGTGATTATTGCCAAAGGTGATAAAAACAGGAGTGGAGTTTAAAAGGTTTGTGACAGTCACCAGAACCCCAGGCCAGTTCCATGATCAGGTTGGCCCTGAGCTACTGGGGAGGGTGATCAGGTTGTGAATTGCCTTCCCCTCTGGGCCTGCTGCCAAAGACAAAGATAACGGGTCAGGTTGTGAATAACAAAGTCCATAACAACACCCTGAAAGGGTCCCCAGCAGTTGGTAACAACAGGGTGAGCCTTAAGCACCACCCCTCAATGAATACAGCTTTATAAAGAACACATGGCTAGACATCTTCTTCTTGAGTAACAACCAAACCAGGGACACCTATGGTAAACTTTAACTTGTACATCACTTTCAGGCCTTTCTGAATGTACTTGCCTACTTTTACGGCAGGTTACTCAGCTTATCTGGTTAAAAGACACTGTGCTGCTCAATAATTAGCTACTGTTTCAAACGTTCAGGATAAAATCCTGCCATAGTTCTCCCTCAGCTTGGGAGGACAAGGAGAAGCAGTGGCAGCTGGGTGGAATGCCCAGAGCCCATCCCACTTGTTCAGGGCAAGATGGTTGAGGATAACATGCTCCACAGCACTGCTTATCTCTGTTCCAAAATGGTGCGGCATGCTCCGCTGTAGCATCTGCTGCTTGACTCCACAGCATACATGTGGTGTTATGGCATGCCTCTAAGACAGCTGAGCCTGCACTCACGTGACTATGGAGTGCTGGCAGATGGGCAAGCCTGGCCCTTTTCCTGGTACTCCAGAGAAAAAAAGAATTGTTAGAAAATTCCCAGTCAGCTTTACCAATGAGTGACAAGTTTATTCCTTTTTTGGACAACAGTGAGACATTATGCCCTGCAAGCCCTCTTGTTCTTAGTGTATTAATCTGAGGATATCTTTGCTTTGTTGTTCTTTTGAGATCTCTGCATCTGTGGCATGCATAGGTTCATTTAGCTGCCATCCTTCCAGATATTGTGATACATTTTGTAATGATACATCTTCCATGTTTTGCTCCGATCTGGGATTTAACACACACAGATTGCTTTGTTCTCAATGGAGTTGGCTGAAAATCCCCATCACTTTCATCAAAAATATTCAGGGGAGGTTGTCAAATAATACTTTTGATTTAAAAAATAGTGAAATTTGACCAGCTCTAATTCACAATGACAGGGTATGTTTGTCTCCATTCTGTCTCTAGTTTAGATTGGTATAGTTATTTTTCCCTAATGATGCTCTTTCTCAACAGTAGAGTGGAGGTCTGCCCCAGAATTGCATTTATGTTTGATCACGGTGATTGCACCAGGCTAAAAAAGAATCTAATGTAAGACATGGCCTGTTCTAACTCCTTGTGTGGGGTTTCTTAGTCTTTTCACTTATCTGTTTCAAATCGAAAGGTTTAAAATAATGTGGTGAATCAGCACTGTCTAAACTGAGGGTGACAGAATTAAAGATGAATCCACTAATTTTACACATGAGGATTACAAAACAAAATTGTAAATTATTGGTCAACTGGATTATTTGGATTAACTGGGTTTGGAATGGGGAGAGTGAGATTTTTTTCCCTTTGGGAAAGTATTCTGCCAATGTAATTGAGCCACTTAAAAATTATTTCTATTAGGCATTTCTTGTTAGTCATTTGAAGATATTGTCTTCTGAATTGTGGCGTCGTCGGAGTTGATCCTATGGAGCATTATCAAGATAGGGATTTTTTTTTTAAATACTTGGAACTTTTAATGTTTTTCCCTTTACCTCCTGCAAACTTGGTTAGAACTCTTTCTGGTCAAATTAGTGTCCATTAAATGAATTTTTTATCACTTTGGTTTTCGGTTTGCAATCCCTTTATCGTTCACTAGATAAACTGATTGTAGGAATTAATTTCCAACAGAAAGAATGAGGATTTTCAGAGAAGTATGGAGAATTAACTATTTGAATTGGAATTATTTTTTTTTTTGCTGAATCAGAATACCAGACAGTTTAAGAACTTCTTTTCCTTATAGTATGTGAAATATAGCAGTGTCTTTTTGTGTTTGAATCAGTTGTCCAAGTGAGCTACGGAGAGTGTCTGACTGGAAAATGATTTTATAATGCAGACAAAAGCTTCTTTGGGGAAGTTATGAGAAACAGTAAGGGAGTCACAAGTGAGGTGCCAGAACTGGGATTAAGACTGAGCACCAGCTCACCCCACTTCGGGGGGAAGCTGGGGTTGCCAGGCCATTAAAAATCTGGTCGGCTCCGTGCAGCTCTCGGAAGCGACTGACATGTCCCTGTGGCCCATAGGAGAGAGGCAATCAGAGAAGCTCTTCACACTGCTCCAGCTCCCAGCTCCCAGCCCCACAGCTCCCATTGGCCAGGAACCATGGTTAAGGGGAGCTGCATGGGCGGTGCCTGCGGGCACAGGCAGCACACACTTCACAGATCCCCCTGGCCTCTCCAGCTAGGGGCCAGACATGGCGGCTGCTTCCAGGAGCAGCGCAGAGCCTGGGCTGGCAGGTAGCCTGCCTTAGCCCCGCTGAGCCTCTGACTGGGAACCACCTGAGGTAAGTGTCGCCCAGCCAGAGACCACAACCGGAACCCCCTCCTGCTCCCTAACTCCCTCACAGACTCATCCCTGAGCCCCATCCCTGAGCCCCATCTCAGACCCTGCACCCACACCCACACCCTACGCCCCCACCCGCAGCCCGACTCCCTGTCCCAGGTCGGAACCCCCTCCCGCACCCTAACTCCCTCCAAGACCCCGCACCTCCATTCGCACCCTCACCCCTGTTCCAGCCGTGATCCCCCTCCCACACCCCAACCCCAGCCCCAGCCCTGAGCCTGCTTTTGCACTCCAAACCAATTGGCCCCAGCTTGGAGCCCCCTCCTGCACCCCAAACCTCTCATCCTCAGCCCCACCCCAGAGCCTGCATGCCCAGCCAGAGCCCCCTCCCACACCCTGAACCCTTCATTTATGGCCCCACCCTAGAGCTAGGGGAAGCCCCAAGCCTCCTCCCCCACCCCTGCAAGGGGCTGTGTGTAGCCTGTGACTAATTTTTCCTGTGGGTCAGTAGCCCATGGTAGAGAAAAGGTTCCCCATCCCTGCATTAGAACATAGAGCCTGTCAGATAACCCCCCACCCCTTCCAGCTAGGAATGCATGTATGCATATTAGATTATATTTACTAGACAGACAATATACCCTCAGTTTTCAAATTTTTTTCAGCTGTGCAACTTCCACTAAAATGACTGGAAGTTACACCACTAGGAAGGCAGTACTATACTCTGAAGATTTAGGGATGGATGAATCTGCCCACCGTAATCTGGTCTCTCATTATGTGTTAGGCAACAGCAGAGAAATTTAAGATCCAAGGCTCAAACACCTACATTTGTTTTTTATCTCCATGATCCAAAATACTATACCTTTTTTTTCCTGAACAACATTTTACCACTTGTGACTTGTTGCTTGAAATATTCCCTATTCTAGCTCTCACTGAGTCTGTGTTAATATTTGTGCACTGATTATATAATAAACCTTTGATAAATTGTTTATGATCAAAAGCTTATGTCAATTTTTATAGTGCTGAATGATACAATGCATAAGTAATGTGAGGAAAGGAAGGGGACAAGGCCAACACCTGACCAGCACCTCTTGGTACCCATCTCCAACCGGACCTGAAACCGATGCCAGTAGATAACCTCCAACTGCCATGTGACCCCAGAGGGAAAAGAGTGCTGTCGTTGCCATGGGCTGTGTTTCTACCTGGAGGATCCGGCTATACTCTCACCAAATGCCTGTCAGGAAATCTAGCATGACCCAGCTCAGGAGACCGCCTTGCTCAGGCCCAGTACAGGGCATTGGCCTGGGTGAGCTGCAACGTAATGCCCCTCCCACTCCTCACTGAGATATGCCCCAGGCATGGCAAAAACTCCCCCACCCCGCAAAGTACAAGTCTGCTTCCATATCCCAGGCGAGCCATACCGAATTCCTCCAAAGTAGGTATTCCAGTACAACCAAAGATAGTCTCCAATCTAGTGGAAACTATACATGGCTCATTCTGTCATCAGGGCCAGTGACGCAGGAGACAGTGCCTCTGGAAGGTGCCATTTGGGACCTTGGGAAGTGCTTCAGTTTTGCCACACTTCCCCATAATCTTTGGCTTTTTGTGGCTGGTGGCTCATGATCTGTACATCCTTCAGTATGAGTGCCAGGTTGGGTTCTGCTCTGAGTTCTGCCAGCTAGTCTGCCCATGCATATTGCCTGATGAATCCTAGCACCAAGACACTCCCCACACCTGGCACCCTGATTGTGGGTCAGGTGGGACCACCACCAGACTTGACTTTGGTACCGCCTGCCAAGTACAACAACTACAGTGATCTCTTTGAGAAGAACACCACCACCCTGCCACCACACCGGGATTATGACTGCCTGATCAAGCTGAAACCAGGGGCCAACATGCTATTTGGTCCTCTATATTCAGCGCTGCCCTGTGTTCCTATCCTAGGCCTCCAAACAGATCCCAAGAAGGTGGAGATGGTATGGAATTGCACACCCCCTGAAACATCAAGGAGCTACAATTCTTCCTGAGGTTTGCAACTTCTATAGGTGCTTCATCTCCCAGGTTTTCAGGTCAAACTGCCCCACTGACCACACTTCTCCACAGAAACGTTACCATCACCTAGTCTCTAGAGGCTCAATGACCATTCCACGGGCTCTGTATGAAGTTTACCAACGCCCTAGCTCTGCATGACTCTTTGCCATTGAGACTGACACCTCCAGTGTGGCAACAGGGGCCATGCTCTTCCAAAAACAGGGGCTATACCCTTCCAAACTGATCCCCAAGCACCTCCTCCTTTGCACCTACTATTTCTGGCTCCTTCTGGTGGCCGTAAAATGCATGTGACAAGCCACTCACACATTGATTCCTGTGAGATATGCACCCACACGAAGACATTACACACAAAACCGCTGAGCATCCTAATGCCTTCTGAGACCCAGTCTAGACCCTGAATGCCATTACCCTGGACTTTATAGTTGAGAGTATACTGATGGGCATATTGTAGTCCTCACTGTAGTTGACCAATTGACAAAAATGGCCCACTTCATCCCCATTGCACTCCTGCCCTCCACAGAAGAAATGGCCCAACTCCTGCTGTCTCACGTCATTTGTCACCATGGCATCCCAGAGTGAGTCACAACTGATCAGGGTCTGTGGTTTGTGTTACAGTTTTTGTGCAAAACCCTATATCTGCTCAGGGGCCGTGCTTACACATCCATTGTCTAACACCCACAAACAGACAGCAAGTATGAGCGAGTGAATCAAGTGTTAGAACAATACTTGCACTGCTTCCACCAGAACAATCGGTTGAGTCTCCTAGTGCAGGAGGAGCTGGCTTAAAACAATACTAATCATGTCTCCACCAGACAGAGTCCATTCTATGCAAACTCTGGCTTCCTCGCTTGTCTCCACCCAGCCTTATCTGTCACCTCCACCAATCCCATGACTGCTGACTGGATCCGTGAGGTCCAAGAAGAACTCAAGGCACATTTGGGCAAGGCCAAAGAAGATTACAACCAATATGCTGATCACTAGCACCGGGAAGGCTCAGCATTCATCATCGGCTAAGAAGTATGGCTCTCAGCCCAAAACCTCCACACCAACAGGACTTGTCATAAACTGGATTACTGATACCTTGAGCCATATTCCATCAGTCATATAATTAGTCCAGTGACTATGAGGCTTCAATTACTTAGATCCCTCAAAATCCACCTGATGTTCCAAGTATCCTTGCTAAAACCACATGTCAATAATCCCTTCTCTCACCAGACCCAGCCACCTGACTCGGACTCTGATCTTTGGTACTGACACCAGCCTGGAACTTGATTACAAACTCCTGTGCTCTCTCAGCCTCCGGGTTGCCCCTGCTCTAACCATTGGTCCTGACTGCCCTTGTCTGGATCCTGACATCGTGCCCTGCTACACGTACACACAGTCTCCCCTCACAATTAATTGTACAATAGAAATGGTAATATATTAAGAAAAGCTTGTTTAAGACAACTGTGTTAATCATTAAGGATCAAGAGACTTTCAGGTAGCACCTTGCGGTTAGCGTGTGGAATACTTCATGCATAGATGAAATGAGAGCGCATCATCCATGCCTCCTAGAAAACAGTCACCATGTTTATTCAACTCAGGAAACATCTTAAATTAGGGAAGAGTGCAGAGGTCCCCTTCGTGCCGTTGTGACAAAAAATCCTGAGTCTCTCCCAGGCTTGGCACTAACAATACTTGCTCACCCATTACCATAATGATAAGTCTAATGTAAAAATGTATCAAAGGGGTCTAGTACATGCAAATCATTACCATAATAAAAAGAAGTGGCACAAACTACTTATTTTTAGGGCTGTTGATTAATCACATGGTTAACTCATGTGATTACCTCAAAAAATTAATCGTGATTAAAACAATCACAAGTAATCACAGCTTTACTCATACTGCTAAACAATAGACTACCAATTGAAATGTATTAAATATTTTGGGATGTTTTTCTACATTTAAATATATTGATTTCAATTACAACACAGAATACAGAGTGTACAGTGCTCACTTTATATTATTATTTTTATTAGAAATGTTTGCACTGTAAAAATGATAAAAGAAATAGTATTTTTCAATTCACCCCATACAAGTACTGTAGTGCAATCTTTTTATCAAGAAAATGCAACTTACAGATGTAGATTTTTTTTGTTACATAGCTGCCCTCAAAAACAAAACAATATAAAACTTCAGAGCCTACAAGTCCACTCAGTCCTACTTCTTGTTTAGCCAATTGCTACGACAAACAAGTTTGTTTACATTTATGTAAATTATGCTGCCCACTTCTAATTTACAATGTCACCTGAAAGTGAGAACAGGAGTTCACATGGCACTTTTGTAGCTGGCATTGCAAGGTATTTACATGCCAGATGTGCTAAACATTTGTATGCTCCTTCATGCTTCAGCCACAATTCCAGAGGACATGCTTCCATTGTTTTGTTTTTCAATGCAGTTATTTTTGTACATAATTCTACATTTGTAAGTTCAACTTTCATGATAAAGAGATTGCACTACAGTACTTGTAATTGGGGAATTGAAAAAAATACTATTTCTTTTGTTTTTTACAGTGCAAATATTTGTAATAAAAATAAATATAAAGTGAGCACTGTACATTTTGTATTCTGTGTTGTAATTGAAATCAATATATTTGAAAATGTAGAAAACATCCAAAAATATTTAAATAAATGGTGTTCTATTATTAACAGCACAATTAATCACGATTAATTTTTTTAAATGTGAAATTAATCATGATTAATTTGTTTAATCACTTGACAACCCTAGTTATTTTATATTCCTGTTACCATTCTTATTCTTATATTGTATATATGCAAATGCCATGATCCACGCCAGATACCAGACCTGATTAGTTCTGGTTCTACCTGTAAGCTCCTGTTTATTGCCTACAACTAAACCAGGATCTGACACCACTTATATGAGCTGCATTTCCCAGTGGTCTCCATTCAAGATGACTTGACCTCAGAGTTGCTGAGGCTTGTCCTTAGGCATGGTATCAAGTTGAGTCCAATTATCTGTCTCTATCTTTCTTTTCCCTAGGAGCCTTTCTTTTTTTCGTACGCCAGTGTTTGGCTGACAGTCATTTCTGACATTGATTGTCAGGTTGATTTTGTCTTTACTGGATCAGAAGGAGAGTTCTCTTAGACAGTTCCCTTTGGGATGTATCACTGACTTGTACAACAACAACTGTTATCATTTTTAGGAGCTGCTTTCAGAAGGCCAACAACAGGGATGGTAAAGGACAATGACTACACACTCTAATGCCTGTGTCTGACCTTCAGTTTTTTATTACAGAGACTCTCTCAATCTATACTTGGGGCAATCCTTTATGATCTCCGTGTGAACACCTTCTAGCAACTTTGTCCAATTCTAAGGTTAAAGAGAGATGGAGAGAAGTGCAAACTTTATGAAAGACACAACATTGTAAGTTACTTTATTTTTTCTCAACAACATAGCCAAGCGTTAATTTCCATTTTAATATCAAGTACTCAAAAGATGTATCTCTCATCACATTATATAGCTCTGAATTTACAACTAATTATCAATGTTGAAATGTTTGAATGCTGATCTTTCTTTAACAATCCAAACAATGAACATATAATTTGGGCATGTAGAGCCAGATCCCAGACCCGATTCTTGCTGCTTAAAATCCTTATAAGAGAGATTAATCAGTGGTTCCCGAACTGTGGGACATGCCCCGGTGGGGGGTGTGCATGAACATCAGGGGGACATGGCGGGGCCTGGGCCAGGCCCCACAAGAGGGCGGTAGGGCGTGCCAGCTAGCCCTGCTCTGCTTCCAGCTCCCCTCAGACCCCACCCCCGGCCACAGCCGCTGGCCGCAGCCGCGGCGCTGGCTCTGCCCCCAACCCCTGGCCACAGCCCTGCTCATGGTCATGGCTTGCACCCGCTCTCGGCTGCCAGCCCCCGCTCTTGGCACTTGCTTTCAGCTCCCTGCCCCTGCTCCTAGTTGTGACTCTGCTTCTGGCCCTGGGCAGAGGAGAGCTAGACACATTCTATTATTTGTGGTGGTGGGGTGCGAGAGGAAAAGTTTGGGAACCACTGGGAACCAGTCTCACCACTTTGCTGGGAAAGTGGGTGAGACTGGTGGTTTAGGTTTTTGGTGCGTCTTGATGTATTTGCAGATTAGTGAAGTAAGATTTATTTATTTATTTATGTTTTCAAGCAGAAAGGAGCCAGTAGCTAAGAGGACTTTGGAGGGATCAAGTGTCCTTAAAGGGGCAAGGGTGCAGCTGGACAGTAGGATTCCATTCAGTGTTTTATTTATTTTAAAGGCCTTTGGACCTTAAATATAAATGTTTATTGGGGCTTCACCTTGTATGAAAATGAATGAACCTGGCAGTTATCTCTTTAATTTGGTGTTCACCATTTGCTGTGTTTAATCAAACCTCTGCTTAATGCCCATGCTTCACTAGGCTTGAAATAATTCATGCATATAAGTACTATGCAACCACCTGTACCCACCTAATTCTAGCCAAAATAATACCTCTAACCAGATTGTGTAGATTCTTATCATCATAGAATCACAGAATCATAGAACTGGAAGGGACTTCAAAATGTCATCTAGTCTAGTCCCCTGCACTCATGGCAGGACTAAGTATTATCTCGACCACCCCTGACAGGTGTTCGTCCAACCTGCTCTTAAAAATCCCCAATGATGGAGATTCCACAACCTCCCTAGGCAATTTATTCCAGTGCTTAACCACTCTGACAGTTAGGAAGTTTTTCTTAAAGTCCAACCTAAACCGCCCTTGGTGCAATTTAAGCCCATTGATTCTTGTCCTATCCTCAGAGATTTAAGAAGAACAATTTTTCTCCGTCCACCTTGTAACAACTTTTTATGTACTCAAAAACTGTTATCATGTCCCCCCCAGTCTTCTCTTCTCCAGGCTAAACAAACCCAATTTTTTCAACCTTCCCCCACTGGTCATGTTTTCTAGACCTTTAATAATTTTTATTGCTCTTCTCTGGATTTTCTCCAATTTGTCCACATCTTTCCTGAAATGTGGCACCCAGAACTGGACACAATAATCTGGTTGAGGCCTAATCAGCGTGGAGTAGAGAAGAAGAATTACTTCTCGTGTCTTGCTTACAACACTCCTGCTAATACATCACAGAATGATGTTTGCTTTTTTTTGCAACAGCGTTACACTGTTGACTCATATTTAGTTTGTGATCCACTGTGACCCCCAGATCCCTTTCCGCAGTACTCCTTCCTCAGCAGTCATTTCCCATTTTGTATGTGTGCAACTGATTGTTCCTTCCGAAGTGGAGTACTTTGCATTTGTCCTTATTGAATTTCATCCTATTTACTTCAGACCATTTGTCCAGTTTGTCCAGATCATGTTGAATTTTAATCCTATCCTCCAAAGCACTCGCAATCCCTCCCAGCTTTGTATCATCTGCAAACTTTATAAGTGTACTCTCTATGCCATTATCTAAATCACTGATGAAGCATTATGTACCTTATCTTTCTTCTTTACTTCATGGATTGGGAATAGTGGACCAAATCTTGCATCCTTTGCACACTTGACACTCCCATTGACTTTAGTCCATGTTTTGGGTACAAAAGGAATACAAGATCAGATCTAAACATCCAACACACTTTTACAGGACACAAAGACAGTCAAGTTACAGAAGCTTATCAGAGGGTTCATGGGAGGTGGAGAAGGCATGGGAGGTGAGCCAGGGGGCCAGATTTAGTTGTTTTGCCTGGGGTTTTATGCTTTCATTGGAATTTCTGTTGCGTGAATTTTAAACTGTATGGCTTTAATAGATGAACTGTTTGGGCAGTGTCTGACTTTTTATACAATGTTTATACAGCTCCTAGCCCAACGATGTCCTGGTCCATTACTAGGGCTTCAAGGTGCCATGGTAATACAAATAATAAATAATAATAATAATAACAACAAACTAATACCAGATTTACAGCTAGAGGGAAAAAATCTTTTGGTCAGATTTGTGAATGTCTGTCCCAAACCCAAACCGACACGTTTTATCTGCATCTGACCTTTCCTGAATTTGATTTTGCGTTAGTACTGTATATTTGAACTCCAGCCTCTTTGTATGTGAAATTCACTGTCCTGTTGGTAGTATTGAGCCTAAATTTATTACTTTGTGAGAGCAATGTCTTTTCTTGGTGTCAGTGTTTGTGTTCCTCTCGAATGACATGTAGTTTTATCTGCCCACTGTCTTGCCACTTTGTGTTTTTTACACGTGTATTTCTACCTTTTCTTTCTTTCTTTTTTTTTTTAAAGTATAGCAGGTTTGCTTTCTATATGCCAACTGTCGGTATGGATAAAAAGCATCCCTGGAAGGATGTGTATTTGAACTGGCAGAGTGCATAACTGACATTGAGCACAAGTTATTTTTGTGTCATGGCTTTGGCATGTTGATCATCAGGAAAACTTCTCTAATGAAAGCCATCCACACTTGCCAGCTGTGCCCTTGAGGCATATGCCAGATTCTTTTATGAATGCAGCTTGATGATAAAGTGCCAATGATTGGTGGGAGAAGAATGGCTATTTTAATATTTGTGAACAAGGCAACTGACCTGATCCAACTCTCAATGAAGTCACTGGGAGTCTTTCTATTGATCTCAATGGAATCTGACTTGGACCCAATGCTATTATCTTAAAAACAAGTGTTTCCTTCCATCCCTTTCTAAAATTAAATTTCAGTAACAAATATGTGATACCAAAATAGTGCTGAGGAAATATGGCCAATCAGTCTTGGTGACAGCTGGTAGCTGTTGGTGTGCTAACGAGATATTTGCCAGTCAGAAGTGGGTTCCTCTCCTTTCATTATCACATTTCCTTCTGGTTCTGAGGAACAGATCTATTTTTTTCTTTGATGCAATAGCAATGAAAGTAAAGACTAAACAAAAATTAAATCCAGGAAAACACAGCTGGCATGCTAAATTTTTTTTTCAAACGAAAGCCTATGCAAACCAGGGCTTTATGGAAGTACCAGGGAGAGAAAAGAAAGTAAATTTGCTCTCATCTGCACTTTTGGTGTTTGCTGTTTCTGTGCCCACCAGCAGCCACAGAATGGGAAGGCAACATTTTAACTAACAAGAAGGCCCCCG
The DNA here is from genome assembly GCF_965140295.1 of Lepidochelys olivacea. Lineage (NCBI taxonomy): Eukaryota > Metazoa > Chordata > Testudines > Cheloniidae > Lepidochelys > Lepidochelys olivacea. The sequence continues at coordinate 138,460,203 of NC_140411.1, forward strand.
ATTTCTCCTCCTCATTTTTATCTAGTTAGTTAGCATCTCTGTATATGTAACATAATGGCATCTTACAAACCTAGGGCCCAGTGCAATCATTGCATCACATCCCTAATGTGATTAAGAAGGTACAGTTTATGCCAATCAACACTTCACTCTGTATTCTGTCCAACAGTAAACAGTTGCTAGAACTGTTATGTTGAAGACAATTCACCCAGAAGGGAGATAGAAAGAGAGAGAGAGAGAGAGGGCTTTTTTACAATGTATGCATCCTGGCAAGCTGCCACACCTCCATCTTCTTACTGAATTTATGCTGCAATAGCTGAAAGTAACCTGTAAACAGATTTAAAAAAGAAAAAAAAAGTCAAAGCTTAGAGAATCAGAGAGGAAAACAGGGAAAGAATCCAACAGCAAAACAAGAATAGAGAAAAAGAAACATGGAGAATAATGTGGTGCATGGGAAACTGACCAATGAACTAAAAAAGCTACAGTAAATTTAGCTGCATTCTGCTTGCAGGTTTAAAGTGCAGTATGATAGGAGAAACTAAAACTTTGTGAAACTAGTTGATAGTCACATTCACATTCTGCAGACAGGCCCCATGCCGGAAAATTCATTACCAAAGCCAACAATGAAATTTTTGGGGCCACGTCAGCAGAGAAAGTAGAATAAATGAATGGTCATGAAAATGACCTCTATTTTACATTGTGAGACAATGTGGAGAAGCTTCCTCTGCACACATTGTACCTCTGAGCCCAATCTTGCTCTTCTGGAATATTTTGGGGCTGATATGTATTTGTATATCTGACTCCGATGGGCCTTCCCAGGCACCGGGAGGTGCACATTCACCAGGTGGCTGCTGCATTTTGCACCTACTGCCAGCCTCAAGTCTGGAGCTCTGTATAATTTAATGATCTAAATGTTTGATATACATAGACATTTCCATTATATTCGTCTACTGTGAAAACTTAAAAAAAACTTTTGTCAAAGAAATGACTCTACTTTGAAAGCTAGACCTACATATTTTACAAAGGATGATCTGTTAATGGCACCTCTTAATGCTAATGTTAATGGCCAAGACTTTAACAGGGTTCAAAAAAGAACTAGATAAATTCATGGAGGATAGGTCCATCAATGGCTATTAGGCAGGATGGGCTGGGATGGTGTCCCTAGCCTCTGTTTGCCAGAAGCTGGGAATGGGCGACAGGGGATGGATCACTTGATGATTACCTGTTCTGTTCATTCCCTCTGGGGCACCTGGCATTGGCCAATGTCAGAAGACAGGATACTGGGTTAGACGGATCTTTGGTCTGACCCAGTCAGGCTGTTCTTATGTTCTCCTGTCTGATTAAACTGACCTCACATATTTCAGGCATATATTATGTGCAGGGATCACAGCTGCCACTTTGATTTTTTCATACTCGATGCACACAAGAAATCAAGGTTTCAGAGTAACAGCCGTGTTAGTCTGTATTCGCAAAAAGAAAAGGAGTACTTGTGGCACCTTAGAGACTAACCAATTTATTAGAGCATAAGCTTTCGTGAGCTACAGCTCACTTCATCAGATGCATATCGTGGAAACTGCAGCAGACTTTATATATACACAGAGAATATGAAACAATACCTCCTCCCACCCCACTGTCCTGCTGGTAATAGCTTATCTAAAGTGATCATCAGGTGGGCCATTTCCAGCACAAATCCAGGTTTTCTCACCCTCCACCCCCCCACACAAATTCACTCTCCTGCTGGTGATAGCCCATCCAAAGTGACAACTCTTTACACAATGTGCATGACAATCAAGTTGGGCTATTTCCTGCACAAATCCAGGTTTTCTCACATCTCCCCCACCCCCATACACACACAAACTCACTCTCCTGCTGGTAATAGCTCATCCAAACTGACCACTCTTCAAGTTTAAATCCAAGTTAAACCAGAACATCTGGGGGGGGGGGGGGTAGGAAAAAACAAGAGGAAACAGGCTACCTTGCATAATGACTTAGCCACTCCCAGTCTCTATTTAAGCCTAAATTAATAGTATCCAATTTGCAAATGAATTCCAATTCAGCAGTTTCTTGCTGGAGTCTGGATTTGAAGTTTTTTTGTCATCATGACAAAACTTCAGATGTGTTTGAATTCTGGATGCCTTCTTTTTTGACACAGAACTTTGGGAATACAGCAGGTCAAAAAATTCTATATATTTTCTGCAAGAAAACAAACTAATTACATTTTTTGTTTCACTTGACAAGAGGAGAAAATAAGTGGGCGGAACAATTACAAAAACTCCAAACTTTTCAGTTTTTCAATGGTAAAACTACAAAATTTTAACCAACAAATTTTGTGTGAGCCTCTTCATTTTGATTAGAAAGTCATTTTTGTCAATAATTTTACAATGAAATATTTCAACCAGTTCTACTTAGAACACATAGGCCTCATTTTCAGATATGTTGAGCACCCCCAGCACTCACTGGGAATCTGTGAAAACCAGTCCTGGGTGTTTCAATTTGGGCACCTCAAAGTAGTAGACATACTTGATAGTTCTGGCCTCAACAGCATTCATGGTGCCTGCACAAACCTGCATTCACAACAATAAGGTCATACTAAGGGGTGGTTATAAATCAGACTCTGAAAGTGTGACAGCTGCAAAGGGCTGCTATACTCTAAGATGGTTGTAATATCTTTATATTTTGCTTGAGAAATATGCTTGGCAAGAAGTGAGTGCTTCAGGTGTATAGTTGGGATCAGTGGTGATTGGCTGGCCTAGATAAAATAATTTATAAGTTAAATATAATGAACCTGCATGGCTCAATATAACTTATTTGCTACTAGTAGTTCTCAATCAGCGTTCTGGCACTAAACACCTACTACCAATCCAGTATGTGAATCTGTGTATCACTCCTGACAGTTAATCCTGACAATATGAAGTGCACATCTTTAGATTTAGTATTGTGCTCATTTCCATCCTTTTCTGTCAAAAAGCATTAAATCTTTGCTCATCCATTCATTTTGCATGTAGAAAGACAGATGGCTGTTTTGGATCACTGTATAGCACAACAGATGTCAGAATTGAGGACCAGAGAACTCTGCCAAATTAATTAAGATTCTTCCACCGGTCTGGATTGGAAGAGTAGTGTATTACCATTTCATAGGGTCTCTATTATAAATTTTGTCATTTTGTGAGCTTATCTTCTTTGAATTACAGATTTTCTTGTGAGCTCTTCTGGTGTGATGGTTACAGGACTTTGAAACAGAGTGTAGAGGTAATAGCCAGATACTGAATGGTGAATGAACAATCCTAAAATCAAATAGAAATAACAACTTTGGAGCATTAGTGTAGGTATACATGTGATATATAGGCATCAGCATCCAACTGGAGCAAAAGTTCTTATGGGGTCCAGCAGGCTATTTTAATTCTTCATCCATTGATCTTATTTATATTTATTAATTAAATACCAGATTACTTATTAAACAACCATTTTTAGAGAACCTGTATTCATCAGGCTACCCACTATCACATTGGTATATACTTCTCTTTAATTGTATCTGCATCAGTGAACATGGGATCCGATCCTGCAAGGTGCTGAACAGATGTCACTGATTTAATGGAAGTTAAGGGTGCGCACAAGGATGAGCCCCATGCATTAGCCTTGGAATACTGTGAGGGATGAGGGACAGGACCAATGGCTTGGTGTCTATGGATTAGAAGCTATAGTGCAATGTGAAACATCCTCAATAGACTGTGGTTGCAAAATCTCTCATCTGCCATCAGGAGGATTTTGGCTGAGTTTGGCTGTGAGTTAGGTTGAAAGCATAACTCATCATTTGCACACCCATATGAAAAGAAACCTAAGGATTCGTATGGTTAGATATTGGTCCCATTAGAGAGGCTATCTAGATATAGATAAATTGATTTTTTTTCCCACTACAATGACACAGAGAACCTTCCTTTCCAGAATTGGGCTGTCATGTCTTTTATAGATTCATAGATTATAAAACCCAGAAGGGACCATTGTGATCATCTAATCTAGCCTCCAGTATAATACAAGCTATAGGGCTTCCCTGAATTAATTCCTGTTTGAGCTACAGCATATCTTTTAGAAAAACATCCAACTTGATTTAAAAACTTCCAGTGTCAGAGAATCCACCATGGCCCTTAACTTGTTCCATTGGTTAATTACCCTCACTGTTAAAAATATGCACCCTATTTCTAGTTTAAATTTGTCTAGATTCAATTTATAGCCATTGGATCATATTATATCTCTGTCTGCTAAACTGAAGAGCTCTGTATTATCAAATTTCTGTTTCCCATATAGGTACTTAAACTTTGATCAAGTCATCCTTTATCATTCTCTTTGTTCAGCTAAACAGATTGAGCTCTGTAGGGAGGAGGCGTGGCCTCTCTCTGAGATTGACAAGGAGGGACCACAACCCACCACCTGCTGGGCAGAGCCAGGAAGGCCATGCCCCACCTGCTGGAACTGGAAGGGCGGGACAAGAAGAGGAAATATAAAAGGCTGGCCTTGCTACTTAGTTGGGCTGGAACTACCAAGGGAGATAGATGCATCCTGCTTGCTTCTGGAGCCTGAAGAGGCTTAAAGCTATACCAAGGACTGGTGAGCACTCCAAGGTCACCGGCTGATGGAGACACTGAGGAGCTGCTGGGGCTGCTCCCGGAAGACTGGCCAGAGCTGCCAGCTGACTGAGACACTGATGAGCTGCTGGGGCTGTTGCTGGCTACCTACCCTGGGGAAACTGAGGACAACTACAACATAGAGGTACCAAACCCAGGGATTTAGGAAGTAGCCCAGAGAAACTCTACAACAGTCTGTTGAGTGTTGGCCTGTTACAAGGTCAGCATGTTATGGGTGCATCCCTGCTGACCCGGTGGTGGACCACTCTGCCACTGTAAGGTCCCTGGGCTGGGACGGGTGGAGTCAGGAGGGCCTGTGCCCCATATCCCCTTATCTTTTGGATCAAGTAGTGGGGGAGCCTGTACTTTTGGAACAGAAATGTGCCAGTTCATTGTCTGCTGTTGCTGTCATGAAGTGCTGACTACCTACCCTGTGAAGAATAGTGACAAAAGTGAAGTTTGAGGTGAGCACCTCAAGAGATTTGTTACAATATTTTGAGATTTGTTACAATATTTTGTCATATGCTCGGGGGGCTGATTGACTAGACAAACATGCCTTCCTTTTCATTGCTCACTTATTCTATCAGAGGCTTTAGTCCGTAGACTGACATCAACATACATGTGTTCTCTATAGTTCTTTGCATAAGGCAGGTACATCCACTGACCATTATTCAGCAAACAGAATAAAAAAGTGATTGTAATAAAAGTGGTGAAGACATTGATTTAAATAACCTTTTCTGAAGTTTGAGATGACTTTCCACAGAAGAGCTAGTACAATCAGCTGTTACAGGAGACACACTCAATGCCCGAATTTGTTGCCTTAATGACCCTTCATTTAAGGATCTTGAGTGGGGAATTTAGCAGATTATCACATCAATTTGCTGAGTGGGCCATATTCTGATTTTATACTGGTTAACTCCATGGAATCAGATTGGGCAAAAGACAGCATAAATGAAATCAGAATTAGGCCCATTGTCTCAAAAAGCAGAAGTCTGATAAAAATTGCTACCCTGCATAACTGTGTGAGATCTAAATCTTGTCCAAAAGTCTGAGGTGATTTTGAAGTCACACTCCCCCTCTGACTGGCTGGAGATGGGGCACTGGAACAGTTTATTGGAAAGATTGCTGAAAGCCTTGAACAAAACTGTAAACCGTGCATACTATGGAAACCATTTGTTCGGTTGCTATTACTTCAAGTCAGAGGGCACCTCTGGCACCTGTAATTCCAGCACGCAAGGGGCTGGAGGAACAGAGGGTGACATTTGTTTGGAAGAACTAACACAAAGGATGCTAAGGAGTCTTGAATGAAGATTAGCAGAACAGCTGTTGTGCTAGAGATAGGAAAGTGAAGCTACATCTGAGAGTCATAAGCAGCAATTTGTTTTTGTCATTACTGTGCATAAGTAAATATAGTATCTTTTTTCTCCCCAACAAGGAAATGACCTACTCCTCAATAGAGTTGGTTGGAAAATACTGGTACATTGAAACCAAAATTTTATGGAAAATCTCAGATCCAGGATGGAATTGTTGGTGAAATGAAATTGAGCCCCCAGAATAGCCAATAACCCAATGGTTAGGGCAATCTGTGCTGAGTCAGGCAGGATAGGAACTTGAACTAGGGCCTCCCACATGAGTGCCCTACCAGGGGCACCAGAACAGGGTGGGTCAGGGGACCACCGCCCATCACTTTTAAAAGTGGGAGGTCTATGCTCTCCCAGTTTTTACCATCCATAAGGGTGGGGGGCAGGGAGCAGGGTATTGTGGGGAAGAGGTGGTGCGGGGGCAGGGCCTTGGAAGGAGGGGTGTGAGGGCGGCAGTCAGGGAGAAGAGGCGGTGTAAGAGAGTGGTCTCAGGGAAGGGGTGCCACAGGAGTCAGGGGCTCGGAGGCGGGGGAAGGGGCAGCACTGGGGGCAGGGCCACAGTCCAGGCACCTGTGACCCTGCACTTTTAAGGGGTTTCTGCTGCTCCTGGCCCTATCCTCACTCCCCAGACTAGCGTGGGGTGTGTTTCTCTCTGGAAAATTTTTGAACCTCAGTGCACAACTAGAATTTGTTAAAATGTCTCAAGTTTTCACAGGATGGGAAAAACATTTCACACCCCAGCTCTATTCCATGAGTCCAAATCATATCTGCCTGCTTGAAATTCAGCAGGACTCAGCTGCTGAGAGGCTCAGTGTAATCTGGATACAGATTTTTAACTATAGAGTCAGCTCCGGGTCAGTTTTACACTATATGAAAGGAGCTGCACATCACACTTTTGCAATATACCAGGATATTATTACGATAGTCAAGAAGCAAAGAAGCAGACACTGCTTTCATCAACATTCGGATCACCCACATTTGGCATCATAATGTAGACAGCAAATTGACCTCAATGAAGTCTGCTCATGCCAGTGATCTTTCTCATCTGCTTTCCTTTACGTCCTCTGCTGCTGTATTTACATCTGCTATTGCTTATGCCATGAATAAGGCTATGACTAATACTACCGCAGTAAGTTGACCTATGCTACACAACTCCAGCTACGTGAATAATGTAACTGGAGTCGACGTACCTTAGGTAGAGTTACTGCAGGGTCTACTCCTGTCAACTTACCTTACTCTTCTCATTGGGAGTACAGTACAGGGGTCGACTGGAGAGCGATCTGCAGTTGATTTGGCGGGTCTTTAGAAGACCCGCTAAATCCACCGCTGGTGGATCGATCTCCAAGCGTGGATCTGGCTGTAGTGTAGACCTGGCCTGAGATTTGGCAGACACTGTAATGGAGTGGCTTTAGATCTTCATGTAGAAGGATAAGTAATATTAGGACCAGAGCTTTAGTTTGTGTAAATCAACATAATTCTGTTGAAGTCAATGGCGTTCTATTGATTTACTTGCATCTGATGAAGTGAGCTGTAGCTCACGAAAGCTTATGCTCAAATAAATTGGTTAGTCTCTAAGGTGCCACAAGTACTCCTTTTCTTTTTGTGTAGTTGTAGCTGCAACAATAGGAAGCCACCACATGGAATAGCAGAGTCTGTTAAACAGTGTGGTCTGAGGGGCTTCCCTGGGACTGCTGCAAATATAGGGGCTAGAGGATTGCTTGCTTTCAGATCTGTGTGTGCCTGTGTGTCAGAGGCAGAAAGCCAGTACACATCAAGAGCAGTCATGAACATGGCTTGGACATGGAGCAAAGAGAGAGCTCCTTGGGGCACTAAAGGCAGGCTTGGAAATGGTGAACAAAGAAACTGCCTACTGCAGTTTGTTTATACTGCTTTCAGGAAATATATTCTTGGTGCATAAATAGGATTACACCGAAGAAATACCTGATTTATATACTCAGTTTCTTTTTTTGCAAAAAACAACCCAGCAAGGCCTCAAATATTGGTTAACTGCTCAGGCCAAAAAGGGGCAACAGTATATAATAGTGCTGCTGATGCAGAAGGCTGCCCTACACTAACTTTCTCTATCACTGTAAAGTCATATTAAGAACTGTTTTGAAGGGGGGAATAGCAAATATGATTCAGAATAAAATCTCATTCCATCCTTCATTCGGTCTATATGCTAGTATTAGAGACTAAAACATTACTGAACAATGTCATTGTCTCTGCATTGACCCTACTAAACGATTGTTCTCAAGGAAAACAAATCCATTAAGAAAGAAGACTCAAAATACACAAGTTTACAGGAAAAATTCAAGGAGTTTGTAGGGGAGTGTGTCCATCCCTCCTTGTCAATCTCAGAGGGAGGCCACGCCTCCTCGCTGGCACACACCAGTGAGGGTGATCTCTAAAGAGGAATTAGCTGCTCCTAGTGTTCAGATCCTCAGGCCAGGCAGAGCAGTTTCTACAGGTATGTTAGCAACAAGATGGTCAGGGAAAGTGCCTTCCTTTGGCCACCTCAGGGCTAGCTTAGGCCCTGCGAGTCCTGTAGGGGCACTCCCTCCTTATGTGTCTGGGTTCCTTACAGGCCCAACAAGCTTGTGGCCCTGCTGTTGACCTCACAGGGGGTGCGTTTTCTGGGTGGGGCCTCCTTGATCCATCCCAGTAGGGGCACTCCCTTCTCAAGTGTCCCTGTCACTCACAGGGGAAACGGTCTTTAGGCCCCAGCACCGGCCTCCAGCCCCAGGTGCCTGGCCTCTAACGAGGTCCATGTGCCCTCCCACATAGCAGCTGAAGGAGTCCTGCTTGCTGCTCGGTGAGCTGGGCCACTCAGGCCCTCCAGTACCAGTCCAGCATTTTCTCCACCTTCAGTTTCTCATCTCTCCGATCCAGGCAATAGTCCCACAGTCCTTGCCCTGCCCCTTGTATCAGGGGTGACCATCTATGCCTGTTTTCTACACTACGTGTAGTGAAGCGAAGACTCACTGCTGCAGCGCCTCCTGCTGGTTGTGTGGGAATTAGCTCTTTCCAGCCTCTGAGCACCCTCTGCTGGCCAGTGTCTTGCCTGCCTCAGGCCCCCATGTCTCTCCCGGACCCCAGTGTCCTTCACCTCAGGGTTCTGCCCCAGAGGTACCCTCTTACTCTGGGTTTCCCCTTCCAGGGGAATCCCCAACCCTCTAAACCCACCTTCCCTCAGTGGCTACTGCCAGTCATCATCTAGCCCCCACTCACTGGGGCAGACTGCAGTCTGTAATGGCCACTCATTATTGGCAAGGGGTTAGGACCTGCTGCCTCTGCCTAACCCCAGGCTGTATCTCTGCAGCCCAGTTTACCAGGCTGGAGCTCTGCTCCGCTCTGCTCCAGGTACCTTGCTCCCAGGCAGCTAGGTCCTTCTCTCTCTACAGCTAGAGAGAGACTCCCCCAGCCCTCTCATCAAGGCCAGCTGGGCCCTAATTGAGCTGGCCACACCTGTGGCTGCTTCCCCAATCAGCCTAACCCCAATCAGCCACCCCACTACAGTACATACAAGATTGTTATAAGGAGGAAAGAGAAAATTGTTCTCTTTAACCTCTGCCGATAGAACACAAAGCAATAGGCTTAAATTGCAGCCAGGGCAGTTTTAGGTTGGACATTAGGAAAAATTTCCTGTCAGGGTGGTTAAGCACTGGAATAAATTGCCTAGGGAGGTTGTGGAATCTCCATCATTGGAGATTTTTAAGAGCCGGTTAGACAAACACCTGTCAGGGATGGTCTATTATCTACTCCTGACACAAGTACAGTGGGCTGGACTAGATAACCTCTTGAGGTCTCTTCCAGACCTGCGATCCTATGATTCTATGAAACTGGCCTATTGAATAAGGAGCTGTCTGCTTTCTCACCTTGTCTTAAGGATACGTTTATTTTGCTTTTCTCTTCCTTAAATTGTAAGGAAATAAAAAAATACAATGCCAACAATATAGAGGATGGATCAGATCATCCTCAAAAGGTAACACCTATTTGAGAAATCTATTGAAACAGTCATTTTTATAAAATAAAATCTGCAATGAAGCCCCAATGAGGTAAGGAAATATTATTCTTATTTCAGACTTTCTAGCTTCCCAGATCAGAGGAACATTCCAGCAGACCAGTACAAATGCCCTAAAGGAACAGCAAGTAAATATTCTTATAACTCCTTCTGGATTAATGACAAGAAAGAAAAGATGTTGAGCCCTGAGTCCATGTTTAGAGAGAAGCTTGCTTTATCTTACATGCTTTTGCTAGCCATTACTCCTGAAACACACTCCACCTTTCTTTGCTAATAATACACCAGTTTTGCACGCTGTGCTTGATTTGCTTACACTGGTTTTACACCAGTGTAATTCCATTGACTTCAACAGAGTTACTCCTGAAGCTAACAGGAAGTAAAAAAAGGCCTTCTCCTTCAAGGTGAAGAGTCATATGGATTCTCACCCCAGTGATGAGCTGGCCCCAACAACGTCTTGGCTGTGACATCAGTGACTAGTGTCTGTGTTTGGTGTCTCTAGTGCCTAGGGAAAAGGCACAACCCAGAGGTGACCTATATACCTTGCTTTCTCCAGTTAAACCTGCAAGAATTGGGAAGCTGCCTCAAATTCCTATTCATGGAGGAGGCTCTTAAGGTCCAATCAACTGAGTCTAGGACAGAACATTCATTATGTTTGGGGTAAAAGGCCATCTCCATTGCTATGACCTCTCTCTGAAAGCAGCTTCTTCAGACCTGGCAATGGCAATGTCATGGAGCAGGTCCTCAAAGAATCAATCCTGAAGCACTTGAATGAGAGGAAAGTGATCAGGAACAGCCAGCATGGATTCACCAAGGGAAGGTCATGCCTGACTAATCTAATCGCCTTTTATGATGAGATTACTGGTTCTGTGGATGAAGGGAAAGCAGTGGATGTATTGTTTCTTGACTTTAGCAAAGCTTTTGACACGGTCTCCCACAGTATTCTTGTCAGCAAGTTAAGGAAGTATGGGCTGGATGAATGCACTACAAGGTGGGTAGAAAGCTGGCTAGATTGTCGGGCTCAACGGGTAGTGATCAATGGCTCCGTGTCTAGTTGGCAGCCGGTATCAAGTGGAGTGCCCCAAGGGTCGGTCCTGGGGCTGGTTTTGTTCAATATCTTCATAAATGATCTGGAGGATGGTGTGGATTGCACTCTCAGCAAATTTGCGGATGATACTAAACTGGGAGGAGTGGTAGATACGCTGGAGGGGAGGGATAGGATACAGAAGGACCTAGACAAATTGGAGGATTGAGCCAAAAGAAATCTGAGGTTCAATAAGGATAAGTGCAGGGTCCTGCACTTAGGACGGAAGAACCCAATGCACAGCTACAGACTAGGGACCGAATGGCTAGGCAGCAGTTCTACGGAAAAGGACCTAGGGGTGACAGTGGACGAGAAGCTGGATATGAGTCAGCAGTGTGCCCTTGTTGCCAAGAAGGCCAATGGCATTTTGGGATGTATAAGTAGGGGCATAGCGAGCAGATCGAGGGACGTGATTGTTCCCCTCTATTCGACATTGGTGAGGCCTCATCTGGAGTACTGTGTCCAGTTTTGGGCCCCACACTACAAGAAGGATGTGGATAAATTGGAGAGAGTCCAGCGGAGGGCAACAAAAATGATTAGGGGACTGGAACACATGAGTTATGAGGAGAGGCTGAGGGAGCTGGGATTGTTTAGTCTGCAGAAGAGAAGAATGAGGGGGGATTTGATAGCTGCTTTCAACTACCTGAAAGGGGGTTCCAAAGAGGATGGCTCTAGACTGTTCTCAATGGTAGCAGATGACAGAACGAGGAGTAATGGTCTCAAGTTGCAGTGGGGGAGGTTTAGATTGGATATTAGGAAAAACTTTTTCACTAAGAGGGTGGTGAAACACTGGAATGCGTTACCTAGGGAGGTGGTAGAATCTCCTTCCTTAGAGGTTTTTAAGGTCAAGCTTGACAAAGCCCTGGCTGGGATGATTTAACTGGGAATTGGTCCTGCTTCGAGCAGGGGGTTGGACTAGATGACCTTCTGGGGTCCCTTCCAACCCTGATATTCTATGATTCTATGTTGAGGTGTGTGACCTTGCCCACATGAAAGAGGCTCAAGACAGTCCATACCAGAAGCCTCTCAGTATCAAGCACCGCTAAATGGACGCAGCAAGCTGACTTGGCTTTGTCTCCTGGCTAGACAGACAGGTCTACCACTTCCATTCTATCCCTGTTTAGGGAGCAAGGCATGGGGCTGAGACCCAATCTTCCTCCTGTAATATCTTGTTCCAGAGGGAAGTCAGCACAGGTGAGGCTGTGACATCGGCTCCCTCACAGCTGATTTCCATGGTACTGAAGAATATGGATGTTTTTCTTGTTTTTTGTGTTTACTGTATCTCATCATCCAGATACTATTGGTCATTTGCTGTTGACATTATGGCAGCACTTAGAGGACCCTGAAGTTGAAAACCTTATTGTGCTATGCTCTGCACATATATGTAAGAGAAAGTCCTTGCCCTGAAGAGCTTCCAATTAGAGCTGAACAGAACACTGACAAGGGGAGTGGAAATAGAGGCACAAAGAGGTGAAGTGACTTATCCAAGGCTACCAGGCAAATCAGTGGCAGAGCATGGAATTAAACTTCAGTTTTCTGACAACACCTAGCATGGTATCCTAGCCACTAGGCCACACTGTCTCCTCTGATTGGTGTTCTACACATCCCTCCTACAGACAAATGAGGTCAGCGTGCCATTCATATTTAAAAAGTCCTTTTATCTAAACTACCGGATCACTTTTCACACCAAGTCAAAAATACTGGATATGCTTAATAGCAAAGGACACACTGTCAGAAAAATTAGATGCTGTGTTAAAATCAAAGAAGAGCTCCTCTGTTGTACCAGCCAGACCTGTGAACCGACATGCCGCTCTTCTGCAAGAAGAGTGCAGTCAAGTTATTATAGTACTTACAATTTCAAAGGAAGCTTCAAAACAAGTTTTTTTTCCTTGAGCTCTTTCATAGGTCTGAGAAATGCTTGAAGTACTTGGTCAAAAGTGTCCTATATAATTTGTGAGGCATTCTGCCAAAAGGAAAGAGAAAACATGTCAATATTGTCTATTCATTGGTAACTTAACCCTTGATTTATTTCATGAATATTTAAAAAGTGGCTGATATAAATACTCTTCCCTCCCCATGTGTGTGTATATATCTATATCTATATAAATATATAGATATAGATATATATAATCTCCAGGGCAAGATCATGACCTATCTGGGAGAAAACCCTTGGAAAGGCCAGCAGACTTCACAAGTTTCAAAGGTGGAATTAACTTGGAATCATCCCATCAAAAAATGTCCATACTTGTCCCTTTGCAGTGTTCAGTGGGCCCATGGAAATCTGTGAGGGAAATTCCAGAAGTCTCGAGGCATTCACTGAGGGCAGACACATGTCTTTGGAGTACTCCCACACCAAAATGAAGTCATTAGCTCCTGGAAGCAAGCCATGGAAACAGGCAAGGTTTACCTGTTTAATAAGGTCAGCATTAATTTCCACTGGTATTTACCCATATGTGTGAAGAAATATGACTCCACCGAGCACCCATCCAGATTAGCTCCTCCCCACTTTGAGCCACTTCTTTCTTTTCCCCCATTCCTTTTGCCCAGAGGCCCAGTACACAGAGACCACAAGCAGAAGTTTCCACAGAATCAGAAGAAAGGGAATGATGCCACTTAACCCCTTTCTGATCCAAATCCCAGGCTATTTCTATAGGTGTTCATCCTTTTCCTATGGGAACAGAGGAAAGAGATTGTCTGTTCCCAATAGTTTTCCAATTAGGCTCCATCAGGACTTAATTTTGTTTGACACCAAGTTAATTCCCTTCTCAGTTTCTCTCAGTGCATCTTGTCTTCTCTGTGTCACATCTCTTGCACTGTAAGCTGTTCACTGCTGATCTCATATTCATTTAGGCTGAAATATTGACTCCACTGAAGTTAATAGTAAAACTCCCAATGACATTAATGGAGCCAGAATTTTACCCTTTGTGTCCAGTACAGCACCACACACATTTTACCTGCTTACTGAATAACAGTAACTATATTCATCAAATTGTCCAGTTTAACACACAACAATTATACACCAGTATCTTTATGCTTGGTGGCTCTTTAAATCTTGCATCAGATTCTGAGGCTCTGGAATATATTAATGTGTAACAAATTTCTTCATTTGTGAGGCAACAAAGTACGTAAACCATTTATTAATTTATTCGTTCTCCAAATAGGATGAGAGACAAAATTCAAGGTTGTCCTGTAGGCAACTAATGTTGAGGTTAGAGAAAGTTAGTAATGCAAGTCGGATATTATTCTGCCATGCTTCTCCTTGTAGTTGGAATACCTTTGATCATATCATAAAGCAAGATCCTTGAAGATCAGACGTCTTTATTGCTAGGCTTCTTATCAAATTAGGATGGAGCCTGAGCATACAAAAGTTGGCATGAATGAATAAAGAAATCATTCTAAAACCTTAGACAACAGCCTCTCATGATTCTGTGAATTCTAGGAGGGAAGAACTTTGACAAGATTAAGTCAAGTTGGTACAAAAGGCACATAGGGAAAAAAAAAACACAAAACCAACATCTGCCCTTGTCCCTAACTCAAGCTATGTCTATACTATGCACCTTTTAGTGACACAGCTGTGCTGCTACAGCCATGTCTCTAAACGTGCAGTGTAGCTGCTGTTTGTCCGCAGGAGAGCGCTCTCCTGCCAACAAAAAACTTCCACCCCCAACAAGCAGCTGTAGCTTTGTCGGCAGGAGAGCTCTCCTGATGACAAAGCACTGTTCACACCGGTGCTTTTTGTTGGCCAAATTTTTGTCATTCAGGGTGTGTGTGTGTGTGAGTAAGTGGTGGGGTGGCTGTTTTTTTTTTCCACATCCCTGAACAACAAAAGTTTGGCCGGAGAACATCCAGTGTAGACAAAGCCTCAGTGTCACTTAAGAGTCAGTGGTACACTACAGGTTTTGTATGGATAATTTATATTGTCAAACACTTGTCGGATGTATAAAATAAAATAAAAGAGTATAAAAATATTGCTCGGGCATGTAGGAATGTTATCAGGAGGGCCAAATCGCACCTGGAGCTGCAGCTAGCCAGAGATGTCAAGAGTAACAAGAAGGGTTTCTTCAGGTATGTTGGCAACAAGAAGAAAGCCAAGGAATGTGTGGGCCCCTTACTGAATGAGGGAGGCAACCTAGTGACAGAGGATGTGGAAAAAGCTAATGTACTCAATGCTTTTTTTGCCTCTGTTTTCACTAACAAGGTCAGCTCCCAGACTGCTGCGCTGGGCATCACAAAATGCAGAAGAGATGGCCAGCCCTCTGTGGAGATAGAGGTGGTTAGGGACTATTTAGAAAAGCTGGACGTGCACAAGTCCATGGGGCCGGACGAGTTGCATCCGAGAGTGCTGAAGGAATTGGCGGCTGTGATTGCAGAGCCACTGGCCATTATCTTTGAAAACTCGTGGCGAACCGGGGAAGTCCCGGATGACTGGAAAAAGGCTAATGTAGTGCCAATCTTTAAAAAAGGGAAGAAGGAAGATCCTGGGAACTACAGGCCAGTCAGCCTCACCTCAGTCCCTGGAAAAATCATGGAGCAGGTCCTCAAAGAATCAATCCTGAAGCACTTGCATGAGAGGAAAGTGATCAGGAACAGCCAGCATGGATTCACCAAGGGAAGGTCATGCCTGACTAATCTAATCGCCTTTTATGATGAGATTACTGGTTCTGTGGATGAAGGGAAAGCAGTGGATGTATTGTTTCTTGACTTTAGCAAAGCTTTTGACACGGTCTCCCATAGTATTCTTGTCACCAAGTTAAGGAAGTATGGGCTGGATGAATGCACTATAAGGTGGGTAGAAAGCTGGCTAGATTGTCGGGCTCAACGGGTAGTGATCAATGGCTCCATGTCTAGTTGGCAGCCGGTATCAAGTGGAGTGCCCCAAGGGTTGGTCCTGGGGCCGGTTTTATTCAATATCTTCATAAATGATCTGGAGGATGGTGTGGATTGCACTCTCAGCAAATTTGCGGATGATACTAAACTGGGAGGAGTGGTAGATACGCTGGAGGGGAGGGATAGGATACAGAAGGACCTAGACCAATTGGAAGATTGGGCCAAAAGGAATCTGATGAGGTTCAATAAGGATAAGTGCAGGGTCCTGCACTTAGGACGGAAGAACCCAATGCACAGCTACAGACTAGGGACCGAATGGCTAGGCAGCAGTTCTGCGGAAAAGGACCTAAGGGTGACAGTGGACGAGAAGCTGGATATGAGTCAGCAGTGTGCCCTTGTTGCCAAGAAGGCCAATGGCATTTTGGGATGTATAAGTAGGGGCATAGCGAGCAGATCGAGGGACGTGATCGTTCCCCTCTATTCGACATTGGTGAGGCCTCATCTGGAGTACTGTGTCCAGTTTTGGGCCCCACACTTCAAGAAGGATGTGGATAAATTGGAGAGAGTCCAGCGAAGGGCAACAAAAATGATTAGGGGACTGGAACACATGAGTTATGAGGAGAGGCTGAGGGAGCTGGGATTGTTTAGCCTGCAGAAGAGAAGAATGAGGGGGGATTTGATAGCTGCTTTCAACTACCTGAAAGGGGGTTCCAAAGAGGATGGCTCTAGACTGTTCTCAATGGTAGCAGATGACAGAACGAGGAGTAATGGTCTCAAGTTGCAGTGGGGGAGGTTTAGATTGGATATTAGGAAAAACTTTTTCACTAAGAGGGTGGTGAAACACTGGAATGAGTTACCTAGGGAGGTGGTAGAATCTCCTTCCTTAGAGGTTTTTAAGGTCAGGCTTGACAAAGCCCTGGCTGGGATGATTTAACTGGGAATTGGTCCTGCTTTGAGCAGGGGGTTGGACTAGATGACCTTCTGGGGTCCCTTCCAACCCTGATATTCTATGATTCTATGATTCTATGTTTGCAGTATATGAATGGTCAAATATTCCCAGGTAAGTTAGGAGATAGAAAATTCATGTGGATCCCACAAAGGAGACTAGGAAACTTCATGTGTTTGGATATGTGAAGTTTCTGCCTGATCATTCTTTTGGATGGACTGGAAGGGTTTGCCCTTCTGCAGAAATGTTAAGGTGGTTAAACCCTGAAACCTCTAGATCTGTTGGAGGCTCAGCCATCTGTGAAGCAGCTCTGTTACTTTATGCTTCTACCTGGTTACCCTCTTCTCCCTCAATGCCATCCCACAGTGCACCCTAACTGTTACACCCCCAAGCCCCTTTACTGTTCCTGTGTTTGCTGAGAGACATAGGGAACTGTGATGGATTAATATTGACAGGGTGTGACTGAATGAACCACTGTATTTGCACCTTACACACTATTGTAACAATCTTTGTACAAAATATGCCTTGTGAGGTATCATTTCAAAACTAATAACTCACTGGTCAATAACGTCATGATGAAATGTGTGTTGCAACATTATATGTAAAGTTATAAACATAAGCTGAAATTAGAACTGAAATGTGTTTGCCAGACATGTCTCAAAGGACAAGCTGTCACCTCTAAGTAGGTGTCCTCAAAGCTGATGAGCAATCACCGATCAAGCGGCCATTTTTTAGTGAGGAATGGGGGCAGGAACAAACAGTTCTGCATCTTAGCAAACAACAGCATGGAATCTTTCTCCACCAGTCTCCTTGTCTCCAGCCTCCTGGCAGGAATTTATGAATGTATAGTAAGGGCAAATTCAGTGTTGATTTACACCCCAGGCAACTCAGATGACCTCCGTGCATGATCCAGGGCAAAGTTTGGTGGTCGTTCTGAGGATAGCAGTACTGAATATCAGACAGTATTATTTTGCTGATCTACACAAGACTATGCAGTGTCTGTAAGGCAGGCACCTACTATTTCTATGTCCAAGACTCTCACACATAGAAATGAACCCTTTTCCACTTACAAGGGGGTTAAATATTAATGTGATTAAATTGCTTATAAAATATAAGTTGACTAGCATTAATTATAAACCACAGTTCAAACTGCTGCTGCGAATGTAATAGTGTAAACTATTTGGACTCATGGCTCATATTCAGATTTTTAATTATTCTATAACCACTAATTTGGTCTACAGAACTCTGTGCATTGGATACTAAGGAGCTGCTCTTGCGAATAACTCCTTGAATGGTTTCTAATTAGAAAAATCTTTTACATTAAAATAGTCTGTGTCTCTCAAGGATTCATCTCTCTCTCCCACCTTGCTTATTTCTCACCTGTAGTCCATAACTTGTTGTTTATGACATAATTATTCCCTAAGAGATGTAGCACAGCACTTGCAACCCAGGGGGCAGGGGAAAGATGGGTTTAAATCCCCTTTGTACCTTCCTGATCCCAGGATGCCCCTAGCCCTTGGCCCAATTTCAATAGCCCAAGGAGATCTCTCAAAATTACAGCATATTCCTCAGTCTGCCATGGCCCTGCCCTTGCTTCTCTTGCCTCCAACTCTGTCCCCTGTATGATCCTATGCCAGGGCTACAAGGGGGTCCTCAGAGGGCAGCTTTCTGGGTGTCTTCTGCAGTTTCTGCACCAGAGGAATCCTCCCCTGGACAGATCTGGGGCTTTCAAGAGTTTTAATACCCCTCCAGCCCATTTTACTCAGCTTAAAAGGGCTGGAGTGGGTCTGAGGATTATGGACTTCAGATGGGGCATGGGAAGTAGCAACAAAGTAATTTTTTAAAAACTAAAATTCTCTTGCTCTGCAAATGTTCTTGTTGATAAATAATAAGGAAAGAGATATGTAGAAATTCTGTTTATTGATATATGCCATCATGTGCCAGCAATGCCCCTCTGCCATGTACATTGGTCAAACCTGACAGTCTCTATGTAAAAGAATAAATGGACACAAATCAGATGTCAAGAATTATAACATTCATAAAGCAGTCGGAGAACACTTCAATCTCTCTCTGGTCACTCGATTTCTGATCTAAAAGTGACTATTCTTCAACAAAAAAACTTCAAAAACAGACTCCAATGAGA
This sequence comes from Lepidochelys olivacea, assembly GCF_965140295.1. NCBI lineage: Eukaryota > Metazoa > Chordata > Testudines > Cheloniidae > Lepidochelys > Lepidochelys olivacea. Next base: position 138,479,198 of record NC_140411.1, read on the forward strand.
GACTGCTGAATTGGAATTCATTTGCAAATTGGATACAATTAACTTAGGCTTGAATAGAGACTGGGAGTGGTTGAGTCATTATACAAAGTAAAACTATTTCCCCTTGTTTATTCCTCTCTCTTCCCCCCCCCCCCCACTCCACTGTTCCTCAGAAGTTCTTGTTAACTCCTGGAAATATGCTGGAAATGGCCCACCTTGATTATCACTTCAAAAGGTTTTCTCTACCCCCACCTCACTCTCCTGCTGGTAATAGCTCATCTTAAGTGATCACTCTCCTTACAACCATATATTTTTCATGGTCTGTGTGTATATATAAAATCTCCTCACTGTACTTTCCACTTTATGCATCCGATGAAGTGAGCTGTAGCTCATGAAAGCTCATGCTCAAATAAATTGGTTAGTCTCTAAAGGTGCCACAAGTACTCCTTTTCTTTTTGTGAATACAGACTAACACAGCTGCTACTCTGAAACCTATTTATACAGAGGCTCTTTTGGGTAGTGGGAGGGTAAGAAGAAGCCCAAATTTCCCCCACAGGTGGTCCTATCCTCAAAAGCCATGTATTGCTTCTCCTTCCATGAGCCAGAGAAGATCACTGAGTGGCATTCCAGCCCTCCAGCTAGAAGCTGCATATACCGCAGGGTTTCCCAGGCCTACCAGTACAGAACAGCTCCGACTCAAACTCTGCTAACATGTGTCAATGTGTTGCACTGCCACGAGGGAATTGGCAGTTTCACATAAGCTATCACCACCAGGTGCTTTTAAATATTGATTCTCCTCCCCCCGCCCTGCCCCCCCTTCTTTATTTTCAGGCAACTCCAGCAGTGCCTGGGACAATTTGTGTAGTGGGGGTACTGAAAGCCATTGATTCAAACTGTAAACGCTGTATTTAATGGAAACCACTTCAGCACCCCTAGTTCTAGCACCTATGGGCAACTCCTCCCCCCCCCCGCCCCCAGAAAAACCCCCACACATCAGGAGTCTCTCTACATTCACTTATTTATCATTCTTGCTCCTGAGTTGTTAAAGATGACTCCACAAATCTGATCTTCCACAGACATGAAACAGGTCACGGAATGCATCTGGGAGTACTTCACCTAGCCGAGTTCAATCAGGATGTTTTATTCATATCTAGTCCATGAGAAGGATGATTAGCCAAGCTTTGCAGTGCATTAAAAAGAAAAGCTGTAAAAATATACATTGGCTGTAGCTACTTTGTATTTTTCCAGACTCTGGCTAATATGAACGACTCTGACTGAAGTCAGCACTAGTGATACTCTTGAGGTCTCTTTGAAACAGGGAGACTGACAACCAGAGACAGAGTCCTCACACATAACAAAAAAGTCTAAAGAGAATAGGGCAGGAGTGCCCACAGTTGCCTAAAGGTATTAAATTTAAATGAAGTGTAAATAAAGTTAAATGTAAAGGATTAAAAAAGGTCAAGAACTGTCAAAGCAATATGGGCAATTCAACAGCAATGTTCAGGCAGCGTCAGGCTCCAAAGACATCTATTAGGATCAGGAACCGAGGAAAAATCCACACCGGTGGCATGGCTGTTTTTTTTCTTCTCTCTGGCTTTCAACATTGATTCCTGCTATACATGGCTGAGTTTTCTTGGTTTCTCTGGCAAACTTGCATTGAAAGAGAAGTCAGACTTCTGGGAAACTCACTCTTTCAGGACCCGGTCCTGTGATGAGTTTTATTGTGTTGCAAAAATCAACAAAAATGGCTTTTGCATGAAAACCATGTTGACCATGCAGACTCTGCCTGTCAGCTTTCAAATTTCAAAGTCCCATTTCTCTCAGAAATGGTTTCTAAACATCTGATTCTTTACAATGACTCTAGCTTCCAGCATCACATCTGATCTTTATGTATCCTTCACTCCTATTTCTCTTCAAACTGGATGATCATGTAAGGATAACTAAATGAATGGATGATGTTAGGGAACTCTACTGAGATCAAGCCAATTGTCAAATAAATAGAGGGTGAAACCTCCACTGAAGTCCATAGCAAAGCTCCCCATTGAGTTCAATGGAACTAGGATTTCACCCAAAGATTTGAAAGGTTACCTTCAACAGCAGCGCCACCTAATCTCAGGCAAGGTTGTAGCCACTGTTCCCCCTCCCTTCAAACATTCTAGTCCATCCCTTTTGGGCGATACAGAAAGAAAAGTCCAATAACAGATGTCTTTTAGTGCCCATAGGTTTTGGGGATTCTCTCCTTAGCTCTGGGACTTGGGGTCTGGACCCTTGTGTATTCAGGAACTTCCCCAGCTGGATCCCCATAGAGACATCAACTCCTATTGTCCCTTCAGTGCGGCTGAAGGCACACCTGCTCCACTGGGCTCTAATCCAGGACCCAGTGGTAGGCCGCTAAGTTCTGTACACTGGGGTGCTAAATAGCTGATTCCTTGGATCACTTCTTGTCTGAGGTTCCCCCTTTTTTCCCTCACAGGTAAATTAAAGAGCTGAACTGAAAACAAAGTTGCTGACCTTCCCAAACAGTCACCAGCTCTCCTTTGCAGGCTTGTCCAGATCAGTGTGGCCAAGTCTCAGGCAACCAGAGCTCCTTTATTTCCACAGAGACCTGTTCCCACCCACTGCTTACCTCCTTCTGAGCTGCTCTGTTTCCCTTCTTAAATTCTGCCTCCAGCTTATGCAGGCTTTGCATGTGTGACTGGGTGGGGCTCCCGGGGCCCAGAGCTGCTCCTTAACCCCTTGTTCTCCAGTGTGGAGTCTGTATGCTCCATCACATAGCATCGTCTTTAAGAATGTCAAAAAAGAAAGATCGGACTAATCAAGAGCTTTTCTAGCCTTTGCCTGGAAAGAGCCAGTCCTCTTAGAGTATGTCTACTGTGCAAAAACCACCCATAGCAGTGAGTCTGAGCCTGGATCTGCAGACTTGGGCTTTCAGAGCTCACACTATGCAATGTGGACATTCCTGCTTGGGCTGTGAAACCCAGTGAGACGCATAGGTCTAAAAAAACACCAAACCAAATGGTCCAACTAACTCCTGCCAGCTAGAGCCATGAGGCTGGCTTGCATCCTGAGACTACTGAGTCAAGATAATGTAGAAGTTAGCATTTTCTAAAGTGACTGTGTGGTTTAGAAGCCAAAATCCAATGTTCAAAAGTGAATTAGCCTTTAGGGAAAGATTTTAAAGGTGTTTAGATGCCTAAAGACAAATAGCCACCTACTGGGATATTAAATCTTAGGTGCCTATCTGCATCTTTAGGCACCTAAAAATCTGGCTCTTGGGGAAACTGGCCCAGTCTCATTGAAAATCAATAGAACTTAGGTTCTGAAGTGCTTAAGTCACTTTTGAAAATGGAACATATGCTCTAAGTCACTTAAGTACTTATGAAAAATTTCCCCTAAATGCCTTGTGCTCCACAAGGGCAGAGAAACGCTACAAATGCTTTTGGGGTCAATCAACTGCTAATCAGTGGTCTGGGGCCAGTGATCACAATGAAAAATATTTGAACCCAGAGTCCCAGAACCACCACGCATCAGGATCACTTGCCAACCCCCACTGCTGGCTCTCAGGCTAGATGTCTTCTTGCTATTGCAAGGGATGGGGGTGATGGAAGGTAGTTGGCTTAATGCACTGGAGAGGAGGCATGTCCATTGTTGCCTTTGTTAGTTGTGTTGGATCCTGTCCAATGCCTCAGCCAGTTCTCCTCCGCTATGCCAGGTATAACAATAGCTAGACCCAAATTGTGGCAGAGCAGTGCAATGATGAAAGCTGTGATATTTTTTTTTAAAGTGACTTCAAGTTCTCCTCTGTAAGAAAGATTGCAGCAAGGCTTCACACACACTTCACCCTTTAAATCTCATATTCATTATAGCATTAGGTCTACAGTCAAATGCTGAAAGGTTAAAGTGATTGATGAAGGAGGTGATTATGTATTCAGGTTTTCGGGGAAAATCAGACTCCAAGATCTGAGGATGCATTAACCTTTGAGGTCTTTAAATACTGTACTGCTGGCTGTCCGGAATTCGCTCATGAAAATGTCAGCACAACACACAACCTCACTTGGTTGTTAATTTACTTGATGGGAATTCAGTAATGAACATTGGCTGGCCATAAAGATGAAAACATCCTGAAATCAATCTCTCTCGGCTTAGATTAAGATCCTCAAGTCTCCTAGTGAAAGCAGTTGGTCAAAAGGCACTTCCAGTCTAAAAATGCAACGAAACATGATTTAGCACCCCCCAACCATTTCATCTCAAAATATTAGCATTTTGCAAACCGTCAGTAGCTATGTGAGTGCTAAGGGGCTGTTGTGCATAGAGGGCTGAGGAGCTACGGTGGCTCAGTTACTGGCTGAATAGAGGTGCTCTAATGCAATAGGCCTACCATGGCAAATGCAGACAGTACTTCTGCAAGAGCACACTGCATAGTGGTCCGTACACCTGAGACTGAAAGGAGAAGCATGTACTCTCCACATCCCTGCAAAGCAACTGTTGCCAAGTGCCTGGAAGGGTAAAAGGCCCTGCTCATGCTTCTTTGGGGCATCACCTGATCTCTGAGCATCTTAATTTCTGAATTAAGTTGTTGCTGTTAAAAGGAAGCTCTCCAGTTGAAAGCAGTGTTGTAAACGCCTGTCCTCCCTGCCACCATTTATAAATGCCCATAAAAGGGACCTTTATGCTTTATCAATGTTAAATGTCAAGCTTTATCTATGTTAAATACAATGGGCTTCCCAGGGTGCAATAGGAGAGGAAATGTTCACATATACCCTGCTTGGGATTCCCCCCAGCATGGGAGAGTCCCACGTGGGTGAAGAACTGCCATAGCTGGCTTCTATGCCAGATCCTTGTGTTTCCCCATCTGCAGCCCTCACCACAAGGGCAGGGCTGAGACATGCCATGTGAGTGCTCTAAACTCCACAAAGGGCCAACGTAAAATCACCATGAGAATCAGGATGCTGTAATCTGCTCCCTGATGTCTCCCTCTCTGCACATGGTGCCCAGCAGAAAATCTAGCCAGTGTGAGTAATGTGTGTTCGTTATCTGGCCAATGTGTTTTAATAAACATGTGGCAGTTAGCCCTGTATTTGCTGGAGCTCTAATATAGCCCCATTTCCCAAAGCAGCACTGAATATATTTGTACATATTTCCAACTACTGATGTGAATGCACATTGATATAGTAGAACTTCATTTATTCAGACAAAGCCCAGCTATTTTTTACATTCACTTCGAAAACATGTAGATCTAAGTTATAACCACTTGGACAGATTTTTGGCCTGAAGATGTTGCCTTGATTTAGAACCTGACTAAAAATGGCTTGTGGGTTCAATGACAGCTGGATAGTCCTTTTTAATGTATACCTGCTTTTCTGCTTGCTTGGTTGGTTTTTGGCTATGCTGAATCATTTCTGCTTCCTTTACATCCTTGGGAGTCCTATCCATTGACTGCAATGACCTCTAGTTTAAATGAGGGCATGGCAGAGCAGAATACACAGCTGCTGAAAGGAATGGTGGGTTACTGTACACAGCTGCTGAATACAGCCAACAAGCTACCGCCACGGAAGATGCTGATTTGAAGCTAGTGGGAACCTTAAGGAATAATTTCTCATTGCATTAACCCCTCCAGCAATGATAAGGCCATGAATCTTCTTTTTGAGGAACGAAGTGGAAGAGCCTCCTCCTACTAAAACTGTGCTGGAATAACATCATCTTGTGTAAGACTTCCAGGGAACACTGAAAGGATTTTTACAGTGACTGACTGACTGGATTTTAAACTTAGGGAGGGGGAACATGTACTGCAAGGTGGCCTTAGCATGCTGACACTTATGGGACATAAACTGCAGCTTGAAGGTTCTTGGAACGTATACCAAAACAAAGCCTGTTGGGAATGTAAGAACTCCCCTTCTGGTACAGAACATTCAGAGCTGAGGTTACAAAAAAGGCCGTGTATTGCCCAGTTGACTGTTTGTTCCTTCCCACAGCTTGCTGAGAACACAGGGACCTTTATTCCATGCTCTGCCAATGTTGTTTTTAGATTAGTTCCCTTTTCCGTGTTTAGTATAGTTTGACTGTGTGTGTGTAGACTTTGATAGCATTGTCATATTTTGTGTGTGTGTGTTTAAACTGCTATAGCAAAGATTTGTGTATATTGTGCATGTGTTATCAGCACACTTTTGTATGGGAGAGGGGCATGGACCTTATACTCTCATCAGGAAAAGAGGCTCAACAGCTTTCATATGCATTGTCTTTCTCAAATCTTTGGAATCTCCTGGAGGGACAGAGTCACCAACAGAGAGGTGCTTAAGTGGGCCAGCTTCCTTAGCATGCAAACATTCCTCAAACAGAGACGCCTCCACTGGCTTGGACATGTGTGTCAAATGAATGATGGGTGCATCCCCAAAGGACATCTTCTACGGTGAATTGGCATCTGGAAAAAGACCCAAAGAATGCCCCAAATTGCATTTCAATGATGTATGCAAGCAAGACCTCAAAGAAATGGGCATGGATGTGGACAACTGGAAAGATCGCATTCAGGACCACAGCCTTTGGAAACAAGAGCTTAACAAAGGTCTCCGGAGTTCTGAGAGGAAGCCGTCCAGTTTAGCAGAAGAGAAAAGAGCTCACAGAAGGCAGAGCCCCAAGGGTTGAAACATCACCTTTAAATGTGACAGATGCAGCAGAGATTCTCTCTCCAGTGCATCTCTTCAGCCACATTCACAGCTGCCATAAAACCAACTGAGTAAATTCTTTACCTTTCAGGGGCGCAACCCATGATCTCTCGAGACTGAAGGATGTCTACTACTATAGCATTGTCATGTTGATAAAGTTTGGGTGTTAACCGATTTAAGTTGTTTCAAAACTCTTGTTTTACTAGGGCTGGCTGGAAACCAACTATTCTGTTTCATGAAAGATGTGGTTTCAACATTTGTTTTCATTCCAGTGTGGAACAAAAACTTTCATGAAATAACACTCAAAATGGATAACCATATGTCTAGGTTGGGACTGATGTGATTCTATACTGCAAAAGAGACACATAAACCTGCCAGAATGGCCAATGGTGGCCATATGCAGCTATGATCATACATGTAATGGGATATTTGCTCATCTAAGTTGACCACATTCAACAGCACACACTCTTACACTTGCACATCTGAAAATGTGGTCCCATCCATGGATATGGAGAGAACTACCATTCTGACATGGCATCTGTGGCATTGATACCATGGCATAGAATGCCAGAGTGAGCAACAAAAGCTCTACAAAGCATTATCTCTGGATTCAGCACCTCTGAAAATGGGATCACCATCAACAGGCACCTATGCTGTTAAGTCATTTAAATCCCTCGAGGGACAGGGAACGCAAACAAGAAAAGGTAACAGCATCTCACTGCAATCTGCCTGGCACCCTCTTCCTGATTCTTAGAAAAACAAAAGGAGCTAGTCCAAGGAGAAGGTAGTTTTTCTCATCCACAATAAATCTTTTATGCTTTTCATGTGACAGATTTTACTTTCATCCATCTGCTACTTAAACTAGTCGAAAAATAGGAGCTTTTATTTACTGAGGCTAGATTCTGCCCTAATGTGCCTTAGGAACTTGACAAGTTAATTAATTTAGTAGACTTCATGATTTTTAAAATCAAATGCTACTAGTCACGCACACATAGTTAGCAAATCTTTGGTATTAGCACACCTTTCTGCATAATGGCTTTCTTGAGAATGCTAAGATTTTGCATTTTATACTGAGCAGGTCTTGAAAAGTAATCTTTAGATAGCAAAGTAATCTTGTACTGAAGGAATGGCTTAAGGTGAGGCAGAATAAGGAGGGTATTATTTAAACCTGATTGTGAAAGATTTATATAACTTAAGCCACAGAGCTCAGGAGATCATTTAAGCTTCTAAAGGGTTACTATTGGCAGAAATAACTTGCAGAACCAAAGAGTTATGCGCATGGTCAGTATTGTATGGAACATATTGCATACAGTCTTTGGAAAGTCATAGTTGCCTCCCTGTATTCTGTTCATTCGTGAGATATGCCTCATTAATATTTACATCAATGTCTAAGACCTCCAAATATTTAGGATCTAATTTGGAAAAGTTTTAACTAAGAAAATGTTTAATTGTTAGTGAGTTCAGCTGGCACAGGTTGACATACGGCTGACATTTCCAATTCTTTAGGCTGAATAAACTCAGCAGTGCACAGGTAATCTCACTAAGGAGAGTGCAGTGTTTTGTTTATAAGGCTGGCTTATTACTGACAAATGCCATAAAATGAATATAGCCCAAGAATCTCATCTAAAATGTTCTTGACTGCTGGACTTTGTGGTTGTCTGGGTTATAGATGAACAAGGCAAAGGGACATGTGCGGAGGAAGGGAGGTGAAATTCATTCTTCTTGCAGCACTGGCCAATCAGGCTTTACAGCTCCATCACAGCATTCTGGGAAGACAACACTTCCCAAGTGATATCTTAATGCACAACTTCAAACTCAACAGTTAAAAGCAACAGGGTATCAAACTACCCATCTTTCAGGCCTCTTTTGAGGCACTGCTGTTACCTGAACAGTCCCCTATTGTGTGGGCTTCCCAACAGTGACCAGCTGTCCTCCGGACTATCCTTCGTTATACTTTATGAACTTTGGGAACCAATGGCAGCCCCTGGACTTGGGTCCATGAGGGATGGTGGTGGAGTACTGGGAAGGGAAGGGTATAACTCCGTGATGTAAGAGGGAACATGCTAAGCTGCTACAATCTTGAGGGGTTTCTCATTCTAGGCCCCTCAATGTTGGGCTGCTTAGCTGGAGATAGCTATAGATACTGAGGACCCACAGTTGAAGGCAATTAAAATAGCAATAGAGAATTTTGTGCTTGTATCTTTTACTAATTCTCAAGGTAAACACATACCCAACATTATATTGTCGGTCTCCATCTAGAAAGCTCATCGTACCCTCCTATAGTTTTTCATTCACAATGAAGAACCCATAAAGTACCATTATGTCTGTAACATTCTCAGACTGCCACTGAAGCAATTAAGGACGTGTGCCAGGTGCTCAAGAATTGCAGCCACTTACACCCTTGCTGAATGTAGCCCTCCATCTCTCTTTTCTCCCCTCCCCCTTTAAATGTCAGAATTGTTCAGCCAATTGAATGAGCCGGCCAACTAAGTGTTTTATACAACACAACCCACAGGCTCCTAGCTCGAGTCCAGAAATCGAGCTTAGATGCGTGTCATGAAATATAAAATACCACAAGTGCCTATTTTAGAGAAGACTCTCTCAGATCTACGTTTATGAGTGTGAGATGAGGTTTACTGCTGATGATGATAAAGGAGAAGGCAACATGGTGGTGCATTTACATATCTATTTACTATTATAAAATAGTGTTGTTGTTTTTTTTTTAAAAAAGCGTATATGATCATTTGACAGAAGAACTTGGCTTTAAAAAAATTTGGGGAAATAACTAAAGCATTTATTCTTCTAGCACTTCAGTCTTTAAAAGTCAAATGAAAAGGACCAGGAAATTGTATTTTGACTAACAGTACAAAAATCCTGTCAACCTTGCTCTAAAGCAGGAGTTCTCAAACTGGGGGTCAGGACCCCTCAGGGAGTTGTGAGGTTATTACATCGGGGCTCGCGAGCTGTCAGCTTCAACCCCAAACCCCACTTTGCATCCAGCACTGACGATGGTGTTAAATATATAAAAGTGTTTTGAATTTATAAGGGCGGAGGGGTCACACTCAAAGGTTTGCTATGTTGAAGGGGTCACCAGTACAAAAGTTTGAGAACTACTGCTCTAAAGGACATATGCTGGCAATTACATTAGTAAAAAGAAGGACTCTGGAAGTCATTTAATGGAAGTCACGGCCTCTTTTAATGCCACGTGAGTTTTGCCATTGACTTCCCCTGGAGCAGGAACAGGAGGTAACAGCTTGTCTACGCTTGTAGCACTGCAGCGGCACAGCTGCACTGGTGCTGTAGCAATAGTGAAGACCCTACATATGCCAATGGGAAAGCTCTGTCCTTTAGCATAGATCCATGCTAACTAGAATACACATGTGGAAGACTTAAGACCTGCCTTGTATAAAGACTCAGGCTTGGTCTACACTACCAACCTACGATGGTATAACTGTTGTTTAGGGGTGTGGATTTTCCAAACCCCTGAGTGATGGAATTATACCGACATGACACAAACTGGGAGTGTTGATGAAGCCTAAGTCTTTATACAAGGCAGGTCTTAAGTCTTCCACATGTGTACTCTTGTCAGTATGATTCAGTCATCATTCATTCAGGTCTTGAGATTTTATAGGCTTTTTCTACTATCTTTGACTTAAGCGACTTGGCTTTGTTTTTGAACACACAGCAAAAGCCCAAGTGACAGAGCAGTGCTCAGCTCATCTGGTGAAGAGAGAGAGTGTAAGAGTGCATAGGTGGCTTATCTCACATTTTGTGGGCACTATCAGTGGTTAAATGGGCTCCTGGTGCAAATTAGAGCAGCCCTAAGACTACTCAGACTTTTTTATTAGTTGATAAAGGCCCTCAAGGAGCTATTCCAATGGCCAGACTTAGAATTCAGTGTAGTCTGACCCCACCCCCTCCTGCCCCATATACTGAGGGGGGAAGGAGGTGGGGAAAAAGGAGGGCAGTTCAGGATTACACTATGTTCAGGAAATCCCCAGATGCTACTTTAAGGTAGTGTTAAGTACCCATGAAACCACTTGAGGGTCTGGTCACTGTGATGGAGCAGAGAACCTCACACCGGCAGTGAGGGCATTAAGGAGGATGACGGGCTCTCCATTGGCAATGAAAGGGTTATGGAGAGCCTATGGGCCCAGCGGACCCTGCCCTGCTACGCCTGCAGCCTATGTCTGGCATGATGAGGGGAGCTAAAAGGAGGAGAATTAGCCCAGAAAGGAGGACCGAGCTCTGCCTCTCTTGATGGGTGAGAGCCTGGTTGCAGCCCTGAAATGGAGTGCACATGCCCTCTGGACCTGCCCTTCCAGCAAGGCCACCCAGACCTGGTGGGGAGTCAGTGGAAGCAGAGAGTTTGGCAGACCAGCCCTGAGCAGAAAGTGCTGGACCCCACAGAAGGCTCATTGGATGACTCTGTTCTGAGTTGTTTGTTTTTGTTCCAGATTGCCTTTGAACCTTACTGCCTCAAAAGGGGTGGTGCAAAGGGGATTTTGGCTGGAGGGCTAGAGCACCACTAGATTGGGCCTCATAGAGAGGAAGACTTACCAGCAGAGGCCTACAGTGGCAAGGAGGTTACACACACCTTAATATATATATATATATATATATATATATTTTTAAATGAGAATTGTAAACCTTTAACTTGCTCCTTGCCAGCGATGCTGTTTGCGTCTCTCTCAGTTTGGCCAATGCTGTAGGTCAGGCTGTCTCCCGCAGAGAGAAAGCACCTCATGCTCTCCCTGGCCTGGGTGTGAGCAGCATCCCTCTGCTGTTCCTGCTCTTCCTGTTCTAGTGCTGCCCTCCTGTTTCAATCTTCCCCAGCCACTAACTGCATCTACCTACTGCTCCTATGGAGTGCATGGCAGGAAGGGGCATGACCTCCACAACTTGTCCTGGGCTGACGGCCGCAGGAGCGCAGGATGGAGACTTCACTGATTTCAGGCTCTTGAGGGAGATCTTTTCTCTACTCCATGTCCCAAGAGCCATGGCAGCACAGCCCTGTGACGTTTCAATGGTGCCTCTCTAGAGTTACTGCTTTTGAGTGAAGCATAACTGACCAATGAAATTGCATCATAAATGCTGCTACTGTGCCGCATAGGTAGTGGGGAGCAGATTGTCATTGTCACCGTACAGTACAGCCCACCAGCAAACCTCCTGTTGGAGGAGAGAAGCTGTTCCAGGAAAGATGCATACGCATGATGGAGACGAATCTCTAAAGAAAATGTATAGTTCCTACTTGTACCATAAATTATTGGAGGAAAATCTCCTGGCTGGCAAGTGTGACGCATGTAGTTCTGTGACTGTTAGCATCTTGTTTTCTGCGCACTGCACCTTTACATTTATAGGGGTCTGTTGTCTGCAAAGGCAGCTCTCATTCTGTGAGGCTGCGCTGACTCAACATGCTGCAGAGAAATCAGACACCGTGCTCGCACAGAGACTTGCCCCCCTCCCCCCCTTTTTTTTTTTTGGCTTCCCTTAATCTAAAATAAATCATTCAGGCTTATCTGGTTGCTTTTTGTGCATGGAAAAACATAATAGCAGGAAAGAATGTTCTTACCAAGGGTCACACATTTAATTTATCCTGATTGCACGCTGACTGTGATAAAGAACAAGGAGGAACATGTGAACACAAAGGAGGAACTCAAGGAATTAGCTTTAGTTCTTTGAAAATCAGAGACTATGTTCTAGAGGTCATTCCAATATATTCACCTTCACTGGGGACACAAGTATCTTTATTAATTCCCCTAGTACAGAAGCTGAAATGGAGATAATTTATGGTAATGCACAGTTATCACAAAGATATAGATTACTTGAACTCTCATTCACCTTCAGTAGAGAATTAGTAGTATATTTCAGTTTACCACATTTGTGTTTTATACATATTCAGTAGCCCTCTTGATTTGGAGTTAATACGCATAATCCATAGTTCCTCATGTTCTATGATTTTTCTGACTACTGGTAGGATTTAAAGTGCTAGGATTCTCCATTAAAATAACAGAAGACCGAAAAACAAGATTTTTTTTTTAAAAAAAAGGGTATCACAAGCAGGAATCCTGCAAGAGAATCCAGGAGTAAGGAGAGCAATTACAGAGGATAAGGACATTGCAGAGAAGCTGAATTACTTTTCTTCACAGAGAACTTCAGGGAGAGTTCTAACTTTTCAGATAATAAAGAGGAGGTACTAACAGAAATTGAGGTGTCAGTAGGAGAGCTGCTGGGACAACCCGCTAAATTAAGGAGCAACAAGTCATCAGAATCCTATAGTATTCAGACCAGAGTTCTGAAGAAATTTAGGAACTGCACTACTTAAAAATCAACTACCTTACTGGAAGACAGCAAATGTGTTGATCTTTTTAAAAGTCTCTAGGATAGATCCTGGATATTACAGACCAGTAAGCCTTATTTCAGTACCAGAAACAATTGAAAAGTTGGAACTATAATGAAAAGTAGAACTATAAAATACTTACGTGATCAGGCTACAAGGGCAAACCAGTACAACTTCCATAAAGGAAAAAACAAGCTTCTCTGGTCTATTAGAATTTTTTCCACTCAAAGAATTCTAATAGCAAACAAAATAAAACTGTCAACAAAATTGTGGATAAAGGAGAACTGGTTACATAATTTACTTGGACTTTCCAAAAATCTTTGACAAGTCTCTTCCAATCAATCATGAGGAGAGATGTGAATTTCTGTCATGGATCAGTGGTAAAGAGACAGAAAAGAAAGATTAAGGACAAGCAGCCAGTTTTTAACATGGAAAGAGGTTAACTGTGGAATGCTTCCAGATTCTGTACCAGGACTGCCATTGCTTAATTTGTTAATGATCTGAGAAAGAGGATGATGGTGTCGAGCCATGAGCAACTTCAGATATATACCTAACAAAGTGATCGGACAGAATGATGACAGATGAAATTCGCTATAGGCAATTGCAAGAGAATACAAATTCAAAGGACTATTTTCACTATTGTGCTGGGCTCTAAATTCACTGAATCAGGTTCTGAGCTGGGGTAAATTGGCATAGCTTCATGCAGTTCAGTGGAACTATACACATTTACACAAGCTGAGGATTTGATCTATTCAGGAAAAAAACCCAGGCATTATTGTGAGTGTCTTGGTGAAAACATCTGACAAAAATGCATTGGTGACTGAAAAACCACCACAAAAAACATTAGGATGGCATTATAGGAAGGGTTTATTGGACCCTGCTTTCAGCTGCTTACAATGTTGTCAAACTTTAACTATTTAGGCTGAAATTTTCCATGTTTTGTGTCTGCCTCAGGCTGAATATTTTGGAAAGTTTCTGCAAAAATTGTTGTGCTGTTCCTAAGGATCAAGTCAGGAAAAAATACATTGTTTGCCCACGTTAAAAAATTTCACTGAGAAGCTCTAGTGCCCCCCCTCCATGCTTTGGAGCAGGAACTTAATATTCAGCAGGGGCATGACCTTTGCATTTTTTTTACAGTAACTAGCACAATGGGGCCCCAATTGTGGTTGGGTCCTCTAGATGATACATCATATCCTATTCTGTTCTATATAGATTTTTATGCCATACCAATTCTGTACTATCATTCTAATTGACTACAGTATACTGAAGGACTTTTATTAGGGTATCTCGTTGCCTGAGAGAGTAGTTCTTACCCCATGAGCTGGGCAGATAAGAACACGTTTGAAACAGAGACCTAGCCATAGGGGAATTGTCTTATTTCAAGGTGAGCCAGCGAGATGGTAACACAGTTGCATATTGAAAATTTGGATGACTCTTAAAGCTGCAGGCAAATGCAAGCAGTTCGTAGGCATAGTATCCAGGTGTCTGTGAGAGATGTGATATCTAAGCATAAACTTGCATTAACAGCAATGTGCTGAATTAAGATAACTGTTCATGATCTTGACTGTTCTATTCTAATGATACTCTAGCTGTAGGTATACTGGTATGTTACACACTGCAAGGTCACAGGCTCTGCTCATAAACACAAACAGAGAATCTAAACATTTCATTTTAGGTTAGACAGACACCTGTCAGGGATGAACTATATAATACATAGTCCTGCCATGAGTGCAGGGGACTGGACTAGACGACCTCTCGAGGTCCTTTCCAGTCCTATGATTCTATTTTTTTAAGATTGTAGCTATGAAATGATCTGATCATAGCCAATTCTACTACATTTGCAGTCTTCTGGCCAACATACAAGGTTATCTGGTACATTAAAATCAGGCTTATGTGATAGATTCCGTGTGTTATCAAGAAAGGAAAATTGACTAAATTTAACTATTATTACAACAGGAGAAAAAGCAACAAAGTGTGAAGTCACATGTGTGCATCTTGTAGGAGACTAAAAGCCCTGGTTTTAAAGAAAACCTAACATCTCCTTGTGTGCATGCAAAGTTGTAGAGGTCCCATGGCGTGTACTGTAATAAAAAAGTAACTTTCATATGGACTCTAACTTGAGAAAGTCAGAGTGCAATGTGTATTAACTTTTCTTAACAGTCACCCTTTGTACATTAGATTTCAGAGCTGCAACAGTGGATGGCATTGACTAATGTTGTTTTGGACAATATGTTGCCATGGAAACAATTCAAATTTACCATGCTGCAAATCAGCTTTATAAGTGGTTTAAGGAGGCATTTGAGAGCTGTTTTCTCCTATTTTCCTACCTGCTTGTCGAATAATCTGGCTAGTGAGAACTGAGGAATATCTATGGTGATTTTAAGTAGATCATTGGTAAAGTATCACAATATGTAAAGATGTATTAGACTTAAATTAAATCTGATACTAGCCGGGGTCTAGGGAAAATGTCCAATTTTTCCAATGATTCCACATGCTCTGAGTGATAAAATGCATGTAGCAAAGAGTTCAGAGAACTTACTTCACAGTAAGGGACTCTGATTCATTTAATTCTCACAAGCTACCTCTGCTTCTGAAAACTGATTTAGAAAAAAGTAATAGTAATTGCAATTAGAGATGAAACTAATAACATTTAAGCATCTGAGAATAATCAGATTTTTCCAGATAAAAGTGCAGTTAGAATCATGCACCATTTCCAATAAATTAAGTAGATATTATTTTTCCTAACACA
This sequence comes from Lepidochelys olivacea, assembly GCF_965140295.1. NCBI lineage: Eukaryota > Metazoa > Chordata > Testudines > Cheloniidae > Lepidochelys > Lepidochelys olivacea. The sequence continues at coordinate 138,494,925 of NC_140411.1, forward strand.
TTGCCCTCACCCATATCATGCCCTCACTACCCACCGGCACCCTTAATGAACGCAGCTTTCATCAAATGGCACTGATCACCATGGGAAGTAGTTTTTTAAAAGAATGTCTTACTGTTGTGTGACATGTCATCTTAAACTAGTAGCTTTAGTTATAGAGAGAGACCTAAATGCAAAGGGAGACTTGGATCCATCCACTTCCAGACCTTGAAGTTCAGCTATAGCTCCAAACTTCAACATTTGAGTCAGTGTGAGACAGGGATGCACTAGATAATGATTTTCCATCTTCTGGTAACTCTGTCTTTGCATTTCATATCACACTTTGTATGAAAGGGATATTTAAAATGGCTTATAAAAGATTAACAAATGTTATAAGCGTGTTTTAGACACAAATTGATAGATCTATGCCCAACAGGTGTTAGATGGTTATCCGCCTTGACTTTCAGCAGCCTATTGAGCTGGTGTACATTCTCCAGCAAGCCAAAACAACCGATTTAACCATTTAGTTAACATAATTAATCATGTATACCTAAATAAATTATTTATTAATGTAAAATGTGGCCATTTTCATTTCAGTAATTCTATTTGTATAACGTGGGCGGAAGTAGAACGTATTGTTTCTGCAGCATGCATATTGTAAGAAAAAAGTGTCAGCTGCAGTTGTTAGACATAGGGCAAAAAACTGAAAAGCACCAAGTGCCATAGGGTGTGCCTACACAGCAAAGAAAAATCCGTGGCTGGCCTGTACCAGCTGACTTGGGCTTGCGGGGCTGTTTCATTGCTGTGTAGGCTGCCGGGGGCTCCTGCCCATGCCTGGAAGCCTACACCATAATGAAACAGCCCCTCAGCCTGAGGAGGCTAGCACGGGTCAGCCACAGGTTTTTCTTTGCTGTGCAGACATTTCCTTAGGAGGACAAGTATCACTTTCAAAAGTGATTTAGGCAGCTAAACCCGGAACCTGAAAGGTAATTCCTCCCAGAGGCAAGATGGAAGCCTCAGCACCTTTGAGGAGCTCAACTACATCCTATTGACTTTCAGTGACCCCTTGCTTGAATTGTCTGCAGAGACTGAACCCAGGAGATCTCTGGAATTAGGTGGGAGCCCGAGCTGAAGAACCAAATCCAGTAGATTGGAAACAGTAAGAGACTCATACATCTCTATACATGATCTAATCTCTAGAGGAGGGACAAAGATCTACATGGTGCCAATTGGGCTACATACTGTCACTGGCCAGAAAAGCTCATCCTAAACTTCAGAGACTGATGATAGTTCAAATTTCTGTAAAGTCCAACAGTAATGATGCCCTTGGATAGGTCATCTGCTGGGATTGAACTTGGAGTTAAAAGCATGAACTTCTATTGCGTGAAGTGAAGGACCAGCTGCCTTGGCTAAAAAGTGGTAGTTGAGTCACAAACCTCTACAAAAAGAAAAGGGGGACTTGTGGCACCTTAGAGACTAACCAATTTATTTGAGCATAAGCTTTCGTGAGCTACAGCTCACTTCATCGGATGCAGTCTAGCCAACACAGGGAGACAGAACCACACTGTGTTAGTGTGGGTTACAGTTATGGCTCCAAAACACCACCATCCAGTATCCTAGTTCTTTGTCCTTCCATCAAAACTAAGGAGACAAATTTAGAAGCTTTTTTCCTAGCTGAACAAAGAATGGTGGGGAAAATACATTTTTAAATGATCAAGTAGTTTTGCAATTTTGCAGCAATATTTTTCTGAATACTTCAGAAAAGGCAATCTTGTGAGGTCTATCCATGAAATTAACCTTCCATCTATTCACAGTGAGCCTGCGCATTGCTTTTGCGAGCTGGCATGCTGCTACTGGTTCACGGGGAATCCCATTAAACGTTAAATGCCGGTTAGAATTTCCAAGAGAACTCTAGTTTTCACATGGGTTGTGGTTTGCAGATTTCTCTTTCACCAATTTCACAATAATTCTTCAAATTATAAAGTATCTTGCCTGGGGGAGGATTTATTCTTTTGATAAACCACCTGAAACCAAAAATCCTGAATTTTCCTACAATGGATGTGTATGAGGTTTTGGACTGCTTCCTCAAAGGTGCACGGTGAACTTTCTTTTGATCTTCTCCAAGCACTTCAGAGAAGGGAGAGTTGAGAGTCCGTGTTTCTCAGTTAGAAACTAGTCAAAGCATTTTATTGTGTGGAGAGTAAAAACAAATCAAGAACACAATGGGCAAAATTCTCCTCCTAGACCCCAACCTGCCTACTCCTTACCCACCCCTCTGACCTCTATTGCTTATTCTTCACTTGTTATATGCACAGAACTCTCTGTGGTATCTGTGAAAGTTCCACACATCGAATGTGTTCAGAGTATGCAATGGAGATCCACAGTGGAGATTGGAGAAGAGCACGATCTCCCATTAATAGAGAATAATAACTAAGGGGTGGGGAATAAATAGAACAAAAAAACCTTGTTTCAAGTGTAAAAGGAAGATTCCCGATATTTCAAAATTGGACAATAGACAATTGAACACTCAAGCAGCACACTCTAGAAAAACACACACAAATTGCTATGCCAACCTAAACAGCAGGGTAGATACTATTAGAAAGAAGATGTAACTGGTAAGAAGTTTCAATAGAAAACAAATGTAGTTTACAAATGCAATAGAAAGACTATTTTTTTTTAAATAGCAGCAGGTATTTTTGATCTGTTTATTATACATACAATCTTGCATCACCAGGCTCCACACATACATACTTATTTTTTATTATATATTTGTCTTTGCATGGGAGTGTGTGTGTCTGTGTGTGTCTGTGAGTGTGGAGTGCTTGTAGGATCTGACCAAACACAGCAAAATAATGAAAGTTACTGTGCTAGTAAAAACGTGTCAGAGGAAGTGTCAGAAGAGAGAGATTGTCGGAGGGAAATACAGGTTGAAATAAAAACCTATCCCAACAAAATACAAGATAGTTACAGTGAGCCCAATTTTGATCTCGTGGATACCAGTGTAAATCTGAAGTAATGTCACTGACATCAGAAATAAATCATAATGCTGATTTTTATGGGAGTTTCTCTGGATTTACTCCAGTGTGACTGAGATCACAAGGTGGACACTGGTGTAGAAATCTCCTTTTTGAAATAGGAGAATGGTTTGTTTGCCATCATGGTAAGTGCCCTACACAAACATGAGGTATCAATTAATGAGGAGAACCCTCCTGATTGTTCTCAAGTGTGCAGCACCAAGGTGATCAGACAGACTGATCTTCTGTGAAGAGATGCCTTTTGCTCTTTGCCAGAATACACTAATCTGTCCATAAATAGTGTCTGCCTCCTCTTCAGAGAACAATAAAATACCTAGGTCCATCTTGTTAAGATAGTCTCTAAGGGCAACCAATGGAACATTCTAATGTCTGAATAATTGTCCGATAAGAGAGTAGATCTTCAGGGAGTGGCTAGAGTATCTAGGCCCAGCTTGTATAATTAGCATTTTAGCCGGCAGTTGGCCAGAGTGGAGCTAGTGATGTCATCGGGAAATCACACACAAAATTTCTATGCTTCAAGAAAAAAGCTGAAATGATGAGATTTGCTCTGTACTTCATAAATATTCTAGATTTAGACCAGTTTAGCTGAACAGAATTCGATCCTGTATATATTTGGGTGTATATGGGCCTTTGACGTCAATGTAACTACCTGGGTTTACACCAGCCAATAATCTGGCTCATATCTACTACTGTATGTATAAGAATGGAATTTGTATGCATGTTTTTATCATCCAGATTATCAGACTTTACTTTTCTTTAATTTATATTTCTTTTTAATATCTTTGTATCAAGCAAATTTAATGTCCTTTGATCCTACCATCATATTTGTGTTTAAGTGATGTTTTTATTATGGTTATGTTTAGTTAAGCCATAGGCTTTAATTCTACTCATTTCTCCACTGAGCTGAATGCCTCTTTTCTGATTGCGTACTTAAATTAACAATGTAGGTGCTTTTGAAAATTTCACCCTAAGTCCCATTTTCAAAAGGGACTTAGGCAGTTAGGAGCCTAAATCCCATTGGCTTTCAATTACAATTTTCAAAAGCACCTGTCTTTAATCATTCTAGCTGATTGGTTCTGCCCTGCGGTCTATGGACCACCTCCACAGACTCCCTGCACTACAGATGGTGCAGAGAACTAAACATTCAGGAATTGGGAAATTGAAAGAGGAGGTGGTCCATGGGAGGATTTCTCTGTTACAAAATGGCTCATATAATGAAAGAGCTGGAGAAGCATTGTTCTAGCTCACCTACACCATCTAGTGTGTGAATATCATCACGGTGAGCTCTGAACATTAACTACTATAATTCAATAATGTTGGTTTTTAGAAATATCTCATTCCAGTTGCATGTTATAACTCTTACATATTGGGAAATGAAACATATTGCAATTTTATATTCTGGGGAACTAAAAATAATTATTTTTGCTGACAGTAATTTCTGCATGCATCAGGATTGAATTAAAGCTGGGCTTCAGGGATCAGAACAGCTTTGCTCAGAGATAGAGTTATCACCTCCTGGGAGTTGTGTGAAATGTTTGCAGTGATAGAAATTAATCTGAATTGAGATTTTGTTATCAATCAAAATTAAGACCACATCCATCAAATGTTTGCTCACCTTTGTGTGTCTGCTTCTGAGTAAAGCTGTGACAATTTACAGCTTGCAGTAGAATCCTAAAACTGAATACCCCGGGATTATGGGGGATGTTTCAAAATCCAGACTCAGATTTGTATTCAAATTTTGTGGTGATGGCTTCTCTGTCTCTTGGTAATGGACCTCACCTGAACTCTGCAGTTGACCATCCCTGAAAATTGGCTAGAGAGCCAGGTTTTGTGGGTTGGATCTATCTCTTGATACTATATGAAATTCATGTTTTTGGCATGAAACCATTTGAAAACGGGAGTCTTGAAGTGATTGACTGAGCAACTACCAAGTTAAAGGAAAATTTGGGGTGAGAACTCTCACAGGTTGAAACAGAAGAAAATATTTGCTCATATTTCTGCAAAGAGGAAGGTACTGGAAGACAGAGGCAGTTATCCCTTCTCTCCATAATGCAGTCACTAAGGGTGAGATCCACAAATGTACTTAGACACCTAAGTCCCATTTCTAAGCACCACTATGATCCCCAAAACTCCTGCTTGGCTGCTACCTAACACTCTAGGTGCCTATTCTCACTTGGCACCTAATTTTTTGCCTCTTGCAAACTTCAGCTTCACTCTAGGTGTCCAGGCCCCTATCTCCTACCTAAACCCCACAGCAATTCATAAATTGGGGAAGACAGGTGTCTGGCTGCCTAAGTTGCATGGGGGGCCATCCATTCGGTATGCTCAGAGACCACCTAGCAGATTGGGCCCCTCAGGTGAGTTAACACAAGGAGACCTTCTTCCTGCATAATCTTTACCCTAGTGTATAGGATACTCACCCAAAATGTGGGAGACCCCTGGTTCATCTCTCTCCTCCTGAGGAAAAGATCTACCACCTCTCATGTGGGTGCCCTAACTAGGTGGCTATAGAGTCATTCTAACTCCTTCACTGGCCTAATTAATATTCAATTAAAGTGCAACAACTTCAGTAGGCATGACTGTGGAAGCCCCATTTCATTCTATTCCATAGCCTTGGGGTTAGACTAGATGTGGCAGATTTCTTACCATCAGGAGGAGGGGAAATTGAAGGGGGGGTGGGAATCTCATAAATCCTGGATGAGTTCCCTATCCACTGGGCTAAAGGTTCTAAGGCAGGTGGCCTGCCTCTGCCCACCCCTCCCCCTGCTGTTTTGTGGAGTTAAGCAGCCACTGAACACACCTATCAGATCAGGCCTCTCACATGACTAAGGCAGCTGAAGACCTATCGTCCTCCAGTTAATGGATCATATGCAGAGATAGGTGCTTCCCTGCAGCCTGGTTCCTAAGTGCCCATTTCTGTGATGGGTTGATGCTTAGCACGCAGCATTCTCATCAGCAGCTCCTATTGGCTGTGTGCTGGCTTTGTGGATTGCATTCTAAGGAACCTGTCTCTACCCATTCATTGCACAGGGAGCCTAGGCACCTAACTTAGGCATTGCAGATTGCCGTGTTGTTCCTGTGACTTTCTCGGTGTCTGAAAAGTTAGGCATCATAACACTGAGTGTTGCAATGCCTAGCTGCCCTAGCACTTACTCTTTCCATGCAAAGAGGAATTGCTTACACAAAACATTACTTAAGGGATTGTTTACAACAGCTGTTTCCCTACATTGTATCCCTACAACAGCTGCACCAATGTAACATGTTTAGTGAAGACATGCTATGTCAATGGGAGAGCGCTCTCCCATCGATGTAATTACTCCACCTCAATGAGAGGGGGAAGCTATGTTGTCAGGAGAGCATCTCCCGCTGACATAGCATGATGTAGACAGCACTTTAAGTTGATGTAACTTATGTCGCTCAGGGGGGTGGTTTTTTAACAGCCCAGAGCAATGTAAATTACATCAACTTAAGCGATAGTGTAGACAACCCCTTATTCTATAAGGTTCAGCCTCAGCAGTTAAAGAGATATTAGAGTAAGCCATGTATTGTATTTGTCTATGGTTCCCTTGTGAGCTAGTACTGTTCTGAATAATGTTACTTTGAGAAAAACGATTTAATTTACATTTTATTCATGTGAGCTCATGCTCAACATTCATTAAATGGTTGATTTTCTATAGTGAGACAATTCTATCTAAAAGAGGTTTTGATGTCTTTGAAATCGTTCTGTCTGATTCACATAGCACCGTATACTCTACATATGTGTTAGCATCACCTGCCTGGCCTGTAACAGTTCTAAAGAGTAGAGTGGTTCTTATTAAATCAGGGTTTGCTAACAGTTACCAAACTTCCTCCTTTACACTTAGAATATAAAATAAAAATGTGGTATGTTCTGTAAACTGTTAAACTTTTTTTCATGGTAGGGACCTTGTTTAATTCCTTTATTGTTCATCATAACACACCATGCATCTCTATAGTGCCTTCAAACAAAAAGTCTCTAAGGCCCAGATCCTCAAAGCTATTTAAGCATCTAACTCCTATTGATTTCAAATAATTAAATCTTACAAATATCATTTTTCCTGCTCAGATGTGGAAACTCAGATTTCAGAGAAATCTCTGTGCCAGAGCCAGGAATAGAACCCCCAGTCTTCTGGTGTCTAGCCCCAACTTTAACAACACAAGGCTCCTCTAACTTACTGGTGGCTTCTGCCGTAATGCCGTTCATGCCTTTTTGTGCCAAGGGTTCATCATGTTTTACCAAACATTTACGGCTGCTGTTTAAGTGCTTTAGAGGAGCACTGCTATTAAGCCTACAGTAATTTGTTAAACTAACAACCAGCCTCAGCCAGAGGTAGATTAGACAGTGTAGCTTAGAGTTTAGCTAATGAAAGGGACAATTAGCTGCCAACATTTCTGTCAGCAAATTCAAGCTAATTAGATCCAGAAGCACTCTTGAATTAGTCTATTTTTGTCCTTCCTATTATGAAATAAACTCATTAGTGTTATCACTTTAAAGCATATAAAGCAGACACTTACTATGAAGGGAACTAATGAAATTAAGCCTGTGTTCTTCATTGAGGAGGTAGGCATCTATGGGCAGGCCTAGACCGCAGAATTACTTCAGTATATCTGTTGCTTGGGGTGTGAAAAATCCGCACCCCTGAGTGACAGTTACACCCACCTAAGCGCCAGTGTAGACAGCGCTATGTCAATGGGAGAGCTTTTCCAGACAAATTAGCTACCGCCTCTCACAGAGGTGGATTAACTACGCCAACAGGAGAGCTTTCTCCCATCAGCACAGAGTGTCTTCATTAAAGCATTATAGCAGCACAGCTGCATCCGTATAGCTGCACCCATGCAGTGTTTTAAGTGCGGACCTGCCCTATGTCTGAACTCAAAATACCTGTCACTTCCAAGGCCAGGCAGGTTGATGCAGTGAATTCACAAATGATATCTCCTTTTGCATCACTGTGACTTCCATTTCTCTTCCTTCCTGAGTTCCACTGTAGGCTAGAGTTGAAAATGGGCACTTGGTTGTCAGTGACAGGTTTAATTTACTAGACTTTTCATATTGATACTGAAGACTTTTGACATTATAGATAAAATCATTGACATTGTTTCTCCAATTAAAAATAGCCCTGATACCAAGAAAGCTTGTGAATACTTGTTTCTGCTTTATCACACAGATGCCCAATGTATTATATTTACTCATGTCTCTCAGCATTTGAATCTGAATTACACTTCCTAAGCAGCAGGGAGTGAGCAGTTCTCTGTCTGGGCATTTTGGAAAGTGGAGTTACCTGCTATATTTAGAAGTTGCTAAAAAGGCAGCTGTAGAAGGTGGTCTTTGGGAATTATTTTAGGAGAGCTGGCAGACAGGTGGCAATGTTACATGGGAGTGGAGTCTGTGTCTCCCGTGTGATTTGACATAGTCATGAGGCTATTGAGGCAGTTCTCTGGCTCACTGAATAGTTGTATTTATACAAAGTGGAGCTGCTTCAACAGGAGACATGGAGGGAGCCCTTCATCAAAATAGCCTATTGCTGAGGGGTTAATGTGCTCTCCTGAGGGGTGGGAGGCCCTTGCTGAAATCCTTTCTTCTCCTCAGAGAGAGGTAGGGAATTGACCCTGGGTCTCCCACATCCTGCGTGAGTGTGCTAACTCCTGGGCTAAAACTTATAGAGTGAGTTCAACCTGCAACCAGATCGTGAAAGGGATCTGATTTCAGTTTGTGTCTGCCTACCAGATCCAGCCCCATGGATGAGATAGGGGTTCCTCCTCCTATCTTCCCCTGATTCATGGACTGCACTGAGCTTAGCTGGGAGATAGGCATCCAGATGCCTATAGTAAGACAGCAGTGCACATGCCCAGAGGCAGAAAGGTAGGTGCCTAGGGAACTTTTACAGGGATAATTTAGGCACTGAGTTTAGGTGCCTATAGAGTTAGGCAGTAGCCAAGTGGGGATTTTGGGGGATTGCAGTGGTGCCTAAAACATGGACTTAGGTACCTAAGTACCTTTGTGAATCTGGGCCTGAGTCATCACTGATACAATCCTCATTTCTGTTAATGGAGTCCTTGCTTGTATGTTTTTCCCAAATATTTGGATGAACAGTTGTCATCCTTAGGGGCATTTGTGAACTGTTTGCTTTGGCTATTGTCTACTTTTATGCTGCATGATATTGTTTCTGCTCCCTAACTGGATGGCTGAAGCCTTTCTAAGCAGTGATAGATTTCTGGTTTAAATTGTCAGATGAATAATCTTTCATTCAACTTCTAGTGTTTCTGCACAAATTCCTGATCACTCACAAGTCACGAGTGCCATGACACCATAGACTGCTGTGAAGCAAACTCTGGATTCTAATATATTCCTAATTAGTTGTTTCTATCTTTTTGATATTTGGAGGAAAGGGTAAGGATTCGGTCTGCTGCTCTATGAAATAGGCAGAGGGTTTAGCTAATGGATTTATCATGGTTTGAACCACGCCCACAGAAACCCAGGACTCCATGTTTTATCGCAGCCGTCCTCATCCTCTTTGCAACATTCCTTTGACTATAATGTGGTGGGATGTATAAACTGCACCCCGGCAGTGACAGGGCTAAGGGGAGCTGGTGAGTGCAACTAGCTTGTTCTGACACATGGAGCTAAGTAATTAAGGATTAGACCCAAGTGGGAAGAATCAGACTGGGTGAGTCCTACAGAGGAAGGACTGCAGGGTAATAGGGGAGGACTGAGATAAGAGTTACAGTAGGGAATTCATACCGTGGGACTGAAGGTAGAGGGCAGTGGGTTGAAGAGGTTCCAGGGAACTGCCAAGGAGAGGCTGGCAAATAGCTGCATCAGGAGTCAGAGTTCCTGAAAGAGATGCCTGGAAGGTGCAGTCCTCGGAAAGTTGTTTGTGGAAAGGTGAAGGTAGAAACCAGCCCAGGGAAGCAGGAAAGGCTTATAAGAAGCAGGTCTTAGCTGCTTAAACACAGGGTCCCAAAAGAGAGGACAGGCCTGGATTTCCCTACTGTCCCCAGGAAATGGGGTGGGGGTAGGAAACCCTCCCTGAAGAAGAGGGTGCAAGGACTATTGAGTCTGAGTTTAAGCTGCGGCCAATGACCTGATTCAGGGTCATGGGACCTTTGACTTGTGGGACTTTTTTTACCCCTTCTGGGGTAATAATTATGGAGGGCTAGAGTAATGAGGCAAGACTGACTGTCACAGTGCCAAAGAGCTATCTGGTGGGGGAAACTGAGGTGGATTCACTGCTGTGCCATGCCTGGCCATGACCATGACAGGACGCTCTGGCTGGTGAGTTTACTCAGTTACATACAGCCATGCTGCTATGAGTGCCTTCATTTTCACTTTCTTGTGTCCTAGCACAATGTTCCACAACGTGTGTGAGTGTGTGTGTGTGTTTATTTGTTAGAACTGTTTCAGGTGGAGACATGTTAGGTTTTGGCAAAGCCATTTGAAAAACACAAATAGCACCCCCTCCTCAAAAAAGAAAAACACACCCCAAATTTTGGTCAAATCTGACCTGTGTTCTTTTAGTTTAAACATTAGACTGGTCTTTAATCTCTCTGTGTTGGAACTATCTTCTGCTCGTACTCAGTGAGCAAGGTTTTAATTGCCAAATTCACAACGGCATTAAAGACTTATCCCTTAGCTGGGATTATTTTTTTAAACTCAATCTTGTTTTTAATTAGAACTTGTTCTGCCTTGACTCTTTAAAGGAATTATTGAAAGATGCTTGGAGACAAAGTTCAACGTTATGTGTGTTGTTTATAGTGTAGCTTATAGTCTCCACACAGAGAAATACCTGGAACTTGATTAGTTTGCTGTATATTGAAAAGACCTGACCCTTCCGTGAGCTACATACAGGTGGACCCCAGTGCCTGTGTGGTACCACTGAATTCAATGGGGCTCCACACTGGTGCTGGAGTCTCACTGCATGAGTGAGATGTAAATATGCAGTGTTTCTGCTGCTAAACATTATAGGATATGTTTAAAAAACCCCAGGCACCAATAGGTGACTGATGTCTAAAACTCTCACAAACTGAATCCAAATCCTGGAAAAATCAGATACTAGCCTGAGTAAAGGGGTTGTTCTCTGAGGACTATGCTAAAACACCACAAGGCAGAGGGAAGCTTTAAGGGTATTTAACCCATGTAGCTAACACACAGCTTGTTACTCCAGAGTATAACCCTTATGGACTTGTACTGTGCATGTCCCAGTTGGCCATGCCTGTTCTCCCTCACTTTAAGAAATATCCCCATCTGTCCAGGCTTAAACATGGGTGTCTTTTTTTTCATTCCCCTCTCTGCTTTGCCTTCCACAAAATCTGTCCTTGCCTTACCTGTAAAACGCTTATCTGTGTCAAGGGCTGCAGCCTACGCCTCTTTGGTTTTCCCTGCTTCTCACTTTCTTTCCCTTCCATCTATGTGAAATAGTGGTGTTACATGTGTGATGCTGGCAGGCCAGGTGCCAACTCGTGCCAAAGCTCCAGGCCTCCCTGAACACTGAAAAATGCGTAGCTGGAAGCCAAGCCAATTCGCTTGTGTATTAGCACAGATCAAAGTGATTGTTAAAGATCTAAGTGTTTGTTTGGTTTTAAACTTTATGATAAGTAATGAGATGCTAAATGCATTGTTTTCACTTACCCATATCCTGTTATAATGTAGCTGCAAACCTTTACATTGTATATACCCTTGTAACTAATAACCCATCAAATGAGACAGAAGTCTTGTGTAAAGCAAATGCAGAACCTTAATAGGAAAGTTCTAGTTCTTAACCATTTGAAGGCAAGTGGTCATTTTGTGTGATGATCAGAGATCAAAGACTCTAAATGTACCCCTTTCTCCTCAGCAATCAAAGAATGAGCCCATGTGAGGAGTGACTCTGTCTCCCTGTTTTCTGTGAGAAGAAGCTATAAGTATGGATACCAGGGGAAAGATCTTTCATCTCTGGACTGTTTAGATCCTAACTGGGCAGAATAACTAACTGAGAAGATGGAGTTCCCCTGAGTTATTCTGGGGTAGCCCTGAGAGACTTCTGGGAAACTGACAGATGACTATATCTCTGCCACCATTTGGAATTAGAGACTGTGACTCACCTGTATAGATATTTTACCTGCTTTAACCTCTCAATAACTCTCATTCCTTTTTCTTAGCTAATAAACCTTTAGTTAGCTTACCATAACATTGGCTCCCAGAGTTGTCTTTGCTGTGAGAGCTTGACTGCAAATCAGTATGGGTGAGTGAGTGATCTCTCAGGACTGGGAGGAACCTGGAACGTTTGTGATTTTTAGTGTAAGTGACCATTTATCACATAGTCCAGCTCGCCTGAGTGGCGAGATAGACTGGAGCGTCTAAAGGGAATCTCTGTGACTTCATTATAACACAATTGTAGTACTTTGGGAGTTCACACTTGTTACTGGGTTGGTGAAATCTAATTATAGAACATACCACCAGTTTGGGGTGCTTGCTCTGCTTTTGACAGTCTGCCCTGAGGAAGGCAATCATGGTCATGAGCCACTCCAGACAGCATGACAATGTGGTCCTGACATTTTTCATGGTACTATTGCCTCCCTTGTAATCACTTGCACTCTGTTCCACATTATGTTCAAAATATTCCATCTTAGGTGTCTAAAGAAAAACAAGGGTTTAGGTACCTAAAGTAAAAGTGGTCTGAGTTTTCAGAGGTGCTTAGTACCCACAATTCCTTTTTAAGCCAATGGTATCTGCAGGTGCTCAGCCCCTCTGAAAATCAGGCTCCTTATTTAAGATTTCTAACAAAGATGCTGAATTTTAAGGCAACCCTATGTGAAAATTTTGGCTTAAGTTCAAGGTGCCTCCCTTCTCTATCAAGCCCGTGATCCACTGCTCCCTTTGCATACATGTCAGCTATCACTTCCCTTCTCACCTCCTTCCAAGTATTCCTTCCATCTGCCCCTTTGAATCCTTCTCTCACTCTTTCATGCACCCCTTGCCCTCTCTCTCTTCATATGTCAAAAAAACCTACTACTTCTCCTTCAAACTGCATCGCAATGCACACATCATCTGCAAAGCTTGACATGCTTGTCTCTTCTAAAACATGCTACAGAACATGTACCACTAGAATCTGACCTAAAACCTCTCAGAGATAGCACTACACAATGGGAACTGTTTGACCCAAGTCACAGCAAAAGAGCTTTCCAGCAAGTGGGGAGAAGATATAAAAGGGGGAAAATGACACTATGGGGCGACCTCAGTCTCCCTACAACACCACACCTGGAAACACCTCAGGAGCAAAGACTAAACTGTGGGAAGTGATGGTCCCAGGCTAGACAGATTTTTAGCCTCTGTATGAAGACCTGGGAAAGCCAAGGCAACTTGTGCCTTAAGAATCTGCCAGCCTGTTTATCACTCAGGATGAGAATTTGCTAATTTATATCTTACCTATCTAGTTTGTTAGGCTCAGTTTGCGGTTTTTGTTAATTTACTAAGGTAATCTGCTTTGATCTGTTTGCTATCCCTTATCACTTACAATTTACCCTTTGTAGTTTATAAACTTATTTCTTGTTTATAACATAACCCAGAGTCTTGTGCAATTCATATCGGGGGGAGACAAGAAACTGTCCATATCTCTCTCCACATTGAGGGAGAGGGTGAATTTTATGAGCTGGCATTGTGCAGATCTTACTATACAGTGCAAGACAATATTACTTTGGGTTTACTCCCCAAAGGGGGCGTGCAGTGGGTGTTGGGTGAATCTCTGAGCTGAACCCTCTCTCACAGAGCTGACTTCAGTCTGTGTCTGCAGCTGTGTGTGGCCTTACCTACATACATACGTGTGTGTGTCAGGGATCAGCAACCTTTGGCACATGGCCCATCAGGGAAATCTGCTGGTGAGCTAGGACAGTTTGTTTACCTGCAGCGTCCACAGGTTCGGCTGATCACAGCTCCTACTGGCTGCAGTTCGCAGTTGCAGGCCAATGGGGCCTGCGGGAAGCAGCGTGGGCCGAGGGATGTGCTGGCTGCCACTTCCCGCAGCCTCCATTGGCCTGGAACGGTGAACTGCGGCCAGTGGGAGCAGCAGTCGGCCGAACCTGTGGACGCTGCAGGTAAACAAACTGTCCTGGCCCTCCAGTGGCTTTCCCTGATGAGCGACATGCCAAAGGTTGCCAATCCCTGGTGTATGTGCTAGCGAAGGCTTGAGGGCCTGGCACAGCATAAACAGGGTGAGGAAGCCCAGGCTGGTGGAATGGGCAAGCTCGGTGAGACCCCAGCACCTCAGGTGGCATCTCAGATGGGGGGATCCATCCCATCACACATACATTAAATGAATTAAAAGCTGACTAAATGATAGGTCTCAAAATGTAAATGGGAAATCATCATTGACTGGCTGCACTTCTACTGGAGTTCCACAGAGATCAGTTCTTGGCACTTTGATATTTAACATTTTTATTAGTGGCCTGAAGAAAATATAAAATCATCACTGAAAGTTATATAATGAAAATGACAGGTTATTGATTCAGAGTGATCTAGAACACTTGCTAAGTGGGGTGCGAGCAAACAATGTGTTTTAATATGGCTAAATGTAAATGTATTAATCTAAGAACAAAGAATGTAGGCCATACTTATATGATGGGGAAACTATCCTAGAAAGCAGTGACTCTGAAAAAGATTTGGGGGTCATGGTGAATAATCAGCTGAACATGAGCTCCTGATGCAACATTCTGGCCAAAAGGGTTAATGCAATCCTGGGATGTATAAAGAAGGGAATCTAGAGTAGGAATAAAGAGCTTATTTTACCTCTGTCACTGGTGTGAGTGCTGCTGAAATAGTGTGTCCACAATTCAAGAAGGATGTTGATGAATTGGAGAGGGTTTGGAGAAAAGCCATGGGAATGATTCAATGATTAGAAAACTTGCCTTATAGTGATCAATCTCTTTAGTTTAACAAAGAGAAGGATAAGGGATGATTTGTTAGTCTCCAAGTACGTACACCAGAAACAAATATTTATAATGGGCTCTTCAATCTATCAGAGAGAGGTATAATATGATCCAATGGTTAGAAGCTGAAGCTAGACAAATGCAGACGAGAAATAAGGTATTCATTTTAACTGTGAGTAATTAACTATTGGAACAACTTACCAATGGTTGTGGTAGATTCTCCATCACTGGCAACTTTTAAATCAAGGTTGGATGTTTTTCTAAAAGCTGCACTCTAGGAATTATTTTGGGGAAGTTTTAAGGCCTGTGTTAGAGAGGAGATCAATCTAGATGATCACAATGATTCATTCTGACTTTAGAATCTATTACTGTACCATCTAGGAGCCCCAGTCATGAACCAGGACATCATTGCACTAGGAACTGTGCAAACACAGAACAAAGATAGCCCCTGTTCCAAAGAGTTTGCTCAATTAGTATATTATGGCTGCATCTCTCTCTCTATCCCCATGGAATGAAGAGGAATTGCCACCCCTGTAACTTTCTCCCTTCCTCCAAGCAGCTTGTAGATCCTCTTTCAGGTAGTCTGCACAGAAGAAGTCCTGCAGGGTTTAGGGGGCAGAGGACATTCTCCACAGCACCATTCCTGGCAGACCCACCATATTCCAGCAGAGATTTAATACAGCCTAGCTTTTAAACACAACATAGGCTCCCTCTCAGCTAGAAAATGTGGAGGAGGTGGTGGTGGTGGTTATAACTGAATCATAGTAGAGGAATAGAAAATAACTAAGGCTGTCAAACAATTAAAAAATAATCCCAATTAATTGTGAGATTAAAATAATTGTGATTAATCAGTTTTAATCACACTGTTAAATAATAGAACACCAATTGAAATTTATTATAAATATTTTTGGATGTTTTTCTACATTTTCAAATATATTGATTTCAATTACAACACAGAATACAAAGCTCAATTTATATTATTTTTATTACAAATATTTGCATTGTGAAAGAGAAAAAGAAGAAATAGTATTTTTCAATTCACCTCCTACAAGTACTTTAGTGCAATCTCTTTATCACGAAAATGCAACTGATAAATGTAGAATTATTTTCTTTACAGAACTGCACTCAAAAGCAAAACAATATAACACTTTAGAGCCTCCAAGTAGAAGCATGACGGGGCATACAAATGTTTAGCGTATCTGGCATGTAAATATCTTACAATGCCAGCTACCACAGTGCCATCCAAACACTTATGCTCACTTTCAGGTGACATTGTAAATAAGAATTGGGCAACATTATCTCCCATAGACCAACTTGTTTGTCTTAGCGATTGGCTGAATGAGAAGTAGGACTGAGTGGACTTATAAGCTCTAAAGTTTTACACTGTTTTGTTTTTGAGTGCAGTTATGTAAAAAAAAAATTCTACATTTGTAAGTTGCACTTTCATGACAAAGATTGCACTACTGTACAAGCCAACAAATACTGTGCTGTACTGTCCCTGTATTACATCTTAAAGTTAAGCACAGCTGGGCTGCCTGTCCCCACCCCCAACCCCTACTCACCACAGTGCAGGGCAGCCACTTACAGGTAGGAGATGGTGAATGGTGTTTTCCCCTTTCCTTGCCCCGGGGCTGGGAGGGGGACAAGCTTAGAGCCGGGGAAAGAAATGTCTCATGCTCCTACTGAAACCTGGCCTGGAGTGTAAGCTGCTGGAGCCAAAGCCCGAGCTCCTGCCTACATGCTGCACTCTGGAAGAGCAGCTGAGTTTTAAAGGGCCACAGACTGTTCCACGCACCCACTGGCACTGTGGTGCCTCACTCACCACCCTTGCAGCCAGAGAGCTAGAACCAGTTGCCCGACCCCACCCCCACTTGCCAGGCAGCCACGGCAGAGCTGTAAGCCCCCACTCCGAGCAGTCTGCGCTGAGGAGCACCCCATAATGGCTTGTTCAGAGTTATGAATATTTCAGAGTTACGAACAATCTCCATTCCCGAGGTTTCCATCCTGAGGTCTGAGGTCCCAAGACTGAGGCTCTACTGTGTATACAGAGTGGAGCCTAACCAACACACACTGTTGAACTTCTACCTTAGTTACAGCTGTGTGTGGCATCTTAATTTAGCTGTGTTTGGAAAAGTCAACTGTAGATCAGTGGTTCTCAAACTAGGGCCGCCGCCTGTTCAGGGAAAAGCCCCTGGCGGGCCAGGCCGGTTTGTTTACCTGCCGCTTCTGCAGGTTCAGCCAATCACAGCTCCCACTGGCCGCGGTTTGCTGCTCCAGGCCAATGGAAGCTGCAGGAAGTGGCGCGGGCCGAGGGATGTGCTGGCCACTGTTCCCGCAGCCCCCATTGGCCTGGGACGGTGAACCGCGGCCAGTGGGAGCTGCGATCGGCTGAACCTGTGGACGTGGTAGGTAAACAAACTGGCCCAGCCCGCCAGGGGCTTTCCCTTGCACAAGCGGTGGCCCTAGTTTGAGAACCACTGCTGTAGAGCCTACTTTTTTAATAATGAAAAAGCTTCAAGTTCATGAGTTTGGGGAGACTTTAATTAAAGCCAAGAACAGCCCTGGAAAATGATAGGTAAGACTAATTATGTCTATTGCTGATTATTCATTTTAGTCTGTTGCATTAATTTAGCAGGGGAATGTTGCCTGGTTACACACAGTTGTATCTATAGTTATTACAATGGTCCAATTTCATAGGGAGCCTTATTCTCAAATGAAAAATATTCTTGCACTGCATTCATTCATTTACTTACTGGCTCTAATTTTAAGTACAGCGGCCAGATTCTGATCTCATTGAAATTGATGTAAATTAGAGGTAACACCGCTGGAAGAAATGGCGTTTCACCCATGTATTAGATCCAACATTTCTTTTTAAGGTCTTGCATGTCATCTTCAAATCCAGTTAAATGTTCATAGTGTTTGAAATATTTAAGGCAGAACCAGGCCATTAGACAAAACCAGAAAGAAATAAAAGGGCCATTTTAACCATATCTGTGTTCAAATAACTTTGACTCAAGACAGCAATTTGGAAACTACAGTTAATATAAGCTGTTCATAGACTTCAATAGTCACAACATAATGAGTCTTATAGCAGCTACTTGGTTGGTGTCCCTTAGCTAATTGCCCTTTATTAGCATAGTACTGAAATTACTTATCACTGTAATGCCAAGATATCTAGGTTGGCATGAGTTCTTCGCTGCATGTACAGATTTAAGCTGATCCATTAAATATGCTCCAAAGAATGTAGCAACTGCCTTCAGGTTACTTTAATGTCCATGTCTTTGTATGTGTGTGAAATGTACCATACCTAAGGCCCTACTTAAATCACAGGATGATGTTAAAAAATTGCTGCTGAGTTGCGGACAACCCATGGAAAATTGCGGAAAAGTAACAAGGGACCGTATTATTTGCGGTAATAAACTGCATTATTACTGATCTGCAATTTTCTGCTGTCAGCCACCTGGGGCTGAGAGTGGGAAGACGGGGCTGGCAGAGGCTACCCGAGGCTGAGAGCAGGAACTCCCACGCTTAGGCCCAGAGCAGCCAGGGCTCCCACTGTCAGCCCTGTGCACGGCAGGGCTCCTGCTCTCAAAATTGCGATGGAAATCTAATATTGCAGAATCTGCAATTTCGGCAGTATTGCAAGTTAAGTGGGGCCTTAGCCATAACTGTACTCCCAGTTTTATCTTGTGAAATTTTTTAGTCAACTCAGTCTCAAAGTAACTTGAGTGACATTGTTTGCCTATACGCTGCTGGGTCTGGTGGAATACCAGAGTCGATGGGACAGCACTCTGTGGTTGACTTAGTGGGTCTTTACTAGACCCACTAAATTGACCCCCGGTGGATCTATCGCCACATATCAATCCCCTGGTAAGTGGAGACAAGCCCTCAGTCAGATAGCTAGAGTGATGACTATATTTCAGTATGACAACAAGTGTGTTTATAGTTCATTTACCTCTACAGTGGGTATTATCCTAATTTTGTGATCTCATAGCACCCCACTGCCTCAGTGGGGATGCCTTGTGCTAGGCATTGTTCAAATTAGTAAAGTAGTCCATGCCCTGGAGAACTTACAATCTATTGTAAGATAAAATGCATCAAGTCCATACTTGACTGTACATTTTCAAGGAGTTTGTCTGCTGTGAGGTCCTCTGTTTTGGGCAATAGTTTCATTTCAAGATGGGAGCATATTATAAAGGAGACACACTAAGCTCTCTCCTGGAGTCTCTACTTTTCATTGTCTTGTTTTTCATTCATCTAAAAATGGAAAGTATATGGCTCCTTTTTGCACTTGAAAAACAGAACAGAAGAAAACACTCTTGAAATGTGAAACTTTCTATTCATGCTATCTGTGTTTTCTAGACTCCAACTGCAGACCTGTGGCATTGTTTTAAACCAAGAGCATCAAGAGACCACCTATAAAAGGGACTGTTTTAAAATAAAACTGAACACTTAGGAAGCAAAAAAATACATGTTACTTGTGTAGCTAAAACTAAAGGGGCATATTTGACCTTTAGTGTTTAAATGTTAACACAGTTGAAATTATTTTTTTAATGCACAGCAGTTTGCTGAATCATCACTCCTGTGAAGTGACTGAAGCAGAAACTGTTAACGGAATCTTTATGTCCAGGGTCGGCTATAAAGTAAGAACATTATTAGATGCTGCTTACTAGGCAACTGGCTTTAGTATCGTACATCTACATAAGTGATGCTCAGTCTGAGCTTCTTTAGCCACATGTGATTTTAATAACCCTTCACTCTGAACTCTTCTAGAATTAGATGCTATGTGACATTCTGATGCCAATGCACTGGTTTCACCAGGTGGGAAAGAGAGGTGGGTAAGGCAATTTAAATGTAAGAAAACTAGACTGTCTAGTCCAGGGGTGCCCATCCTACAGCCTGTGGGCCATACACGGCCCACCAGAGCACTTCATAACGCCCCTGGCCTGCTTAAACACAATATACTAACAGATGATTCACTAGCATTTTGTTGTCATGTTTACATCATTTTAGTTTACACAAGGAAGCATCAGAAAAATGTGATAAAGAATAGGTTTAATTAAAAAAAAGCGTTGTCACGTTTCATATAAGTGCAAGACTGTAAATAATAACTCTCTGCATTCACAGCTCAGCTGTAGGCTAACCAGACCAATGAAACGTGCTTCCTTAGCGATTGTTATAAACATTCAGGACGACACCTTTGGACATGCGCAGCTCGGCTGTACTCTGTCCCAGATGCAATGCTTTGGTAAGAGCAGATGACGCATGAAAATGCCTCCAACGAAAAAATGGAAAGTGGATGCTAAATGTCATGTTTTTCAAGACAAGTGAACCGATCAATTATTTTGTGTGCCCCATCAAGACAAATCATTATGTCTCATTTGTAAAGAAACCAGTGTGGAAGGAATATAACATCAAGAGACACTGTGACATGAAACACAGAGAAAAGTATAATGAACAGAAGGGTGCACCCCGAACTGCAAAGATCCCATATTTGAAAAAAAAGATCAGAAGTTTACAGTAAATGCTAAGAATACGTCAAGAATAAAATGCAGCAGTAGTGAAAGCAAGCTACCGTGTTGTGTATGTACTAAGTGTAAATCGTTTTCTGATGGGGAGTTCATAAAAAAATATGAATGTGATTATGGAGGAGATGTGTCCTGACAAAAGGAACCTTATTGAAGCAGTAGGTAGTCTCGCCAGACCTTACTTGAAGAATAGATGATATTGGTGCATATTTAAAAGAACAGCTCTATGAAAAAGTCCAAAATTCTGAGATTTTTTTCAGTGGCTTTGGTTGAAAGCACCGACATTACTGGCAGTGCTCAGCTGCTAAATTTTCATTTGTGGAATAGATGAGGCATTATCAAATCGCTGGTGAGCATGCGGCGCTCCAGACCCTTCACGGGAAATCAACAGCGGAAGACTTGTTTTGGAGATTTGCCGACACTATTAAAGAACTCTGTCTTGGAATCAGCTTGCCGGGCGGTGCTAAGAACACGGTAGGCCATGAGACTGGACTGATTGGACTGAGGCATAAAGGGCTTGATTTGTGTAATGCTGAAAGGCCAATGGCGTTGCATTGTATTACTCATCAATATGCTCTGAGTGGCAAAGTTCTAAACTTGGAAAATGTAATGAAAACCGTGGTGGCCACTGTAAACTCGATCAGGGCATGTGGGTTGAATCACTGCTCATTTAAACCATTCCTGGAAGAAATGGATTCAGAATTTGAGGATGTGATGTACTATAGTGAGCGACGTTGGCTTAGTTGCGGAAATGTGCCCAACCATTTGAATGAATTTAATATTTTCATGAATGAAAACTCTAAAAATGTATCGAACTCTCAGAGCCCATGTGGTTGTGGGGTTTAGCAATTCTAACAGATTTAACAAGCCAGTTGAATGATCTCAATTTGAAGTTGCAAGGTAAAGAAAGGCTTGTTTCTCAGTTATACTCAGATATGAAAACTTTTCAAGCAAAACTGAAACTCTTGCGACAACACTCAGAGAGGGGAACACCATTTCACTTTCCTTCCTGTGAAGAACTCAGTCAGAATGAAAAGGTCAGTGTTCTGGTTCCATATACCTGAATGGTAAAATTACTGGACCTCTTCGATGAGAATTTTGAGGCCAGATTTTCTGACTTCAAGACACAAGCAAGTGATGTCCGTCTGTTGGAAAACCCTTTTGTTGCTAATGTGGAAAATGTCCCGGCCTCTCTGCAAATGGAACTGATTTAACTCAAATTTAACAGAAATGTTTCATGAAAAGAAAGTGGTGGAGTTTTACTCACTGTTGCCCAACTATCAGTTTCAAAATCTGTGCAAATTTGCTTGTCGAATGTGCACAATTTTTGGCAGCACATACATCTGTGAACAAACTTTCTCAGTTATGAAGCCGGATAAGTCTAAGCTGTGTTACTGCCTAACAGACCACCACCTGCCCGCTGTACTTTGGATGAGTGTCTCTCACTTTAAGCCAAACTTCAACAAACTGGTTGCTGAGAAACCACTTCAGACTTCTCACTAACTCAGAAAGTGCATTCTTTGTTTGTGCTTAGGGAGGGGGTTATGTGGTGTTTACTGTTTTTTCTCTCTGTTTTCTATCATTCTGATATGTTTTATGCACTGATTTCTTTATTTGTTTTTAAATAGATAATACTGTACACAGGTTGTTTCTATCTAAATACCTACGAAACAAGCTGAACTTAAAATATAGGTGACTTCAAATCTTATTAGAATATGTAGAATCTGTTTGGCCCACCCAAGGTTGTGCTTTGGTTTATGTGGCCCTCCTGTGTAATAAGGCTGGGTACCACTGGTTTTGTCTGCTGGAGTTGAAATCCTCAGAAATGGTGACAGAACTTCAAATTCTAAACATCCCAAAGTCCTCAACAAATTGTATTTCAGACTTTCTTTTGTGGTTTTGATTGATGTATTAAGTGCCTGACTACTATACATGCTGTGTTCAAAATACTCTTGAGGATCTCTGGGAGATGTAAAAGCAATTCTTCAGCTGTTAGACTGAATTCTACTGGTCATATGTCAAAATTCAGATTTTTCAAAGTTTGTGCATCAGCATGCTTATTTATGGGCTCAATTACTGAGATGTCATGTGCAATAATGGTAAAGACATGCAATTGCCCAGTGTGCATGTACATTTTAGAAAATCTGGGCCTAATGGTCTAACTGTTTCTTATTGGCATCACCTATTAGTAAAATATCTCCATCTCGAATGCTAATCTTGGATATCTCAAATTCTACACCATGAAAACTTTTGATTCATAGTGGAAAAATGTGATGTGATATAGTGCTATTAAATTAGTACTTGCTAGATTATTTTGTTACCAGCCTTTATCACAGATACCTGAATATAATGTCTGATCAGACTGATTATAACAATTTTTTTTCCTGTAGATAGCCAGGTCACATCAGTTTTTAATCGCTTGGCTTGGAGGTCAAGACTTTTTAATACACTGTATGGCTCTGGGTTGTAAACACTCCCCTGTTTAGCTAACTAACGAGGATGGGAGGCAAGAGATGCACCTTTACAGTACAGGTTGTCTTGAGGATATTCCGTAAGCACTTGAGCTGAATATCCTCAAGACAACCTGTGAATCATAATTAAATTAATTTGCTGAATCATAATTAAATTACAATAGGCCTTGGTCCTGCACTTTTTTGAGCAATGTAGGAAAGGGTGCGTAGCTGCTGTTCTTCAGTGCATATGTTTACAGAATCAGTGCATGAGTGTAAATATAAACACTAGGCACTGTCCCCTCGCTGAGTAAGAGTAAGTCTCCTGTCCACTTTCATCTTCCCAGCAGCTATCCTGAGATGATACTTAGTTCATTAATTACATTTCTCCTTTTTTTTTGCAGGAGATTACCACATGAACCCATGTAGCCAGGGACAATGTGTGATTTAAAGTGTGGCATCTCAATTATTTACTCATAGACTTTAAGGTCAGAAGGGACCGTTATGATCATCCAGTCTGACCACCTACACATTGCAGATCTACTGCATTTCCTTTCCAATTCCGCCATCCCACACAATTCTGCCCTCAATATGCATGAATAGTTTTCATTGGGCCAAATTCTGTTTTCAGCTATATGACGCCAACCCTACTGAAAGTTTGCAGTGGTATAGCAGAAAGAAGAATTTGGCCCACTGACTTCAATGGGAACATATCGAAAGGCAGAATTTGGTCCCTTTAATTCCTACCTGGCTATTTATATTTCCTCCTGTACACATGCCTGAATTATTGTGCAGGAAAAGAATCCACTGATGTTATTGAACCTTCAATGAGGAAATAGCTTTAGTCCTGTGGTTGTTTCAATACACAAGTTTCCATTTTTCTCAGTTTGTCGGCATTGATTTTTAGACTTGCATTATTTTATTTCTTGTGGAATATCAGTTACAACAACACAAACTTCTCAAGCTATTTGGTCTATTGGGTTTAGCAATTATTCTGTTAGTAGCTTTGACACTGACTCTGGATCAGAGTCCCTGGCCCTGTTAAGGCCACTTCACATTTCTCAAGTGATGCAAAGTGACTTAAAGGCAGTCTAACCAGCCAGTGGAGGACTTCTCCTGTTCTGAGATCCTCTGGTGGCCTAAGGCTGCTGAAAGGGCTCCTACCCCAGAGCCCATCCTAGTTGGCCAGAAACTATTATTCCATCCCTTCAAGAAGTGGTTAATGTCAAGGTTTCCTTATACATGGGTTAAAATCCTAAAGACCATGGACAAGAGCCAAGAGGAAGGGCAGAAGTAACATTGCTGTGGGAGTGCAACAGATTACAGCCCCAACTTGTAAGATACTTAAGCTTATGCATAACTTCAAGCACCTAAATAGTCTCATTGATTTCAATAGGACTATTCATAGTTTTAAAGTTATGCATATGCTTCTGTCATATGATGGACTTGGGCCTATATTATATATATATGGTCATTAGAGAGAGAGGATGCTTTGGAGGGTTAAGGCACTGGACTGGGCCTCAAGATACTTGAGTCAAAGTCCTAGCTCTGCCAAAGATGCCCTGTGTGACTTCAGGCAAATCACTTAATCACCACATGCTTCAATTCCAATCTGTAAAATGGGGACAGTAGTACATTTCTCCCACTCTGTGTGTCTTGTGTGACAGAAAGTTCATTGGGGTAGTCTGTCTTGGACTAGGTGTATGTGCACTTGGGTTCCTGGACGTACTGGCCGTAACCAGAAAGGAAACTTCCTTTTTTGCTTTTTAAATGAATTATTTTAAAAAGCTATAAGAAAGGGTTGTGCTTGGTAGGATATTCTGTACAATCAATTATATTCACACACCTGACAATAACACACACAGGCCTCAGTGCACTCATTCTTCACCTAACAATAGTTTCAGCATGCCTAAAATGTGAAATTAAAGTGCATTTTTCAGAGTTGTCCCTCCAGCAAGGCATTTGTCTTTGCCTTTTGTTTGTTCTTTCCCCCCATTTTGCTCAGGCCCCAAATTTCACTTCAAGATCACTTTCTGTTGAATTAGCCTTCATTTCAGGTCAACAGACAGCTAACAAATATTAGCACAGATTTTCACCCTGGTTTCCTATTCAATTTGATGTTTAATGCCCTTTTCCACAATGATTTGTCTTCTGTAGTGTAGTTAGCCCTGTCCTGCACATAGTGTACATTCATGCAACCTGGCAGTTTATATTTCTCAGATCCTAAAGCGTGTATAAATGGTGACTCCTCAGGAGATTCCATTCCAGCGAAGTCCAATCATTTGTCGTCAGTTTTTCAGCAGTAAATAGTGAAAGACATAGGTTAATGTGACCTCAGTTTATTTATTAATACAGAGTCAGCTCTTTCTGAGAGAAATGGAAAGCAAACTGCTTTATGTGTAAAAAGCATTACTCTCATGGATCCGATCAGAACGCTTGTGGGAGTTTCACAAACAAAATAAGCTACCCTGGAGCGATGATTGTCAGTTTTCTTCTTTGGGACAATTTTCCTGGCCTTCCATTAAAACAAAGAGCAACAACTGTCTAATTACAAATAAGTCTTAAGCAACAAACTCCGAGTTGAAGTAATGTATATGCTTCCAAAGAGAGAAAAAAGTACAATAAAAATGGTGAGTTACAGCCTGAAAGAAGTGTACAGATTAAAGACTAAAAGCCTTCAGAGTCTGAGTGTTCGGAGACAGATACAAATGGGTGGCCAGGGGGGAATTATGAGAAGATTAAGTTCTCTGAGACGGGGACCTAGTATAATGGTGTCCTGGTCAATGACTGGGGCTCCTAGATACTTTCTTAGTGGAGAGCTATTTCAATTGTGGTTGTACCCAAGTCTAAGAACTGCCAATGCCATGTTTAATGAGAAATAGTGAACATTTTAGAACATTAGAGAAAGCTGCCTTTGAACTGTATAGTTACTGCAAATCTACTAATGATGAGCATATAAACCAGATAAGCAGGACAAAAGGAAATATCAGCCCATGAAAGATAGACAGCATGGCTGACACCTGCCAGTATTTCCAGACTGTCTTCCCTAATGGAATTATGAGACATGCACATGCTTAAGTAATATTCCCAAGGTGAAATTCTATCCTGGATATGGATGAACCACACTGAATATTGGAGAGCAGGATTTGGCCCCTACCTGTGGAGGAAAAACCCAGCATTTTAATATGTAATTCCCAATTAGGTAGTCAGAGACAGTCTCTGACACACAGAAGCTGACAGCTGATGAGCTATGTTCTGCAGCAGAAGAGAAGAAGCTACATATTGAAATTTACAAAGCCATCATATAAAGGAGATCGTAACATTAAGTATGAATAAATGACTTATCTAAATCACTCTCCCCAAACCTTACACTTGACTAATCTTGTCAAAACACCAAGTGCCATAATGAGTAACACTAAAATTGCTGTTGTTGCTTATTGTATGATACGTTGGGCTGAAATAAGAAATTTGTGAAGAAGTTACAGAACGTTCACACCTTGATGACCCATCTCCTAAGTGGGGCAAGCAACTAAAGAAACCACATTATGACAGTGTTCAGTAATCTGCACCAGGTCTCCTTTTATTAGCTGAATTGCTTCAACGTGCTGGTTCACTAGGCCCTTAATGGAACGGGCTTCACAGAGTCTCAGAGATTGCCTCTGAGCAATCTCTTCTGGGACCCATCACAGGAGCTGTGAGTGTCTGGCATCCATTTAATAGAACCCAGGTTTTGACTCAGTTAGAGGAAGAACCATTTCAGTAGCAGGCGCCGGGTTCCATAATAACTCCCAAACGAGACCAAGAGGAGTCACTGGTTGAAAACACCTATGTGATTTAGGAGACTAAATCCTATTAGACTCCTACTTCATTCCAGCACTTTGAAAATGTCACTTACCATTTCACTCACCAAGTTGTGCTGTAATTCATCTCTTCCCCATACTGTTCCTCAAAGAACCAGGGTATAGCCATAGTGTTCATACAGGAACTGGTTTAAATTAAGCAGAACAGGTTTAAAATATGAATAGGATAGAGAATGTCCTGCCATTCATGACAGCACTCACTCACTTCTATGATCCATGCACAGTGCTTAGAAACCAAAGTGAGAGATGCTTTAGAAATGGGTGTAGAGAAAAACTTATGAAGAGAAATGTATTCGATTGAACTGATTTTTGTATGCAGCAAATTCTTCTGACTTTTCTTACTTGCAGGAATAAAGTGGGGATTGTAGTTCAGAAGACATGCATAACTGTTCAAAGTGGGTGTACAATGCTACTGTCCTGACTTTGCTCTCTCTTTGCACAGCTGTAAATAAAGATGGAAGATACAAGGCAGTGAGAATGAAGCCCATAGACTCCAGAATGTATCTTCCTCCTTGAAAGAGTCTAGGTTTGCCACCTAGGTAATATCATTAAGGCTATGATTTTGATACATTTAGTTCACTCCTTTATCCAATTGAATCTGAAGCAGACCCATTGCCACTACAGTACTTCCTCTGCTGCAATCTAAGTCATATTTTTTTGGAGGGTGACAAATATATGAAACAATTGTTAAGGCCAATTCTTTCATACTTTGAGTTGTAAAGGCAGGGTTACTCCAAATTAGGATTACAGGTGAATGAAGGTATTATTTATAAATGATTTATAATACTGAGTAAGATTGAGGATTAATGAGGGGAAAGTCTGATTCAGACACCCCTTCTGTGAGTCACTGTCAGTGACAGTGATGGGCAATTAGGCCTAGTGGTTGGAGCAGGAGACAGAACCCAGGGTCAGAGCTGGAGTCGGAGGCCAGGAATGAGAACCCAGAGTCAGAATCAGGTTACCAGGAGTGATGCAGGGCTGGAACAGGCTAGGAGCTGGACTGGAAACAAGCAGGCATAGGAGCTATCAAAGCCATGGGCAAATGCTTTGAGCAGCTGGACCCTGCTGCTCATCTGCTGATCTCCTTTGGCCAATCAAGCAGCTCAATTAGGGCCCAGCTGCACTTGTTAGATTACCTGGGGGTTAACTTGGTAGGTAATCAGGCTAGCTGCAAATCCTTACTCCTGCCAGTGCTCCCTCCTCCAAGGGTGCCAATGAGGGGCTTCTAGGCTGGGATAGATTTCATGAAACTCCTGCAGCAGGTTCAGGGTATGAATATTTTCCACTGGTTCCCAGTGCACTAAATATTGGCGTTTCCCCCTAATGCATCAGGAGTCAAGAAATTGCTAAGCCAAACACTCCTCCTGGTTCTCTGTGTAAGGTTTCAGGAGGGGTATCTGAAAAAATATCGATATTGGGTACTTGAGGAAGGGGACTGTGATGGGTTGCCCCCACCACTTTGGGGAGCCACCTGATGTCCTCGGGTACCATCAAGCCCACCTCTTCCACCAGCCTGGGCTCCCCTACACTGTCCTGCTGAGCCAGGCCCTCAAGCCTACACACACACACACCCCATCTATCTACCTACCTCTGCATGGGAAGACTCAGCTAGGGAATTGCCCAGCACTCAAGTGCATAGAATCATAGAAGGTTAGGGTTGGAAGAAGAAAAGGAGTACTTGTGGCACCTTAGAGACTAAACAAATTTATTAGAGCATAAGCTTTCGTAAGCTACAGCTCACTTCATCGGATGCATTCATAAAAATCTGCCCCCCCCCAATGTGGGGGAAGATATGCACAGCTTTTTGCCCCCCAGTTATGAATTCCACAAACTGGTTTTCGAGAAAACAAAATCAGGTTTATTAACTATAAAAGATAGATTTCAAGTGATTATAACAGATAGCAAACAGATCAAAGCAGATTACTGTGCATATAAAACAAACACACAAACTAAACTTAATACACTAAATAAACTGGTTAAGTAATAATTTCTCACCCTAAATGTTGTTTTAGGCAAATTGCAGAGTTTCACAGGCCAGACACCTTCCCAGCCTGGGCTCAGCTCTTCACCCCCTTCCCCTACTTTGTCTTTGTTTCTTAGATGTTTCCAGCAATCATCCTGCGTGGGGAATTCAATGAAGAACGAACCCTGATTAAGTCACTCCCTGGCCTTAAATAGGTTTTTACATATGATAGGAACCCACTGTTTTCCAGTGTGCCCCCCTTCCCTCCCAGTGGAAAAATACTTGTATTCTATCATGAAGTCCAGTACCAGGTGACATGATCACATGACTCTGTAGTGTCAAAGCAGCCATAAGTCAAAGGTCATTTGTAGCATCCCAGGAAGGTGGGAGATTAGCATCTTCAAAGACCTATTGTTCTCCCTATTGGTTTATTGACTTGTCAGCCAGACTGATTGCATGTTGTCTGGTGGGGATTCCCCAGGTGCAAACACTTTTGTAGTACAGATGTAAAATCAATATTCCTAACTTTAGCTACAAAAACAATACATGCATACAAATAGAATAATCAAATTCAATCAATCATAACCTGTCCTATGATACCTCATATGATCCATCTTGCATAAAATACATCTTCATTATGTTACACTCATATTATAATAATATTTTAATGAAGAATATGGGGTGTAGCATCACACAGAGGAATACCAACCCATCCTGTACCCCTCTATTGGGGATGAGACTTGACATTTCTCATCCATGACACGGGTCAGACCTTTGTGCAGCACAGAAGGCTGAGCTTTGCTCTTGGCAGTGCTCCATCACAGTTATCGCTCTTTATGCAGAATTCAATTAGATTGTCTGGACAAGGACTTAACTCGAGCCAGCTCATCTCTGATTTTGTTGAGGCCGAGCCATAAGTGGTAATGCCATGCAAGCTCCTTGCACTGGGTGGCCACCACCAGGTATGGAAATCTCATGGCAAATTTGGCAACTGATCGTCGCTCCGACGCCATGCTTGGAGCACAGCTTCTGCTGTGAGTGTGCAGTTCAAGTAGTCAAAGGTTACCACCATGGCTTGCACAAAGTTTTCAAACTGGCCCAGGAGCAGGCTAGATTTCTCCAAGAGAAAGGAAGCCTAGGCCAGGGCCTCCCCAGTCAGCAAGATGATAAATCCTCTTTGGGTGTGGTTGGTGGGGAATACTCACAGTCACAACAGAAATAGAAGCTGACACCTCCTCTAATCACTCTAATCCCAGCCAGGAACTGCCTTCCTACTGCCAGGCAGCTCCTTTTATCTGAGGCTGCTGGCCTCAGATTGGCTGCTTCTGTGAGGCCTCTTTAGGCAGGCCTGGAGGACCCACCTGTGCTGCTCCTACCCTGTCACATCTCTGCTTCCTGGTGGGGTGCAGTAGGATTGCAAAGCCAGGGAACTGCAAAGGCCAGGTACACCCCGTCACAGGAAGGAAAGAAACAGTCAGACATTTTCTAAAGAAAGTCCACACATTTTCTGTTTGCTCCCTTTACGCCAAAGGGCCTCAACAAGTAGCCAGAGTTTGTGGCTCACTGAATTTACACTGGGATTGCAGAGAGAGAGGACCCTGAGGACTCTGAACCTGAAATAGGGCTGGAGAAAAACCGGCTCAGTAGGAAGAGGCCTAGGGAACTTGCAGTGACGGATTGCAGGCGGAAGGCATGTTTGCTGTATGCAGGGTCCCTGGGTTGGAACCTTGACTGGTGGGCAGGCCGGGGTTCCCCCAATGGCCACAGGTAAAATGGCATAAACACCAAGAAGGGCATAGGCTTTATCTGGGAGCCAGAACAAAGGGCCGAACTTAAAGGGCCCAGAGCTGAGGCGGTTAGTTATTGGACTCCTTAATACCCTGGAAGGGGTACATTTGGACTTTGTGACTTGGCCAGAGGACCAAACCACTGAAGACCCACAAAGTTTAGCCAGCAGGCTGCAGGGGGTGCCCGGAGTGATAAAAGAACTGCAGCACACCCAGCCTCTGGGAGGTGCTCAAGAGGTGAGTGCTGTCTCCACCCATCCTCAAAAGGGTCGCTAATGAAAGATGATGAACTTAAAACAATGTCCAAAGGGCTCATAGAGGAGTGTTTGGATGATTTTGTATTCAGGCTGCATCCTCTTAGCTAACCTTTCATTTTGTATTTCACTTGGTGTCATTCCCATTTGTTTATTGGTCATGACAGCCCTGGAGACTTTACTAAGGCACTGCTGGGTAAAAGTCACATCAAACAAACTCAAAACCAGAATGGATCAGGCTTACTGTACCTGGACATACACCAGAGTGTACATCTGTCTCATGGTGTTAAAATGTCATTAAAACTAATTGTATTCTCTTAGCTTCCGTCAGATACACGGCTGAAAGCTACTCTGAAATGGAAAGGTGTGTGTGGTGGCTTGAGGGGGCAGGCGAGCGGCTCAGGATCAGACTGTGTTCTGATGATAAGAATACTTGATTTTTTCCTCTGATCTATTTTTGATACCAGAAGCAGATGGCTCAACAACAACTACAAAACAGTTGAGTAGCTTTAACAATGAACACAGCAATGGGACTTTCAAATGCCTGTATGCAGGGCACATAAATACTTTCTACTGCTATTAAGTTCAGATCAGTTCCCTGGTTGTAAGAGAAGCTGATGTGTGTTTTCTGACCTTTCCTGCAGGTGTGGTGTGAACAAAAGGCAGCAGTCACCCCCAGGTCATTCATTTCAGAAGTCTGCTGGAGAACATCTCTCTCTCCTGTCGCTTTTGTTCACTTTTTCCCTTTCAGCTGATAAAATTGCAGTATCACTGTTGCCCAAGGCTTGAGAGCTGCCGGGAATGGCCAGGCCATCCCAGATATGGATTAATGTAACCTAGCAGGAGTCGCTCCTTTACCCAAGAGAGCAATTTGCCCAAAAAGTTGTCAAGTGTGAGGCAAGAGGCTCTTTTAGAAGCCCACGCAGTGATGAAGCAGATATGGATTGACTTTGTTTCCATGGCAACACCTGCTGGTCCTCTGCTGTGCATGAAAAGTGATTTCGTTTTGTCTCTTCTTTAATCTTTATCACAGTGGTATTATACCAAAATGAATAAGCTTTGCCTTTGATTGGGGTTTTTCAAACCTCACCTCAGTACAGCTGTTTAAAAAAAAGTAAAGAAAATGATACAGTATGTGGTCAAAGACTTGTCTCAGAGGTTATAACTGACTTCCTATTTAACCAGGCCTAATTGTTATTATTACGTATGGATAGATATTAAGCTGAGTACCTGGAATTGTTTTAGGAAGACTATACTATATAATTACACAAACTTATGCAAAATTGCTGGCACTTTCAGAAAAAATAGAATGCAATCTTAGTAACATCTCCAGTGAATCAGCATTCTATAATATTGGATTTCATAAGGGAGGACATAATTGTAAGGTGCAATGTTTTGAGACCATTGCTTTAGGTTCTGTCATATTATAAAATCTAGATCACAGGAATCTCAGGGGAATTGGAATTCTTGACTCTTCTTTGTACTTTTTTTTTTTAAAAGTAGGAGTTGGAATTAGTTTCCATCTACACATTATATTGTTTTGATTATACCTCGTCATAAATACAGACCACTTGCCACTGAAGGAATAATTGCTGCAATTTTAAACTGCTGGGAAAAATGTAAATGGTTTTTCGTGCATACTGCTATTAGATATTCACTGTATCCCCTGCACTTATCTCCCTCCTTTCAATTTCTTTTATTTTCACATTTTCCCACCCTTAGTTAAACTATCCACTAGCGGGTATGTAAACTTCTTCTATCCAAGGTGCCTTAAAACAACTCAGTTCAATTTTATTTTTCAGGTTTGGTGTTAGTAGACTACCTTAAACTTACAGCTCAGATCCAGGGCCGACTCAGTCATTCATCTTTCCATGAAGATAAATGGAGTTCCATGTTGTTTATTCTGTGTATAGGGGGTGAGAGATGGAGTTCTTTCAGATGAGACTCAAAAAACTGACATTGTGTCTGTTCTGAATTGCCATTAAGTAGCTAATATTTAAAGGTGTGCGCATGTGTGTGCCTGTGCATGCAACTCCATGCTTAATTTGGGTGAATAATTGCAGGTACTTCACATACAAATCACGAGATCACATGGAAATAGCCAACGATGCAGCCAACTGGCCATTTCACTATGCTTTTATATGCAGTCATAATAACTTCACACAGATGAGGTGTGCAGTACTGAAAATGATTTTGCTTTTATTTTGTAAAACTCTAATTGAAATGACAAAAAAACAAACATAGAATATAAGTTTTGAGTCCTATTTGAGTTTTTCCTGGCAGTTTCATTGTCACCCACTTTGGCCATTCTCCTCCCTACCCCCAGTTGTCTGACTTTGTATTCCTTTTGCAAGAAATGTAAAACATTTTGGGACCTGTCCTTTGGCCACACTGTTGCTCCTCATGTGCCAGTTCCAAGAATACCAGTTATACATAAGGAGTGTTTTCCAATAGAGCATTTTATAACTTCCTAGCCATAACAAAAATTGCCAAGGCAAACCTTACAAATTGTAGTTTGACAATGAATTTGCTATGGGACTAACATTACCCATCATTTGCAGGAG
Source organism: Lepidochelys olivacea (assembly GCF_965140295.1). Classification (NCBI taxonomy): domain Eukaryota; kingdom Metazoa; phylum Chordata; order Testudines; family Cheloniidae; genus Lepidochelys; species Lepidochelys olivacea. The sequence goes on from NC_140411.1 coordinate 138,528,258, forward strand.
AAGGTAAAAAATGAGAAGCCATCACCAAATGGCCCTGGAGCCTAGAGGCAAGCATCTTCAGCTAAAAGAGAGGTGATGAGGATTTCAAAGCTCACTTTTAATGCAAAGGAACAATGACAGCCACGACAATTGCATAAGAACATAAGAACGGCCATACTGGGTCAGACCAAAGGTCCATCTAGCACAGTATCTTGTCTTCTGACAATGGCCAATGCCAGGTGCCCCAGAGAGAATGAACAGAACAGGTAATCACCAAGTGATCCATCCCCTGTTGCCCATTCTCAGCTTCTCGCAAACAGAGACTAGGGACACCATACTGGCTATCTTCCATGAACTTATCTAGCTCTTTTTTGAACCCTGTTATAGTCTTGGCCTTCACAACATCCTCTAGCAAGGAGTTCCACAGACTGACTGTGTGTTGTGTGAAAAAATACTTCTTTTGTTTTTTTTTTAAACCTGCTGCCTATTAATTTCATTTGGTGACCTCTAGTTCTTGTGTTATGAGACAGTAAATAACACTTCCTTATTTACTTTCTCTACAGCAGTCATGATTTTATAGACCTCTATCATATCCCCCTCTTAGTCATCTCTTTCCCAAGCTGAATAGTCCCAGTCTTATTAATCTCTCCTCATATGGCAGCCATTCCATACCCCTAATCATTTTTGTTGCTCTTTTCTGAACCTTTTCCAATTCCAATATATCTTTTTTGAGATGGGGCGACCACATCTGCATGCAGTATTCAAGTTGTGGGAGTACCATGGATTTATATAGAGGCAATATGATATTTTCTGTCTTATTAGGATCCCTTTCCCAATATTCCCAACATTCTATTGACTTTTTTGACTGCGACTGCACATTGAGTGGATGTTTTCAGAGAACTATCCATAATGACTCCAAGATCTTTTTCTTGAGTGATAACAGCTAATTTTTTCCATCCAATGAACTGAGCTGTAGCTCACAAAAGCTTATGCTCAAATAAATTCGTTAGTCTCTAAGGTGCCACAAGTCATCCTTTTCTTTTTGCAGATACAGACTAACACGGCTGCTACTCTGAAACCAGCTAATTTAGACTCCATCATATTATACGTACAGTTGGGATTATGTTTTCCAATGTGCATTACTTTGCATTTATCAACATTGAATTTCATCTTTTGTTCCATTTTGTTGGAACACCCAGTTTTCCAACACCCAGTTTTGAGAGATGCTTTTGTAGCTCTTCACAGCCTGCTTGGGACTTAACTATCTTGAATAGTTTTGTATCAACTGCAAATTTTGCCACTGCACTATTTACCCCTTTTTCCAGATCATTTATGAATATGTTGAATAGGACTGCTCCCAGTACAGACCCCTGGGGGACTCCACTATTTACTTCTCTCCATTCTGAAAACTGACCATTTATTTCTACCCTTTGTTTCCTATCTTTTAACCGGTTATCAATCCATGAGAGGACCTTCCCTTCCATGCCAGCTTACTTTGCTTAAGAGCCTTTGGTGAGGGACCTTGTCCAAGGCTTTCTGAAAATCTAAGTACACTATACCCACTGGATCCCCCTTGATCACATGCTTGTTGACCCCCACAAAGTATTCTAGTAGATTGGTGAGGCATGATTTCCCTTTACAAAAACTATGTTGACTCTTCCCCAACAAATGATGTTCATCTATGTGTCTGACAATTTTGTTCTTTACTATAGTTTCAACCAGTTTGCCTGGTACTGAAGTTAGGCTTACCAGCCTGTAATTGCCTCTGGAGCCCTTTTTAAAAAATTGGCATCACATTAGCCATTCTCCAGTCATTTGGTATAGAAGTTGATTTAAATGATAGGTTACAGACTATGGATAGTAGTTCTGCAATTTCACATTTGAGCTCCTTCAGAACTCTTGGGTGAATACCATCTGGTCCTGGTCACTTATTACTGTTTATTTTATCAATTTGTTCCAAAACCTCCTCTAATGACATCCCAATCTGGAACAGTTCCTCAGATTTGTTTCCTAAAAATAATTGTAAGGCAAAATAGTTTCCTGAATGATAAAAGGTCACACCTGATTGCCAAATTAATATAAAAGCATATCAGTCACTGCTTAGTACAAATCCTTCAGTAGTAGTTTGAAGTTGGGGTATTTATTGTTGTTGGAGATGGAAGTAAGAGACATATGGAGCAGTGAGTGTGTTTCTTGACAGTGCTGTTGGCAATATAAACCTGGAAAGAAATGTACAAGACTCTTCCCTTAACATCTTATGTCTTTAAGGCTTTGGGTGGATAAGGTGTGTCCTGCAGCCTTCATTGTCACTAGACGTAGTTTTTGTTCACTAATATATACAGCATGTAACTATCCCAAAGATCTTTTGGCGTGAAAGGTGTTGTTTTGACATAATGGACCTGATCCTCCCCTACCTTGCACGTTGTGCTGTCACTTACACCTGTACAAAGTGTGTGAGAATGGTAGCATTTTACATCACACTTGCTCTGCTTAGGTATAAATGACTATACAAGGTGGGAATCATATTTTGTTATCTGTATTGTAATCCATGTTTTGTAACTGAAACCTCTTAAAAATCATTTCATTCCAAGACCCTTTTTAACTGTAACTTTATTTTAGCTGTAGACAAGGAGGTCAGGTGGGAATGGAGAAGCAGGTAGCAGAAAGCAATAATAGTTTTGTGCTAATGAAGACCTAACTGGGTTTCTTCCCCTCAAATATTCACACTCTACCCACACCTGCTAGACCAGTTAATCCAGCAGCATTATGCTGAACATTTGAAAATACAAAGCCACCTTATATAGCAGCATGAGGATCAGTTGTGTAACATGTGCCACGCTGAATCATAAGGTTAACACAATGGAAAATTACTACCAGTGCTGCAGCCAACATAAAGCGCACTGTGGAAATCATCATATTGCAACCTTAAGGACTCATGAAAGTTAGTTCTATTATTTTGCAGTAATTCCTTAGGTGTATGTTATTGCCACAGTAAATGTTAAAATTGAATCAGTGAATTGTTGACAGAGTCGTTCCTATGGTAGCTCCATTTAAGTACACCAGAAACATTAACACAGTCAAACCATGAGGGGTATATAAAATAAACAGATGCAAGACAAACAGAAATGAAAAGGGAGTGTACGTACACTTTTTTGTAACACTATTCACAACACCTGGAATTTGAACTAGGAGAACAACTTAAAACAGCTGGTGAGCTAGTCTAATTCATCTCCTGCTCTATCTGCCTGGAAAATACCTGATACTCATACAAATTGATGAGCAGCTTCCTCATTGTGTGGCAGTAATTATAATCTACCACGTTGGTATTTGAGTAAAGGGTCCTTAATGCTTAGAAAAATCTGTAGAAAGATACTCAGGAGGTTTTCAAATACAATTATTTCCGCATATAATCACATACCTGCCATGGCAAATTCAGAAATGTTGTTGCCTCAAACAAAAGATCTCTGTTCCTTGGTATATGTAGCCTCATTGCCATGCTATCTTATTACCCCTAGTGTATTTCAACATAGAAAGCACAGTCTGACACTGGTGCCCTATTCCTAGGAAGAGATGGGTTTTGTTATTTTTTACACCAGTTCTGTAAGGGAAGTGTTAGGACCAGTTTATCTCTGGTTGTCTGATTTATCTCTGGTTATCTGAGGTTCTTGTACTTGTCTCAGGCAAGTAGATAAAGTGTTTAGTTTGTTAGATTGTATCATATTGTTACCCCTTCTTCTGACAGTCATGTCCTATTATGACACTTGCATTTCCCCTCTGCGTGTTAGCAGTTTGTTTGGGGCCATTTATCTAGCTTTCTAATGGAGGAGAAATAAATTATACAAATCTGGTTTAGTGAGGGGCGCACACAAGGAGGGGGGCAAGCAGGGGCATGGGCCCTCCCAATAATCAGCAGGGGCACAGAACGCCCCCGGGGCCATGGCAGGGGTATAGAGTTCCTTGGGCCCCGGGGGTGTGGTGGGAAGCCTGATCTCCTCTGGCCCCAGAACATGCTGCTCTGAACGCCGTCAGTTTTTATTCCTGCACACACCCCGGTATAGTCTAAGTGTAACTTGTTTTATTTATGCACACATCGCTACCCCCAATCCTAGAACAGAGTCAGGCAAACTGCATTCAGAGCAATCCCTTCTTTCAGTAATCTGAGCTCAACACTAATGTCTAGTTCCTAGACAGCACTAATTGACTCTAAGAAGAGACTAAGGCAGAGCTCAAACTGCGCTGCACCCACACCTTTCTCTAAAGGACCACTGCCTCCTCACAGAACAATGCATAAACAAAGAACACCACACAACATGTCTTCCCAGGAAATAGAACTTGAAAGGCTATGAGTAATGGTACCACCTGGTGATACCTACCATACCATAACAATATGCTTAATGCTCTGCTAGGTGTGGTTAGTGTTCTGTTGTGGGTTAAGAATTATGCCTTTTCCAGCTGGAATGCAACGAGGCAGCAAAATTGTAGAGCTGTCATACAGGCAGAGCAAGACCTCTTTGCAACTCTCTTTGCAACTCTCAAGCAACTCTCTTTGCAAAGTTGGATCTGATCCAAGTTGACTTACTAATGCAAAGTCGGTGTTTTTGTTGTGTTTTTCTTTGGGTTGTTGTTTTCCTTTGGAGCTTCTGGAGATTTGAGGATGGTAGATGAAAAGCTTCTGGAACAGATGTAGTAAGCAGGGTAGAGTGATCAATTAGATGAATATAGGTGTCCCTGAGTGAAAAGTGTAGGTCTTGCCATTGCCTCACCTCACTGAGCCTGAAAAAACAGATGACATCCAACTTTTAAATCGGATTAGATAATGTGTTCTCCCATCTGTAGTGTAAAGGGGACCCAAAGGTACAGGCAAAGTCCTGGGAGCCTGTATAGAGGGAACGACAGCTCTGCAGATTCCCCCTCTCTGCTCCCATTCGCCTGTATGGGACTGCTTCAAATCACCTCCACAAAATATCCCCTGGGTTGGGTGGGGAAAGGATGTGGGGCTGAAGTGAGAGCCTCACTAAGTGGCATGTTCCTACTACACCATGGTGTAAAATCCACAGAGGAAAATGAAAGCCAGAATAGAGAATGCATGAGCAGCCCTAACTGGTCAATCTGATTCTTCTTTAAGGTGTAGCACGGAGGCTGACCCTGTGGCCAATGGCAGCACTTCAGAGTTGTTCTTCGGTGATTCCAAACTTAGGGATATGGATTCCCATAGAATCCATGTTTTGCCTTCCCTGGTCCCACCTCCTGCCTGTCTTGCCGGCCTAAAGAATTCAGGATGGAGGGGAAAATGTACTTAAAGGATGGCTCTGTAAGAGCCTCTGAGCCTGATTGGCCATTGCCTTGCGCCTTGTGTAGTCACTTACATTTCTGCCAGGCAAAGTGGGTGTCAAATGTACTCAGATCGGAGTAGCAGCTTTTTACACCCATTTTGCTCAGCCCAGGTGTTTGACTACACAAGGGCAAGGCAGTGGTGAATCAGGCCGATTGTTTTAGTATATCCTTTTCCTTCTGTGCATTTCTATTTAGTTGGCATTGAGAATGGCCTTAAGCATGAGTGAAAAGAGAGAATTAAAAGAACATGAGGAAAATAAAAAGAGAGTTACATTAGAAAATTTATCCTGTCAAAAGAGTCAGACACTGGAAGTGACTTCTTAAATAATATCTCTGAGAGCAAGAAATCTTAAACACTTAGGCTCATGTCTAAGGGTATTCCCTCCCTACATCAAAGATTGAATTATCAGTAAAATAAAAAAATGCCAGCAGCCTAAAGGTTAATTGCAGCTTAATCCTTGATTTGCTAATAGGTGTGTAATCAGGAGTCTTTCTGGCACACTAATCAATCAACAGTCTGCTTCCAACAGGAAGCTTTCACCAGAGATGAAACTCTGTGTCCGTCACCACATTTCTGCAGACTTACCAAACTGAAATGAGAAAAGAAAGCTGCAGTAAACAAATGGAGAAGTCCCTCCTAGCAAAAGCAGAATAGAAGGGGCATTTATCACATGTCAGACACAGGCATCAGCTGGACTTCTGTGTTCTCACAAGCTATGTGGGTCAAAAAAAAAAGAGCGTAGCACAATACAAAATCCTCATTTCAGTCCCTAAAATACACTCACTACTTTCATAATGCCTACAGAGAGCAACATCAACTAACAACAACACAAAAGAGCCCCAAGATACTTCCTCCTGCAGGTAGCTCAGCATGTCCAAGAACACTGAATTTCTCATACCAAATATCAAGCCGGTGGTCAAACTAGACCAGCATAACAACTTATCTGTGTACCTAACAGCCACCAACCTGCACCATTCACCAGCTCTGCTTTTAGAACAAACTGAGCCACTGACCCATACATTTACCCTAGCAAAATGTACTTTTCCTTCTAAGGGGAGGGGGGAAATGCCAGAAAACAGTCAACATAAGAATTTTCCACATATGGAAGGTGACAAATTTAAATTCAAAAGTCAATGAGATTTATAATACATACTATTTTAATATTTATATCTAAGAGTCTAAATGAACTGAAATGATAGTCAAAACAAACTGTTCTTACCTTATTGAAACAAAATGTTTTGACACTATCAAAATGAAACAAGAAAGCTGGAACATTTTGTTCTGACATTTTCCCATCAAAAAACTTCATCTTAACTGACATTTCCTGAGAAATGTTTTGACTCTGATGAAACTGCATTTTCCAGTGGAAAACTGTTCTCTTGAAAAATATTCGATATAGGCTTCTGTGCCACTTAGATAAGTTTGAAATTTTCACCCCAGCTTTCTTTTCTCAAGGAACTATAGAAATATGAAATCCCTCAGTATGTTTCCTGAAACAAAATCTCACAAATCTATAGTGGGAAATTATTTTAAATATAAGGCAGGGACAGTAATATAGCTGTATCATTATATGGAGCACATGCATACTCTGCTATCACTAACACGATGACACAGAAATTGTTACCTAACGGAAAAACAAAAATCAAATGGGGATTTCTGTTGGGCCTTTGCCAGTGGTGCCTTCCAGATAGAAGAGTTTGTTCTGTTCAGGTCACCTGTTCAGAACTTCAGAGTTTACTATGCTTAATCCGTTTATCATTTAGTAGTTGAGAACCTCAAAACGTGTGTGACACAATATCATCTGTTAGTGTCACACAGTCGGACACTAATGAAACAAGAGCTCATTTATTTTAGTTCTGAATCCTGAGGTGTGTAGTCCCAAAAGAAACTAGAAAGCTTCATAAGTATTGTGTGAGTAGTACAGTTAATTGCATTATTTGACTGTCTGACTTAATTATCTTTAAACGTGAAATAAACATATTTAATAACAACTGTGCAATGGAAAAAAAATCTCCCCTATCTTCATAGTGTAATCTACTCTTCAGTGGCTACACCGTCTGCTCTGACAGAAAACCTGTGGAAAGACACATTTGGGATGGGGAGGTAAAAATCTCCATGAGATTCTACACGTGGAATATTCCTGGCCACTGTCCTCCTGAGTCCCTAGGGGTATGGAGGGTAGTGCAGGGTAGGAGGCAAGCTCTTTCCCAAACTCATAGATCTCGAGATCTTCATGGATATGGAAACAGTCTGCTTCCTGTACAGCCAGCACTAAGACTGGGCATGTGCTTGAAAGGTACCAGATGGATGTCAGGGAAATCTGGAGTGGAGGTGCAGTGTTCAGGCAAGTAGCAAAAGAAAATAAGAGCCAGTTGATGCCATTGAATTCATTGCTTGCCATGATTGTTATGGGGTTTGTTTTTTTAGCTTCTGCTGATTGTTGTCCAGTGATTGGTTAAGAGAAATGAATGACTAGCAGAGGGAGAACAGTGAACAGGGAGCTGTGAAAGAGGGACCTAATGTAGCTTCAACAGCATGCCTAACTTCCATGCAAATTGGATGTTGGTTCACATGTCCAATTAGCTGTGCCATCTGTGTACTTGTGGGAGTCGCACATGCAAACTCAGAATTTTTGCATATGGAATTATGCATGCCTATGTTTGATAATCATGAACTAAATAACCAAATGATTTTTTAAAATCAATCCAGTACATTTTCAGAAAATATGTTGCATCATATATTAAAGGCACATTTTCAAAAAGGATCGGGACCCAAATTTGAGATACTTTTACTTACTTCTGTGGCAAAAGCCATTACATTTTTGTATCCATTTCTTTTTAATTCTTCTGTTCAAGAATAGTTTCAATTCTCCTATTTCTTTAAGGAAACATCAGTGCCAGCAGCTCTGTACTCATGAGCAATCCCAGAATAACAAACCAATGTGTGCATGCAATGGAAGGGAAAAAGCAGTTCTGAAACAATTTTCATTTTTAAGCTTCTGGAGGGATCATTGAGGGGGAAAAATTATTCCCTATACTTCTCTGCCAGATTAGTTAGCTGGAAGTCAAACAGTTCATAACCTCTGATGATTTCCTTTCCTAAAATTTTTTCATTTGGTCACATTTCAATTACTCTATTAAAAATGTGCTTATTAACAAGATAGATAACCATGTATGAATGGTATAGAACTTGTAAATACAGAATGCTGCACTGTGTATGTACATCAATGCAAGCAACTTGTTTGATTTTAAAACTGAATGACACCTATAGAAGGGACCTTAGGAGCTTTTCATTCTTTAAACATCACCATACTAACTGGTGTTGAAATAAATGGGCTTTTGTTGCAACAGAGTTTGTTCTCACAATAGTCTTTGTGCATTATCATGCAGTATGAGTTTTAGGGCAAATGCGACTTTCAGATTGGCATGCAAATGAAAATGCATTTAATACATCAGAGTTACATTCAGAATTTATTTTAAATTAATATAAAAATTAGAGACAACACATACAGTAAAAGTGTTTAGCCTACGTTGAACAAGTGTACATTGTATTACTAATTTATATTATTGTAATGCCTACCAGTCCCAGTCATGGACCAAGATCCCATTGTGTTAGGTGCCATACAAACACTGCACAAAAAGATGGTCCCGGCCCCAAAAAGCTTACAATGCTAAGCATAAGACAAGAGACAGGTGGATACAGACATAGTACAAAGAAACAATGAGACAATACTGATCCCCATGGCTGTGGTCACAGCACAACAGCATGATGTAATATCACATTTATAGAAAGGTACCTCCCTCTTCAGAGTTACAGGAGGATTGGGCCCATGCCACTGCCTTTGTCTGAAAGTGAGGAGATGTCAGTGCCGGGCTATCATTCAATTTTCAAATATGTCACCTAAATGTAAGGAATAAAATAGAACATCTCACGCACATGTCTGAATTGTTCAGCAGCAGCTTGCGTGACAGGCCACTTTTAGTGATGATATAACTTTTAATTCAATTCTACACGTGCTTCATGTCAATATCTCTATAGCTGATCTCAAGCCTTCCTGAGAAAAAAGGGAAGAGAGTATATAAACAGCATCCTGCCATGCAGCAGAAAAATGTAACTGCTATTGGAAACAGGAGTAGTTTGGAGGTTGAGAGAGAGATTATAAATGTGCTATTTGAAGGCTTGTGTGTGAGGTATTTGCCATCTTACAAGAGTAAAATGTATAAAATGGATTAAGAACTTTTAAGGGGTTAATGTCACAGCCCTGGTTCAGTTTCTGCTGCCGAATCCTTACCAGGCTGTTGTGCTTGGATCTGTATGCTTTTAGGCTCTCCACGAACTGGGTAGGCTCCAGTCATTGTCTGTGTCCTGGACCTTGGGCACACTTACCAAGCATGAGCTCTGCCTGGTGCCATTTTGAGGGAAGGGCGTCACAGTCTAGCTGCCCGAGGCCCCGAGATTAGTGCTGAACCCCACAAGTTTTCTAAGTGCTTTAAGCACATCCCTCCCAGAGCTTCACCCTCATTGGGTATTCTGTTTTACTGTTTGTCCCTTCAGGGACATAGTTGAAGCAAATCAGACAGACATTGCAGAGGTATTTTTAAACCATTCACTATTTACTTTAGACAACACAAGAGATACACAGACCTATGCAAAATCAGAAACATCTGTATACAATTCCCTGTCTCAGTTTCCTCACCAATCCTGAGCATTCTGTAGGATTTTTCAGTGTCTTTTCAGGGTTCCAGGTACCCTCTCCCTGGCCCTCACTTCTCTGATTCATGGAGTCTTCTCTCTAACGCCTACAGTCACCATCCTTTAGCTTTGGCTGCCACTGCAGTCAAACAGTTCTCTCTTGCTTAGGAAGCATGCCCCTTTGTTCCTCTCCCTGAACTTCTCAGCATCTGTGTTCTTAAATGCCTACACTAACAACTCTGCCTCTCCCTTCCCCTTTTGGGGATTTTTTCCACTTAAGAACATAAGAACGGCCATACTGGGCCAGAGCAAAGGTCCATCTAGCTCAGTATCCAGTCTTCCAAGAGTGGCCAATGCCAGGTGCCCCAGAGGGAATGAACAGAACAGGTAATCATCAAGTGATCTATTCCCTGTCACTCATTCCCAGCTTCTGGCAAACAGAGGCTAGGGACACCATCCCTGCCCATTCTGGCTAATAGCCATTGATGGACCTATCCTCCATGAATGAATCTAATTCTTTTTTGAACTTCCCTCTCTGGAGAGAACCGGTTTTAACTAGGTTGCAGCTACCCTGTTTTTCTGCTAGGACAAAGTTGATTCAGTTGTCAACGGTCCTTAACATCCTAGTCAGAAGCTACCCAGGTACCAGTCGCCCTTTCCTCAGAACAATAAACATGATGCAAAACTACTGTGAAGACAACTTATAGGATATAAACATAATATCAAACCATATTCATATGTTGTATAAGGACAGAATTCCCCCAAACTGTCACAGTTAGCATGTCTTTATCTTCTTCCTCCGTGTCTTTTCCCCTTCCCCAGCATTATTGAAAGGCTAGTTGGGGTGGGCTTAAAATCAATTGACTTATTAATTATTTTATTGTGGACCCCAGTGTCATGAGCAGGATTGTGCTAGGCACAAATATAGAACAAAAAAGATGGTCTCTGCCCCAAAAGCTTACAATCCAAGCAATCTGTGCCTGGAATTCAATGAGAACAATTTGTGATGTTTTAAGGAAAGGTTGAAGAAGTTTTTTGGTCTGGTTTGGCTTTTGTACACACTCTGGTTTCATGTAGAAGTACCATAATACAGTGAAAGATACTATTTGGCATCTTCTCCTCAGAGGAAATGAAATACTATTGTCCATTTAGAAAGATTCACAAGCATGTCAGCTTGATTTCCAGAATAGAGGTTTAGAAATGTTTGGATAAACTTTGGAGAAATATCAAATCTTCTGAAAGCTTGTGTAAAGCGAACGTTTGAACTTTTTGTGGTTTGCCCATCAAAAGCATTTGGCAGATTGAATTATCTGTGGGCTAGTTATTTCATGATTCACATCTCTGCAAGACAGCAACCTCCATGCATTTCCACTAACGTAAAGTGAAGATATGTTGCCATGTTTGTTACAACATAAATATCTGACCTTTAAATTTAGAAAGAAAATAATACTAGTTGTCTGGATAGGCGACTCCTGGAAGGGACACAAAGAGGGCATCAGCTAAAGGGGAGGACACTTGACCTCCCCATGTCACTCCTCCCTGCCCCGCCCCCAGCCCAGGGCCCTTGTGCTCTCCCCGGGTCCCTCCCAATCCCACATTACCTGGGGGGTGGGACTTTGCCCTCCAGCTGCACCCGTTCTGCCTGGCACGTTCAGCTGCTCTTCCTGGCAGCCAGGCCCCAGAGGCACGGCCAGATGCTGCCCAGTGCAGCGCAGCAGCTGCCTGGGAGAGCACCTGGCTGTGGCAGCAGCAGGCTGCCCGCCACCCAGGCTCAGCTTCAGGGGACAGGAGCCGATTCTGAGCATGCTGGAGGTGAGGGGCTCCAGTTCGCTCGGTCACGTCCCCAGAAGCCGAGCCCAGGCAGGGGACAACCCAGCGCTGCTGCAGCCAGGCGCTCTCCCAGGCAGCCGCTGCGCTGCACCGGGCAGCATCCCAGGCAATGTGGCCGGAACAGGAGAGGCCCTGGCCCCGCCCCATCTCTCCCAGCTCTGGCCCCGCCCCTTCCTCTCCCCACCCAGGCCGGCTGCTGGAGGGGCACTTGACCCTTTGTGATCTGTGCCTATGGCAGCTCCTCAGGCAGCATTCATTTGCAAGCTAGCCTGTTTTCATCTCATTTGAACTGGGAGGTTTGTCCCCACTGATTGTCTGCAGCTCTCCCAGTCATTTCCACTGAAACTATAAAGCTCTGAATACGTGCTTAAAGAGTTGAGGAAGGGTGGGTGATGCTTGGCTCGGCTCCTCATATGCATACCGGCCAGGTTAGTCAGTATTTGGCCTCTTTTTATCCCCTCTATCTCGGAAAGCGGAGGAGAGTATCTGGATCTAATCTTCTACAGTGCTTTCCATTCTGTGACAAATCTCCACAACATTCCTGTGAAGATGGGAGGTAACATTACCTACGTCTTACAGACAGGGAAACTCCAGTGCAAGGGAGGATACAGATGTGTGGATGGATGCAATGGCATAGCCAGGAAGAGAACCATATCATTACTCTGAGGCCTGGGCTTTAGCCATATACCATGCTCCTTCCCTAGTAAGGTACTTAGGCAAGTCTGTCTTTTGTTTTAAGTTAAACACAGACCTTTTCCACTTTTGTTGGCAGGCATTTTGCCTTTTATTTTAACATCACTTTTCTGGGACTAAGTCTGTCCATCAGCATTTGGCAATTCTCACTTCAGGATAAACACGACTCCTCTAAAAAAGGAGTCCCCATTCTGAGCCTCAGAAGGAATCTGCTTTTCTAGGGTCAGATCTTACATGACATGCTCAAGGGAATTTACTTGTCAAATGCTTTTCCATGAGACATATGCCATGGAATCATAAACAGCTTCAAATAGCTATCAAAGTGCATTTCTTGTCAGGGCGTACACTATTGAATATATTTAGTTATTAACCAGCAGTAGTTTTATTTATTAGTGACCATTGCTGTCCTGAGGGTTTGTCTTCGCAGAGTTAGAACACCTTGAGAAGTCATGTTAACCAACATGTTGCTAAACAGAACTTCGCTGTAAGTGTACACATGGACCAGATGTGCTTACCACCCTATTATCTGACCGTCAGTAAACCTCAAGCCCTATAAATTCATGTTTAACATCTTATTAGCTAACATGACTTCTCTGAGGTCAGTTTGAGCAGGGGGTTGGACTAGATGACCTCCTGAGGTCCCTTTCAACCCTGATATTCTATGATTCTATGACTTAGCTGCTCAGTGAAATCAAAGGAAGTGTAATGATTTACTGTACTATTGTAAAACTCTAAGGGCCAGATTCTTTCCCCAATGACCACTGAAGTTGACAGGAACTAAGGGTAAAATCTTGACCATAGCTACATTCTCACACAAGGGAGTAAGTAGATGAACAGCATCTCCTTGCTTCCTTAGCAATGGTAGTAATATGGGAGAGACCAGCTTTCACAAGTCTGCTACTCCTCATCCTCCACAGTGGGATGAGAAATGCGTGGGAAGAGGCAAGGAGTGGGTGGAGCCTTGACTCCATCCCACCCCTCAACAAGCAATATTATGCTCATGTAGATAGAGAAATATCTTTGACTTCTGCCAATACTGCAGATTTACACTGGTGTTTCAGAGCAGAACTAGGTCCATCACTCCCAAGTGTTCTGGTACACAAATAATCTAACTGAAAATATTTGCCACATACAGGACTTGATCTTGCAAGCACATGATTGCTGCAGTCTAGCTCAAGGGTAGATGGAGGCTATACTTGGGACACAAGTAGTGTTAATCAATACGGTGGGGATTTTCAAAGCTACCTAAGGGATTTGGCCTCCAAATTCCAGAGTTAAAATGATGGACTTAAGGGTCTAAATTCCTTAGGCAGCTCTGAAAATCGCAGTCTAGGTCTAATTCCCTACACTGACACGTAGTTAAGTCTCAAGTCCCCGGCATGTCTGCTTGCTTACTCACAATTACATAAGGTTAAGGGAGAGGGGTCTTTGAGGATTGTACTTAAGACCTTGTCTCCTCAATCATACTAATGGGGCAGGTAGCTACACATTCTTCATTCTATGCTTCTGCTTCTAGACAAGGAACGCATTGGTGCTCTTACGAATATAAAATAGAGTTCCCCTGCACTCTCTCTCCTGCTCGTTACTTTTTACCTTGCACTTATGTGGGCAACACTCAGTACCTGAGCTGTTCAGGATTATGCCCCTCAGGGTATCTGCACTAAGGATACTGTTGAACGGCTTAACCATGAGCCAGAAGGCACCTGCTTTAGTAACACAGAGGACATGAATGGTATTATGAAGCTCTTACTTTGCAAGCTTACTATAACATCAGGGACGTGTACTAGGAGCACCAAGAGAGAAGCAACTGAACTAAGAAATGTCAATGAGCACCAGAGACTCTTGTCCTTGTCCTGTGAATTAACCTTTCCCCGCTCCACTTTCCATCGTACGCAATTAGATTTAATAGGTTCAGGTTCATATTTTCACGAGTGGACAGTTCCTGTCAAAGCTCATCTGCAGTCAGCTCCAAATTAATATTTTATTGGAGGAAATTAGCAAAATGAAACCAAGCCTGGCTACTCACCACCAGTGACATTTCTATGAACCATATGATGGTTGGTCAGCTTGCTATGGATAGCGCACATATTACGAGCAGTACTGAGGCCTGTTTTGCCCCAGGGATTTTTAAGGCAGAATATCTCTTCATATCACTCTGTCATGGAAGCTCTGAGTAAGGGGCAGCATGTAGTTGTGCTGTCCTGGGAGCAGACCAGGGACCAGATAATGACTCTGAGTTGCAAAGTGGTCCTGGATTCCTTCCTTTATGCAGGGTAGAACTAATCAGCACTAGCTCTAAGGCTGGCTGTGATTGTTCCCACCTCTGTGCTAGCTCAGCTGTGCTGGACTTCGTTTTGTCTGGGAAGAGAGTGTGTCAAAGCAGTGTTATTCCCTGCCCCTGCCCACCCCTCTGTGAAAAAAGAGGAGTAGCAGCCATGCTCTGTTGTGGGGCAATAATGGTAATCAATCCCACGTTGCTGCCAACAATAAGGGTAACCAAGAGGTGACTTATACAACCTCTGTGTGGGTAGCCAGGGTCAAGTTTTCGCTTATAGCTCCTTTTAACTTCATTGGCAGACAGGGGTGCTGGAACAATTTGTATAGTGGGGGTGCTGAGAGCCATTGAACCAAACATAAACCCTGTATATGATCGAAACCCCTTCAAGCCAGGGGATGCAGCAGCACCCCCAGCACCCCTAGTTCCAGCACCTATGTTGCTAGATGGGGAAAGAATCTGTTCCTAAGATTTTTACTTTAGTGTAGCAAATTACCATCATGGCACCTGTAGGTCTCCTGCAGCATTAACATTTTCTCTTTCCATCTTTATTCCTCACACATGTAAATCTTCATCTTTCAAAGTGAATCTCATTTTGTTCTTTTCTGCCCAGGTTTCTAATCTCTCTAGTTTCCTTTTTATTATTTCTGGGTTCTGACGGTGTCGCACCCTTCTCTGGTTGATACTATCTGTGAATTTCATTAGTGCGCTGTTTGCTCCATCTTTAGATTAGCAGGAACAAAAATGGACCTTTCAATTGCCGACTAACCAGTTCCGTCAACCTGACACTGTATCATTGATCATTATAAGGCTGAGCCAGTTCTCCATTCCCACAACAAGCCCATTTCAACGCAAGGTTTCAAGTAAGATTTTGAGAGGCACTGTATTGGATTCTTTACTAAAATCTAAATATATTCCATTGACTATGCTCCCCTTATCCACTATTTCTGTAATTTCGCTCACATTTAGCTTAATCAATTCCATACGGCTAGGCATGCAATAACAAGTGGCAATGTGACTTAGGGTGTTCAAGAGCTAATTAATTTCATTTGTGTAGGCTGAAAAATCAAGTGGGTTCTATAATGTGGCAAATCAATTTGATTACAAGGTTGCAGTGACAACAGATATAGTTTGACAGTCACAGCAGTTCTGGACAAAGTCAGTTTGCCAGTCACATGTGCCGAGAGTGACACGAAGGAGACAGAGCTATGTGCACCTCTGATAAAATGACTTTTAAAACCAACAGGAAGTGACTGCACTAAATGCAAGCACGATTTTCCATTTTTAGGGCAGCCGAGACAGGCACCCTGATGTGTTGAAATCAACATTACGATGTCTCCTTTATTTATTTTAACATGAGCGTTGCTTGTTATTTTAAGCTACGTGAGACAGTGACGGGCTCCTAATCAGTCATCTCACACTCACCAAGGGGTTAAAGTTCTCTTTCTAGTGAATAACAGGGGTTTGAAATGAACCTCAGAGACTTCCCCACAGATGTCAAAAGAGAAACAACAGTAGCGGGGAAGAAAGTTGAGAGATAGTGGCTCACTCCTCCCCTGCTCAAATAGCCAATGTATCCTAGGTTATAAATATGTTACAGTTGCTGTAGTAAAACCTAAAAAAGAGGTTTGCCTTTCTTTAGCTTTTTCTGACTCTCTGACGGGGAGACAAGAGGTGAGGAAACACAGGCTGACAAAGAGCATTGTTCCTTTCTGACCTGTGAGGCAGGCATAGCTACTTAGCATTGTAAAATGAA
Source organism: Lepidochelys olivacea (assembly GCF_965140295.1). Lineage (NCBI taxonomy): Eukaryota > Metazoa > Chordata > Testudines > Cheloniidae > Lepidochelys > Lepidochelys olivacea. Next base: position 138,544,818 of record NC_140411.1, read on the forward strand.
TGGGCACAGCTCCTTTCCTGGTTCTTCTGCTTATGCATCTGGAAGCTGTACTGGCTACAGCTTGTGACCGTGGCAGCAGCACTTTAATGCAAGTGCTGAGGGGCCACTTGTCAACCTTCCCTTTGTTGGAAAGGTTGCAAACATCCAAGTCCCATTACAGCATTGTACACACTGCTGGAAGAAGGGAGATAGGTCTTGACAGGGTAGCCTGTAGGGACAGTGGCTTCACCAGCCATCACTACCAGTGATCGCATTGCTGCAGGTATGTGAGCAATAACTTTGGTAAGTGAAAATCCACAATCAGCTTAAATGCTAATCAAAACAAACTGCAATTAGAGGAACAGCTAAACATAGTCCATGTATGCAGCCCGTGCATTTGATTTGTTAGGTATATGAACTCAGAAGTACATACCTTTTTAAAACTCTTTGCGTGAAGGGACTTTGTCTTTCATAAGCTGCTTAAGCTTCGTTTACACTTACGGTACTGTATAAATAATAAAAAACTGAGGCTTATCATCAAATGTTACAATAAGCTCTTATCTGATCTATTTTTACAGTAGCTACTGGAGTGAGTGGTAACTGACCCATCATATGACAGAGGCATTAAACATTTGTAGCCCTAATCTATATCAGGTGACTGGTATTAGGAAATAAAGTCTAGCTGCTTACAGTTCTCCTGTGTGTGTCACATTTTAGCTGAGATCTTTACAAGAATGAAAGATACTAGCAAGGGGTGTTAGATGAAGTTACAGCCCATGAATAGCAATAGTGTGACCTATTGATGCATCTTTTCATGAAAATGGGAGAGCAAGAGGCAAATAATTTTCACCTGGCTTCTATTATTCATTCACCTACCCAGTAAGAAAAAAAAGTATGGCTTCTGTTTTAATCATGTAGGAAATGAGCTAGGCAATCGGTAATAACACATTGTGCTGTTATAGAGATTACATTGATACTTTGCCCAGCAACAAGAAAGGAAAGTTTTGGTTCAGCAGAATAATCCAAATGATGTTGGTTTGCACTTGTGCACAAAAGGTGAGACTTACTTGCATTATTAAATGTTTCTATTTCATTATTAATTATTAACTGTTTTGATTAGAGTAGCTACTTTTAAGGAACTCCTTGGATTTTTGTTGGTCTCTACAGCTGAGCTGAAGGAGTCATCTATGAAGCAGATTTTCAGAATCATTCTGTGCTTACATTTACACATCTGATGTATGCAAATTCCCAATGTGTGCACTCAGATCAGGTATTTGTGTCCCTACATAGCCATATCTCCTGGTAAATAGTTGATTTACATGTGAACATCTGATACTTGCACATATCGTGTACTTGTACACCTATTGATACACTGGGAGCATTCAAATGAGTGTATGTGCCTCACTTGGAAATGTATCCTAGCATGGGTATACTATTATCTATTATTTGTTTAGCAATGTTCTTGGTGCTATACAAAACAAAGAAAAGGAGAGAGTTCCTGCACTCAGGAATTTATAATATACAGACTTAGAAAACAACAATTTCAGTGTATAGCGTTTAGCAGTATCGCTTTGGGAAAAAATATAATTATTTTTAGTGGTATGAATAAATCAATATTCCTTGGGTAAACACATGCTTAGGACTAAATTGCTGGATGCATATTGTTCTTTCCCCTAGAGACTTATTTTCCCACTGTAATATGAACATCACTTAAAACAGTATTTTTGATACCTTAAAAAAATCCCACAGAAATTAGCATTATGTAAGGCCAGCGCAATGCATTTATAGGTTTAAAAAATGCCCAAGCTCTTACTGTGAATCTATAACTCCACATTTCCTTTCATAAAAGATAATTTCAGTGTTGGCAATTTTGTCTCCATAAAAATTAGTTAGCAAGTTCAACAAGCCACTTTTCTCACAATGTCCTCAATGTATTCCAGAGTTTTATATAATACAGACTCTAAAGACCAGATACTCGTTTTCACTTAGCCCCTTTTCCAGGAGCCTTAAAGTAGACATAAAATATAATTTGGAGTAATACAAAAGAAAAATTGATGCTAGTATGTTTTGTAAAATAACATGATACTCTCATTATATGCTACATGTATCCCACTCTCCTTCCAAATTAAGGCCCAGATTAAGGAAAGGAGCCTTATTCAGGAAAGGTTCTTAAAAAGGTGCTTTGTCTTTAGTATATGGTTGAGCCCCAGTTAAGCATCTGCTTAAGTCCTTTCCCTGAATTGGCGTCTAACTGAACAGTCTAGCAATAGTACATGGGAAAGAGTTCAGGGTTCAGAATTTGGCTTAAGCCAGCTGAGAGCCATGATGATTTTAAATTGAAATCAGGTATGTCCATTGGCACAAAAAGCTGGGGGACTTTATTACACTTTAAAAAAAGCCCACAGAAGGGGTATATGTTTTGTGTATTATGTGTAAATCTTTCAACCACTGAAGGCAAAGGGATGTTAGGAATTGACTTCAATGAGAACGAGAACAGGCCCTGTCTGAATAGCTTTTAATTGGGTAATGACTTGAGAATAATAGTGAGGAAGGAATATTCAGAAGTACTTAGATTTTTGTGGGAGTAGGAGTAACAGCTCTAATACCAATGTTGTAGCTACATTCTCATCTTATCTTTTAATACAGTATGTAAGTGAGCTTTTCTGATGAATGATGTGCACTAGTTTAACATAAAAAATCCTGAGACTTTCATGTCTCTATTGGGTACTGTTTTAAACCCACTCTGATTTGCTCTGTTGCAGAGTGCAAAGCCTCATGGGTTTAATGTCTGACACATAAACAACACATTTCTCATGAAGCCCACAGCTCTGCTTCTCTGGAGACTACTGGCTGGTGCTACTCTGCAATTCAGCTGCTTTGCTGCTCTTTTCTATGATAACAGGCACAAGTGAGCATCTGGCTTGGCAAAGTGCTCAGGCCGGGGACTCAGTTGAGCTGCAGCTCTGTTTTTAAATCATATTACAATAGGCACCATTTGATGACAAGAAAAAAATTATTTCTGAAGTACCCCCTTGGCCATCCCATCCAAGGCACTGTGCAATATTATTAACATGAGAGAGTACTATGAAGACTATCCACAGGTGCTGACTTTTTGTTTTTGCCAGTGGGTGCTTTTGAAGAGGTGTGTGTGTTTCTGGGAATGGGGGGGGGGTAAAGCTCTGTCAGTTTTGGGGGGAGGCTATTTTCAGCATATTTATATGCTTCTTTCATATTCTAGTTATTGAATATGTGTCTATCACTGGTATGCTAGTGGGTGGGGGCCTCAGAGGAGGAGGCAGAGAGGAATGCAGGGGCTCGTGGGAGGGGGCAGAGAGAAGTGGGTAGGGGGTGCCTTGTGGGAGGAGATGGAGGGGAGCAAAGGGTGAGCAGGAGGGCCTCAGGGGATGAGGCATAGAGAAGCAGGCGGGGGGACCTTGGGGGAGGGAGCCTCAGGGAAAGAAGCAGAGGAAAGGTGGGAAGAGGCAGAGTGGGGGCAGGGCCTCAGGGGAAGAGACGGACTGGGAGTGGAGCCTCAGGGTGGAGCTGGGGGTGGGGCCATGGTCTGGGCGCAGTGGGCCCCCCCCCACACTTCTAGGAAGCTTCAAGCACTTCCATCCAGCCTCCCCATAAGCAAGAGTCCTGTGTTGCCTATGACTATGGTTCCTGGGAGCTGAGCACCCCCTATTTTTTTCCGGTGGGTGCTTGAGCAACCCCGGAGTCAGCACCTATGAGACAGTCTAACAAAAACACACTCTGAATCCACAATGAAGGGAGTTAATGTATGGGACTCACTTCAGGAACACAAGCCAAAAAAAAAAAGGAGTCAGAGGGAAAGGTAATAAATATGGGTCCAAACAATGGTCCTAAAAGTCCTTCCACACCTTTGGCAAGACAGTGAAGACTTTTTCTCAGTCTGAGGTGGACTGAGACAGATAGCGAGAGGGTGGGTGGGTGGCATGAGAATGAGGCACAGTGGCTGAACAAAGTGAGACTGATCCACTAATGTGCCTCTTAGTTCTCTGGTGAGCTGCATCCTCTGGAGTGGAAGCTCGAGTTTCAGTATTCAGCTTGACCAAATAGGTCACTGCATTTAAATCTAAGACACTCTGCTGTGAAATTAAATCCATAAAAGTTTCTCTTATGTTGCCAGGTATTGAGTTACAGCAGAAACACACTCTCACTTCCTGAAGCACATTAAGGATTGATGTGTTAGGCCTTCCATGCCTGGAGAATTGAAGGAAATAATCATTAAAAATGTAAATTCAGTGCTCTTGAAAGATGACCTCTGATTTCTTTTGATTATCTCACTGGAACGTGAACTTTGTCTTGAAACTTTAACAAAGCTTATCTGCCACTGTCAGGGTTTAGACAGTAATGAGCTATGTTCTTGCAAAATCATTATCTCTCTCTCTTGCTATTTCCATTGTAGACTGAGATAATCTCTGAGGATTTCAAATCCCTTGAAGGAATCCAACCACACATTGTTTCAGCTGTTCCTCTGTTCCAAGTCAACTAGTTTTCCTTAAATTCCTCACAAGGACTGCCGTGACCTAATATTACAGCTTGAATACTAAGTTTCAGCCTCTGATACCCTCATTCAAGTTGAACTGAACTCTGGAACAGAATGTCCCATGAAATTCCATGTAACTCAAACTGAATAAAGGCATCAAGGCACAGCCTTAAATATTTAAGAGGAATTGGTCCTTCCATTCTGCCCTTTCTCTGAATTATTAACTTCATTTCTTCATTTTAATGGGGGACCCTGTTTTCTCCAAACTACCCTCTCCATTTGAGCCTTGTGCAGCAGTCAAGGTTCCTTCCCCACTCTGAACTCTAGGGTACAGATGTGGGGACCTGCATGAAAAACCCCCTAAGCTTATTTTTACCAGCTTAGGTTAAAACTTCCCCAAGGTACAAATTATTTTACCTTTTGCCCTTGGACTTTATTGCTGCCACTACCAAGCGTCTAACAAATATATAACTGGGAAACAGCCTGCTTGGAAACATCTTCCCCCCCCAAAATCCTCCCAAACCCGACACCCCCTTTCCTGGGGAAGGCTTGATAAAAATCCTCACCAATTTGCATAGGTGAACACAGACCCAAACCCTTGGATCTTGAGAACAATGAAAAAGCAATTAGGTTCTTAAAAGAAGAATTTTGATTAAAGAAAAAGTAAAAGAATCACCTCTGTAAAATCAGGATGGTAAATACCTTACAGGGTAATCAGATTCAAAACATAGAGAATCCCTCTAGACAAAGCCTTTAGTTACAAAAAGACACAAAAACAGGAATATACATTCCATTCAGCACAACTTATTTTATCAGCCATTTAAACAAAACAGAATCTAACGCATATCTAACTAGATTGTTTATTAGCCCTTTACAGGAGTTCTGACCTGCATTCCTGCTCTGGTCCCAGCAAAAGTAACACAGACAGAGAGAGCCTTTGTTTCCACACACACCCCGCCAGCTTTGAAAGTATCTTGTCTCCTCATTGGTCATTTTGGTCAGGTGCCAGCGATGTTATCTTAGCTTCTTAACCCTTTACAGGTGAAGGGGTTTTTCCTCTGGCCAGGAGGGATTTAAAGGTGTTTACCCTTCCTTTTATATTTATGACACGCCCCCCCAAATCACAGATAGGGTGAAACGCTGGCTGGGATTTCTTCCTGGAGCTCTAGGAGAAAACAGAGTTAATAATACACATGCACCTCTAAATATACTACCAAGTATAGAAAGACTAACAATATTTTCCACATCTCAAGGACGATTTTAACCAGTTGATTCTGGGAAACTTTCACGGGATAGTGCATCAGCCACTTTGTTAGAAGCTCCTGCGATGTGTTGGATGTCGATATCAAAATCTTGGAGAGCTAAACTCCACCGAATAAGTTTTTTGTTATTTCCCGTGGCGGTATGAAGCCACTGAAGTGCAGCATGGTCAGTTTGCAGGTGGAAACGCTGTCCCCAAACATATAGGCGTAGTTTTCCACAGCGTAGACAATGGCTTAACATTCTTTTTCACTGACTGACCAGTTGCTTTCCCTCTCAGACAGCTTCTTGCTGAGAAACACTACAAGGTGCAATTCTTGATCCGGTCCTTCCTGCATTAAAACTGCTTCCACACCACACTCGGATGCATCTGTGGTTACTAGGAATGGTTTGTCAAAGTCTGGGGCCCTTAGTACAGGGTCAGACATGAGTGTCACTTTAAGCTGGTTAAAGGCCTTCTGACACTCTTCGGTCCACTGAATGGCATTTGGCTGTTTCTTTTTGGTTAAGTCTGTAAGTGGGGCAACGATTTGGCTGTATTGCGGTACAAATAGCCTGTAATAACTGGCCAAGCCTAAGAAGGATTGGACCTGTTTCTTTGACTTTTGGACAGGCCATTTTTGGATAGCATCCACTAGGGGGTTGATAGTTCCTTGACCCACCTGGTGTCCAAGGTAAGTCACTCTGTTTAGGCCTATTTGACACTTCTTAGCCTTAACAGTTAGTCCTGCCTCCCTTATGCGCTCGAAGGCTTTTTGTAGATGTTCCAGGTGGTCTGCCCAGGAATCCGAAAATATGGCCACATCATCAAGGTAGGCGACTGCATATTCTCCTAATCCTGCTAGGAGACCATCTACAAGTCTTTGGAAGGTGGCGGGTGTATTCCGCAGCCCAAAAGGGAGTACATTAAATTCATACAGCCCGACACGTGTGGTGAAGGCTGACCTTTCCTTGGCGGATTCATCCAGCAGTACCTGCCAGTACCTCTTGGTTAAGTCCAAGGTAGAGATGAACTGGGCCCGTCCCAGTTCCTCTAATAGTTCATCTGTGCGTGGCATTGGATAGTTGTCTGGGCGAGTTACAGCATTTAGCTTACAGTAGTCCATGCAAAAACATATCTCCCCATCTGGTTTGGCAACTAGAACCACTGGAGATGCCCATGCACTTCCAGAGGGGCGGATTACACCCATCTGTAACATATCCTGGATCTCCCATTCTATAGCAGTTTTAGCTTGAGGAGACACCTGGTAAGGTTGGGCTTTAATTGGGTGAGCATTACCTGTGTCAATGGAGTGGTATGCCCGTTCAGTCAGTCCTGGGATGGCTGAGAACGTCGGCACGTAGCTAGTGCACAGCTCCTTGTTCTGCTGTCACTGCATACGCCCAAGGGTCATGGAGAGGTTCACCTCTTCCACACCATCAGCACTTCTCCCTTCATAGTAGACACCTTCAGGCCACTCAGCGTCATCTCCTCCCTGGGCTATAAAATGACAAACCTTTAATTCTCTGGAATAAAAGGGCTTTAGAGAATTAATATGGTACACCTTAGGCTTTCGGTTGGAGGTGGGGAATGCTATGAGATAATTAACAGCTCCCAGGTGCTCCTGGACTGTGAATGACCCTTCCCACGATGCTTCCATTTTATGGGCCTGCAGCGCCTTTAAGACCATGACCTGGTCCCCTGAAGGAACGCTCTCTGGCATGTTTTTGCTCTTTTTGAACATCCTGTGGGTTTTCTTTAGCAAGGCCTAAGAGTTTTGGAGGGTGTTTTTTAGGTTGGTTACAAAGTCCAGAATGTTAGTTCCTGGAGAAGGTGTAAACCCCTCCCATTGCTGCTTCACCAACTGTAATGGCCCCTTAACCTCGTGGCCGTATACAAGTTCAAATAGTGAAAATCCTAAACTGGGATGTGGTACAGCTCTGTAGGCAAAGAGTAACTGCTGCAACACTAGGTCCCAATCATTGGAGTGCTCATTTACGAATTTACATATCATGGCCCCCAAAGTCCCATTAAATTTCTCCACCAGGCCATTTGTTTGATGATGTTAAGCGGTGGCAACCAAGTGATTCACCCCATGAGTTTCCCAAAGGTTTTCCATAGTTCCTGCCAGGAAATTAGTTCCTGCATCTGTGAGGATGTCGGAGGGCCACCCCTACCCTGGCAAAAATGTCTGCTAGTGCCTGGCACACACTTTTAGCCCTGGTGTTGCTTAGAGCTACTGGTCCGGCCATCGGGTGGCAAAATCCATAGAAGTCAGTATGTACTGCTTTCTTCTGGGTGTCTTTTTCAGAAAAGGACCCAGAATATCCACAGCTACTCACTGAAACGGAACTTCAATGATGGGGAGTGGCTGGAGAGGAGCTTTGACCTGGTCTTGGGGTTTTCCCACTCTTTGGCATATCTCACAAGACCGGACATAGGTAGAAACATCCTTTCCCATTCCTACCAGTGGAATGACCTCCCCAAACGGTCTTTGGTCCTGTTCACCCCAGCATGGCCACTAGGATGATCGTTGGCCAAGCTCAAGAGCTTTATGCAGACTTAGTTGGAACTACCAACTGTCTCTGAGGATGCCAGTCTTCCTGGTGTCCACCAGAAAGAGTTTCCTTGTATAAAAGTCCTCTTTCTACAACAAACCTGGATCGATTAGAAGAGCTGAGAGGCGGTGGGTTGCTCTGGGCTGCCGTCCAAGCTCTCTGGAGGCTTTCATCTGCTTCCTGTTTGGTCTGGAACTGTTTTCTAGATGCTGGAGATATCAGTTCCTCATTGGATTGTGGACCTAGCCTTGGTCCCTCTGGAAGCGATGTAGGGGATGGGGCTGTTTCCATTGGCTGTGAACCGCTCTCCACTGGTGCACTATGTTGGGGTTCAGGCTCCAGCTGAGCCTCTTGTGTAGGGTTATCGGCTTCTGCCGGTTCCAGTTCTGGGACTGGCTCTGTCTGGGTCTCAACTCTACTGCTGTTGCAGGCATTGCCATGGGGTCCGGGTCCGTCACCTCTGACCCGGTCCTGGTAGAAGTTTCCGGAACAGAGCTAGGCGGGACGGCTTGCTTAGCCTGGCTGCGGGTGACCATTCCCACCCTCTTGGCTAGCTTCACATGATTGTCCAAGTCTTCCCCCAACAGCATGGGGATGGGATAATCATCATATACTGCAAAAGTCCTCGTTCCTGACCAGCCCTTGTACTGGACAGGCAACTTGGCTGTAGGCAAATTGAAAGAGTTGGACTTGAAGGGTTGAATTGTCACTTGGATCTCTGGGTCAATTAAATTGGGGTCCACTAAGTAAGCATGGATAGCCGACACTTATGCTCCAGTATCCCTCCACGTGGTGACCTTCTTCCCGCCCACACTCAGTTTCCCTCTGCTCCAAGGGTATCTGGGAGGTATCTGGGCCTGAGGACCTCTGGTGTGATTCTGGTGCAATGAACTGTAATTGGTTGGGATTCTTGGGGCATTTGGCCTTTACATGCCCTGGCTCGTTACATTTAAAACATCATCCAGCTGACGGGTCACTGGGGCTAGGTGCGTTGCTGGAGAATGGTGTGGCATGACGATAAGGTGTCTGGAGTATTTCTTGGTGTATAGTTGGGGCCTTGGGCTGCCCCCAGTAGTAGGGTGTGGTCTGAGAGTGTCCCTTCTGGTATCCGCTCCAACTGCGACCAGGGTTCTTCCTCTCTCCTCCCTCCATCCATTTTGTTCCAGCTTGCCCCGCCTCTCTGGTAGACTGGGACTGCTCGTATCAATCAGCATAAGAAGCAAGACTTTCTGCTGAGTCCATTTCCTTATCCCATAAACACTATTTTATTTCCTCCTTGGACATATTCAGGAATTGCTCCTGAGCTAACAAATCACACATTCTGTCAAAGCTAGTGACACCCCTTCCTTGGACCCATTTATCTAACAGATCCTTCATCTGGTTTAGATAAGCCACATTACTTAGTCCAAGCCGTCTCTTAAGAGTTCAAAATTTTACTCTGTATGTTTCAGATGTAATTTGAAATTGCTTTAAAACCAAATCCTTGAACTTATTATAGTCAAAAGCCTCATCAATAGGCATCTTATTGAATATGTCCAGAGCTCTTCCAGTTAATTTTGCGACCAATGTGGTCATCTTGTGAGCTTCAGGAATTTTATGGAGAGTGCACAGTTTCTCAAAGGTGAGAAAATATTCAGCAATATCACTGGATTCATCATACTGTGGACATAGTCGCTCCCATTTGTGGATTGTTGGGGAAGGATGGTTAGGGTTATCCAGTAGACTCCGCTCAGCCTTTGCCTTCTCCATCTCCAGTGCATGCTTCCTCCTCTCTTTTTCCTTCCCCGCCTCAGCATGCTTCCTCTCTTTTTCCTTCTCCTCCATTTCTTTTTCCTTTGTCATATTTGCCTCTCTGTTTTTAATTAACTTTACATTCGAGAGTTAGAAATAAAACAAACAAACAAACAACTTGGCTTGTCAAAATATATATAAGTTGTGCTGTAACCGGATAACTGTGTTCTCTGATAGTGATTGTCAGCCTACAGAAAAATCCTTAAAGAAACCAAAAACCTAATACCTTTGTCTTCAGGTAAATAGACAGAAAACCCGTCTAGTTGCTCTTAGGTAAAAACAACTTCAGGTCTGTGAAGACTTGTGAATTTCCCTGCAGGAAGTTAACTACCCTGCCTTTAGGTAGAGAAAACTCCAGCTCACAAAAGACAATTACCTTTTCTCTCTGCTCTGGCTCCCAAGCAGAGACAAAAAAAACTCTAACTGCTTTCAGCTTAAAACCTGCTTTCCAGCAGCCCAAAGGGAAAAAAATATTTCCTTTTAAAAAATCTGTGCTTCTGGTTCAAAAAATCTCAAATTGATCTCAAAATGATTTCAAGTTAATCCCACCTCTCTGCCACCATGTCAAGGTTCCTTCCCCACTCTGAACTCTAGGGTACAGATGTGGGGACCTGCATGAAAAACCCCCTAAGCTTATTTTTACCAGCTTAGGTTAAAACTTCCCCAAGGTACAAATTATTTTACCTTTTGCCCTTGGACTTTATTGCTGCCACCACCAAGTGTCTAACAAATATATAACTGGGAAAGAGCCCGCTTGGAAATGTCTTTCCCCCCAAAATCCTCCCAAACCCGACACCCCCTTTCCTGGGGAAGGCTTGATAAAAATCCTCACCAATTTGCATAGGTGAACACAGACCTAAACCCTTGGATCTTAAGAACAATGAAAAAGCAATCAGGTTCTTAAAAGAAGAATTTTAATTGAAGTAAAAGAATCACCTCTGTAAAATCAGGATGGTAAATACCTTACAGGGTAATCAGATTCAAAACATAGAGAATCCCTCTAGGCAAAGCCTTTAGTTACAAAAAGACACAAAAACAGGAATATACATTCCATTCAGCACAACTTATTTTATCAGCCATTTAAACAAAACAGAATCTAACGCATATCTAACTAGATTGCTTATTAGCCCTTTACAGGAGTTCTAATCTGCATTCCTGCTCTGGTCCCCACAAAAGCAACACACAGAGAGAGCCTTTGTTTCTCCCCCTCCTCCAGCTTTGAAAGTATCTTGTCTCCTCATTGATCATTTTGGTCAGGTGCCAGCGAGGTTATCCTAGCTTCTTAACCCTTTACAGGTGAAAGGGATTTTCCTCTGGCCAGGAGGGATTTAAAGGTGTTTACTCTTCCCTTTATATTTATCACACACACACACACACACACATACATACATACATACATACATACATACACATACACACAAAATATAACATGCACCTATAACACAACATTAGACATCTTGTTATGCTGAAAAAAGTTGGTGGCTGCCAAGCAGTGGGTCTTATATCCATTGGCAATCACAGATGTCATTAAAACCAATTGTTATTCTAGCCAACTTGAGCCTGAAATTTATGCTTTGCTCAGGATTGTTAGCAGCTCTCCCAAATCAATGCCAATACTGTGGCTTCCAGTTTTGGTGGGCATCGCACTAGCCAACATCAGCTGAGATGCTACTGTGGTCTGGGAGTACTTGCCTCAGTGGCAGAACCAGGTTTTGCAACTGCGGGAGAGCAGGGGTGATGGTAGGAAAGCTGGGTGGGTAAGGATGCCGGGGGAGGGGAAGGTTGGGGCAGCTGGAGTGGGGTTAGGACACGGGGGATGGAGAGGGGCAAGTGCAATAGGGCAAGGGACAGATGAGGGGCAGGGATTGCCATTTAGCTGGTTGCTGCCTGACCTGTGTGGGGAGCCTTGCCCTTGGAGGAGCCACCGGGGACCAGTCTAAACTGTGGGCTCCTCCTGGGCTCTCCCCACCCAGCTGGACCCTCCAGCCTCATGGCCTGTGCCAAGCTCTCGGTGGGTGCGTTAGTGTGCACACTATGTGTGCACTGCTGATGTGCAGTCTCCGTTAGTTAATGTGCATTGATTCAGTCCCATTGCAAAGACGACTAGATCAAAGTGCATTAAGGAACTATTAATTAGTATCAGGGTGCACACAGACAGTCTGCACTATGGCAGGCTAGTGCGGGGTGGATCACCTCCCAGTGTGCTGAGAATATGCCTCCATAGGCAGTTGCTTACCTTGCCTACTTCTAGAGGGGCCTCTGTGCATAATAGGCTTGAAAAGGCACCACACATACACCTCTGGTCTGTCTACACAGCATAAAAAAAGCCCACAGCTGGCCCGTGCCAACTGACTCAGGCTCGCAGGGCTCAGGCTGTGGGGCTGTTTAGCTGCTGTGTAGATGTCTAGGCTAGGGACGGAGCCTGAGTTCTGGGACCTTCCCACCTCGCAGGGTCCTAGAACCCAGACTCCAGCCCACGCCCAGATATCTACACAGCAGCGAAACAGCCTCGCAGCCCGAGTTCTGCGAGCCCAAGTTGGCTAGCATGGGCCAGCCTCAGGTGTCTAGTTGCTGTGTAGACATATCCCTAGAGACCACTGGGCGGACAGGTGGCTTCCCTCCCATTAGCTTCACCACTGGCTCCCCAGTCCTTTCTATGCACTGGGATATGCCAGCCCTTTAGCACCCTGTCCTCCCAAGCGTGACCATCTAGAACACAAAGAAAAAGAAAGCACCCCCAGGAGGGAGATCCTGTAGTCCCCAGCTCGAGCAGTGGGCACTCCATCTCCACTACTACCAGTCTTGGCTAACCGCCTGTCCTTCCAGATACCAAGTGGTGGAGACTGAGCAGGCTGAGCTAACAGCACCTGCCCTACTCATCTAGCAGGGGCTCAGTGAACATGTATGGGCCCCATTCGAACAGCGGGGCGGGATCTGCTCGTTAAGAACTGGTGTGATTAGAGTTATGCCAAATCTTGATAAGGAAGCATAGCAAAAACAGGCTCTATTTTTCCTTTTGGTTCCAAAATGAAAGACTGGAGCAGTTAACTTTCACACTCTTTCTTCTGCCCGGCAACAGCCCCATCACCTTCCCATCTCTTCCCTACCCCTTCAGCTAATGAAGGAGCCCTTCCCAGCTCTCTAGATATTTTGTCTCCCAGTTGTCCTCACCTCCATAGCTCCAAAAGAGGCCCCTTTCCCCTGCAAGCAGGCAGATCCTTGTGCTTTCTACCTGCCTTGCTGATGAGCCTCTTCAGCACAGAGCCATTCTGGACCTCATGCTGGTTCTGCCTTGCACCAAACTGCTGCTACTGCATTGATCTTGATGCACCTGCTGTTACTCGGCCTGAGACAAGGGACAGGACTTGGCCATAGCAAGAGGTAGTGTCTATTCCCAGGCAGGGCCAGGGGTGGAGGAGTGGTTCCCAAAGAGGGTGAGGTAAATTGGCTTGGGGGACTGGCTCCACCCAGGATGAAATCCTGACTAAAATGAAGTCAATGGCAAAGCTTCTATTAACTTCAGTTGAGCTAGGCTTTAATCCCACATGCCCCGATTCAGGTCTCTGCCCCTGACAAGTACAGACCTCTCCCCTAGAATCCTCCCTCCAAATTTTTCTTAGTCCAGGAAACTGGCCAGAAGTGATGGTGCAAAACACTTAAGGTGACCAGATGTCCCTATTTTATAGGGACAGTCCCAATATTCAGGGCTTTGTTTTACATAGGCACCTATTACCACCCACTCCCCACCCTCTGTCCCCATCGTTCACGCTTGCTATCTGGTCACCCTAAAAACACTTCAAACCTGACTCCTGTCTTAAGGGCTCAAATAAAGAGTAGAATGTTTGTTATTTTAAAGCACTCTTTTTCGCTGTTTACAAAAAATGTTTGAGTTTCTTTGTCCAGGAGGAGGGTATATCCGGGAAACTATAGTGATATAACCATGCATTACTTCCTTAAAACAAATCCGAAAGAAAACACCATTGCTATATGGTACTGATCACTTCCCTCAGTCTGCTCTGTGAACTTGGAATGGCATCATTCTTAATTACCATATAGGAACAGTGGAAGTGGGAAAGTTGTCTTTCATTTTGATTAAAGGTGTCTTATGTGTCTAACCAATGATCAGTGCTAATGCACATTTAGGAGAGATGGATCTCATTAAGCCTATAGCTGTCTATAAAAAGGTACATGCATGACTGGAATTAAAACGATGCTTTCCCACTTCCTCACTTCCTTTTTTGATATCACAGAACTCTTCACCCACATTTACTGATACTTCAGACTCTGGCAATAAAATCATTTCCTGGATTGAATGGCATTCTGCACAAAGGCCAGATGCAATGTACTTAAAGAAAAAAAAAATCCACCCTGTCACATTAAGAATACTACTTAAGTCCATCTTTTCCAGTATTATTAGTCTAAATTACTTGAAAAATAAACTGCTAAAAATATCAGATGCAGTGCCTCATGCTAAAGGGTCTAGCATCTACTCTAACAGTAGGCCCTGCCTCCTTCTGCACTCTTGAGTTGTAAGGATCTCATTTGGTATAAAAGCATAAATAATATGCTTGATAGCAAAGCCTCTATTATTGAAGTCATAGGTGCAAAGAGGAATGTGTGTTGCCATGAAAACAAATACCCGTCTAAGCTCTCCCCTGCGGTGCTTCACTGCTGTTATGAAATCTAACTGAAGAGAGCTAGAGTTTTTTCATTACTATTTTTTCCCCTCACACCTGCTGCCTGTTGAAGTGACGACATAAGAACGGCCATACTGGGTCAGACCAAAGGTCCATCTAGCCCAGAATCCTGTCTTCCGACAGTGGCCAATGCCAGGTGCCCCAAAGGGAATGAACAGAACAGGTAACCATCAAGTGATCCATCCCATGTCGCCCATTCCCAGCTTCTGGCAAACAGAGGCTAGGGACACCATCCCTGTCCATTCTGGCTAATAGCCATTGACTATTCCAGCAAGCTTGTATTTCAATTAGAAATGGCTGGGCTTTAATACACATCCTGACTGCATGTACACCGGTGTGTGGCAGCAAATCTGTTGCAGTAGTACATACATACTTACTAATCCTA
The DNA here is from genome assembly GCF_965140295.1 of Lepidochelys olivacea. Taxonomy (NCBI): domain Eukaryota; kingdom Metazoa; phylum Chordata; order Testudines; family Cheloniidae; genus Lepidochelys; species Lepidochelys olivacea. The sequence goes on from NC_140411.1 coordinate 138,559,978, forward strand.
CTGTATGTTTTTTGCTTACCAGAGTAGAAGCTCTGAGAAGCCTTTGACTGACATCATCCCCACAGTTCCCCTCCCTCCCCACGGTAAGCTGTCGCCCCTGAAATGGCTTATGGTAAGAAAAGGCACAAACTCCAAACTAGTATAAATGAGGTGTTTCTGTCAGGCAGCAGCTGAAACAGGAGGGGAGACATGGGGACAGGCCACGTGGTTTCTCTGCCCACTGCCACCAGGAATAAAGATTCCCCAGGACGGGAAGTGTCTGAGAACAAACCTTCACTTTTTTTTTTTTTTTTTTTTTTACAATTAAAGAAAGTTTTCCTCTCTGCTCTCAGACTGAGGCTCACTGGTCTCTTATGCGGGAGGGCTGCCCAGGGTGAAGATGCAATAATGAATGGTAGCAGGGGTCAGGGGATGGTGGTAGGTTGAGTGAAACATTGTCAACTTATTAGTTCTGGGTTTCGGACAATTGCTTATTTATTTTTGTTTTGTTTTGTTTTTTAGAGCGTAAACTCTTTGGGGCAGAGGTTGGCGTCTCTTCAGTGGGTGAGATTCCATAGCCCAAGAGAGGGGCACCTGAGGCAGCTTTAGGATGGCCTTTGCGCTTTCCTAATCCTGGGCTTCTCTGAGGACTCAGGAGGCGCCTGGCATAACATAGACAGTCCGGAGGGCCTTTCTAAGTTTCAGCAACCTTCTCAACCTATGGGCTGCAGCACCGCCTGGAATTTCTGCAGCACCACATGCTGGGGCCCTGCCCCTGACATATCCCTTCCGCCCTCAGCTCTGCCCTGACATGTCCCACTATGTCAGGGCTTCCAAGGGGGCTCTAGGAAGGTAACCTTAGGTCTGTCTCTGCAAAGTCTGCACCAGAGGAATCCTTCCCTGGCTGCAATTGTGGGGCCCCCTTATGCTGCTCTGGCCTTTTACCTGGTGAAAAGGGACTGAAGCAGGGCTCAGGACCTTACCCCATGCTTGTACAGTGCCTAGCACAATAGGGACTCACACCTGGGTGAGGTCTGTAAATGTTACCTGTATTCAAATCATATTAAATCTCAGGAAGAGTCCAAAAATGTCTGATGCAGCTGGATCTTTTGGAGTGTACTTAAGTCATCACTAATTTCAAGTTGCTGATCTGAGTTTCACTGACATCCAAGCCGATTTTGGGCTTGACATATCAGCACAAACAAAAAGTTTGAAAATACAGTAATTTACTTCAGTGTTTTCAGCAGTGTTGCTTTTTCTCCCAGGCAGTGATAGTGGTGTTATTAAAAATTAACAAATATCATGCTGGTCCTGTAATCTTTCTGGTAAAGTGCAAGCCATTGGAATCCAAATGAAAAACTGGTCTGGGTATCATTAAGGTATGGATCTTACGCAGCATTTACAGCTGGTTTAATGAGATTGCTTCTTTAAATAACCATTTGGGAAAAAAAAGTTGTATGTCATCATTTTATGAGTTCCTTCTCATCTGGGAATCACTGCAATTAAAACAGACTTGTCAAAAAGTCTTTAATGGTCTTGACTTTTAACAGTGTTCTCGCCAGTAAAGGAAGGCAGCAACAGCAGGCTTGTCATGAATCTTTAAGAGAATATATAATTAGATCTATTAAAATGTTCTGGTTCTAGGAAAGGCTGTCTCAGTTAGGTTCCCAAATGTTGAGTATGATAAATCTTTGATTGCTCCTAATGTTTAATTTGTTTCAAAGACAAAGGGCCAAACCAAAAGAGAGTCTCAGCTGGTTTACACTTCCTTCCAGCCCCCTCAGCTTGTATGTGACACTGACAGACTCCCTGAGGCTCTCCCCAAAGAGTACCCCTCTGTGCAAAATCAACTAACACAACTAGTGCTACCAAAAGAATACAGAGCCCTGGCCACAAGGGCCCTGCATGATGACTTTGGACATTTGGGAATGGAGAGAACTCTGGAACTTATTCGTAATAGGTTCTACTGGCACCAGATGGCCAAGGACATACACAAGAAATGCGAGACATGCGCAGTGCCAACTGGAGCCGTCAGGGTTCCTTTTTGACTGAGCATTCCGGTCGAAAACTGGACACCTGGCAACCCCAGCTCTTACACCAGTGCCGATGTAAACCATGTCAGAGAAGAAATGGGCCCATAGCATGCACTCCTTTTATTCTTTAATTTGGATTTTAGACATAACTACAAGACTGATACAAGATGACAAGTTTAAAAACTTGCAGTAGTTTAATGAACTGTTCCTAGAAGATTTGGTTAATGCCTAAACTTGGTGTACCCTGTAATTAAAATAATAGCATAACAGAACCACAGGATTAGAAAGCACTGCAAGGATCACCTAATCTTACCCCCTACCATGATGCAGGATTTAGGTGAATTACTGCAATTTTGACTTAAATAAAAGTGAGGATAAAAATATCTTTTTTTTTATATGTAGCTGTGCATTGAAGTCACATGTAAAGTGTGATGATTAAAGCATAAGTGGCTTGATGTTGTAGTCTTTATTCAGGCAAACTCCCACAGAAATAAATGGGTAAATACATTTCTGAATGAGGACTGTAGAATCAGACTTAAAGAGTCATATCCTCAGCTGGTGTAAATGGGTGTAGTTCCAATGACTGAGAGCAGTGTGATTTCCCAGCTCATCTACACATGCTCATGGTATTTTTTTTAGTTTAATACAAAATGTGTCAAAAGTACAATATATAAAAATACAATCTCTTTTTTTTGTTAAATATACTATTAGATTGTAATAATAATACTAGAGAAAATTAAAGCATTGTTTAATGTACTGATTCTCCAGAAATTAATTTATTTTTCGTTATAGCCACTTTCAAAAAATGTTTTGAATGGAAGAGCCAAACATATCTGGAATTCTAATCTTCTCACATTATGGTAAAGAATTATTTCATGTAACACAATGAAGTATATAAAAAGGGTTTGCATCCACATTTTTGTGAGCATTTTTATAAACTTCTAACAATCGAAAAAATATTATAACTAGACGTAGGACCCATATGGCAGTATGATATAAATTCATAAAAGTATGGATAGTCTTATTCTCTTACTCATTATTCACGTAGCTGAAGTTGCGTAACTTAGATCAAAACTTCCCCCCACTTCCCCAGTGTAGACCAGGCCTTATTTTGGTATAACTACATTGCTCAGGAGTGTGAAAAATCCACATCCCTGAGCAACGTAGTTATTTGGACCTAAGTGCTGGTGTAGACAGCGCTATGTCGGTGAGAGAGCTTCTCACACTCACATTGCTACCACCTCTCTCAGAGGCGGACTAACTATGCTGATGAGAAAGCTCTCTCCTGTTGGCGTAGAGTGTCTTCATTAAAGCACTACAGTGGCGCAGCTGTAGACCTGCCCTCAGGCCTTGATTCAACAGTACTCTTAAGCATGGACTTAAAACTTTAAGCATGTGTTTTAAGCCCCATGGACTTCATTGTGCAGCCTGACATCTGGGACCAGGAGCAGAGAGCCCAACAAAGTAGGAAGCTTTTGCCAGCAACAGCTGCAGCAGCAACTAGATACAAGCCTGCGGGGCTGTGAGGTAGGCCTTGCATCTTACGTACCAGCACAAGGAAAGCAATATGTGCGACATCTGGATGAAAGTCCAGAGAAGCCCTCAGTGAGCCAACAGACTGTGGAGTTGAGCCCTGGGTAGTAGGTCCTGCAGAAGATATCTATTTGTCCCTGAAGAAAAGAATAGCACCCCAGGTACCAAGCCTGAGGACCCCTATCACTCTATTATCTGCCCCATACAGCCCAGGTAAGAATTATCTTTAACTTCTGTGGTAACTAAGCTGTTGTTAATAGGATATTTTCAAGCTTCTTTTCCAAAAGCCCTACATGTAATGAGTAATGTAGATTTCAGTGTCATTAAATAATCTACTTAAATATGAAAAATGAATAAGCATTGTTGCTACAAAATCTTTTTCAAATAATTCCACTCACATTCCAAAGTTACCAAGCCAATATTCAAATCTTGTACAAGTCATAGGACACTCTAAAGCAAGTTCGTAGCCTTTGTGAAAAGCAGCAACATCTCAGGTATCTAAAACATCCACTTTTTGTTGGTTTATTAAACGATACACTGTCCCTAGCATAGACTTACTTTGTGTTATCCCCCTCGCTGCTACTGACTGGACACAATGTCTAGCAAGTCTAGATTTCTTGTGGTGCTGGGCATATCCACTACATACTTTGACATCCTATAGATTTCAGCTCCTTTCTCCTTTAAACTGAAGGAAATCTGAATGTTTTGTCCGGAGCTGGTGGAAGAGGTCCTCATTTCCCTTTCCCTTCCTTTAGCTTTTCCCTCCATTTGGCTCCTGACAGATGTACCATCTCAACAGAAGTCTGCTTGGGCTTAATTTTTAAGCCTGAACTGGATCTCAGCCCACCCCACCCCAGCCCCAAAGCGTCAAATCATTTTCCAACATGAGCTTTCCCTCCAAATCTGCTGCCACTGCCTCCAGCTCGTGGGGTCAGTGCGGCTGCACGTGCCAGTGACTGTGTGGCCTGCTGCTGCTCTTCCCCACCCTCTGCCGTGCTGCCTGTGTGCCGTGGAGTGAGAGGCCGACTCTGCAGCACACACACTGTGCTGTGAGGTGGCAGCAACTGGCAGGAGTGGGGCACGCAGTTGCCACCACCATGCTATCCTCGGGGCAGGAGGAGGAGACCCTACCCAACTTGTGTGTGAGAGGTTCCAGTTGTCTTCCTGCCTTGCCAGGACACGATCCTTGCTGTCAGGCCCTTTCAGCTCAGCCCCACCCCTTTTCATCCTCTTACTCTCTCTCCAAATAAAATACAAGGTACAGCAGAAGTAAGCGCTCATTTTTAATCCAGATGTTAAAGCTAAATCAGAAAAGAGATAGGCAGGGACACTGTGTTTACCAATCAGAGTGCAGTTTTTACAGTATTTCTCTACCTTTCCCTTCCTGTCCATGTTTAGGCCCCCAGCCTTCTTGCATGTAGGTGACTGCACCACAGATGGATTGGGGCCTTCCTTCCCCTCTCATTTTGGGTCTGATCTAATACCAGTTAAAGTCAACAGAAAGACTACAATTGACTTCAAAAAATATTCGCTCCGGCCTGTTGTCTCTTCCTTTCCAGGTTCCCTGAACAGTAAGGACAAGTGCGTCTGATCATGGGGTACTTGTTCAGCATGGAACAGTACATTGCAGTTAGCAAAATTTACCTTCTAACATTCCCAGACTCATAAATTTTGTTTTCATCAAACACCTGAAGACCTCGAGAGACGTGGTCATAAATCAAAATCTAATTAATTAATTGAATAGTGTTTCACTCTGGCACAATAGAAATTGTAATTAACACATCTGATGAAAATTCATGAAACTGAATTTATCAGAGAGAGACAAGGCTGTTGGTCCTTTTCCCTGTTCATAAAACAGACAATTAAAACCAAATTCACCAGCTGTCTTGTTAACTCTGTTCATGTGGTTTAAATATGCTTTTAATAAAGTTTTAAAAGGATGATAATTATGTGTTCACTAAATAGAATCATAGAGATTAAAAAGGGCCTGTTAAGTGACCTAGTCCATCCTCTGGCAGTGCAAGTGTGTCCCGTTCCCCTATTTTCTAGTTCTTTGCCAAGTCTAATTTTGATACCTAGTTGAACCCTGATTGTGTAATCAGATGCATGCAAGCAGACTCTTGTACCTACACAGAGCCTCATTGACATCACTGGGGCATTGTACAGGTGCAGTAGCTCATTCATGTGCATGCAACTGAGGGTTCACAACCTCATGTACTGGAAACATTTTTATTGGATGCTTTAGCCCTCTGTGAGAAGCAAGCATTTCTAAGAATAGTTGTTAATCCTCAATGTTCCTTTAAGTTTCAGACACCATTCATTTATTCTACAATAGCTATCCACATCTGAAACAAGTGTTATCCAAGCTATTTATTACCTATTTATTGTATTTCACAAACTGTCAGCCATTAGCAGAGGAGACACAGTAGAGTAACTCAGAACTGGGTTGTCACAGAAGCATACAGATCATCAAGATGTTCCTGTGAGAGAGAGGACATTTCTGGCTCTTCCAAAGCACCAAAGATAGAAATATTTTTAAAATCTCTGAAATACTCCTAGGATCACAAATATAAACCGCACATATAGCAGAGCAGGTTTGGTGAGGATTCAAAGAGCAAAGTGTAAGTGTAAAGGGAGTGGGCCACATCCTCTGGTAGTGTAAGTCAGCGACACTGATTTACACCAGCTGAGGATGTGACCCAGTATTTCAAAACAAGCATGGCTGTAGCTGTGCTTTCCCCCAAAATATTCTGATTGCGCCATTCAACAAGTCATTTAAAATATATATTGGCCATTACACAGCTACGGGGTCAATTTGTAAGATAGGCGTACCAATGGGAGCAAATAGCAGTTACATACTCTCAGCATCTCACAGAATCATAGAAAACTGTATTGCTGGAAGAGAGCCTGCACTGAAGTGGAACTAAGTATTATCTAGACCATTCCTGACAGGTGTTTGTCTAACCTGCTCTTAAAAACCTCCAGTGATGGAGATTCCACAACCTCCCTAGGTAATTTGTTCCAGTGCTTAACTACCCTGACAGGAAGTTTTCCCTAATATCTAACATAAGTCTCCCTTGCTTCAGTTTAAACCCATTACTTCTTGTCCTGTCCTCAGTGGACATGGAGAACAATATATCACCCTCCTCTTTATAACAACCTTTTACGTACTTGAACACTGTTATCATGTCCTCCCTCAGGCTTCTCTTCTCCAGACTAAGCAAACCCAGGTTTTTTTCAACCTCTCCTCATAGGTCATGTTTTCTAGACTGTTAGTCATTTTTGTTGCTCTCTCTGGACTTTTTCCAGTTTGTCCACATCTTTCCCAAAGTGTGGTGCCCAGAACTGGACACATACTCCAGCTGAGGCCTTAGCTATGCTGAGTAGAGTAGAAGAATTACTTCTCATGTCTTGCTTACAACACTGATCTCAGAATGATGTTCCCTTTTTTTGAAACTGGATTACATTGTTGACTCATATTTGGTTTGTGATCCACTATAACCCCTGGATTCTTTTCTATAGTACTCCTCCCTAGGGAGTCATTTTGTATTTGTACAATTAATTATTCCTTCCTAAGTGTAGCACTTTGCATTTGTCCTTATTAAATTTCATCCTATTTATTTCAGACCATTTCTCCAGTTTGTCAAGATCATTTTGAATTCTAGTCCTGTCCTCCAAAGCATGTGCAATCTTCCCAGTGTGGTATTGTCCTCAGACTTTATATTATAAGTTCACTTTTTATGCCATTATCCAAATAATTTATGAAGATATTGAATAGAACTGGTCCCAGGACCGATCTCTCCACAACCTTGCTCAATAAGCCTTTCCAGCTTGACTGTAAACCATTGATAACTACTATCTGAGTATGGTTTTCTAACCATTTTGTACTCTCCTTCTAGTAGGTTCATCTAGGCTATATTTCCCTAGTTTGCTATGAGAAGTTCATGTGAGACAGTACTAAAGCCTTACTAAAGTCAAGATATATTGCATCTTCTTCTTCCCTCCCCCCATCCACAAAGCTTGTTACCCTGCAAAAGAAGAATATTAGGTTGGTTTGACATGATTTATTCTTGATCAGTGCATGTTGACTTACTTATCACCTTATTATCTTCTAGGTGCTTGCAGACTGATTGATATTTGCTCCATTATCTTTCTGGGTACTGAAGTTAAGCTGACTGGTCTATAATTCTCTGGGTTATTCTTATTCCCCTTTTTACAGATGGATACTATACTTGCTCTTTTACAGTCCTCTATGATCAATCCTGTCCTCCATGAGTTCTCAAGACTAATCACTAATGGCTCAGAGATCTCTTCAGCCACTTCTTAAGTATTCTAGGATATTTTTTTGGTCAGGTTCTGCCAACTTGAAGATATCTAATTTATCCTTAACCTTTTTCTTTCCCTATTTTAGCCTCAGATCCTACCCCATTTAAACTGTTCGTTCACTGCTAACCTTTTTGGTGAAAACTGAAACAATGCTGCTTTTTCTGCTATTGTTTCTCTCTCCTCATTGAGTAATGGACCTCTACTCTCTCCTTGGTCTTCCTCTTGCTTCTAATGTATTTGTAAAATGTTTTCTTGTTACCCTTTATGTCAGTCTTTATATCAGTCTCACTGTGTTTCTTGATAGGCATAAAGAGGAAGTGGAATATGAGATGTGAGAAATCACAAACACTGTTAATGCCTTTTCTTTCTTATTTGTTAATATATTTTATTCAGTCTTACCCAGAATGAATAATGCAAAGAACTATATTTGAATAATACTATAGGTGTAATTTGGCTGTAGATCTGCAAACAGAAAGGAGGTTTGGTCAGAAACCTAAATATCCCATTAACCTCAATATTCACCAGTTCATGTAACTATTTGACAATTTCTGGGTGACCAGATATGAAAAGTACTGGTCTTTTGGTGTTGGGATTGTGGTCCAAGTCCCAGATGGATCCAACATATTGTCTAATTATGGATCCCAAACTTGCCTTATCATGGATAAGTAAACATGTTTATTTTAATTCAGAACCAGGCTAGAGCTAACCAGAGACTTACCTTCTGGTTCATCTCAGACCAAAGTGAGCTTTTAAAATCAGAATTAAATTTATTGGCAATGACACAGTATGGTAAGCAAATATTCAAGAAAATTATTTTTATCTCCATTGATTCCAGGACTTCATCAGCATAGAATCATAAGGGTGAAATCCTGCAAATCCTGCTACAAACTTCCTGTGTGAATTAGCTACAAATTTCCTGTGTGACCTTGGGCAAATCATTTAATCTACCCTGTCCCGCAGTTCCCAGCCTATAAAAATATGACGATAGTACCTCCCTACTACTTTGCAGAAGTGTTGTGAGGCTAAAAAGTTCATTGAGAACTGTGAGGTGGTCAGATACTATGGGGACAAGGATCATATATATATGACTGTAGCATTCACTATAACAGCACTGGCAATAATTAGCTTACAGACACTCTAAGAAAAGAAGTATAAATGTGCTTTGTTGTTTGAGGAATATTTTGAGGATTGAAAGTTAAGCCATTTCACGTTTCACAGTGACCAGGATGCCCTCCTCCCCTCGCTCCCCAGCTTGGTAGAGGTCTAGCTCCTTTGCTATTGATCTGTTTTTGTCAATACTTTCCTCTCTCAAGTGTTCCTGTTTTACTATGCAGTATCATTTGTCTTAAAAGGTTTCCTCAACACAAAGGGTCAGTCTGTAAATGGAAAGCATTAATTCTGTGGTGCCAGCTAGATGTCAACAGGTACTTTCTGCAGCACCAAAATGGTGGCTTCACAAAGGTTCTAATAAAAAATATCCTCGTGGGAGGAAATGTTTATTCTGAAAGAGGATGGTTTCACTATTTACTAGATTTCCAGTGGGGATACATGAAAAGGTGGATCATTTCCCATGGAGAGATGTTATCAGATTGATTCAGTGCTACTAAAATGGAAAGAGTCAATTATTAGAGCTTGCTCCAAACAGTTGTCTGCCCCAGAACAGTACACATCTGGATGAAAGCAGGAGTACATTAAATAGCAAATACTGTCAATACAATGCAAATAATCACCCTCTTTAATAAAGAGGAAAGTATGCTCCTTTACTGGCTATTTGATAAATAAAAAATGGGAAGCTTGTGATTTTATATTTACAGGGGGAGTATGGATTGAAGATACACAAAATAAAATCTTTTATGCAAGAGGAATGTCAATGACATGAGTCAAACAGCAGCCTTAGTTTGACCTTTCCACTATGTGAGTGAAAATATTTATAACCTAAGCAATTAGGTGAAAATGTGAAAGCCTTTGAATGGATTAAGAAAGTGATCTTAGAGGTCAAATAGGCAGAATCTTTTGCTGATATATAAATATCCTCAGCGTTCCAGTAGGTATGGGCAATAGCAGGTAGAAGACAGTTTTTAAAAAGCTGGAACAGTTTTTATAGTGGGGGTGTTGATGAAGGAAACCATTGAAACCATGTATTTGGTGTTCATTTTTACTACTTCAAGCCAAAGGATGCGGCAGCACCCCCAGCACCCATACTTCCAGCGCAACTGATTGCTAGTAGGAGGCGATATCCTGTCATTATATTACCTCTGTATGTGGAACTGGTGCTGGCATACTGTGTCCAGTTCTGTTGGCCACAATTCAAGGAGAATGTTGATACACTGGAAAGAATTCAGAGAAGAGCCACAACAATGATTAAAGGATTAGAAAACATGTCTTAGTGATAGAATCAAGGAGCTCAATCTATATATCTTAACAAAGAGAAGGTTAAGGGGTGATTTGTTAGTCTATAATTACCTACATGGGGAACAAATAGTTAATAACGGGCTTTTCAGTCTAGTAGAAAAAAGTATAACATGATTCAGTGGCTGGAGGTTGAAACTAGACAAATTCAGACTGGAAATAAGGCATACATTTTTAACTGAGAGTAATTAGACAACTTTACCAAGGGTTGTGGTGGATTCTCCATCACTGGCAATTTTTAAATCAAGATTGGCTGTTTTTCTAAAAGATATGTTCTAGGAATTCTTTTGGGACAGTTCTATGGCCTGTGGTATACAGGAGATCAGAGTAGATGATCACAATGGTCCAGTCTGGCCTTAGAATCTATGAATACTGTATGTATATTTCTCAACTTCAAAACACTGAGAAATCTTCAATCCTGATGTTAAAGGGGAAAAAATGAGGTTGAAAAATGTAAGTTTAAATCCCTGGGAATGAGGTATGTTTTCTAACAAGAAATCTCATTTCTCATAGACCCATGGTTGTCCTCTCAGTTGTGGAAGATTAAATACCCTGTCTCTATTATTGTGGTTACTTTCATTTATCTGTCTGGGAATGCACTAGAATCAAGTGGGACTGCAGGACTTGGAGCTGCAGACTCACTTTATCATGTACAAAATATTGAGATGTGCACTAATATATGGTATAGACTAAGACAATTTTAGTCATTTTCTAAGGACAGCACTTTCTTTGACAATTTAACTGCTTTTGTTTTGTTTTTTACATATATTTGCATGGGAGGCTCTTGCAGGAGGCCAGGAGGCAAATAAAGCAAGATTCCCCTTGGCTCTGTGCCTGCTGGGGAAGCCCTTCTATGTTGGTAATATTCCCCAGGGGGGCATAGGGCTGATTTACATCCACTTTACACTGGTAAAGCCAACATAAAAAGGCCACCTGGCACCAAATAGTCAGGCACAGGGAATCTACCTATTGCAGCACCTTAGAATTTGGTGTGGAATCTGAGTGGCACACACATACAGACATGCACATACAGACCTGAATATGGTTTTAAAATATTATAAGCTATTATTAAGTCCAAACATGGCAAACCTAGAAATTACCCAATGTTGGCATGTAATAGCCAGGGACAATTTGGCTGAGACAATTGCTTTGATGCTCCTGTAGTTGCTTTAGTTGAAGGTGACAGAACACAGGTGAAGTAGTGGGTCCCACTTGGGATCTCCATGGCCAACTGGAGAAGAGTAAGTCTCAGGCCAGGTCTACACTACAGATCTATATTGGCATAACTATGTTGCTCGGGGATGTGAAAAATCCACACCTCTGAGCGATGTAGTTATACCAGCCTAATGCAGTTAGGTCGCTATAATCCACCTCCCATAGTTAGAAAGTAGTTAATCCACCTTCCATCGACACAGCCTTCACCTTTCCAGGAGGTGGATTAACTACACCAACGGGAGAAGCTCTCCCATCAGCGTAGGAGCATCTTCACTTAAGTGCTAGAGCAGCACAGCTGCATCAGTGCAGCTGCCCCGACGCAGCGTCTTAAGTGTAGACCTGCCCTCAGTCCCCACAGCATGAACAGCACAGGTGCAGAAAGTTACTTACCAATGTCAGTTCTTCTGTTGCACAGGAGATGTGATGGGAGTGAACAGGTTAAGAGGCAGAAACTAGAGCCAGAGGGTGGGGTGGAGAACGAGTCTTAATTCAGCTGAAAGACCACAATGCTTGAAGAAAAAAATCATTAGAACTAGCTGGAAATTCATCTAAATTAAATTGCGTAAAATCATAAAAAACAGACTTCCCCCCATTTTGCAACCAGGTCTAATTATCATCTGGGAAATCTATTTCAGAATTCCAGGCAAGATATTTATGCAGCAGACACTAAATATAGTAATAAAACTTTCAGACAATACCAGGATAAGCTTTTCACACTGAAGATTTCTATTTAGGACATGTATCACGGTCATGCATGGAGAAACTTGTCATAGTGGGTTCAGAATTGTCTGAAGGACATCAGGGGTGGGGAGGGGGGGGAGTCAATGGAACTTTTGAACATGGAAAGTGAGAAATTGGGCAACATGGGAATTAGACCTGGTTACACCATTTTCATTTTGGTAATGGGCAAGCCATTATGCACTATCAGTACAGAAGAATAAAAAACTCTGCTTTGTAATATACTATTCAGTGGTTCCAGAATAGTGGAAATTCTACTGAAAGATGACAAATCAAGAAGTAAATCAACCATTGCTCAGGTTAATTTCTGTTATCTGATCACCAGCACCAGATGTCAATGATAGAAGCTGAGATCATTTGACACAGAGAACCCTTTAAAGCCATCTAAATAGCACAATTTATCAGTCACTTTGATCATGGGTTTCAAGCACAGGTCATTGGCTTCATAAGATGTTTGGCTATAAAACCTATAAGGCCAACAAGCCTTCCAATTATCCTTCATTAGCCAAACTATTAGCCAAACCACCCTTCCTGCAATTCTACGCATGCAGCTGAATTAACACAAGAGATTAATTTATTTCTGTAATAACAGCAAAGAGACATTCTTTTCAGAGACACTCGCCATAATTGCACTGAAGGGGGGAAAAAATTCTTTGATCCCAGAGACATTCTGTCATACTGAGGATGGGTGCAAATGTATCATAAAAGTCAACTTCGGTACTTCTACCAGAAATGGTGTCTCCCTTTCAGAGACATAAGTCAATCAAATTGACATTTTCACTTAACATTGTAAAATCCAAGAGATTTTTCCCCCCACTGTAATCTAAGCAAGGTCATCAAATGCATATTCTTTTGTAGATGTGGCAGAACAGAATTGCTGCCCAGAACTAAATCAGTGCTAGGAGAACTATTTATTTTTTATACAGTGATTCTGGTTCTACAGGGCAAATTCCTAGGCACCTGTTTAGGTAGCTTTATGGCCCTGAAATAGGGTTACCAACCCCATACTGAGCATACACAGAGGCGGGAGGAAAGTCTCTCCTGTTTACAAGCAAGCAGCTTGATCAGAACCCCACACAGCTGCCAAAGCTGCCAACCATGGAGGCAGGCGCCCAAAACGGCAACCACTACAGAAAAACCAGGCCTCTCTGAAGGAGAGAGTACAGAGAAGGAAAGGGAGGCCGGCAGGCAGGCCTGGGATAGCAAAGGGGTGACAGCCCTGCACCAAGCTGCCTCCAGGAAAGCAGCAAGGAGACTGCAAGCCCAAAAAATGAAGGAATGATAGATTTAATTGGAGGTGAGGATCCAGGGACTGACCTGACTGAGGGCAAACTAAGGAGGGTCAGTCAGAAGAAGCTCAGAACCCTTGAAAGACCACACTAAGAGGTGGTGACAGGTCCCTACTGAGTGGCACTAAGGGGTTGTTTCAAAGACTAGCATCTGGCCCACTGGGCTCTGAATTATTTGTAAACTCTGAGCAAACATATCTAGGAGTCAACATAGACAGCTCCGTGATGGTGGCTTAATGTGCAGTAGTAGTCATTAAAGTGTGTAAAGTGTGTTGGACGGTATTAGGAATGGGATAGAGAATAACAGGGAAAATCATATACATCTACATTCATTGCTCCATCTTCACCTTGAATGCTGTGTTCCATTTGGCTCACCATACAAGGCAAAGCAGAAACAGCCGAGAGAAGGGCAACAAAGTAATTAGTCATTATGGGAAGCACAGGAGGCTTCCACAAAGGAAGACATTACGACTGGTAAAATATGGTTTGGAAAGAGGATCTATAAGAGACTAATATAAGGAATGGTATAGAGAAGGCCAGTCATAGACTCCAATTTACACTTTCCCCCAATACAACAGAAATAAACCTACTCTTCCTAAAATCCTGTTTCTTGCTACATTTGGGGGGAATTTACAGGAAAAGTGCCACCACTGAGAATGCAGGGTAGAAAATGCCTAATTCTAAATGAGATCTCTCCTGATCTTTCATATCATTAGGATGAACTGTTCTGTTGAATGAAAGAAGGGAAGTCTCTCTGTCTAGTGGTTAAAACATTGGGCAGGAATCAGGGCTCTTAGGTTCTATTCTTCTGACATGAGTTCTTCCATTTACTGAAGTGATCATGGATATGTTACTTAGGGCTCGATGCTGTCCTATGTGCTGACAGGCACATTACAGGGGTGCAGAGAGATGCACATCAGCAAGCTTCCCAAGAGGGAATTTCGGGTGACTAGTCCAGAGTTTCCTCCTGTTGGCTTTTAAGCAGTACACACCAGCATATCCACTACACTGGCCTCAAAGAGGCCACAGGCCATGAGCATAATTGGAATCCCTGAGTGAAAGGTTATTTCCCCCTACTGCCCCTCCAGGGTGCAAGCTACCCCACAGGGCCAAGCAAGAGGAAGGGCCATAGCAATGCTTCCCCATGCCTGGGTGAGTGGAGCTTACTGCGCACAGAAGGAAGGTGCAGCTGGTCCACTTGTCCTGTACTTTGGTGGGAATCCACCCACATGCATAGGGCTCTGCCTTACAGACCCAACTGAGCTCCATTAGTCTGCAGGGGAAATTCAACCTGACACGTAGGCCTTAGTATCACATTTCCATTATGGATGACCAGTCATTTCAGTAAGATATTGAAAGCAATTGATGTTGTATTAAAAATACATGTTATACGTGTTGCAATGAGAAAATCCTTTTTATTCAAGATAGAATGAAATAATGTCTCATTCCATCTTTAGACTCGCCAGCAAATCCCTCCTTCCAAAAATTATTATTATTACTCTGAGTTTACCAGGTTTGTTATTAAAACATAGCATAAGTCATGCCATTTGCACTTTATGTTTGCCAGCTTTAAAAGTGCCCTGCGGGGTTCACTTGGATCGAAGGGATTTGGTCATCCCAGTCTTTGGGCCCCACAGGAGGAAAGAGCATCACCGGATGAGAATGCGAAAGCAGCTGTACTTCCCCCTCACAGCTAAAGCAAGGTCATTGTGAGTTCTTGCTGAACCTTCAGCAATTGCAGAAACAAATGCACAAGCAGTAATTACTTGTTGATTACAACTAAAGGGTTGCCTTTTTTCCCCAACAACTTCAAATGTAGTTGCCAAATTCTCGGCAAGCTGAAATTTACCTTGAAACAATTATGAAATGAATCATGCAACTACTGATACAGTTGTGTGTTCCTTAGATACACCTATAGTATGGCAGTCATTCACATCTGTAAACAACAAACTACATTGGTGCAATTGTCTGTTCTATTCTGAATTCATTGCATGCAACATACTCCGATTGAAAGTGCTCCTAAGGCTGGAGTAATCTCCATGGCCCTTGTGCCCCTCCCTCTTCTCTGAGTGGCAGATCCATATGACAGTGGATCCTACAGCTTCAACTCCAGCCCAAAGCACCTGCATACTCCACCCAAAAGGGCTGCTAGAGCTCCATGGCTCAGAGGAGGTGCACCCAGTATCTCACACATGTAACGAGAGAACATCTGGGCCTAAGTTAGTACTGTTCATCCATTGAGACTGCATATGCACAGGGAAGAAATTGGACCAATGAAGGGTCTTAGCTCTCTGTCTGTATTTTCTGGTCTCCAGAAGCACGTGGCCAGCTGAGAGTTCTCTTGCTCAAAGGAGCAGTATTGCTTTTATGCTCCTGATGGTTGATAAACTACGACCACTGTTGCCAACTCTTGTGATTTTATTGCAAGTCTTGCAATATTTGGTGTGTTTCAGAAAGCCCAAGTTCCTAGAGTCACATGATTAGGTGAGACTCTCGGTTTTTCATTTTAAACAGTAAGTTCCTAGTCCTCATAGTTGCAGAGGAAAGCTTGAAAACATGACCGGAGTGTAAACCTAAAAGCTCAAAAACAGGAGGCAAATACAAATATAAAGAATCCAACAGTTATTATTTTTAAAAAACCTCATAGTTTTAAACCCAATCTCATTATTTTGGGGACCGGATTCATGATTTTTGAATGTTTGAGGCTGCTAGTATGGCATGACTGAATAAAAGCCTAAAGAGGCAAAGTGCACTTCCTCAAAGTTCAATGCTTGCTCTGAAGCAAACTCTTGTTCTAACTCCTGGATGCAGTTTTCTTGCCATTTGTGATATGATGCCTTGACTGACTCTTTCATTACTGTTACATAAAGTTTCCCCAATCTTCTTGTCTCTCAGCTCAGGATAAAGTTCACTGTTTATTCACAAACATTAGACATACAGCTCATAGATAGCATAGCACTGAACATAATTGATGCAGCAACTTTCAAACACTTCAGATGGGGTAAAGTTGCGTTTACCACAAATAGGAGAGAAGGAAGTGACAGCCTTTCTAATACCTCTATGGAGCTTCAAGGAGCCTACTGTGCAAAAAGATCTCTCTCCAATGGTGGTACCACACTAGTAAAGACTTCATCACAACCTGAGGGACGGTTTGGGCTCTTTCCAGTTCTAACTCTCTGTAAAATTCCAGCTGGTTTCCTGCTGAAGAACAAACTACCTGACAAGTGAACAGAATAAAAACAAACGTGAATGTTCTTGGTCTTGAGCCTGCTGAGTGACTGTTTGTCTAACGTCACCTGTTTGTGTATGTAAAACAAAGCAGGGGCAGCCCATCACTGCCTTTATTCCCTCTGTACACCAAGCTTGCAGAGATTTTTCATTATGCAAATCATTGGCAACCTGCAGTAGATTCTCCCCTCCTCATTTTTTATTTTAAAGCTCAATAACAGTGGAAAGTCATCTGCGGAGCGGGTTTGTTTGTTTTTTAAATGTTTGGCATGGATTTAATTTCACAGTATCAGAAGCTGCACAGCTAGTGTAAACAGAAATATTTTGTCGTGCCAAGCGTAAGCAGTGGTCTGAATGAGTTCTCCCCTGCCTCTATTGATAAACTGTGGGAAAATACTTCTTCTGGAACAGACTGTATTCCCACAGACACACCTACTTTGTCCTGTGATCAGCTGTTTAGACCGGTCTGCCAAAGTGACCAATTTCAGCTGTTCTGAGTTAAGACTCACTTTCATCTGCAAACCAGCCTGCTATGCAGCTCTGAATTTTGCTCCAGCAAAATCTGGATTCTTAAGTAGCCACAGTAGTGAAATGTGTTTCTTAGCCTTCATGCCAAATGAAGATGATTATGTTCCTTTCTTGTGAATGCAGGGCTCACTTTGGTTGTCCACACCTTTGCTACCACAATTACATTTTTGCAGTGCCTTTTGCAAAACTTTAAACCATTGGGACATTTCCAGCAAATTATCCTAGCCTGCTTATTAAATGAGGCTTTAGAGAGAGAATATAACATGAGCAGCACTGGCTTCCAGCTGATTTCTGAGTGATGTTTAAAGTGTTGGGCCGTTAAAGCCTTAAATGCTTGGGGGTTCTAGCTGTCTGAGAGATCCTCTCTGGAGTAGTACTGCGGTAGCAGACAGGTTATCTGAGATGCTCACACTGACAAACTGGTAGAAATGGGAAGAGCTTTATCAAAGTCAGAGTTTGTTGAGCTTCAGGACATCCTTCAAGGTTTGCTTGAGTTCCTTTTTGGGGCGGGGGGATGGGATTGTAGGAGGGAGAGGATGGCTGGGACAGATGGAATGGGTGTAGGGAGGTTGGACTTCAGAGTATTTGGACTGAGAAGAAATAAGTTCAGGTCTTTCTTCTTTGGAGTAATGTGTGCTGTTATTAACAATGGTGACCTTGCTTAGATGCACAGTTTAGGATGTTTTTCTGTTGTTGTTGTTTGTTTTCCCCGTGGGGTATGAAACAACTGGTACAGAATTCCAATGCATTTGTTTACAAGTGGATTTTAAGTGTATGAAAAGTTTGTAATATGCCCATTTATACTGTTGTGTATCAAACAACTCATATATGAATCAAAGTTCCCTTGAAATCTTTACATGTGTCTAAAAGGGACTTTCAAGTAAAGGACCCCTAGTCCTACAAACTTTACTCAGGCAAAATTCCAAGTGGTGTCAAGAAATTTGAAATTGCAGAAGCAGGGAGTTCTTTTCAAATGTGGCCTCCAAAGCATTTATATAGTGGGTGAACAGTTTTATGAAGTTCTTTTTGAATTACGAAAGAACTTGTTATAGTAATTTTTAAAAACGGAGCTTGAAAAAGGACTAGCTGATTGCATGGAAATATGCTTCATCTTATTAAAAGGTATGCAATATTCAAGAGGCGCAGATATGAATTTTGATTAGATTTTATCTTAAAATCTTGAGGCTTTTTGCTATCCAGATTACTAGGTGCTCTACTCTGAATGCTAGTGGAGGTAGGGTATGCATGTCTTTCCAACATTTGTAATAACCTGATCCATGATTGTAAATTATTAGATAAATCTTCTCTGTGAAAAACCAAACATCACAGGAATTACCTGATTTTCCAGGCAACTATTAGATTAGACTAAGAGCTAACGTGCCAAATTGTCATTGGTAATGTCCTTCCAGACAACTGTAGAGAGTATTAAGGCAGTGTAGACTCATGCATATCAAGTGCTGACCATGCAAATGAATTAGCAAAGGGAAATCTTGTCTTTATTCCAGTTTGTTTTCCCACAGCAATGCACACGTCTTCAAATATTGGGTAAGCGTCCAAGAGACTCCAAGGTGCCACAAGTACTCCTTTTCTTTTTGCGAATACAGACTAACACGGCCGTTACTCTGAAACCCTTATGCGGTTATATACTCCTTTTCTTTTTGCGAATACAGACTAACACGGCTGTTACTCTGAAACCCTTATGCGGTTATATTCTATGCTTTGGCTCTGATTTAGAAGAGCAAATAATCACACGCTTACATCCATTCCTGTTCAGGAAGGGTATTAGAGAATGAGTTTAAGTCCCATTGATTTCAATTGGACTTAGGTATCTGCTTGTGTACTTCCTGAATTGGGCCCTTAATTTGCAAGTGTAAGCAGGGCCCGAATGAGCTCTTCCCTGACATCTAGTGATGAGCTGTGGGGAAAAGACTTTAGGACCAGACCATAGTTACATGAACACATTTACTCTGCTAGGTATTCAGCAGACAAACCTGTGTTGCCAAAGTGATCAATTTTGACTGGTGTTGGGTTACAAATCACTTTAGTATGGAATGCCCGGGCACTGAAATGTTGTTGTTCTTCTTGTCTGAGTAAAGGGTAGCCAAACTGTACTTAGCTTGCCCTGATTGAGGGGGTCGCCCTCAACTGAACTGCACTTGCTAAGCAGGGATGCCAAATCCCAGTGAAAAGAGAGAGGGGGTGGGGAGACAGGTGTTCCTACCTGGTGGTATGGGCTCTGCCTAAGAGTCTTAGATGCCATTTGAAGCTCCCCCTCTCCATTGTTTAAAGACAAAGCTGATTACTTTCAACTGAGAGTCTTTTGTTGTGATCGCTAGAGCTGAAATCACAGATAACCAGGTCTCAGTTCTCAGCCTTAGACCTGCTGTGGGACAGTGTTTCAGTGACTGTACTAGCAGTGAGGTTCTCCACTGACTGCTGAAATCATTGACAGCTGGGTGGGACCTCCAGGAGTGGCATCACAGAGGTGGCAATAGAGAGGCAAGTGACAGAGAAAGAGATGATGCAGCGTCCAACAGCAGCGGAGTGAATGATGGCGCAGAGGTAGGCGTCAGCAACACAGAGTGAACGGCAGCAACTGTGAGCCAATTGCGGGGGTGGTGGCGGCAGCAGTTGAGGTGGGAGGTAAACTCACGTGAATGCCCCTCTGACCTTTGGGGGGTCTTCACTGAGCGGGGACAGCATCTGTGAGCGTGGTGCAATAGAGGGAGAGAGGAGTGGCATGTGAAAGGTCCATTTGCTTGCTGGACTTTCACAGAGCAAGGTGAGAAACTGAGGTAAAGGACACTACCCAACATACTCTTACATTTGCATGTTTTTTTGGAATATGGTTGTGGTGTTTCCCAAACTAATGCTTGGTTGCCTTTCAATAAAAGTTCTTATTTGTTATACACAGACTCAATGCTTACAAGAGGGGAAGTATTGCCTCTTAGTGGAACCCTGGGATTGTGCTAAATTTTCTCAGATTACTGTGTGGGAGCTGAAGCCAATTCTGTTTTGCATTGTTAAGAGGAGCCCCTAGATAGTGAACCTGGCCCTTGGCAGAAGGATTATGCAAGCAAATCTCCCATATCCCTGGGTGAGCTATACAAGGATCAATTCTGATTCCACTGACACCAGCTTTATACTGATTTAGCTTCTCTGAACACTCAAAAACCTCTTCCAACTTTGCTATTGCCTGAATGCACCGAAGTATGTAATTGAAACACAGATTAAAAATTCAGTTTTAAAACACTTCCATTTTTGTTTCCAGCTTGCCTTCCTCATGAAGCATGTATAATCTTTGAGAATCAATAGTTTAATATGCACAGCTTTAATATGATTTTTCCATTAATCTGTGACAAGCCATGAAATATAATTTTCAGGCATGACCACCCTATGAAGCTTGTCAGTTCTGAGCATAATTGATGTGGGGAGAGAGCACGCTACTCCAAAAATTACCTCACTGTATTAAAGGCACCTTACTCACTAATTTGAGCAATATTCTTGGTGGTGGTGTTTCATTAAAGCATCCTTTACACAAATTTGAAATGTTAATTTTAGCAGAAGGGATCTAATGGATTTATTCCATTAACTTACACGCTTTTAATACATTTTTAATTAGATATTACTATTAACAGGCATGTTACAGAAATTTACAGAAGGCGCTATTAAATATTCAAGGGCTTGAACATTATGTGTCACATTCTCTACTATACTCACTTGTGCTGATGGTAGGGAAGACAGCAGGGAGCTGTTTTTGACTTCCTGATTCTCTGCCCCAGCCCTGACTCTAATACAAGCTAGAGCAATTTGAAGGCTTCTTTCATTCACCTCAGAACTGTTCACCCATCCACAGGAATCGAATATGCTTTTCAGCCCTCTTCTGAAATGTTGATTGCAATACAGATGAAAGAACTGACCGCAGAGGGCCAAACTGATATTTGTTCATGATGCTTGTGCAGGAATTAGGGATATGGTACACCCTTTACTGTCGCGATCAGGTTTCCCAGATCACCTGTCACAGCGTGGGGGTCAGGAGGCACAGCATACACCTGAGGAATGGGTACCCATTTATAGGCTGTGGGGAAAGGTGGGGAGGCCAGAGACCGAAGTACTGAGACAGTTATTTTTGATGGGATTCACTGTAGAACGTAGAAAGCTGCCCTACATGAAAGAACCATAAATCTTGGTGGATACTTTCCCCCTCTTTGACAAATTATACTCTAATTATGCACAACGATGCAGATGGTTGCATTTGGAAAATGCTGTGTATTTACAATTAAATGAGAAATTATGTTTGTTTCTAATTTGGTACAAATGTTTTCTCTGCAATGCGGTTCATTTTTTGGATTGTAACTCTTGATTAGTTGATGTGAAGGGTTTCTTAAATATGCTGAATGGTCTGCTGTGCAAGTGGATGGGATAGGAGTAGCTGGTGGATTCAGGGAGTTAAAGTATAATTAGGTCTCTTTTGGTAGTTCTGAATATCAGCCATACTACAGTGTATCATGATGTATAGCTTACAGGTACATAGCCTTTAGCTTGTCATGCTGAGTGTCTGGAGAGGCTCATGGCCATGACTGCCTACACCAGGGCAGGCTGTCAAAAACCGGCAGACACCCCCAGCTGGTGGGATGTTCTATAATTAGATTTCACCGACTCAATAACAAATGTGAACTCCTGGATCACTATAAGTCTTACCATGGAGTCACAGACAGTCCCCTTAGACTCTCCAGTCTATCTTGCCACCCAGGCAAGCTGGATTTAATGATAAATGGTCACTTACATCAAAAAATCACAAAATATTCAGGTTGCTTCCAGTCCCAAGAGACCAGTCATTTACCCCAGATCAATTGGTACCTTAGATCTTACACCAAGACAATGCCTGTAGCCAATCCTGTAATAAATTATCTAAAGGTTTATTAACTAGGAAAAAAGAAATGAAAGTTATTTGCAGGTTAAAGCAGGCAAGCATATAACACAAATGAATTGCAATCTAAATCCTAACAGTGACAGAGTTGTAGTGGTCTGTCCAATCAAGATGTCTTTCAGGGCAAACCGTAGGGGATCTCTTGCTTCCCTTTAAAGTCTCTGGCCCTGTGAGAGTTCAAACAGCAAAGAGATGACAAATTTTCTTGTACCCGCTTTTATCTTTTACATTGGCTTTGCATGTAGCATTTCCAAGGTGGGATAGGGCCACTCATCAGTCCTTTGTATTGTGATGTTTCTTAATGGCCCATTTAATCTTGTTAGGCCTCCTTAATGGGAGGAGTAGGGGAGGGAACTATTCCCATGCCTGGGTTCACAAGTGCAGAGCAAATATTTTTAGTTATAAAGCAAAACTTACATATTTCTTTAAAGCGTGGACTATAGACATTATAAGTGAGATTAATGCATGCAGCAATTTACAAGCATTTCACAGAACCTAAACACTAAATATATTCATATAAGACTAATACCTATTTTGAACAAAACTAACATACTGGTGAGCTGGTTTGGTTTCCAGCTATGTCAGTTCTTAGCTGACACCTACAGCCTGGGCCAGAGCTGGCAATTGGTTTCCCAGCATCACATAGGTATATTAGGAAGGCATGAAGGAGGATGCTTGGTTTGTGGGCATGTATGGAAGCCTGGCAAACCCTTTGTGGCATAGACTGTACTTTCATTGCATGAGTGCACAGTGCATACTGCAGTGGGGCTCCAATGGCTGATTGGGGGCCCTGGGTACTAATGAAATACAAATTTGATAATAAAGTGTTAGTCTTGGTTTGCAACGCCAGTATGAATTGATGTATATCCTGAGTCCAGCTTAGAGGTCTCAAAATGCTTAATTCCCCAGGATCTAAAGTACTATACCTATGCATTATGGGGGTTTAATTCCATGAGAAGGTTCTAGTGACACACACACTAGGGTCCCCTATTCTTCCTGTATCATTCAGATTCAAAATGCCCCATTTTACCTTCTGTTGCGTTCAGCACCCGCTTGCCCTTCCATTCATCTTCTCATCATGTTACTACTATCTCCTTTTGCACCTCTTTGTTGCTAGAGATGCTCTCATCACTGGTTAAAGATCTCCAATTTACTTTTACTATAGCCATCTGATCTAATGGAAGCATCTGATCTTCACCTCTGGGAGCAGCTGGTGTTCTCCTATAATGGCCTCCCCTTACCACTCCGGTTACTCTTCATCTGATGTCACTGTAACAAAACAAATGCTTGTGTTGGCTGGTTAAGTCTCCTTGTATGTGGCATGACAGTGCGTCTCTGAATTAAACATAGTTTTATTTGAGTTTAATACTTGCAACATGTTTTACAGGGCACCCCAGGTATTATATTTGTTTATGCTTGCAAGAATATTACTGTAACACAGCATCTTCAACACCTGAGTGAAGTAGCAACTGAGGAGATTCTTTGCCAATAAAGACAAATGCTATTTCTGCTTCACTTGTTCACCCAGGAAGTGAGTCAGTCACTCTCAGAAGAGGTTTTCCTATATTGGCATTGGGAGGTACGGCCTCTGACTCCTCTGGTATTTTTCCACTAAGACTTCCGAAACTCCGAGAAGTCCATTCGCTGATCATTTTACCAGAAAAGCTAACATTATCGCTTCTGAAGAGAAGTTATTTATTTTGACCCACTGTATCAGCAGCAGCAGCAGGGAACACATCTCTGATAAGTTCTGAGGAAGAGTGCCGTCTTCTGGTTTGTCCATCTACTGGGGAAATCTTACATCTCATGTGTGGCGAGGGATCCTTGACAGCAAATTTACACAAGCCACCACCCTCACTGTTGATGGCTGAATTTAAAAAATATTGGGACTCTCTTTCAGGGCCTCTCACCACCACCTGCCCTGAAAGTGAAGCAGTCTTGTCTGTGCCCACTGAAGCTAAGGTCCGTGAAACCAGCACCCTCTGATAGCACAAGGACTACCTTCCAGGACTCGCTCTCTCTGTACAGGAAGCAATAGGCACAGCCCAACCCTGAGTCCTTGCAACATCCCCAGCCCCTTATCCACTCAGCACTCACAGAATTACCAGGCTTGCTGGTCCCAAAGGAACAGTATACACCAGCCTGTAAAATTTAACTTAGCACAGAGCAGTTAGAAATGTCTATAGGGAAAACAAGAATATGTTTATTGTCAAAACCAGAGATTCAAGTAATAGTGAGTAAAAATACTGGAAACAAATAGTAACATATAAAACAAAATCATCATGTGCTTTCCAGAGACTAAACTTAACAGGTTAACCTCCTGGCTAAAGCAGTTTCCCTCCCAGTGTTCTCTCCAGCATTTTCAACCAAGCCTGGTTGAGCCTCCTTTTTCATTAAGGAAACTTGCTGTCCATTTAATTCCTAAGGGAAGGGTGACAGAATGTCTTCTTTGTCCCTTAAATATAGTAGAGCAAACCTCTGGGGTGCCCCTCAAGACAGGGTTCTGCGTCCCCTCACTCGCCCCACCCTTGTTTTACTCTTCCCCTTAGTTTCTTTCTTCGGAGTTCTCACAATCCTCCATTTGCATTCGGTTCAGACTGGTGAGTAGCGACCCATTGTGAACTATACAATTCTTAACTGACATGTAAACAGCTGGATAGACATATCTTATCTGACGGAAAACCTGTTTTTCACCTTTGCTGGTGACCTAACAGGGCCGACTCCAGCTTTTTTGCCACCCCAAGCGGCGAAGGAAAAAAAAAAGGAAAAACCCGATTAAGCTGCTGCCGAATTGCCACCGAAGAGGAAGAGAGGGAATGAAGGACTCGCCGCCGAATTGGCACTGAAGAGCCGGACATGCCGCCCCAATAACGCACGGAGTGCTGCCCCTTTCTATTGGCCGCCCCAGGTACCTGCTTCCTTCGCTGGTGCCTAGAGCCGGCCCTCTGACCTAGACACAGACTTTAAAAATATATTTTCAATATATACATGTTAGGAGCTTATTCCTTCACCCACTTACTTCCCTGGTCCTTCTCGCATGAACAGAGAGCAACAATACCCGAAGTGCAAAGGTGCAAACAATTCAATGTTTATTGGGGTAAACTTCCAGAAAACATGATTCCAGTTTCCTTCCTTAGTGTCCCCCTTCCCAGTTCTTACACCACAGAGCCTTACCTTTGTCCCTGTTCCCATTTCCCCCCCCTTAGCAAAACATGATTCCAATTTTCCCACCCCCATTCCCTGTTCCCATTCCCCCCCCGCCACACACACACTTCCTGATTGACTGCAGACTATATAGTAAAACTTGAGTTCTGCTTAGCTATACCTTAACCAGTCATTTTACTGAAATTTAACTAACCAATCCTAACATATTGTAACATGATTATTTAACCAATTATATCCCACCACCTTAATTAGTTTACACCCAGCAAAATTAATTATACAGCAGACAGGAACAAACACAGAACCAGACAGAGATTATACAGACAAACAATAGGGAAATGTGGACTACAGTGATAGAACAACACAGAAATGAGGATTTCACATCCCAGCTATTGATAAGTGAGTTCTTGCCAGACAGGATGCTATCAAACTAATTTTGCTTTTACGTTTTCTAGGCACTTCCCTTTCTCTGGAGGTGATAGGAGTACAATCCTGTCCTGATAATGCCTAACAGCCCAATAGCACCTTATTTCAATGTGACTACTTTGGAATGTGAGGAGGTGACCCGTCGCTTCCCAGCTTATGGCTGCCTCTGCCGCTTAGCCAAAGGCCTTAGCCTAAGAACAGGGCCTCTGACTGTCACAGTAAGAGAAGGCCCTTACACGGGCAGACAGTGATTTTGATTCTTTTTATACCTCTGTAACTAGCTAAGTGATAAGAATACACCTAAATTCTTAGAGTATAGGCATTTACAGACAGGCCTGAATATCTGTATCCTAACAATACATATTACTCTTTACACAGGATCTGTACAGACATTTCACAAGGGTATTGATGGCCAAAGTTGATGACAGGCTTTTATAAGGGATCTCACATGACACTCTATTGGAGAGTTAGAATGTACATACCAGAGTCCGGAGATTCCTATATCCCCTATGCACCCTCCTCTGCCTCCTCCCATCCCCCTTGTCAGTTGGCACTAAGATTCTTGGGTCACAAATACATAGCTAGATTGGTTTCCTTTGAGTGCTAACATGTTGGTTTTGTTGATACGCTGTGGGACTGGTGCCAGTTTCTATTTAAT
Organism: Lepidochelys olivacea; assembly: GCF_965140295.1. Taxonomy (NCBI): domain Eukaryota; kingdom Metazoa; phylum Chordata; order Testudines; family Cheloniidae; genus Lepidochelys; species Lepidochelys olivacea. The sequence goes on from NC_140411.1 coordinate 138,586,432, forward strand.
TTAGAGAGAGATGTTGTGTTAATATTGAATAAGGCTAACAAACTACACCAGGTACACCACCTGTAAAGATGCTGCCTTGTGGAGATATGCAACAACTGCAGGTGCCTGGGGTAGCTTTCACCTGACCTCCCAGCACACCAGCTCTCTGAAAGGCTTGCAGCACCAATGTGTTCATATCATCCCCAGACAAGAAGCTTCTGGAAGACCAGCTCTTTGGAGCTTCTTTTTGTTTGAGAGTATTTTGAACACTCGACTCCCTTTCCATCCCCACATCGTTCCCTTACTCTTCACCATTGGCTCACACGTGAGCCCTCTTGCAAGCCCATTCAAGGAGTAAGGGACACAAGGAGCCAACTCCTGACCCCAGACAACACATCATTATGTGGAGCTGCTTCAGGAACAGCATAGTAGTAGTTTTTCAGTATCATCCTTCCCCTCCTCCTGCCGCTGCCGAAGGAGTGGCTGTTGTAGCCACACCAGCTGCTCGGACCCAGTTCCACTGGCTTCTGTCTGGCTTCGATCACACATCCACAATGCACATCAAGAAAAATCCCAGAATGCACACAGCTCAGCAGCAAAGCAAAGGACCATGGGATACCCATTCAAACTGCCACATGCTTGGTGCTCACCAAGCCCTCATCACAATGCGAATTGAAACAGGGCGTAGCTCTCCTGTGTGCACATCTTACTGTGGCTTACATACTACACATCCGCTAGTGCATGTCAACTCAGTGCAAACTGAAAGCCTTTACTCTACTGCACAGGCTACCCATATCACTGAAGCCTAGATGGAGAGGAGAGAGTCCATTACTAAGTGGCTATTTCTACCTCTTATGTAGGTGGGAGGAGAATGGGTGGGCAAGGGTTCGGTGGACAGAACTTTGGTTTCAACCCCCCTGCCCAATACACCAGCCGACGCCCTCCAGAGCTGGTGCAGGAGCGAAATAATCTTTGCTGGCAAAAGGGCTGCTACAAATTACTCACTCCACCCCACACCCAGAGCAAAGGGAAGCATCAGACTGTGACTCTCGAAGGTCAGGTTCCTGCGTTGCTCCTGGGCCACTTCAGCCACACACTGGCCCTTACTTGCAAAGTTACAATCCTGTCTAGATGTTAGACAAGCCACAGCTCACTGCCCTGCATGATACGATGTGACCCCCAAGAGTGTTGTTACCAACATTTTAAGCGTTAAAACCACATTTTCACATAGCTATAGCAGCCCACAGCTGCTAGAAGGTTGTGTGCTCATTCTGAAAGATTTTTAGATTATTTTGCATATGGACAAATACTAGGGCCTCAAAACCGGTGCTGGCTGTAGGCTATTCTTGCTATCCTCATGTGGCTTTTCAGAATAAGGTAGCAGCACATGCCTACACTCCAGGACTTTAACATTTCCTTCTGTTATTCGAGAAGTGAGGGCTAGATTCAATAGAGAGAGCTAGGTGCCTAACTGCCTGTTTGGGTGCCTAAGTAAGTCCAGCATTTAGGCACTAGTAGCAATCAAAAAACCACCACTCAGCTGACACCTTGTCACCCCAGTCGACTAAATTTCTACCAGTGAATTTCCCTGGGCACCTCAGTTGCCACTGGTGGGCATGCACAAAACTAGCTAAGTCCTGTCACCACCAAGCAGCTTGGTGCCCTAGCTCATGCCTAAGCCTGGCAGGATTCTCAAGCTAGGCATTACCCTGCCTACCTCAGTAGGTGTACTCTGAGCAAACCTCTCTGCACAAGAGACATCCTGGGCCAGGTGTGGGTACCACTACGTGCAATAGCCCACTGACTAGAGCACTCAAGTTTGACTCTGCCTGAGGCGGAGCAGGGACTTGAACCCCGTACTTCCACACACCTGGTAAGTGTCCTACTCAGCAGACTAGTAGGTATTCTGGGGTAAGCATCACCTCTGGAAGCTGCTTCACTTTATATGACTAATTAAATATTTATTGGAGCAGGGCCTTGCTCCTGACTCTCCCACATCAAGTGGCCTAATCCTTGGGCTATAAAGTCAGTCTCTCATTGTCCCTCTCTGGCCCAATAAATATTTAAGATCGTTCCTGTTCCATTTTCTTGAATGTTCACTGAATCATTTCCCTGGGTGTCAGAACAGGTTTATCATATTGTCTCGTCCCTGTGTTTCTAAGCACCCTAGAGAGGTCTAAACAGCTAGGACCCAAACCTGCTCCTATCAAAATGAATGGCATAAATCCTATTGATTTCAATACAGCAGCATCTGAATTCATTTATGGAGTATACCAAGAACTCAACACCATGTTCAATCCAGTTCAAAACCTCAAAGTCAATGTTGTATTGCAAGTAAAAGTTTGTTGGGCTTATGGCTTTAAGACATGTCCAGCACAGTCCTGCGTAAATGCCTCATGCCCTTTTATTCCACTGAGAATGCTGTGAAATGACTTGGAAGACTGAAATGTTTCAGAGAGTAAGTTATTGGTATCCATTAAGATTCATGCAGGAGGTGGCACTTTATAGGTATCTTATGTAGTCATTTACAGCTGTACAAAGTAGATGCTAAATGCATGCTGCTAGCCATTTATGGTAGTACTTTGCAACTTCTTTGTACAGGTGCGAATGACTACACATAGAGCAAGGTGGAGAAAACTCTGTCCCAAGGAATTTACAGTCTAGGGGACACAAGAAGTCCAAATGATTGCAGTGAGACGATTTGTGTGAGCAAGAACTTTTCAAAACATAATGCACTGAACAATGATACAGATGCAAGAAAGTATGGAGACAGTACAGCAAAAACGGGTGGTTGTTTTTTTCTAAAGAAAGGCTCTGTAAGAGAGGATGGTTGCATGGCACAGGAGATGTGGAAACTAGAGTGGAGGGTGTCAAAGATGGCATCGAGAACCAAAGGCAGCAGTGTCTGTGCTAGGGAGGTCTCTCTCCTCTTTCTGCTGGAGCAATGGAGCCCAGCAGCTTGTTCCCCAAGAGCCTCAGCAACTGGTTCATATATTCAGGACTGTCTGTGCTAGAAGTCCCATACCCATTTCTCTTTTGTAAACAGGAACTGTGATTCCCCTCTCTGTGTAATGGAGGGGTCTGGGAGGGTCATGGGACCATCAGAGTTCATCAGGGAGAGAGAGGGAAGTTCTAACTCCATGCTTATTCAGCCCTTGGCTTTTTTCTGTTTTGAAGCTAAGATATGGGCTGTGCAGGAACAAGTGAAGTTGATGGGAGTGCCACAGAAATAGTGGCATCTTTAATCCTGCTTCCGGTGCCTATAATAGACTTTGTGTCTCTAAAGGAGAAGCATTAGGAACACCACTCATTAGACTCAGTCTTTGAAAGCAGATTGATTGGTTAGGTGATGAGATCACCTCAGGAGATGTGGAGTTTTAGTCCAGTTACTGGTAATGTCATTAACTCCTGCAACTTGTCAAATAACAATACACTGGAGTTCCTGGCTGGAAAGCCCAGCAGCCAGACTTGTTCCTAGTGAGTGACATTAATACTTTGAGACTAATAGTCTGATATCATTTGTCAGGATAAATTTGCAGTGAAAAATACTCTTACTGTATATCAACTCCAAGAGAGACCATCTGTGAATTATGCTGGCATAAATTAAAATAAGCAATTGAGCATAGCCTAGTGTGAATTGATACAGTGTTTTGTGCAATGAGGATGCTCAGCTATTTTTCAGTAATAAAAATAAAGCGGTGAAGTTATACAAGTCCTTTAGTACCAGCTGCCAAGTCAGCTCTGGTGTAAACAGATTAATTCCCACAGACTTCAGTGGGAGTTTTATCTACATACACCTGGTCTGAATTGAGTCCTGTGTTGTGGGTTTATTAACTATTTCAGTGTCATCATCTAAATGCAAGACATTTGTTGTGACACAGATCTAGGCTCTGGACATATGTCAGATGTCCTTGCACTCCAGCTACATTTTCTACACCTCACCATACACTACAGTAACACTTGAATGTGCTCAGAGTGTCTGTGCTCACGTATTACAATAGTGCTAAAGAAGGTGGGAGTAGGACCAACTCTTTTGTTCCCTTGTAATTTTGACTTAAATATTAATAATACTTCAGGTTTCAGAGTAACAGCCGTGTTAGTCTGTATTCGCAAAAAGAAAAGGAGTACTTGTGGCACCTTAGAGACTAACCAATTTATTTGAGCATAAGCTTTCATGAGCTACAGCTCATGCATCCGATGAAGTGAGCTGTAGCTCACGAAAGCTTACGTTCACGAAAGCTTATGCTCAAATAAATTGGATAGTCTCTAAGGTGCCACAAGTACTCCTTTTCTTTTTAATAATACTTCAGTCACAGCAGCTCATGGTAGTGTGGTGGCAGGGTATGAGGACTCCACAAAGAGACAGTTAACTGTTGCCATCAGTGAGCCAACCCCACTGTGTAACAAGATCGATATGGCAGTGAAACTGGTTGCTTTCTCCCTTCATCAAAGTTCTAAGGCACTCCCTCCTAAACATGTCTGCATTTGGTTTAGGGAACAATGTAGGTTGCTTTCTCCCTGTGTTAACATCCAGGGAGTATGATAGTTGAACACTATTTGACACACCCTGACCATGATTAATGTAATGGCTGCCCCCAACAAAGCCAGGAAAATACAGAACTGATCTTTATAAGATAAAAACAAGTAGATGGAAAAAAGAAACTTCTAATGATATGCCTGGCTTTCCGCTCCCTTTCAGTCTACAGAGTTGCAAGTGTGTTTTGACTGGATATTTGAGCACACTTATAATCACTGGTGACTGCTGTAGCTGCAGATGGTTGGAATCAGTATACTATATACTATATGCATGTATATCTTCAGTTTCAGATACTGTTTAGAGTCCAAATAAGATCTGAGCAGAGAGAGCTTAAAAAAACCCCAAAAAAACAAACAAAAAAACCCCCAGTGATAATAATTTTGTGGCTGCTTAATGTATAATGAGTGAATGAAGAAAAAGAATCAGATGACCTAACTGGTGTGGACACTGAACGAGGGAAGAAGATTAAAAGGTCTAATGCCCTGAGGGATGAATCTCGGAGACAGAAATATACATGATTAATCTGTTTCTGTAAAGATGTTTGATGAAAAATCCTATTACATGTAATGGACATAAAAATTGGTGATGCAATGTTAAACTGCATTTTTAATATTGTAGCTTATACCTCTAAACAGGTTAGTCCATAGTTAACTGTATTAAAATTAATAAAGTTTACTGTGATTAATCCCTGTCTCATTCTCAAACTGTCTCTTACTCATGCAATGATGTATTTTGGGTTATTGTAATATCTACAATATTGCAAACATCATAATTAATTTGTAAATTAATCTATTCAGAATTAATGAGCTGGAAACTTATTTCATGTACCAGATGTGTATTCTAACTGGTGCCTGAAAGACCTGATCAGGGTAGATTTCTTTAGAATCAGATATATTCTGATTTTTTAAAATTAGATCTTCCACCTAATTAGTTTGTACATTATTAAGATGTTTCAATTTGTATCTGAGCTGAGACATAAGCAGATAATGAAGTAAGCTTCCTTTTATTAAAGGCAAAAACATCTTACTTTAGTGCCGAAACCCTGGGACTGCTTAAAATGTAATAAAAGATAGAAGTGAAGAAAAATTAGGGCAGCAAGTCATAAACTAACAAACAACAATTCGCCATCGTGAGAACTGTCCAAGAAAAGCCATAGGGGTGTAATGCTAGTTGACAGTGATAGGAGGGATGGGTTGTATCAAGAACAGGGCAGAGTGTGTAGGAGAATGCAGCAAGGCAGCCTGAGGGGTAGGGAAACTCATCCACGCTCCAGCAACAGAGTGCAATGATTATAGACTGAGACTGTGCTTTCGCTGAATTGTGTTATTAGCAGTGTCACCCTTCAGGTGAGGCAGAATGCCAGATCATGAAAATATCACACCCCTTCAAGTGATACCACAGCCCAGATCACTTCCTCTTATCCCTCAGTTCGGTCATAATAGCTGGCATTCATGACTGCTTCCAAAATAAGCTTCACCTGAGGTGGAAAGACATCAGAGCACACACACAAACCCACATCATTTTGGTAAGGTAAAAGCAGGCCTGTCTCTCAATCAGGCACCCCTTTTTAAGGACTATCAGAGTGAGATTTTTGGCCCAATCTCTGTCATCTCATGCAATCCTGTTGACTTCACTGTGGCTGCACAGGATATCAGTTAAAGCGGAATTTGATCCCTTGAGTTCTGTGTGTTGCGTTCCCAGCACAGGTAGTTTTCTGAAATGCAGCACAAACACTAAACGGCCTGGATTACTTTTGCTAGGTTGTACCCTCCCAACATGAATTCATTAATACGAATTCAGCAATCACTAGGAACTGGTTCAAGCAGTTCTGGGGCCCGATGTAAAGATATTCACTTGTCTCTCCCCAAACTGTAACGCATACCCAAGAGTCAGCATGTAACCTGTTCTTACATACCTGCAGCAAATGATGGTTGTGACAGCTCAGGTGATTCATCCCTAACAAGGCTAGAAGGAATTAATTAGTAAATGAGCCTAAATCTGTCCTCTGTTACAGCTTGTAAATCCAGTCGCTTTCAGTTGGAATTGTGTCCCTATAACTATGGACAGAATTGACCTTAATATGTCCAGAACTGATACATGTGTTTGTGGAAGAAAAATTTTAGAAAATAGTGTGGAGGGTTCCTTTTAAATAGTGGGGTGGATGGAGGGGAGATGGGGCTGCAGTGTGCAATATGCAGAGCCAATGAAGTGTAAACAGGAAAGTTGGGATAATGCTCTGTGATGGGGGGCTGTGGGGCCAGGCAACTTGATGTCCAGTCCCTTACTTCCCTAACTGGGCAGCACAGATTCCTGGTTCCTGACATTAGGCCAGGAATCTTCTGACCAGCATTCACATCTGGGCCTTAGCCCTTAAGAGTGTATGGTAGGGAAACCTGGGCTCTCCCTCTCCATTATGTCCCAGCCCAGGGCCCTGTGTGAAGCAACACTGGCAGGGTCCTCCCAGCAGAGAAGTCCACTGCCCTGAGCTACTTCCAGCCTATGTCCCTTCAGCTGGGGTGTGGCCCCAATAGTCCAAACAGTCTATAGTGGCTCATGTGGAGAAGCATCTCCTATGGACCTGATGTGGTGTCCTACTGTGGCCTCAGGTCCCTTTGGGTGTGGTGGATGTAAGTTTGGAGGGGGCCTACCTCCTCCATGTCCTAAGAGTGAAATGGCAAAGTTCACTCACTGCTGGGTGCTTCCCAGTCTCCTCAATGGTCTCTCTCTCTCTCGGGCAGAGACATAGCGCTGCTGTCTGGTTTGCAGTGACACTCCCATCATGCAGTGGCAGAGCTGCCTGTGAAGTGAGTCAGCCCTGAACTGAGCCAGGCTCTCTCCTCTTCTTCCCCCTCCAGGCCTGGCATTGGCTGTGAGTATAGCAGAGCAAGGCTAGCTGGACCTCTAAGCTCTCGTCAACTTTTTTTTTTTTCCTGGTGTGAGGTTTCTCTGCTCTTTTACTCACATGCTCCTTTTGGTCCACATATTTTTCTAGTATCAGGTAGAGCTGAGTGAAATTTTTCAGACAAATAATTTATCCCACAAAATATGCAGTTTTGTGTTGTCTGAAACTATTCACAAATTTGGGTAGAATTTGACAATTCGTTTTGTCCAAAAAAACCCAAAAAAGTCAAAGCATTTTGTTTTGACATTTTTTAAATAAAACATTTTAACTTTTCATTTTTGAAATTTAGCTAGATTTATATTTTTAAAGGGGTATAAAACACCCAAAAATGAAATGAAAAAAGATCAATTAGACCCAAAACTAATTTTTTTTGTTCAGCCACTGAGCCAAAAAAATTAAATTTTCATTCAGTCCTAATCACAGAGGTTGAGAGGAAGAAGATCTTCCCTTGTGCTGCACTCCCCATTATGTTCTCCTTCAGCTATTACAGAACTAGAAATAGTCAGATTGGCTGATAATGGAAGGTTACTCACTAAACATTATGCATCTCATAGTCTACTCCCCTTCCTTCTTACTGCCAACCTCTCTTACAGACTGTGTTATGACTCCGTCAGTCAGGAAACTGGAGGCAAAATCTGTCACTCTTAGATAGTATGTAAGCCCCAGTCTTCCCACTTCTTCTTGGAAGAAGACTTCCAAAGCAGAAAAAGGGACTTGGAAGAAAGTCTCTTCTAGCTGACACTCCCAAAAGAGAAGAGGGAGGGTTTTAGTGTGGGAGAAAACAGGACTATGACAAATCGGATTACCAGCGACCTGGTATGTCCTTCCTCTCCTGCCACACACAACAACAGCTCTTACAGACAGCAGATAGTGTAAGCAATTTGATCCTAGATGAGTATTAACTCTAGTGGAGCTTGGAGAATCAAACTATAAATTTTAGAGTCTGAGACAAAAGACAGGGCCAGTTGGTAGTAGCAGATACAAGTGTAATGAAGTGATCAGTGGTCACGTTGCATATTTTAGTGGCAGATCATAGCTCATCAAGCCCAAGATATTGCTGTCCTTCAAAGGGATGTGGCTTTTGACAGGAGGACGTTTCATAGCATGGTCATACAAGAGGAGAGGGAAAGGGACTTCCACCCACCAGGCAATTGTAATTTGACTGGTGGCCTGAACTTTAGAACTGCTTTCATTTTAGATTTCCTGAAACATTTGGCACAAACACCAGGAAAAGGTGACACTTGAATGTGGGGACCATTTGTGATGTCAATGCTTTTGACTTCAACGGCTGTAGACCAAAGCAGGGTAAGTCCATTTAAGTAGTGCAGTTTGTCATAAGTGCTCACAACAGCAAGTTAAACTGCTAGTAGTTATTGAATTCCAGCTGTGAATTCATTTTATCTCGGCTATTTTTGCATTTGTGTAAATATTCTTTTTTGTCAAACATAGCATAAAGTTTCAGAGTAACAGCCGTGTTAGTCTGTCTTCGCAAAAAGAAAAGGAGTACTTGTGGCACCTTAGAGACTAAACAATTTATTTGAGCATGAGCTTTCGTGAGCTACAGCTCACTTCATTGGATGCATACCATGGAAACTGCAGAAGACATTATATACACACAGAGACCATGAAACAATACCTCCTCCCACCCCACTGTCTTGCTGGTAATAGCTTATCTAAAGTGATCATCAAGTTGGGCCATTTCCAGCACAAATCCAGGTTTTCTCGCTCTCCACCCCCCCCACACACAAACTCACTCTCCTGCTGGTAAGAGTGAGTTTGTGTGTGTGGTTTTTGGAAGGGGGGTGAGGGAGTGAGAGAACCTGGATTTGTGCGGGAAATGGCCCACCTTGATTATCACACACATTGTGAAGAGAGTGGTCACTTTGGATGGGCTATTACCAGCAGGAGAGTGAGTTTGGGGGGTGGGGGGAGGGTGAGAAAACCTGGATTTGTGCTGGAAATGGCACAACTTGATGATCACTTTAGATAAGCTATTACCAGCAGGACAGTGGGGTGGGGGGAGGTATTGTTTCATGGTCTCTGTGTGTATATAATGTCTTCTGCAGTTTCCACGGTATGCACCCGATGAAGTGAGCTGTAGCTCACGAAAGCTCATGCTCAAATAAATTGGTTAGTCTCTAAGGTGCCACAAGTACTCCTTTTCTTATAGGAATTATTAAGAATTATAAAGTTGTATAATTGTAAAATTATAAAGTCCAATTATAAAGTTGTAATTAGTATGAATTTAATGTAGTCGGTTTGAAAGTTATGATATTAAAAAAGGCAGACAATTTTCACAGTTAAAAGAATGTCATTTGGTGAACTGGAATGAGATTTATAGTGGAACAATTTAAATAACGGATTAAATGATAGGTGCTTGCACCTTCTTATTTTGTCATTCTTCAAAATGCACTTTGAGTGTGGCCTTTGGGTTGTGATGAATCCTTACTGCAGCGATGTCACCAAAATATGTTCTCATCTGTTGGGATTACATAATTTACCCAACAGATACATACATCACTTATTGGTTTCGGTTACTATACAATATACGTCCTTTAAAAGATAAGCTGATTATGCCAAATGTCTATGAAAAGTTTTGTTCAGGAAATATCCGTGTCACAGTACATGTATGCATTTCTCCCATTATATGATAAAATCTACTTAGCTAGGACACCATGGTGGATGGCCTTTTATGAGAGTTAAGTAGGAATTTGATATAACAAAAGCAACTGAGACACAGTGTTGAGAGTTTGCCACTGACTTCTATGAAACCAGGACTTACCTACTGTGAGTAGAGCTGATTGAAAAATAGCATATTCTCTCTGGTCAGCACTGCTGAGCCAGCATGCCAGAAGAAGTCATTGGCACTGGGTACAAAGGCTGGAGTGGATTATTTCTCCTTGGAACCAGATGCTGACTGACTCACAATCTGGTTTCAGCGCTGTTCCTGGGACAGTGCAACAATGTGTTTAATTGTTTCCTTTTAGTCCCCTCTCTGTCTGTCTCCACCACTTTTATCTTGTCTAATACTTAAATTGTAAACTCTGTAGGCCATGGGGCTGTCTCTCTGTTTTGTGTTAGTACAGTACTAACAGAGTGAGGGCTTTCTTCATTACTAGCATGCATAGGCATTGCCACAATACAAATAATAATAATTAATAAACAGGGCTGATGACAAAGCCACAACTGAGCCCGTAAATAGCAGCATTTTGAAATTGCTTTGGAACTATAGCTGTCTTTCTGGTTGGCTGCTCATTACTGCATCGCTACACCTACAAAGTGTCTCCTTTTAGCATGTAATAAGGACTCTGTACCAAGTTTGGATGTTCTTGTTAAGAAGGCAGTGAGGGAATAAGCAATAAATCAAAGGGCCTTCCCATAATGGCGGAGGGAGGCAACAGCACAGGACAAACCACTTATGTTACATGAACACTGATAGAGATGTTGCTGCTTTGTTTCCTTTAAAAAAATGGTTCTACTATCCTATGGTTGTACATAATTCAGCTTGTGTGCTTGCAGTCGGGAAGGGGGTGAGTGAGAGAGACTGAGTGCATGCTCACTGAGAAAGTCATGTGGTTTTTGTAACTGTGGACACGATGTACAATTTCGTCCCTTCCATATGGCAAAAAAAATTGCCTTCAGCAGTATTCTTCTCTTTCTATTGTACTTATATCACCCCCCCCACCACCACATTATCTGAGCACCAAACAATCTCCTTTAGTGGTTTATCCTCACAACACCCCTGCCAGGCAGGGAAATACTATCCCATTTTACAGACAGAGAACTGAGGCCCAGAGGCCCAGATCCACTTAGGTGCCTAAAACTGAGATTTATACACTGAAAACCCATGTTTAGGTGCCACTGACATCCACAAAACTCCCACTGTAGGTGCCTAAATATTAGCAGCAAAAGTTCCCTTGGCACCTACATTTGTGTGTCTTGGCCTACACACTGCTGTCTCACGCTAGGCATTTATCTCTTGCCTAAGTCCCAGAGCAATCCACAAACGGGGGTGGGGGGGGGGAGGAGATAGGTGCTCCTCTGCCTATCTCACCTGTGGGACCCAATCCAGTAAATGTGCTCAGAGGCCCCTGACAGAATCAAGTCCCATTCAAAATCAAGCCAAAGGAGAAGGTGGTATCCCCATTAGAGCTTTTAGCCAGTGGTTAAAACACTCAGCTGCAAGGTGGCAGACCCAAGTTCAGTTCTACCCTTTCAGGAGAGTGCTTTAACCACAGGACTATTCTGATATTGATTTCTCATAATCTTTTCTATTGAAGCTGTTCCGCTTTGAATAAATTCTTAAATAGTCATTGGAGCAGAGGGCCTGGACCCTAGGTGTCCCACCTTCCAGATGGGTGCCCTGACCACTGGACTAGAGTCATTCTCATGCTCTCTCTCTCAGGCCCAATGACTACAACAATCAGCGTCACAATGCTTAAGCCCCTTTGTGTAATTGAATGTTAATAAAGGATTCCCATTAACCCCCCAAAACTCCCATTCTCCCACATTGGCCATCAAGGTTGATATTAGGCCGTCAATATGGTTATACCCGTCTCAATAATTCTCAGCAAATCTGCATGTTTAAGTGCTTGCCTTCCATTGTGCGCATGAGTTCATCCACATGTTAGTTAAACACTCATGGAAAAGCATTTCTAAGGTAATATGGCACTTCTCAACTTAATAAAGTCTCATCTCTGTCAGCCTTATAACACCAACCAAAGCACATTAGCATCAACTAGGTACATGTTGTGTAACTGTTGCTTAAAGAATAAAACATTTTGTCAGTTTCTTAGGTGCTGATTGCTTTGTGACACACCGCATCACTCTAGGCAACATCAGTCACATCCCTTCACCTCATCTGACATGCCACCCCGCCAGGGAGATGCATGAAAGCTGATTTTACAGCTGAAATGCGCTACTCTGGAAACATGGAAAAAACTGTATGTTCCTGAAATATCAAGCAGAGAAATTACCTGAGAACCGATATAGGTTGAGCCTTCAGTGTCAAAATCTTCTCAGGGTTAAGAATCGGGAATGGCCATTTGTTCAGCTTTTAGTTTTTGTGGGGATTTGTGTTTGGAGGATCTTCTCATATATAAATTTTTTAAAAGAGAAAGAGAGAGCGCTTTCCATAGCTTTCTTTTCTTAAGGGTCTGTACCACAGCCTATTGAAAAGTTACTATTGACTTCAATGGGGATGTATTCCTGTAGTTATGAGGTTTGCTTACTGGTAACTGTTTCCCTCTTAAAATAGTGTATCCATCGCAAGACACCCCCTTCCCCCATCCACTGATGTTAGCGGAGTTCCTCTTCATTTATACTAGGGTAAGGGATAGGAGAATCATGCCCCAGGGAAGAATCCCAGGGACCAAATAAACTGCAACCAAACATGTATGAAGTAATCATGGAATAAGCACAGGTTGGTGCCTGGGAAATTTTGAATGTGTGAATGCAGACCAAGAAACTTTACATACGGAAAACTGGCATTCAGTGTAGAGAGCCTGAAGGATGGTTTCTAGTTATTTTCTTACATCGGTGAGTGAATTAATGTTTGTGGATGATTAATAGCCAGCACTGCCAATGCACCCCATTCCTGACCTTCTCCACACATGCTATTCCACTCCTCACTCTCTTTTGAGCAGAGACAGCTAATTATGCCAAATTACTTGCTGGTTTTATGAGGAGACTTGAGAACACAATGAGAGGGAACACAACAGTTATATTTATTTGAGACCTTGGCATAATTTGAATGATGGCTATCCAGTAAAATATATGACCTAACAAGCAAAGTTTTACAAAGTACAGGCTCACTGACAGTGTAGACATAGAGCAGAAAATGATATAAAAGAAGGATTCTCAATCCAAGTACAAAATAGAATCAAATATAGTACTTTAGTTCCTCTTCATTCATTTTTCTTGTGCTTCACTGCAAAATAATTTTTTTTTTTGTATCCTGAAATTGTTTTTCAATAGTTTCGCAACCCGAAATTGCACCAAGGTATAGTAAAAAGCTGTTTGCAGATTTGCAGTATGTTCTCAAGTGTCCCTGTAATGCATCCCTGTTGCTCAGTACCGTTTTAGCAAAAGGCAAACTCTGTACTAGCCTGAACCTTCATCTCTCCGGAATTGGGAAGGAGGAAATTTGTTGTGATGTTTACTTTATTTTTCTGAGGGAAAGTTACTAGAAACTAAATATGTATCCTAATCCATGGAACACATCCTCTCAAAGAATAGAAAGCTAGTCATGTCTCTCTCTCTTACTGAAAATATAATAAGACCCTTCAAATATGAATTCCCAGTAAAAATTAAAAGCCAAAAAAGCAGACATACTTTGTTTTCAAGCCTGCAAAGATTTAGACACTGAAGGCTAATCTGTTCTGAGGTAATTTCTCTGCTTGTAACTTCAGGGAAACTGTGCTTTCTCCACGTTTCCAGGGTAGCACAAACTGTAAAATCAGCTTTGATGCATCTCCCTGGCGGGGTGGCATTTCACATGAGGTGGAGGGATCTGACTGGTGTTGCCTAGAGTTCTACGATGTGTCACAAAGCAATCAGCATCTAAGAAATCGATAAAACATATTTTATTCTTTAAGCAACAGTTATACAACATGTGCCTGCTTGATGCTAGCACGCTTCAGGATTTTGTTACTAGGCTGACAGAGAAGAGACGATCAACCTGAGAAGTGCCGTGTTACCTTAGAAACATTTTGCCAAGAGTGTCTGACTAACATGAGGATGAATTCATGCACACAATAGGGCAAGCACTTAAACTTGCCTATTGTCTGACAATCATTGAGAAGGGCACACCATCACAAACAATGGAGATAATGATGATATAACAATGTGTTTGAGAAGAATCTTGGAGGCTATCAATAAGTGACTGTTAAAATTCCTTCTCCAACTTAAGAAGTTGGTGCAACATTTCTGCTTTGGATGTAGCTCACCCCTATATATGTATTCTGCTAACATCAACTCTGACAGAAATTATATCATAGGATGTTAAAAAAAGCTTTGAAAGGTAAATTTGTGCCTCTTAAAATGGACTGGTTTACCCTAAATGTCCAGTATTTACAAAAAAGGCTTCCAAATTCCACATAACCACAGCATTACAAACTGCATAGCCTGACCAACTTGCTATGCTATTTGTGGAAATGGTGTGTATGTGTATCTCTTCTAGCAATGTTTATGCTTTGTTCATGAACTACAGGTAACTTAGGTATTTTTATCAAGTAGTGCTGCCGCCCGCCTTGGATATGAGTGTGTTCTGGGTTTAACTGGGAAAAGAAAGGGAAAAATTCCTCTTTCCCTGCCTCCCCACCACCATTTCTGCAAACAAATGGAACCCTAATAAGCCACTGTCCTGTGTAGTGGATGGTATAAAAGTCACAGTCTAGCACCGAAGTTGCAAAATGAAGCACCAAGAAGACTAAAAACACCAAATTAAGGTTGCCAGCGTGACTTTGTATATTTGCAGTCTGATACAGTTTTAATTAGGACACTCTCTTTTTTTTTCTACAGGACTCCTCTCTCTTTGCTCAGATTACACAGTAAATGAGTCAGGAGTTTGGGAGGACCCCTGCCTCATTCTCATTGATGATATGCAGTAACCACGAGGATTAAAAATCTATTGAAATTGAATAGCTTCCTCCTTCAATGCACGCTGTTTAATCTGTACATTGTGTGAGGCAGGGATCCTGAATTTAAAATAGTATGATCAGGAAGTTAAAAAGGGGGCATAAATAAAACTATGTGGGAAACTTTAACTTTGAGCATTTGCTGACTTTTGAATGCTTCCCTTTCCATCTTTAACATTCTTCGAAAAGATTTCCATTTGGAAGATAGTTATCTACAGCCTATTAAATAATACTTGAATTCATTTCCTCTTATTATTATCTGAGTAGTTCACTAGCTCAAACACTCATTTCATGTGGATTACGAAATTAATTCTTTGTGTTGGTCTTCACGGCTGCGTATGTGAGGGAAATTCCCAAACCTGAGCCATTCTTTTTAGGTGACAAATTGAGGAGAGAGGAGATTTTGGAGAAAAATTGATAAACTAAACAGCAATAAGTCACCAGGACCAGATGGTATTCACCCAAGAGTTCTGAAGGAACTCAAATGTGAAATTGCAGAACTACTAACTGTTGTATGTAACCTGTCATTTAAATCAGCTTCTGTAGCAAATGACTGGAGGCTAACTAATGTGACACCAATTTTTTAAAAAGGCACAAGAGGCAATCCCGGCAATTACAGGCCACTAAGCCTAATCTCAGTACCGGGCAAACTGGCTGAAACTATGGTAAAGAGCAGAATTATCAGACACATAGATGAACATGATTTGTCTAGGAACAGTCAACATGGCTTTTGTAAAAGAAAATCATGCCTCTCCAATCTCATAGAATTCTTTGAGGGGGTCAACAAGCATGTTGACATGGGTTATCCAGTGGATATAGTGTACTTAGATTTTCAGAAAGGATCTTAAGCAAAGTAAGCTGTCATGGGAGAAGAGGGAAGGTGCTCTCCTGGATCAGTTACTGGTTAAAAGATAGGAAACAAAGGGTAGGAATAAATGGTCAGTTTTCAGAATGCAGAGAGATAAATTGTGGTGCTCCCCTGCGGTCTGTAGTGGGACCAGTACTGTTCAACATATTCATAAATGATCTGAAAAAAAGGGGTAAACAGTGAGGTGGCAACATTTGCAGATGATACAAAACTATTCAAGATTGTTAAATCCAAAGCAGACTGCGAAGAGTTACAAAGAGATCTCACAAAACTGGGTGACTGGGCAACAAAATGGGAGATGAAATTTGATGTTGATAAATACAAAGTAATGCACACTGAAAAACATAATCCCAACTGTACACATAAAATGATAGAGTCTAAATTAGCTGTTACCACTCAAGAAAGAGATCTTGGAGTAATTGTGGATAGTTCTTTGAAAACACCCACTCAAAGTGCAGCGGCAGTCAAAAAATCAAACAGAATGTTGGGAATCATTAGGAAAGTGATAGATAATAGGGCAGAAAATATCATATTGCCTCTAAATAAATCCATGGTATGCCCACATCTTGAATACCGCGTGCAGATGTGGTCACCCCATGTCAAAAAAGATGTATTGGAATTGGAAAAGATACAGGAAAAGGGCAACAAAAATGATTGGGGTATGGAACAGCTTCCATATGAAGAGAGACTAATAAGACTGGGATCTTTCAACTTGGAAAAGAGATGACTAAGGGGGGATATGATAGAGGTCTATAAAATCATGACTGGTGTGGAGAAAGTAAACAAGGAATTGTTATTTACTCCTTCTCATAATAAAAGAACTAGGGGTCACCAAATGAAATTAATAGGCAGCAGGTTTAAAACAAACAAAAGGAAGTATTTCTTCACACAACACATGGTCAACCTGTGGAACTCCTTGACAGAGGATGTTGTGAAGGTCAGGACTATAACAGGATTAAAAAAAGAACTAGATAAAATTCATGGAGAATAAGTCCATAAATGGCTATTAGCCAGGATGGACACGGATGGTGTCCCTAGCCTCTGCTTGCCAGAAGCTCGGAATATGTGATAGGGGATGGATCACTTGATGATTACCTGTTCTGTTCATTCCCTCTGGGGCACCTGGTATTGACCACTGACAGAAGACAGGATACTGGGCTAGATGGAGCTTTGGTTTGATCCAGTATAGCTGGTCTTATGTTCTTACGAGCGTGTGTGTTTCCTGCTCCCAATGCTTTTAGCTCATTTCCATTTGGGCTGCAGGGAATGGGGCAGCGGAAAAACAATAGGGGACATAGGGAGGAGGAGCAGAGTTCTAAACAGAACTATGGAGATCAGCTAGGTCCCCAACTTCATTGCAGGAAAGTACACAGCTTCTAGAGAGTAAGAAGAGAAGGCTGGTACCTCCTTTGAATCAAATGCCTCCCTATCTCTTTGCCTGTTGCTCCCCACAAGCTCCTGAGACAGCACGAGCAGCACAAACTGGGAGGCAGCCTTGCATCCAGGTAAGGAGCACACAGCAGCAGCTAATTCTCTTGTGAGCAACCAACAAAAGCAGAAACACCAGAAAGTAGGTGAAAACAGGAACAAAGCCACACGTCACTTCAAGGTTAAGGGGATGTAGAGAGGGGGGTACCTCAGATAGACATTTTGGGTGAGCACTTCTGGAAGATGAAGCTAGACAATTTCAGACTAGAAATAAGATAGTGAAGGTAATTAACCATTGGAACAACTTATCTAGGGACATGGTGGATTCTCCGTCACTTGACGTCTGAGTGTCTTTTCTAAAATATATGCTCTAGCTCAACCAGAAGTCAAGATAATTCTTGATGCGGGAATTATTGTGGGTATGCTATGGGCTGTGTTATGCAGGAGATCAGATTAAAAGAATACAATGGTCCCTTTCTGGGTTTAAAGATCTGTGCATCTAATCTAATACAATGAATAACTTTACTAACTGTTTACAAAGCTTATGTTGCAAACTACAAAAGTATTACCTAGAGCATGGTAGAGAACGCTCATTTCCTTCTGACAGCCTAATGCTGTGTCTATCACATCTGTCACCTCAGAATTCTAGTCCATTTAGTGTATGAAGTAACAATCACTTGATTTTTAAAAACATACCCTTGCTTGCCTTGTCAGTTTATGCTAAACTATTTCTTCCATTTCCCATGCATATTTAAAATCTCCTTTGTCAGCCACCCCTCTTAAGTTTTAACTCGCATCCCCTTTGGCCAAGTACTACTGATCTTGGTCTGTGTGCAAACTCAGCATAATCACAAGTACTGTTTTTGTTCTGTCAGAGAATAGTTCTCAGAACTTGTCCCAAATAACAGTGAATAATTTCAAATGATCTTCAATAAGGTAGGACCAATTTTATTCAAGTTAGAAAACACAGATAATTAAATGTTCATGGCAGAGGGGCATTGCTAGCACATGATGGCATATATCACGTTAGTAGATGTGCAGGTGAATGAGCCCCTGATGGTGTGGTTGGGTTCTATAATGGTGTCACTAGAGTAGATATGAGGACAGAGAAGGCAACAGGGTTTGTTAAAGGGATTGGTTCCTGGGTTAGTGTTTCTTTGGTGTCGTGTATAGTTGCTGGTGAGTATTTGTTTCAGGTTGTAGGGCTGTCTGTAAGCGAGGACTGGCCTGCCTCCCAAGGCCTGTGAGAGTGGGGGATTGTTTCCCAGGATAGGTTGTAGATTGTTGATGTTGTGCTGGAGAGGTTTTAGCTGAGGGCTGTACATGATGGCCAGTGGTTTTCTGTTATTTTCCTTGTTGGGCCTGTCCTGTAGTAGGTGACTTCTAGGTACCCATCTCGCTCTGTCAATCTGTTTCCTTACTTCCCCAGATGGGTATTGTTGTTTTAAGAATCCTTGGTAGAGATCTTGTAGGTGTTTGTCTCTGTCTGAGGGATTGGAGCAAATGTGGGTGTATCTTAGGGCTTGGCTGTAGTGCCCTGAAAGCATGCATGTTAATACATTTCTCATATTGCCCATAGCAACAACAGTTTAGTGTTGGCCAATTCATGATCTGCTAATAAAAAACCTGTGAAGCCTCTTTGGAAAAACTTGAAGATTATCTTGTTTTCATATCTTAACAAGGACATTAGTTATTAATCCAAGCTTGTACAATCTTGCATAACATTCCATGCAACAGCACTTACCTAGTCAACCTTAGCTGGCCCTGGAACATTCAGTTTCTTAGAACACCAGCTGTTCTGCTTGAAACCTTCCACAACTTTATGAAGCATTAATATGAAGTGTTGCATTTCCATTTGTCTCCTGGCTGCAGAGTGCATTCCCTCCATTGTAGCACACTGTCACTATCATTTTGTTTGAATTGTTATTATGTATTATTAGTGGTCTCATTCAACACAGTGATGGTGACGTGCCTCGGTCATTTTCTGAGAATTTAGTATTGCCACACAGCAAGGTAATTTTTCGTGAGAGTGCACTATTCTCGCAACTTTCTGGGAGTGCTCTTTCACAAAGCCTTACTTCTCTTTTGAAGAAATCCATCTACAGTGACCTTGCAGACCCAGCTCTCACATTCAGCGTGAAAGGGCTTAAACTGGAGGAGAATGTATAACTAGGAGTAAGGGGATGAAATTAAGGAAAGAGAAAGAGGCTGAATATTAGAGAAAGCTTCCGAATGCTGAGCTCTATTAAACTGCACAATCGTCTCCAAAGGCAAGTAATAAAAGCCCCATAGCTTGACACATTTTAAATTAGTCAGGGCAGGGCACTAAAAAAAAGTACAGGAGCACTTCTACAGGCAGGGGACGGAGAAGATTATCTAATAGATCTTTCCACATTGAAGTATCGTAGTTTCACCTTGCAACAGCTTTTCTAAAGTTCCGGCAGAAACCTTTGTTGCTGTGCAAAGAGCAAACGCTGAGCTTTCATCCCACCCTCCATTTGGAGAAAATTATTTGGAAATGGTGTTGACTCCAGGCATTTATGGAGTTTGAGCTCTTCTGCCATAATTCCCTGGTCTCATTTTTTCTGGTGATCCAGTTGAGGAAAATTGTTGATGCCCGTGACCCAATGGAGCTGGGGATGAGGGGCTAGGGGGCACAGGGCTGGGGTAGAGGGTTGGAGTGTGGGGGTGAGGGCTGCAGGGTAGGGCTGGGAATGAGGGGTTCAGGGTATGGGAGGGGGCTCTGGGCTGGGGCAGGGGGTTGGGGTGCAGGAGGGAGTCAGGGCACTGGGCTGGGGGTGCAAGCTCTGGGGTGGGGTTTGCATGCAGGAAGGGGCTCCGGGTTTGGGAGGGCTCAGGGCTGGGGCAGAGGACTGGGACACAGGGTTGGGGTGTGGATTTACCTCAGGTGTCCCCTGGTCAGTGGGGCAGCGCGGGTGCTAAGGCAGACTTCCTGCCTGTCCTGGCACCGCGGACTGCATTGCACCCCGGAAGCGGCCAGCAGCAGGTCCGGCTCCAAGGCGGAGGTGTGCAAGTGGCTCAGCGTGGCTCTCAGCCGCAGACACCACCCCCTCCACCTCCCATTGGCGGGTGCTCGGGGTGGGGGCAGCGCCCAGAGCCCCGTGGCACCCCGTCTAGGAGCCGGATCTGCTGCTGGCTGTTTCTGGGGTGCAGTGCGCAGTGGCATAGCTAGGTGGAGCGAAGAGGGGCAGCGGACATAAAAAAAGGTGACACCCGCTGGTACGCACTGGGCGGTGCTCTGGGTCCTCGGCAGCCCTGAAGGCCCCCGCCACCAAAATGCCGCTGAGGAACCAGAGCTAGTGAAGGCCCCCGCCGCCGAAGTGGAACCGGAGTGCATGAACACGCGTGCCGCGGAGGAGCCGGAGCGCATGAAGGCCCCAGCCGCCGAAGACCTGGAGCGCCACCGGGTGAGTAAAAATTAAAAAAGGCACCTATAAATTAAAAAGGCGCCACTTGGGCTCAGAAGGGGAGTGGCTGCTCCCCCCCTGCTCCCTCCCTGGCTACGCTACTGACAGTGCGGTGTCAGATCAGGTAAGGACCAGCCTGCCTTAGCCGGGCAGCACTGCTGACAGGACTTTTAACGGCCCGGTCAGCGGTGCTGACCAGAGTCACCGCGATTCAGTGCCTTACATTCCACGACCCAATACTGGGTCGCGACCCTCAGTTTGAAAACCACTGTCTCAGAAGACCTTTTAATATATCTCTTCAGGGAGCCATGTGGGAAACTGAGACACCATGAGGACAGCGCATCTGGAATGGTTTAATATCATGTAAATGTAGACATGGGCAAAACTGCTTAAACAATATGATTTCTAAACCTTCTACCCTACCAGTTCAGTCCTCTAGTGTAGACACAGTCTTAGAGGCTCTTAGTACACAAAATCCCAGTGAGAGTGACATTTACATTAGAAAGGTGGAATATCTTTCTCAAAGCGTCCAAGATTGATTGGCTATTTCAAGCTCTGAATATATCTATTTGATATGATCTGGGCTGGTCCCATGAGTGCTGTCTTCATCCATCACTCAGACCCCAAGGCCTGACAGGAAACATTACAGCCTTGCTCCACTCCAACCCACATTTCTCAAATCACTTGCACAACCACCCCTCCACCCCAATGGAGTATCAGTGATGCCACCAATAGCATCAACGTGAAGGTGGATGGGGTGCAGTGGGAGAGCAGGCTGATCAGATGGACCAACTAATGTTGGGATGAGTATCCCAGCAACACGTCCCAAGGCAGCTCCATTTTTTCTCACATCGGTGCCCGGCTTCAGCCATCAAGGAGACATGCCCATCCTAGTTCTGATCAAGCTAGCATGCTAAAAGTAGAAGTGTAGCCACGGATGGGTATGAACTTGGGGCAGCTAGTCCCGCCTGCAGCTCGCACCACTACAATTATACATTTTTAGCTCGTTAGCTTGATCAGAGTTGGGACAGGTATGTCTCATCCAGCTGGGAATCACACCCTCAGATTGACATGTAAACTAACCCTGTGGGTTTGAGAGGTGGGTGTTATCCTAATTTTCACATGTAGGGAAATTGAGGTGTACAGAATCAGAACTAAGGCAAAGTGACTTGTCCAAAGTCACACAATCAATGGACCGTTTCTCAAGTAAGATGCAACTTAATGTGAGTGAGTATCAGGCCTACAGTGTGATCCAGTGGTGAACCCAGATCTCTGATTCAGTCTAAAGCTGCAACTACTAGACAACCCTGCCACCCCATGTTCATGGATAGAAATGAAAGGTGAAGGATAAAAATATATAGGGAATTACTGAGACAATAAAAATGCATTTTATCAAGCTACAATAATTGGGGAATATGCAATTACTGTCAAAGAATATGTGAAATGCTATGCGTTGTAAAAATGTAACACAGAACTCTGAGGAAAACAAGTTTACTTGCATAAATGGTGGAAAATGTCATGTAGAGGTACAGAGTGTAAGTCTTAATAGGAAACAACCTTATCACAAAGTTGGTCATGGAGTGTGAGATGGTCTGCCTCCTTCCTGACAACTCAAAAAGCAGGCTAATGGTACAGAGAATCCTAGAAAGCCTTTGCGGGTTTAGAAATGAATTAACCTTACTACTGATCATTCACAAATCTGTTATCATGAATGATCTAAATGTTAACTGCTAGTCAGCTGAAATAGCATCTGCGAGCTAAACTGGACTGACCTTAAGCCAGAAAGTCTATATCAGAGATACTAACTACAAGTGATTTCTTAACAGATCTAGTTCAACTATGGAAGCAGAATTGTAGCTCATTTGTCAGAGCATTTACATAATTACTAGAGCATAGGGCCAATTCACTTTCAGTCTGGGAAACCATGAATTTTAAGGTCATGGACTTTCTGGAGACTAGCTGGCAGCTATCAAATGACATGCAACATTTTTCTTAAGGTGGAAAAGGTAAAAATCCATGTGAATAGGAAAATATGAGTAGGTTCTTAGAGCTAAGAGTCCAGTGATGAAGAGCTTATCTTTGCTACTGATCTTGGCTTTGCTTACATCTGGAAATCTTACTCAGTGTTCTGAGAAGTTGCCTTAAAATGTATTGACACATAAACCGGCTGTAGTCCAAACATAATTCTGTTGGACTGGGACTGGGGGAGGTACACCTGTCCCTCTGGCCACGGCAGGTTCAGGGCTGGGTTGGGGCCAGGGGAGAGGCACCTGTTCCCCGGCCGTGGCAGGTCCTGGGCTGGGCTGGATTAGGACTGGGGGAGGGGAACCTGTCCTCCAGCCACGGCAGGTCTGGGGCTGGGGAGGGGCGCCGCAGCAGCTATTAGACTGGCAGAGTTGATATATTTGTTCATTTATGAGACATTTACTTAATTATTTGTTCTTAACCTGGAAATTTAATCTTGTTCTGATATTTTGTTTGAGGTTGTGCTTTGATTGTTTATAGTTAGGGAGGGAGGGAAAAGTATGTTAAGTTAGAGGTAGTCTCCTGATATCATGTTTTGCATTCGATTTTAGTTAATTGTTAGGGGTAATTAATAAAGCTTATGAAATGGAAAAGTCATCTCAAATCCATCTCTTTAGCTTAATAAATGGGGCTCTGTTAAATCACTGAGAACTTTGGAGAGATTCATTAGAATTAATCAACCTCTGCATTGATTAGCTCCAATTATTCTTGCAATATGTTGACAAAGAATAGGTTCAGATGCTACTCAGTGCTCATTATGATTTGATGGATCCTTTTAGAATTCAGACATGTGACCTCTTAAAAAGTTAAGAGATCAACCGCAGGATTGATTTCATTATTCCCAGAAATCCTCAAGTAAAAGAGTTTCAGATTGGAGAATCATAGAATATCAGGGTTGGAAGGGACCTCAGGAGGTCATCTAGTCCAACCCCCTGCTCAAAGCAGGACCAATCCCCAATTAAATCATCCCAGCCAGGGCTTTGTCAAGCCTGACCTTAAAAACTTCTAAGGAAGGAGATTCTACCACCTCCCTAGGTAACGCATTCCAGTGTTTCACCACCCTCCTAGTGAAAAAGTTTTTCCTAATATCCAAGTGATATTGGGCGATAGGAAGCGATAGGACTTTGAAAAGTGTCTGTTCATTCATGTTCTGTAGAGACTTGTTAGAGTTTGGCAGCTAAATTCTCGGAAGATTATATCTGTACCAAGCATGCTCCAGCTCAGGGCTGCAGGGGCTGAGCAAAACATTTCCCATAATTGCTTCTCCTGGCTGCCAGTGGCCTCTGAGGTGCTGGGTACATGAACTGAAAGCAAGAATCCTCTCTCTCCTGTGGTCTTAATGCTCCCTCTGCTGGCTCCCAGGCAACAAGGCAGCGGAATGCAGACTAATGCAGAAAAGACAAAAAGAAAAGGAGTACTTGTGGCACCTTAGCGACTAACCAATTTATTTGAGCATGAGCTTTCGTGAGCTACAGCTCACTTCATCGGATGTGAGCTGTAGCTCACGAAAGCTCATGCTCAAATAAATTGGTTCGTCTCTAAGGTGCCACAAGTACTCCTTTTCTTTTTGCGAAGACAGACTAACACAGCTGTTACTCTGAAGCAGAAAAGACAAGAGCCAGAGTGGGGGGGGGGAGACTGAGATATAATAAGTTGTTCAGCAGGGACAACACTGCCCAGGGATGGAGACTGAGAATGGGTGAGCAGGGAAAGGAAACTGGGGCGGAGATGTGCAGCCAGGAATGGGAGAAAAAAAAAACAGAGCAGGCTTGTGGGGGTGGGAGAAAGGCAGCAGGGTCTGTACCAACTAGAGAACTCTCCCTTCCAGAACCTGGAATGGAACACAAGATTCCTGCATTTCACCACCTCTCTGCTGTCAGCAAATATGTGTGAAACCTACTACCACAGTGTGTTTTGTCTCCTCTAGTTCTGGTCCACACAGAGGCTAACAACCTATTGCTGCTATTAGCTACTCCGTTAGCATAAGTGACCGAAGTCTGGGTGGTGAATTTAAAGATTCCAATCCTGATGAACCATGCTGGTATCAATATGATACCATGTGACTGAATTTCTAATTTTTTCAATTCATTTTTATAAAAACCCAGGGAATTACAAAGAAAAATGATGTTAAAATAATATTATTAAGGTTGCCAAGTCAAGCACTCAAACGTTAGGAAATGACAGAATTAAGGTTGACTGTACAACCTTAATTTGACACCCTTGTGTGTATGCATTATAATGCAGCCTTTAATTACATGAACACACACTGTTTCTTCCACAGGATCCAAGCCTTATTCAGTGCACAGGATGGAATATGATCTATAAATGCATCAGGGTTGCGCAGAAGAGGTGTCTGTTGGCCATAGGAACACTGCTTCATTTGTTGCAGAGTTGGAAGGGGTGTAGTAAATGAAGCAGGGGACTGCAGGACTAGAAAGGACAGTCAACAAGACAAGAGCAGGCCCAATAGCATACCCAGGCCTGAAACCAGTGACAGGTGTCAAGGAAATCTGAATCTTTCAGAAACTGCCACATTTCTCTAGAACCATGGATAACATTTTCAAAAAGTGCCTAACTGACTTAGGAACCCAAGTTCCTCAGGTACTTATGGCTAGATCCACGAAGGGGATTTAGATCCAGTGGTTTACCATTTAGCTTTTAAGTGCCTTACTGCCTAGCAGAATTCAGAGCCCTGAGTTAGGCACCCAGACTCCCTATATAATACACAGGAACTTTAAGCACCTATGGCTGGAATTCACAAAAGTCAGTGTACTGAGCAGTGAGCCACCTGAACTAGTCAGTAGGAAACACATAGGACAGGGGGGTGGCCTAACCCCCATCTTTCACAGAAGCTGCCTCCCTCCACTTGGGGTTTCCAGCTGTGAACCATCTCCTAGAAATAAGCACCATCAGTGGGGCAAAAAGATGCTACTTAAATGACTAGCAAATGCTGCAAATAGTTGATGTTCCCAATGAACCTCTTTGGCAGTACAATATCTGATGTTTTATTAAGCCTGTTCTCCCTGCAGACAGATATAATTGCTTTAAAAATTAGTAAGTACTAAAGATTCAAGTTATGAAAAATTAACGGGAGGAAATTAGGCTTATAGTGTTATTAATGGAAAACAGGGAAAACCCTGCAGTGACTTAAATTGCTTATTTTTAAATGATTGGAAGAGATGAATAATAAAACCTAAGAAGAATGACCCGTCACTTGTTACAAACTTTAAAGGCCATTGTAAACCAAAATTAGGATTCTAGGATAATTGTAAAGCAGATTTTTTTAATGAAACTGCTTCAGACAAATACAGTACTACACACATGAAATGAGCCATTAATAGCAGCGGTGAAGCCAGGTGCTTCAACAGAGTCAGGAAACAACTAGATAAGTCCATAAATGGAAAGGAAAGATGAGATCTGAAACAGAAAATGTGTGGAAAAGAAACTATCAAAAGGAGCTGATGTGATTGGGACAAATACCTTTTCCTCTTCCCAAGATTTTTTTAATTTGTTTTGACTATGTTAGAATCATTTTCACTTTCATAGATGTTTGAGGAGGCAAAGGCCGCTGGTTAAAAGGCTGGGTTTTCACTAGCAATAACAGCAGCGACAGTCCTAACTGAGGTATGATGCAAAATGAGCTAGGTAATTCCATCTCATCCCTTTCCCGCTGTATTGCCAATTCAGCTCGCGCTGTTCAGCACTGTATAGGAAATACCTGCCCACAAAGGTCAGAATAGGAACTCAGTATTAACCCAATGGTTACCCTTAAAAACTTGCCAGTTGCCTTAGATAACAAAATGACCCAGATTCTCTCCTGCACTGAGATATCCCTCCACTGGTGCTGAGTGAGTCAGAGATCCAGTTATGGCTCCCTGATTTTCTAGCTTC
The DNA here is from genome assembly GCF_965140295.1 of Lepidochelys olivacea. Lineage (NCBI taxonomy): Eukaryota > Metazoa > Chordata > Testudines > Cheloniidae > Lepidochelys > Lepidochelys olivacea. Next base: position 138,613,127 of record NC_140411.1, read on the forward strand.
TATGGACTCAGCCCCAGCCGTAACATAAGATAGAGATGCCTGGGGACCATATGCCAGCTGAGAAGTGCTACAGGGTATAAGGGAACTAGGGCATAGGCCGTCTGGCCTAACAGTCACAGTTGGGCTGGTGTCTATAAGTCAAGGACAGGCACAAGGCAGTAGTCAGCAAGCAGAAATTAGAGTAATCACTAGAGCCAGGGTCAATCGGTAAGAGCCTGGGACAGCATTAGGCTAGAGTCAGTAGGCAAGAGTCAGGGTCAGAGACTAGAGCTCAGAAAGCAAGATGAGGTCTGGAGTCACAGCAAGCCAGAAATCTGGGTTGTTACCCAGACAACTTCTGAGGGCACCCTGTAAGGTTAAACAGTGAGCACAAGCCAATCAGAAGGCTGCCAGGTGCTATTGTTAAGGCCCCTTTGGGTGGGACATCCCCTAGTGCCGAATTGCCACAATGCTATATGTAGCCTCCTGTGAGTGATGTGGAAAAGTCAGCTGTCCTAAGCTCTGCAGAACTGGGTTCTAGTCCCCGAGGTCCATACACAGAGAATTCTGCTCTGTCCTTTATGTCCCTTTCTACTTTATAGCACATCCACTCGGGCAGGGGCAGGGGCAGGGGCAGGGGCAGGGGCAGGGAAGGCTGGCTGAGAAGCCCAGAGCCAATTTTCACGTGACCAGCTGCAGTTATTTGCACTCAAGTAATACAAAGAGGTTAGAACTGGGGTCAAGAATCTGACCCCTATCATTTTTCTTCAGTATTTGCAGAATTGTACAAATTTCCTATATTAAGTTTACAGGAATGAAGGAAAAACTGTAGACACCTTCTCTGTTTATCTAAGGCACATTTGACAATTTTTTTAAAGGGGACCACTGTATGATGCCATTTGTAATCCTTCTTCATACATTCATAGATTTGAAGGCCATAAAGAACAAAGAATTTAGGTCACACTTACAGTACGGGGGACTCTAAAAAAGCAGTGACTCTAAAAAAGATTTGGGGGTCATTGTGAATAATCAGCTGAACAGGAGCTCCTAATGTGATCCTGGGATGCATAATCAGGGGGATCTCAAGTGGAATACAGCAGTTATTTTACCTCTGTATTTGGCACTCCATTGATACCAGTGGTGGGGGTGGGGGAGGGGTTTGCTAGCTCAAGCACCTCAGGTGAGCTCAGCTGCTGCATCAGGAGACAAGAAGAGAGGCAATCTCTCAGATAGAAAAAGCTAATGTACTCGATGCTTTTTTTGCCTCTGTCTTCACGAACAAGGTCAGCTCCCAGACTGCTGCACTGGGCAGCACAGCATGGGGAAGAGGTGACCAGCCCTCTGTGGAGAAAGAAGTGGTTCGGGACTATTTAGAAAAGCTGGATGTGCACAAGTCCATGGGGCCGGATGCGCTGCATCCGAGAGTGCGAAAGGAGTTGGCGGATGTGACTGCAGAGCCATTGGCCATTATCTTTGAAAACTCATGGCGATCAGGGGAAGTCCCGGACGACTGGAAAAAGGCTAATGTAGTGCCCATCTTTAAAAAAGGGAAGGAGGATCCTGGGAACTACAAGCCAGTCAGCCTCACCTCAGTCCCTGGAAAAATCATGGAGCAGGTCCTCAAGAAATCAATTCTGAAGCACTTAGAGGAGAGGAAAGTGATCAGGAACAGCCAGCATGGATTCACCAAGGGCAAGTCATGCCTGACTAATCTAATTGCCTTCTATGACAAGATAACTGCCTCTGTGGATGAGGGGAAAGCAGTGGACGTGTTGTTCCTTGACTTTAGGAAAGCTTTTGACATGGTCTCCCACAGTATTCTTGCCAGCAAGTTAAAGAAGTATGGGCTGGATGAATGGACGATAAGGTGGATAGAAAGCTGGCTAGATTGTCGGGCTCAACGGGTAGTGATCAATGGTTCCATGTCTAGTTGGCAGCCGGTATCAAGTGGAGTGCCCCAAGGGTCGGTCCTGGGGCCGGTTTTGTTCAATATCTTCATTAATGATCTGGAGGATGGTGTGGATTGCACCCTCAGCAAGTTTGCAGAAGACACTAAACTAGGAGGAGAGGTAGATACGCTGGAGGGTAGGGATAGGATCCAGAGGGACCTAGACAAATTAGAGGATTGGGCCAAAAGAAATCTGATGAGGTTCAACAAGGACAAGTGCGGAGTCCTGCACTTAGGATGGAAGAATCCCATGCACCGCTACAGACTAGGGACCGAATGGCTCGGCAGTACTTCTGCAGAAAAGGACCTAGGGGTTACAGTGGACGAGAAGCTGGATATGAGTCAACAGTGTGCCCTTGTTGCCAAGAAAGCCAATGGCATTTGGGATGTATAGGTAGGGGCATTGCCAGCAGATCGAGGGACGTGATCGTTCCCCTCTATTTGACATTGGTGAGGCCTCATCTGGAGTACTGTGTCCAGTTTTGGGCCCCACACTACAAGAAGGATGTGGAAAAATTGGAAAGAGTCCAGTGGAGGGCAATAAAAATGAATAGGGGACTGGAACACATGATTTAGGAGGAGAGGCTGAGAGAACTGTGATTGTTTAGTCTGCGGAAGAGAAGAATGAGGGGGGATTTGATAGCTGCTTTCGACTACCTGAAAGGGGGTTCCAAAGAGGATGGATCTAGACTGTTCTTAGTGGTAGCTGATGACAGAACGAGAAGCAATGGTCTCAAGTTGCAGTGGAGGAGGTTTAGGTTGGATATTAGAAAAAACTTTTTCACTAGGAGGGTGGTGAAACTCTGGAATGCGTTACGTAGGGAGGTGGTAGAATCTCCTTCCTTAGAAGTTTTTAAGGTCAGGCTTGACAAAGCCCTGGCTGGGATGATTTAGTTGGGGATTGGTCCTGCTTTGAGCAGGCAGTTGGACTAGATGACCTCCTGAGGTCCCTTCCAACCCTGATATTCTATGATTCTCTGATTCTATGACCCAAGCCATTTAGGGCTGTGAAAGTCAAGATAGACTTTAAATGCTTAAGCTTCACCCTGAAATCAGGCAATAGCCAGTGCAGATTGTGGAGCACAGAAGTAATGTGCTCTCTCTCTCTCTCTCTCTCTGTCACTGAAACCCTGTTTAATGAGTGCTCCACTGCATTGGCTGCAGTTTCTGGATGATTTGGTAGAATAGCACCATGCGGAGCTTGTCATAATAGACTTTCCTTAAAGGGTATGTGTACACTGCAGCAGGAAGTGTGCTGCCCAACCTGGGTAGACAGCCATTCTCTGCTCAAGGTAAGATGCTAAAAATAGTTGTGTGGATGTTGCGGCACAGTGAGTAGCATGGGCTAGCCATCTGAGTATGGACCCTGGGGGTTAGGCAGGCTTGTATCTGGGTAGCTAGCCCAAGCCACTGTCCACGCTGCAACATCCACACTGCTATTTTCAGTGCGCTAGCTTGAGGATGTGCCCAGCTGCAGTGTAGACATACCCAAAGTGACAACGGTGTGCATAACTATGACACATCTGGATCCAGATGGAAAGGAAGGAGCTTTCTTTTTGAATGCAGACGAAAGCTCTTAACTACTGCTGCTGCCCAGAAATTCAACACCAGCCAAGAATCCCCAAACTATGAAACCTTGGGGGAAATGGGAGGATGCTGACATGATTCATTAGAGATGCTGACATGATTTCCACCATTTCCTCCAGTTGTTTTTCTCATCGTACAAACATCATCTCATTCTTGCCTGAGTTGAGACGCAGCCATCATCCATGAAATACTAGATAAATCATCACTCCCGTGCAGCTTAAGATTTAGAAGAGAACATAAGAATGGCCATACTGGGTCAGAGATGGACAAAGGTCCATCTAGCCCAGTAGCCTGTCTTCCAAGAATGGCCAATGCCAGGTGCCCCAGAGGGAATGAACAGAACAGGTAATCATCAAGTGATCCACCCCCTGTCGCCCATTCCCAGCTTCTGGCAAAAAGTCTGCATAGACAGAAGACTAGAAACAGAAGAGACTATGAAAGTCTGCATACTTAGAAATGTAGTGACAGCATAGTCAAGACACCACAACCCTTGCTTGCTTGAGTTGAATATCACAGCCACAATCGATCAACATCCCATACTCCAAAATAGGACTTCAGGCATGGCTAGTGGGACTGATAATAAATAATATAATATGCTCACTTCTTATTCCCTGTTTGCCTACTTCCATGACTATCATGATAGGGATTGAGGCGACAAATCCTTAACACCCCATCCCTGTCTAGGCGGATTGCCAAGTCTTCAATTCATGGCAGACATCCAAAAGCAGCCACTGAGAGAATGCAGCTGCAGCAACTGACTACCTGAATAAGGACTTCCAAATAGGCCACAAATGATGCCAGAGACACACCGTCCAATTCCCCAACTCCACCCTCCAAGCCTTCCTACAAAAGTCTTCCATCCACATCCTATGGAACCGTTCCATCCTAAAAAGGCTAGTTAAATTACACATCCCCCAACCATCCATTCATCACCACAGAGATCCCACCTGACAAAGTGAACTAAGTGATAGCCACATGTCCATCTTCCCTCTCCCCATCCCTCCCTGTAGAACACTCACTTGCCAGGGGTCATAGACCCATTCAGTCCTCCATCCCTGCTCCCCATGACCTCCCAAGGTGAGATCTCAAACATTCATCATCATAAAAAATACGTTAAGAAAAGTTAATCCCAGTAGTAACAATTATTTCATTAGAGTAGTGAAAGTTTCTGGAGAACATTAGCTTTAGGACGTATTCGTGCTGCACACTCTTGCAGACATGATTCTATCATTGGTGAATTATCTATAATTTTGGTAAGAATGGGTAATCCATTTTAGTCTGTTCTAGCTCCTATAGTCTGTTGTAAATGGCTGATTAATACTGGAAATACAAGATACCTTAGGCAAAATGGTTGGCGTAATGAAATTTAATGAGAGAAACCGCATAATAAATGAATGAACATTTCCAAACTAGTGAGTGCTGTGGAATATCTGTAATTACTAGGTCCTCGGCAGCTGATGACCAAGTGACAGTGTTTGTGTTCATTAGCTTCAGAGCTCCCTGATGCTTTCTTCACACCAGCTGTGAATGGAAAACACATTAGTCTCGGCCATGAAAAGAAGTTAAAACCCAGTAAACAAGTCAGTCACGATAAATAAATGCTAATGGCTGCATCTACCCTGGTTAATTCCATTCCTGGACAAATGAATATAAAAAGAGAGGACAACAGCAGCCATTGAAATAAAATAAAAAGCTACAAAGTTCAGGAATGGAAATTTCTGGAGGCTGCATGTTTTATTCTTGGCAGAATTTATATTCTCTGTTTGTACCTTACTATTTTCTTTTCCATTTTCCTTTCTTATTTCTGAAAAATTCTTGAACAGAAGACATGCAGCAGCACCATCTGCTGGTTAAATCTAGTGCTGTGTCAACAGAGGAAAATCCAGGTTGTCCTTTAAACTTGACTTTTATAACCATCTAGTTAATTGCATTCTGTAAAGACTTTGAGCTTGATTCTTGGATCCATTTATGGCCCTGTCACGGGGCATGGCTCCCCTTTTGCCCTCTCCCTGCAGAAACTGCACAGACTCCCATGCTAGCACCTTCATAGGTCCTTTTATTTTGAGTTCCCTCCACCCTTTCCACAACAATCCCCATGCAACAGTCTATTTACAATGTTAACCTAGCGTTTGGCCCTCTCACCAGGACCTCAGGGGAACAGAAGTCTCCTTATTCTGTGCCTCTGTGTGACCAGGCTCAGCTAGACCTGTCCCTCCCTCTCTCCCCCCTGACACCTCCATCCTGCCTCTTTATCAGCCTTGGGCTGATGGGGTAATTGGCTCCTCAGACCATCCAGCTGCCTAGCCTGATTGACTAATTACCCCCATCAGCTTTCTCAAGGGAAACTAATTAATAGCTGAGTGATCAGAGTGCAGGCTCCCATGTTTTCAACCTCCACTCTGTCACAGGCCCCTTTGTGTGTCTCTGGTTCTACAGAGGGACCCATACAAGCTGACCTAACCAGACAGCTGAGGAGTCTCGTGTGTAGAATAATTTGCTGCCTCAGAACCACTCCCTTCCTATCTCTAGCCCAGGAGTGGAACTGGGGGAAAGTGGAGTCCAGAGTGCTGTCTGCTGGAAGTGCATGGTTATCCTCGGTTGCTGGAATGGCTTCTTAGAGACGTTGGTATGTAGGCACAAATTAGAGCAGTTATGAAGTGCCTCTAAGTTATATCAGAGGCCAAACTGGGCCTCATCTGGCCCTAATGTAGCAAGGGCATAAAGGTTGCATCCAGCTGCCAATGCTTCCCTTTACAGATCCAGCTCTGAGCGCAGAGTCAGCCTCGATCTGTCTCTTTTTTTTAATAATGCAGAAGAATGAATACAGCTTTCCACTAGTGCAAAGTGCATAGTGATTTCAGGAACAAAACTGTTGTGTACAATGTGGAATAGAGTTATTACTACTGGAATAAATGTCTTACAAAATGGATATCTGTGGAAAAAATTCACCGGAAATGTCAGATTTATTTTTTCCATGGGGCAGAGGTCCTTGCTCTGATCTTTGCTATTTCACCTATTTATCATCTTCTGAGTCGTAGGTTTTTGAGGGACAGTGGTACAATTTGGGGCTATCAGACTCACACCACTGCAAAATGAATGCTCTCAAGCATCCCAAGGCCTGAGAAAAAGTCTAGTTGTCAACATGCTGACTAATCTAGCTTCTCTAGTGGATGAGTTAAAAGTAGAGCTAATTGGAAAATTTTCCAGTGGAATGTGGTTCCATTGGGGAATGCTGTATAGTCAAAATGAAAATTTCAACAGGAATGTGCTAATTTGGATGAAATTTCATTTTGAAAATAAAAGGAACAGTGTTTCAGAATGGAATGTTTTGATTTTTCACCTTTTTGTTTTGAAGTTTAAGTTTATTTTTTTGAATCAAAACTGGAACACATTTCAGTTTTTATCAAAACAAAGAGTGTTCCCATTAACCCAGACTGATATGTATGTGCATGTGTGTGTGTGTGTGCAAATTTTCTGTTGCATGGGGAAAAAAAATCATTCTGGTTTGGAAGAAAATCAAATTTCAAAATCTCAAATTTTTTCATGGAAAATTTTCATGAAATTCCAGTTCCCACACAGCTCTGGTTAAAATGTTCAACTATTTCAAATATTGGTAGAGCCCTTTAGGTCCCAGGATATCAGAGAGACACGGTGGGTGAGGTCATATCTTTTGTCTAACCAACTTCTGTTGGTGAGAGAGACAAGCTTTCGACCTACACAGGGCTCAGACCTGAAGAAGAGCTCTGTGTTGCTCAAAAACTTGTCTCTCACACCAACAGAAGTTGGTCCAATAAAAGATATGACCTCACCCACCTTGTCTCTCTAACTATTTAAAGAAATTTGGGTATTTATGTGCCTCTAACATTGCTTAGGGATACAATTAGCCGGGGAGCAAAAATACGTTTTTTACATGAACTGGAACCTCAAAGTTGAGGATTACTGCTAATGAGTGGGAGGCTATGGCCTTTGTTGAGGGAGTCTTAAAAGAAACAGATATGATCCCTCGAATCCTGTAGAAAGAACTGGAGAAAGGTGTTGGGAAGGAATTAAAAAGTTAATTGGCCTGATTCATTACTGTGAGTAGGATGGCATAACACTACTAATAATGTACAGTAGTAAATCAGGCTCAGGAAGTATCTGGAGAGAGTAAAGTGAATCTGCATAAGGAGAAGGTTTGCAAGTAATTTATACTTGTTTTACAATTATCAGTTTAAATGAAGGTAAAGCCAATGTGAGTCAGAAAATATCGACTGTTCTTGTAAGGGAAAAGCTTTCACACCAATTATGTACACAAGAGAAGGGCCAAAAAGAGGATAGGTATTTAGAAATCTGGTCACCCTTTCTACCATACTCAGAAGAGGAGGTTCCCCAACAGGCAAGCCAAAATGTTTAGCCAATTCTTTGAATATTAATCTGATCCTGAACAAGTCCTGTGCAATGCAGTATGTTAACATTTCATAGTAAGTTTGTTGTAATAAACTGTTAAAATAAATGATAAAATACAATAAAACAATAAAAAGTTTGTTTGTTTTTAAAAGGAGGGGGAGGAGGTTTCAGAGACAGCACATTGTCTATTTGTTTCCAGCAAGAACTGTTAAGTAAGGAAGAGTTTATCTATTTTAAAAGACAGACAATAATTTGTGTATTTATTTAAATAAATGGTGTAGGAACAACTGAAATCTTCAAGAGACCCAGCTCCCACATGGGTTCAGGGGACAAACAGCTGCTTCAGCTCTTATCACAGCATTCTTCAGACATTTTAAAGGGAAAGTACTGTGGTTACAAGAGTCCCAGACTCAGACAGGATTCCACCTTATGATGAGAGTCTGTATACTATTAATAACATTGTTAACTCCCTGTTACAAGCCAGAGTATTAGACCTCAACCTAGGACTCCAGAATATTAAAACATAATGCAAAATCGGTACGCTAATTAAAAAATAAAAACCAAACTTAGAATATATACAATATATTTTGAGCAAACATCATGTACAATAGTGGTTGAATAGTCTTGTTAAAAATTGCTGAAATAGAATCCTTTAACAAAATGACAGCCTAGAATCTACAAAAATATATTCAGGACAGTCTTTCAAACACTGAGTGGCACTTGGCATGATTTCAAGTTTGGAAATAGCTCCAGATTTCATTAAGTTTACCTTATAGCTTCAAAGATATCTGTGCATAAAACTGTAATCCATCAGTTTCAATCACGAATGATTTAAAAATAAATAAATACGTAAATATATTGAGATGATGGAAAATGAGCATAGGGAATTCATCCTAGTTATACAAGATAAAAAGATTCAGGTAAACAGAGCCAAGCTATTAAATCTTCAAAAGGTAAACAGATCTCAAAAACCAGCCCTCACCACCTGATATGATTAAGCAGCTCAGGATATTAGCTTAGCCCTACAAACACACTGATTGAGGTCACAAAATCAGAATTTTAAAAGTATTTGGCAAAACTGTTGAGAAAAAATTACTTACTGTTTCTGATCCTAAAATGTGGACAGCTGAATATTTAGATTTCAAATGTGGGTATTTATAGCATGATCCAATGCTCACTGAAATCAATGGAAGTAGTCTTGTTAACTTAATAGTCATGGGATCAAGCCTTTAAGCAGGGTATCTATAGCCCACATCTGTATGCCAAGTAGGGATGTAAATGCTCATTTTACATACCAAAGAACCAAGTATGAGCATACAGTTGTGAAATTTGGACATCCTATTAAAGTTCCCATGTTTGGCAACTGTGTAAACCATACAGGTATATTGGAAAAGTTTTAAACAAGATGCTCTATTTGAAAAGCTGTGTGTCCTTCTTTTACATGCTAAGGACTCTGTATTTCCTCCTGCAGAAGTTAATGATATCACCAGCACTGAATGCAAACCATTTTCGTACACTCTGCATGTTAGTAATGCAGTCAGCTTCTGCTTGGGAAACACAATCCTAGTGAGGTCTTGGGAACTGGAAAAGGAGAAAATTATTTTTGAAAGTGTTATTTACTGAATTGTAGCATTCGGGTCTACATGTGTATTATTTTGAGACGGACAGTATGGAGATATCCCAGAAGTATATGCACCTGGTATATTAATGCTTAAGTACTGTATAAAAGCACCATGATTCAGAATTAGAGATGAGACTGAGCTAGAATGTTTGTACTCAGATCCTGATCCAGATTTTCCCAAATTCAGAGTGTGCAGTTCTGGGGTTTTGCTTCAAATCCATCTCTATTCAGACTCAAACATTCTTTGAACAGAGAGTCAATGCAGAGAGCTACCTGCAGAGAGAGAGAGAATAGCTAAAATACACTATAATCATTCTTTCTACTCAAAAGAGCATACTCAGAGCTCAAAGAACTTGTAGAGTATTTGTGAATAAATCTAAAATTGAGTCTTGTTGGATGCAATCCAGCTCCACTGATGTCAACAGGAGTTTTGCCATTGACTTCAGTGGAGACAGAATTTAAACCTTTGTGTCTGGTTGACCAACGTCCAAATTAAACTAGGGGGAAAAAAATGGGGGTGGGGCAGATTACTATTGTTCTAATTTTATTTTTAGTTTCGAAAGCTGGAAAGAACTAGAGTTTTCAAAGTATTTATATGGGATGGACTTTTCTACTATTTATATGTTTTCATTATTTACTATATTATTCTACACTAAAGATAGTTGTTTCTATTCTCTCTCATGTGGGAAATGTTAAGAAAGAGGTAGAATGTTTTCCAAGAAAGATTTTTATTTCACCCTTCGAATGAACTCTTTGGTAACTTTCTCTGGAGGAAAAAAAAAATGAACCTGTCCTTTTTGATGACCTGCTGATAAATCCTTAGGAAATTTCACTTTTCATTCAAACCATAAAGCGAAGAACATTTCCTCCCTGCCAACATGTGGTAACCTGTGTCCTTGAAAAATGTATCCTTAAGGGAGAAATTATACTGAGATAGGAGGCCATTAAGTCTCAAAACACATCAGTGAATAAGTGTTTTTAATGGCTGATCAAAAATAATTTTCCTACTATTTCCCCACTGCAGGAAGCTACCCTCAACAATGATCTCTATGCTGTAATGACAATAATGTAAACCCCTAACAGTTTCAGATGCCCATGTGAATAGATTGCTGTTGGCTGGTGCTCATCTATATGCACTGTTGGGTATTCTGAAAACACAGAATATTCTTTAAGAACTAGTTAATATTTTCATGTTTAAAACATGAAGGGCAGAAATAACCTAACTCAATAAAATAATTGACATTCACTGTCTTTCCTTTACTTTTCTTTGAATTCTAAGGAAGAAACTTTCAGCAAATTCTTTGATCATCTTTAAAAGTGTTGAATTGTCTGCTCCAAATGATTAACCAGTTTTCCCACGCCAGATCTCCCTACTTGCTTTTCAGGGTTGGAATTGGCTCCGTTTCCTTACACATAAAGGGCAACGAGACCGTGAAACAATCTTTTATGGCCAACATGGGCATCCTAGGTGGCTGCTGCTTAAAGCAAGACTTCAGTCATCCTTCTTATTTATTAAATCTGAGATGATGTTTGTACTGCACTAGTACATGTACTTGGTGCAGTATGGCCAACCCCAAGCATTCAAAAATCAGGCCTCAAAGAATCATGAGATTTTCTTTATAAAAATGATAAATTTCGTCCTCATGTTACTTGCTTTCTGGTTTCTGAGCTGGGTCACATTATCAAGCTTTTCTCCACAGCCATGAGAGCTAGAAAATTACTTCTTTTTTAACGAAAATTGAGATTCTCATCTAAGCACATGACTCCAGCATCTGGAGCTTTCAAAGAAACATCAAATGCCACAAGACTCACAGTAAAATTGCAAGAGTTGGCAACACAATGGTAAACCTCGCCTTATTTTTACTGGTATGGGTTTGAATACAAAATGTTTAAATGTGGAGAAGAAAATGTTTCAGCTCATCCGGGAGCAGAAGTCCAGTTATTTTATGATGTTGTTTGTGTCCGAAGCACTTCCTAATGCACAGGCGGCACAACTGCATCAAGGACAGGGGCCCTGGAGAAAGATGCCACAAGACAAGTTATAACATGTGATTTTATTGCCCCAAGATCAGTTGTCACAGAACTGAAACTGTAGATATGTAACAAGGCCAGCTTTTGTGTAGTACAGGCTAGACCAGCTTTACTTAAGGGCAACATTCCCAAGCTCTCAGCTCCCGCAGGCTCCTGAAAGCTCAACTCACTAGAAATTCTTTACCAAATCATTTTAGTCATAACACTCCAAAATAGTGTTTGGAGCAGGTAGATAGTTTTTTAAGGGGGATCAGAGGTGGTGTTAGCCCACTGGGGGCCCTACGCTGGAATATTTTTTGGGGGGCCCCCCACACAACACATACTAAAAAAGCAAACAGGGGGCCCCGTGAGCAGCTCAGGACCTCAAGCAATTGCTTAGTCTGCTTATGCCTAGTGCCGGCTCTGAGAAAGATTGTAATTTATAAATAGATTTTGTAGCTGAATACTGAAAACAGCACACAGGGACCGATTCCCCATTGCTATGCTCCTGGTGCAGTCATTTACTCTAGTGCAAAAACAGGCGCTAAACACTATCAAATGAGAAATCTCCTCTGACTTACCCCAGTAGAAGCAATTTATCCCCATGTTGCCCAGGTGTAAATGACCATACAAGAGGCAAGGCAGTGGTAAGTCAAGCCCACAAGGTAAATGCGATGAAGTGAGCTGTAGCTCACGAAAGTTTATGCTCAGATAAATGTGTTAGTCTCTAAGGTGCCACAAGGACTCCTGTTCTTTTTGCAGATACAGACTAACACGGCTGCTACTCTGAAAGGTAAATGTGTTGTCTTAGAACCAAACAGAGTCATTCTTAATCCTTATACAGGTATGATTAGTAGCTGTATTATTTTCCTACAAGCTATAAGACAAATGTCTTTATGTTGCTTGAAAATAAGAGATGATTAATGCTTCCTTCAAAATCCTTTCCCTTGAGTGAGATTCAAGTTTGCGGCCCACTGGTTTCTGCAGAAGTATTCATAACAGTATAACTGATAAACACATAGCAAGAGTCGCAATATATAATCCCTTATTTAAACCTTCAAGATTAAATAGTCTCATGCTGATAATGCAAGCCCTAGTAAAGAATCTCTTTTATTTAAATGTAACAGAATAACGTGCTTAATGGAGGGCTTACCCTTCTTGTTAAGAGGTAGTTATTATGACGTATTTAAATACAGAGCAGTTGGATCATATAACATGTCATTTGTACAGCTATCTCATCATACACAGCAGTTACAGCAACAGAAAAGTTACTGTCAGAGTAGATAAGGAGAGCAGACAAGCAGGATGCACTAATGGGTGAAGGCGGGATTGGGATGGGTTTAAGCAGTGTAAGAAGAAAGAGATGAGCTTTATGAGGCATTTTAGAAAGCAAGAGGGAATCATTGAAATGGGATCAGGGAGGCAGAGATGGTATCAGCTAAAAGTCAGTCCCAGTTAAGATTTTCTAAAAGAAGCTAGAAGATAAGGGCATTTGTGGTCACCAGAGAAGCTGTGTTGGCAGTAGCTGTGAGTAAGGGAGTGGAAGGTACTATGGAAGCAGCTGGTCCTGCTTTTGGGTAACAGCTTGAAAAAGCAGCTGTTTTTTCAGTGTCCCTCCACACTCCAGCTACCACTTTTTCAGCAGTTCTTCACAGCTGGCTCAGTTCTCTTAAAGACCATTTTACTGATCAAACGGCTGTATAAAGAACACTGTCAACATGCAGTATTAATGAGACATGAATTAATGAACCTGGTAAATATACAGGGCTTCATTCGCCACTGCTTTGCATCTTATGCTGCCATTTGCAACTGTGCACAGAGAATGCAAGACTGTTCCAAGTCAGAACAGCAGCATTTTACACACACGTTACACAAGTTTAAAAGACAATGTATGGTGCAAGGGAAACGCAGTGGATCTAATTTACCTAGATTTTAGTAAGGCATTTGATATCGTGCCACGTGGGGAATTATTAGTTAAATTGGATAAGATGGGGATCAATAGGAAAATTGAAAGGTAGATAAGGAATTGGTTAAAGGGGAGACTACAACGGGTCCTACTGAAAGGTGAACTGTCAGGCTGGAGGGAGGTTACCAGTGGACTTCCTCAAGGATCGGTTTTGGGACCAATCTTTTTATTACTGACCTGAGCATAAAAAGTGGGAGTGTGCTAATAAAGTTTGCGGATCATACAAAGCTGGGAGGTATTGCTAATTTAGAGAAGGACAGGGATACCCTACAGGAGGATCTGGATAACCTTGTAAACTGGAGTAATAGAATGAAATTTAATAGTGAGAAGTGTAGGGTCATGCATTTAGGGATTAACAACAAGAATTTTAGTTATAAGCTAGGGACGCATCAATTAGAAGTAACGGAGGAGGAAAAGGACCTTGGAATATTGGTTGATCATAGGATGACTATGAGCCGCCAATGTGATATGGCTGTGAAAAAAGCTAATGCGGTCTTGGGATGCATCAGGAGAGGTATTTCCAGTAGGGATAAGGAGGTTTTAGTACCATTATACAAGGCACTGGTGAGACCTCACCTGGAATACTGTGTGCAGTTCTGGTCTCCCATGTTTAAGAAGGATGAATTCAAACTGGAACAGGTACAGAGAAGGGCTACTAGGATGATCCGAGGAATGGAAAACTTGTCTTATGAAAGGAGACTCAGGGAGCTTGGCTTGTTTAGCCTAACTAAAAGAAGGTTGAGGGGAGATATGATTGCTCTCTATAAATATATCAGAGGTATAAATACCGGAGAGGGAGAGGAATTATTTAAGCTCAGTACCAATGTGGACACAAGAACAAATGGATATAAACTGGCCACTAGGAAATTTAGACTAGAAATTAGATGAAGGTTTTTAACCATCAGAGGAGTGAAGTTTTGGAATAACCTTCCAAGGGAAGCAGTGGGGGCAAAAGATCTATCTGGCTTTAAGATTAAACTCGATAAGTTTATGGAGGAGATGGTATGATGGGATAACATGGTTTTGGTAATTAAATATTCATGGTAAATAGGCCCAATGGCCTGTGATGGGCTATTAGATGGGGTAAGATCCGAGTTACCCGGGAAAGAATTTTCTGTAGGATCTGGCCGATGAATCTTGCCCATATGCTCAGGGTTTAGCTGATCGCCATATTTGGGGTCAGGAAGGAATTTTCCTCCAGGGCAGATTGGAAGAGGCCCTGGAGGTTTTTCGCCTTCCTCTGTAGCATGGGGCACAGGTCACTTGCTGGAGGATTCTCTGCTCCTTGAAGTCTTTAAACCAAGATTTGAGGACTTCAGTAGCACAGATATAGGTGTGAGGTTTTTTGTAGGAGTGGTGGGTGAAATTCTGTGGCCTGCGTTGTGCAGGAGGTCAGACTAGATGATCATAATGGTCCTTTCTGACCTAAATATCTATGAAGTGGCAAATCCAGGTCTGCTCCAACTGAAACTGGCAGAACTGCAATTAGACAAACAAGGTGGGTGAGATAATATCTTTTACTGGACCAACTTCTGTTGGTGACAGAAACAAGAATTTTTCAGGTCTGGGAAATGTACTCAGAGCATCACAGCTAAATGCAAGGTGGAAAAGATAAAAGTCATTAGCACATATTTTAAGGGACCAATCAAGATAGAGTGGCCCATCAAAACCCCTTCAGTCATAGGACAAAAAGAGGGAGTTAGCGAGTTACAGGTTGCTGTAATAAGCCATAAATCCAGTGTCTCTGTTCAGTCCATGATTTTTAGTGTTAGAAAAGTTATGAATTTAAACTCCCAGGCTCATCTTTTGAAATTGCTGTTGACATCAATGGGAACAGGAGTGACTATTGCAATATTACATCGTGCGTTCTGTTTTGTCCATTTTATTTTGCTTCGGCGTAAGTAAATGCCTCTTTGAGAACTTCTTAAAAGTTTAAAAACACTCCCATAAAAGCAGAAATGTTTCACTGAAAAAGAGAAAAGTTTAAAAAAAAAATCAATTTCACTCTCCTGAAAAATAACCAAAAAATGTACGGTAATTCTTGTATTCAAGGTAATTCAATGCGGTGCTGTTTTATTTGTTAATTTAGTGTGTTATCCGGAACACACGCAAAACTGTCTGTATCATTCAGACAGAAAACATATGCAGCGAAACATTACATTGGGGCAACAACATTCTGTAACTGTTCATATGGGTGACTGTAGGCTGGTACTTTGGCCAATAGTCTACTGAAGCAGAAACCCCTAGATGCTACCATTTCCTGCACATTTGTAGGTAGAGCCTTCCAAGCATTTACCAGATGGAGGAAAAGAAAACAGAATGGAGACCAATTCTGATTAGCAAGTGAGTCTACTGGAATAATGGAGGCTGCCCAGGAGTGTGAGAAATACTACAGCTCATCTGCTGCCTGTACCAGAGATCACCATGCTCATAGAATGAATCTGAATGAAAGCAAAAGGAAGTAACACTACAGGAAGGGAACTTGAACGTTAAACAAGAGGCTGTATATTTTCACATCTGTTTTCAATTGCTTCAGACCAGACAATTTAGAAACCAGCTGCTAGCAAACCTGGAACTTACTCAGAAAAAGGAATTTTGAACAACATTTGGGAAGCACTACTCAGTAGCAAAATGTTCTCCATAATTTTATGAGTGCAAGCTTCAATTACTGTAAAAGCAGAAATTGCCTTAGAAACTTTAATTATTGTCCAGCCCTCTCAACACAGTCCTTCCAATGTTACATGTGGTTCTGTGGCTTCTCCCTAGGCATGCATGACATATTCTTTTATCTCAGATAAACACATGTGATACGAGTCAGAAGTCTAATAGAAAGAGGATTTGAGTTCTGTAACATACAGCGTTAAAGACCAAATATCTCTGCCATGCATCACCATGTGATGGTTTTCATAAGATTACTGACTACACACACAGGGCCTGATTTATCACTGTATTATTCCAGTTTTACACTGGTGTAACTCCACTGATCTCAACAGAGTCACATTGGCATAAAACTGGAGTAATATAGTGGTGGATTATACCAGCAGTATCTTGTTTAACATAATGATACTAACTGCTGTTTACTGCCTCCATAGGAAATTAGAATCATACAATCTCAGGGTTGGAAGGGACCTCAGGAGGTCATCTAGTCCAACCCCCTGCTCAAGCAGGACCAATCCCCAACTAAATCATCCCAGCCAGGCCTTTGTCAAGCCTGACCTTAAAAACTTCTAAGGAAGGAGATTCCACCACCTCCCTAGGTAATGCATTCCAGTGCTTCACCACCCTCCTAGTGAAAAAGTTTTTCCTAATATACAACCTAAACCTCCCCCACTGCAACTTGAGACCATTACTCCTCATTCTGTCATCTGCTACCACTGAGAACAGTCTACATCCATCCTCTTTGGAACCCCCTTTCAGGTAGTTGAAAGCATATATCAAATCCCCCCTCATTCTTCTCTTCCGCAGACTAAACAACCCCAGTTCCCTCAGTCTCTCCTCATAAGTCATGTGTTCCGGTCCCCTAATCATTTTTGTTGCCCTCCACTGGACTCTTTCCAATTTTTCCACATCCTTCTTGTAGTGTGGGGCCCAAAACTGGACACAGTACTCCAGATGAGGCCTCACCAATGTCCAATAGAGGGGAACGATCACGTCCCTCGATCTGCTGGCAATGCTCCTACTTATACATCCCAAAATGCCACTGGCCTTCTTGGCAACAAGGGCACACTGTTGACTCATATCCAGCTTCTCGTCCACTGTAACCCCTAGGTCCTTTTCTGCAGAACTGCTGCCTAACCATTCGGTCCCTAGTCTGTAGCGGTGCATGGGATTCTTCCGTCTTAAGTGCAGGACTCTGCACTTGTCCTTCTTGAACCTCATCAGATTTCTTTTGGCCCAATCCTCTAATTTGTCTACGTCCCTCTGGATCCTATCCCTACCCTCCAGCGTATCTACCTCTCCTCCCAGTTTAGTGTCCTCTGCAAACTTGCTGAGGGTGCAATCCACACCATCCTCCAGATCATTAATGAAGATATTGAACAAAACCGGCCCCAAGACCGACCCTTGGGGCACTCCACTTGATACCGGCTGCCAACTAGACATGGAGCCATTGATCACTACCCGTTGAGCCCGACAATCTAGCCAGCGTTCTATCCACCTTATAGTCCATTCATCCAGCCCATACTTCTTTAACTTGCTGGCAAGATACGCTGGGAGACCGTGTCAAAAGCTTTCCTAAAGTCAAGGAATAACACGTCCATTGCTTTCCCCTCATCCACAGAGCCAGTTATCTCGTCATAGAAGGCAATTAGATTAGTCAGGCATGACTTGCCCTTGGTGAATCCATGCTGACTGTTCCTTATCACTTTCCTCTCCTCTAAGTGCTTCAGAATTGATTCCTTGAGGACCTGCTCCATGATTTTTCCAGGGACTGAGGTGAGGCTGACTGGCCTGTAGTTCCCCGGATCCTCCTCCTTCCCTTTTTTAAAGATGGGCACTACATTAGCCTTTTTCCAGTCATCCGGGACCTCCCCTGATCTCCATGAGTTTTCAAAGATAATGGCCAATGGCTCTGCAATCACATCCGCCAACTCTTTTAGCATTCTCAGATGGAGTGCATCCCACCCCATGGACTTGTGCTCATCCAGCTTTTCTAAATAGTCCTGAACCACTTCTTTCTCCACAGAGGGCTAATGTATTCTAAATGAATATATTATAGGAATGTAACTCTATTGACCAGAGGCATTGTTCACATTTCCCTGGCAAACAATTAGGATTTTTCCCCAGAATTCTTGAATATAATATACCCAATAAAACAAAATGGACTTGGAACCATTTTGATTTACAGGTAAATAGCAGCTGCTTTTAAAAAAGTTTTAATAAGAATCAAACCTAAATATTGGAAGAAGGGCTGGACTCTGCAGGACATAATATAGGACCTTAATAAACACATACCATATATACTTATTGTACCACCTCTTGGGATGTATTTTACAACCTTTTTCAAAAAAGCTAACAGAGAAATTAATTTTCAGACACATTTTGCTACTTCTTAAGTATTTTGACCCACAAATATAAAGCAAAAGGCAAGGAATTAAATCATGGTTACAGTCCATTTACCATTTTTATACTGCATGAATTAAAAGCTTCCCAACTGTACTTTAACACAGAATTTCCCGGCATTTGCTGGACTTGTACCACAAAAATTACATTATTTAAACTCAGTGGGTACATTTCTGCTCTCTGGTAATCAGGCTCAACTCTCACTGGATGATTTGAGGTTACTTTCTATCCTTTGCAAATTTGTTAATATGCTCCAAGGAGAATCACTAGCTTAACGCAACCCAGGAATGACCCAGAACCCACTAAAGTAAATGAAAATGAAAAGTTTCCAATTGACTTCAGTGGATTTAGGGCCAGTCCCAAGAACACTGATAGTCAAAAAGAGGAAAGTTCCCAGTTGATTAAGTTCTTCTGCTTAATATGTCTCCTAAGCTCATTTCTGTGACACATTACAATCTTCAAGTCTGTTCACTGATGCCCTGGACTCTCAGGAAAAGCTCTGGGGGCCACAGGTGCATGGGATCCAAATAATACTCTACAGCATTTGTAGTGACTGGAAATTCCTTTTTGCTGAGGCTGGACTCTCCATAAAGTCTTTTAAAACAATAATAATAATAATGAATAATATTTCATAAATTAATACGCTGATGCTAATGGAAATTGTGTCCAAATATCTGAGGGCAGAACTGAGCCCAGTTATTTTCAGTTTTGCTCCATGATATAGAACATGAAGTGCAGCATAGTAAATAATGTGCCCTTTTTTCAGTCACCTATGGGTTATGATTTTGAATAAAACAAATATTAAAGGACACCTTCTTTCTGCACAAATATTTGTGTTAAAGTGCTGCTTGGTGGAACCAGCTCCACTGGCCTTTTGCCTTCTGCATTCTTAGCACGCACGTCAGCTCCAAAGTCAATGAGCAAGTTCACCAGGTCAGCGTTGGAATTCCGGGCAGCCGCATGGAGAGGAGAATCCAGATCTTTGCCACCATTTGCACTTGCTCCTGAAAATAAAGTAGGACTAAGAATATGATCACATTAATAAAATAAAAGTCATAGCTGGAACATCCCATTTCCTTTGCTACCGCCTAGGTGTCTGACCAACCTGCAGCAATGGAGGTTCCCACTACACTCCTAGAGATGGATTTTAATAGTTAGGGGCTCGATTATGACTTTAAACCACTGCCTGTTTTGGGATGGGATGATGGGGTTCCGTGAATCAATGAAAGCTCCCTGAGACACTCTGTCTCAGGCTGTGCCTCTGCTCTGGGGGGCCACAAACAGCTGTGGTACCTGCTGTACCCTCTTACGGGCCACAGACCAGACACCTGGATGCTGTGGAGTAGGGAAGGGACATAGCTCCACTCTCAGTCCCCACATCCCCTTTCCTACCACCTGTGGAGTTGCTAGCACTGTGGGTGGTGCTCCGGTCTTCCAGTGTTTGCATGATGCGATTGCACAGTTCAGTAGGGTACTTAGGCATGTGCCTAACTTTACACACATGAGGAGTCCCATAGACCTGAGCGGGACCACTTGTGCTACGAGTGAGGCACATACTTCAGCATCTTGCTGAATGGATGACCATGTTTGTGTCCAGCCCTAGCACTGGTGTATAAAGGGTCCAAGAACGCAGGGCTCAGTGCACTCTGGCCCCCTGCATGGGGCGCATGTAGTTTCAGTGGGAGTTGTGTGGCTACACCCCTTCTAGTCAACTTAACGTTCCGAATGTGATACCCAGAGCTACCTACCCGCTTCACATGTTTCAGAATTCCAGTGTGTGAGCACCCCTAAGCCTGGGATGAGGACAGAGTATGAAGAGATGTTACAGAAAATAAAAGAACATCATTTTACTTTTTTTTTTTTTTTTACCTGATTCAAGTAACTTCTTGGCACAGGCTACCTGCTCATTCTCACAAGCCACATACAGTGGAGTACCCAGGTGTTTGATGTTGAGGTCGATATTTACTCCATTGGATGTGAGGGATTCGACACATTCAATATGTCCTTTGAAAGGATAAAGAAAGGTCAAATAATAAAAATAAGGGGTTTCTGAACAATCCTCATTTTGTGGCCCAGATAACTCTCCCCCCTCCCCTCCCCAGTGTAGATCAGTAAAGCTCCATTGATTTGGCAAGAGATTTTAGATTTCCATTTTTGTCTCTCCCCGGATCCCAGGATTTTGCTACATTCAGAATGCTTTTCTCCACCCATCCCATAATGAATCATTTTGGTGGGATGGAGAAGAGAAGCAGCAGGTGACAACTCACAGACAATAATGGTCTCAAAGGTGCTCATCCAGTCATTTCTGCCATTTTTGATTTCCTGTCTGTAATGGCCCCTTCTTCCCCAGTCTCTTTTCAAGAGATTGGAATCCTCGTTTTCTCTTTCTCTCTCTAGTCTGGTCAAGGGAACAATAGCCATTAGGAATATTACCATGTAAGGGGGGGGGAGAGTTTACATTACACACATGACCAAATTATGCCATGACATCTTCAAAGGAATGCATTTTATTTGTTGGGTAATGTCTGCACTGAAAAACAGGAACAGCTAAGCCAAATCAGGGAAGGTCCTTGCAAGGCAGCCCAGTTGCTTCCTAGGTTCTTGTATCTCATTTATTAGCTGAAATATTTTGCTTTTTATAGGGGTCTCATTTCAGTATGCCTTTTGCTAGCTAATGTGAGATCATTATCCATTCTCAATACTTAATGGAAAGTAGTAGCTGGCATTTGTTCACCATCAAAGCACTAAAGCAGTCTTCTTGTCCATAAGACTAGAACAGTAGTAGAAATACAAGTCCTTGCTTCATGAAGTGCTTACTAGGGAATGGAAGTGTCTGTGAAAATTTGTATTGATTTCCAGTGCTTTCAGAAAATTCACAGTAATTCTCTCTTCACAGAATTCTCCTTATGGTGGACAAGTTTGTTAATTTAGGAGGTGAGGAGTTCAAGTTCAACCTGTTAAAATTGTTTTGTTAAACACAGAGCAACACTCTTGGTGGGATACTTTCCCCTCCAACGAACAGCATCATTTGGGGGACCAAGGAGAGATAAGTACCAGATAAGGAAACACCTGCACCCTTTCCTCCACCCAAATGACAGTAGTTAAGCTGTGGGAGACCCAAGGGCAATGTTTGGGTTAGATCAGTGGTTCTCAACTCTGGTCCACTGTTTGTTCAGTGAAAGTCCCTGGTGCGCCGGGCCAGTTTGTTTACCTGCCGCGTTCGCAGGTTCGGCCGATCGCAGCTCCCATTGGCTGCAGTTCTGCGCTCCAGGCCAATGGGGGCTGCAGGAAGGGAGGCCAGCATGTCCCTCGGCCCACGTCGCTTTCTGCAGCCCCCACTGGCCTGGAGCAGCGAACCGTGGCCAGTGGGAGCCGCAATCAGCCGAACCTGCAGACGTTGCAGTTAAACAAACCGGCTGGCCTGCCAGGGGCTTTCCCTGAAGAAGCGGTGGACCAGAGTTGAGAACCACTGGGTTAAAGGATCCCTCGCAGCAGTGCAAGTTGGTGTGAGGGCTTGCGAGCCAGATTGTGTGGTAGACGAAGTTAAGAGAGGTCACCTCAAATACCCAGGGCCTCAGGAGCTGATTAGGGACCCAGGAGCAGGTGTCACGGATGAAGACAGGAAGGTAGAAACTGTGATATCAGCACTGAGGACAAGTATCAGAGTTCTATCAATGATATATTTGTATTTTACATGAATTCAATATACTGACCGATCTTTCCTTTCTCTCACTAGCTTCAGCTGCAAGGTGCTGGTAAAAGGAAAAGTAATTCCGACTCTTGACTGAGTAACCTACCTCTCTTAGCAGCTTCATGGATAGGGGAAGCCAGGTCACATGGTGCATGTGGGCTGGCTCCATGCTGTAATAATAGATTCAAACAGGCCACGTTGCCACTGACACAGGCATTGAACAAAGGAGTGTGCCAATCAATAGTAACTCCATTCACCTGAAGGAAAAACAACAGGCAAGTAGTTTCTTTAAAAACAGTAATGATCCAGGAATATTTTAACTAGGGCTGGATGAATATTTTCATCAAAACTGTTTTTTCTATGCAATATTGAGAGTATTCAATTAAAAACATTTTTTTTTTGCAAAAGGTGTCTACTTTCTGTTGAAAATAATCAACTTTTCATTGGAAAAGCACACCTTTTTTCCCCAAACCCAAAAACTATTTGAGTCAGAAATACTACCATGGTGCTCATGGGAGTTTTCTGGGATCATCATGCCCCCATTGCCCTGTATGGGCCAGATTCTCCAGCTGGACCACATCTCCCATGATGCACCATGGTAGGGGCTTCCATGATGTACCATGGTGGTTTAGCGAGAGAGGAGACCATGGTGCATCATGGGAAATGTAGTCCGACCAGGGAGCCCAGCCCATCGAGGAGAAGGTGGGCATGAGGCACCTGACCTAGAATTCCCAGGAGGTAGATACTGTGGTGACGTTTGTGCATTAACATTTTTGGTTTTCCAACAAAAATATTCAGTTTTAAATTTTTCACTGAAAAGTCAATACTTTTGGGGGAAAAAAACCAGAAATGCCATGAGACTTGCACACATCACCACTCTGGACACTTTGCTTGTATATTGTCTCCATTCCTCTCCATTTTTTATGTGCTTCTTGCTTTTTTTTAGGCACTGACCCTGCATATTTACACCTGTGGTGCATATATGCATGTGATTTGTCCTGCTAACATCAGTGGGACTAATCACGTGTATAAAGTTAAGTGTGTACCTACGTTTTTGCGGGATTATAAACTCTTTGGGATAGGACTGCCTCTTTCTATATGTTTGGTAAGTGCCTAGAACCAAGACTAAACTCAAGAAGCTCAATCTATTTAGCTTAACCAAGAGAAGGCTAAGGGGTAACTTGATTACCATCTGTAAGTACCTACATGAGGAACAAATATTTGATAATGGGTTTGTCAGCCTACCAGAGAAAGGTATAACACAATCCAATGGCTGGAAGTTGAAGCTTGACAAATTCAGACTGGATATAAAGTATATTTTTAACCCTGAGGGTGATTAATAGGGCCCTACCAATTCATAGTCCATTTTGGTCAATTTCATGGTCATAGGATTTTAAAAACCATAAATTTCATTATTTCAGCTATTTAAATCTGAAAGTTCATGATGTTGTAATTGTAGAGGTCCTGATCCTAAAAGGAGTTGTGGGGGGTCGTAGGGTTATTGGAGGGGGGGTTATGGTACTGCTACCCTTACTTCTCTGCTGTTGCTGGTGGCGGTGGTGCCTTCAGAGCTGGACAGCTGGAGAGCGTCGCCTGCAGACCAGACACCTGGATGCTGTGGAGTAGGGAAGGGACCGAAGGCAGAACCAGCAACAGCACGGAAGTAAGGTGGCATGGGATGGTATCGCCACCCTTACTTCAGCGCTGCTGCTGCTGGTGAGGCGCTGCCTTCAGGGTTGGACACCCAGCCACCAGCCCCTGCTCTCCAGCCACCCAGCTCTGAAGGCAGCCCTAAAATAACCTTGAGATCGCCCTGCAACTCCCTTTTGGATCAGAACCCCGAATTTGAGAAACACTGGTCTCCCCCATGAAATCTGTAGTGTATAGGGTAAAAGCACACAAGAGACCAGATTTCACAGTCCATAACATGTTTTTCATGACCGTGAATTCGGTAGGGCCCTTGTAATTAACTACTGGGACAATTTATCCAGGGTTATGGTGGATTTTCCATCACTGGCAATTTTTAAATCAACATTGGATGTTTTTTCTTAAAAGATACACTCCAGGAATTTGTTTAGGGAAGTTCTGTGACCTGTGTTACATGAGACTAGATGATCACAATGCTCCCTTCTGACCTTAGAATCTATGAATCTATGAAACCAAAATATAAATAATAATAATGGCAGGGGCTGCTTAAATCTGTACTTTTTTGTTGCTTTATTAAAAAAGTGTCTTATGTAAAAAGTGGCAATATGCTTAGAGTTAAGCTAGGCACCGGGTACATGCACAGTATCAAATTTTATATTTAATATTTTATCAAAGCATATTTTATTATAAATTAAATCTCACTGGGCTTTTTGGAATGGCTATTCACTATATTGGTTCAGCCAAAATAATTACATAAAAAAATCGAAAAGACCCAGGATCTTAGTTATACTTACATTCCTCCAAAAGTGTAAAGGGGCCTTAAAATGTAAATGGTATTTACACCCACATTACGCTCCTTTACACCACCAGAGCAGTGTAAATGGGCTTTAATTGATATTAGAATTTGGTTCAGAAAACTCTAGCAGGGTTCATTCTTTTCACACAGCTTACAATATCAGGAGCTTGAAATAGACGTTTTTAAAAATACAACTGGTCTTTTTATTGTTTAACTCATTGTGGTACATTCCTTCACATCACACAATTCCTCCTACATAACACACTGTAGACATCTCAACATGCAATCCTATGGTTTTCTTCTCATCGTTCATTAAACCAATTATTACCCTGCAGGGAAAACTGAGTTTCATAGATGTGCTTCTAAACATCTGTGTTATACTTACTTGAGCCCCATGTTTTAATAGGACACTAGCACAAGCAGGATGGCCCCCTAAGCAGGCTTCATGGAGAGGAGACACATGATCTGCTGTAATGAGGTTTACACTGCTCCCCTTGTAAAATAACAGAAATTATTATTGGAGGCAATAACAGTGATGCTTACCACTTATATAGTGCTTTACGTATTTTAAATGTCTTTGAATGATCTTGGCTTCCAGCCTTTTACATCACCCACTGTGCCATGTGACCTTTTCCATCAAGATTTAGAATTGTGACTTCTCAAATAAAAGTGACCTTTTGATTTTTGCAAATATCTTATTTGCAATTTTGTCAAGAAATTCTGGAATTTTATCAAGTTGTTTTCCGGAAACCTCCATGATTTCAGGAGCGAGTTTTGATGGAAAAGCAAACCTTGCATTACAAATATTTTATTTAGCTCTACCACAAATCCTTCAACTATGACAGAGTCTCATGAGATCTGCAAGATCAAACACAGGGCATTTCCCCAATAACTGCTCTCCTCCAACCGGTGTCTCAACAGGAGAGAAGGATATAGCTCAGTTAGGCCCTAATCCTGCAAACACTAACACATGTGCTTAACTTGAAGTATATGAGTAGTCCTGGGGACTTCAATGGGAATACTTGTGCAAGAGTTAAGCACATTCATAACTGCTTGCAGAATCCAGGCTTTCATTTATATGGCTTTGCATAGATAATAAGTTAGCTATCATAAAACCATCCATCACAAGTGGAGTTCACTGTACTAATCTCAGATACTTTACAATATAAAATCCAGCCTGCATTCAACAATGGGACCAATGAGCAAAGCAGCAGAATGTTCATCTCCCCAGTAAAACGATACCTGAGTGATGAGTTTCTTCAGAGCAAGCAAACGCCCGTGGATAGAGGCATCATGTAAGGGAGACCAGTCTGAAACAAAGTCTGCAGAAGGAGAAGAGAAGGGTCAAGAATTTCATGGACTATTTCATCGCCTGACTTTATCTAAACTGGGTGACTGCCGGAAATGTAGTAAATCTGCTTCCTTCTCATGCGATTCCTAAGTATTATCTGATTTCCAGATACATTGCTTGAGTTGCTGCTGCAGTCAGGAGTAGCAATGGTTCTGGTCAAGGTGGTTTATTCCCTGAGTTGCCAGCCTTCACTCATTTGGAGGGAGGAAAAAGCAAGGTACATTTTATGAGAATGCAAATAGTGTTTTAAACAAGCACTAATCAACTAAGTTCCCATTGGAGGACAAAAGAGTAATTTACACAGCACAGTCTTGTTCTTATTTAGCCTGCCACTAGCTCTGAATTGTTTATAATGCCTTTGGGGTTTTTTCAAGCTCAGAATATTTTACCAATTTTAAAAGGAAGATATTCTGAAAAGGTTGCAGCTGCTAAATTATTTACTAATAGCCAGAGATGGGCTAGAACTAACAACAGTTGATCGTGGTTGGTGCCAAAATACCCAGGGGTAATTGTGTTACCCATTGACTTTGTACCTCAAGTTTTGGTGGCCAGTATTATTGTAATCACAGAAGGAATTAAGCATCTGCTGTGTGCTCTGCGTGGTTAGATGTTTGGCTGCGTGCGTGTGTTCTTCCTGTGTGCCGTCCCAGCTCTGCGCAGACAGCTCAAGTGAACTGCCCAATGACCACAAGATCCATTAAGATACAAAGGCACGAGGACAGGTTTATTGTTGACAGTGCACGGTAATAGCACCTGGCAGACTCTATGGCAGTGGTGGGCAACCTGCAGGCCGTGGGCCGCATGCAGCCCGTCAGGGTAATCCGCTGGCGGGCTGCTAGACAGTTTGTTTACATTTTCACGGCCGCCTGCAGTCCCAGTGGCCGCAGTTCGCTGTTCCTGGCCAATGGGAGCTGCGGGAAGCAGCAGCCATTGGCCGGGAACGGCGAACCCCGGCCAGTGGGAGTTGCGGGTGGCCACGCAAATGTAAACAAACTGTCTAGCAGCCCGTCAGCGGATTACCCTGACGGGCTGCATGCAGCCCGCGGCCTGCAGGTTGCCCACCACTGCTCTGTGGGGATACTAAGGGCTAGTCTACACTGGCAATGCTAAAGCACTGCAGCAGCAGCACTGCCATGGCAGCACTTTAAAGTGTCTTGTGTGGTTGCGGCCCAGCACTGGGGCACTGTTGACACTGGGGCTTTATAGCGCTGCAACTTGCTGCACTCAGGGGGGTGTTTTTTTACACCCCCAAGCAAGAAAGTTGCAGCGCTGTTAATTGCCAGGGTAGACAAGCCCGAAGACATGTATGCCCGAGACAATGGACACAACTCAGTGAATGGTGGGACTTTCCATTCCCCACGCCGCGGAACAAATAAACTCCCTCTAAAAGACATCTTTATACCCTAATACAGACAAGTTACGTGCTACCTTTGACATAGTTACTGCTCCCTGATGTGGCTAGTGATTACTAGAGCTGTTGATTAATCGCAGTTAACTCACACGATGAACTCAAAAAAAATTAACTGCGATTAAAAAATGTATCGTGATTAATCGCACTGTTAAACAATAGAATACCAACTAAAATTTATTAAATATTTTGGATGTTTTTCTTCATTTTCAAATATATTGATTTCTATTACAACACAGAATGCAAAGTGTACAGTGCTCACTTTATATTATTATTTTTATTACAAATATTTGCACTGTAAAATGATAAAAGAAATAGTATTTTTCAATTCACCTCATCCAATACTGTAGTACAATCTCTTTATCGTGCAAGTATAACTTACAAATGTAGATTTTTTTTTGTTACATAACTGCACTCAAAAACAAAACAATGTAAAACTTTAAAGCCTGCAAGTCTACTCAGTCCTACTTCTTGCTCAGCCAATTGCTAAGACAAACAAGTTTGTTTACATTTACAGGAGATAATGCTGACTGCTTCTTATTTAGAATGTCACGTGCCAGATATGCTAAACATTCGTATGCCCCTTTATGTTTCAGCCACCATTCCAGAGGACATGCTTCCATGCTGATGATGATTGTTAAAAAAATAAATGCGTTAATTAAATTTGGGACTGAACTCCTTGGGGGAGAATTGTATGTCTCCTGCTCTGTTTTACCTCCATTCTGCCATATATTTCATGTTATACCAGGCTCAGATGATGACCCAGCACATGTTTGTTTTAAGAACACTTTCATAGCAGATTTGACAAAATGAAAAGAAGATACCAATGTGAGATTTCTAATGATAGATACAGCACTCGACCCAAGGTTTAAGAATTTGAAGTGCCTTCCAAAATCTGAGAGTGACGAGGTGTGGAGAATGCTTGCAGATGTCTTAAAAGAGCAACATTCCGATGTGGAAACTACAGAACCCGAATGACCAAAGAAGAAAATCAACCTTGGGCTGGTGGCATCTGACTCAGATGATGAAAATGAACATGCATCGGTCCGCTCTGCTTTGGATTGTTATCGAGCAGAACCCGTCATCAGCATGGACACATGTCTCCTGGAATGGTGGTTGAAGCATGAAGGGACATATGAATCTTTAGCGCATCTGGCACGTAAATATCTTGCAAGGCCAGCTACAAAAGTGACATGCGAATGCCTGTTCTCACTTTCAGGTGAATTGTAAACAAGATGTGGGCAGCATTATCTCCTGCAAATTGTAACCAAACTAGTTTGTCTGAGTGATTGGCTGAAGTTGGAATAAGTGGACTTAAAGGTTCTAAAGTTTTACATCGTTTTATTTTTGAATGCAGGTTTTTTTTCTACATAATTCTACATTTGTAAGTTCAACTTTCATTTTAAAGAAATTGCACTACAGGATTTGTATTAGGTGAATTGAAATATACTATTTCTGTTTTTTGAAATGCAAACATTTGTAATCAAAAATAAATATAAAGTGAGCACTGTACACTTTGTATTCTGTGTTGTAATTGAAATCAATATATTTGAAAATGTAGAAAACATCCAAAATATTTAAATAAATGGTACTCTATTATTGTTTAACAGTGCGATTAATCGCAATTAATTCTTTTAATTGCTTGACAGCCCTAGTTATTACCCATCACTTTGTACATGTTGGTTCAATCAAAACATCTCTATTACATACTGTCATCCTAACCTTATCTTTTAAAAGGAATCAGTGTGTTCCTGTTACCCTTGGGAAATGTTTTTGTACAATCCTAATATCAGAATGTTTTGGTACCACTTAATATCAAAATGTGTTTGCGTAAGTACTCTGTGCTTACTGCTTCTTAGAAATGTGTATTTCTGCAATATCAGCCCAGTTCTTGCCAAATTCTGTAAGCAGGTCCTGCCTCATACCAGGCCTCTAATACAAGGGCTTATGTCTCAGGCTCTCTTCCGACTACACTCTGTACCATTAAAGCCACAAAATTAGATACAAACTGTACAGGGGAGACCAGGAGGAAGCATCTGTCTTAGCATGTTGTTTGCTTATTTTTAACACTTAATGGGAAGGTCAGAGTGCTTTAGATTAGCATTGGTGGGCTTCCTGGGGAAAGTTGAGTTTTAAGGAGGGGTTTGAAGAGAGTGGGCTCTCCCAAAAGGCAAGAACCACCCAATTTTTTACTGATTTGCTCCTCTGGAGCAACACTAAACCACCATAACATCGGCTCACTAAATTCTATCCTGTCTCAGCCACTTTAAAAACAAACAAAAACATAGCCCCAGACTTTCAAAGGGCTCTGCAAATGATAACTGAAGTAAACAGGATCCGAAGCAGGTGCAAGTGTTGCACTCCCCCAGATTCCCTTGCATGATTTCAGGCCTAAAGCAAAACACTGAAATGGAAACAACTTTTAGCAACAATCCAGGAACCAGCACACTGCATAGCTGTAGTGGGTGTGAGGAGTGAAATTTCATCCAAGGACATGAGGAGATATTCCTACTACTGTGAGAACTGCTCTGAAATCATTCATGTCCACATAAGCAAACACATCCTTGGGTTTTAAGATCTTGTCTGAAAGGCCTAAATACAGTAAAATAGATGGAAGTCAGTTTATCTACCTTTAAAAGATGAAGTCCTATGTCATGCTAGGATTTGAACTACTGGTTCCAGGGAGTCTAGGTATTTAAAATTTGATACTAGACATGTCACAGTCTGCAAATGCACTGACATTTGGAACGTTTTGATGGAAAAAATTTACTCAGAAATTTGTCAGCATGAATGGCTGTGATAGGATCTGTAAGAGTCTTTTATACTGGGGAAATTGTTATGGTTACAATTTGATACAGGAATTGGCAAGTTATTTTTTTTAAAGAGAGAGAAAGATTTATTTGGGATTTGTCAGGCAAAAGAGCAATTGGATATATTTCATAAGACTTGCCATCCATCCCTGGACTTGGTAGATCCACACAAATGTGTGAAAGAATACTCACATTTATGTTTATGGACTGTTATGTTTAATTTCTCTGGTTACTGAATCTATTAATTTATTTAACGTTAATTCTCTTAGCATTAGGCACCTCTACAAATACTGAAATAACAGCAAAAGTATCGATATCCTTAACACAAAAGGCTTTGTGGCATGAACCATCTGACCACACTATTCAATCAGTATCACATAAGTGAAATGAAACATTTAACCATGAAGAGTCCCCCATCAAATAAGCTACCAAAAATCCTTTACCCTTTCGAGAGAATAACAGAGATCTTCAGCAAGCACATAAGGTCAACAAACCTCAGCTCTGGTGGACCAAGAGAGGAAACAAATATGTTTGAGAGTCCTGGACCTGACACAGAAAATGCCTTAAGAAAAGGAGTACTTGTGGCACCTTAGAGACTAACCAATTTATTTGAGCATGAGCTTTCGTGAGCTACAGCATCCAATGAAGTGAGCTGTAGCTCACGAAAGCTCATGCTCAAATAAATTGGTTAGTCTCTAAGGTGCCACAAGTACTCCTTTTCTTTTTGCGAATACAGACTAACACGACTGTTACTCTGAAACCTGAGAAAATGCCTTGCTTGCAGCCACTGCCTTTTAAGCCATGAACTGCTAGTTAGATACCTCCACTGACTTAGGTAGCTAGGACCAAAGCTGCTGGATTACTCCTCTTTTATTTTCAATTATAACAACTGAAAGATATTACGTCGACACAAGACAAAGACACGTGATGGCAATTTTGGACATATACTAGTGTAATGTCTGTGATTTATAAAGTTCTGTAGCAGGTAAATCATGAATGGTAATATTTTAGGGATGGTGGTGTCGGGATATCCTAGATGAATTTGGCTTTTGTTCTGTCTGAAACAATGAGTTATTAAAGGAACAAAAATGAGGCACATTTTAAGGCATTTCACATTTTCCCAGACTTGAAGCCTCTGGGCAGTTTACCAAGTGGCAATTCAAAAAGGTAATAGTCGCACACATCTGATAACAATAGTCCAATCTGCGAGGCTTACTATATTATTCAAACAAAGTAAATTGAAAGGAATTTGGTGTGCATAGTCCAGGCTCTGCAACTCTCTTGGGATAACAATTCAACAATACTTGTTCTAAAGGGGTTGTCATCCTGGGGCTAAGAGAAAGGATGGAGCAATTCCAATGGAACTCTGATTGTTATCCCAAAGTGAACAGCTCAAAGCAGGTTTGAGGCCAGAGTGAAATATCTTTACTGGTACCTGGTACAGCATGTTGGCAGACAAGTCTGAACTAACTGCTGAAGATGGAATAAAGCCCTTACAATAGGGGTTCTTATCACAGACGGACAAACAGGTGGGCCAGTGTATTTTTCCCAGAGGTGAATACTTCTTTATCTCCTGTTATGTCGCTGAAAAAGAGCATGCTGAAATCAGCTCAGTAGAGGAGAGAAAGACTGGAAGGCAGACAAAGATCATGAATTCAAAGGGGCACAAAAATTCACTCCTCTGTTTAAAAAAAAAAAAAAGATTACTTAGATCTGTGGAATCTAGAGGAGTCAATGGGCCAAATGGGAGGAATGACATGCCCTCAATGCACCCTTCCTGGTGGTAGTCCGTGCATGGAGTGCTGACATTTGTGCAGTAAGTCTTTCTGAATAACCCATTTTGTGGTACTTCTAGAGAAAATTATATTCTTTTTTTAATTTGGTAGCGTCTCACTTCTTTTCACAAGCAAGTCGGCAAAGTTCCATTGGCTTCACTGAAACTACAGCACCGTACACCAGCTAAAGATCTGTCCCCATATGGATAGTGCCACAGTGGGCCCAAGCCATGCTACATTGATTGATAAAGGGCAATATGCTATTCATAATTTTATGGATTTTGCTTTAAAAGCAATGTCTGTAGAATACTGTTTATTAAATCACATTTATCCATGAACAATATATGGTGGTTTTCCAGGCTGGAATGTGGGATCATCTAAAGAGTAAGGAAATAGTCAAGTTGTCAGAATAATGGGGATAGCTGTTTCTGCTCCTTTGCAGTAGACGTCATGGAAGTGGTTTTTATTTGTTGGGTGTATGGATAATATAGTCTCACATTTTTCAGTGTGGGGTCAATGATTGTCAGGCATGCTGTTCTGAGCACCCGCATGAGAAAACCTGAATCAGCAGTAAGGAACAACTAAAAACTGAAGAGCAGAAATACTACTAGTATCAGCTCAGGTACTGGTGTTTTTCTAGTGAAACATTTTGGGATGAAGATGTCACTAATCTAAGGGCTTAAACCTCACACTTCTTCTACTCTTCTGGGTCAGTCTTAACCCTACAGTATAGCCTCTTCAAGCTCTCTTGGCAACATCGCATATTCATTCCTCGTAGGGTTACTGCTTGTATTATATTCAGTCTCTTCAAAAACCTTTCAATTTTCCCATTTTGAAACCAATGCCATCACAAAGTCTGCATGAGCTTCAGCAGAGATATGTTTACAGATCATTTACAAATTTTGGATTGAGAAACAATTTTTCTGAGTTAGACTCTGATCTTTTATTGTTACCTACACCTTGTGTCCCAAGCTTATCCTGACAGCAGTATAATGCAAATACACATATTACAGACAGATGTGTGAACTACATGGCTATTGTATACATTCACAAGGATTCAGGTGACAACAGAGTAACCACAAGAGTGAAAGTGCATAATTATGCCATCACAATCTGGAGGTGTGTGCTTAGTCTAAGTGTTCGCAGTTTCCCTGTGTTGCATACTAGTGTATTTAGGCTGTGGCAGTGGTTCCCAATGTGGAGTTCCCCGGACCGCTGGGGGTCTGCCATGGGTTATGCGGGTAGTCATCCCTTGAGCCTGGGCTGCACTGACTTTCAATGGGAGCTGGGTGTCTAATTTCTTAGGCCTCATTGAAAATTCTTGTCTAAATATTATTTTGAATCCTTAAATTAGTGCCACTACCCTTTGCTTCATCGTATGATTATTTATTATTTATATTACCATAGTGCTTGTGAGCCCTAGTCTTGAACCAGGCTCCCATTGTGCTAGGCTCTGTACAAACACAGACTTTCCTCCTTCATTCTAGATGCTGGAAACCTGTCATCCATTTAGGAAGAATCCATCTCAAATCCAGACTCATTTGGGATTTTATTGTTATCACTATTCCACCACCCCCACAAAAAACAAAATCAACCTAGACAGCAGTACAGACACCTTGGTCACTTCTGCGCTGCAGCTGGCCTTGTAGTTCTCCTCATATTCTAACTGCATTATTCTTTTTTAGTTTAGTAACAAATGGAAGATTTCCAGAGCTCTCATGAAAGAAAGAGGAATACTACAATGTTACTGCATATTACCTTCATTTTTCCTCCCCCAGCACACTAGCCATGAACTGAAAGCCTCCCCGAAAGCCAAGTGAAACACCGCTAACCAAGCTGTATGTGAAAAGAGATTGTTTGTATTTCAAACACTTTCGGCCGGACTGCAAGCCTCTTACGCAGAGTGGTGAACAGAATGGGGCAACTTGTGTGAGTAACTACTCATCAGTGACAGAAAGAGGTTCACAGCCTGGCCTTTTGAGAATAATCCACAAATATCTGTAATGCCACGAGCAAAGATTCTTTAGTCTATCTTTAAAAACAAAAGAGGAACTTTTTTCGCTGAGCTAACACTGAGTGTTCAGCTGGCAATAATGCAAACCAAACATGCCCACGTTGCAACTTCTTTTTCAGTTATGTCCAGCTCAGATTGTAATGCTTATTTTACTTTGCTCAGACTCCTAATATTTGTGAAGTGCTTAAAAATAAAGCTTGGTTTTTACTGTCAGAAAGCACTAATAGTGCATAATCAATACCATTTAAAATGCAATAACGTACACGGATGTCTGCCTACAAACTGCACGTAAACAAGCCTTCTGGGAGAATACAATTCTGAAGCTCTGCATATATACCATCCATGGCCCTTCCATCACCACCAGAAGACTATCTGGAAGATTGTTTGGATAGATACAGTTATATTACTTACCACTCATCAGTGGATTTGATAGAGAAGTTGCATGTGACTGTCCTTCCACTCCCTGGTATTTACTGGCATTTCCCTTTGCTCCTGCACCATCCATTGCACACTGGGCAGTCAAATTTCTGTTATTTCACTTCACAGTTGGTCTTGAGAGTTCAAATTCCATCCTCCCTGATGAAAATCCTAGTTATGCAAGTAATCTATTAAGCAGACTCCGTGTGTGCAAGTCAAGCAGACTTCGCAGCAGACTGGAACTTGGTACCGGCAGCAGTTTCAGAGTAACTTGAGTACCTGTGTGCGGATTTAACAAAACACCTCCTCATTCACTTGGTGTGCAGCCAGAGATCAGACAGACCACACTGTACAAAGCCAGGGATGTGGTTGATGTCATATCCTTTCAAAAGCCACACCCAATCAGCAAGGCTGCCTTCTGTTTTTATCAGGAAGGAACTTCATAGTTTGACAAAAAAACAAGACAGAGCCAGCTCAACTAGTTGTGCAAACTCTGCCTTTAGGGATCTGAAAAGGCAACTCAGAGAGATAACTGTGCTCAAAGCTTTGCCTTCAAGAGGAGGATCAAATTAAGTTGTTTTGAGACAACACCCTTTTCCTATATCTACGGTGCCTCCAGTATTCAAAAACTGACATCTAAAAAGCTCATGACTGCATGCAAAAAATGGTGTCCTGAATTCCTTTTACACAGCAGCAGTCACTACATACCATAATATTATTGAAACCACATGTTCACAGAGCTGTGCTTTCCACTGGAACTACTTCATTGTCTCCATGGCATGAAAAGCCCAGCATTATGCAGGCTCATTTCCCTCCATCCATTTCAATCAATTTCACTGAGTCCTCACAGTTGCACCAAT
The DNA here is from genome assembly GCF_965140295.1 of Lepidochelys olivacea. Classification (NCBI taxonomy): domain Eukaryota; kingdom Metazoa; phylum Chordata; order Testudines; family Cheloniidae; genus Lepidochelys; species Lepidochelys olivacea. The sequence goes on from NC_140411.1 coordinate 138,648,454, forward strand.
ACTATATATAAAATCTGCTTTTTCCTCTGAAACAAAACTAATTAACCTACAGGCAAGTAAACAGGGTCAGATTTTCAAACAGGCTTCATCCCCATCTCTATTTGTGTGGGTGCAACTTTGCAATTTGCAGGTCATTTCAACATGCATATTTTTGTGCACATAAATTAAATAAATTTACAAGTACAAACCCCATTTGCTCTTAGTGCATATATACATTAGCACATGTGCACAAGTAAGGATGCAAGAACTGCATTTGCAAGTGATTGCCTGTACCAAGTTGCATGCATGTACACACAAGTTACATTCTTTAAATGTGGCCACAAATCTGCCCAACAACTGAGTAATTTGACTTCATTTTATTTCTATTTATAGTACATAAAAAGGCACCTGTGCCAGCTTCTAGGTACCTTTGACTGCAAACACAGTCATATTAAGTATATAACTGCACAGTTAACCTGGGGACTGACCTGGGCTTTAGCTCAAGACCCCCTACCTCTGATCTGGGTTTGGAGGTGCTTGAAGCCCAGGGTAGCTTCCACGGCTCGGCGGTGGGTTAAAACCCAAGCTCCCCTTTCGTTCGGCCTGGAACCTGACCACTTTGCAGTGAGAATGGAGGCGAAAATCAGTCTAGTGCTCACAGTCCTCCAATGCCTTCCCACAATTCCCCCCAGAGGACAGACAAGTTCTCCTGCAATTTTCCTCCAGGGCAGATTGGAAGAGGCCCTGGGTTTTTTTGGTTTTTTTTTTTGTCTTCCTCCACAGCATGGGGCACGGGTCACTTGCTGGAGGATTCTCTGCACCTTGAAGTCTTTAAACCATGATTTGAGGACTTCAATAGCTCAGACATAGCTTAGAGGTTTATTGCAGGAGTGGGTGGGTGAGATTCTGTGGCCTGCATTGTGCAGGAGGTCAGACTAGATGATCATAATGGTCCCTTATGACCTTAATGTCTATGAGACACAATTGACTAGGAACGAATCCTATAGTATCTCACCACAAAGAACCTCCAGATACTCATGGGCGAGTGCAGAAACAGTCAGAACGCAGTAACACGGGAGGGATTTGCTGTGGGGCTGGTCACACCTGGGCTAGGTTAACTCGAGTGCTGATTTCTCAGGATTACCGTGCAGTGCAGACATAGCCTAAGGGCTTGTCTACACTACTACTTAAGTCGATGTAACTTACATTGCTCCATGGTACAAAACACTCCCCCACTCCGAGTAACAAAAGTTGCATCAACTTAAAGGGCTGTCTATACTGAGCTACGTTGGTGGGAGACGCTCTCCCACCGACATAGCTTCCGCCTCTCATTTAGGTGGAGTAATTACGTTGATGGGAGAGCGCTCTTCCATCAACATAGTGTGCCTTCACCAGATGCGTTGCAGCTGCGCCAATGTAGCATGATAGTGAAGACAAGCCCTAAAAGATCCACCTGGCAGCTGCTCCTCACCACCCAACCAGAACATAAGCAAAGATGAAATCCAAATCCTGACAATACCCACAAACACAAGCCCTTAGCGTATCCTTCCAGCCTCAAAAGCCTGGGTACAAAATTTGGTCTTGCAGCGTGCCCTAAGGTTTGGGCTATTTGGGACTGGAGGTGGGAGGTTAAGAAGCAAGATGGTTCCAAAGCTGAGGCAGGTGAAGTCACAAGGCCCCACTCAAGTCCATGCACTGGAAAAACAATTGCCCCTGCATGAAGTACTAAAACCACTAGAATCACATAGCTGCATTTCCCATGGGCCATCCCTCCCTCATTCTGCTGCCTTATACACCAGTCACAACAGGGCCAGCAGTGATAGCTCTGCAGTGCACAGGGAAAGAAGCTATCCCCCAGCACAACCACTGAGTCAGCCAGTGCTTAGGGGCCGCAGAAGGCCTTGCGTGCACCATGGATGAGTACATTACCCAAAAGCCTCATTCTACCAAACACAGATTAAGGCATTTTCAAACAAGAAAAGAATCCTCACTCCTCCTCATTGCCAAAGGGCAATATTCAACAGTTAACTATTTATCATTAACCATGTTTATTACTAGTGCCTAAGGGCCACCAAAGGATGGGGCCCCATATTGCTAGACACTGTACAAACACAGGTACAGGCACAAATTGCTGTCTTGTTTTCATACACAGTTTGAACTGGATGTCTAAACAGATAATCGAGAGCAAGGAATGCAGTTTTGCAGCCATTACTCACTGCAGTAGTAAAAAAAAAAAAAAAAAAAATTCACAGGGCCCTAAATATTTTCTCGTTTCTTGCTGCTTCTGGATCCCCTTACACAGATTCTAATCATGTTCCTGTGAGTAGTCTCCACCCCACATCCTCAGCCTCCATGGTTCCTCTTCCCAGTACATGATGTTTGTTAACTGCATGGATTCCCCTCTGAAAGATAACCTTGTTTGCATAGGTCTCACCTCACAGCAATTTTCTCTATCAAGTACATTAGCGAGGCTGATACAGTAAATTACGTACAAACATAAGAGGTCTAGTTTTACAGCATTAAATATTATAGCCTGAATTTGGGAGTTGAGGGGCAGTGGATAGAAAAGCTGAACAAACAACTTAGATTAATTTAGATTATATGACAAAAGGCAAACAAAAATGTTTCTTTGCCCTGGCTCAGAGCCTGTGTTCTTTTCCTTCACTATCAACACCCTCCCACCCCAATAGCTATGAGTGACCAGCAAATTGGGGTGTGGATTACCTGAGGTCACCATAGGAAGGTGTGTGTCTCTGATCCTGACAGTATTAAAGCAGTACTGAGGGACAGCTGGCTTTGTACATGGAGGGCCAGATACCTGTGTAATTGCCCACAGTAATTACCTACTGGGGCAATCCAGGGTGGTTGTGTTTGATGAGCACATACATAGCTGAGTCCAGCTAAAGGAAAACAAACACAAGCAACAGAACTAAAGTTCTTTATTCCCCAAGCAGTAGCATAAGACTAATACAAGCCAAGGTTTAGGCAATTCGGCAGAGTCCACCCCAAGGGTATGTCTACAATCCAATTGGTGGTTGCAGCTTGGGTAGACATACCCACACTAGCGTTACCTGCCTGTGCTAGCCTGGCTAAAAGTAGTCGTATAGCTGTCTCGGCACAGATTTCAGCAATGCAAGTACGTACCCAGTAGGTACCTCCGATGACACCCCCGCCATCACTGCTACATTGCTATTTTTAGCCAGGCTAGCACAATTATGTTGTCCCGAGCTGCAATCACACCTTGGATTGCAGAGTAGACATGCTCAGAGTCCCTTGTCAGATGCAGAGTATAGGAGAGAAGCTCCTGTTCGTTTAAGGTGCTTCTTGCAAAGTCTTTATGATAGAAAAATCTCAAGTGCTACCACCAGGGCAACATGCATAAATATAAACCCAGAAATCAGGCTAAACTCTAAACAACTACATAACCCCACCAGAAACAGAGCTTATACATATACACACCAGACTTTTTAGCCATTACACTGCTATTTCTCATCCTGAAGGGTCCTAAAGTTTTATATCAACTTGGCTATCTGCAGAAATCACCTCCACCACCACCCATGTAAGCACAACAGGGATCCCTATATAAACACAACAGCTGTTCAACAGTGTACAGTAAAGTTGGAGCAAATAGGTAGCAAATAATAATTTATTCAATGAATTTTCGCTCTTTTTCTGTTCACAGAATACCCACAAGCCAATCACATTTTCTTCCCAAACGTATTAATTATTCCAAACTAATCAGTGATTTTTTTCACAAATTCCATTTACTCTCTCCCTTGCTATTCAATAATTGAAATCTGAGCTCTGTGTGCTAGTTGCTATTGGTCATAGAAGACACATTACATTCAAACCTCAGAGTTACAAACACCTAGGGAATGGACGTTGGTCATAACTCTGAAATGTTTGTAACCCTGAACAAAGCGTTATGGTTGTTCTTGCAAAAGTTCACAACTGAACATTGACTTAATACAGCTTTGAAACTTTACTATGCAGAAGAATATTGCTGCTTTCCCTTTATTTTTATTTTTACTTTTAACAAAGTACTGGGGTGGGGGGGGGTTGTTTTTGTTTTTTTGTTTGCCTCTGCTGGTGCCTGATTGTGTACTTCCAGTTCCAAATGAGGTGTGTGGTTGACTGGTCAGCTTGTAACTCTGGTGTTCATAACGCTGAGGTTCTATTGTAGTTTTATTTCTGTTTCCTGATTGGACGTGCATAACACTGATTATCAGGTTTCTGGTGTAAGTGTTTGCAGCAAGGGAATTCAAAATTCACTTTTGATGAATATTTCAAGCATACAAGACCAAAATTTGACTTATACAAGTACATAAATGGTCACAAAGAATGGTGTGAAGATGGCTGAAATTCATAGTTCAGGCTGAATAAATATTCATGCCAATATTTTTGTATCATTCACCCATTCTAGGATATCTAATGCACAGGAACACTATGAAACAGTCTTCAACGGAAAGGGAGGAAGACCTTCATATGAAGGGATCATTTAAACAGCAGAATGCAGTTGCCCAACTCAGAATTTGACCAGCACACAAGGGCCATCGCTCCGTAAAAACTGTCATGGAATCTTTAGTAACTATATGTACTCAGCATGGTGGTTTTGAACCAATAGCACAGCTCCTCTAAATACTTGGCTGGGGCACTGGTCCAACACTGACTCAGAGGGAAACAAATGTCATGTACTGAAATCATCAATGCCACCTTCCTGCAGTATGTGTGTTTTCCTTGGAGGACTCCCAACAAAACACTGAGCAGGCTCAGCCCTTCTTAAGAGGTTCAGAATCTTGTCAGATCTCATCGGGACAAAAAGGCCTTATCCCCTAGCTGTCCTTAGCCACCAGTAAAATCTCTTTCCCAGAGTTGGTGGTTGTTTTTTTTAAAATACCACCCTATGCTGTCTGTTCCCCTGAAGCACCAGCAGCAGCTCCCCCTCACTCTCATGCTCACAGAAACTTCCCTCTGTAAACATCCTCTCTTCCTAGGAGAGATTACGCCCACTGTGCTCTAACTGGAGCAGAAGTCTGTACCCAGTTACTGTTTGCCCTAAACAGGTTTGTTGCTTTCAGGGAAGGAGAATCTCAGTTTAAACCAAAAAACAGCTAACTTCATTTAATTAGAACAAAATTCTGACTTCAGTGAAGTCAATAGAAAACATCCTTTGAGTTCAAAGGGACCTAGCTCTGTGCCTTACAGTTCATTGCATAGAAGCTACAGTTTCTCCAGTCAGCAAGATGCAGGTAGCATGAAATCTTCACACTAAACTTTGAAACAATTTTTGTGGCAATTGTGTAATTACTGTTCATCCCAACTGCATAGGGGATTATAAGACTTCACTTTTCACCATTTGGTGCCAAATCCTTCTCAATTTATTAACCTGGCTGGCCTCACTGGCGTCCTTAATTTTCAGTCTACACAGGAGCCCTATCACTAAGGTGTGGGAAAGAATTGTTTTCCCTCTCAGGATTGGTAAGGCATCCAGTAAAAAAAAAAAAAAAAGAAAAAAAAATCACATAAAGAAACTGCTACACCAGAACCTCTAATAGCAAGCAGTTCTGTAATTACTTTAATTAGTGTCCAGCTACAGAGAATACTCCCACATCACAACCTCTCCTGAAACACACTCAGATCTGATCACTTGTATTCATCAGCTGATAAAAGCCATAACAATGGCTTTTTTTTTGTTTGATATGAAGAGTGTGTTTGTAATGTGCTGATTTTTAGGCTTTGAAGCTTCTTCAGGTTCGTGAACCAAACCTGACAGTCTCCCCCCAATCAAAACTCCCCTTTTTCCATCCTGTGAACTCAGCTGGCTTTTAGGATATGTCTACACCGCAATGGACATCCTGGTTTAGTGGAACTCGCGGTAGCAGACCCTGGATTTGTTAGGGCTTGAGAGTCCACACACATATATTAAAAAAGAAAAGGAGGACTTGTGGCACCTTAGAGACTAACCAATTTATCTGAGCATAAGCTTTTGTGAGCTACAGCTCACTTCACCCTGGGGTCCGGCAGCGGGGCTCGGGGGGGCACTTTAAAGGGCCCAGGGCTTCCCACAGCGGCCGCAGCCCCTGGCTCTTTAAAGCGCAGCCGGAGCCCTGCCGCCGCTACCACAGGGGCTCCAGCAGTGGGGCTCCGGGGGGGGGACGCTTTAAAGGACCTGGGGCTGTGGCCGCTGCATGGAGCCCCGGGCCCTTTAAAGTGCCAGCCTGGGGAAGCCGGTGCAGTCCAGCACGGCGTACTGGCTCCTGCCGGTACGCTGGACCGGACCGGCTTACTTTCACCTCCGCTCACATGAAACCTAAAGACTCAGAAACCAGAATGCAAAATATAAAGAACCCCAAATATGTTTTTATTATGATTTTCAAGCCTCATGATTTCTGGGGCCTGGGTCATGATTTTTAAAAGCTCAAGATTGGCAATATTACAAAATACATATAAATTACTGATGGTGAAATAATCTAATGTGACAAGTACACAGCAGTGCCGAGAGGATACTAGCTGTTCTGCAGCCTCAGTCTAACACTTGGGAGCCACGGTGAGAGTCTGTGCCTTGTGATGTGGGAGAGGTGAAGCAGAATTGCGTGGATTCCATTCCCCTAAGAAAATGGTGACTTTTTGTCAAAAACTTGGTGGAGGGGAAACAAATTATTTTCAGCCAAAACATTTTGTTTATTCAGTTTTCCAACAAATAAAGATATTATGAGGAAAGCAAACACTTTTCATAAACTTTTGTCAAAAAAAGAATTGTTCCATCAAAATTAGGGCTGTCAAGCAATTAAAAAAATGTAATTGTGATTAATCGCACTGTTAAACAATAATAGAATACCATTTAAATATTTTTTGCATGTTTTCTACATTTTTAAGTATATTGATTTCAATTACAACACAGAATACAAAGTGTACAGTGCTCACTTTATTTTTTTATTACAAATATTTACACTGAAAAAAACAAAAGAAATTGTATTTTTCAATTCACCTAATACAAGTACTGTAGTGCAATCTTTTTATCATGAAAGTTGAACTTACAAATGTAGAATTAAGTACAAAAATCCTGCATTCAAAAATAAAAATGTAAGAAAAAAAGATTTTAGAGCAGGGGTGGGCAAACTACGGCTTGTGGGCCGGATCCAGCCTGTCAGGGCTTTGGATCTGGCCCGCGGGATTGCCAGCCCTCCGACCCCCCTTTCCCCCAGCGACCACAGGGACGTGGTGCCAGTGGCTATCGGGAGCAGCATGGGGCCAGGGCAGGCAGGGAGCCTGCCTGAGCCCCGCTGTGCACCACTGCCACCCTGGAGCCGCTCAAGATAAGCACACCAAATCCCTCCTGCACCCCAACCCCTTTCCCTGAGCCCCCTGCTGCACCCTGCAGCCCTCCTGCACTCCAATCCCTTGCCCTGAGCCCCTTCCTGCACACCACACCCCGCACTTCCTCCCACACCCCAACCCCAGCCCTACATTCATGGCCGTACATGCAATTTCCACACACAGATGTGGCCCTCAGGCCAAAAAGTTTGCCCACCCCTGCTTTAGAGCCTACAAGTGCAATAAGTCCTACTTCTTGTTCAGCCAATCGCTCAGACAAACAAGTTTGTTTACATTTGCAGAAGATAATGCTGCCCGCTTCTTGTTTACAATGTTACCTGAAAGTGAGAACAGGTGTTTGCATGGCACTGTTGTAGCTGGCATTGCAAGATATTTATATGACAGATGCACTAAAGATTCATATGTCTCTTGATGCCTCAATCACCATTCCAGAGGACATACGTCCAACTGATGACGGGTTCTGCTCGATAACGATCCAAAGCAGTGTGGACTGACACATGTTCATTTTCAGCATCTGACTCAGATGCCACCAGCAGAAGGTTGATTTTTATTTTTGGTGGTTTGGGTTCTGTAACTTCCACAGAGTGTTGCTCTTTTAAGACTTCTGAAAGCATGCTGCACACCTCATCCCTCTCAGATTTTGGAAGGCACTTCAGATGCTTAAACTTTGGGTCGAGTGCTATAGCTATCTTAAGAAATTTCACATTGGTATCTTTTGTGTTTTGTCAAAATTGCAGTGAAAGTGTTCTTAAAACGAACAACATATGCTGAGTCATCATCTGAGACTGCTATAAAATGAAATATATGGCAGAATGTGGGTAATATAAAACAGGAGACATACAATTCTCCCCCAAGGAGTTCAGTCATAAATGTTATTAACATTTTTTTAAACAAGCGTAATCAGCATGGAATCATGTCCTCTGGAATGATGGCCGAAGCATGAAGAGGCATATATATCTTTAGCGCATCTGGTATGTAAATATCTTGCGACGCCAGCTACAACAGTGCCATGCGAACACCTGTTCTCACTTTCAGGTGACATTGTAATTAAGAAGCAGGCAACAGTATCTCCTGTAAATGTAAACAAACTGGTTTCCCTTAGCAATTAGCAGAACAAGAAGTAGGACTGGGTGGACTTGTAGGCTCTAAAGTTTTACATTGTTTTGTTTTTGAGTGCAGTTATGTAACAAAAAAACTACATTTGTAAGTTGCACTTTCATTATAAAGAGCTTGCACTACTGTACTTGTATGAGATGAATTGATGAATATTATTTCTTTTGTTTATAATTTTTACAGTGCAAATATTTGTAATAAAAATAATATAAAGTGAGCACTGTATACTTTGTATTCTGTGTTGTAATTGAAATTGATGTATTTGAAAATGTAGAAAAACACCCAAAAATATGTAATACATTTCAATTGGTATTCTATTGTTTAACAGTGCGATTAATTTTTTTAATCAGTTCATTTTTTTAGTTAATTGCAGTTAACTCATGCGATTAATCAACAGCCCTAATCAAAATATTCTGATGGAAAAATTTTGGCCAGCCCATACTTATGACATGCACACAAACACAATGGAACAAACCTCAACATACTGCAAGCAAATACACATCCACTGAGGTCAATGGAGCCAGCTTTGCCAAGTGTCACTCACCTCCCCCTGGGTCTTGACCCACATGTATTCCCACAGCTCAACCTGTGAGTCACACCACACAGCAGAGCTTCCCAAACAGGAACCTTTGGGCTGTGGTGGATCCTCTACATCACCAGAGGCTGCTGTGGTACCTCCTGAGCCAGGCAGCCTCTCTGTCTCCCCTCTGGTTGCTGCTTTCTAGTCCCCCTGCCAGTTAGCAGTCTGCCTGCATGGAGGCCAGTGTGGAGGGAAGGAGGTGGTGGTGATGGTGGTTGCAGCTGTGGAGGGGCTGATGGGCAGAAGGGAGGCCACAGAAGCTAATGAGGTGACAGTGTCTAATAAAGGGGCAGGGTGGGGGGGAAAGGACCAAGTTTGACTGGCTGAGTAGGGGAGACTAATGGGAAGCAAACTGGGGGAAGTTCCTGCAACAGAGAGAAGCAATTCAGGCCAGGAACTATCTATATTCTATGTAAGGAAACAAGAAAAGTACACTGTTCGAAATCAAATAATAATGAGGTATTTGTGGCCCCAATGCTTGATAAATGGTCTCTTTACCAGTCTACAGTGCAGCCTGGGTTTCAACTTACATTAGACTCCATAATCCATTCTGAAAACAGTTTGTGAATCCTGCCTCCACAACATCCATACTGCTGAAGTACATGTCTTATGGTATATTGAATAGTAACAAAAATAATTCCCACCACATCATACATTTACTTGGCATTTTCCATACAGTTTGAGACATTTCCTACCCTCAAACGATTATACTCTGAGTGTAATGATGAGTATACAGGCCTTTAATGAGGAGAATCCTCCTGGGGAAGTACCACCCATTCCCAGGTTTGCCTAGAAGAACATCTGTATGTCAAGGCAGGAAGGTGGCGTGACCGAGGAGAAGGAAGTGGTCTTGGGAAATTGACATAAGGTGATGCAAGACTGCCCAATCTACTGACCTACAGCTGAGGGCCCAAGGCCAAAGCTCCATGAACATGGTCAGCTGGAACTAGAGTGACCAGATGTCCCGATTTTAGAGGGACAATCCTGATATTTGGGGCTTTCTTTTAATATGGGCTCCTATTACCCCACCCCCATCCTGATTTTTCACAGTGGCTCTCTGGTCACCCTAGCTGAAACTCACCTCTCATTCAGTGGTGGGAGACAATACTGATTCTTGGTAGCCTTTGGGCTTTGTCTCACTGATACCCAGGAGAGCAGGGCAGAATGGGAACTGTAATCTATGTGACACAGTTGTAGTCCCAGCTTCTGACAAGGCATGGTGGGAAGTATTTTTACACACACATGCATGCATACTTCTTTCCTAAAAAAAAAAAAAAATACCAGGAAAGACCTAAGTTCGACAGACTGTAGTGTATTGTGATACTCTCTCTTTAAAGTTAGTCATGTGCAATCGCTAGAGCACTCCCATTGTGAGGGGTCTCTGACACATGAGGTAGACTGTAAACGGTGCACCACCACCCACAGTGCTGCCTACTGGTCAGGAAGGGGGTGGCAGGTCACCTTCCCATTTGAATTCAGGCCAACAGTGCCCCCACTCCAGGGGCTTCCTGTCCTCCACAGGGGTAGTAGGGACTGGGACTTCAAATAATCAAGGCCCATTCCAGCAGGCCTCTCTCAAGGCCCCTGGTGTTGTGTTATCTTCTGAGAGGGGATAGAAGAACCTGGGCTCACCCTCTCCACTAAGCTCAAATCCAGAGCCCAACAGTGGGGAGCTTATTCAGCCCCTTGGGGTGCTAAACCACCACCCTTCCTGGACCACTTCCTACCCCTGTTCCTGTTAGTTGCACCAGAGTAAGTCACTTCTCTCCAGTCTCGGACTGCAGGCTCAGTCACTCATCTCTCCTTCATAGGGTCTTCACTGGTCCATGAAGTGAGGCCTCAGGCAAGGAGTTCCTGTGCAGTACTTTTCCCCCTCAGAGTTCAGGGCAGCTGTCTGTTCCCTTCCACTGCCTGCACCTTCTGAGCTGCTCTGCTCCTCTTTTTAAAGCCCTGTTTAGGTACTCTCCAGGTGTGGCTGGATGGGGCCAGCTGGGCCCAGAGCTGTCCCTTAACCCCTTGCTCACCAGTGTGGGATTTATAAACCTCATCACACAGACACACACACACACTGAGTCAGGTTCTGCATGCTCAAAGCCTGTAGGAGTCATCTTGGTACATATTGCATAAAGAGAGTTGTGGTTCAAACTGTACATCCCTGGTCTCATGCTAGGTTTCTGAAGTACTGAGGCTCAGCCCACTCACAGGTAGGGTGACCAGATAGCAAGTGTGAAAAATCAGGACAGGGGGTGTAGAGTAATAGGCACCTATATAAGAAAAGCCCTGGATATCAGGATTGTCCCTATAAAATCAGGGCATCTGGTCACTCTCCTCACAGGGAAGTCAGTCTTGGCTGCCTGACCATGCTACAAAATGCAACATTGTCAGAGAAGTTTCTGGAATAGGTACTGGAAGGAGTAGGCACTGGAAGGAGTAGACAAGTAAACCAAGGGGCCTAAATTTTCAGTGTCCAATTACAGACTTCTTAAACACAAGTGAAAAACACTAACTCCATGAAAAGCAGGTCCCTGTAAAGCATCTCTAGCTAGGGGCATAAAAACATCATTACTTGCCTTTGAAAGTGTAGCTACTTTCTGCATTAAACGCTTCATTAATGGCAGCTGAGCAGCCAGTTCCTTAAACACTATGGAGGAAATTAGACATTCCTACCAATGTCTGCCAGCTCTGAACAGATGGAACAAAGTAGAATCCATTTATATGAAGCAAGAAAGAGAATCTGCATCGGTATCAGAGCGGAATTTCTTGCCCTGTCTAAATGGACTCCAGTTATTCACCTGCTAGGTATTATTCCGTTGGGAACAAACTGATATATTACTTACTGGGATTTTTTATAGAAAACTTTCCATTGAATGACTTGCCAAACCCTTGATGCAAAAATATGATTGACATATCAGGCATTAACCAGGTGCAATTATTTGAGACCCCATATTAAGTGTATTGTCAGTTCTGAATCTGTAATGATGTTAAGAATTGCAGTAACAAATCAGAATGATCTCACTCACTAATTAGGAGACAGTCTGGGTATTTGGGGTTGATTATTCTGTGACAGGTATTCACTGATGAAAGGCACAAAGCTTCGGAGAAAAACTTAAGACAGTGTATCTTTATACACATCTCAGGCTGCAGACAACAGGAGACTAACCTTTAGAAACTGCTAAAAACAGACATCTCTGCAGAATAATGAGATACAAATAGAAAGCAAAGAAATATGCCTGCTGGGCCAGTGACCTGAAAAATATTCCATCTTACATTGAGTAAGACTGAGAGATCATGAAAACGTACCGTAGCTCCTCTGATTTTATAGTGTTTTAGGGTGATCTTCATGCAGTAGCAACTGATTCATGAAGATCAGTCTGAATATTAGGTACATTCTATTACAACTAAATTGGAACACTCGTGCCCCAAACATAGCAACTGATCATTCTTTTTTCATTAAAGTTTTGGATGTTTTCATCACTGCATCTTCTCCATCTTCTGTTCCAAGACCTGATCTCAACCAATATTATAATATTCACAATAATTTATATAGTACTCCAGTCCCAGTTGCTGTAACCTGATAGTACCTTCATATATTAATCCTTCGAACATGAGGAAAAATTAACTGCTATCATGATACTCTGGTGCTAATAACTGCTCTAACAGAAAGCTTCTGATTTACACTGAGAGGAGAACAAGGTGCAAGGTTACTGTTTGAGTCAGCTTGCTTAACTGCTCAGTCAGACTAAATTGAAGTGAGCCTTTAGTGTACAATTAATACAGAAACTGTAACTAAGTGCAATTTTCAATACTCCAGCCCATTAGTAAACTAATTTGCAGCAGGTTAAGTGACAGTTAATAAAGAGAGGCCCATGGCTGACACAGCAGCAGCATTGCAGGTCACAACTGAGCAAGGTGACTTGGCAGAGCAGCGTACAGAAGCTTGGACACTGACAACCTTTGTTATACTCAGGCCAGAGTTATTAAGTCCTTTGAACACTGAATTCACTCAATTTTTTTTTAAATGGCTGTCTCACAGATTTCTCTGGCCTGTTTTGTTCATAAGAACACTTCTCTCAGAGGATTGCTTCTCTCTTAGACCTTCTGGTGACCCAAACCTGTAGAACATAATTCCTCAGACTGGGGTGATAGATGAGAGAATCTACTTTTCTGAGCACCTTTGCATCGTGGATGGCACTCCCCCCAGCTGCAGTGAAGGAAAAATGCAGAGGCTGACTAAAAATGTGATTCTATAGAAATTTCACTGATAAATATTTCATCAATGAAAATCTCCATGTACACCAAACCTTACCGAGTGTTAGCACACGGACATGTTATTCATACTAGTTTAAAATGGTAGCAAAAATCCTCTCTGCCTCCCTGAATTTTATTATAATTACTGAATTTCTAAGTAACATTTCCTTCCCCTCCCCAAATCATTCTGGATGTCATTCATTCAAGAAATTTTCAATTGCTAAATTATAATATTAATATAATTTCCTTCCCTCCCACCACCAAGTTTGATTCATGAATTTCTACAAGGGCTGAGAAGCTTAAGGATAAAGGAGTTTTCCAGAAATAAAAATAAAAACCAGACAAACAGTTCTTTGTGGAATAAACTCTATTAGATATTACACATCTATTGCAGAACATTTTAAAAAATTCACAATGAGGAGCAACAGGTTTGTGCAAAGAAAAAAAACCCCTATTTTCAGAAGAAAAAACCACAAAGACATCATAAACTGTTAGCCGGATAGATGGGTCAGTTGCCTTTTCAGACGGTCACCTAAAAGTTTGCTTATAAATTAATTTTATTATGAGGCTTTGCAATCTTGGCATGCTGCCACATGGTGATGCAGCATCGCACCATAGATATTGGGAGTCTTTCAACGGCCCTGTCAGATACCGGACTGCCCATTGAAAACTGGGATAACACAGCTTCTGTGGTGGATGGACCAGATTCATCCACCGTGGTACACATAGGTGAAAATTATTCCTCTCCATGGCAGCTGATCCCTCTGTGCTCCAACAAGATTCTCCCCAGTGGAGGCCAGTAGTGACACTCTCCCTTAGGATTTGTACTGGTGGGGAACGGCAGTAATTGTGGCAGTGGCTCCATAAAAGCATTTCCAGTGGCCGCTGTGAAGGTGATGCACTGAGTCAGCATGTGCCCTAGATGTCTATGTCTAGATGGGCAATCACCATCCATTTTCTGGAGTATGCTAGCAATTTACACAGAGGAAGGATATGGAGAAGGAGGAGAAGACAGAGGGACTTTCCCCTTCCCATACCCTTCCACGGTAGACTTTTTTGCAGCCAGGCCCTGTACTTTGTTTTTTCACAGTGGAAGCCAGTGTAAATCCCAGGTGAATCCAATCCTATATGAACATTCAGAAAGAAAGAACCATATAATGGTGAACAGTTGAATAAACAGATATCAACTTAATTTTACATGAACAGGAAGACTAGTCAACCTGAGAAGGGAATACTGATCACTGTGTATGAATCCAACATGTAATATATACTGCCATATTTACGCGTGGAATGTCTTCCAAGGAAATACCTGACAGCCTCTCAATTATACCCACACATTTCAGGAGTATACCAGTTTTTCCCTTTTAAACAAACATTCATATAGCGAGTTTTACTTCCTGATCCAGAAAAAGATCATGTTTGCCACTGACAAGCCAATCAGAAAGCAGGAATTTGTATATTTGAATTAAGTAGCTCAGAGGTAAGCAAGTTTTCCTTGTACTCACTCATAGCCAACTGGGGCACACTTATTTGCATATGAGATCTGATTTGTTAACATAGTAGCAGATGTCAATATTGTTCATCTCCGAGAAAACAAATAAACAATAGAAACTGGCTAATTTACCACATAACTATTTTTAATAGGTGGGCGCAAGATGTGGGAAGTAATATCTTTTATTGGACCAACTTCAACTGAAGACAAGCTCTGTGTATAAACTTAACAGCCTGTCTCTCCCACCAACAGATGTTGGTCTAATAAAAGATATGACCTCACCCACTTTGTGCCCCCCCCAAAAAATTATCAGATCGTTATATGGAAAATGAAGAACTTTCACAATCCCACTTCACGTTACAAACCATAAGGCAAATACTAACTGCCTGTGATTAGAAGGAAACTTTCCCTAGGGGCAAGAGATTACATAATTGTCCATTATGGGATTTGTTGCACCTTTCCCTGAAGCAGCTGGTGTTGGCCACTGTCGGAAAAAAGGATATCAGACTAGATGGACCACTAGATGTTACGGCACAGCAATTCCTATGTTCCTGTGAAAAAGACGATTCACCCAAAAAGCTGATTTGGGTAGATGATATAAAGGATATTGGAGAGAGAGAAAATGAAAGTCACCTCCTGCCATGTCATAAACAATACTTCTGTAAATTGTCACAAAGCAAAATACAGTCAACAAAAAACACTTGTGGCATTTTTAGGCGAGGTAATGGGCTTAGAGCAAAAAAAAATTGGACAACATATCAAGTGAACTTCTAATACAATTTCAAGACACTGTAACTTTAAATCTTGTTTTCTGATTTTTTTAAATCAAACTTCTCAAAAACCTCTACCCAGAAATAAGATGTGCCATGTGAAATTTCTGGAAGAACAGTGTTTTGGAGGAAAGTTGAGATGAGGGTGGAAACCTGAGCTGATGATGGGAAGCTAGGTTCAACTATAATTATGAAGCAGCTTCTACAACTCCAGAATACAGACCTTCTAGAGTTGCTGCATGGGATTTGCGTTCCTTTAAGGCAGGGATCGGCAACCTCTGGCACGCGGCCTGTCATGGAAATCCACTGGCGGGCCGGGACATGGTTTGTTTACCTGCAGCGTCCACAGGTTCAGCCATTCGCAGCTCCTGCTTGCCACGGTTCACTGTTCCAGGCTAATGGGGACTGCAGGGAGCGGCAGCCAGCACATCCCTCGGCCCGTGCCGCTTCCATTGGCCTGGAACGGCGAACCGCAGCCAGTGGGAGCTGCAATTCAGCCAAACCTGAGGACACTGCAGGGAAACAAACCGCCCCAGCCCGCCAGCAGATTTCCCTGACAGTCCGCATGCCAAAGGTTGCCGATCCCTGCTTTAAAGAATATAAATTCTTCTAAATTTAAAATCCCATGTAAATTACATATTGTATTAATTGTTGCGAGTATAAGGAAAACAACTGTATAATATACACTCTGGAGCAGATCCTCAGCTCAGGTAGATTGTCTTAGTTCACCTGATTTCAATGGACATTTTATATCAGCTGATTGTCTGCCTCTCTGTTTAGATACCAGATGTCACCTAGACACTATGGCTGATGCTCTAAAATATGGCAGATTAGATAAAGATAAGGATAATGACACTGAGTGCCAGAAAATGAACACAATCTTTTCAGGTTTTGGTAGGTTCCTGAGATTTTGAGGATACAAAGCTCCAAATGTTAATCCAACTCTCAGAATGCTCTGGCATACGTCCTGTACCATATGAGGAAATGCTTATATTCAATGAAAACTTTGCTTCCCCTTTAGAATGGTTCTTGCTGTTAATGGCAATGGAAAGAATATCCAACCTACAGGCTATTTTCAGAGGCAGGAAAATGCATTTAACTTCAGTTGTGACATCACTGGTCTGTTCTGCTTGATCCCTGAGGGAAATAGTGATACCTAACACTTTTCATCTTCCAGACGCTGAACTGTCATAACAATGTGAGGGAGAACAATTTCTCCCATTTTACTGATAGCAAAACTGTAGCTGAAAGGTTAAGTGACTAGCCCAAAGCCAGGGACATTGTTGCTGTCATAGCAAGGGTTAGAGCTCAGAAGTTCCTGGCTTTCAGTCCTACATTCACATTAGACCATGCCTATTTCTCAAGTTATTTCTTTTTATCTTCCGTCGGGGCTTATATTGAAAACCGTTCATTCACAGGTCGAAAATGTATTTGTTCCTCAAACCCTTAAGAGGTCAGGATAACAATATGAAGCTGGAATCCTTTTCAGCTTTGTTGAATCTAAATGAGCCATCACTACCCCCCTGCTTATGGCAAAACTGTACCAAAAGCCTGGGACTGAAGAAACTACTCCTTCCATTAACCAACCAACCTCTGGAAAAAACAAAACAAACCTTGAACTATACCATCATGCTATTAATCCCAGGATCTCCACTTGCTATATTCTAATAGCTCTGGCTCTTTATGACCTTCTGTTCACTCTACTAGTTCATAGGTTTTTCAACTAATAATGGAAAGGCTAAAGCCATAATAAAGTTTCAGAGTCCTTTCACAAAGCCAAATAGTGTGGGAATGAGAGAAGGAAGGAACCTACCACCCCACCCCACCCCCCCACCCCCGCCCAATGATTCCACAGACACTGTCAACAAGGGGCTCCATTCCCCTTTGATATTTTCATTTGAGGATTTATTTCATGAAATCCCAAAAGTTCAGGACTCGTGCAGACTTTTTGCTGTACTTGAAAGGAAAGAGAGGAGAAAATGAGTTATTTCTTTTGGCTTAATTTAAACTTCTCTAGCATCAGACTTCTATACAGTAGTTGACTTCATTAAATCATACTTAAGGTGGCTTGTATACTACACGTACATATACCTGCACAATCTGCTGTTTGTGCATAACTCCCACCCCCACCCCCCATCCACCCACCACACATGCCCCTGTACAATCGGCTGTTTGGGTGTATACCCACACACAGCGATACAATCTGCTGTTTGCATATTTCAGCCTCTTATCTAACATCAGTGGATTCAACACTAAAGTGTGAGGATATCATTTCCATGGTAACGTGCACTGTGCTACAAAGCAGTTTCCAGTGGCTTCAACATATAGAGTATTGTGTCAGGGAGTATTGTTATGTCAGCAGCTAAGTAGTTTGGTACCTATAATAAGCAGTAAATGGTGTCTTTGTCTTTCACCTTGGTTTAATATCTTTGTAGTAAACAGCCATTTTGTTCCTCTCTTGGCAATCATCTTATAGACAATCATAGAGCTATCGATATAAGAGGAACTTCTCAAGTGGCTCAGGAAGATTCAGCTTGTGGACTACATAAAGACATGAGCGACCCAGACACTTCCTGATGCACAGCCGACACAGCTGGGACAGGCTGGCAGGACCTGGAAAAGAGGGAAAAACAAACAAACAAAACCCGTAAACATGAATTTAAAAACTAAGAATAGAATACAAGCGAAGCTTTAAAACAGTTCAAACCCATTGGCCTGCTAAACCCAGGGTTGTGAGTTCAATCCTTGAAGGAGCCATTTAGGAATCTGGGCCAAAAATTGGGGATTGGTCCTGCTTTGAGCAGGGGGTTGGACTAGATGATCTCCTGAGGTCCCTTCCAACCCTGATATTCTATGATTTAAGAATTTTGGGGAAATCCTTCACTATGATGTCTGTGCAAATTTACATTTTCCCTTCTATTGTTTTTTGTTTGTTTGTTTGCTATACATTTCAAGGGTCCTTCTCAAAGTTGAAATACTAATAGTATGGTGCCTGCTAGGTAGGTACATAAGAACATAAGAATGGCCATACTCGGTCAGAACAAAGGTCCATCCAGCCCAGTATCCTGTCTGCCGACAGTGGCCAATGCCAGGTGCCCCAGAGGGAGTGAACCTAACAGGTGATGATCAAGTGGTCTCTCTCCTGCCATCCATCTCCACCCTCTGACAAACAGAGGCTAGGGACACCATTCCTTACCCATCCTGGCTAATAGCCGTTAATGGACTTAACCTCCATGAATTTATCCAGTTCTCCAGTAGGTTAGCAGTTTGAATACATGACTAAAAATTAGAGCACATAATACATTTTAGCACTGTGGGGAGTTGGGGAACATATGGGTCCCATTCACATAGGATGAAGAAAAGGTGAGCCAAGTACACTTCTGACTTTGGAAATAAAAAGCAAAAGAGCAGCATTTATAGTGACACAGTCAGCCTGTTAAGGATCCAGAATGTGCCTGACATGAAGAAATGTTAATCCCATGCAGCATTCATCTAAGGTGATCTTCAAGAGACATACTTAAAAATATAATAGTAGAAATGATAGCAACCTGTATAGTTAAGGAGCCAGATGCTCAGTTGTTGTAAATCAGCATAGGTTTATTGATTGCAATGGTACTATGTCAATATATACCAGCTGAGGATCTGATCCAAGGCTGGAATGCAACGCTCCGTATAAACTCTTTGAAGTTGCTCATAACTTTCTCAAATAAATTCCCTGTAGGAGGAAGTTTTCTAAGCTGTGTGATCATCCAGGGACTTCAATTTGAGTGACATATGCTGGAGGTCTCATGCTGCCAGTACTAAAACATCCTTGGGATTCATAAATAGTATAAATGACGGTTTCCTAACTCAAAAAGTGTTGCATCCAACATAGGGGAATTCTATTTTAGATCTCATTTTGACAGATACAGAAGAACTGATCACAGAACTAAAAATTAATGGTAACTTAGTTATAGGTGACCATGACTTGATCGCATTTATAATTTGCAAACAATAAAGTCCACACCAGTGATATTTATAACTGGTGCTTTGAAAAGGCCAATTTCTCAAAGCTGAAAACAATTAGAAGCCAAATCAACTGGGAGGAAGAATTTAATAAAAAAATGTGAATCATAACTGGGAATTGTTTAAGAATACTTTACGAGCTGCTCAGGAAGCCACACTTGAGGAAGAAGGCCATATCAGTTAAAAATAATGACCTAGTTTAGTGGTGAAGTAAAGGAAGCTAAAAAATAAAATAAATAATAAATAATAATAATATATAACAAATGGAAGAAAAGGGAAGCTGATAGTAATTACTATAAATCAAAAGTTGGGTTGGGAATTGTAGAAAATACATAAGGGAAGCAAAGGGTCACAGAAGAAATCTATGACCACCAGAGTTAAGGACAATACAAAGGAGTTTTTAAAGTAGATTAGGAACAAAAAGAATCCTAACAATGGTAATGGTCCATTACTAGATGGTAGAATTATCACAGTTAGATTGCAGAAAAGGCATAAATGCTTGATAAATATTTCTGTTCTGTATTTGGGAAAAAACAGATAATATAGTCAGAGCATGTGATATCATTCTTTCCATTCCACTAGTATCTCAGGAGGATGTTAAACAGTAGCTAATAAACACAGACATTTTTAAATCAGCAGGTCCAGATAACTTGCATCCAAGATTTTAAAAAGAGCTGGCTAAGGAGCTTGCTGGACAATTAATACTGATTTTCAGTAAATCTTGGAACATCATAGAGTTCCAGAAGACTGGAAGAAAGCTATTGTTGTGCCAATATTTAAAAACAGTAAACTGGATGACCCAGATAGTTATAGGACTGTCAGTCTGACATTACTCCTGGGCAAGATAATGGAATTAAAGAATTAAAGGACGGTAGTATAGTTAATGCCAATCAATATGGGATTATGGAAAATATATCCTGTCAAACTAACTTTTGATATCTTTTTATGAGTTTACAAGTAATAGTCTTAATATACTAGATTTCTGTAAGGCATTTGACTTCGTATCATATGACATTTTGATTAAAAAACTAGAAAGATACAAAATTAACATGGCACACATTAAATGGATTAAAAAGCTGACTAATGGAGAGGTCTCAAAATGTAATTGTAAATGGAGAATCATCATCCAATGGGTGTATTTCTAGTGCAGTCCCACAGGGATCGGTTCTTGGCCCTATGCAATTTACATTTTTATTAATGACTTGGAAAAAAAACATAAAATCATCTCTGATAACATTTTCAGATGACACAAAAACTGGGGGAGTGGTTAATAATGCAGAGGATAAGTCACTGATACAGAACAATCTGGATTTCTTGGTAGGCTGGGCACAAGCAAACAATGTGTATTTTAATAGATATACATCTATGAACAAATAATGTAGCCATACTTTACATGCTGGGAGACTCTATCCCGGGAAGCAGTGACTGAAAAAGATTTGAGAACTGTAGTAGATAATCAGCTGAACAAGAGCTCCCAGTGTGATGCTGTGGCCAAAATGGCCAATGTGATCCTTGAATGCAGAGGAATCTATTTGGCACTGGTGTGACCGCTGCTGGAACACTGTGTTCAGTTCTGGGGTCCATAATTCAAGAAAGATGCTGATAAATTGGAGAGGGTTCAGAGAAAAGCCACAAGAATGATTAAAGGATTAGAAAACATTCTTTATAATGATAGTATCAAGGAGTTCAATATAGTAAGCCTAACGAAGGGAAGGTTAAGGGGTGATTTCATCACAGTCTATAAGTACGTACATGGGGAACAAATATTTAATAACGGGCTCTTCAGTTTAGCAGAGAAAGGTAAAACACACTTCAGTGAATGGAAGTTGAAGCTAGACAAATTCAGACTGGAAATAAGGCATACATTTTTAACCGTGAGTGTAATTAACCCTTGGAACAACTTACCAAGGGCCATGGTGGTTTCTCCATCAATGGCAATATTTAAATCAAGATTAGATGTTTTTCCAAAAGATCTGCTCTAGGAATTATTTTGGGGAAGTTCAATGGCCCACAGGAGATCAGACTAAATGATCACAATGGTCCCTGCTGGTCTAGGAATCTACTAAATGTTTGTGCAAACTTCATTCTGATATTTTTGAGCTGTGGTCATAACAAAACAAAAAGTTGCATTATCACATTAGAAATGTTGCCCATGGCTAATTCATAGAATCATAGAATATCAGGGTTGGAAGGGACCTCAGGAGGTCATCTAGTCCAACCCCCTGCTCAAAGCAGGACCAATCCCCAACTAAATCATCCCAGCCAGGGCTTTGTCAAGCCGGACCTTAAAAACTTCTAAGGAAGGAGATTCCACCACCTCCCTAGGTAACGCATTCCAGTGTTTCACCACCCTCCGAGGGAAAAAGTTTTTCCTAATATCCAACCTAAACCTCCCCCACTGCAACTTGAGACCATTACTCCTTGTTCTGTCATCAGCTACCACAGAGAACAGTCTAGATCCATCCTCTTTGGAACCCCCTTTTAGGTAGTTGAAAGCAGCTATCAAATCCCCCCTCATTCTTCTCTTCTGCAGACTAAACAATCCCAGTTCTCTCAGCCTCCCCTCATAAGTCATGTGTTCTAGTCCCCTAATCATTTTTGTTGCCCTCCGCTGGACTCTTTCCAATTTTTCCACATCCTTCTTGTAGTATGGGGCCCAAAACTGGACACAGTACTCCAGATGAGGCCTCACCAATGTCCAATAGAGGGGAACGATCACGTCCCTCGATCTGCTGGCAATGCCCCTACCTATACATCCCAAAATGCCATTGGCCTTCTTGGCAACAAGGGCACACTATTGACTCATATCCAGCTTCTCGTCCACTGTGACGCCTAGGTCCTTTTCTGCAGAACTGCTGCCTAACCATTCGGTCCCTAGTCTGTAGCGGTGCATGGGATTCTTCTGTCTTAAGTGCAGGACTCTGCACTTGTCCTTGTTGAACCTCATCAGATTTCTTTTGGCCCAATCCTCTAATTTGTCTAGGTCCCTCTGGATCCTATCCCTTCCCTCCAGCGTAGCTACCACTCCTCCCAGTTTAGTGTTATCTGCAAACTTGCTGAGGGTGCAATCCACACCATCCTCCAGATCATTTATGGAGATATTGAACAAAACCGGCCCCAGGACCGACCCTTGGGGCACTCCACTTGATACCGGCTGCCAACTAGACATGGAGCCATTGATCACTACCCGTTGAGCCCGACAATCTAGCCAGCGTTCTATCCACCTTATAGTCCATTCATCCAGCCCATACTTCTTTAATTTGCTGGCAAGAATACTGTGGGAGACCATGTCAAAAGCTTTCCTAAAGTCAAGGAATAACACGTAGTTATGAGCTTTCCCCTCATCCACAGAGGCAGTTATCTCGTCATAGAAGGCAATTAGATTTGTCAGGCATGACTTGCCCTTGGTGAATCCATGCTGACTGTTCCTGATCACTTTCCTCTCCTCTAAGTGCTTCAGAATTGATTCCTTGAGGACCTGCTCCATGATTTTTCCAGGGACTGAGGTGAGGCTGACTGGCCTGTAGTTCCCAGGATCCTCCTCCTTCCCTTTTTTAAAGATGGGCACTACATTAGCCTTTTTCCAGTCGTCCGGGACTTCCCCTGATCGCCATGAGTTTTCAAAGATAATGGCCAATGGCTCTGCAATCACATCCGCCAACTCTTTTAGCACTCTCGGATGCTGTGCATCTGGCCCCATGGACTTGTGCTCGTTCAGCTTTTCTAAATAGTCCCGAACCACTTCTTTCTCCACAGAGGGCTGGTCACCTCCTCCCCATGCTGTGCTGTCCAGTGCAGTAGTCTGGGAGCTAACCTTGTTCGTGAAGACAGAGGCAAAAAAAGCTTTGAGTACATTAGCTTTTTCCACATCCTCTGTCACTAGGTTGCCTCCCTCATTCAGTAAGGGGCCCACACTTTCCTTGACTTTCTTCTTTTTGCTAACATACCTGAAGAAACCCTTCTTGTTACTCTTAACATCTCTTGCTAGCTGCAACTCCAGGTGTGATTTGGCCTTCCTGATTTCACTCCTGCATACCTGAGCAATCTTTTTATACTCTTCCCTGGTCATTTGTCCAATCTTCCACTTCTTGTAAGCTTCTTTTTTGTGTTTAAGATCAGCAAGGATTTCACAGTTAACCCAAGCTGGTTGCCTGCCATATTTACTATTCTTTCTACATATCGGGATGGTTTGTCCCTGTAACCTCAATAAGGATTCTTTAAAATACAGCCAGCTCTCCTGGACTCCTTTCCCCCTCATGTTATTCTCCCAGGGGATCCTGCCCATCAGTTCCCTGAGGGAGTCAAAGTCTGCTTTTCTGAAGTCCAGTGTCCGTTTTCTGCTGCTCTCTTTTCTTCCCTGTGTCAGGATCCTGAACTCGACCAACTCATGGTCACTGCCTCCCAGGTTCCCATCCGCTTTATCTTCCCCTACTAATTCTTCCTGGTTTGTGAGCAGCAGGTCAAGAAGAGCTCTGCCTCTAGTTGGTTCCTCCAGCACTTGCACCAGTAAATTGTCCCCTACCCTTTCCAAAAACTTCCTGGATTGTCTGTGCACCGCTGTATTGCTCTCCCAGCAGATATCAGGGTGATTGAAGTCTCCCATGAGAACCAGGGCCTGTGATCTAGTAACTTCTATTAGTTGCCGGAAGAAAGCCTCATCCACCTCATCCCCCTGGTCCACCTCATCCCCATTCAATAATGCTTGAATGGATTTTGTTCAAACTTGACTTGTTTTATGGAAACTGGTTCAGAAATTCTGAAGCTATGAGTGCTAAAAGCATTTTCATGTGTGCACAATAAGGCTTTTTCTGATTCTTTGTTTAACCTAAATCTTAGAACCATGAAGGTGTGCATGAGTATTAGATTTTTAGCTAATATGGTCATAGAATCATAGAATATCAGAGTTGGAAGGGACCTCTGGAGGTCATCTAGTCCAACCCCCTGCCCACAGCAGGTCCAATCCCCAACTAAATCATCCCAGCCAGGGCTTTGTCAAGCTGGACCTTAAAAACTTCTAAGGAAGGAGATTCCACCACCTCCCTAGGTAACGCATTCCAGTGTTTCACTACCCTCCTAGTGAAAAAGTTTTTCCTAATATCCAACCTAAATCTCCTCCACTGCAACTTGAGACCATTACTCCTTGTCCTGTCATCTGCTATCACTGAGAATAATCTAGATCCATCCTCTTTTTATCCACCTTTCAGGTAGTTAAAAGCAGCTATCAAATCCCCCCTCATTCTTCTCTTCTGTAGACTAAATGATCCCAGTTCCCTCAGCCTCTCCTCATAAGTCACGTGTTCCAGACCCCTAATCATTTTTGTTGCCCTTCGCTGGACTCTTTCCAATTTTTCCACATCCTTCTTCTAGTGTGGGGCCCAAAACTGGACACAGTACTCCAGATGAGGCCTCACCAATGTCCAATAGAGGGGAACGATCACGTCCCTCAATCTGCTGGCAATGCCCCTACTTATACATCCCAAAATGCCATTGGCCTTCTTGGCAACAACGGCACACTGTTGACTCATATCCAGCTTCTCGTCCAGTGTCACCCCTAGGTCCTTCTCTGCAGAACTGCTGCCGAGCCATTCGGTCCCTAGTCTGTAGCGGTGCATGGGATTCTTCCGTCCTAAGTGCAGGACTCTGCACTTGTCCTTGTTGAACCTCATCAGATTTCTTTTGGCCCAATCCTCCAATTTGTCTAGGTCTCTCTGTATCCTATCCCTGCCCTGGTCATGTGCTTTGCTTAGCTAATAGCAGAATGCAAAGCAGTATGGTGAGAATAAATGTAATAAGGAGTGCTTGGAGCTCAGATGTCATAGTAATGTGGGCTGTACTTAGTCAGATGTTTGCATGTACAACACATGTACACAATTGCATGTTCAAATATATATGTGTGTGCCCAAACACCCATATGCACACAATACCTGTTTTTGTGGGTATGCAAATGTAACCTTCTATTGAGTGTGTTTTATAGGTCCTGCTCTCTGCCTGATCGCAGAGTATATGAGTGTTACAGCCCCAGCTAGATAGCGTTGGCTCTTTAGGTCAAAGTGTAGTAGCTTACGCTTTTAGCTCTGGAGATCCCTGGAGCGTTAACCAAGGTGGTGGCTGTCACATAAATGTTTTGCAAGCACAACTTAGACACCCCTGTTTAATAATATGGCTCCAAATCTCCAAAGGTGCTTCATGGAATGAAATAATTCTAAAGGTAAATTTGTGGTCCTAAACAAGCTGACAGTGTTCCATTAAAAAAATTAACAGGGAGAAAAGCAGGGAACAAACATGTAGGAAAAAACAGCTCATATAAATGGCACTTGAGATGAAGCGGGAAACAGCTCTGTAGGCAAACAAGAAAGCAAGAAAGAAAAGCTCTCACATTAAAAATAGTCATTACATAATGGCAAGGAAGGAAAAAAGGGTAAAGGAAAATATCTACATATACACAGCAGAAAACTTAGGAAGTAGAAAGAAGGTTGCTCAAAAGAAGTATTTTTGGTGCCTGCATTTGAAAAGAGGATTATAGGGAAAATGTTTGGGTGGAGAAGTAAAGATGCAATGAAGTGTTTGAAAGCAAAAGAAATAGGACATTTGGATTTTTTCCAGGTCTGGAATTTATTCATCTTTCAAAAGTGGAGAGCCAAGACTAAATTAATTAAAATGTTCTATAGACCACACAATTGTAAGGAAGAACAGAATGAATAGCTGATCGTGGAAATCAAAAGGATTTGTGGGAAAACTAATAGCAATGAGAGACCTTTCTACCCAGACATAAACTGTGATAGATTTAATGGAAAAGACAAATTGAGCAGTAGATTTATGAACATTGTACTTGTTCATGCAGCCTATAAATCAAGCCACATAGATAACTCTTGAGTTAGCTCAGAGAAACTCAGATGTTATGACAAAAGATATAAATATAGCAAACCATATATGTAAAAGTGCTGTGACCAGATTTATAGTCAGATTTAAACCGCGATGGTTTTGAATGACTAATAGAAGCTCTGGGTGAAAACCAATCCAATAATGGAATGGGAGGGAAGGATATTAAGAGGGAAATTACATTTCATGAGTGGGTTAAAGTCACTTCTGTGCAGAGAGCCAGCAAAAAGCCCAAGCACTTAAGTGGTCAAAATTGGACTTCAGTGGGACTTAAGCAATGGATAAGCCTTTTGCTGGCCCTCTGAATACAGTGAATTTCATCCAGCCTGAGTAAGGTGGATGTATTTGTTTATTGATAATAAATGCATTAAGGGCTGGAATCACTTGTGGAGTTACACTGGCATGAGCCAGAATAGACCCTGACATGGGTCCCATCATTGGAAAGCCTGCCAAGGAAGAGACCGAAGCAGTGCAAAAGAGCCACAGCCTGAGTTTCATTGTGTTGGAAGAGGTTGGAAGGGGCCAGCAGGGTCCCAAAAGTAGACAGTGCTAGCTAAGCAAAATGCATAAAAAGCTCTAGTAAACACCACTTCCCTTCCCTTGAGGTGAATCTCCCACATGATACTGTAAGCCTAGCTAGTGAAGGGAAGTGTATTTTACACTTCCCTGCATGAGCACTAGTGAGAGTAGAGAGAGAAAACAATGTGGATACAGAGAGGAGTGCAAAAATCAATCTAAGAGAATAAAAGGGGCTGTGAGTGGCTTGTAACATGAGCTACTAGGGAGAATGGGAGAATGGATGGACCTACAGAGGCATAAAAAATAAATGGCAGGAAAGATGAGTGAGGTAAAGACATGGCTTACAACAACACTGCATACCAATGACAAGAAAGGCAGAGCAGAGCATGAAGAGTGCACAAGAATGAAAGAAAACTGCTTTTCAATTACATAAAGAAAAGGAGTACTTGTGGCACCTTAGAGACTAACCAATTTATTTCAGCATAAGCTTTCGTGAGCTGCACCTCACTTCATCGGATGCATACTGTGGAAAATACAGAAGATGTTTGTTTTTATACACACAAATCATGAAAAAATGGGTGTTTATCACTACAAAAGGTTTTCTCTCCCCCAACCCCACTCTCCTGCTGGTAATAGCTTATCTAAAGTGATCACTCTCCTTACAATGTGTATGATAATCAAGGTGGGCCATTTCCAGCACAAATCCAGGGTTTAACAAGAATGTCTGAGGATGGGGGAGGAAGGGGGATAAGGAAAACAAGGGGAAATAGGTTACCTTGCATAATGACTTAGGCACTCCCAGTCTCTATTCAAGCCTAAGTTAATTGTATCCAATTTGCAAATGAATTCCAATTCAGCAGTCTCACGCTGGAGTCTGGATTTGAAGTTTTTCTGTTGTAATATTGCAACTTTCATGTCTGTAATCGCGTGACCAGAGAGATTGAAGTGTTCTCCGACTGGTTTATGAATGTTATAATTCTTGACATCTGATTTGTGTCCATTTATTCTTTTACGTAGAGACTGTCCAGTTTGACCAATGTACATGGCAGAGGGGCATTGCTGGCACATGATGGCATATATCACATTGGTAGATGTGCAGGTGAATGAGCCTCTGATAGTGTGACTGATGTTATTAGGCCCTGTGATGGTGTCCCCTGAATAGATATGTGGGCACAGTTGGCAACGGGCTTTGTTGCAAAGATGGGTTAGTGGTTCTGTTGTGTGGTGTGTGGTTGCTGGTGAGTATTCACTTCAGGTTGGGGGGCTGTCTGTAGGCAAGGACTGGCCTGTCTCCCAAGATTTGTGAGAGTGTTGGGTCATCCTTCAGGATAGGTTGTAGATCCTTGATAATGCGCTGGAGGGGTTTTAGTTGGGGGCTGAAGGTGACGGCTAGTGGCGTTCTGTTATTTTCTTTGTTGGGCCTGTCCTGTAGGAGGTGACTTCTGGGAACTCTTCTGGCTCTGTCAATCTTTTTCTTCACTTCAGCAGGTGGGTACTGTAGTTGTGAGAATGCTTGATAGAGATCTTGTAGGTGTTTGTCTTGTCTGAGGGGTTGGAGCAAATGCGGTTGTATCGCAGAGCTTGGCTGTAGACAATGGATCGTGTGGTGTGGTCAGGGTGAAAGCTGGAGGCATGTAGGTAGGCATAGCGGTCAGTAGGTTTCCGGTATAGGTGGTGTTTATGTGACCATCGTTTATTAGCACCCTAGTGTCCAGGAAGTGGATCTCTTGTGTGGACTGGACCAGGCTGAGGTTGATGGTGGGATGGAAATTGTTGAAATCATGGTGGAATTCCTCAAGGGCTTCTTTTCCATGGGTCCAGATGATGAAGATGTCATCAATATAGCGCAAGTAGAGTAGGGGCGATAGGGGACGAGAACTGAGGAAGCGTTGTTCTAAGTCAGCCATAAAAATGTTGGCATACTGTGGGGCCATGCGGGTACCCATAGCAGTGCCGCTGATTTGAAGGTATACATTGTCCCCAAATGTAAAATACTTATGGGTAAGGACAAAGTCACAAAGTTCAGCCACCAGGTTAGCCGTGACATTATCGGGGATAGTGTTCTTGACGGCTTGTAGTCCATCTTTGTGTGGAATGTTGGTGTAGAGGGCTTCTACATCCATAGTGGCCAGGATGGTGTTATCAGGAAGATCACCAATGGATTGTAGTTTCCTCAGAAAGTCAGTGGTGTCTTGAAGGTAGCTGGGAGTGCTGGTAGAATAGGGCCTGAGGAGGGAGTCTACATAGCCAAACATCCTGTTGTCAGAGTGCCAATGCCTGAGATGATGGGGCGCCCAGGATTTCCAGGTTTATGGATCTTGGGTAGTAGATAGAATATCCCAGGAGGAGGTGCTGTTGTCATCATGAATAGGTCGGAATATGAACAAGAGGCTGCTCGGCAGCTCTCCAACACCACTTTCTACAAGCCATTACCCTCTGATCCCACTGAGGGTTACCAAAAGAAACTACAGCATTTGCTCAAGAAACTCCCTGAAAAAGCACAAGATCAAATCCGCACAGACACACCCCTGGAACCCCGACCTGGGATATTCTATCTACTACCCCCCACCCTTCCTCAGACATTCTTGTTAAACCCTGGATTTGTGCTGGAAATGGCCCACCTTGATGATCATACACATTGTAAGGAGAGTGATCACTTTACATAAGCTATTACCAGCAGGAGAGTGGGGTTGGGGGAGAGAAAACCTTTTGTAGTGATAAACACCCATTTTTTCATGATTTGTGTGTATAAAAACAAATATCTTCTGTATTTTCCACAGTATGCATCCGATGAAGTGAGCTGTAGCTCACGAAAGCTTATGCTCAAATAAATTGGTTAGTCTCTAAGGTGCCACAAGTACTCCTTTTCTTTTTGTGAATACAGACTAACAGGGCTGTTACTCTGAAACCTGTCAATTGCATAAGGAGCCCAAGGTTGTTAAATCCTCTAAGATACTTAATATAGAGACAGGAGTGATACTATTGGGATAAGCACATCTCTGAACTTTCACATTAGTTTCTAAATGATGTGATCTTTACCCATTGAAATCAATAGAAATTAGGTTCCTCATTCACAAAAAAGTCACTTTGTTACAGGATGAAATGCCGTAGAGATACAGAAGGATGACAATGCTCTACTCTTATTGATTCTTAAAGGACCCAATTCTCATTGACACTAAGCCTTTTATACCAGTGGTTCTCAACCAGGCATATATGTGTTTCCCTGGGGGCATGCAGAGGTCTTCGCGGGGGTACATCAACTCATCTAGATATTTGCCTAGTTTTCCAACAGGCCACACAAAAAGCACTAGTGAAATCAGTACAAACTAAAATTTCATACTAGCAATGACTTGTTTATACTGCTCTATATACACAGTAACATAACTTGTGTATATGAACTGTATTAGACATGCATTTTATGTCATTTACTGATGCGTGCAAGCATGTTAATGAGGTTGAAGTTGTCATGGTGTGTATGCGGTTGCCATGTAAAAATGAGGAGCTGGAAGTAGCAGTAGTGGCAAAATGGTAAGAAATTGAAAATAACTGAATAAAAATCATCCGTTCTGCGAGGAATATATTGCTTTTGGATTCACATCTACAAATAGCGATCCACCTCAAGCTTTCTTTTTCCTTTGAGGAGAAACTCTATCAAAGAACAGTACGAAGCTGGCACATTTGCAACGACATGTGAAGACAAAACAAGGGGAAGCCAGTAGGATGCTTTCAAAGAAAGCTCTGAGTTCCAGACTTGCCACCTTAAAACGAAAAAAGCTTCAACTATTTCTACAAGAGCACTCAGAGCTTCATATGCGGTCTCCCTTCTCGTAGCAAAATCAAGGGCGCTGTACAGAATTGCAGGAGACCTGATTCTGCCTGCAGCTGTGGCACTTGCAGAAAGCATACTTCATAAAAAGCAGCAGCCGATATGCTCAAGAAAGTACCCTTATCAAATGGCCCAGCGTTGCAGAATTGAAGAAATGGCTGAGGATATTGTGTCTCAACTTGTAGAGAAACTTAAAAGGACAAAAACATTCGCCCTTCAGCTTGATGAGTCTATGGATATTAGCGGAGAAGCTCAGCTAATTGCGTATGTTTGATACCCTGAAACGACTGATATCAATGAGCACATACCGTTTTTCAGAAGTATAAAGGCAAACTCAACCACAGAGGACATTTTACACTAACTGATTTTTTTTTCTGAACACAATTTGAGTTGGAATTTATGCAAATTCGTCTGCACTGACGGGGCCGGTGCAACAACTGGGAGAGTGAACGGACCTGTAGCTAGGATCAGCAAAGAAAGTCTTTCCTTGCAGTGGGTGCACTGTATCATACACAGAGAGGCACTTGCTTCAAAAAAAGGTGAGTTCTGAACTTCAAGAAGTTTTAAATGAGTCTGTCACAATTGTCAACTTAATCAAGTCCAGGCCACTCAGTGCTCACCTGTTTTGCATTCTTTGTGAAGAGATGGGGTCAGAACATCAGCAACTGTTGCTTCACACAGGTTCACTGGCTTTCAAGAGGGGAAAGTACTTGACAGATTGTTTGAATTACATACAGAAGTTCACACATTTCTTTCTGATTATTCATCTCTTCTTAACCCCTGTGTTTGACAATACTGTGTAGTTAGCTCAACTTGCCTACCTTGCAGATATATTTAGCAAGCTGAATGATCTAACTTTGTCCATGCAAGGCCATGACACCAATGTTCTGAATCTCTATGATAAAGTGAATGCTTTTATCAAGAAAACTGAATTTTGGAAGTCCAAATGTGGAGACAAAGACTTCACCTGTTTTCCACTGCTTTTTCACATGTATGTCACTGATATCTGTACTAGGGAAGTTGTGCAGAGCAAACTTAAAGAAATAATGGATCATTTAGCCCATGTGATGGGGTACCTGCCTCACACTGGGCTCTAAGGAGTTAATAAATCCCTAGGGAGGCTGCGCAGGAGGCAGCCAATCAGAGAAGGGCTGAAGGGAACAGCCAAGCAGGGCCAAACAGGCCCATATAAAAAGGGAGCTGCTGGGCAAAGGAAGGCAGTTCTCTGCTGGGAGCCCAGGGAGGAAGGGCTGTGTCTCTGGAGGGCTGAAAGAACTGCCAGCACTCTGGACAAAGCAGTGCTGCTAGCAGGGACCGTGGGAGTGAGAGAAAGCTCCTGGCTGGCTGCTGGGGTTTGCAGGCTGAGGCTCTGAGGCAAGGGCAAAGAGGATGCTGGGGCCATGTGGACTTGGCCAGACAATTTGCTGCAGTAGTCACTAAGGGAAGTGGCTGAACAGCAGATTGCAGGTCCCCCAGAAGAGGGGGGCACAGTGTGAGGTATGGCCGGAGGACTGTGTTGCTGAAGAGGATGCTGCAGTCCTTGGAGAGACATGGGTGCTATAGCAGGAGTAATGGTGGCGAGGCACCACCCAAAGAAGGCACACTACCATGCAGAGCTAATTTCCAAGACAACCCGCAGCAAGCACCACAGTGGTGAGTGACCCCATTACAGCCCACTTGACATCTGAATTCAAGTCATATTTCCCCAACCTTCAACACAACTCAGCTCAGTAAGAAACCCATTCATTTTGTCAGATGTTAGCAGCAGTAACCTCTCTGCCAGTCAGCAAGAAAATCTTCTTTAGCTGTCATCAGAGTGTGGCCTACAAATGAAATGTAATGTCTCCACAATAACCCAATTTTGGTGTTTAGTACAGAAATTACACTGACCTTGGGAACCAGGCTTTGGATGATCTGAGACCTTTTGGGTCAAAATATCTTTGTGAAGTCTCATTTTCTGCTATGACTGCCATCAAGACAAAGGGTAGGAATAGACTCAATGTGGAGAAAAACTTAATTGTTGCTGTCTCTTCCCTGCCTCCCAGAATGACAAGGCTCACAAGTGAAAAATAGGCTTAAGTCAAATATTTATATTCCAATCAATTTATTTGATAATTATATGGTAAAAATGAGAAAGTTGGCAGTTCTCAGTAATAGCATGCTTTGACACTTATATTTTTATGTCTGATTTTATAAGCAAGTAGTTTT
This sequence comes from Lepidochelys olivacea, assembly GCF_965140295.1. Lineage (NCBI taxonomy): Eukaryota > Metazoa > Chordata > Testudines > Cheloniidae > Lepidochelys > Lepidochelys olivacea. Next base: position 138,681,408 of record NC_140411.1, read on the forward strand.
TAAGGGAGGTAAAACTTGGGAGTATGCAAGACAAATCAGACTCCTGAAAGGGGTACAGTAGTCTGGAAAGTTTAAAAAGTATGGATCGGATGAATGGACCATAAGGTGGATAGAAAGCTGGCTAGATTGTCAGAATCAACAGGTAGGGATCAACAGCTTGATGTCTAGTTGGCAGCTAGTATCAAGCGGAATGCCCCAGGGGTCGGTCCTAGGGCTGGTTTTGTTCAACATCTTTATTAATGATCTGGATGATGGGATTAATTGTACTCTTAGCAAGTTCGCAGATGACACTAAGCTGTGGGGAGAGGTAGATATGCTGGAGGGTAGGGATAGGGTCCAGAGTGACCTAGACAAATTGGAGGATTGGGCCAAAAGAAGTCTGGTGAGGTTCAACAAGGAGAAGTGCAGAGCCTTGCACTTAGGAAGGAAGAATCCCATGCACCACTTCAGGCTGGGGACTGACTGTCTAAGCAGCAGTTTTGCAGAAAGGGACCAGGGGGTTACAGTGGACGAGAAGCTGGATATGAGTCAGCAGTGTGCCCTTGTTGCCAAGAAGGCCAACGGCATATTGGGCTGGACTAGTAGGAGCACTGCCAGCAGATCGAGGGAAGTGATTATTCCCCTCTGTTCGGCACTGGTGAGGCCACACCTGGAGTATTGTGTCCAGTTTTGGTCCCCCCACTATGGAAGGGATGTGGACAAATTGGAGAGAGTCCAGTGGAGGGCAATGAAAATGATGAGGGGGCTGGGGCACATGACTTACGAGGAGAGGCTTAGGGAACTGGGACTATTTAGTCTGCAGCAGAGAAGAGTGAGGGGGGATTTGATAGCAGCCGTCAACTACCTGAAGGGGGGTTCCAAAGAGGATGGAGCTAGGATGTTCTCAGTGGTAGCAGATGACAGAACAAGGAGCAATGGTCTCAAGTTGCAGTGGGGGAGGTCTAGGTTGGATATTAGGCAGAGGTGAAAGTAAGCCGGTACACCCCAGTGCACCGTACCAGGGCGGCCCGGCTTCCCCGCTGCTGGAGCCCTGGGTTAGTGGTAGTAGGGCTCCGGGGGCTATTTAAAGGGCTGGGGCTCCCTCTGCTTCTACTGCCCCGGGTCCTTTAAATAGCACCTGGAGCCCTACTACCAGGTAGCAGCGGCAACCAGGGGCTCTGGCAACAGTTTAAAGGGCCTGGGGTGGTAGCTGCACCCGAGCCCTGGGCCCTTTCATAGAATCACAGGGTTGGAAGGGACCTCAGGAGGTCATCTAGTCCAACCCCCTGCTCAAAGCAGGACCAATCCCCAATTTTTGCCCCAGATTCCTAAATGGCCCCCCTCAAGGATTAAACTCACAACCCTCGGTTTAGGAGGCCAATGCTCAAACCACTGAGCTATCCCTCAGCTGCCACTGCTACCCTGGCCAGGAAGGGGAAGGGGGAGGGCACTTACCTGTACAGGGCGGGCCAGGGCTGGTTCTGGTCCCCCTCCATCCCAGCCCCTTCCGCATGAGGCCCTGCCCCTTCCGGGGGCCAGAGCAGACCCCAACCCAGCCCCGTACCGGTAAGTCCCAATTTCTACTTTCACCCCTGATATGAGGAAACACTATTTCACTAGTTTCAGAGTAGCAGCCGTGTTAGTCTGTATTCGCAAAAAGAAAAGGCGTACTAGTGGCACCTTAGAGACTAACCAATTTATTTGAGCATAAGCTTTTGTGAGCTACAGCTCATTTCATTGGATGCATTCAGTGGAAAATACAGTGAGGAGATTTATATACACACACAACATGAAAAAATGGGTGTTATCATACACACTGTAAGGAGAGTGATCACTTAAGATAAACTATTACCAGCAGGAGAGTGGAGGGGAGGGGGGGAAGAAAAGCTTTTGTAGTGATAATCAAGGTGGGCCATTTCCAGCAGTTAACAAGAACGTCTGAGGAACACTGGGGGGGGGGGGGAATAAACATGGGGAAATAGTTTTTAAGGCCCGGCTTGACAAAGCCCTGGCTGGGATGATTTAGTTGGTGTTGGTCCTGCTTTGAGCAGGGGGTTGGACTAGATGATCTCCGGAAGTCCCTTCCAACCCTGATATTCTATGATTCTATGAAAGGTTGAGAACCTTTATATGCTTCACAAATGGTGTGTAATGGAATGGAATGCTAACTGTATTATACTGTCCAGCCACTAGGTGGTGGAATACTGTTAGATAAATGAAGAACTAAAGCAAAACCTTGTTTGACAAAAGCCGTGTGGGGCAGAAATGTTGGGGGTTTGGCTGTATGTGTCCCAGTCAACAGTCTTAGGTAAAGGACTTGTTCCTTTAGCTGTTAATGTAGCTATTCGTGAATGCAATCTGTCCTCCTGTAAGCTTCAGGCATTTTGTATTCCAATTGTATCGATTCCTGTACCTCTTTCTTTTGTCCTTTTGTCGGGAAAGCTGGAGGTGCAAAAATTGTTGTTGGACTTTTGTTACACTAAACACCCCTCTGCTCATAACCTATACGCGACTGCAATGATCTGTGTACAAAATATGCCGAGGTACCATTTGAAAACGAACCATTAACTGATCATTAATATTCATGCACGATATATGTATTCAGAGGCTATTAAAAGTTATGGCTATACGCTGGAATTATGACTAATGTGTGCTTAAACTAGGGAAATCAGGGGGTGTTGGTAAATAGGTTGCTTTAGACAAAGGCATGTGTATTTGATTCGCTGACCAGCGGAATCTTCCCAAAAAGACAATGAAGGTCCATTTTTACATATTGGACAAGCACAGCTATTAAGCTAACAAGTGGGGGAAGAAAAAGCAAGGAGCTTCCTTCACCACAAGACTGCTGGAATGAACTTTACATTGAGAGGGAACCCTCAGAAGAATCAATTTCAAATGTTTACTGGTCTATAAAGACAGGGGAGCTGAACCTCAAGTGATAAGCAATTGAATCAACTGTATATGCTGTTACTGTATTATGAGAGTGAGATTTTTTTCTGAAAGCTAATACACAATGGTGATTAATATCACTGTGAAATGTACTTATTAACACTACATGAGGAAATCTGGATACTTAATGGTATTATCTTTTAAAGTCTCCGGCAAAACAGGTTCCACCCTGGACAGGAGAAAAAGCAGCTATTACCTGTCTGCTATGTAAATTAAGTCTGGTGGAATCAAAACAATGGAAGCTATGTATCCTTTACACACAAGGGGATAGCAGGACCACAGGAAGGGAAAAACAGCATGAGATCATCCTGTCTCTTGAAACAAGTTCACTGAACTTTGGAAGCTATAAGCAAGGACAGAAGCCATCTTTGGCATCCATCACTAGGCAGACATCATAGAATCATAGAATATCAGGGTTGGAAGGGACCCCAGAAGGTCATCTAGTCCAACCCCCTGCTCGAAGCAGGACCAATTCCCAGTTAAATCATAAGGGAATAGAGCTCTTAAAAGCTGAGAAAGATGGGTCCTTCACCAAAGGAGGGGCTAAAGTCTCTGGAAAATGAATATAGGTGAGAAACCTGCTTAGGCAAAGGTTGTACCTTGCTAGAGTTCGCTTTAGACTTTTAAATGGGTGTTCTCACTTTTGTTTTACTTGTAACCCTCTCTAACTGTATTCCTTTTACTTGGCATTACTTAAGCTGTGTCCTATTGTTAATAAATTTGTTTTATTTTCTTAGTTGGTTTATAGTGCGTGCTGTGTTTAAATGGGAGAGGGTATTTACCCCAGTTAAGTTAATAAGCTGTGATGTGCTTTTGTCTCTTTAGAGGAACAAACAACCCCTGTTAGTTCTCTGAACTGTCCAGGAGAGGGCTGGACATTGCAGATTACACAGTTTTGGAAAAAATTGGGACTGGGAGTGTGTTGGGGTCACATTTCTGGTTGTAACCAAGGCTGGTGGAAGCCAGTGTGGGTCTACAGGGCTCTGTACAGGCTGCTGGGGCCACAGCAGCTGAACCACAGATGTCTAGCACGCAGACACTCAGGGTGTAACCTGCACGCTTGTTGCCAACTGTTAGTATCCCAGGCAGGGAGTTACAGTAGCAAGGCATTGTGAGGCACTCAGGGTTACAGGGGAAGAGATCACACAACCCCTCCCTGGTCTGGATTGCCCCCTGAAACCCTGTCACAACTTTATCTCATAGTCACTAGGTAGACAATGCAAACATGTATAGAGATCCTTTGCCAGACTGTTCCACAAGGGAAGAATGGGACTGATGCCAGATACAGAAATAAATATACCTTGGAGAAAAAGAAAAAATTTGAACTCAGAACATATAATAAAGAAATCAAAACAATTGAATGTTGGTAAAATAAGGAACTTCAAGACAGATATTTTACAATCTCACTGGAAGTGGGAAAAATACATGACGATTAGTCAAAAGCTATTAGTGGACCAAAATTTAGGAAGGGATCTAATAAAGATTTTGAATTCTACAGATTGCTAGGTCTATCCTATTAAATTGGTAGGGTCCAAACAGCTTTCCTCAGATGAAAATGTGCTGTAAAACTGTAAGGCTAAAGGAAAGAATAATTCAGCTCAGCATGTATTTCAGAGCTATTCGTTATACAGAGCCTTAGCTGGGCATTTCACTTTACAAAACAAATCGAGGTGGAGTTTCTACCCTCCAGAGTTACATGTACATATGAAGGTAAACAGCATGGCAAAAATTCTACATGAGAAGAAGGTGCAAGATGAGATGGCTAAAATGTTGGCACGTCTCTAGTACAAAGTTTCTTCCAAACAGATTTTTAAATGGTACTAGAAATACTCTCAGAAAGGCTAAGGGTAAATTACGAAGGCTCGTTGATCTAGCAGAATGCTTCATGAAGCTTCATGTAATGGCAGTAATATGAGACGCTAAGTAGCCAACTGGGCTTAAGTTCCACTTTCTCACTGTAACCAAGTTAAACACATTCATGGAGCTGTTTATGCAGGGATTTGCACAATGAGACTCTGTAACTCCAAGTTGATGTATACCAGGGGTTCTCAAACTGGGGGTCGGGACCCCTCAAGGGGTCACGAGGTTATTACATGGGGGGGTCACGAGCTGTCAGCTCCATCCCAAACCCTGCTTTGCCTCCAGCTTTTATAATGGTGTTAAATATATAAAAAAGTGTTTTTAATTTATTAGGGGAGATCGCACTCAGAGGCTTGCTATGTGAAAGGGGTCACTAGTACAAAGGTTTGAGAACCACTGATATATACATTTCATTGGGGATTACTGGTTTGTATGCAAAATAGTTGTTAATGTGCTGTCTCAAATATGGTTGACACTAACAGTAATAAATACAAATACTTAGCACTTATATATAGCACTTCTCATTCATAGCTTTCCAAGCACTTTACAAAGGCAGATAAACGCTATCCTTAATCAACAGATGGGAAACTGAGGCACATAAAAATGGCACGACTTGCCTGCCATCACATGGGCAGTCAGGGGCAAAGCTAGGAACAGAACTGAGATCTCTTGACTCTCATTCTTGTGCCCTGTCTTGAAACATCCTGGGAAATCTCAGAGAATTAACAGAGGGAGCAGCAGTATGTGGAAAAGCAAGATGAACATGAAAAAATACTTATGAAAAGGAAATAAAAACGGTCCAAATTTAAAAAAAGAAAGAGCCATTACCTTCCCGAAGCAAGAGGGCCTGTCCCACTTTGCTGTTGGGGGCTGCCAGATCAAGGGCACATTTGAATTCAGCATTTCTGCATGTCAAGCTAGCGCCATAGTCCATTAACAAGTTGACTGCTTCTGTGCTGGATTTCCTAACTGCAGCATGGAGTGGGGTGTCTAATCGTTTACCCAAGTCAACACTGGCTCCTTAAAAGAACACACACAGAGATAAGAATAGACCAGGGTTAGCGTAAGGAGGAAGCAGGGAAATACCTGACTGGCTGAGTCTAAGATTTATATCACACATCATTAGCATCAATAAATTAAGTGCACCTGATGGCACACAGGACTTGCCATCTTCTCTTGATTATAGCAATGCTTTATATCCAGAAGTCACATGGCTACTATATTAGCATCAAGAGTAGCAGTAAGATGAGGAGGATGGAGAATCAACAGGAATTGAGCCAATGCTGAACTTTTTGACGACCAAATGAGTGGGTGTTTAAAATCTATAGTTGCTTCCAATCTGATTAATTCAAATGACCAGAAAAGCATGTTTTTAACATTTAATTAAAATAACTTTGGAAGGTCCAGGAGTAAAATGCTTATCCTGGGCTGAGAGTAGTACCCAAATTGGGCCAGAGCCTTAGCTGGTGTCAATCTGCATTGGCTAAAACAAGCCACACCACCTGAGGTGCTGCCCTGCTGTGTGTGGGATCTTCATGATCACTAAAGGGATTATTCTTTTGAGTGGTTGGTTAGCTGATCTGCTCCCTCTGCATGTGGGGAGCAGTGGATGAGTGAATGCTTAGCATGCTTGGCTATTTATTTTATAATAATCAAAAGGAGTTGATGCGGCTCACAGAGCAAACAATATTCCAAGACAGTTTTTGTTGCTCCTCTCATCATCTTCGAATGACAGAATCCCTTTTTTTATCCCAATCTCAAAATTCTTGGTCCTCCAAGGAGTCATGAGGAATTAAATGCTAATATCAGGAGTGGGGAGGAATTAAGGAGAAACAATAGGGGGTGGCTTCAAATATGTTCAGCTTCCCCTCCTCTGCCCCCAGAGCACCTAGTTCGAGAAGCTTCTTGACACAGTCTGTCCTCTGATACATGCAGGCCACATAAAGGGGTGTCCCGTGCTGCGAATCTTCTTGGTCAATGTCAACGTCATTGGCCACAAGAATTTCCATACATTCCCTGTGACCTGGATAACACAGAAGAGAGGTCATCTCGCTTCAGTGCCTCTCGGCAGGATGCCCAACAAACACACCCTAGTCACATAGCATTAGAACCCAATACACAGAACTCTTATATAGAAGAGTATGGAATAAACCAAACACACATTTATCCCTCTGGCCCAGATACTTCAGGTGCAGATTAATTTCCCACAATTATTTAGGGAGGGAAAACAAAACCAGATCTTTTTATCGTTAGCTGTACTCAGAGCCTTCTCATTACCTCTCTTTACTGTTTCATGAACAGGTGAAGCAAGGTGATTCTCTAGCTGGGGGGTGGCTCCGGATTCAAGCAGCGTGTTCACACAAGCTACACTGCCACTACAGCAGGCATTAAAGAGAGGAGTGATGCCATCGGTGCTGACTGCATTGACCTGAAACAGCAGGACAAACGGACAGTGCCCTGTTTCAAAAGGGCTGCGCTTCCGCGGGAAGCCACGCGCATCTCAACGCTAACTACAGCGTAAGAAGAAGACGACACTGATCTTACGTAACGTCAGAGCCCAGAGGAGTCACCAAATTCAGAGTGACATGCCGTAGAAGAGCCCGATATCCAGCAAGGGCCGCGCCCTGTTTCTCAGGGCAGCCTCAGCAACAGGACTCTGACACGGAAAATTGTACAAGCTCCTACGTAGAGCGGGCTGGAAAACAGGGATTTTTCCCACGGAAAATTGAGACTTTTCATGTAATCCCCCCAAATTGTTTTCAGACACCCCACCGCAACACAGCTGCAGTTTTCTGACCAAATCAAAACCTTGGAAGGAAAACAAATACTTTGTGAACAGTTTTATTTAGTCAAACAGACCACCTAGCCCCGTCTGTTTCCTGCTCTCTCCAGTCTGGAAGCCACGCAGATGATCAGATTTCACTATCAGCGCTGTTGCATGATTCCCAGTTTCTCACGGAGATAAGGGCAGCTCTGCTGAAGAAACTGCCTGGGAGGGACTTGTTGCATAATGTGGATCTAGTCACTAGTGTGCTGTACATGGGGGCCTTCACTACAGCTTGCTACAGAATGGGAACTGGAGACCCCCAGCTGGCCTTATGGAATAGGATGAACAGTTTTATTGCCCTCCCCTTATAATAGAGCAGCCAGATTCACAATGACCCCTGTTTCCAACTCGGTCTCCTTTCAAGCTGTAGTTCTACAGTGGAATTAGGGCTGCCTAAAATTTTTCTTTGGAAGGTTTTCTTTTACTAATGGAAAATTGCATTTTTTTGACAAAAAAAAAACTTAATAGGAGTTTTCTAGGAGAAGCTGTGTCCTACTTTATTGCCTTTTTGCAGTGCTGTGATCTTTTTAATTTCCTTCCCTACTGAGCCATGAATTCTGGAACAACCTTCCCAACATCCTTTCTTCTGTTACCAGACAAGTGAGTACCCATTGGAGAGGAGAAGCAGAGGGGCTGCTTCTTTGCTAGTGTTTTTGCTGGCATTTTGATGCCTGATTGGCTGAGTTGGCAGTCCCGTATGAAACGCTACCAATCAATTCCCAGTTGCTGGAGCAGCTTCAACAATGTCTACATGAGGAGATTATGCAGCTGTACGACTGGGTGCACAGTTTAGCTTTTTTCCAAGATGCTGAATATAGTTGTTTGAACTGCATATATTTTAATAATAAAAAGGCCATTTTCCAACTCTCTTCCAGACTGCCCACCTCCTAGTTTGGAAACAGTACAGAATGGCGCTTTGTTTGGCTTCTGGGGAAAGGAAGGGCCTGGCAAAAGATGAGGGCCAAAAGGAACACAAGCACAGTCTTGAAGGGAACAGTATATCTGAAGGAAGAGACGACCATCATCTTGAATTCCTAAGCCCCACCAAACTGGTTCCCTATATGTGGTGCAGGGATATTTGCCCAGAGTGGTAAAATGAAGTCTAATGTGTTTTGAATGGCACTTCACCCAGCTGCAGAGCTCTATACCCAGGGAATAGGCTCAATGGCAGGGCCACGTCTACAATGGGGAAAAATCATCGTGTTAGAAAACTTGTTAACTACCATGATGTTAAACATGACTTAGCACTTAATGTAAATGAGGACAAGTCATGTTTAAACACCTGTTAAAATCACAGACCAGCTAATATGTGTTCAGCATAACTGTCCATGTCCACACTAAGGGCAAAGTCGTATTGCAAGTTAAAAAGAGTTAGTGACTACATTTCTAACATGATGCTTTCCCCCAGCCTAGACAAAGCCTTGCTGTGCAGCTCCTAAATGTTGATGGGCAGCCAATTTGTCTTGCAAAAACACTAGCAGAGCCTCTCCACTGGGTACTGACTTATCTGGTAATAGAGGAAGGAATTCTGGGAAGGTTGTTCCAGAGTAAATGGCTTTCTAGTGAAGAAAATGAAAAAGATCACAGTGCTGAAGAAAGGAAAGAGAAAGGGACACAGCTTCTTGTGTCCGTGACTATTAATTTATGTAAAGGAAAAGCCACTGACTAACTGAGACTGTATATAGCAATGAAGAATGGGAAAAGTTGAACAATAAGGATTACTTACTGACAGTGACAATTGATAGTTCAGATTTATGACTTTCTAGGAGCTAAAAAGATGTGTGATCAATACACTTCAATTTTTTTTAAACTGGGTAATTTCAAAAACAACCTGAAACTGAGTAATATGAAGATCAAGGTTTGTTTTTCCTGTCTAGGGGCTTAAAAGTTATTAAAAGTATAGGTTTCAGAGTAACAGCCGTGTTAGTCTGTATTCGCAAAAAGAAAAGGAGGACTTGTGGCACCTTAGAGACTAACCAATTTATTAGAGCATAAGCTTTCGTGAGCTACAGCTCACTAAAAGTATAGTTATTCTATAATCATATTCTTCTCTGCTAATGAATACATCAACTGTTGGACTGCTCTTGTTTGATTTCTTGCCACTCCACATGTAAATTGTTCAGCATAGTAATCAGGGGAACCTGTAAGCAGACCCAATGTAATAAATTCCCATAGATTTCATTATATTCCCATATTTCATTTTTAAATATATTTTTATATTAGGTCCAATGTGGAGAAAAGTTGCTCTTTTATTAGACAAAATGTTTCATTTCTTAAGCCCCTGTATGTGTAAATCCCAAACTATCTCAGAAAACTTGGAGCAATTCCAGCAACCATTCTGGAACGCAAAGCATAACTCAGCATCATAACAGTTAGCTTGGTCTAATTTTCCCGCACTGATCACAGTGAAGTTTCAGAGAAGAAAAACAAAGGAATATGTCTGCGATCAAAACAGCCACCAAGCTGTAAAAAGATGGGGCCCTTCAGGAGAAAAGCTACCACTACAGAAATGTAAGTAATTTATTATTAGTGAAAGCAAAATATTGTCCCCTTTTGTGGCCAGAATTTCTCTCTCTCTCTCTCTCTCTCTCTCTCACACACACACACACTCACAGAGTGAGAAGCATCTAATACATGTATGTCTCTTGGGAATCCCTGCTAATGCCAGTTGTGTCACCACGGTACCGATCACGTCACAGGGAAGTGTTGGCCTCGTTTATATGCCCGTACTCACTTGAGCACCGTTCTCCAGTAAGACTTTTGCACAAGCGACATGGCCACCCAGGCAGGCCTCGTGGAGAGCAGAAACCCGATCTATGGTTACAATGTTCACATTGAAACCCTAGAATTCAAAGCAAAGATGTGAAAAACAAACAAAAACCAAGCAATGCAAACATCATTCCTGGAGTTCATTCCAGGCAGGAGTTACATAGCTGTCAAATCTACAGTCCTTGCTCTGGCTAAATTCCTACCGAAGTCCATGAGAGTTGCCCTGGAACACACCTGGCTCAGACAATAACTCTGATACTGCAGCTCTTGCATCCATCACTACTTGTAGGGATTTAAAGCAAAAGGTAAAGAAACTGAGTGATGCTTATCTGTGTTGCTTCATAATTCATGGTAGATTGCAGGAGAGACACTGTATGTCTTTGGCCTCCGGTCACTGAGATTAATTTCCCTATTCCCAGATATGAAAAGGTGCCTGTGATCATAAGCTACATTTTTTATCCGCAAAATGAGCACTCTGACCAGGAGTGTGATTTGTTTCCTGAGTCACGTGGTGCTGTTTCTTCTCCCTGGTTGTTTATCAACCTGATTAAAGAGGAGTAAAGAATACTGAATAGCAAACACGCTTTATAAGTGTTCCATTAACAGCTGTATGAACTGAAACCAGCCATGCAAACACTCACAGGGGGAAAAGCAGCGCAAATATGGCTGGCTCCAAACATGACTGGGACTTTGGTGTACGTCTTCCAGACTATAGTTCCATCAAATGACAAGTAAGAATTCATGCACATGTACATTGGAAATCAGTTCTCTGGAACATAATCCAAACTCTGACGTTCCAAATGCAGTATCTGTAAGTATATCATGCTCGGGTCTAGATGCTTCCCCCCTCCTCCCCCAGGCAGTTCACAAGATGGTGGCGGTGTTTTTTTCCTTTGTAGCAGCAAATATTATACATGGGAATAAATATTTCTGGACAATTCAGTGCTGTGAAAGTAGCCAGTCACAACCCACTGATACGACAAGCATTAAAAACAGTCACAATACCCCCTAGCTCAACAATTTAAACTAGAGGAAGTGAATATTTTTAAATAAACAATTCTCTTAAAATTAAACGCTTTGCTGGCTCATGTCCATATGAGGGAAACATGTAAGAGAATTAGGGACCGAATGGCTAGGCAGCAGTTCTGCGGAAAAGGACCTAGGGGTGACAGTGGACGAGAAGCTGGATATGAGTCAGCAGTGTGCCCTTGTTGCCAAGAAGGCCAATGGCATTTTGGGATGTATAAGTAGGGGCATAGCGAGCAGATCGAGAGCCATGATAGTCCCCCTCTATTCGACATTGGTGAGGCCTCATCTGGAGTACTGTGTCCAGTTTTGGGCCCCACACTACAAGAAGGATGTGAATAAACTGGAGAGAGTCCAGCGAAGGGCAACAAAAATGATTAGGGGTCTGGAACACGACTTATGAGGAGAGGCTGAGGGAACTGGGATTGTTTAGTCTGCAGAAGAGAAGAATGAGGGGGGATTTGATAGCTGCTTTCAACTACCTGAGAGGTGGTTCCAGAGAGGATGGTTCTAGACTATTCTCAGTGGTAGAGGAGGACAGGACAAGGAGTAATGGTCTCAAGTTGCAGTGGGGGAGGTTTAGGTTGGATATTAGGAAAAACTTTTTCACTAGGAGGGTGGTGAAACACTGGAATGCGTTACCTAGGGAGGTGGTAGAATCTCCTTCCTTAGAAGTTTTTAAGGTCAGGCTTGACAAAGCCCTGGCTGGGATGATTTAACTGGGGATTGGTCCTGCTTTGAGCAGGGGGTTGGACTAGATGACCTCCTGAGGTCCCTTCCAACCCTGATATTCTATGATTCTATGATTCTAACATGAAGCTCAATATTCCTTTTGCACCTGATGTGACCTTCCTAAAATTACTCTATTTTATAGCTTTACAGTAGGAGTGCATTCACTGCACAATATACCCCCGCCCCGCCCCCCGCCATAGGAAGGAAAGGTGCTGTACAAATCCTTTGTGTGAAGAAAAGAAATGGAGGTAGTGATACAGCATTAAAGCAATACACCGGAGTTAGATATATATACACCTAACACATGAAAACAGTAATCCAGTGAAAGGAAACATACCCCATCTATTGAAAACTCAAGTAATCAATTTCATCAGTAAAAAAATGCTTAAACTAAGAACTAGTAGCCCTGACTTTAGATAATGGTGTCCAGCCCTTCCCATCAGAAGAAACAGTTGATCATAACTTTGCCAAACTTCTTTGAAAATCCAGCCACTTATTTAGGTGCCTCAACAAGAACTGGGTGGGTGCTGAACTCTTGAAAATCTGGCCCTTAGCTTCCCGGCCTTGACAGGTAGGAGTTTTTAAAGCACCTAAGTGATTTAAGTGGACAAGTTCCACTGACTTTCCATGGTACTTGTGGTCTTAGGTCAGTAAGTGACTTCATCTTTGAAACCACATCTTAAAAAAAAGTGTTTGGATTTCTTTTAAAGTAAAGATACCTGTTTAATTTGAACGTCAAGGCAAACTGCATAGGCAGCTTGACAACAGTGAGCAATGCCTATGCTATAGCATGCGCAGCTTTACCCCATAATTCATCTTGCTGCTGTGGATCAACCCCATTCCGCTCCCTTCAGTGATTACTCCCTTGACTAGCTTTACCAACTGGAAGTCCAGTCCTGCATTGCTGAAATCAATGGCTTCCAGCAGTGATGAGCTGCCAAAACCTTAACAACCGGTTCCCTCCTCACCCCACGAGGGGGTTGTGGCCCACCCCCGGCCCCCAGGACTTCTGCCCCATCCAACCCCCCGTGTTCCTTGATGCCCCCCCAGGACCCCTGCCCCATTCACCCCTTCCCCTGTCCCCTGACTGCCCCCAGAACCAGGCAGGAGGGTCTTGTGGGCCACCATAGTTGGTGCCCACCCCGCCCCTAAGAGCCAGAGGGACCTGCCGGGGGGCATGATGGGGAGTCCTGGCAGTGCTTACCTGGGGCAGCTCCCAGGAAGCATCCAGCAGGTGCCTCTGGCTCCTAGAGGGGGGGGGGTAGCATAGTTGGGGGGGAGCAGGGGGAGCGACCGCTCCCCCCACATCAAAAGTGGCACCTTAGGCGCCCACTCCGTGGGTGCTTCGAGGCTGGAGCACCCACAGGGAAAATTTGGTGGGTGCAGAGCACCCACCAGCAGCTCCCCACCCTGCGCCCTGCCCCAGCTCGCCTCCGTCTCTGCCCCTGAACACACCGCCCTGCTCTGCTTCTCCGTCCCCCTTTTCCCCCCCCATTTCCCGTGAATCAGCTGTTTGCGCGGGAAGCCTGGGAGGGCTGAGAAGCAGGAGGCAGCTTCGCACTCAGGCCCAGCGAGGCGGAGGCGAGCTGGGGCCAGGAGTGGTTCCCCTGCGCGCCCCCCTCGGGTTACCTGCTGCAGTGCGGGCGGCCCTCCTCGCGCCCCTTGCTGCAGCTCACCTCCGCTCTGCCTCCGCCTCCCTGAGCCTGAGCGGGAAGCCGCTGCCTGCTTCTCAGCCCTCCCAGGCTTCCTGCGCGAATAGCTGATTCGTGGGAAGCTGGGGGAGGGGGCAGAGAAGCAGAGCGGGGCGGCGCATTCAGGGGAGGAGGCGGACGCAGAGCCGAGGTAAGCTGGGGCTGGGTGGGGAGCTGCCGGTGGGTGCTCTGCACCCACCAAATTTTCCCCATGGGTGCTCCAGCCCTGGAGCACCCACGGAGTCGGCACCTAACGCACCACTTTTGGCCAGTTGTTAAATTTAGAAGCCCTTTTAGAACCGGTTGTCCCAACCAGATCTAAAAGGGCTTCTAAATTTAACAACCAGTTCCAGCGAACCGGCTCCAGCTCACCACTGGCTTCAAGGCATGCAGAATCAGACTAGAGATGCAACCATAGATTAAAAAAAAGTAATCCCATGATTCCCATCTCCTTTTCTTCCATCATCCCTATTCCTATAAACTTAGGTTGTAAAGTTCTGCAAATCGGGTACTGTGATTTTTCTATATTCTGCAAAGTACCAAGAACACTTCAAGTACTACAAGTATAATGATGCACCAGGGACTAGGCATGCGGATTCTGTTCTATTCACGTTCTGGCACTTCACCTATTTCTGTAGTATTTGAGTAGCTTCCAATGACGCATCAAGTCATGTGCTTTGCATCAGTCATGGGTTGTTCTTTCTTCATTCCTCCCCGCAGGGAGAAAATTGTGTTTGTTTTAAACTATGTGCTATGTGTTTTTATTTGTGAAATTGCTGCATGTTTTAAAGAAGTGCCATTAAGTAAATCCATATTTCGGCATATCTAAGGTAAAAAAAATCATGTTCACAGCTGCAGTCCAACAGCACTTCTTCAATATAGTACCATATGATCATCATGGCAACCTGAAAAACTAGAGCCAGAAAGAGAGAGCTGAACAAGTGAGCCATATTCCTTATCACTTGCACCCTTCCTTTCCCCCTCCACAATGTACTTTTCCCTTCTACCTTAAAAATTACTTGAAGTTGGAGGGTTGGTAAAGAATGATCGAGAACTAAGAGCAATGTAGAGGTTCCCATTTGGGCTGGAGCCTGGACTCTGGGACCTTCTCCCCTTGCAGGGGTTCAGAGCTTTTGGAATTGGAAAAGGTTCAGAAAAGGGCAACAAAAATTATTAGGGGTATGGAACAGCTTCCATCTGAGGAGAGATTAATAAGACTGGGACTTTTCACCTTAGAAAAGAGACGACTAAGGGGGGACGTGATAGAGGTCTATCAAATCATGCCCGGTGTGGAGAAAGTCAATAAGAATGTTATTTACTCCTTCTTATAACACAAGAACTAGGGGCCACCAAATGAAATTGATAGGCAGCAGGTTTAAACCAAACAAAAGGAAGTATAGGGAGGTTGTGGTCTCTCCTTCCTTAGAGGTTTTTAAGGTTAAGCTTGACAAAGCCCTGGTTGGGATGCTTTAGTTGCGGATTGGTCCTGCTTTGAGCAGGGGGTTGGACTAGATGACCTCCTGAAGTCCCTTCCAACCCTGATATTCTATTATTCTATTTCTTCACACAATGCACAGTCAACCTGTGGAACTCTTTGACGGAGGATGTTGTTAAGACCAAGACTATAACAGGGTTCAAAAAAGAACTCGATAAGTTCCTGGTGGATAGATCCATCAGTGGCTATTAGCAAAGATGGGCAGGGATGGTGTCCCGAGCCTCTGTTTGCCAAAAGCTGGGAGTGGGCAACAGGGGGCGGATCACTTGATGATTACGTGTTCTGTTCATTTCCTTTGGGGTACCTGGTATTAGCCACCGTTGGAACACAGGTTACTGGGCTAGATGGACCTTTGGTCTGACCCAGTATGGCCGCTCTTATGGGCTGTTCTATGGAGTACTCTGTAATAAATTAAGGCCACCTTTTGTCCTTGACAGTTGGTACAGTGGCCCCGGAGCATCTCCTATTTTCTACTTTCTGTAGAGATCACTGAGAGAGAGATGTCTTGTAACATATCAGAGGCATAAAATACATTAGCTCACAGGCAGGATCTGGCTTCCTAAAAGTATTTATATGACTCATATGACAAATTCCAATTCCTCAGAATTCAACCATTCATTGAGAGAAAAGTTTTGAGACTTTATGGCAGTGAAAAAATCCTTCCAAATGTGAATTGAATGTAACTGATGCAGAGTAGCAGCCATGTTAGTCTGTATTCGCAAAAAGAAAAGGAGTACTTGTGGCACCTTAGAGACTAACAAATTTATTAGAGCATAAGCTTTCGTGGGCTACAGGTCACTTCATCGGATGCATTCAGTGGAAAATACACTGAGGAGATGTATATACACACAGAACAAGAAACAATGGATGTTACCATACACACTGTAACGAGACTGATCACTTAAGGTGAGCTATTACCAGCAGGAGAGCGGGGAGGCAGGGGCGGGGAAACCTTTTGTAGTGATAATCAAGGTGGGCCATTTCCAGCAGTTGACAAGAACGTCTGAGGAACAGTGTGTGTGTGTGTGGGGGGGGGAATAAACAAGGGGAAATAGTTTTACTTTGTTTAATGACCCATCCACTCCCAGTCTCTATTCAAGCCTAAGTTAACTGTATCCAGTTTGCAAATTGATTCCAATTCGGCAGTCTCTCGTTGGAGTCTGGTTTTGAAGTCTTTTTATTGAAGAATTGCAACTTTTAGGTCTGTAATCGAGTGACCAAAGAGATTGAAGTGTTCTCCAACTGGTTTTTGAATGTTATAATTCTTGATGTCTGATTTGTGTCCATTTATTCTTTTACGTAGAGACTGTCCAGTTTGACCAATGTACATGGCAGAGGGGCATTGCTGGCATATATCACATTGGTAGATGTGCAGGTGAACGAGCATCTGATAGTGTGGCTGATGTGATTACGCCCTATGATGGTGTCCCCTGAATAGATATGTGGACACAGTTGGCAACGGGCTTTGTTGCAAGGATATGTTCCTGGGTTAGTGGTTCTGTTGTGTGGTGTGTGGTTGCTGGTGAGTATTTGTTTCAGGTTTGGGGGCTGTGTGTAAGCAAGGACTGGCCTGTCTCCCAAGATCTGTGAGAGTGATGGGTCATCCTTCAGGATAGGTTGTAGATCCTTGATGATGCGTTGGAGAGGTTTTAGTTGGGGGCTGAAGGTGATGGCTAGTGGCGTTGTGTTATTTTCTTTGTTGGGCCTGTCCTGTAGTAGGTGACTTCTGGGTACTCTTCTGGCTCTGTCAATCTGTTTCTTCACTTCAGCAGGTGGGTACTGTAGTTATGAGAATGCTTGATAGAGATCTTGTAGGTGTTTGTCTCTGTCTGAGGGGTTGGAGCAAATGCGGTTGTATCGTAGAGCTTGGCTGTAGACAATGGATCATGTGGTGTGGTGTGGTCTGGATGAAAGCTGGAGGCATGTAGGTAGGAATAGCGGTCAGTAGGTTTCCAGTATAGGGTTGTGTTTATGTGACCATCGCTTATTAACACTGTAGTGTCCAGGAAGCGGATCTCTTGTGTGGACTGGTCCAGGCTGAGGTTGATGGTGGGATGGAAATTGTTGAAATCATGGTGGAATTCCTCAAGGGCTTCTTTTCCATGGGTCCAAATGATGAAGATGTCATCAGTGTAGCGCAAGTAGAGTAGGGGCGTTAGGGGACGAGAGCTGAGGAAGCGTTGTTCTAAGTCAGCCATAAAAATGTTGGCATACTGTGGGGCCATGCAGGTAGCCATGACAGTGCCGCTGATTTGAAGGTATACATTGTCCCCAAATGTGAAATAGTTATGGGTAAGGACAAAGTCACAAAGTTCAGCCACCAGGTTAGCCGTGACATTATCGGGGATACTGTTCCTGACGGCTTGTAGTCCATCTTTGTGTGGAATGTTGTTGTAGAGGGCTTCTACATACATAGTGGCCAGGATGGTGTTTTCAGGAAGATCACCGATGGATTGTAGTTTCCTCAGGAAGTCAGTGGTGTCTCAAAGATAGCTGGGAGTGCTGGTAGCGTAGGGCCTGAGGAGGGAGTCTACATAGCCAGACAATCCTGCTGTCAGGATGCCAATGCCTGAGATGATGGGGCATCCAGGATTTCCAGGTTTTTGGATCTTGGGTAGTAGATAGAATATCCCAGGTCGGGTTCCAGGGGCGTGTCTGTGCAGATTTGTTCTTGTGCTTTTTCAGGGAGTTTCTTGAGCAAATGATGTAGTTTCTTTTGGTAACCCTCAGTGGGATCAGAGGGTAATGGCTTGTAGAAAGTGATGTTGGAGAGCTGCCTAGCAGCCTCTTGTTCATATTTCGACCTATTCATGATGACGACAGCACCTTCTTTGTCAGCCTTTTTGATTATGATGTCAGAGCTGTTTCTGAAGCTGTGGATGGCATTGTGTTCTGCACGGCTGTGGTTATGGGGCAAGTGATGCTGCTTTTCCACAATTTCAGCCCATGTACGTCGGCGGAAGCACTTTATGTAGAAGTCCAGTCTGTTGTCTTCCTAAATCTATGGACATCCTGAAAGAACAGCTCTAAGCAAAGTGAACTCCCCCCATTCATCAAAACCGAGAGCTAACTCTTAAGCCTTATGGTGTGAATTTAAAAAAATAGTTTTTCAAATAACTTAAGCTTGCAATTCGCACAGTCACCACAAGACAGTGTCTGTGCACGTATGCATACAAATTGAATAAATGCACGTAAATGACCAAACAAAAGACAGACAAAGCAATGAGGCATTGTGCATCATTTTTCTTAGTGCGTGATCTGAATGAAATTACTTCAGTTAAGGTACTAAGAGTTTAGTTACTGCATCATGGTCATGTTTTACCCTTCATCATTGTAAATACCACTGTTGTTTTGTTGTGGATCAATGGTGGGATATGGCCCTAACTTTGTTGGTCTGGCCCGTAAACCATAATTCAAAATGTCTTATGGCCCTCGTCACAGAAAGAGTTGGACAGCCCCGGGAGAAATAAAGAATGAAGAGATGAATCTTGAGCACCAGTGACTGATGTCACACTTTGGCAATGTCTACACTTTGAGCAAGGGGTGATTCCCAGCTTGTGTAGACTTTCTCACGCTAGCTTGAGGGAGACAGTGCAAGCATCAACAGTATAGTCGCAGCAGCACAGATGGAGTACATATCCATGAGTTCAAGCTGGTTTGTACGTGGCTCAGCTAAGCCAGGCCACAGCTCCCACTTCCCATGCTACACTGCTATTCATACGAAGACCAGTTCTCCTCAAACTGCCATGAGTAGGTGGTAGTGGGCAGGGAATCACAACGCCTGGAGTATAGACATTGCCTTTGACTCTGATAGATCAGAACATAAATAATTTTTGAAACCTACTGCTGTGCAGAAAAAGGAAAATTTTCTTTTCTTCCACTACAGCATCCACTAAGTCCCAGAGACCAGCACAATTAATCCAAGTCGTGACCAAACAGTGAACACTGGCTGCCTTTGCTAAAAGATTTTAAATGTTTCCCACTGCTTGGAATCCTACATCTGTATTATGACAAAATAGACTGCACTTGGACTCAATGGACCATCTCCTTGGTAGCAGATCATTTTCAGGAAGGGAGAACCAATGTGTTATCCTTCCAGGTTGCATTTTGGTTAATTGTTCTCCTAGAGTTTCTAACTATAATCTGCTCCTCGGACCTATCCACTATCCCCTTTCTCCTCTTGTTCTCCTTGATCCTTTTTTCCTCCCCACTTTTGCCCATCTGGATCTGTGGCTTCAGTGGGTGTGGAGGCCGTACAGCACCTCACAGGACTTGAGGGAGCTTGTAAGCTGCTCTGTGGCAGGGAACATGTCTGGCTCTGTTTTATAAGGCAACATACACATTTGCAGCCTTACAGAAGTGTAATACCTGATCATTAATACAGGATAAATAATTTTGGTATCTTTATATTCAAGTCCTTTGAAGCCTGTTTGTATTGTTTGCCTTTGAAAACAAACCCAAAGATCATGTTTGCTTATTATAACTCAGTGTGATCTGTGGCCTTTGTTTTGAGCTTACCCCCAACATTTAATATGACAAAATGTGTCCAGTATATCTTTTTATTTAGAACCCTAACTCTATGTCTTAGAGTGCCCACTATAATCTATCACATCATTCATGGTTAAGATCTAACCAAAAAAATTCTGAGGCCTACCTAACCTTTTATTTATTTATTTTTGGTTTCTTACCTGTGCAATCAACGTTTTCAAAGATAGCAGGCGCCCTTGGAAAGCAGCTTCATGAAGAGGAGATCGATCTGCCCATGAACCTAAAACAGCCCAAGAGTTCATTCAAAGGCATTGCAAAGGCACAGAGACATCAAGATACAAACAGTTCCAAAAAAATCACAAGACAAATTATTACACACATCCCCCCCTTATCTATTTGGGACGATTGTTCAAGCTGTGTCAGTGCTGGCCTGAAACCAACAAAGTGAGATTGCCTACAAAAATTGATTTCAGTGGGAACTGCTGCACACCCAGCGTTTCTGAAAATCAGGTCACTTATTTAGAAACCTAAGTAAAGCCTTATGGCAGGGATTTTTAAAAGTACCGATGTGAGTTAGCAGTACAATGTCATTGAGACTCTCTGGGACAATCTTCAAAATCCTGCACCTTTTTTTTTTTTAAAGATATCTTGGCCACAGGCTTTATTGGGTAACTTAAATTTTGTCACAAATTTGCTCTATGGGTTTGTTTTCACTTTGTTATGAGATGTATTGCATGCAAACACTAGCTGAGCTTTGGGGGTGACATGTACATCAAGCCAATTCTAATTTGTCCCCCACAATTTTTTCTCTGAAACTAATATATACTATAAATGTGTCTACCTTTCCCACTTATACACATTAGCAGATAATAGTATTTTTTTTTCTCTTCCTCACTTGAAGATTTCAGAGGAACATGAAAAAATACACTCTGCCAGGTGCTTGATTCCTGCTTTTCTACATCATTTTGAACAACAAACTTCTCAATGCTGGCTACTTTGTCTTAGTTTGTCTTCCCCCCACCCATTTTTGGTCCCACTTCAATAGAGCTGCTACCAACAGATTTATACATGTTCAGCCAAGCAGATCATTACAAAAGTTATTTTAGCTTTAGTGATTCAGGCAGAGAGAATTTACTGGCCACAGTTTAGCATCTAAAACCAAACTGCCTCACAATTAGAGCTGGCAGAAATCTCAGATTTGTGGGAAATTTTGACATTTTGAAATTTGGTTTCAGTCCAGTTCTCATCAGAACCACATTTTTTCCGTATTTCCCAATCTATTCTCTGCCTCCCTACCCAGAGCTGTCTCTCATCTCATCCGCTCTGCATTTCAATCAGGCAGCTTCCCCCTCCATGTTGCCTGAGCCCAGCAGAAGGCCACTAAGGGTATGTCTACACTGCAGTTAGACACCTGTTGCTGGCCTGTGCCAGCTGACTCAGGCTTGCAGAGCTTGAGCTAAGGGGCTGTTATATTGCAGTGTAGACATTGGGCTTGGGCTGCAGCCTGAGCTCTAGGATCCTCCCGCCTCACAGGTCAAGCTCCAGCCTGAGCCCAAATGTCTACACTGCCGTTAAATAGCCCCTAAGCCTGAGCCCTGTGAGCTCAAGTCAGCTGCCACAAGCCAGCCATAGATTTTTAATTGCAGAGTAGACATACCCATTGAGCACAGAAGAGACAAGCTCCCAGCCCTCAGTTTCAGTCACCAGTCCCAACCGAGTCTGCAGTGGCAAGGTTACAATGCCAAATTTGGGCAGACTTTCACAGGAATGGCAAAAGGATACAAAGGACCATCCTGCCAGATTGCGAGTCCTTGCTCCAAAGTGTGGGAGCACTAGTTCTTCTCAAATAAAAGGCCACCCAAATTTTTGAACACAGGCAGAACAATGGATTTTTCCCTAGCCTTGCTCTCAGAAAATGCTGAAACGTTTTGGCTGCAAGTTATGTATGTATATGTACACATACTCTATTCACCCTGAGGCAGACACCTGACATGAAAAATTTCAGTCTGAACAGTTAAAACTTTGGCAAAGTTATATAATGGGAAGCAGCCAGCAACCTTAATAATAGACGGTGCTTCCACCCCCAGCTCTAATTAACCTAACACACACACACACACTGTGCTGCATATACAAACATTTCACACACGTCTATACTGTATGTATATATTTACACACTTCATGTTACATAAAGCAGGCACTCTTCTCACCATGAGAATGCACACACATATTTCCATGTCAGCTACAGCAACATACCTCCCTGAAACGTGTGGCAAATGTAGTTCCCATAAAGGGCGTCTCTTAACTCGCCGGTTACCAAAGGCATGTCTGAAATTTTATGTCCTTTCTAAGTTTCTACAGATAATTTAAGCAGCTCGGCTGCTGCTTCTCTCAACATTGCTTTTACTTTAGGCTGTGACACTGTATCTGTAATCCAATCTAGTGCCCAGGCAACAACATCACATGACCTTTTGTTTTGAAAGATTATCCTTGATGGCTATTTGCAAATGGCAACCTGCAGATAAACATATGATGGAGTCCTGGTAACTTTGTATGCACTTAGATAAAGAATCTGTATACAGGTGGGAAAAGCCAATTATCAAATATTTCACGAAATTTAAATTAAGGCATATGTAATAAGTACTTAGTCAATAAATTAACAGCACTCTTTTCTAATAAACCATACGATAGATTCTAACACATTGCAGAGATGGGGATAAATAACTATTTAGTCTGCTTTATATGAGCTTGGTAATAAGTTGCTGAATCTTCACTTTGGCCCAGATTCTGATACTCTTACAATGAGTTGTCCTCTTACACTGCAAATAGTTCCTCTCGCTTCCATAGGACCACTCATAGAGTAAGACTGAAGTTTTCCATGTCAGGTGTCTGCCTCAGGCTGAATAGAATATGTGTATATATACACATCCTGAGTAAGAGTCTCAGAGTCTAGCCCCTAATAAGAATGATGTCACTAAATACTGTGTCTTTATGATTTAATTAGGAAATCAATTACTGGTTAGCAGTTATTTTTAAAGCCATAACACACTTTAATTAAAAGTGACAGGTTTCAGAGTGCTAGCCATGTTAGTCTGGGTCAACAAAAAACCAATGAGGAGTCCTTGTAGCACGTTAGAGACTAACAAATTCATTTGGGCTACAAGGACTCCTCGTTGTTGTTTTTTAATTAGAAGCGTTACTTTTGTGTTAATTCCTATCAATGCACTATTGTGACAAATTCGTTTAAGTCTGTAGAAACAGTACTTGGAAAGAAACAAATGGGAAAATGATTCTTTGGAGGCCCATTACGTATAGTCATTTCCATACTTTTGGTCTCACAGGAATTTTAGCTATGCTCTTTTTTATGGTCTGGTTCAAAAGAACATGGACACTAGACTTAGATTTAGTCAGGCATTAATTACACCCTTCCTGGTATCTTTCTTCAGAAAACCCACAGTCTAAACCTCTTCCCTAAATGCTCTCTGGTTGTAAACTAGGATACATAGTAAAACCCTTGTCACTCACACAGTTGACTCTGACAAGTTCTTTGCTTCCCAAAGCAAACTTCTTTATTTACTTTACTATTATTCTATATTTACTATACTTAAACAAGTGTTGTTCACAGTCAAGCTGGCTAACTGATAGAGAGTCATATTTTGCACAGTGGTTAAAATCTAATTTCTCAAGGCATAAAACTTAGAACACAGCTCAATTCGTTAGTGCCCATAATTAACATTTTACCTGGCGCTATTCCATAGATCTCTTCTGCTATCCTGGCAGCCTCTTTTCTGTTGCCTTTAACAATATAGAAGTGGGTCAGCAGAGCCAAAGAAATCTTAATTAAAAGCTTGAAGCAAAATAAAGCAAAGATTGCAAAATAGATGTTGTTAAAAGCATGGAGTATAGAATTGCCCTCCATTTTGGCTTGCTCTTTGAAGTTTCCCAGGTCTGCTAAGTTTCACCAGGCTATAACTGGTATCATATGACATCTATTTTCAACCCTCCAGCACTTGCTGTTCCTCAGTTACCAAAAATACATTCCATTTTTATTCTGGGACAGCCACTGATGTTGAATAACAATGTTGGGTATTAAATCATTTCATGGTTTTATTGGGCTGTAATTATGTCAAGTACTGACATTTTCCCATCTCTGGATGACAGAAAACACTATGTGGATATTCACTACAAATACCATGACACACACTGAAGAAACTGAAACAATGGTTTTCATAATGTATAGGTGTAATTTTTGAAAATTAGAGATGTTACCTCTCTGGTATTAGGTTGACTTTTCTTTTCCTGAGAGGCACATGGCTCCTATACAGAGCAAAGCACTTTGGCAGTATGTATTTAGGTGAACGCACAATCCTCCCATTATTTAAGTTCCTCTTAAAAACCACTTCTCCCATAAGTCCCAGAGGTGAGTTTATGATGTAAAAACCCCAAGTCATTAAGCCAACCAACCCTCCCACTCATGTCCCAGTGCTTCCCAATTTGTGTGTCTGTGGTAGGGTCCAATCCTGCAAAGGGATCTGCATGGGCAGGCAGGACTTTATGCTAGCTCAGCATCCCAGTCAATCTCCTTGAGGGTAGGGGAATATGTGTGTGTGTACTCAATATCCCCACACACTTCGTCAGCACTAATCAAATAAATAATATCTGGGGAGGGGAATAGTCTAGAAACGAGGAATGAACCATCTCACTCCTTCCTGCAAGTTCACCTGTAGCCCAAGAGAAAGACTGTAGCCTTCAGTGAACTTGGACCTCAAAGGTCATACCAGCTGTGGAGAAAGACCTCCCTTCTTAAAGATACCTCATAGTTGGACATGTGGAACAAAATATTACAGTGAATTATTTCCCTGACAACTTCAAGTGCAGTTATTTGGTTTCCCCCTTCTCCTCCCAACTCTCCAGCATTCCAACTATCCCCATGTCATGCTTCAGCACCTCAGTCTCTCAGCTACCACTAGAATAAAAAATACAGGTACTTGCCCGCTGGTGTTGGGATCCCAGTGACTAGCACCCCTTACAGTGACTGCTTAGACAGACTGATAAAAGGGGAGGAGAAAAGAAAAACTGTTTGGTGGGAAAAAAAAGCACAATTCAAGTGAATCAGTCTGCCACCTTTGAAGCTATCTGTGATACTGTAAAGAAGTTTAATATGCGCCACATGTTAATAAGAAAGGAAGTGTTTATGCACACCACCTGCTTTCCCTCTCACAAGTGCATAACTACTGCAATGGTTCACCTGGATAAGTAAAATAATGTATTATCAGCTAACTTAATGCAGTTTAGCAAATGAAAATAAGGGGAAGAGCCAGTATCATGTGACCAGCCAGCTCTCCACAGACCAGTGTCTGAGAACTGCTGCAACAGAGAATATAAATGGTTACTTACTGTAACTGTGGTTCTTTGAGATGTGATGCAGATGTTTATTCCACTTAGGTATATGCACACCTAGCGCACTGGAGCCAGAGAATTTTGCCTAGCAGTACCTGTAGAGGGGTGGCACCCATGCCTCATGGCCCTAGCCCCTCCCCGGGCTATATGAGATGGCACTGCCTCAATGCCCCCGAGTTCCTTCACACCAAACACCCCGACAGAGACCAAATTCTGATGCAGAAGGGACAAAGAGTGGGTTAGTGTGCCACTGCACCCCATATTCTTCATAATAGTATGATTGTGATATGATTATAACATAATTATGATGCATCTGCTATAAGTTATGTCATCTAAGGTGCCATGGAAAAGTTATGATTTGCTGAATATGATTATCCTACTTGTATGCATGTATCATTTTTGAATCTGAAGTTATGAATATTAACTATGTATCTGTATTTCAAATGTGTTTATTCTGGGTGACATCCACAACTAGCCTTTCAGGTACAACAATGAAGAAGCCAGACAGTGCTGACGGCCCATCAGCAAAGACAATGGACTATGGGAGAGCTTAGCCTTCTTGTGAATGTTTCAGTCAGCTTGTAAGTAATGGCTACTATGACTCTGCAAGGGCATGTGACCAGACCACATGATCCTGAGCTCCATTTGGGTACCTGTATTTTTCCACAAGCTGGACTGGGAACTGAGTTTTGAAACAAACCATTCCTGCCCTATGGTAAAGCTATATAAGGTGAGGTGTGACATCATCTAGTGGCAGAGGTGAAAGTAAGCCGGTGCGCCGTACGAGGACCAGCTTTCCCAGACAGCAATTTAAAGCCCTGGGGTAGTGGTGGCAGGCCTGTGGTGGGGATTTAAAGGGCCCCGGAGCTCCAGCTGCCATTACTGCCCTGGCCCTTTAAATCCCCACCTGAGCCCTGCTGCCCGAGCCCCAGGGTAGCGGTGGTAGTCAGGAGCCCCCAGGGCTCTTCAGTGATTTAAAGGGCCCTGGGCTCCGCTGCAGTAGCAGCAGCTGGAGCCCTGGACCCTTAAATCGCCCCCGAGCCCTGGGACTCCCAGCTGCCTCTGCAGCTGGTAGCTCGGGGGTGATTTAAAGGGCCCCGGGCTCCCAGCAACCACTACTGCAGCTGGAGCCCTGGGCCCTTTAAATCAAGATTTAAAGGGCCCAGGAATTTAAGGCCCTGCCTCTTCTGGTTAAGGCCACGCCTCTTCCAGTTGAGGCCACTCCCCTGCTCAGGTCTCCGGCGTACCGGTAAGTCCTCTAACTTACTTTCACCCCTGTCTAGGGGCCGCATTCTCAACACAAGAGAACTCCTGAAAACACCTTAGGAACAAAGGCTGAACTAGGGGAAGTACTGGTCCCAGACTAAAAGGATTTCTAGCCTGTGTATGGAAACCTGGTGGACTGCTTGTATCATCAGCCAGGGTGAGAAATTGATCATTTATATCCAATCTACCTAATATTTTAGGTTTAGTTTGTGTTTTGTTTACTTTCCTGGTAATCTACTTTGGTCTGTTTGCTATCTCTTATAATCAATTAAAATCTACCTTTTTTATTTAATAAACTTGTTTTTTGCTTTATCTAAATCAGTATGCCTTTGAAGTGTATGGGGAAAATCTCAGCTTGGTTAACACATGCTTGTTGCATATTCTTCTCCACATCGAAGGAGGGGCGAACTATTTATGAGTTTACATTGTACAAATCCCTGTGCAGTGGAAGATGGTATAATTTTGGGTTTATACTCCAGAGTGGGGGTGCGTGTCTGGGGAGCTGGGGTTATCTTGGCTGTAGCCTCTCTATTGTTGTTTCATGCAGTGGCTGGCTAGAGCTTTCATGCAACTGCAGCTGGGTGTGTCCCTGCCTGTGTGAATGCTAGGGGGAGTGTTAGACCTGGAGCGGTATACAGCTTGTCACAGCAGCACAGTGTGAGAGGGAGCCCAGGCTGGTAAGTCATAGGGCTCAGTAGTACCCCAGTTCCAGGTGGCACTCTGGGGGAAACCCATCACAGTCAGGAATACATGTCTGCATCACATCTCAAAGAACCAGTTATAGTAAGTAACTGTTTCTTCTTCATGTAGATGCAGCTGTGTATTCCACTGGGGTGACTCACAAGCAGTACCCATAGGGGGTGGGGCTCAGAATCGATTTAAACAAGGATTGCAGGTCTGCCTTCCCAAAGTTTGCATCTACTCTGGATGCTGCAGTAATGGCATAAAGGTTGATAAAAAAATGTAATCAACAAACACGTGCATCCCTGCACATGTCCAATGCTGAGACATCACTTAAGAATGTCATTGACGTAGCTTGCGCTCTCATAGAATGAGCTTGCATCTGTTGAGGGGGCATAGTCAAAGGTATTTCGTGTGCAGCCTTGATACAGGAAGTTATCCATTTAGAGACCATCTGTGAAGAGACCACCTATCCCTTCATATGATCTGCATATGACACAAACAGATGAGGTGAAACATGAAAGGGTTTAGTCCTGTCCAGATAGAAGGCTAGCCATCATCTGACATCTAATGTGTGAAGGCGCTGCTCCTCCAGAAATGAATGTGATTTAGGAAAGAACACAAGCAAATATAGCTCCTGGTTCAAATGAAACTGAGAGACTGCTTTAGCCACAAATTTCAGGTGTGACCGCAACTTCACTGTGTCTTTGGAGACTTGCATGGAAGGAGGCTCTGCCATCAAAGCCTGCAATTCACAGACTCTCCTTGCTGATGTTATCATCACCAGGAATGCAGTTTTTTGACAGAATAGGGGAAAGAGACAAGATGCCAAAGGCTTGAACAGAGGTCCCATCAGAGCCACTAAGACTGTATTAAGGTCCTGCACCAGTGGATGGAGACGAAGAAGCTCTTTTAAGAATCTTGCTACCATAGCACTGGAAAATACCGGTCTTCCATAAATGGAAGGATGAAACGCTGAAATTGCAGCCCGATGCACCATCAATGAGCTAAGCATAAGGTGCAGCAAATACTCTGCAAATACTCAGCAAATACTCCAAGATATCCTGGACACAAGCCAGCATTGGCTGAACTTCATGGGCCAACAACCACATTGAAAACTACTTCCATTCTGCTGAAGAGGCCATTCTGGTAGAGGGCTTTCTGCTGTTGAGGAGCACTTGTCAAACAACTGCCAAACACCCTTCTCATTCACCCACAGAGCAGCCACACATCGAAATGCAGGGAGCTGAGCACAGGATGCAAAATGTGATCATGATCCCGTGTGAGCAGGTCGGGCTAGAGAAAAAGAGGTACAGGAGGCTGAACTGACAACATGAGAAGTCAGAAAACCAGCACTATCTCGACCATGCCAGAGCAATGAGGATGAGCTTGGCCTGATTTGCTTTCATCTCAGAAATGAGCCGTGGAATAATTGGGCTTGGAGGAAAAGTGCATAGGAAAGCCAATTGTCAGCTGAGGTGGAAGGCATTGGACAAGGAGCCTGAACTGAGGCTCTCTCAGTTGCAGAACAGATGGCATTTCCTGTTGTCCTTTGTAGCAAACAGGTGAATCATCAGGATGACCCAAGCTGCGAATATGACTCGCAAAGCACTGGGCTTCAGAGACCACTCACGACTCAGGTCAAAATTGCTGCTGAGATGTTCTGTGAGATTATTTTGGACCCCAGGCAAGTGATTGGCTATCAGAGTGATACTCTCCTCAATGAAGAACTGTCACAGCTTGATTGCCTCTTGGAAGAGCATCCTGGAGTGTTCACATAATACATCACGGTGGTATTGTCAGTAAATATGTGAACCACTCAGCCCCTGATGCAGTCTCAAATAGCGAAATGAAGCTTCCTGGTCCAACCAAAGACCCTGAACTTTCAGCAACCCCAGGTGTGCTCCCCAACCCATCAGGGAGGCATCAGAGACAACTGTCCTGGTTGGTAAAGGCCAGATGAAGGGAACGCCCTGACATACATTCCTCTGAACCATCCGCCGCTGCAAGGAGTCCAGCAGGGAGGCAGAGCAAACTGTCTCAGGGGTGAAGAGTTGGAAGGTAAACTATCCTGAGCCACATTTGAATAGCGCAGACACATCCTTGTGAGCCAAACCACTTATGTGTATCTGGATATGTGGCCTAAGAGCCTTAGGCACATTTGAACTGTCATGGAAGGCTGAGACTACAGACCAAGACAAAGTCAGTGAATCATCTGAAAACAGTCCACTGGTAAAAACACTTCCGAACTTGTAGAGTCTGTTAAGGCCCCAGAGAACTCAATTTTCTGAGTGGGGACAAGTGTTGATCTCCCAGTGTTTAGGATGAGTTCCAGATGTCAAGTAAGTGCAGTGTAACATGTACGTGAAAGAGAACTTCTTTTCTGGACCTGTCCCTTAGGAACCAGTAATCCAGATACAGGAAGTTGTGGATTCCCTTCTTCCCGAGGTATGCCTTCACCATGACGGTACATTTGGTAAAAATTCAGAGGGCAGAAGAGAGAGCAAAAGGAAGGACACAATGTGTACTGCAAATGGTGATTCTGCATGACAAACCCACAGTGCCAAAACAGGCCTTGGGGCCGGCTTGAGAAGGTGCTGCTTTAGGCAATGGTCTCTAGCCACCCATTTCATGAACATTCACAGATTGAATGCCACTCTTTGATGTGAGCCTCACCTAAGCAGAGCACCTTGGGAGAGGGTCATTGTTGGGGGTCACCCACACACACGACAATGTTTTAACCCTGGCGAGGGCAATACCAGGGAAAACAATGAAGCTAACTACTAATACTGTTACTAAGGGTACTAACTATATACAACTAAGTCAAAGGGGAATTGTGAGGTGAAGAACCACACAGAGCTCCGACTCCAGCCATGAATGGTAAGAAGGAACTGAAAGGGGCCTGAGGCAGTGCCACCTCACGAAGCCAGGGAAGAAGCTATGGCCATGAGACACGAATGTTGCCTCTTACAGGCATTGCTAGAAAAAATTCTCCAGCACCAGTGAGCTGGGCATGCACACACCTAAATGGAATACACAGCTGCGTCTACTCAAAAGGAGGATTTGAAATGATTTCTTCTCCCCTTCTCTGCCCTGGCCAAATAGGAAGTCCATTCCTGTGCAATGCTGGACAATGTGAACGTAAGAGGATGCAAATATTGCTAACTTCCAACAAAGGAAGGTTATTAGACAATAGCATTGCTCGTTGGTGGAAAAAAATAGCATTTACAGCTTAAAAAAAAAGAAGTCTATTCTCTAAGGGGGAAAATTATCCCTAGGCACAGATCCTAGCCACCTGGCTTGAGGATTTAACCCCAAACTGAACCAGAAATGTTCTTAAAACTTGGTAGAAAACCCACCTCTTGTCCAGAATTTCAGCTAAAGGACTCATCAACTACTGCCTGCATAGTCACAGATAAGGCACACAGCTAAACAGTTGTGTTGTAAACTATCATTGCACATGTTGAAAGGCGTTAACTGAAGAGCAGAGGTTTTTTAAATCAAACCTCAAACACTAGTTTCTTAACTTCTCAAAGATGTGGGGAGTGGAGGCAGGAGAGAATGACTAAGCCTCAACAGCAACTCATTTTCAATAAAAGTAACGAGAAGTCCTTGTGGCACCTTAGAGACTAATACATTTATTTGGGCATAAGCTTTCATGGGCTAGAACCCACTTCATCAGATGCATGGAGTGGAAATATAGGAGCAGGTCTAAATACATGAAAGGATGGGGGTTACCTTACCACCTGTGAGGTCAGTCTAACGAGATAAATCAAACAACAACAGGATACCAAAGGAGGAAAAGTAACTTTTGAAGTGGTAATGAGAGTGGCCCATTACAGACAGTTGACAAGAAGGTATGAGTAACAGTAGTGAGAAATTAGTATTGGGAAAATTAGGTATAGGTTTTGTAATTGTATAAGTCAGTCTTTATTCAGGCCTAATCTGATGGTAGCCAGTTTGCAAATTAATTCCAGTTCTGCAGCTTCATGTTGGAGTCTGGTTTTGAAGTTTTTTTGTTGAAGAATTGCCACTTTTAGGTCTGTTACTGAGTGACCAGAGAGACTGAAGAGTTCTCCTACTGGTTTTTGAATGTTATGATTCCTGATGTGTTCTATGGTTAGTATATAGCATTTTCCCCCCTTTGAAATTCTGCTGTTCTATTTAAGGGAGGGGGGATATTTAGTAAAGCTGATAAGTCTGTATTTTTGGGGGACAAACTTAAATCCTTAGAAGTCCAGGCATGGATGAAAGGTGAAACAGTAACCACACAGATCAATAAATACCAAAAGGAAAATAAATTTATATTAAAATTATACAGAAAGCCTTGACCACAAAAATGATTAAACATTACAATTTGATTACCTTTATAGATCTATCCAGACCCTTAAAAAAGGATTTGATCATCATACAATAAGGAGGCTTTCATACTTCACTTGATACTTGTTCTGATTTTAACAGGAGGTTATTTTACATTATCAACATGCTGTTATGTATGTTCACAGTGTCTGTACAGAGGGTCTAGGCACAAGAGGCAAGGTCTCACATGCTATGGAATGCAAATCAGTTTAAGATTTCCATCATCTTTGAAATAAGGAAGTAGGTCAAACCACTCAAGTTTTCAAGATGACCCACTCCATCAAGAAGAGGGAAATGTCTTCTGAAATCCTTAATTCAAAAGGTCTGTTTTAGACTTTGCTCCATTTAAGACATTATTTCTTCAGTGGGTTTGATTCACTGTTTGGTAACACTTAATGGACATTATTTGTAAAAGTGGAAAACACATTTCACAAGTGTATCTTCAGCTATATTTTTTTAAAAAGTATTATTTGTTTACTATTATACTAGCATTTACCCATGAACTCTGCATGGCTTTCTGTACTTTGTTCCTCAAGTATTCCATGCCTCTGTCAGTCCCACAAATATGCTATTCAATAGCTCTCTTCCTCCTCTCCTTTTCCCACTGCTGTCTTCTGAATCACTCGCTGACTGTGAAAGGAGTGACACTAACCTGACCACTTTACTCATCTAACTTGTATACTTGTCCAGTGCAGGTACTCCATAGGGAAGGTACCGTGACCAGATAAATGACTTGGTAAAGGACTTAAAAAGGAGGCTTTGGTTAAAGGAGTGGAAACCGGGTGTGTGTGTGTGTGTGTGTGTGTGAATGGGGCTCCTATGACTGGTATGGCAGGGAGCCAACCCCCATTTCTTATAGCTCACCTTAACCCTCATTTGAGCGGGGGGAAGAGATGGTAAAGTCCCATCAATGGGTTGACTGGGGGTCCTGGATGGAAGAAAACAAAAGTGGAGCTAGAGGAAGTCCCCGGGTAGATACTGAATGAATACTGGGTTATCTTCACTGT
The DNA here is from genome assembly GCF_965140295.1 of Lepidochelys olivacea. NCBI lineage: Eukaryota > Metazoa > Chordata > Testudines > Cheloniidae > Lepidochelys > Lepidochelys olivacea. The sequence goes on from NC_140411.1 coordinate 138,713,934, forward strand.
ACACTTTTATCTGCTGGGTAGTCACAGACATCTAATAATAAAGTTGCAGCCTAATTAAAACCATATCAAGTGTCTCTTGTCCTTCTTTTGGTATAGCTCGACAATGACTTCATCCTGCCCACTTTTACTCATCTTATTTGCACACTGCAATTTTAGGCCCCAGATCTGCAAACATTTACGTATGAGTAACTTTACGTAGGAAAGTAAGCCTACTGAGTTCAGTGGGACTATTCATGGATACGTTGATGGGGTCAAGGTGTCAAGTGTTTGAAAAGAGGAAATGAGCAGAGGGATCTATGGATATATAACTATAGAGCAAACTAAGGATATTATAAACTACACTGTTTGAGATACAGTACATTTGTAGTTAAGCCAGTCAGATTAAACTTCATTTGCAACACACCAAAATCCTTTTCTTTTATATGTCATTTACCATAGAAAGTTCTATTTACAATGCTAGAATAGTAAGCAGCAGCATCAGTGCAGTAAGTTTCCATATATGTTGCTAGTGTCTGGGTACGCATGTTATAACTAAAGATGCTTTATTGCAAGGTACAGAAGACCTAGGTAACCTGTAAAATTATACAAGACTATAAGAAGGCCTTACTGTATTAGTCAGAAGAGTGTAATACTCTGGCACAAGAATATTATATATAATTCTCCTTCTACTCCACATTTGAGTTTTGTATGATTTATGAGTTCGGTACGCTTTACATGAGTTATGCTTTCAACAATCAAAACAGAAAAGTTCCAAAAAAAAACTGAAATCATCATAACATTTCAAAAATACTTATTGTAAAATTAAGCTGAAATCGTATCAGTGATTTTTTTAGAAATTCTTTTACAAAAAATAAATAATGCACCAGATTTTAAAAATTATGAAATTCTCAGTGAAGTGTTACCTACAACTCTACCCACTTTATCAATCTCTATAGTACTACTATATTTAATCACTACTTTTTTCTTAACATTTAAAAAAATGTTCAAATGTATACTATGTTTACTATATGTTAAATATCTAGAGCTGAGCATTTTTTCTAACAGAAGAAACTAAATCTTAGACTTTGTAAACAGTATGTCTCATAATCCCATCAGTGCTTCATTAAAATACTGTTAAACAGATTTAGTAAAACAATAAAATAAAAATAAAATAAAATAATAATAATAATGTTATCACCTTTGCACCCCAACACAGCAAAATAAACTTAAATTTTACAAGATGTTTGTACAAAACATTGACTGGTTGCATGTTTTAAGTTATCCTGCAAAGTTCTGAAAACATAACCTTGCATATTGCACATCCAGAATACAATTACATCATTGGGTGTTTCATTATGCACAGGTTCGTTAAACCCTTTCAGTTTAAAACAATGGAAGAGCAAGACATTAATCCAGTGCATACAACAGATAACACCTTGTGAGAGTTGCTTTACAGGAATGTGAAATATCATCTCTTCTCTTCTTATAGTGTTCAAAGTTGTTTTCTGATTGATATAGGTGTAGACTACTTAGATTAGGGCTAGAGAACCAATAACTGCAAGGAACCACATTTCTCACCTCACAGGGAGTATGCAAATCTATTGACCAGATCCATTAACTTTTTCCAGAAAAAAAGATTTAACTTGCTGGATTCATTTAAGAATATCTTTGGTGCAGGCTAGGTGGCATGACAACTGTTTAACATTTTCTCTTCTGAAGATGAAGTCAAATACAACTGATGTCATAAATGAAAAACATTGGTAGTCTTTGTCTAGCCCTTAGTGGATGTTTATCTACATCTCTCACAAAAACAGAAGTTACCATATATTTTGGCACGGTCTACTGGAGAAGTTGGCAGGCCTGAGCTATTCTTGGAAGCTTGTGCCTTTTCATTATGCTGGTTTCTAAAAATAATATAATTCCCTCAATTCCAAGAGTACTTTAAAACTAACAAAACGTTACGTTTACATGTAAGAGTGAAATAGGCAGTATTTAGCATTTCCTAAAATATCAAAAAAAAATCTATAATGGAGTTTTGACAGATCAGAGAGATACTGATCACATTTAGGCAGAACATTGAAGAACCCTTTCAAAATGAGTTTTGTGCAGTCAGAAGTGTCTGTCTAGGCGACACAGTTGGTAGGACAAGAGCTGGCTAGCAGTACATCAAATGTTGAAAGTCTACATAGTAATGTGCTTGTCTTTATAGAAGTGATTTCACATATCACTTTTTGATGGATTGGGTAGGTATTTTTATTTTGCCAATTCTTCACAGGTCTCCAATAAATCAATACAAATATCTGGAGTTGGCAAAAGCCATCTAAAGCTAGGTAATTTTGTGTTTTGGCATCCTGAGTGCCATGAAAAATCCATGCTTATTCTCTGTGTAATACACTAGTAGCAGATGAAATCTAGTATTCTTGTCTCTCTGAAGGTAGTTTTACACCTGAGCTGTGCATATTACCACTTTCCTCCCTACTTTAAGTAAGTGCAAAAGAACTATGTCCATAAACTGCATATGTTTAAGTCTTTCCCCAAAACTAATTGGCACAATCCTAACTTGAGGTAGCACATTTTACCAAGTTTCTCTCCAACAATTTAGGAAAGCTTTTAAGAGTTTAAAAACAATGTCTCTTTGTGGAATTAATTCTATCAGCAAATACTAAAACCTTTCAGAGAGCAATGCCCTTCCTCCCCACTTAAAACATTTTTAACAGTCTGGAATCTCTTCCTTCTCGCTTCCTTTTTTACTAGGAAAATACTGTTGAGTCCATGCTCCACTAGGACCTGTGGCATCTACTGCAACATCAATAATAGAATCTGGAGTCATCCATCTCAGAAATACCAGGAAAAGGAAGCTTAATACAGCAAAAAGAGCAAAAATACACCCAGTCACTGAGCCACAGTGAGATATTAGTCTGTCAAGCCGCTTGTCCATTGGTAATACCACTTCATCTGCAACTCTGTCATACACCTGAAAGGAGGGGAATGAGGAAAGAGTTAAATTTTGCAGAGTCACCTTTATGATGTATTATCTCTGAAGATTAGGCAAAACTGTGTTTTACTACATACTGCACATAATAATGACCCTCTTCCGAACTTTAATGGGAATGTCCAATAAAAAAATAGTTTCTTACATATAAAAGACTGTCTAGTTTTTGTTTTTTTTTAAAAAAAAGATCAATGAGAATAACCAAAGAGGTAGAAAAACTTCCACGGGAAGACAGATTTTAAAGACTGGAACATTATTGTGTGTAACTTGATAATAAATGGCACAGAGGAGAGAAAGGCTAAATAGTAATGCATGATCTCTCATAATACAAAAACAAGGGGATAGTCAAACAGAAAGGCAGCAATTTTAAAACTGATGAAAAGGAAATACTTTTTCCAACTTAATTAAACTAGCTTGCAGAACTCATCACCACAAGAGATCACTAAGGGCAAGAGCTTAGTGGAATTCAAAAAGGATCAGACACTTTGCTATTTAACAAGGATTTCCAGTTAGAAAAAACTAACTTTTCCTGAAAGTCTACCAATCCAGACTCAAACTCTATTCACTCACCCTTCAACATGATGATAAATAATGAAAAGATTATTACTTTCCCTGCCCACAAAAATATGTGGGAATGCTGAATACTGCGAGTCTGTTTTATCAGAAATTCTATTTTTCTTTATGAGAGGAAGTCTGAAGCTCTTTTGCTATACTTACATTAAAGGTAAAGGGGGTGTGCGTGTGTGTGTAGATGTAAAATTAGAAGCCTATACACACACACTCTCACCACAGGAACAAACCATAGTGATTTAACTACCTGATTTGCAGCAGAAAGACTCTTTGTTCATCCATGCAAATCAAGTAGGGCTGTCTAAATTCTAATCTTTGTACCTGCAGCTAGTGAGCTAGTAGGAATGGGGGGCACTCTACAGCTTTCTAGATAAAAAATAACTTTGTAAGAGTTACTAATACAATAATAGAATAGGCTTGAAAATATATAAGTGACTTAACTTTCTTTGTAATGAGTACTATTATTCAAAATGCTGTTTAAAGAATGGTGCTATACTAAAAGGGCAGCACTATAAATACTTACACCATACAGATAATGGAAGTTTTCAAATAGCCCAAAAGCCATATCTTTGAAAACCTGATGCAACTATCATGTGCCAGTTATTTCAGAGATAAAGTGAAGTTAGTTCTGCAAATAACCAGTATTGTTTCATGGTTGAAAAATGGGACTCTTCTACTCATCCCAACATTTTCCTAGTTTGTTTAGGATCAAGTCTCTTTTAGCTCGTCCCTAAAAACTAAACCAAACTAACCTCTGTAATTTTTTTTTTTAAGGTTACATACAACCCATTTTACTCTCCTATTCCATTATTGATTGTTGATTAAATGACTACATTCTTACAGGAGCTGCAACCTGAGTGTTCCTTATGCAACAACAGTGAACCAACATAACACACGTGAAGAGTAATGCTGACATCAACAGCAATACTGGAGCAACGTGCAATAAGAACGTTTCCGCACGACAAGGTCTTCTTAAAGCGCAAGTTAAAACAGTCAAAATAATAAAGTTTAAAAAGAAATGGATAGAGAAATACAATTCACAATCTTATCGTTGTGTTTGTTTTTTGAAATATCCTTATTCTATAGGACACTGATAAAACCAAGCTGACAAAAAGTTGTATGTTATTTTATTTCTTGCTAAACCCTTAGAGGCCAAAATCAATTTTTCTAGAAGTGTCAGCTGGAGGTGTTCGCTGCAACAAGTTATAACTGTCATCTGTAACAGATAAAGTTTGTCACTAATGTAAAAAAAGTACTAACATGTAAAGTACAGTTCTAAGTGGCTGTGAAAACATGGCAACTTCTTACTCAACATATCCTTAACTTGTGTGTGTTCAATTGTATCTGAAGAAGTTAAGATCTTATTTTAGTCACAAAGTTTTACTTCTGTTAGTCTGGCAGAGCCGACAGAGATTCTATTCCTTCTTGTGCATCAGACTTGTTCAGTACCTTTTCCAATTCTAAGGTCAAGCAGTTACATGTGCACAAACCAACTGAAAACAATGGGGTTGCACAGATGTAACTGAGGACATTATCGGCACTTCTGGATCTTTATTGATGGTAACGGTGCATGACGACGAAAGAATCCAGTTTGGTTTTCTAGAGGTACTTTGAATTTACAGGGCTAGTAATTGGAGAAAATATTCACATTTTACTTGTTAAACCATGCACATTTGATATGGATATCACTGAAATAACACACAGACTCTCACAACGCTACCTGTGGAGAGTCACTTTTCAGAGTAAAAAAATCACACTTTAAGACAGAGGTCTACCTACTTTTGCAGTTCTCTCTGCGACGTTTCTCCATGTATAGAATGTCTTTACTTTGTTATGGATAGTTTCTGGGGTTGGTAGTGTTCCTGACCTGATCTGGGCAACAGCTTTTTCCAGACCATCACACAGAGATTTCACTGAGGGCTCACATAAGATGATAAGATTTTCTGGTAGCACCTCAGGGATTCCACCAACTCTTGTACTCACAACCTTTGGAGGCAACAAAACAATTCAGCAGTATGTATGCTGTATAACATAACTCACTAAAATACAGTTATACTGGTAATAAGGCAAAATTGCTCAACAGGAGTACTTTAGATCAAAACAAAGGATCCAACCTTGCAGGTGCCTTCCAGGCACATCAAATGACTGCAAAAAGAGTTTCATCTGCATGACAACTGTAGGTCTGGGCCCTAGAAGTGGTTTTAGTGCAGTAGCTTAGCTGTGGGATGTTCAGAATCAATATTTGGATATCAAAGGGACCTCACATACAGAAGCAGAAAGGACTATGTACAACAGAATTTTTCAAAGAAGGGAATTATGTTTCCTAAAGGTGCTTGTCACAATACTCAAATGATTATGTATAATCAGGCTTGGATTCCCTCCCCACTGCCTCTTTCGTGGCCCCCTCACCCCGACCATCCCCAAGGGAAAAAGGCCAGTAGGCTAATTTGGGGTGGGGGTGGGGAGTGTTTTATCTCCCACACAGTTTCGAGCTTCTGCATGACTAACATTTACAAGAACATAACATATTTGAAAGTTTTGGAATACTAATTTTAATCTAAAATCAAAAACAATTTTTTTAAAGGAAGTAAGTAGAATACAGACTCTTGTCAGGTCTATTATTATTAAGCAATAATAAAAAAGTTTAGAACTCATGCCAAGCAGCAAGTGGAAAAGGGAATGGGTACTGGGACTAGTGACTGGAGAAACGGGTGAGGCTAGCAGGAAGAATCTACTATCATGGGTCTCTGGAAAGGGTTCCAGTACCCATCATTTAAATTTCTCTATGCCCAAGACAGCCTCTATATTTAAAAAATTACTTGGGAATGGAATCTTTGACAGTATTGACTCTGCTCAGTTGCTATTTTGACCCTTACAGCAGTAACATGGATTCATAACACTCACAAAAGTATAGAAGCCAGGAAGGGATTCCACCAAGAATGTCCCAGTCTTTGATCTCTTTTCCTCTTTCCTCCTTATGTGAAATCTCTACATAGAGTAAATACTTCCTCAGCTGACTTAAGAAATGGATATCAGTTCTTGAGTCAGCCAAAGAACAGTGATAAGAACAATGGCTCACTCAAAGCTATGTGAATTAACCAAAGGTCAGTCATATTCACCAAACATTTTTCTTCAAATACCTATTGCTGATGGAAGGTAGAGGCAAAAGGTCTAGCAGATATAGTTGTCCATGGACAGAGAGTTAACTGGCCAAAACACTTTCAAAAATACATACAGAACAGCATTTTGAAGAGGCAGCTTGGTTAGTTCAGAGAACAGGGAATTAGGAGACCTGTATGCTATTCCCAACTCTGTATGAACTTCCTCTGGGAGCGAAGCAAATCAGTTAACCTCTCTTTGTCTCAGTTTCCAGAGGATGTGTAAATGTGGATTAATATTTGCCCACCTTGGTAGACTGCTTATAGATCCTCCAGTGAAATGCATTGTAATAAGCATATATTATGAAAATAAGCATTGTAAAAATATGTATGCATGCATTCTATACAGCAAAGATTCTTTTACCTGTAAACCACAACTGGCTGCTTCCACAATTGCCATACAAAAGGCTTCAGTGAGAGAAGTATTGAGAAAAATGTGTCCCTGGACCAAGACATTTCTAACATCCTGGTGTTCCAAAGCCCCTAAAAGACGCACTCTGCACATTGTTAAAGAAAAAGATAAACAATGGTTTCACATACTGTAATAATGCTACAAAACATTACACAAATATTTTGGAACATACAGTTTACAGCGTATACATAGTACTGTATTAAAGCAGTGTGGACACTATCTTATTCCAATTTCTTTAAACTTTGATTAAAAAATTAAGCCTCCGTATTTAGCTTGAAAAGAAAAACCAAACTGTTTGAAAAACTGAGTTTTTATGGCAATTGCCTTTAAAATATTTCTACCACGTTTTCTAGGTTAAGAAGCGAAGATTGTGTTATTTGGTTAATATTCCAAATTTACCAGTCTCCCATGTTCAAACAAGTGCAGCAAACAGGGAAGTTCTGCAGGGAGAGAGTGAGGCTCTCTTTCTAGGCATGTTTCTACATTCAATACCATGCAATGGTAAAGTGAAATGGTAAAAATGGTAAATGGACCAGCAATGGAAAAGTGGCTGTGACCTGCAACAGATGTGCCATGTTTTCTTTCCTGCCTGAAGCAAGAAAGACTTTGTCTGAGGTGGAAGTTAGTGGTTGAGCTGGAAGATAAGATACATGGTTTGAAAGAATAGGTATTAACACTGCATATCTGAGAGGCTGCGTGCCTGGACAACCAGACTCTGAAAGCATCACCATCCCAGGTTCAAGAAGGATTTGGTGACCAAGGAACCAGAAAGAGCAGAAACCAGACAGTATTGGCAGCTCGTAACCACAAGAGGGCAAGAGAACAAAGTGGGATTCTACACAGCTGGAGGAAAAAGAAGATGGACAGACTGTGATCAATCAAGCAAGGACCACAAGGAATTCCATACAGCTAGAAATAGCCAATCATAACCAGATTCTTCGCATGGACATGGTAAAAAGTGTGTCTGAAGATCCAGCAAGCAAAATGGAATGGAGAGCATACAGGACATAACTGAGAATGGCTGCTCACCCCAACCCATAAGAAAATCCCCCATGCTCACAAAGATCTCCATATGTGCAAAGAAGACAGATGATCTTTGTCAGGGATTCTGTGCTACAGAATGGAAAGAACATTCCGCAAGAGACAGGCAGACATCAGGATGGTGTGCAGTCTTCCCAGAGCCAAGACACAAGATGTGACAGCAAGATTAGATAGGTTTCTGCAGTTGATAGGCAAGACTCCACTAGCGATGGTGCATATCTATGCTAATTACACTGCTTCATGTGACAACTCAGATTGTAAATGACTTTAGAGAACTTAGAAAGGTGTTGAAGGTGAGGAAGGAAGTCCTCTCAGTGAAGGAAGACAGCAAACGAAAGATTCTGGAAGCAAACCACTGGCTAGGTAAGCAGCATAAAGCACAGGTTTTTGGTTTTGTGAAAGCTGGATCACCTTCTATGGGGAGAGGGGGCCATGCAATTTGGATGGTCGCCATCTTCTAGGGGACTGGCTGGCTAGACTAGTCAGGAAGGTGTTAAACTAATAACAAAAAGGTAGGGTGAAAAGGGAGAACAAATGACAACTCATTTAGCACAAAATCAAGATGTCAAGATTAAAACTGATCAAAGTAAATGCGGAGAAGAAATACAATCATTACCTATACATGAATGCTAGGAACTTAGGTAATAAGCAAGAGGAATTGGAAGTTATCATTTATGAGCATAAAGTTGACCTAGTTGGTATTATTGAAACCTGGTAGGAAGAGCTACATAACTGAAATGTTAAAATCCCTAGTTATAATGTATTCAGGAAAGATCATGTGGACAAGAGAGGAGGGAGGATTTTTCTTCCTAAAAGATATGCTCTACACAGCTACCGGACCTGACGCAGGAATTAATTCAGGGAAAGTTCAATGGCCTGTGTTACGCAGAAGGCCAGAATACATGAGTCACAATAGACCTTTCTCGGCTTTATAAAAGAAAAATCTATGAGACTATAAAAATTGTGTCCCACATTAAATGCAAAACAGGAAACATTTTGAAAATATTTCTCTGAAAGTTATAAAATCACACTAAAGAAATCAAAATGGCTTCTTCTGGGTAATTATCAGACAGATATTTGAAGTCTGTCATACATAACAGGGATATACACATCTCTAGTAAGAGTATTTAGGAAAGCATGTCCTGCACATGTACAGTAGATTTAAAAAGAGAAACAAAATACTTATCGCTTTTTCATATCCGTTGGCCAAACAGTAACTTTTGAACACAACATCTAATCAATTCCAAAATTTCAGGGAATGTTCTAGGCATCAATGGGAGGAACCCTTTAGATTTGAGGGGGGGGGGTAGGAAAACCAGAAGGGAGACATGTTGACACCCTGAATTATTTCTCCCTCAGAGAGAAAAGGAATAATAAAGGGGGGAGGAGGGCAATCACAGAACCCCTGGCATGGGAATGGTGGACCCAGGCAGGACAGAGGGTGCAGAGCCCCAGCCATGACGGAAGCTGTGCCAGGTTGTAAGGAGTCCCCTGCCACGAGGGAGGGCATGGTGGGGAGGGGAGAGAAAAAGTTGAAGGGAGGCCCTGAAAGAGGTGGATGGGTGGTGGCACACAGGGAGCTGTGGGTAGAGGGTTGGAGGAATGAAAGGAGCCTTTGTGGGTTCAGCTCACTGCACACCCAGAAACAATGAACTGTGCAACCCTCTAGTGTAGTTTTCATATAGAGAGAGAGGCTTTTTTTTAAACACACTAAATTTTTGGCTGGAAAACGAAAAGATACTTTTAGTTTTTCGAGTGTGTAAATTTGAATATACCAAAACATCAGCTGTGAGTGCAGTGTAAATAATTAAGTGGAAAACAATATCTTAATTCAGTGAGGATTTCATTTCTGTTTGTTTTATAAAAGGACACAGATAGAAAAACAATTTCAGGGATTTTTGCACTATTGCTTGGTATTATATGCAGAAACAATGAACCAGAAACCCATACTGTTGTCTAACAGAAAAACAATCTCCGCTCGCCCCGCCCCCCAAAAAAGGGCTAACTCACACCAATATTTGCCTGGAAACAGATCCTACTTCTATTAATTTATCATTTTATTACAATAGCGCCAATCAGGTACCCACTGTGTTTGTGTGTACAATGCCAAGCAGATAGTCACTGCTCCATAGAGCCTACAATCAAAGTATAAAATGAGAGAATAGGTGGATACACAGATGGGGGAAGCACAATAAAACAGTACTGGTCAGCTTGATAAGCAGCAGTCACAGCAAACCAGCTGCCTAATCATTGACAACTTACTGCACTGTATGATATTGCTTGTCATGGCTAGGACTCTAACATGCTGATCATGCAACTGGATTTGTGTGGACAGATCTTTATGCCTGTGCAGAGTCCCACTGAACTCACTGGGGCTTGGCACAGATCTGCCTGCACAAACCAACTTGCAGAATCAGGGCGTAAGTTTGCAAAAGCCTGCTTATTCCCTTGTTTTATCTGTCTCAACCCACTTCCTGCCACCCCCTCATTGTTTCACCATATTCCTTTTTATATTTACATTGTAACCACAAACACACAGAACAAACCTGTCATGTAGTTGGTATCTTTCCCGTACCTCTTCCAAAACGATTCGCTTTGGTCCTCCTCCTCCAACTAAGAAATGTAAATCTGGATATTTCTGACAAAGTTCAGGAATTATACCACTAAGCAAATCTATACCTAAAAATACAACATGTAGAGCAGTTATGATTGTGTTTATCTTTCTGATTCCATCCATTCCTATAACACTATTCACATGTGTCAAAATCAGAGGTCTCTGAAAGATGGTTGCATCACTGGCTATTAAAATATCAAAACTGATGAACTAGCAGAATGCAAGAGTGTAAGAAGTGTTTAAATTACACAGCCTCTTTGCTTCGCACTAAAAAAAAAGACATTCCTTGTCAAAGAAGATTTAAAAAAAAAAAAAGATCTAAAGCAAATGTAGGGCCTCAAACTAAATTGGCATTAATTTTAAGCATATAACCATTTTCAACTTTACACAAAATTACTGCACAAGGAATCAAAACTCCAAGTGCCACAACTGAGATATTCACACAGCTAAAAAGCAAATGACAAAGACTCAATCCTGCAAGTCTAGTCACATGAGTAGACCCAATGAAGGCAATTGGTGAGACTGTCACTCCAGTTCCAACCTCTTTTACCAGTAAAGGGACCCTAAAAGCCCCAGTTCTGGTCAGGTGAGAACTCCCTTGGTGCAGAAACTGAGGACAGCCGCAGGCTTTCCTCTGAGGACCCCCTGGCAAGTCCTGGTATAAGGTGGATGGCTGGAGTCGGGAAGGGCATATCACAGGCAGGACCTAAGCATGCAATGTTGTGGAGATTCTGGACAGCCCAGGATATACCGAACTGAACTAGTTTATAAAGTAAGTACTGGACCCCAAATCAACTAGCAAAAGAAACCCAAAAGCAGAAATAAAGAATGAAACTAAACTTTATTATTCTAATGTTTTAATTAACATTAAGTTAAAATTGGTCATAGGGATATGATATTTTAAAAAAGACTCAGTACTTAAATTTAGAGACAGGTGATTTACATTAAAACAGTATCTCAGTCCAAATTATATGCCCTACACCTGTGATCTGACTCAGTCACGCCTCTATGAAGCCATGGTGAGGGTGAGGCCAAACTAGTACAGAGGCACAGGAAATCCACATGAACGTCCCTGGCTTCCCAAGGACCCCCAGTTTTAGCTAACGGCCCTATGCAATTTTCTGCAAGGGAGGGGAACGAATCCTGATAAGGTAGCAATTGGAGGAACTTCAGGAGGGAATCCTTATGGAGCAAATCTCCACAAGTCCCTCCCACAACAGGTTTGCTTTTGTTGTTATTTTTTAAAAAGAAAGAAAGGAACTAGGCCATTAACATCACACTGAATGCTTGTGATGGCCATATTGTTTTAATGGCTAGAATAGTGCCTCATATTATTCCTTCCCCCACCTTCCAACAGAAAAAATTCATGGTAGCAGTAACAATATTTATGAATTCCATGCATCTGATGAAGTGAGCTGTAGTTCACGAAAGCTTATGCTCAGATAAATTTGTTAGTCTCTAAGGTGCCACAAGTCCTCCTTTTCTTTTTGCAGATACAGACTAACAGGGCTGCTATATTGAAACCTGTCATTAAGACAATATTTTTCATTTATTTTCATTTAACTATTTTTAGTTATATGTATGTATATTAGCCTAACTTAGTATGTTGTATGTATATTAGTCTAAATGATAAAAAGTGAGTGATCCGAATATTAAGAGTTACTCAGCAACACTACTGATATTCCAATATCCTGTATTTTATATAGCATTTGTAAAACCTGAACTAAAAATTTAGAACCTTTAGATTTAATATCAAGACATTTCTTCCTTTTTTTCTACAGTTATAATAAACAAAAGCAATTGAAAACAAAGACCTATGATAAACATTAAAATAGTGTTGAAGAGCAGAAATTAAGGGCATACTGTCAAATAAAAATTATGTAGTAAACAGATTTCTTTACCTCTGTTACCAGCCCCACCTACGCTTACGGAAAGTGAAAAAAATGAAAATTTTCATAGTTTATGTCAGTGATGCTCAGACCTCAGTGGTTCAGGAACCAAATTAGCAATCAACATTACTCAAAAGAGCTAATGTGAATTCACTGTTTCTTTTACTATAATAATATATATTTATATTTAAACAGTATGACAGGCAAATTATTTAGTTTTATATATATTATTCTCACAGCAAAATGACTGACCATTATTTTTATCAACTACAATTGGTTAATAACATAGCAGAAGCATCCTGATCAGTTAATAATTAAGTCACACAGTGTTTTAAAATCATGTGCTGCAAAGAACTGCAAGAGACACATCAAAAAGCCACTTACAGCTCGTGAGCCTCAGTCTGAGTATCACTGGTTTATATTCTTTGTTTACTTCTTCCATTTCTACCTACTGGGGCAATGAAAATCAAATGAGTCAATTTTCACTTAGTAAACAGCTTCACTTTCAGGTTTTTAAGATTACAATGCTTACTTGCTTAAATATCAGCCCATTGCTACAATTAAAGAGGAAAAAGTGGAAACTTTTTTTTTTTTAATTGGTCAGGATTTGTTAAAGGAGTGGGACCTAAGTAGTTTCATACAATTATTTATTTTTCTATTTAAAAAGGGACATTGTCAGGATAAACACACATTTACTACATGCAGGGACAGCACTGTGCCTGCCAGGAGCTCCACTGACTTTAATGGGGTTCTGTGTGAGTGCAGCAAGGTGCTCATTTCCACTGACTGTAGAAATGGGACCTTACTGTAGAGTCTTTACAAGACCAAAATTTAAATAAATCTGACCAAAGTGTACACATATTCAAAATCTAAGACCAAAGAATTTAAAAAAAAAAAAAAAAAAAACAGTGGACGTAGGTTTAATTTTTCTTTTAACAAGAACATTCCCCTGCACCCCAGTACCAGCCTCCCACAGAAGTCTGGCTTGGCTGGATTTGCTGCAGGAAGGCATGGAGACAGATGTTGAAAGCCCAGTCTCGGGGTCTTAAAGGCCACGGACCTCCCCTGTGGAACTGTGTGGGTCTTTGGGGCACACTACATAGGTCACTCCCAGGGGACTGGAGACAGGCGGGGGCATAACACAGACCCTGTGACTCCATGACAGCTGCTGAGTACCCTGTCACTTGGTGACTCACAGGATTGGCTGTTCAGGGCCAGCTTCTGTTCCAATGAAGTCAATAAGAGTTAAGCCCCTTAGGATCAGGCCCTTAGACTTAATACATGGAAGTGGAAAGAGGGAAATGAGTGAAACAACTGTTTCAGATTAAACGCATTATCAATTGGTCACAGATATGGTGTCTGTATTCACTTGCTTAAACACTGAACATTTCTTACCACCCATTTAAAAAAAAATGAGAAAAAAAATTATTTGAAAAACAACTTACAGTTTGGACCTCATTACCTTTTCTGTAAACAAGCCTGCTGACAACAACAACTGTTATCGTACTATCATCCCTCCTACTTGGGTCTGGAGTGAAGTCGGTGGGATCAACAGCATTAGGGATGACAGATACGATCTCAGGATTCAGTGCTGCTCTTAGTACAGTGTTTTCCTTGCTAGTGTAAGAGACACAAATGATGTGGTTTGTATCACACAGTGAAACAGTTAGAAGTTTGTTCGTAAGCACCGAACTGACATCAGCAAATCCAAAGAGAGAATGGTCTGTAAAAACTGTCTGTAGTCCCATTGTCTTGGCATGGAAAAGCGCATCATGAGCCATGGAAGAAAATGAACTATGGGAATGGACTATGGTGACTCTCTCCCGCACAAATATGTACCTGAGCAGAGGCAGACTGTGGAAGAGCGTTGTTGCTGTAGACTGATTGTACATGACCTTTAAAGGTAAATAATAAACTTTCAGACCATTGGCAAGGTAACGAATGCCTTTTCGGTTTCCATAAGCATGGGTGACAATTATAACTTTGTGCCCTCTTTCAATTAGGCAATGTGACAGCTGGTAGATGTGACTTTCCACTCCTCCCATATTTGGATAAAAAAAATCAGACACCATGCATATACTATGTGTTCGAATTCCAGTTGCTAGGGCTTTTACACAGTTAATGGAGGAAGCTGGAGAGAGAGTGTGTCCATGGCCTCCTATTCTTCTGCAAGCCATACTTAGAAAAAGTTCAGAAATCAGTCCTTCTGGTAGCCAGCCAGTTTGTAGATTTGGGCCTGCTCATTACCTAAGATGGTGAAAAAAAAATATTTATTGACAAATACACAAAGAAGCAAGGCTTAAGACTATCACTTCTACAAGGAGCTTCATGCTACAGCAATATAAGCATTTTAGTTTCTGCAGGGCTGGTGCTAGCTTTTGGGGAGCTCTATGCCATCCACTTATGATAGAACCCACCCTCCTTCCCAGCCACATCCTACCTTTGGTAACTACCTCCCTCATGAATTTGTGAGGCTCCATGGCCTCTTGTGATTCTGTCTCCTCATCCCATGGACCATCAAGCAAGAAGCTAGAGGTGTTCTTTGGCTCTGAGTGGCAGGAAGACAGAACCCCTGATCTCTTCTGCAGTTTTCTGTGACCAAACAGGACATTGGATAGGGAATTGGGGATGATACCAGGCTGATGGGCCACTTACATAGTTGCCACAAAACTCTGCTTAGGAATAAAAGCTCAAGAATTATATGCAATATTGTAGTTCTGAATTACCATGTCATACCAACAGAGCACTTACCAATGTGCCTTAGACACGGTTAATAAAAGACCAATAAAAGTGCTTAATTTTATAAAAGCCACTATTACAGTAACAACATGTTCCACATTCTTTTAAACAATAATACATCTTAAAAAATGTATATTGGCCTTTCATTAACATAATGCTAGTGAGTATAGTACAATATACTATATACTAGTATATATTTTACACACATAGTTACAGTCCTATTAAGAGAAGAGGATCATTATCACACCATCTTAAAGTAAAAACTCCAAAGACTCAGACTTGTCTTTTCATCTCATGTTTTGGCATTCACTCTTTACACTTTGTATTAAGAAGAGTTCCCCCCCGCCCTTGTAAGCATATGTTATCTTTTCTGTATATCAACAGTTTTTAAGCTCTTTAAGCCAGGACTTAATTATTGTAAAATACCATATGCTTTTTTTTCAAAATGCAGGGATAATTACTATGATGACCATAAAAATTCTGGTCAGTTTTCTTAGTTTCTGACCCACATATTCATATCATTGGCTCCAGTCACGTAAAGGAGTCCTTGCTCATGTTACTCATTAACTTCACAGGGACTCCATACAGTGGTCTACACCCGCAGATTCCTTTGCAGGACTAAGGCTATATTTTGTACAGCCATAGGTTCTGTTTTTGCATAACAATTTTTAAAGAAATCTAACCAACATCATAAGATTTTACTTCATCTGTAAAACAAAGTGAGGCAACTCCTATCTAAAACAGTTTTGAAGGCCACACAGGACCACTTGATCATCTAATCCAGTGGTTCTCAAACTGTGGTCCACGGACTAAGTCTAAGATTTCCAAAGGGGTCTGCACCTCCATTTAAAAATTTTTAAGGGTCCACAAATGAAAAAAGGTTGAAAACCACTGATCTAGTCTGGACTACTGTATCTCACAGACCACAAAACTTAATACAGCTATACCTGCATCATGCCCAATAAATTGTTTTTTTTACTAAAGTACATCTTCCAGACACAAGGTCCAAGTCTTGGTTTACAAATGCTGCACTTTCAATACATGCATGCAGTGTTGTTGCAGACATGTCAGTCCCAGGATATTAGAGGGACAAGATGGATGAGATAATATATTTTATTGGACCAACTCCTGTTGGTGAGAGACACAAGCTTTTGAGCTATACCACAAAACCAATGATATACTGACTACATCGATGATATTTTCATCTTCTGGACAGATGACAAACTCCCTCATAGATTGCCACCACAACTTCAACAACCACCACCTGTCCATTAAACTCTCTCTGGAACACTCCCACACTAGCATCAACTTCTTGGACACCACAATCAGCTTCAAAAGTGGAACCCTACAGACAACAGGTACAAGAAACCTACGGATCCCTACATCTACTTTCACAGATCCAGTAACCACCCCAAACACAACAAGAAATCTGTTATCTACAGCCAGGCACTTAGGCCTGGGCTACACTGGGGGGGGTGGGAGGGGAAATCGATCTAAGATACGCAACTTCAGCTACAAGCATAGCGTAGCTGAAGTCAACATATCTTAGCTTGATTTAGAATCAATTACTTCGCACCCTCGCAGCGCGGGATCGATGGCCGCCGCTCCTCCATTGACTCCACTTCTGCCTCTCACCGTGGTGGAGTTCTGGAGTCGACAGCAGAGCTATCGGGGATTGATTTATTGTGTCTACGCTAGGCACGATAAATCGATCCCCAATAGATCGATCACTACCCGCTGATCCAGCGGGTAGTGTAGACGTGGCTGATACCACAGACTATGCTCTGAAGAGAAAGTCCGAGATACACACCTTAACGTACTCAAAAATGTCTTCAAACACAGACATTCCACCAGAGAAGTAGATTGCAACATTAAATGGGCTCCCCAAATCCCCCCGAAAGAACCAATACAGAAATAAACCCTTTTCCAACTGCACACCCCTAGTTGTTACCTACCACCCCACAATGGAACCCATATGGGGTATCAGCAAACAATTACAACCCATACTCAATGGGCATCGTACCCTGAAAGAAATATTTCCCAACCCCCCTCTTCTGGCCTTCAAAACAACCCCAAACCTCTCCAAGCTCATCATCAGAAGAAAGCTCCCCACAGACCAGATACACCAACTCAAAGCGGCACCAAACCCTGCTACTGTAACAGGTGCAAAACCTGAAGACTTATCTCTACTGCTACAATGATCAATGCCCCCACAACACACCTTTCAAAATCCATGGGTCCTACACATGCCTAGCACATGTGGTGTACCTCATCCAGTGCACTAAATGCCCCAGTAGCACCTATACGGGTGAAACCAATCACTATGCTCTGAATTGAACTCACACAGGAAAATGATGAAAGACCAAAACACTGTATTACCTGTTGGTGAACACCTTTCACAAAGTAATCACTCTACATCTGACTCATCAGCCCTCACCCTCAAAGGAAGCTGGGACAACACCCTCAAAAGATGAGCCTAGGAACTTAAATTCATAACTTCGCTAGACACTAAAAAATCAGGGGCTGAACGGGGGACACTGGATTTATGGTTTATTACAACAATCGGTAACCCATTACCCCCTCCTTTTTGTCCTATAACTACAGGGCCCTTAACAGGCCACTTCATGGGGAATGGTCCCTTAAAATATGCTACCCATGCTAAACTATCCGTTGGGCCCTGTATTTAGCTGTCACGCCCCCAGTGCCTTTCCCAGGCCTGAAGAAGCGCTCCGCTCCCTGCAGCTGAAAAGCTGGTCTCTCCCACCAGCACAACCTGGTCCAACAAGAGACACTACCTCACCCACCTTGTACTTTCCTCACAGCAAAACAGCCCAGGCTTGTGCCTTCAGTGCTCGCAAAAAACATGCGGCATCGAGGCCCCCCCCGCCCCGCCCCGCCCTTATCTGCAACTTTGGAGCCCATCAATCGCTAACGTCAATGACCTTGAGCCTCTACCGCACTGTGAGAAAATTCACCCCGTTCAGGGGGCTCTGCAGGACGGGAACACACCGCTGCACAAGCAGCAGCCGGCCGCTGCGATGTCTGGCTATGGGACCGGGAGGGGGGACCGGGACCGGGACCGGGCTGCGCTTGGCGCGACGCGTAAGACGCTGCCCCGGGAAGAGACAAGCCAGGGGTCGGGGCCGCCACACAAGGGCAGGGACCGTGGCCCGGAGCGGGCGGGGGGTTCTCAGCAGCCGCCGCCGCCGAGCGGGGCCGAGGCCGCCTGACAGGCCTGAGCTGGGGTGGGGGAGGGGGAACAGGCGGGGGGGAGCCCGCGGACAGCCCCAGCCCAAAGGAGGGAGGGGGACAGAGACACTCGCGTACCTGCCGCCGGCCGGGCCCACCCATTTCCGGGCAGGAGGGAGCGGCAGCCATTCGCCGTCCCTCCTGTCGCCTAGGCAACAGCCCCGCCCCCGTTGCTTCCCGGGGCGCCCAGCCTCAGCGCCCGAGCCGCCAACCACCGGAGCGGGCCGCTTCAAGTCACGCGGGGCAAGAGCAGCCAATCGGAAGCCTCGGTTCCGTTCAGCCTTGGAACGCTGAGAGGGGAAGGGGGCGGAACGTGGCGTCCCTGGCGTTCTGAGGCGCTCAGTGCCCGGACTTCCCTTTAACCCCTTCCTCGCACTAGCGCTGGGGTTCCTCGTGCGAACGCGGGAGCACTCACCCCCGTGGCCTGCGCTCGCAGGGGTGGGTGTTTTCGGGGGGGGGGGGGGTCCTGTGATCTCCCCCGGGTTTCTGAGCCGGCCGCTGGGTGCCTCTTCAAGCTTTTCTCTGCAGCGGGGAGGGCTAGAAGCTTACTCGTCTAGATAGCTGGGATTCTCACGCACTCACCTGACTCCGGGAGGTGGGGCTCTAAGAATTCCACCATGAATGGCAAGACTCATGATAAAATTCCAAGGGATACCAAACTAATGTGTGTTTCTGATGTCCCACAGCACTCGCCCTGGAGTCAGCTGCTACCAACCAGTCCACACCGCTACTGCCACCACCACCACCACCCATGGCAAGGATCACTACTGCTCCTTGCCAAGAGTGCTGACCTGTGGAGTCCCTCAGGGCTCAGTCCTGTTCTTATTCAAATATTTATGTGCAAATCTTTGATCGAGATGACCTCCTGAGGTCCCTTCCAACCCAGATATTCTATGATTCTGTGACACAGGCTGCAATGCCAATATGCGTCTGACCTGCAGATATCTGTATCCTACCAGCAGAAGACACCATTGGGTCACAGATAGCATAGTGCTTGGCTGAATGAAAACTAGCTGTCTCAAATTCAGGATCAGGGGGTAGTCGTGTTAGTCTGTATCCACAAAAAAAACCAAGGAGTCCGGTGACACCTTAAAGACTCTTTTCAGAGTAGCAGACATGTTAGTTTGTATTCGCAAAAAGAAAAGGAGGACTTGTGGCGCCTTAGAGACTAGCCAATTTATTTGAACATAAGCTTTCGTGAGCTACAGCTCACTTCATTGGATGCATTCAGTGGAAAATATAGTGGGGAGATTTGTATACATAGAGAACATGAAACAATGGGTGTTACCATACACACTGTAACAAGAGTGATCAGGTAAGGTGAGCTATTACCAGCAAGGGCGGGGGGGGGGGGGGGAGAGGGGAAACTTTTGTAGTGATAATCAAGGTGGGCCATTTCCAGTAGTTGACAAGAACATCTGAGAAACAGGCGGCGGGGGGAAGAAATAAACATGGGGAAATAGTTTTACTTTGTGTAATGACCCATCCACTCCCAGTCTCTATTCAAGCCTAAGTTAATTGTATCCAATTTGCAAATTAATTCCAATTCAGCAGTCTCTTGTTGGAGTCTGTTTCTGAAGTCTTTTTGTTGAAGAATAGCCACTTTTAGGTCAGAAATCGAGTGACCAGAGAGATTTCTCTGACTGGTTTATGAATGTTATAATTCTTGACATCTGATTTGTGTCCATTTATTCTTTTACATAGAGACTGTCTAGTTTGACCAATGTACATGGCAGAGGGGCATTGCTGGCACATGATGGCATATATCACATTGGTAGATGTGCAGGTGAACGAGCTTCTGCTAGTGTTGGTGATGTGATTAGGCCCTATGATGGTGTCCCCTGAATAGATATGTGGACACAGTTGGCAACGGGCTTTGTTGCAAGGATATGTTCCTGGGTTAGTGGTTCTGTGGTGTGGTGTGTGGTTGCTGGTGAGTATTTGCTTCAGGCTGGGGGGCTGTCTGTAAGCAAGGGCTGGCCTGTCTCCCAAGATTTGTGAGAGCGATGGGTCGTCCTTCAGGATAGGTTGTAGATCCTTGATGATGCGTTGGAGAGGTTTTAGTTGGGGGCTGAAGGTGATGGCTAGTGGCTTTCTATTATTTGTTGGGCCTGTCCTTTAGTAGGTGACTTCTGGGTACTCTTCTGGCTCTGTCAATCTGGCTCCGTCAATCTCTCTCCTACTGGTAACAGCTCATCTTAAGTGATCACTCTCCTTACAGTGTGCATGATAAACACCCATTTTTTTTCATGTTCTGCGTCTATATAAATCTCCTCACTGTATTTTCCACTGAATGCATCCGATGAAGTGAGCTGTAGCTCACGAAAGCTTATGCTCAAATAAATTGGTTAGTCTCTAAGGTGCCACAAGTACTCCTTTTCTTAAAGACTCTGTTCGTCTTTAAGGTGCCATCGGACTCCTTATTGTTTAAATTCAGGAAAGAGCAAAGTAATTCCAGTAAAAGGAGGTAATCACTTAAAGGTTCTATTCAGCATCAACCTCTCTGGCATTGTTGGTATGCAGCCTTGGGATCATGCTGATCCTGGAGAATCACCAGTTATCAAGAAAACTCATAATCCTTTTAAGATGCTGATTGGTCACAGCAGTTTATATGTTTGTCACTTGTTGTCTGGAGTACTGCAGTTCTTTCCATCTCAGCCTGAGAAAATTCACAATGACTCCTGGGCAACACCAGATCCAAAAGATGCCACTTAGGGGTCTGACACTGAGTTACAAAACCTTCAGTGGGATAGGCCCACATTCTCTCAGAGACATCTTTTTATTCAGGAACCTGCCTTAGCAGCTATGATCTTTGGGCCCACTATATTTATCTGACAGGTTTCAGAGTAGCAGCCATATTAGTCTGTATCCGCAAAAAGAACAGGAGTATTTGTGGCACCTTAGAGGCTAACAAATTTATTAGAACATACGCTTTCGTAGGCAACAGCCCACTTGATCGGATGCATAGAATGGAACATATAGTAAGAAGATACATATTCAGATAAGGTGGAAGTTGTCGTACAAAACGTAAGAGGCTAATTAATTAAGATGAGCTATTAGGAGGAGAAAAACACTTTTGTAGTGATAATCAAGATGGCCCATTTAGACAGTTGACAAGAAGGTGTGAGGATACTTAACATGGGGAAATAGATTCAATATGTGTAATGACCCAACCACTCCCAGTCTCTATTCAAACCCAAGTTAATGGCATCTAGTTTGCATATTAATTCAAGCTCAGCAGTTTCTTGTTGGAATCTGTCTTTGAAGCTTTTCTGTTGCAGAATTGCCACCCTTATGTCTCGTTCACCTGCATATCTACCAATGTGATATATGCCATCATGTGCCAGCAATGCCCCTCGGCCATGTACATTGGCCAAATCGGACAGTCTGTACGCCAGTGGTTCCCAAACTTGTTCTGCCGCTTGTGCAGGGAAAGCCCCTACCGGGCCGGGCCAGTTTGTTTACCTGCCGCAAAGGAAATAAAGTCACTATCGTTTAAAAAACATATATTCTTTATTAATTGATTATAAAAATAGGGAGATAACTCACAAGGTAGCCCGGGTGGGTTGTAGGAGGAGGGAAGGAAAAGGCCACTTCAAAACTTGTTGAATGACAGCCTTCTGTTGCTTGGGCTGTCCACTGGGGTGGAGTGGTTGGGTGCCCGGAGCCTCACCCCGGTGTTCTTGGGGGTCTGGGTGAGGAGACTATGGAACTAGGGGAGGAGGGAGGGCGGTTAAACAGCGGCTGCAGCGGCAATCTGTGATCCTGCTGCCGTTCATGAACCTCCAGCCGATGCCAGAGAATGTCCGTTTGATCCCGCAGAAGCCCCAGTGTTGCATCAAGCCTCCTCTGATCCTCCTGCCACAACCTCTCCTCACGTTCATCAGCCACTTTCCTGTACTCTGCTATTGTGTCCCTCCACACATTCTGCTGAGCTCTGTAAGTGCCAGACGACTGCATGAGCTCAGAGAACATTTCATCGCGCGTGCGTTTTTTTCGCTGCCTTATCTGAGATAGCCTTTAGGTTGGAGGAGGGAGGCTTGAAACATTTGCAGCTGCTGGAGGGAAAAAAGGGGAGTGAAGTATTTAAAAAGATACATTTTACAGAACAATGGCTATACTTTTTCACGGTGAACAACACTATTCACATTACATAGGACGTGATTTTAGTACAAGGTCGCATTTTGCATCTTATATTGAGTGCCTGAGGCTTTGGTGTTCGAGATCATACATGCAGTGCTGGGCAACAGAATTTGGCTTGCAGGCGGCCATGGTAAGCCATAGTCTTCTGGCTTCTGCAACCTTCATAACAGCAGCACCCTCCTCTCCCATACCAAGCAAAGCATGTTGAGTTGGCAATTTAGTGCTGCAGTTTTCCTGTTAACATGCAGCAGCAGAAACCAAACTAACCCCCCAACCCCGCATCCAATTCTCTGGGATGATTGCTTTACCCCTCACCCCACTGTGTGGCTGGTATCAGGGAAGATCCCTGCTAGCCAAACGTGAACAGCTCAGCGCCAATGCTCTCCCCCGCCCCCGCCCCCCATCTCGTGGCTAACTGCGGGGAGGATTTCTTTTTCAGCCATAGGCAAACAGCCCAGAAGGAACGGCCACCTCTGAATGTCCCCTTAATTAAATTCCCATATTTCAACCAGGTTACCATGAATGATATCACTCTCCTGGGGATAACACAGAGAGATAAAGAATGGATGTTGCTTGAATGCCAGCAAACACCGGGACCATACGCTGCCAGGCTTTGTCATGCGATGATACCAGATTACTTGCCTCTAGCATGGCGTGGTAAAATGTCCTACCATGGAGGACGGAATAAGGCTGCTCTCCCCAGAAACCTGTTGCAAAGGCTTTTAGAGTACCTCCAGACAGCTTCATGGACATGTCCCTGGAGGATTTCTGCTCCATCCCCAGACACGTTAACAGACTTTTCCAGTAGCTGTACTGGCCACGAATGCATCCCAAGTCCTCAGGGCTACTTAATCATTAAAAAACGCTTGCTTTTATAACATGTATTATATTTTAAAAGGTACACTCATCAGAGTTCCCTTCTCCGGCTTGGTTGGGTTGGGAGGGTATTTCAGTCAGGATGATAAAAAGATCCTGGCCGTCAGGAAGAACGGTGTGCTTTGTGCTTTCCTCTAGCTCGTCCTCCTCCTCCTCCTCATCTTCCCGGTCTGCAAAATCCTGAGGCATGGTGGAGAGTATCCCATCATCGGAGTCCATGGACAAGGGTGGGGTAGCGGTGGCGGCCCCCCCTAGAATTGCTTGCAGCTCAGCGTAGAAGCAGCATGTTTGGAGCTCTGTCCCAGAGCGTCCGTTGGATTCTTTTGTTTTCTAGTACACTTGTCCGAGCTCCTTAAGTTTCATGCGGCACTGTGTTGCGTCCCTGCTGTAGCCTCTGTCCCTCATGGCCTCAGAGATTTTTTGAAATGTTTTATCATTTCGTCTTTTGGAATGTAGTTCTGATAACACGGATTCCTCTCCCCATACAGCGATCAGATCCAGTACCTCCCGTTTGGTCCATGCTGGATCTCTTTTGCGATTCTGGGACTGCATGGTCACCTGTGCTGATGAGCTCGCCTGGCCAAACAGGAAATGAGATTCAAAAGTTCCCGGGGCTTTTCCTGTACACCTGACCAGTGCATCCAAGTTCAGAGTGCTGTCCAGAGTGGTCACAATGGTGCACTGTGGGATAGCTCCCGGAGGTCAATACCTTCAAATTGCGTCCACACTAACCCTAATTTGAAACGGCAATGTCGATTTCAGTGCTAATTCCCTCATTGGGGAAGAGTACAGAAATAGGCTTTAAGAGCCCTTTATGTCGAAAAAAATGGCTTTGTTGTGTGGATGGGTGCAGGGTTAATTCGATTTAACGCTGCTAAATCCGAAATAAACTCATAGTGTGGACCAGGCCCAAGTGATGATGTTCCTGACATCTATACTACAGCACTGTAGCAAACATGCACCAATAAAGAATCATATAAAATCAAGTGGAGTTGTGATGGGCTGTACGTACTGTCCTCAGAGTTTGGCATCAAGGAAGTTAAATTTCTTCCTTGGACTGAAGAAAGCTGATGGGCTCTGCCTTATAGAGATTGGTTTAGGCCCCAATTCTGTAAACACTTAAATGCACATGCTTGACTTTACTACTGTGAATAGTCCCACAATGGAGTATCGGGGCCTTAAATGCCAGGTATAGAACAAGATTGTTAGGTGAAGCTGAGCAGGATGTAGTAAAGAACAACCAAGAGGCATATGAGGAAAAAATAGGTTTTTTGGTCTGTGGTCATGATAGCTTTGCCTCTGCTCTGAGGTGAAGAGGGAATTGATATTTTGTGCCTCTACTCTGAAGTGAAAGGTAAACTGTTCTTGGTTTTCATTTTGTGTTTCTGGCTGGACATATTCTATAGTAATTGAGAGTGGAGATTTTTGGCATTACTGCCTGAGATGACGTTGAGAGAAGAAACTGTCCACTTTAGCAATTTTTGAAAGTGTGAGACTAATAGGTTACTGTAACACTCTAGACTGACTGGTGCTGCATTATTTCTGTAGATCAGCGGTACTCGGACTAAGGCTCGCAAGCCACAAGTGGCTCTTTAATGGGTCTCCTGCAACTTTTTGCAGGATGTGATATTAACTGTGTGATTTAATTATTAAACAACATAGTAAAAGCATCTTGATCATTAACCAATTGTAATTCATAAAATAATAATACTTGGTCAGTCATTTTGCTGTGAGAATTTGAGAGAGAGAATAAAGGAAACAATGAATTTACACTACTGTGGTTCTTTTTGGTAATGTTGATCACTAATTTGGCTCCTGAACCACTGCAGTCTGAGTCTCATTGCTGTAGATGTAGAGCCGGTCAAATACTTGACACAGCCCAACAATTGGTCAAGAAGGATAATGACATTATATCCAAACACTTGTTTTTCCTTAAAATCCCACCTGTAAATCTTCTGATTTAGTAGATAATAAAACCTCATGGACACAGACAAGATTTTACATTAGTGTAAGATTTTAAATAACCAACCAAGGGGTTAAGCAGCACAGTCCATGGATAAAATGACACATATACATAGTAAAAAAGTATTTATTTCGCTGGTTTGAAATGCCCTCTCAGAGTCCTGAAAATAAGTTAACTTTTTTCCACGCTGCAAACTCAGATCCCCGCCAGCTCCTTGCCATCCACTGTTTCTAATGCAGCTGAACTTATATATTTTTTTCAACTATGGAATTAGAGACGGAAGCTACCTATTGGGTCACCTTGTCTAGCTTCCTGCCAGTGTAGGATTGTTCCGCTCAGTGTGCTGAGACCATTCCAAAATCTGAAGGCCCAGTCCTCCAGTCCTCCCCCATGAAGACTTCAGGATCAGATCCTGATAATGTGCCTTATGTAATTTGGCCCAATATTCAGCCTACACTTTTCTTTGCTCACTTTTCTTCACTGGACCTTTTAGAGCACCCTAATAACGGCTTTGTGAGTGTTAACTTGCAGAGAGGGTACAGATCTAAACCTCCAGCTCCCTAGTCCTGGAGCTGGACCCAAACTGGACAGATTGGACACGTGTTTTTCCCCATTTGTGCATCAACAATGTTAGCACAGATCCAGGAAGGCCAATCTTACAAAATAATTATTTTTGTGATAAATCAGATTTTGAATTTAAATAACCAATATTAGACATCATCCCTTTAGAAAAATAATCCTTATAATTAATGCCATAAAATCAGTACAAAATAAATGGCAAAAACTCTAAGATGGTTCTCGCATTAAAATGTTAACGAAAGTGGTTTGTTCGTATAAATTAGGGAAAATGCTGTTAGAACAATAGATGGAGCTAGAGGAGCCTTAAAATTTACTGATCCAAGTGTGTTGTGAATCAAGGCACTGCCTGCCTAGGTTTGAATGCAGTTGTGTAAACCCAGCAGCCATGTGAAAGGACTCCGTGACAATGTGATATATTATAGTTATTTCCTTCAACTATCTAACTGAAAGTGCAAAGATTATTAAATTCATTATTACTAGTACCACATGCATTTGAGGTACCCATTGCTATAGCATCTTGGATGTCTTCTACAGAGCTTGGATTAAGAGCAAACTGTATTTCCCATCTAAAAGGATATATATATACACTGTATCATGAACTATGTAATCTTAAAGGACAGAAGTGAAAAATTTAGCCAGTTGGTTAAAAGCTAGCCTACTTTATAAAAAACGAGTACTCAATTGTAACTTTAACTAAAAATCAATAAAAAGTGAAACAAGTATTTCTTTAAAAGGATACACAGGATAATCCCAGATTGGAGATAGACTACATGGATTTAAAGGTCTTTTGATAATAGCACAGTTGTAATCCAATTAAAGAAAATATTACAGTTCATTAAATGGGTAACATCTAGTAAACAAATCTTTCATAGTTCTTATTAATTTGGTGAGCTCTGCTTTGTAATACAGTATTTATATAAAAAGAAAAAGGAGTACTTGTGGCACCTTAGAGACTAACAAATCTAAGGTGCCACAAGTCCTCCTTTTCTTTCTGCGGATACAGACTAACATGGCTGCTACTCTGAAACCAGTATTTATATAATTTCTTTTTTGCTTCAAGAATAGAGCTGGACAAATATTGCACAATTATGTTTGAACATCCATTCCAATTCTGAGTAGTGTTCACGTCAACAGGGTCCATCCCCCTTTTAATTAACTTCCTTGGGATTATTCTCAGTAGTAATGCACTGTGCTTACCAGTAAGGTTCATTCATAACAAGCAAGTAATTCTTTATCGGGAAAGAAAGAAAAGTAAAGTCCTCCATGAAATCCACTAGGGATGTTGCCATGCAGATATAATTTTCCAGGGGAGTAACTTAATTTAGGTGATGGACTCAATAGAAAACCCTAGATAGATACTTTACCCTGCAACAGTGTCCGTGGATTCAGATAACGGGTTGGGTGAATGTGATGAGAGAGAATGTGATGGGTTAATCAGTTTAGTGTTCATCACATTCTCACCTGGGCTTGTGAAATAACTGCAAATAAACCAAACATTAGAATTAGAGTCTTCATAAAGAAAGAATCACCACTGTAACCAAGCACACTCCAGGCCAGGAAACTAGATGAAACACTTCCTGATCTATTGCTATCTTGTCACCCAACCTTAGATTATTTCTCAACAACCAAATATCACATTTTTAAAAAAATCTAACAATGTAGAATCAGGGAGTCATTGCCCATCCAATTATAAACATTTTAAAGTATGTTAGATTTGGCTCTTCAGAAACCTGGCAGCACTTGCTGTTCTGCAGAGATCAATGCTCTCAGCCCCTGAGAAGCAGAGGGCATCTTGCATTGCTTTCCAAGGAAAAATGCTGGCACGGTCTGGAAGAAAGAGACTCCAGGTTTCCGCTGCTAGAGGGAGGGGTCATCCCAAGGAAGGGCCTTTAAAAATTAGGGGCATTGTAAAATATGGTGAGAATATAAAAAAAGGGTATTGGGAGATGGGATGCCAAGTGCTGACACCACCCATCATACTTAACTGACTGGGAACAGTTTCCTTTTAAATTTAATGTAAACCAGATTTTTTTCCTCCGAGTTAAAACCTCTTGTTGATGTTTTCTGTAACTATTGATATGGGAGGCTGACAGAGGGAAAATGGATGACAGGACATCATTTGTACATCCTGGTTTGTTGATCATTCAGTGTAGAATAGATTATGTAAGTAGCATAGATTTATGTACCTTGTTACCCACTTGTAGTTACACATGTGGTAATTCCCAGCTAGAATCCAAAATCTATATGATTACCAGGTGATAGCCTCTATCATGTTTTGCAGTTGAAAGACGAGTCCCATTGCCTGGAGAAGGTAACTCAAACCCGCTCCGGCAGGTTTGATTCTCCTTTTGTTTACACTAATGTAGCCACCTCAGTGTAATTACTGATTTAAACAAAGTTCCTCTTGATTTACACCAGTGGAAGAAGGAAGAGAAGCAGATCTTTTGCATGAGAACACCATCATTTTAATTTTCTTGTTTGAAAGGGATGGACAAATAGGCTGCTAGTCTAATTCATGCATCCTTACATTCAGATGCTATTCAGCTTTCTGAATCAGACTAATATCCACATACAATAGTAGCCTTGAATGACCATCTCTGCTGCCACAGTATCTCCCTGTCCATTCCTCTCTCTAGTCTTCAAGGTATTTTGTACTGGACAGTGGCTCTGGACAGCTCCTTCAGGGGAGGTTGTGGAATGTGAGTAGGCCTGCATTGATGGTGGTAGTCAGTATTAATTTAGGTGAGGTGAGGAATCCTCACAAGTCTGAGGTGGAGGAGATGATGCACAGACCGTGCCCATCCTGCCCCTCATGTTCTTCTACTTGCAAATCCCAAACTCTGCATAGTCTGCAGAATGGGCCGGGGAACGAATACTACAGAGCTGGAGATCCACAAGTGGAGAGGGCATGAGGAACAGGGATAGATACTGCAATATTGTTTAAAAAACAATCATCTTTTAATGATCTCTCAGCTTTCTATTGCATATTCCATGTGCTGCAGGCCCTTCTACAAGTATACAAAGTATGGATTGTTTTGAAATAAGTAGGTTATTTATACTTACCAGATTTGGTTGGAGTTCTTCATTGTCATCTCCCCACGTAGGCAGAACACATGCTTCTGTCCCTCCAGAATTTAGGTAAATTTTTCATGAGCGGACAATACTTTTCAGACTGTTTCAAAGGTGGGAGATGCATCAGTGTTGAAACTTTATTATGTTTCTCATTCAGTCCAAGAAAAACACATGGAAGATGTGAAAGGGTTAGTCAGTAATTACTGGTGTTCTAATCAAACTTCATATTGGCTTTATGAGGAATTAGCCATTATTATTTAAACGTATTGAATCTTAATGTACATATTAATGTATAGAGGAGAACTGAAAAGGCCAGAATCCAGATGTAGACAGTTCTGATTATGTAAAAATGATGACATATTATAACAGGAAAGTTTAGAATTCTTACTCTGGTTATGAGATCTGTAGATCAGGGTCCATATGTTTGAAAAGCAATGCAGGCTGAACACAGTAGTAAAAGGCATGTCAAATTTCAAACAGAGATGTTCCTCTGTTCAAGCAACCTTTTTGCAGTGGAGGTCTTTTAGTCATAGGAAGAGCTAACGACATCAATCAAAATACAGATCTGCCATCAGTTTTACATGCCTCATTTAAGTCTTCTGCATTGTTATACTAAATCTCTATTATGAAATCTGTAAAGCATTTTATAATATATTGGTATGAAAGTTGATATATAAAAAGCATTTATTTTTATGGTACATTAAAGATTTCAAAATGGATCATTTCCAGTATCTGTCAAATAAAATATCCTCAAAGGGTTTTTATAAATCCTCATCAAACTCTTGTCATTACATATCTGCTTGTGTTTCCATCTGCAACAAAGGATCCCGTCAGTGTTTTCCTTTTAGTCCTTGTTTTCCACATGGAGGATTTATGGTCTTTGCCATGGTGTTTGCAACATCCGGACCGTCTTGTGGCTGTAATAATCAAGAACCTCCCACAGAACTGGCATTTGCAGTGTTATGCTTAAACTTTTCAGCTTTTCCACATGCTGCTGTTATGTGGCATGTTATGAATATTGGGAACATGCTCCAGTTTTGTTTTCTCACTATTCGTGTAGGATAGCAGTATGGAAAAGGACAGCTTCCAGCAGCACAAACACTGACACAGGACCTTGGTGGCAGAAGATCTGCCCGTGCAGGAATTTACTGTTGAAGAAATAAGCTGCCGTCTCCCTTGTGCTGGAAGGACAGGAGTGAGCCAGCACCGTTCAAAAAGTAGGCTGTGGTGACCAGGGATGTAGGAGGATGGATGTACTGATTCAGTGCATCTTCCATCTGCAGGGTTCCCATTAAATCTACCCTTCTACACCATAGAAACCCAAGGGAGGGCAGTGCTGGAACATGGTGTCCTTTCAGGTAAATCTCCATCAAGCCATCAGGGGCCTAGCAGGTTTAGGGATTTTTTGAATTCCTGCATCAGCTGTAGGGAATCTGGCCAACTGTATACATGAGAGACAAGAAAAGCTTTGCTAATGACATCATGAATAGGTCGGAATATGAATAAGAGGCTGCTCGGCAGCTCTCCAACACCACTTTCTACAAGCCATTACCCTCTGATCCCACTGGGGGTTACCAAAAGAAAATACACCATTTGCTCAAGAAACTCTCTGAAAAAGCACAAGAACAAATCCACACAGACACACCCCTACAACCCCGACGTGGGGTATTCTATCTGCTACCCAGGTTCCAATAAACCTGGAAATCCTGGACAGCCCATCACCTCAGGCATTGGCACCCTGACAGCAGGATTGTCTAGCTATGTAGACTCCCTCCTTAGGCCCTACGCTACCAGCACTCCCAGCTATCTCCGAGACACCACTGACTTCCTGAGGAAACTACAATCCATCGGTGATCTTCCTGAAAACACCATCCTGGCCACTATGGATGTAGAAGCCCTCTACACCAACATTCCACACAAAGATGAACCACAAGCCGTCAGGAACAGTATCCCCGATAATGTCACGGCAAACCTGGTGGCTGAACTTTGTGACTTTGTCCTCACCCATAACTATTTCTCATTTGGGGACAATGTATACCTTCAAATCAGCGGCACTGCTGTGGGTACCCAGATGGCCTCACAGTATGCCAACATTTTTATGGCTGACTTAGAACAACGCTTCCTCAGCTCTCGTCCCCTAATGCCCCTACTCTACTTGCGCTACATTGATGACATCTTCATCATTTGGACCCATGGAAAAGAAGCCCTTGAGGAATTCCACCATGATTTCAACAATTTCCATCCCACCATCAACCTCAGCCTGGACCAGTCCACATAAGAGATCCACTTCCTGGACACTATGGTGCTAATAAGCAATGCTCACAAACACCACCCTATACCGGAAACCTACTGACCGCTATGCCTACCTACATGCCTCCAGCTTTCATGCAGACCACACCACACGATCCATTGTCTACAGCCAAGCTCTTCGATACAACCGCATTTGCTCCAACCCCTCAGACAGAGACAAACACCTACAAGATCTCTATCAAGAGTTCTCACAACTACAATACCCACCTGCTGAAGTGAAGAAACAGATTGACAGAGCCAGAAGAGTACCCAGAAGTCACCTACTACAGGACAGGCCCAACAAAGAAAATAACAGAAAGCCACTAGCCATCACTTTCAGCCCCCAACTAAAACCTCTCCAATGCATCATCAAGGATCTACAACCTATCCTGAAGGATGACCCATCACTCTCACAGATCTTGGGAGACAGGCCAGTCCTTGCTTACACACAGCCCCCCAACCTGAAACAAATACTCACCAGCAACCACACACCACACAACAGAACCACTAACCCAGGAACCTATCCTTGCAACAAAGCCCGTTGCCAACTGAGCCCACATATCTATTCAGCGGACACCATCACAGGGCCTAATCACATCAGCCACACTATCAGAGGCTCGTTCACCTGCACATCTACCAATGTGATATATGCCATCATGTGCCAGCAATGCCCCTCTGCCATGTACATTGGTCAAACTGGACAGACTCTACGTAAAAGAGTAAATGGACACAAATCAGATGTCAAGAATTATAAC
This sequence comes from Lepidochelys olivacea, assembly GCF_965140295.1. Classification (NCBI taxonomy): domain Eukaryota; kingdom Metazoa; phylum Chordata; order Testudines; family Cheloniidae; genus Lepidochelys; species Lepidochelys olivacea. The sequence goes on from NC_140411.1 coordinate 138,746,254, forward strand.
ATTGAAAAACCAGTTGGAGATCACTTCAATCTCTTTGGTCACTCCATTACAGACCTAGAAGTTGCAATTCTTCAACAAAAAAACTTCAAAACCAGACTCCAATGAGAGACTGCTGAATTGGAATTAATTTGCAAACTGGATACAATTAACTTAGGCTTGAATAGAGACTGGGAGTGGATGGGTCATTACACAAAGTAAATCTATTTCCCCATGTTTATTTCTCCCCACCCCCCCCGCCCGCCGCCTGTTTCTCAGATGTTCTTGTCAACTACTGGAAATGGCCCACCTTGACTATCACTACAAAAGGTTCCCCTTTTGTAGCTCACAGCTCAAATAGCTCACCTTACCTGATCACTCTCCTTACAGTGTGTATGGTAACACCCATTGTTTCATGTTCTCTATGTATATAAATCTCCTCACTGTATTTTCCACTGAATGCATCCGATGAAGTGAGCTGTAGCTCACGAAAGCTTGTGCTCAAATAAATTTGTTAGTCTCTAAGGTGCCACAAGTACTCCTTTTCTTTTTGCTAATGTTAACTTTGATACTATGTATTATGAAGGAATGGGGACGGGGGACAAGAAGGCAGCCCTGATCCTGCAAAGACTCATGCAGGTGCTTAAGTCTGTACACTGGCAGTAGTCCTATGGAAGTCAATGGAATGACTCAGAACTGGTAAAATAAAGCACATGCCTAAGTCTTTGCAGGATCATGGCCTTCATTTTTGTATTATTTTGTTTTTTAAGAGTATCATTCCTTGGGATTACATCATAGCAAACCTAATGTTAACAATGCCTCTTCCTTGTCAGTTGGGTATAGAATTGTATTGCCTGATTTTTTAAAAAATTGTTTAACTGTGCAAACAATGCTATACTAACAAAGTTTTGTGCATGTAGGCCCTGGCCCAAAATGGGAGGCAGCGTGGTGTTCAGGAAGTGCAGTTTCTCCAACAGCTCCATGACATATTGGGGAAATGTACAAGCTGCAATAACTATTGGACCAGTGCTGCCTAATCTGCCAGCAAGTCCAACTGAGGGGCTATGTCCATCCCTGGATTTTGAGCAAAGTGGAGGGGTGGCATTCTTCTACCCCCTTGAGGAACCTGCAGAAGGGGCCAGGACAACCTGTCCGATAATGAATAGGTGTATGAACTTGAAGTCTATCAGGGAGAAGAGAGTATGCCAGGAGAATCCACAAGTACACCAGCAATAGCCAGATGATAGAGGGTCTGGGAGTAACTGTTCAGAACATTTGTCTAGGGCCAAATCCAGTATCCCTTACTCAGATAAAAATCCCACTAAAGCAGTGGTGGTGGAACACTTTTAATAGTGGGGGTGCTGAAAGCAAGCCCCTTTACCACTATCCACTCCACCCCACCCCACCCCCAGGGCTGAGGCCGGGACTCCGGGCGTGAGGGGACAGCAGCCGGGATCCCGGGCACAGAGCTGGCAGCCCGAGGGTGCTGCAGCACCTCCCGCAACACTAGTTCCCGTGCCTATGCACTAAAGTTAATGGGAAATTTGCCCAATGACTGAGTAAATACTGCAGGATTTGGCCCTTGTCTTTTTAGAGAAATCCAAATGTTAAGCCTGTACAAATCCAGAAAATAATGCTCAGCCCACACATTACAAAGATTTGTTTCTGTTCCTTATGTCATGTCCGGCAGTCCAGTTTTGTTTCCACTGTTCCTCCTGGGCTTCTATCTTCTCAAAATAGCATATGGAAACATAACATTTAGAACTGGAAAAGATCTGTTAGGTTATTTAATCCATCCCACTGCCAGTGTAGGGTTGTTCCTGACAGTATTTTCTCCAGGCTTGTCCAGTCCAGGTTTAAGTGACTCATATGATTGGGCTTCCCAGCCTTTTCCCATGCTTGGCCCTGCGTAACGCTCCATTGCTCAGGTCTTATGTGGGTGAAATGAATTCCAGCCTTCAGAAGATACCCTCTATTTCCATAGCATCACAGCCTAAGAGTAAAACAAGCCCTCAACATAATTTGCCTTCCCAAAAAATCTCTGGGGGTATTTTGGTATTTGTGTGAGTGCCACCACAGTGGGGTACCAACACACCACAGCAGGAGCCAACCCCCCCCCCTGCCCCCCAAAACTGAAACCCATCACCGGTGTGGGAAATGAAATCCTTTATTCAAACTACTGTGACAACCAGATTTACCAAGTGTCTTTACTCCAAGCTAGGTGTGGACTGGGATCAGTTCCAGTGGGGACAAACCCAACAAAGCCATAGCTTGACCCTTTTGTGGGGTGGGTTTGTTTGCTTTTGTTTGGTATACATTTGTTTGAGATGACATAGGATAATAAACAGCTTGAATAACTGAAGTATTTATTTTCTTATATACATTTAAATATGGCACATCTGACAGTAGTTGTATGATAAACTCAAAATGATAATCAAAGCTGGACAGTAGATCAAATCATTCAGTGCTGAACATATTAGAAGCCAAATTCTGTACACTGAAGCTCTGAAGAATGTTTCACCAAAGAGATGCACTAGCTAAGAATTCAGAGACTATTTAGTTCAAATTCCTGAACTGCTGGACGGTGACGTTCACTCTACTACACATATACCAGTCTCATCCTCCACATAACAGTGTTGAGTTGGCTCCTTCCACTCTTCCTTTCCTACAGCTGGTAATCTTTCTACTGTAGTTATCCATTAGAAGACAGCTATCAATGACCCAGAGGGTCCACTAATAGTTAGTGATTAATCTAATAAATAAATGCAGACTGGATTCATTCTTCTGCGATTAATGTGGAAGATGTCCCATGTTTACTAATGATTTAAAAGTCAGTGACAGCTACTTTGCAAAGCAGTGTGTTTCTGGGAGAGAGAGGGGGAAAGCTAGATCAAGGATTTTCTTTGCTTTGTGACCCATGAGAGCTTCTCTTCTCCTTTGGACAACGACAATGCTTTGTACACACTGGCTTTGCAGTTGAACATGTTCTGGGTTGGAATGGGCACTTGTCCTCACAGCTGTTTAATAAAGAGAGAGAGAGAGGGGGGCATGATAATGTGATAGCTCTCCACTTGTATATCCTTCAACATTTTCAGCATCTTAGCACATTTACCCAAAATGTAATGCCCTTGCATGGGAAGAGATTGGGAAGACATGGAATGGATAGGTCCAGTAGTTTCACATAAAAGGGGAAACCTAGATAAAGAGAGGCATCTGCATGGAGGACTTCCCCTTTCACATCATTCTGCTGACATCCCTTCTCTTTAACAAGATGTCTTGCCATTGCCTGAATTTCCCAGCAGTTGCACAGTAGCAGCCCTAGAGTGCCCCCAAGTTAATGTTGCTTTAAAGAGAAAAGTAATTTCTAATCAGATTCCTAAGTGGAAACCCAGGGGCCACCAGATGGCAATGCTGAAGAGAGTAGCTGTTTCCTTGCTTCATGCCCTCTTGACCTTGAAATCCTGCAGAGTCCTCACATCATAGAGAATCCCAGGAGAGGGAGCAATACTGTGGAGCTAGCCGTCCCCCCGCCTCCTTCTGAGTCCCCTTCAGAGCAGTGAAGGAGCCACTCTAGTTCAATGTCTTTTAAATTATGTGAATGCAGTACTCCCGAATGGTGCTGAAGTGATATCTTTGCAGATGAAGCACTCTGCTTATCCACAGGACAGGACAGATTCAACACAGACAATGCAGGCTTCCCCACGCAGCTTCAAGGTACCTCAGCCCTGACCTAGAGGGTCTATCTCTAAGCATGAAAGGATAGTTAATTTCCCACCCCCATTAAGTCCTTGAGTACTCCACTGAGGTGGTGAGAAAATATGCTCATTTAATGGTAGGTATTATGTGATAATTTTTGTCACATGGACACCTGTTCGCTATGAATTATATTGAGACTGTTAACTTATTTCCCAAAGGCCACTGCACAGGAGTCAGATGGTAATGACTGTCAGTCACAAGGGACATGAACTGAATCTGAACCACCTGGAAATGAAAGGCTCCAAATCCCATCACAAACCCTCTGGGCCATACACTGCCTTCAGATAAGATAGTTAAAGAAATCGTTCCCCAGATATTAGAAACAAATATATCTCTGTGCATGAAGGGTGCTTAGAAACTACATAACAAATATTAGCAACTCCTCTTTTCACTTAAGTAGCACCTATTGTCCAAGGGTCTCAAAGTGCTTTAGCTAAACAAACCTCACACCTTCTGCAAGGAAAATATTGTAAGTATTATTTCCATTTTACTGATTTGTTAAGTGACTTGCCCTGGGTCACACAGTGAGTATCTGGTAGAGTCGAGAATACAACCCAGGGTCTTGACTTCCTGTCCTCTGGTTTCATCATTAAATGACACTATATCAATAGATTGGGACCGATTGGGACCGCAAAGAAAACTTGCAAACACGTTAAAAAACAACTACCCACCCCCAAAACTACAAAAGTGAATTGTATTTTAAAAGTTCATATGTATTGCTTAATTGAAAAGAACATGGTTTTCATGTTGCCCAGCTATGTTAAGAGGTGTGAAATTGAAAGGGAAGAAACACTTACCTGCAAGTTTCTGCATGAAATATCTTGTGTTTCTGAGAGCAGCTCTCCTGGCTCTCCCTACACAAATAGCAGCTGCAGTTCTCTTTATTTTGGAAAAAATCGGTGGGACATTTCCATCTACAGATACACTCACAATTATCTTCATCAAATTCCATATGTGGTCCACACTTAGCCAGCTCCGCAAGAGGAGGGAGTCCTGTAACAGACAAATCTTTTGGCAATAAGGTCTGTATGCCCAGATTCTGCTTTAGATTATATGATTGTATGTGTGGAAATTCCATTGAAACCACCAGGATTTATGCATGTGTACATGAAGGGGGAATCTGATCCTAAGAATTTCTATTAGGAGTTAATATGCTGGATAGGACCTCCACCAAACTGAAGAGAAGATCGGGATGATTTCCTTGCCTCTAAGGGAGCTATACTGCTAAATCACGCCTGACAAACAACCTCCCCTGGGACGCCTACAAAAAATATTTGCGAGGAGTTTTTTGATTTTTGAATACAGTAGGTACTTAAGGTATTTAAAAAACCAAACGTATCCAATACAAAGTACAAACAACATACACACAACACTGTGCTTCTCAATCAATGCACTCAGTATATTTTTTCAGAAACAAAAGTATAAACAATTCTAGCAAGGTACAGCCTAGTCTAAGTCTGTTTGCTAAGCAGTCTTCTTGGTTAATATGATGAGGGCAATGAGAAAACATTTTGTTTTAATGGTAAAAGCAGCAAATGACTGTGCTCCTCCATACCTCACCTCTTCTCTGCAAACATGCACATCCTGGCATACCAGGAGATTTATCATGGCAAAAGGTGAAGATTTTTATGAGAGCCCTTAGTAAAGTGTTGGCAGCACACCCTGGTTAAAGGTCATAGCATAGAATGTGTCATTGGAACGGTAATTTCCTGTAATTTTATAAGTAGGTCTTGGATTTAACCTATGGAATGTGAAATTTAACCTATGACTATGACCTCTGGAATCTGAGCTCTGACCTCAATGGCCAGAAAGGATATACTCATTATTTGAGGGAAGCCTCCATCGTTGTTAACTTAATACCAGAAATTAACAGCCAAACAAAATAAAAAGCAAATATAATTTAAAGATACAGAAATCTGCATAGTTTCTGGTGAAATGATCCCCATCCCCTTCCTTGGGTGATGAGCCTTGGCATATATTAATTGGTGTAGATTGTTCAATTCTCTCTTTGCTTTAGCCTCAAGGTCTTGTTTCAAATTAATTTGTCTAAGCTACTGTCAAACTGCAGCAAATGATTGTTCATTGTTGCAAATGTTTGCCTTACATCAGTAAAAGGCATAATACAGTTGTTATTATAAGTCACTCTATTTATCCTTTTGTTAGCCCATAGCACAAACGGCTAGATGTTAGGTGCAATATGAGTTTGCCTGGTGCCCCCCTCATCCCCACACTTTGGTCTTCCTGTAAAGTATCAAATACTTAGCACTGATAAAGCCAGGATACCATGCTTGATGGACTAATGATCTGATCCAGGATGACAAACCTGTGTCCCAGTAAAATTGCTTTCTTGTCTATTAATGCTAAGAGAGTATACTAGACAGGAAGAGTTTATGGAGCTATGTGGTTTTATTTTAGGTCACTGGCCTAGGAATGTAAATGCTTGCCAAATTGCCTTTATTACTGGTTTGTATTCTTTATTTTGTTGAATGTAAGATCATCTAGAAAGACAAGATTTTCTTCTGTGTCCATGTAGTCCAGGTATATTAGATTCCCATTATTTCCCACCTGAATATAAATATTGTATGGTGTTTAGGGAGATTTTAATAACTCTCAATATGTTCATCTTGAAAGATTCTTTAGATTTATAGCAGTTTATTTTCCCCAAGGAAAGTTTTCAGTTGATTTCTTTTATGGATTCAACTCTTCTCCACCAAGAAAACAGGAAGGAGGCAATAGCTGATATGACCGTATGGTTTTATACCAAGATGATGCTTTCTTAGAAGTCACGTCTACATATCATTGCTACTAACTTTATTCTGTTCAGTTTGTATCCAGTAGCCTAACAGAGCACCTTACTCTCACAAGTAGCCCCATTGGTATCATATAGAGTGTGCCCTGGTCTTGCCTGCATGCATAACTCTCTCCACGCACTGGGTGAGGACTGAGGAGAGAGGGAGCAAGTCACAGCTCAACCCTGAGTGCCAACTTGCCAGCCAGGAAACGAGCTGGGCACAAGGGGAAAGAGAACAAAGAGCTCTGTAAAAGGCTTGAGTGAAACATTCCCTCCTTCCACAACACATGAGGGGACCACAGGAAGCATTATGCCTCAGAGGGGTGTCTCTCAAGCACATTTCCTCTCAAGTGCAATTGATGCCATGTCTAGCCTATAAGAACCAATCATGTGAGGAATGGTTTGCAGGATCAAACTCTCGAATTACTGGGGGCAGAAGTCCACACTCTGCACATTTTTATTCATACGACCCTACTAATTTCAGTCAGGTTTTCATGTGTGCACTATATATGAAGGTAGAACGTAGCCCTGAATTTGTGCGGTAATATCTTTGCCAATTTATTTTAAACTCAGAAAAACATGAACATTTCTTGAATACAGGCGAATAGATGGGGGATACGGAGTTGAAAGCCCCCTAAACAAACAACTAAGTCATCTGTGTACAATGACAATTCAGCGTGATTGCCAGCTACATTAATTCCTTCCAGTACATTGCTATTCCTTATTCCCATTACTAATATGAAAAGGCGAAAATGTTCAGAAGAAAATGAGATGAGGTAACACCATTTGTGTGTGTGTTTACAACTAGAGTGCTATATAATAAGGCAATGCAGTCTACTGATTTAGAATCCAAGAGAAATCTCAATGAGAAAAAGGAGAGAACCTTATCAAGCCCCTTCAGATAGAGACGGTAGCTACAGAAATGTCAGTCAACAATACTACTTTTACCTTCCCTTCTGCCAGGATGTTCTTTATCTACCACGCATTCACATTTGTTGCTGTCCCATATCAAGCCGCTGTGACAAAATTTGTTGGTAAAGGGGCAACTAGAAGGAAAAACAATATGGTCAGGTATTTGAAAAAAGCTTCACAAGAACTCTGCTATGTACATTGGCCAAACCGGACAGTCTCTACGCAAAAGAATAAATGGACACAAATCTGACATCAGGAATCATAACGTTCCAAAACCGGTAGGAGAACACTTCAACCTCTCGGCCACTCAGTAAAAGACTGAAGGGTGGCAATTCTGCAACAGAAAAGCTTCAAAAACAGACTCCAAGGAGAAACTGCTGAGCTTGAATTAATATGCAAACTAGATACCATTAACTTGGGTTTGAATAGAGACTGGGAGTGGCTGGGTCATTACACATATTGAATCTATTTCCCTATGTTAAGTATCCTCACACCTTCTTCTCAACTGTCTAAATGGGCCATCTTGATTATTACTACAAAAGTTTTTTTCTCCTGATAATAGTTCGTCTTAATTAATTAGCCTCTTACAGTTTGTATGGCAACTTCCACCTTCTCTGTATGTAAATATATGGAACATATAGTAAGAAAATATATTTTCTTACTATATGTTCCATTCTATTCATCTGATGAAGTGAGCTGTAGCCCACGAAAGCTTATGCTCTAATAAATTGGTTAGTCTCTAAGGTGCCACAAGCACTCCTGTTCTTTTTGCGGATACAGACTAACACGGCTGCTACTCTGAAACCTGAAAAACACTAGTCAGTTAGTGTGCTCAAGACAAGTATTTACTGCCAGACCTGTCAACTGTATTATGTGAATTAATGGCAATAGCAGTGCTTAATTTATGCCAGGGCTTGCTAGGGCTGAGCCTCAGCACCTCTAGGTTTGGCAGTTCATAGCCCTGGCGCCTCTGGGCTTGCCATGTTATGAAAGTAAAAAAATTGCTTGAGCCCTGGCACCTCTTTCATTACAAATTAAGCATGGTGTCATATTACCCTAGATAGGAACACTGTGGCAGTCTGCACTGATGTCCCAATCCAATGATGCACAAGTTAGGAACGGGCCTAACTTTAAGGAGATGAGTAGGTACATTAACTGCGATGGGCTTACCCAAGTGCTTCTAGTTAGGTCATTGCTGAACTGTGGCCTCAATCTGGCTGCCAAATATGTGCAGACTAAACCTGTTTACAGCAGGCTTGGGTTTGGCTCTATAAGTTTGAAGAATACCCAGGATGTTTGAAAACTAGTGGGAAAGCAAAAGATGGGAAAAAGCCAGTAGTGAATGACTTAAAATAAAAGCGCTTCCTAGTTAATGCAGTACACTCTGTGTCTTTACACAATATTAGAGAGCCTTACCCATCCTCCTCTGGGTACTGGACAGATCTTCGTATGATGGCATACGGGTGATGCCGAGCAGTTGCTGAGCATCTACAGCGTGTGTGGTTGGCAATTTTGACTGGCACTGGCTCTGGTACACTTGTCAAAGGAACTGAAATCTCGAAGAGCTAGGAGGATGAAACATGCTGTTCAGTTTCTATTATTCAGCTATCATTATTCCTTAAAATCTTTTAAATGCCAGCTTCCTCCCCACTGCCATTCCCCCACCCCCCCCGCTCTCTCTTCTTCTGCTAGCCACCACAGGTCTTACCGAAGTTAACCAAAAGGGACAATTAAGCAATGCCCACTGAGCTAGGAACTGATCAGCTTAGTCCACCCAGGGCTAACAAAATAATATATTGTAAATATCGTTTGCTGAGCAATCAACAGTATGTTTTAGGAATAAAGCTGAAAAACATGTAGACGACTGGAACTTGTTGTTTCCACATACATTAGCAATGTAACCTCAATCACTTATATAGAGACTCATTTATCATCTCTGTCTCAACCTTCAGTGGATGTTTCGCCATGAAGCCTACAATTTTTCTGTAAAGAAATAAAGAGCTCAGGGAACAATTCTGTTCTCAGTAACACTGATGTAAGTCTGGAGTAACTTAATTGACTTTAGTAGAATGATTCTGGATTTATATGGTTGGATCTGGGAACAGAATGTACTCAAAAACTTTTGAAAATAGCTATTTTGAAGGAAGTTAAAAGAATGTTACACTCTGCAGAATTGAATAAACTTTAGTTTTTTAACAGACTTATGAACTACTGCTCCAAGCATAACTACATGAATAAATAAATGATTTCTAGCCTAACCCATACCTCTGAGTTAGTCAAACATCTGTGGTATACACACAACAGCTCATAAGAGTGCTCTCCTCCTGATGTGAAATGGAACTGATTAACAAACACCTACATAGAAGGTATTGGGCCTAATTCACCATTGCGTTACTCCAGTTTTATTCCAGCACAACTCCACTGAAATCAATGGAATTACACTGATACACAACTGGAATAACAGAGGTGGATCAAGACCACTGGTTTAGAATGCTTGTTCCAGGAATATTTTAACTCTCTCTCTAAACAATTGTCCATGAATTTTGTACCAGTGCAGAAACTTTTCATAAGTAGAATTTAATGTATCTCTATAAAGCATAAAAAGTTTTAACAACTGTAAATTACTAGTGCTGCCTGCAAAATTCAGGTTATTTGCTGCCTGTTGCTACTTAGCAGTATCTGCCTATTGATTTAAGCCTACATGTTCAAAAGCAATTTATGATTTTGGGCACTGAAAACCTAAGGCATTTGTATTGAGGGCACCTGATTTTCAAAGAGAAGCTGCACAACACTTGGAAAAAATCAAGTGTCTTTAAGGCATGTGAAGCAGGGCACCCAAACGATGAGACACCTAAAATCACTAGTCACTTTTCTTTTGTCACTGGTCACAATTTTCAAAATTTAGAACTTATCTCTGAGGCACTACACATCAGATTTCCTACAGAATCCATTAGGTCAGTGGTGCTGGGAGTCTCCATAAGCCACTAGCATCAGGCAATCCCAGGTCTCAATAACTATAGAATAAAGAAGAATTAAACTCGTTAATGCTACATGAGACCATAGTCCATTCACATGAACTTATTCTCCACTGCTGTGAACTGGGTTTTGTCATGTATACTTGTGTAAAGTGAGTATAAAATGGCACTAAATCATCATTCACCAGGCCTTATTCACTCTGTATCAATACAAATGTATTCTTATCATTATGACTGTAGAGAATAGCTGTATCCTCAGGTATCTCCATAACTGGTTTTCAGAGGCCCAGCATCCTCTTCCCTCACTTTGTTTCAGAGCCAGTGACAGGCAAGAAGAAAGACAAATGGTTTCAATTACCGTTTTTGAAACATAAGTTGTGCTTGTGTTCATACAGCCCAAGCTCTCCTCATTGCAGCAACCTCCACATCGGAACACATTCACACAGGGAGGCTTAAAGAACTTGTTGGTGGTTGTACCTAGCTCTTTGGCAACTTCCACGCAGGTCTCCCTTGGCACACACTGAGTTTTTTGCCATTCCTCATCTATGACTGCAGAAAGCACAATCATTATGAACAGTATTAAAAAATAATAACTGCATTCAGTTAAAAAGGCACAAGAAGCAGGTCTGGGGTGGAATCCAATGGCAAAACTCCCATTGACTTCAATAGGGACAGGATATCACCGATAAGCAAAGACATTAAAACATGACCAGTGTATTTGAGTGCCTCCATTTTTGGATACCCAGCTTGAGGCACTTCAAAGGAACCTGATTTTCAGAGGGAGGTGCTCAGCGCTTTCTTAAAATCGGGTCCCATCAAGATGTCTCAAATTGGACACCCAAAATCACCAGTCACTTTTAAACATCTTGGCCTAGGATCCATTTATTTGCCATTGTGCAATTAGGACTTTGGGGCATGGATTCTGATTTTCATTACAGCAGTGTAAACCTGGAGTAACTGCATTAGAGTCGATAGAGTTACTCCATTTGATACCAGTGTATCAAGATCAGAATCAGACTTTAGGCTTCCTGTTAAAGTAGAAAACAATGTGCTCTCCAAACTAATTTAATTGTGTGCACATAATCATTCAAGATGTCACTTGCATAACAGAAATACTCTTCAAGCACACATATTCTCCCACTATTAATCACTTTGAAAAACTGAGGTGTTGTAGGGAGACTAGGTCAGAGAAGTTGGTTTTACATTTTGTTCTGCACGCACTGAGGTTTGTGGTCATTCTCATCTCTTCCATGTGAGAGATGCATATTCATGGAGCTCAGGTAAGATGAAGAACAAAACCTTGAATTTGCCCTGGTAGTTCATGGGGAACCAGTAAAGAGAGACAAGCAATGGGGTGATGAGCATCTACGTCTTTGACCTAGTCTTCACACAATACCACCACATTAAAATAAAACATACACCATAGACAGAGATCAGTCCCTGATGACTGGGAGAGGAGAAGAGAAATATAAGTTTATGTGTATGATTTTAGTAGGTGCTCAGTCAGATTCTGTGGTGATTCAGGGCATATTAAAACATTAATAGAGTTGGCCTTGGAATAATTCTGCCTTAGAAGATGGGGAAGAAGACCTAATAGGATTTTTCTACCACAAATTTTAATTATTTGAATTTAAATTATTTTCTCACCTGGATCTGGTGGGGATATTTGGCAGCTCTGTATCTGGAGTTAGATTTTAAAAGGAAAAGAAAGCTAACAGTTCCTCCAGATGGCACAAGTAAAGGACATCTGTAGACTATTGATTCATCTGTTTATACTTGCTGCTCTTTGGAGAGGGCGAATGTTCTTCTAACCTTATTAGCTGAGCAGTTATGTTACTTTTAGGTGTTGATAAAAGTCTATTGCCATACACTGCACCAGTGCCACTTGCTGGGCTCATCTGTTGTGTCGTTGTGTGGACAAATGGAGGATTATCAGTTGTCTGCAGTCTTGCCGTTTCACTAAATGAGAAACCTAAAGGTTGATTTCAAGTTTTCTATTGAAAAACCTAGCAACTGGCACTGGACATTAGTTCAATACAACGACTGGACCATGACTGCTAATGCTTCTGTGCATAATTCTTAAAGGACATGGAATTTATCTATGCACCTTTAACTATCCCCTCCAGGCGTTCTCAGATCACGATGTACTAGGATTTTGTTGTCTTTAAAATAAATTCTGCGAGTGGTGGGAACACTTTTCTTAAGTAGGTCAGGGTGGTAAACACCAGGAAGGGAGAAGAGCTATTTAAGTTTAAGAAAAATGTTGGCACAAGAATAAATTTGGGTTGGAAATTAGAAGAAGGTATCTAGCCATCAGAGGAGAGAGGCTCTGGAATGGCTTTCCAATTGGAATTGTGGGGGCAACAAACAACGTAGTTAGTTTTAAGACAGGGCTTTACAAATCTGAATGGAATTGTGTGACGGGGTTGCCTTTGGTGGTGCACAACTGCTCTTGGTAGTCCTGGGGGGGGTCTCTGGTTTATGTCTTACATTCCTTCAGCCAGTCACTTGCATCGGTCAGGAAATGATATTTTTTTGCTAATGTATTCTGCTTTTTTTGGTCTCCTTCCTCTGAAGCAACAGAGATTGCTACAGATGGAGATTGGACACAGGATAGGGTGGATTGGTGCTCAGAATTCTCTCTCTCTGGTGCTTGACTGATGAACCTTGCTCACATGCTCAGAGTTGGACTCACTGTCATACTCAGGGTCAGGAAAAAAATTTTCCACCAGGTCAGACTGGCAGAGACCATGTGCGGGGGTGGGTGGGTTCACCGCCTTCTGCAGCATATGGTGTTGGTTGCTTGCTTGGCTCATGTAAGCTTATCTCACTAAATCAATTCCCTGCCATTGGAGAGGCCTCAGGTGCTGGTGCAATTTGGTCCCTCCTGTCCTTTGCCTGTGGCACACAATAGTTAAGTTGCTTGAGGGTTGTAGTACTTTGGTCTAATTCTAGTTGTTGGGTTTAGTGTGCGAGTGCTGGGTGGCAGTTGCTGGCCTGTGATATACAGAAGGTCAGACTGTTGGTAGCCCCTTCTGGCCTTAAATTCTGACTCTGACTCTAAATCCCATTCAATCATCTAAACGCTAATTTAGTGAGGGCATTTTGGTCTGTGTCTTTGTGCTCCAGCTCAGAGATGCAAATTATGGTTCAGCTAACACAGCCAAGTCTTAGTTTCTCTAAAATGAATAAGCAAAAGATGTGAAAGTGTCAGCAAAGATGTGAAAGAGGGACTGCAAATATCCTAGAAGTCATACGGGAATAGGATCACTGTTTTCTGGCTTCCACACAGGGAAGTGAATATTCTGGTTGTAGTCACATCATATCAAGTTCAGGACTGTACAATAAAAGGAACAGATCTTTTACACCTTGTTACGTCACAGCTTGTATAATAAGAGTCTGTCATATAATATCTATTCACTTCATCAAGGAACAATCACTGTCTCTTTGTTTGAGTTCAATGAACTTAGATTCAATCTTGATTCTCTCATTTGAAGGGAGTTGTATTTTAATTCATTCTAAGTGGGGATCTAGATTATGACTAACCTACATCTCATTCTGGTATTAAGTCTGTTTTTGTTTCAGCACCTACTTCCACTCTCCAGATAGATTTTCTCAGACTCTTAAAGAAGATCAAGGGAATACCTCCTTGCTAGGTAGCTCTCACCCATACATATTGGTGGCAACCTCTCTGCTGATGAGGTGTCTTATATCAGAACACAGCTCATAAAAGCAGGAATTCCAATGCTTTCTCTAAAGCTCATTTGTTTCTGCCTGCAGGCAAATTCCAGGACTTAGCATTTTGCTGTTGGCAGTCCCCCTCAGCCAGCCTTTCCAAGCCATTCCTGCATGTTTACTTCTCCTCTTGTTTTGTTGACTGGCAAATCCATATTTCATATATCTTTTCTTTGGCTTGTGTACAGAGAGCACTAAACCAGCTCTGACCATAAACCAGGGAGACGTATGCAGGCTGTCGCCTAACACGTTCCTTCATATGATATTGCTTTCCTTGTTCACCATTTCCCCTCTGAAGTTGATCTATTCTAAGAATGCCTGTTTATTTAACTCCTAGTCACAGATGTGCTCGGTGATCCTGAAGATGAAGTTGATGACTCATGAACAACCACACACTTACCTCTCAGTGTCTCAATGTCATAGAAAGCGGCAGCAAATCTGGTGGAGCGATGCGACGCAGATCGGGAATCTAAATTGGAGAGGCTTTTGAGCTTTAGCCTGCATTTCCACAGCTTCCAGTCCTCCGCGTGAGTGATTCGAAGCAGCTCTTCCAGACTGGCTGCGTTCCTTATCAGCTGTTCTGACCGTTCCAAAGCTGATAGAGATGCCCTCTACGACGAAAGAGGAACATCAGAAGGGCAGTGCACTTGCAATGTGTACGGAATGCAGCATATAAGAACAACACTTTCAAAAAACAGCATTTTCCTTACAGTGAGGCAGCTCCAGGAGACACTGCGCTTACCTGAGACACAAAGCCAGCTGGAGCTCCTGCTGGAATGATATAACTCTCTTCCACCCCAAAGGCAGAATTGTACCTATAGGGACCAATTCACCTTGTTGCCTGATGTCAGTATTAATAAAATACCCCCATTTGTGAGAAGGTGCCATGTTCCAGGACTCTATAGCAGAAAACCCCTGTATTTCTATGACTCAGTCCGCACGTAAAGAGTAGTGCCCTGTCTACAGAGTTATTTCTGCTGACTCAGCAGAACAGATGACTCCGAGTAGCTCTAACCAATGTGAAGGTAAAGGGTTCGCATATCTCCAAAGAACTGGGGAACCAGGTATAAGGCCATGGACAGGGAGGCTCAGCAGGAAGATATCCTAGGAACAAACCAAACTCAGGAGAAAACTTCGACTAAGGTTCATGGTTTGCTAAAGGCTAACCGCAGGAAGGGGGATGAGTTTTCGACATTAACCCAGGGTGTGCACAGTGCTGAGAGTCTGCCTGTTCACAACAGTCTTACCTGTTTTCCGGTATTAAGTATTGGCCAAATCCTGCAGACCTTACTCAAGCAAAACTATTGTAGTCACAGAGAGTATTGTTCACAAGTGAATTGACAGTGATGGTTTTAGCATGTTATTGTGGGCATTCCTTACTGGATGCATACAGTATTTCTCTGAGTGTGTGTGTGCGCATGTGTACTGTGCCGTGATGGGGCTCATGGTAATAATTTTTTGCCACATGATGAAGTGCTCCCCTCCCGGGGATCTTATTTTATCAATTCTTATAAGCAAAACTTCAATTCTTATAAGTAAAAGAACATTAAGGAAACCCCCAATATATGAAATTGGTGATTGAGCAGGTAATAGTCCAAGATCTATATCAGTACTAAGACAGTACTCCATATACAGTCGGGGGACACCATGCTGTGTGAGGAGCAGTCTTCTGGACAAGATGTAAAACCAACAGACTGACTACATATGCTGTTAATTATCAAAACATCCGTGGCATTTTTTTTTAACTTTATTTTCAAGAGTACAGATGTTAGCTCGGATGTTCTGGCCAACTTTGTTTTAGGTACTTTCCACCTACCTAAAATTCCCTGCTTAGTTCACTTGAAATAAGTTATTCACTGCTATCCTAAGCCTATATGTAGCGTTACTCTGTACTCTGGCCAGTGGTCATGTTTCATCTTACAGGCTGCTATGTTTCACTGGTGAGTAAAGTGATTTCTGATGTTGTTTACATTTAATGAAGCCTGAAAAGTGCTTTTTAACCCTTCTGGAAATCTAGCCCCAAAGTGTTATATAAATGTGAATCATTACTACAAATACTGAACTGCAATGCCATCCTAGTTCTGCTGATCTAGGAAAGCTGAAAGAAAAGCTGACAAAATAATTTGTAATAAATAATTCATTCTAAGAATTTTGCCTATTTTTTCCATTTGTAAATTGTCTACTTGATCCCACAGACGCTAAGAGTGTAGGACAAATAATAAAGCAGTTAATGAATAAGTAGCTCAAATGCAGTAGAACTGAATAGAATGGTAAACACCCTCAAACACTAGCATGATGTCCTTTATTATTGCAATAAGTCATTCCAGCCCAACCAACAGTGTCTGGGACTTTTAAACCAGATTTAAAATAAAGGGAACTTGTAAAATGAGACTATGATATTATTCAAATTCATGAAGGCCAGTGGTTTGAGGAGGAATTTTTTGTTTGTTCTTTGGGGGGAGGGGGGCGTTAAAGAGTTTACTAAGGGATTTCCTAAAAATCAGGCAAAAAAGTCTGACAACACTAAGACCAAAGAACACAATAAAAAGAAAAGCATGAACACATCTGCATGATCACTGTGAATCTATGGCCTTGTCTACGCTAGAAAACCATACCATTTTGATTATACCTGTATAACTCTCTTCACTGTTCCAAGTCCCTCAGTGTTAAAGTGCAGCTGAGCCAGCTGTGTACCTGTACATGGAATAGTTCCAGGTCTTTTCATATATTAGATTCTTTTTGGGGTGGGAAAGATTTTATAGCCATTTTCTTCTCCCCAGTAATCCCCATCCCAATCTATGGTGCCCTGAAGCACTTTACTGCTAAGGCAACAGCTGCTGAGATAAACCATTGCTCCCTTAAGAGCACTGCTCCTAGCATCTCGTATTCCATAACCATTTCCACTTCACTTACTGACAGAGATTGCCCGTTATCCTCAAAGGCCCCCCACCATATGCACAATTGTCCTTCCAGTTGAAGGGTCTCCCTCCAGACTAGGGCCTTGATTCTGCAAAGCACTTAAGCATGTGCATGTCTTTCAGCACATACTTAAGTCTATCCCTATTCAGAAAAGCACTTAAGCACGTGTTTAGCTTTAAGGAAGTAAAGGACATGTTTTGACTTCACTTGGACCGCTCACACCTTAAGCTAGTACTTAAGTACTTTGCCAGATCACTTTGCCGGATCACAGACAGAGTGCTTGGGACCTTGAAGGCCGTCATCCCTCAAACCATAGATCGAACTAGCCTTCTTAAGGCTGTCACAAGAAGGGATAAGGCTGTGTAGCATTGAGAGGAAGACCGACTTCAGGTAATGTTTAACTAGCCATTTCACAGTCCTAACAAATATTCAGCAGCCTAGATTCTTTGGAGGTTGGGGAGGTTTTCTGAGTTGGGTCTCCCACTCTGAGTCAAGTGGAACAAGAGCCAGAAAAGTTCAGTTCAGAGAGCATAATATGGAAATCTTAGTTCTATTGGCAGGGATATTGTAATAGACTGTGTTTCTCCTATTTCCAGACAGGTCACATCGTATATACATGGTTATTCATAATTTAAGAGCATTCAAAAATAAAAACTTTTTAAAAGCGTGTGAAAATGCAGCAAACCTGTTAATTATCCATAGCGCTGTGAACTCTGAGACAGAAGGGATTCTACAGAATTATGCACTTTCTTGTGTCAGAGAAGCAATGAATATTGTTTGATACCAAAGTCATCCAAGAACATACACGTCTCAAAGAAATTGTTCTAAAAATGACCCCGTACAGTGAAAACATTAAAACTAATACTTTCAAATAATATTATACATGAAGCACCATATGGTTGCCTGGTGCTGTAAAACATGCAGAAGAGGACTGATCCTGCCGGCTTATTGCTACAAATCTACAGCAGACAACACATATTACACACACACAGAGGCTGGAAGGCCTTATCTTAAAACAGTTCAGCTGTTCTGGTTTTAAACATGACACATCATGGAAAGGCTCCCCAGAAGGTGGGTGCTTTAGCATTTCCCAAGTCCACCTCCTGCTTACTGTTCAAATGTCTTTTCCTCCCTCCACCACAGCCTCCCTTTGGGGACAAAGGTTTAAAGTTGATTGAAACAGAAAGGCAGTGCTCATCACACAGCCCAGGAGGAGGGGAAGTGGTTTGAGGAGTGCTGCTTATCAAGGGCCGGATCTTGAACCATTAAAGTCAATGGGAGCTTTGCCATTGACTTCAGTGAGCATAGGATCAAGTCCCAAAAGCACGGGAAAGGAGGGGAGCTCCCCTCTGCTTTGGCAGATGACTGGAGCTGCATTTTCTCAGATATCTCTGACTTCAAGCAATGTGCAGAGGGCACCTTCCACTCACCTCTCACTGCCCTGATCCCATTCCTTCTGCACTCTTTGCACATTCCAGACATGGCTTCTTCCGCTGGTCCATACCCCGGTCTATTCCAGATACCCCATCTCTACCTTCTTTCACTTCAATTTGCTCTGTAACCACCTCCTGCCTGCCCCCTCCATCACATACTGCTCTGATCCTCACTGTGCTTTCTAGTTTGGTGTCAGTCACTCCTTCTACCAAGGCTCTACCTTTGGAAATAAGTCTGGTGCGGGTCTGATCAGACTTACCTGTAGTCAGGTAGTTCAGTCTCAGGTGGGTTGGTCAGGCTGGAGGATTTTGGTGCTGAGGGATCTCTTCTCACTGTCTTCCCCTTTTCTTAAGCTCAGTCCAGGAGGATGTGGAAATATCTGTCATTTCCACTGTTATTATTTGCATTGTGATAGTACCTAGCCATGGACTGGAATCCCATTATGTTACGCACTGTACATACAGCTAATGAAACAACTATCCATGCCTCAAAAACCTTACCCTCTACAATGATTTGGGAGAGTCATGAGAAACTAGTCATGATAGACTCATACGCATGACCCCAAAGTGAACAAAATCATGTTTCAAGCTATTTCATGGTGAATCTGACAAGTTTTACAACGTTCAAATACCAAAAAGCACACACGACAAATGACAAAACACAAATGCTATGGCCTGCAGTAAGAGGTTCTGCAGAAAGACACCAAAAACAAATATCAAACCAAAGTCTTATGTTTACATGACTGATCCCAGGCTCTTTGGTTTCCCACCATTTTCAATATTATTTTTAAACTGTAAGAACAGATTCCATACCAGAAGGTAATAATCATATTTGTACTTGCATCAAGTTGTATGTTTTTCCATAACACTGAACTCTCAGATTTTCCAAAGCTATCCTTCAACAATAAGAGGAAAATCTGTTTTCCTGCACTGGGCTAAGAACAATCTCACAGACATCAAGAAAAAATTCATCAGGTCAACTTTGGGATGTTTAGATACTTATAACTTTTGTATTTCCAGAAGAAGCCATAAAGGGCTAACACCTATTGTGACAAAGTTCCTCCTCTGCTTTGGTGGGTCCTGTGCTTTTTGGTGGATTTGCTCATCTCAGAGGTTCACGGCAGCCCTCAGTTTGGCCGCTTGTGCTAGAGGCTAAAACCTGCCATTCACTCAGCTAACCTCAGCACTCGCCAGCATGGGGGAAATGGAGAACAATCTCTGCAGTCTCTGTTGTCCCACCTAGTGGGTCGGGGACAGGCCAGATCCCTTTCCAAATTAGACCTTCCCTTCTGGTGTTGCTCACAGACCAGGTCAACTCCTCCTGTGTCCAATCAGGAGTTGGTGGGGGGGAACCCAGGTCCGCCCTCTACACTGGGTTCCAGCCCAGAGCCCTGTGGATAGCAGCTGTCTACATCTCCTGTATCAGATGCATGACAGCTATAGCTACAACTCCCTGGGATACTTCCCGATGGCCTCCCCCCAGCACCTTCTTTATCCTCACCACAGGATCTTCCTCCTGAAGCCTGATCACGCTTGTACTCCTCAGTCCTCCAGCAGCCCCCCTTCTCACTCCCTGCTCCTGGCATGCCCCCCTACTAACTGATGGGAGGTCCTTTTTAAACTAGGTGTCCTGATTAGTCTGCTTGCCATAATTGATTCTAGTATGTTCTTAATTGGCTCCAGGTGTCTTAATTAGCTTGCCTGTCTTAATTGGTTCAGCAGGTTCCTGATTGCTCTAGTGCAGCCCCTGCTCTGGTCACTCAGGGAACAGAAAACTATTCATCCAGTGGCCAGTATATTTGCTTCTACCAGACTCCTGTACCCCACTGGTCTGGGTCTGCCACACTATCTTCTCTCTAATAATTTGAGACGAGTCCAGAACCCTAAAACCCCCTAAAATAGGTAGCACTGGAATGGAAAAGAAGATGGTGTGAGCAAAAGCCTTGCCAACTTGACCTGCAAAGACAAGGCCAGGCCCTCAGTGGGTATGAATTAGGCATAGCTCCACTGAATTCAATAAAGTGCTGATAAACATCAGATGAGGATCTGGCACACAGAACATCTATAAAGTGCAAACTCAGCCCTGTCCTGAGATTGGGCTTTACTGACAAAAACGATCCACATTCAGACGACATAAATATCAGTAACACCTTCTCCCTAGGCTCATCTGCTCCTAGGTTTCCTTCCCAAGGATTGCTCAGCCCATACCCTACATCTGAACTCTCTGTAGTGCCATTTGCACCAGTAAGTCAGCAGAACCCATCTAACACTTTCCCAGCAGGATCAACATCTGCTAACAGGGGTGCTTAAGACTAATAAACTGCTGGGCTGTTACAAATGGACTTTGCACTTTTAATTTGTTTGGAGTTTGGACCACTCAGCATCTCATGCAGGAATTTGGCACAAATGGGAAAAGATGAGTGCAAAGTAATAAAAAAAGAAAGACATACTCAGGTCTTAAATTCATGTGAGGAACTGGAAAAGAAACAAGCGTATCTGCAAATCAAAAGCCACTGTCTTCAAGGACTGCAACAATCAACTCTTCACTTAAGGAAATGTACCTATTGTGAAGCCTATCCAGTGCAGAATGAGAGACAGAAAGCTGGACTGAAAAACAGGGTTGCATTTTGATTAATTTGACCATGGCCCCACTTGTACCTTTCACTCTATATTCAAACACATTTAAACCCAAGAAAATCTTATTTAACTGATAAAATCATCTCCCCAAAGTCCTACCCACACCACCTTCACACCTAAGCAAACGTTCCAGTGCTTTCCTGAATCAGGACATGGATGCTTGTGGAATTCCACTTATGGAATTACTTGGGTATTACTTGTGTAATGGGAAACCGTGGGTAATAGCAAATTCCTCCCATTCTACCCCATCACCAGCTAATGTAATGCCACCACAAAGACCCACATATTATGTGGAGGCTCCTCTGTTTCGCCATCCACTCTTGGGTTGAAGCAGTGGTGGCAGGCTTGTGTGGGCTCTGCAGCGGCATGAACACCACTTAAGGAATTTCAATATCGTCATAATTATTATTATTATTATTACCATACAGCCTAGGAGCTCTAGTCATGGATCAGGACCCCATTGTGCTAGGTGCTGTACAAACACAGAACAAGACAGTCTCTGTCCCAAAGAGATTACAATCTAAGTTAAAGACAAGAGACAATGGATAGATACAGATAGGCAGCTGGGGAAGTACAAGGAAACGAAACAATATTGGTCAGCACGAGAGGCAGTAGTCTGGGAAACCAGCAGCTGAATCGTCCTGTTTTTGTAGACTTATAGTGCAACAGTGACTTTCACTTTTGCTGTGCTCTATACTAAAATTATGAGAGAAAACCTTGAGCATCTTGAAAACATTCAGACTTGCAAGAGTAAATCAAAGACTTATTAACAACCAGCTGCGATATCCTATAAAATCCTGTATCAAGAGTCCAGCTTTACCATATGGCTGACAAACTAGTATCTGGCTTGCAGTAATTATGACATCACCAGCAATGGCATGTCATTTCTGAGTAGCATTATGGAAATTCTCTATTTCTCAACATTCCAACAATATTTCTGAATCTATATCAGCTATGAAATCATGACACATGAATTCCCATCTGTAACACTATCCACTGTGAAGTACTTGCCTATAAGTATTATTATAAATGTTATAAATTAACAAAAGTACTTGATGTGCACACTACACATTATAATCATTAGCTGCAGTAATGTGCACATCAAGCACTTTGCTAATTACCAACGTGATCCTAAACGAGCAATTTGGCTTCCTAGTAATAGAGTTCCAATTTTAACATTGCTGTCTTGTATGAAATGGGCTGATCCTGAAGTTGATGGCCTCTTGCTTTGTTATAGGAAGCCTGGCTTCATACTTATACAGTAAAGTTGCATTACCTCATTCTAGCTTTAAATGGTCATTATTTGGCTGTTCAATACCAGATCTCTGGATGTGCAACTTCATGCCATGATGGATTAAAATGAACACTCGTTTAATGGTTTCCCACTGTGGCACATGTGCTCCTACCCAAAATCAGGAGAGAGACACACACAGCTCATGAGTAGAGGCGAACCACGGCCAACTTGAATTTAACAATTCAGGACTACCTCCAGAACCTTCCAAAGACACATCTGAAATCTTGCAAGGTTTTTGGGAATTGGGCTAAAGCTCTTAAAGCATCCTCATTCCATTCTGAGGCACACTGGAAAGAGTTCTGGGATAATGTTAATGTCCCAAATAAACATCTGATTGCCAACCCCACTAAAGAACTCCCAGGCTTCAACCTATCATGGAAACAATGGTCCGCATTGAACCATTTCAGAACTTTGCACAGCAGATGCTGTCATCTCTTACAGCTCTGCAAGATGAGAGACAATGCACAATATGACAGTGCACACCAGTCGCAAACTATGGACCACATTGTAAATCAGTGCCCACTTTAATCATTTGCCCGTAGCATGCCAGACTTATGCCAAACCACTTCTGAAGCTACTCACTGGCTCACTAATCTGGATTTAAGTTATTTGAACATTGCTACTCACCTCTCTTGCCACAGGCTAGGAAATTTGCCTCTAACACTTGAGAAAAAAGTGTAAGCTATCCCACTGTATCATTCAGAACATGTAATTTGTTGTCATTTTTAGAGCAGGGCCCATACAGTGATGCGCCTCTTGTTGACAGAGCCAGTTTTGGGTCCCTGTAAAGGAAAATTTTATCTTTACTTCTTTAAAAGTCAGTCTTCAGCTCTTTGCATTGCAAAGGTAACCTTGAAAACGTAAACGTGCTGTGCACAAGTGGAGTGCTTGGGTTGACAAGAATATGCAGCTGGACTCAATTTCTGCAGCAGGAAGTTGGAAAAGACTTAAAGATTCCCCCTCCCACCCCCCTCTGTACACACTGGTTATGTAAAACGTGTCAGTTGTGCTTGGGGTATATCCCAAACTCTCCAGCGTGGTCCTCTGCATAGTGATGTGATAATCATGGACAGACAGCAGCAATTGTTTCACAACACGCTCCAAAATGCTAAGGTTGTTAAAGTATTCAGCCCGCTCTGAATATGCTCTTTACCAGCGTGACCTCTTGCATCCCCCCACTGTAGCTATAGGTCCACACGGGCAATGCACTGTGTACTCCCTGCAGCTCCAAGCCAGTCAGGCAGGAGGAGGGGGAGTCTGTAGCGGGTGGATTTCTGGGAGTAAAAAATATGTAACATTAATCAGGTTTTGTCTGGAGTTTGTATGAGGGAGGATGGGATTGATGGATTTGTGTTAGGGGGAGTATTCTACCCAGGGAATGTCACATATGTCACTGACAGAGGGGGAACATTTCAGGGAGTCCCTCGTTAAAATCTTGGCAGCACATTCTTGGACCAATACCTAAAACTTCAGAGACAGGGAAACATGCTTATCATGTTCCAACTGTGCGATCCCATGCATGAGGGAAAGTTCCTTCCTATCTCCCATATTCTAGTAACTCACTCCATGAAGTAGGAGGTTTAATTAATCTTCTGCTTCTTAATCTTCGCATTCATAGCTACAAAATGGTCATAAAATGGCTACTGGCTTAGCTGAATGTGTTGTGTTTTCACAGCACAACTGTATTAGTTACACTGTGATTTCAAGAAAGCAGCTGTTCTATATTTTGATTGATTTGGTCCACTGGAATTGCATCCTTTGTAAAGCTACAGCAAATGCAGATTGGACTTCTAGCACTTTAACAGCATGCTTATGCTATCAAAGCCCTCAGAGACTTATGCAAAGTAACGTGCTTTGGTTCCTATCTCTGGGTTTCAGTCTGGGCCTTTGAATTGGATGAACTGAAAAACTCAAAGGAAGCAAAAAAAAAAACCCTGCAGATTTTCACCAGATTTTAAAGTAAAGCCATAAATAAACTCGGGTTAATTCAATTTTTTGTCTCACTTGCTGCAGTTAAGTGCTGCTAATATTTTATCAAAAGGAGTCTCACAAATATATCCCCCCCCACACCCCATTAGCCAGTAGTAGCTTTTGTAGTAGAAGGTGGGGAGGTGGGTGTATGCTTGCAGAAAGGAGTCGGCCAAGAGAACACAAACCACATGCCATTCTGGAGGCTAATCACAGAGACAGCAGTCCCACAGTTAAATATGAAATTAACAAGAATGGGCCCGGTGCAGCACTGTCCCTATACTCTAGCTAGACTGGTGCAAACGAGCCATAGGACAGCCTCAATCTCTCCCCTAGGAAGGTCCACCGCCATGGGGAGTTTCTTGATCACCACCACCACAGCCCTGGCTGCAGGGACCTTTCCAAGGCAGAGGTAGCATGTGGCAGGCATGGATCTGTGCTCCAGCAATTCTTCGCCCTTTTAGGGGCCCTCAGGACGGCTCCAGGGGCTGTATCTGAATAGGGAAGATGCCAACTGCATTCCATCCATCATTGGCTGGTGGCTGATTGGGGCCCATGTTTTCATCTCAATTATTATTGTTTTTAACATGTGTGTGCTGCCCACTGCCCCCTCCTCTAAGTGTTCGGTCCAGATCCTTATGGGGCTAAGGAGCTGCACAGGCAGAAGGAGAGCTGGGGAGGCTGCCGCCGCCACCAGACCACTTCCTACTTATATTGGGGGAGGGACTGGAGGGAGACTCCTAAAGCTCCTGGATGAGAAACCACTGAGTGGGTAAGGAGCTGACAAGCTCAGTGAGAAGGAGAAGATGGGGGAGGAGAAGCAAGAAGGGCAGCTACAGGGAGGCAGGGAGAGGAAAGAAGCAGGGCTGGAGGTGGTGGGGACCTGCCCCGTCTCAGCCCACTTGCCCACAATAGTTGAGGTGGTGGATTCCATACCCCTTTCTCACGCACACGCATGCTTCCCCATGCAAAATCCAATAGCTTGGGATGTGAAGGGGCATCAGTGAATTCCATCATAAACACACTGGGATTGTCTAAATCAGTCAGTACGAGTTAAATGGTACCATCTGCTTTGTAGCTCTTTGGAGATTCTTTGGACCATCGTTTGTATAAATACCATATTCAACCATACTTTTTGTATAAATACCATATTCAACCATACAACAAATTGACATTAGTAGGCTTGGAACAGTACAGAATTCCACTCCAGACACTAATTAGTAATATTTGCATCATAGTGAATGTTAGGAACTAGTTTAATATTGTGACAGGACACACATGTCAAGAAATGTTCTATTACACTGGGATATGAATGTTTCCAGGGAGTTGCCATGTCAGTTTGGTAACTGTCCATTATTTGCAAGGCCTCAGGGTTTGGACAATGATGCTGGACTGTTCCAGAGATGGAGAAGTGAACTAGAGATTCTGAATATGCAATATGCATTACAAATATTCTTTTAATGCCGTGGAACTTTCTGTTGTTTTGCAGTTTTGTCAGTATCTGGCTCTGACCTGCGTTGCTTTAATAAATGACTTAGGTCTGTGACTAGCCAATCAAAAAAGCAGGATTTCTAAATGTCACTGTATAATGCCGAGCGACTGCCATCACTGACTGAACTTATGTTACCTCGCCCATATGCATATAATTTCCTGGAACTGTAATTTTTCTTAAGTAATATTTCCCTAGCCGTTCAGTCAAGTATCCAAAGGAAAAAGCTTCTGAATCACGTTCCTAATTCAAATGAAAGAACAATTGTGTGCATCATTCTCCACTGGCAGCACTACAAAGAGTACACCAACAGGATACAAACTTCTTGCGCTTGAACAGGAGCCAAACCTAACTCCTAAGTTCCATGTAAACAGCACCATTGCAGTCAGTGGTGCTGCAGACGTGTCATCAGGCACAGCAGGAAACTTGCTGTGTTTCAAACCCACAGCTAGAAAAGTGCCTATGGCTGAAATACAGCCACCTGCAAAACAAGCCCTGGAATCATCCCTTTCCAAACCTCACTGTGATGCCCATTCAGTCTTGCAAAATAGCATCCATTCCATAGCACGCCACCAGCTGTCTACCTGCTGCAGTTCTGTCTAGATCCCAAGGACCCTAGATGGCGTTGTATCACCAGCTGAGGAGACAGAAGTCATACACTAGACGACTTTGCACAGTCATCAGGAAAGTCCAAGTTTTGCCTGGCCCCTTACATGGGTGCACAGTGTTGGGTCGAGAGGAATGTCGCAAGGACCTTTCTCCTTCTGCCCTGTCACTGCACAGTCTGTGCTAGAGCTCGGCAAAACTGCAAACCTTGCACTCAGGAGCGTGCATAGTACCCCTAAGGGGATGGGGAGGAGACAGGGAAGATCCATAGTAGCCCCAAAGGGACAGGCACAGTGCAAGGGGAGTAAGGGTGTAGTACCACATGTGTGGGGCTGTCCCTAGGCGGGTGCATGGCCCAGGACAAATCAGCCTTCCTGCTAGTCTCCTCGCCGTCCACCTGGTGCACCTGGCCGCCGCTCGCCTCCTAACCCCCCCCGCCCACAGCCCACCTGCCACTCGCTTCCTCACCTGCCTGCCCACAGTTCACCTCCCCGCTGGTCTCCTCACTGTCTGGCCAGCGCACCCACCCCACCCGCCGCTCTCCTCCTCACCATCCGCCCGCCTGTCTCCTCACCGCCCTCCCACCTGCCGCTCACCTCCCCGTTCGCCTCCTCACCCTGCTCACCCACCCGCCTCACCTCCCTGCCCGCCTCCTCACCTGAATATCGGGACAAATGGCATTCTGACCATACATTGGTCGGGACGTTGGACAAAGGGCTAAATATCAGGACAGTCCCGATTTTATCGAAGAGTGGGGCCCCCCCAAAGTGCCCCAATTTGCCCTACCCAAGGGACAGCTCTGCGTGTGTGCTTTCATTGTGTGCCAGCAAGCTCTGAGAGGAATCCTGCCTCCTTGGAGCAGAATGCCTGCGACTGCTCACCTCGGGCAGTTGAGCACCCCTCCACTCCCTACTATGGTTGTGTCTTCAGGACAGGAGTTAGCCCTAACGGACTGAAAATGACATTTATTTTAAAGCCCCTTTTGATATAGCAGTGGCCGGCTTTTATAAGTGCGCTCACTCACTTGCCATATCAAAAGGCTTTAAAATAAACAGTCCCCAGTGGCTTCACTATAACACCACAACTGCTATGCGAGGTTTTTTATGATAATGATTTTTAAAAAGACTTCAACAAAACCAAATCCAGATTTAAACCAGTGCATAAGAATACGCTGCTTCAAATGGATGGCGAATGGTCAATACTGTGCATGTAAACATGAGTAAACACTACTCAGGCCTCATCCACACTGGGGATTGCAGCAAGCCACTGGAGTACCTGCACGAGTACAAAACCGCTACTGAGACAGGCAAATCTGCTACAAGCAGGGTGACCAGACAGCAAGTGTGAAAAATTGGGACAGGTGGTATGGGGTAATAGGAGCCTATATAAAAAAGGACCCCAAAATCAGGACTGTCCCTATAAAATCGGGACACCTGATCACCCTAGCTACAAGCCCCAATTTGCACCAGAGTAGCTTACCCCATTTTTCAAGCAGGCTATCCTTGTTTCTGCTTTGTCTGTCTACACTAGGAGTTTGCACCAGTGCAACACTGATGACTGGTTGCTGGTGGTACAGCTGAAGCAAATCTCTGATGTAGATAAGGCATGAGTAAGGGATGCAGAGGAAGATCATCAATAAGTAAATGTTTGCTCTGTCCAAGTTACTTGCTTATTTTTATTTCACTGTGATCACCAACCAACAGAATGGTGACCCCCATGATTGTCTGAAGATGTCTTCCAATCCCCATCTATCATAGCCTCTCCCCACCAGTTTTATAGCCTCCCAGTTGTGGGCCAAGATTGATGTCCATGTTTAATTAGCTGCTGTCTTTATTTCAAAGAGCTGATTGATTGAAAGCATCTGCTAGCTTGTGTTTGATTACCCTCAACAGTTCATCATATTAAGAGAGGTCTGCTGAATCTCCAGATATTACATTTCCTACTGAGACTGTGCAGTCAGGAGGATTTTTCCTGCTGTTTCTCATGAACAAGCGTTGTGCTAGCTAAGGTCACAGCGTTATTAGTTTCCTTTCCAAACTGATAAGAAAAGAGTCAAGGACTGATGCAGTGTGGGATGGCAATAAAACAGAATTCTGCTTTAATCTTCCTGTGTTACTTTTAAAGTTGATGAGAGAGAGAAGCCAGGAACAAACTGGCTTTCTCCATGACTTACTGGAGGGAAATCATACTCTCCAGGGAAAGCATAGGAACATTTTGTGGATTTTTTAAGATATTGCTTATAGTGACTGTCAACTTCAGTCACCGTGAATCAACATCAGCAAAGGTACAGCAAAAGCGAGAAATAGCGTTAAAAGCCACTGTTTCCTACTGGTAGTTTCAAATAGTTTGCTAACTGCTATAGAAAGTGAGGTGTAAGGAACACTGAAGAGATGTCTAGTTAAAAGTGGGGAATGTTTTCCAGCAGCCTTGAAACTCCCTTTCTATTGGTCATTGTGTGCTTGGCTCTGCTGCCAGGTGTTGTAGCCTCCACAAGGAAAGAGCCAGATGTGATAGGAAATTCACAGACTCATCTTTTTATGAAAGGTGGGCAAAATCTACTGCAGAACACAGCCACTGATCAAAGCTGGCACTTGAGAGGGAGCTAGGATGCTGTGTTTTAGATTTGCAAAATCTCCTCAATTGGATTTTGGTTTTTCAGGGTGTTGCAGCCTACAAGCTCATCTTTAACCATGTCAGCCTCAGAATTTAATGTCACGCACTTACTCCACCGCTTCCAATTTCCTAACCTCAACAGCAGGGTTACAGATGGCACTGCACTGATGCGCAGTTTTTGTGTGAAAGACAGTGCCAGTGTGGTCATTAAGGGACAGAGCGTGACTGGCTTTTGGAAAGGAAAAGTAGAATCTCTCTCCTCCTTGGGCACCCTACATGAAGACATTTACATTCACACTCCCTGTGATCACACAGGCATAAGGCATGCTCTCGCTATGTGCCCCTGGGGATGAAGATCATATTGAAGGCAGACCCGTGCCTCCTTTCTCCACATTGTGCAGCAGAGCAAGCTGGGTGGACTGGTGAGGGCCATGCCGCAGAAATGGATATACCAGTTCTGCTCTGGAGGCTGTTTCTACATCTGGTGAGCCTCCTGTGGGAATCACAGTCTGATGGGCCTCCAGAAGATTGTTGGACTGCAAACAGCCTCTACAGGTTTAACTGTATGAGTGTGGGGTGCCTAGAAAAGTGGTTTTAACTGTGTGTGGGTCCATGAGCAATTGGAGAAGGTACAGTGGTTTTCATGGGGCTGGGGAATATCTAGAATCCCTTACCTTGCAGTTAAGCCAAGCAGAGGAGTTCCAGTACAATGGTCTTCCTCAGGTCTGTAAGTCCAGGGCTCCTCTCTAATAACTACAGGAGGTTTGCCAGAGGTAGCAGACTTCAGCAGCAGAGGTGGGCTGTGAATCTGACAATTTAGGCTTCATCTCTCCCTTTCAAAGAGGGGTTAGCAGATGGTGAAAAGGGGGCAGGGAAAGTTGAAGCACAAGTTTGTTAGAGATGAGGAACTTGCATCTCCATTACAAAGACAGCTGTAGTGTTGGAAACATAAGTAGCTGACGGATTGGAGCAGTTCCATTGGCTTTTCTTGGTGGAGATCAGTTGGGTTACAACGAATATAATAATAGTTCTTTTTAAAGTTCTGGAAAAAGTGGCCTCTGCCTCTGATACTTAAAAATAGAGAATTTCTGGGGGAGAGAGACAGGAAAAGATGGTTGGGGTTGTTTAGCCAGCAGATTCCTAAAAATAAGAGACTGTCAGGATAGTCAACTAGGGAATATTTGTTAATGTTTCCTCTGCAAAAATTAATAACTAATTTCAAAAAAGTGACATGGAAAATGCAATTGTTGTCTGAACGGCCAGTGTGCCAAATTTTGCAGCCTAATCCAATTGTTAAAGTGTGAAATAAAAGGATTTCCAATTTTGTGCCAATCTCAACATGACCTCCACTGTAGAGTCACTATTGATGCCTGCCATTATTTTAGATGGGGCTGGCAGCATTACCTATTATGAAAGATGCCCCACACTTCCCATTAGAAGACCCTGTTTTCAGTTGCTCATAACTTTACCAAACTTTAACTGTTCAGGATGAACTTTATCCTGGCAAATGTCTGCCTCTGGCTGAATTTTGTTTTTGGAAGGTTTCAGCCAAAATGCATCAGCCATTTCCATGAATGAGTTTACAGAAAAATACATCATTTAGCTCATGTTAAAAAACAGGTGACCTTTAATTTAGAAGCTCCTCTTCCCCCTCATGCTGTGGAGCAGTTACTTGAAGGTTGATAAGCAGGTGGCCTTTGTGTCAGGAATGTGCCTTTTCCCATTCTCATGAGAATCCACCCAAATTATCAGGCTTTGAAAAAGCACAGCTCTCACACGTTCTGTAGAGATGATTTATAGTTTAGCACCTGAAATCTCTAAAGGTTCCATCTGCACTGAGCATGCTCCAGCCCAGGCTGAGTAGGACTTTCCCTGTAATTGCAGCGAAGGGTGGCTGGCACTGGAGGCTGGCAGGGAGGGAGATGGTGGCTGGGACTGGGAGCCACAGAGGGAAATGGGAGGGTGGGGGGAGACGTTGAAGCTGGGGCAGGGAACTGGGATCAGAGACAGAGCTGGGGCTGGGGAAGGAGGGCTGGAACTGTCAAGACTGTGATTGGGAACTACTGGGCAGGAGAGACATATCTAACAAGGAGCCAGGGTGTGAGGGGACAACTTGGACAGGCTGGGCAAAGAGAGATGGACAAGAAGCCCAGTGAGGTGGGGACATTGAGACTGGAGGAGGAGCCGAGGGTGGTAGATGGAGATTGGGAGCCAGTGGGAATTGGGAAGGTGGGCAGGGGGATCAGCGAGTAGATGATGGGGAGAAAAACAGCTTAGATGGAGATGCTGGGAGGGGAGGAACTGGAACCGGTGGGGCAACGAGACTAGGACTGGGTGTGGGGAGGGGGGCAGATGGTTGCTCAGAGGGGAAGACTGGGACTGGCTGGGCAAGGATACCTGGAGTGGGATGAGGAGGAAGAGAACTGAATACTAGGACCAATTAGATGAGGAGAATGGGTCTGGGATGAGGAGCTGGGTGTAGGGAAGAGACTGGGCAGGGCTGAAGGGTTCAAGCTTGGGGTGAGGCCTGTAGGATTGCCAGCACTGTATTTCAAAAATAAGGGACTGTTCTCTTCACATCCCCACCCCCACCCTTCCTCCTGATATTACTATTATCTTCATCAGTAATAATGAATAAGCAGTACTCATCTACATTCACCAGGCGTATTTCTACCTGCTTTTTGCAGCACTCAGCAAGTCCCAGTCTTGTTGTACAGAGATGAAAAAATAAGGGATGTCCCTTGTAACAAGAGATGTTGGCAATCCTAGGCGGGGGGGGGGGTGGGGAAATGGGCAGAAGGGTCTGTGCCCACTAGAGACACTACCCTACGGAGCCTGGAATGCAACCCAAAACTCCTGGGGTTCTCAACATCCCTCAGCTGTCAGCAAATATCTGTGAAACCTACTGGCAAAGGGTGCATCTCATCCTCCACCAGCACTGGGCCACATAGAGGAGACACCTACCATTGGTACTAGTTACTCTCTTACCTCAAATGGCAGAGGTCTGTGGTGGATCTAAAGGTTCCAACCCTGCTGATGAACTATGTGGATGGCAATATGATGCCACATGATGTTATTTTGGGGGAGGGAGGTTGTTAATCTGGGAAATTCCACAATTTTTTTGTATGTAAAATATCATTTAGGGTTGCAGAGTCAAGCATGGAAAAGTCAATCTTAATTTTGGCATTTTCTGACTTTTGCATGCTTGACTTTGCAACCCAACTAATGTTCTTTAATGACATGAGAGTGCGTGTAATTTTTAATATACTGCACACACCTCTATTCTTCAGTTGTTACTCAAGCACAACGCTCATTGACTTAAAAGAGCTTTGGAAGATTATGGTATGAATTGTTATATATATTCTGTGTTCTACAACTAAAATAATGTTTGTAGCATCCTTGGTTACATATGCAACCCTCTGGGGTGACAGAGCTGCTACTTGCATGCAGGAGAAATACTTAACAGCTGAATAGCACCAGATAAATCACGATATGATCCCACATAGCTATATTTCCTCTCCACATGGCCTCTTAGGTCCATTTACTCCCTTTTGTACTGCATAACAGAAGAGATGATCTTACCCAAGAGGAGCAACTGGGCAGTGGTTAAACTAATAGGGGAAGAGGCCAAGCTGCCATCACAGAAATTATTCTAAAATGTCTTTATTCAGACAATAGTAGAAGCGCTGTAGATCGGAGTCTTGCAAAATTCCGGCAGTTAGACTAGGTTAATCAAATGGCATTTTCTCTCCCTAACAGCTAGGAATCTATGGATTACGTTAAACACCATTACATTAAAGAGTTCTATTTTTAGGAAATTCATCTGTAGTAAATGCCAAAATAATATCAAAATCTTGCTATCAAGAAGTAAAATATCTAAAAACTTAAATGTGCTTAAAACTCAATCATGAAGCTCTCTCTTCACAAAAAAAGAGAAGAATATTTCAAGTATGAGAAAGCAGAGAAATTAACTTTGGTTTTATCACATGGTGAAGTCTATTTGAAACACAGATCTTTTTTTGGACTGACCTACACCACACCTTCATGTTAGTGCTGGAGTGTAACTGGTCTTATACTGCAGTAATACGTTATGGCCAAACTGTGACTAATTGACAGTGCAGCCAAATGTCAACCATTACAGCTGTACATATGTTGAAAAGACTGTATGACAGTGGCATCATAGTACATACAGTATGGAGAAAAGCTATTAAGGATGTCATAGCTAAATAAGCCATTACATTTATTCTTGGGAGAGCGTATATTGTTGCAAAATTCAATGAAAGACTTTTTACTCACATAACTATTGGACTACCAATATACTGAATTAGCACTCTGTGCTATATCCGCAGACAGAGTTCTCATCATCTATTTTACTTCTGTTGTGCACCCAGTCACACATAGGTTTAGTAATCTACATGGAAGAAACCAATGATTTATCAATCAAGGTGCAAAGGAAATGAACAGACTGATTATACTAGTCTTCACTGTTTCAAATCACAGACTGTTCATGCTGTAAATTAAAACTTCATACTAGGAGGATGCAGAGGGACTAGTCATTTGTCATTCTCAGACACACATCATGCACTAATGCTAATTGTCATTCTTGTAGTGGATCTCTACATTTGTGTGTGCAACCCAGCCTCTTGAAACAGAGGTCAGAATTCAGTGTGTTTTATGGACTAGTGTGTGGTCATTGCTTAGCAAAGGAGGACATTCTCTGAAGTAAGAACAAGAGTGTTAGCTGGTGGTGTTGTTTTTTCCTTAATGGCACAAGGACTTGCTAGTGTCTCAGGAGCACACACTGGATTAACTGTGACTTGGAAATCCTACAAACTAGGAATCGTATTTGACACTTGGTTTCCTTTAGAAATTACTGTCTGGGAGTATTTACATTTTCTCAAAAAGTCAGATCCGAAAAATCCCACATTCATGAGGATGCTTCATCTTAATTTTTAATGTACTAATCCCAGAAGAAAACTGTATCCCCAGTCAATATGCTGTATTATTATCTGTCACTGCATAGGTTAGAAACCTGGATAAAGCCTTTTAACAACCGTGAGAAGAGACATTAATTGGTGACAAATTATTGAACAAGTGCTTCAGAGGAAATCTTTCTATACCTTGTAAGTAATTCCCTAGATAATATACTAATGCAAAATGATAGGGAGCATCTATTTTTTAAAAGAAATCTAAATTTTCTGACTTTCAAGTTAATTTTTTATTTTTAAGACCGATATTAAAGGATTTAGTTAAGGCAGAAACTTTATAAGTGGCAAAAGGACAAAACTATTAAACAATGATTATGGATTAAACTATTTAGTACAGAATACTGGTTCCCCTCCGCTTGCTTCATATCGGTGTAACTGAACAACAATAACTCACACAACCAAATAGGTAAACAAACAAAAATGATTTAGACACTACCGCCACTTCATGCAATACAATTAATGTATTCTCAGACAATTGAGATTTGTTATATTAGTAAATTAAAGCCCACCTACCTTCACAGGTCCATACTCATAATCAGATCCCTGCAGGAGATGCAGAAAAGACACCATGAAAATATTCAAGGTTGCCCACGGTTTGTACATTCTGATGTTTAAGATCCACAGATTACTACGCAGTTGATATCATACAGCTGGAAGGCTCTGTTTCGAAATGCATTTCTTGCAACAATTTAAAAAAAACTTCCAGAATTTCAGTTGTAAATCCAAACAGAATAAGCACGTGAGAAAGTAAATAACTGTTGTCTCATCCAACACAATTATAATTCACCTAGACAATGTCATTTCCTAGACTGTTCTTTAGATACATTTGAAAAAAGTTTAAGCATTTGCTTGGTTTTATCTGATAATCTCACAAGTAATCAGGTAATCAGATTCACATTAATGTTATTAACTGATCTTCCATCTGGACTCACAAAGGGACTCAATTAATTTGTGGTCCAGAAACTTTAAAAATATGCTATATTCTGTGCTCTGTGTTACAGCTGCCTTTTAAGATGGTAGTATAACGGCCAATGTTTTGAGCTACAGAGAGCTGTAATCCAACTCTGTATTAAAACTTTTTTCACAACCCTCGTGGAAGCTTGCAGAAGCATGTGTCTTAAATCTGATACAGACTTTGGCAGAAACAGAGTCAAAGTTTGGCTCCAATCCCATTCTGTCCCTACCAATAGCATAGCAGTTTTTAAACTAACTGATGCAATCTAGACTGCCATTATTTTAAAAAGATTACCTGAAACATGAAACTTCAGCACACGTTCTTACACAGCACACGTATTACAATAGCTAGTTCCCTCGTTTTTTTTTTTTTAAAAAGGGGAGATGACCACATACTCTTTTATATCTTCAGGGCTGTAAGATTTGCTTAATGGAGTGTCACAAAGGAAAGTAAAAAGTTTAAATAAATGATTTTTAAAAGAGACCTTATGAAGCAATAGATTTAAACTGAGAGTCTTTTTTTTGCAGCAAAAGAGAAACATATTTCTGTATACCAAAACAAAATGACTTAATGCACTTTCCACCCACATTTGCATATATATATATATATGCAAAAATGTAGAGTTAACCCTCAAAAAACAATAATCACACAGACATGCTTGGTAATTAGGTATATTAAGTATATACTACTGGCCTGATCTAGTAATTTTTATTCATATGAGTAGTTCCACTGAAGGCAACAGAACTACTCACATGTGTAAGGGATTGCAGGATCAGACGCTTATGATGTAAATATGAAACACCCAGCTACACTCTTAACATAGGAAACCAGTGATCTACAATCTTTGACTTCCAGGTGGCAGCTCTCTAAAATCCATTTTTTGCATTTCTGTAATCATCAATGGCTTGTATAATTTCTTCCTGAGTATTCATCACAAATGACCCTAGTATAGAAAATAATTTTAGTCCAGTATTTTCAGATGTGATCTGTTACTTAATAGAGAAATTATTTTTGAAACACACTGTTATATTATTTGTGGCTTTAGTCTTTTACCACCTGTTTTCTGAATGCAACATTCTACCCTGCCAACCAGTTTGTCCCCAGTGACTGTGGCTTGTCCCTGCTGTACTGGTTCATTTAGGTTTGGCATGAAGTTCTCCTCCCCAGGAGGGATGTGCTAAGTCTTCCTCTCTCCCCTGTCTATGTGTCTGTTTCTCTCCCTCCCTCCATTTGCAAGGGGAATCATAGGGTTTCTTCAGGTCCTTTGCCAAAGGGGTAATTTCACATGTATGTATAGTGCCCTTTCCCACTACATTATAATCAGTTAATTAACTAATCATTTAAATTCAAATACTATTTAATCTAAAAATATTTTAAACTAAAATGCCTCATTTAACATTCGGCTTCTCTGCTATCCTTCCCACATTGTTATCCATCCCAAGTACAGCCTATGACCCTGTTTGCTTTACTGTAAACTTCCCTTCGGAGGCACTACTCAGTATGCTCTAGTGTGGGGTGGGAGTGTGTCCTAGTGGTTAGAGCACTGGACTGCGACTTGGAAAATATGGGATCTCTTCCCAGCTTGGCGACCCAGGGGAAGGCACTTCACCTCTCTGTGCATCAGCTTCCCCATCTGTAAAATGGGGCTAATGATAGTGATGTCCTTGGTAAAGCATTTTGAGAGCTACTGATGAAAAAGTGTCGTATTAACAGCTAAGTCTTATTAATACTGCAGAAATTCTCAACAATATCTCTGGAAGTTTGTTAGGATATAGATATTCATGCCTGTCTGTAAAGGCCTATACTCTAAGAATTTAGGTGTATTCTTATCACTTGGCTAATTATAGAGGTATAAAAGAATCAAAATCATTATCTGCTGGTGTAAGGGCCTTCTCTTACTGTGACAGTCTGAGGCCCTGTTCTTAGGCTAAGGCCTTTGGCTAAGCAGCAGAGGCAGCCATAAGCTGGGAAGTGAACGGTCACATCCTCACATTCCAAACTAGTCACATTGAAATAAGGTGCTATTGGTCTGTTAGGCACTATCAGGACAGGATTGTATCCCTATCACCTCCAGAGAAAAGGAAGTGCCTAGAAAATGTAAAAGGAAACTTAGTTTGATAGCATCCTGTCTGGCAAGAACTCACTTATAAATAGCTGGGATGTGAAATCCTCACTTCTGCATTGTTTTGTCATTATAGTTCCCACTTTGCTGTTGTTTGTCTGTATAATCTCTGTCTGGTTCTGTGATTGTTCCTGTCTGCTGTATAATTAATTTTGCTGGGTGTAAACTAATTGAGGTGGTGGGATATAATTGGTTACATAATCATGTTACAATATGTTAGGATTGGTTAGTTAAATTTCAGGAAAATGATTGGTTAAGGTATAGCTAAGCAGAACTCAAGTTTTACTATATAATCTGTAGTCAATGAGGAAGTGATGGGGTGGGGGTGGGCATGTGGGTGTGTGAGATGGGAACAGGGAATGGGGGTAAGAAAATTGGAATCATGTTTTGCTAAAGGGGGAGATGGGAACAGGGAATGGGGGTAAGAAAATTGGAATCATGTTTTGCTAAAGGGGGAAATGGGAACAGGGAATGGGAGTAAGGAAGTTGGAATCATGCTTGGCTAAGGGCAGGAATCGGAACAGGGACACAAGGCTCTGTGGTGTCAGAGCTGGGAAGGAGGATACTAAGGAAGGAAACTGGAATCATGCTTGCTGGAAGTTCACCCCAATAAACATCGAATTGTTTGCACCTTTGGACTTCGGATATTGTTGCTCTCTGTTGATGCGAGAAGGACCAGGGAAGTAAGTGGGTGAAGGAATAAGCCCCCTAACATCTTGGTGCCATGACTCGGATGCATCGCATTGGATAGGTGAGTGGCAGCCTGTAAGTCCCCCTCCCCAACAGTCCGTGCAGCTGGCCTGTGTTATGGAGGAGGTCAGGGGAGATGATCACAATGGTCCCTTCTGGCCATAGACTCCATCATATTTACAAAATGAAGTTAAATGCTGCAGGTTTAGACAGTTATATTTAGACTCCCCTTTAAGAACCTGTCCCAAAGCCCACGTAAGTCAAGAGAAGGTCTCCTGTTGACTCCAATGGGATTTGAATCAAACTTTAAAGTTTTGAATAAAGGCAGGGACAAAGCAAAGAGTCAACAGAAATGTGGAGAAACTCTAACTTCTCTGACTTTCTAGGAAATAGCTTGCTCATACTATCTGCACCCATAGTTCCCAACTTTCCCCCTGCCCACCACACCATGTCCTGACTCAGATATCTTTCATTTTCCAGTGTACAACTGTCACCCATCGCTTTAGTCTCTAAGCACTTCCATCCCCTCCCCCACAAAAAAACCAATAGCAATAGTGAAGTCCCTAATGGATTTCATGGAGTTTTTTTCATGGTTCATGTTATTTTTAAAATGCTTCAAACATCGATGGAAAAAAGTGAAAAGTATAGTACTTTAAAAAATATAGTATATTTTATTTTTAGAATATAGAAATACAAAGAATACACCTTTAGTCCAACAGCACTATCTCATATATAAACAAACTGGCTGGGGAACATGGGAGGCACTGACTTTCATTTTCAATCACTGTATTTGTGATGGAGAGGAACATAACAGGCTTCAAAAGCAGGCAGGTATGGGAGATGGCCCACATCCTTTGAATTCTTTCTGCCAGTTTACAAGACAAAATCAACCAACCAACCAGTGGTTTGTTTACTAGAAACGCTTACCATACTGTACCATGGATTCTTTAATCAGCTCACCAGCGACTAAGACAAAATAGCTTATTTCAGGACCCTACACTGAAAAATTGAATGAATTAAATAGCAACATATATTTAGATTATGTTATTATAGATTATATTTAGACAGACATTTTACAGACTGTCACAGGCTGGCTGGCCCTTTATGGGGAGACAGGCTCAGTCTCGCCTCTCACAGATTAGCCTCTGCAACTGATCCTGACTGGCTTTGGAGCAGGTGGCTCTATTCATTTATCAGACCCAGCTGGGGAAGAGCTGGGTGATGGGGGAGCTGGGAGACTCAGCTGGAAGAGAGCTACAGGGGAAAGTGGTCTCCTGTGACTGGCCCTGGAAGGAGAGAGTGGCATGGCCGGAGCAGGCTGGGAAAGGTCAACCCCCAGGCAGATGGCCTGGGAATAAGTATCCAGTCCAGGGAGAACCAGACTAGGGAAAGGTCTCCAGAGAAGAAACCCTGAGGACTAGTGGCTCAAGTCTGGGCTGGGTCTTCAGGAGAAGTTCAGCACTGTAGGAATGGACACAGTGAAAGGTAGCCTAGGAGCAGCAGAAGACCCTTTGGTTTTATACTCTTTGAACTGGAGACAGCTACTTGACAGGGCCTCCCTAAGGGGAGGTAGGTCTGCTGCAAGATGGCTCTTAGTAGGCCTCATGGGAGCACAGGGAGGGGATGGTGCCACACAGACAAGACAAGGAACAGATAGTTTTCCTCTGGTATCAAATTCATTCTGTATAGTATCTGCTCACATGTACTTTAGTGTGAAAATTCAGGTGAGAAAATAAATTCCTTTCAGGAATTTAACAGATGATACCCAAGGACAGGTCCAGACCAACATCTCCACGTGCCAAACAAAACAAAAAGAGAAGCACTGGAAACAAAAATCATCTTAATCCAGAGACATGTAGCAAAACATTCAGAGCATGATTCTGTGAAGTGTGCTCACTGTAGTCCACCAAAACCAATGGGACTACTCACATGAAAAAGGATTTGTGGGATCAGGCCCTAGATTATCACCAATTAAACTGGTAGTTTCAGGCTGCAACAATAAAATATGAGCTCAATAGAAGCAGTTAATTAACCCTGACCTCAAAATAACAGATGACTTCATCACATTTTTTGCATTTGAAACCATTAGTTACAGGATTTTGCACCAATACAAGTTTCTGTACTAAGCAGAGTTCAGGAAGCGAATATAATTCCCAGCTAAAATCATTAAGCAAGTATTTGTAAATTGATCCTATGAGGGGATCTACACATTCCCTATAACTAATCCACACACAGAAGACCTTTTGTTCCACTTACAATTACAAGGAAAAAAAATTGGGTCATTACCTCAAGTGTCTCAAATAAGGATTTAATTTAGATTTAACAAGATATTTATGACACAGCAATTAAATGCTGATTTTAGGTTTATCAATGAACAGACACACATTATTAAACTTCTAAAAGATGGTTTTAGTAAACACACTGTTAATATCATGACTGTTGCAACCAGAAACTTCATTCTAGGCATACGAGCACAATGTTTTGGAAAATGTAAAGCTAAATACTGAGTTTGATCTGTATATATATTTTTTTATTACTAATGATCAAACAACCAATTTAGGCCCTGATCCTGCAAGTTACTCCATGCTGTTGGACCCCTGAATGCAGGCAGAGAAATGGGGCACTGTGCCATCACAAGATTCTATCTGTACCAACTGCTTTTCAGGATCAGGGCCTTAGATATCTGCAGGATGATTGTTCAGCTTTAGCACATATGAATGACAATAACCATGAATTCACTGCTCAGTGTATAGATAGGGCCAGATTATGCCACTAACGCCTAGCCCAGAACAGGAGACAGTGCAAGGCCCATATACCCCAACAGGAAGATCCAGGAGGAGAGCTGGTAAAAAAAAAAATGCAGAAATAAATCATCAAAATGTAGAATACTTTGAAATTTTTCAAACAGCTCTCTAAGGGAGACACTGTGCCCAAATCTCCTGGAGACAACAACTGCTGTGCCACCCCTTATTTCATATTTATATTACAGTAGCACCTAGAGAGATTTTCCTGTGGATCAGGGCCCTATTGCACTAGGCGCTATACATACACATCCAAGGAGATGGTCCCTAGGCTGAAGGGCGTGCAACCTCCTGTCTGTAGCAAGCCAGAGTTATGGGCTGCTATGGAGGAGTGGTGTTCCAAAACCCTGCCTCCTCTCTGCCCTTTTGATGCAACTCACACCCTTAAGGGCACTAGCCCACAGGGCCACTGATCAGGACATCAATGGCTATAATTAGGGCCCTACCAAATTCCCGGTCCATTTTGGTCAATTTCATGGTCATAGAGTTTTAAAATAATAAATTTCAGGATTTCAGCTATTTAAATCTGAAGTTTCACAGTGTTGTAACTGTAAGGTACTGACCCAAAAGGATATTGTGTGGGGGTGTCACAAGGTTATTGTAGGGGGGGATAGCGGTACTGCCACCCTTATTGCCGCACTGCTGCTGGCTGCGGCGCTGCTTTCAGAGCTGGGAGGCCAGAGAGCAGTAGCATGGTATGGTATTGCCACCCTTACTTCTGTGCAGCTGCCTTCAGAGCTGGGCCCTCGGCTGGCAGCTGCCACTCTCCGGCCGCCCATTGCCACCCTTACGTCTGTGCTGCTGCTGGCAGTGCCACCTTCAGAGCTGGATGCCTGGCCAGCAGCCGCCGCTTTCTGGCCAGCCAGCTCTGAAGGCAGTGCAGAAGTAAGTATGGCAATACTATGACGCCCCCTACAATAATCTTGGAACCCTGCCACTGCCCCCTTTTCGGTCAGGAC
Source organism: Lepidochelys olivacea (assembly GCF_965140295.1). Classification (NCBI taxonomy): domain Eukaryota; kingdom Metazoa; phylum Chordata; order Testudines; family Cheloniidae; genus Lepidochelys; species Lepidochelys olivacea. The sequence goes on from NC_140411.1 coordinate 138,787,873, forward strand.
CCCCAGTTTGAGAAACGCTGGTCTCCCCTGTAAAATGTGTATAGTATAGAGTGAAAAGTACACAAAAGACCAGATTTCACAGTCCATGACACGTTTTTCATGGCCGTGAATTTGGTAGGGCCCCAGCTATAACTGTGGCTTCCTGCAACAAAGGAGATAAAAGAGAAGGGAAGCTCTTTGTGCTCTCTCTCCTTTGCACACCTCTGCATGGGCTGACTACCTTGTGGCCCTTAACATGTGTTTATGTGACATGTAGTCAGAACACAGCTGAAATGGTCACCAAACATTAACTACCATGTAGTGCAATGAATTCACAATTTTGTTTTTCTTGTTATTTCAAAAATGCCCTCAAATGTTCTAAAATAGAATAAAAACCCCTCGCTTTTCACAGTAAAAAAAATCTAAGAGGAAATCTAACATAAGATAAGGGAAGAGAAAAATATAAAATATGAGGTTTAAAGAGTTAAGGCGCTGGACAATAGGGAAAAAAGGAGGAGAGGCAGATTTCTGGTGGAGTGAATTCAAACATCCAATGCCCACTATAGCAAAAACTTGCTCACATGCTGGAATCTGATACTCTGCTGTGGTCCTTAGAGGGCAAGTGGTGTCAGAATGTAATTACCTGTCCAGATGAGGGTTACGGAGTAGGTAACAAATATAGCCACTAAAGGTGTAAAAACCAAGATGAACAATTCCAAGTCAATGTGACACTTCATAAGCAGTCAATGTACAACAAGCAAGGAAAGTGTAATGTGATCCCAGTGCCCTGGAGCAGTGAACAAATGTGTTGCTGCATACTGAAGAGACTGCAAGCAAGAGAGATGAACTGCTGGATGCTTTGCAAGGAGGAAATTACAATAATAGAACCTCATTGTCTTAAGGACATGTACTGCTGTTGCACAATCATCGTGGGACACAATGGGTATAGATTGCACCAATTGCACAACTGAATAAACACTTTTGGACCACGCCAAACACATGATTTGTCAAGGAAAGACAAGATTTCAAGTCACATCAACTTCCTTCACCGTACTCACTGTCTACAAGCAATTCCTCTTAGGGAGCAAGCAAGAGAATCCACATAGCTACTCCTGCCCATGACTTCTGCATTGCTAGTGCTGCCGACAAGGTAGATATATTTGCCATTTAACTTACCCCTCACTCAGAACAACGTTACATCTCTCAGCAGGGAATACCATCAACCAAGTTGATATACTATCTGCTGGGTTTTTACTGCAGTCATTTGCTTATAGATTACACTAAAATTCTAGAGTGAGGCAATCGAAGTGGCTACTGATTGAGAGCCCACAGGATATCAAAGAAATCTGACGGAAGATTCCTCACCTATAGTAGCCTTGTGCAACTGAACAGCTTTGCTAGCAGATTGTAGCATGACTGCACCTTGGGGTGGAGGTCAGATTATAGCCAAGTGGCAATTACATTTCATCGAAGATGATGTACTTTATAACAGAAACAGAAGATGTAAGATTGGTTTCCCCATATGCATTTTAGACTCAGGCCAAACCCTAAGCAGTTAGTGGGACCATATGAATGAGTAAGGTGAACAGAATTCAGCCCATCATGGCGGAACACAGAAAAAACCCTCATCTCTGTGAACTAATCATAGTTACATAAAAAAGTAAGTGAAATGTTGGCATTTTTGGAGTTTTAATCAGAGCTCTTGTGCTATAAAATTTCTGGTGATAAGTGACACAAAATACCTTGTGTTATAAATATAAAGGGAAGGGTAAACACCTTTAAATCCCTCCTGGCCAGAGGAAAAACCCTTTCACCTGTAAAGGGTTAAGAAGGTAGGATAACATCACTGGCACCTGACCAAAATGACCAATGAGGAGACAAGCTGGCGGGGGGAGGGGGGTGGAAACAAAGGCTCTCTGTCTGTGTGATGCTTTTGCTGGGACCAGAGCAGGAATGCAGGTCAGAACTCTTGTAAAGGCTAATAAGCAATCTAGTTAGATATGCGTTAGATTCTGTTTTGTTTAAATGGCTGATAAAATAAGTTGTGCTGAATGGAATGTATATTCCTGTTTTTGTATCTTTTTGTAACTTAAGGTTTTGGCTAGAGGGATTCTCTAGGTTTTGAATCTGATTACCCTGTAAGGTATTTACCATCCTGATTTTACAGAGGTGATTCTTTTACTTTTTCTTTAATTAAAATTCTTCTTTTAAGAACCTGATTGCTTTTTCATTGCTGTTAAGATCCAAGGGTTTGGGTCTGTGTTCACCTATGCAAATTGGTGAGGATTTTTATCAAGCCTTCCCCAGGAAAGGGGGTGTAGTGCTTGGGGCAATATTTTTGGGGGGAGACGTTTCCAAGTAGGCACTTCTCCTGTTCTTTGTGTAACACTTTGGTGGTGGCAGTGTTTAACCTAAGCTGGTAAGAATAAGCTTAGGGGGTCTTTCATGCAGTTCCCCACATCTGTACCCAAGAGTTCAGAGTGGGGAAGGAACCTTGACACCTTGTTTCCATTTGACTGGCAAATAGGGTGGTCAGGTGTCTGGTTTTTGAGCGGAAAGGGGACCTGACAGTGTCTGGTCAGATCTACTGACTGGACACCAAAGTCCAGTTACTGCGGGCAGGGGAGGTGCTGGGTCATCACCTGCGACAACCTCTACTCAGCCAGGACCACCTCCTACCTGCATCAGGTGGCTGCAGCTCCCAACCCTGGCTCCACAGGCAAGTCCCTCCTGACCCACAAAGGGAGGGGGGCAGAGGGGAAAGCAGTGAGCAGTGTAGGGAGGGGGAAAGACGAGCAAAGGGAGGGGGGCTTAGGGAGAAGGGACAGGGCAGGAGCGAGGCCTAGGGGGAAGGGGTGGCAAAGGGGAGGATCCAGCACTCATGCTGGAGTGTCCAGTTTTTAAATACAGTATTAGAAAGTTGGCAACCATACTGGCAAAGTCCCAGAGGCTGTCTCTCAGTTTTGCTAAAGATTCTCTCACATTGCTCTGTCAGAGAATAAAGAGGCCTTAGAATGAGCAGAAATGGCTCCCTGAGGCCCATTCCCAGGCTCTGAAGGAAAGAGTGTGGCCTGGGCATACTATGACAATTTTCTGCTTCCCAGCACCTATAGGAGACCATGATAAGTAGAGTGTAAACTGGAGCTGCCCTTAGCCTAACTTACACCCGGGGCCAGACAAGATTCTGCCTGGGCCTACCATATAAGGAGTGCAAGGTGGCTTAAAGCCACTTTTATTCTCCCTTTATATCCTCCCTTCCATCCTTGCTGAAAATGCAGGAACTGAGTAACTGATGCCTGGATCCACCAAGAGAAGTAGGCACTTAGAAAATCACAGAGCAAACTGTGATCCACAGAGCTGAGTTAGTTGTCTAGGCTTCCTACACAATGAATGGGGAGAAAGAGGTGCCTTAGAATGCGAACCACAAAGCCAGCACACTAGGCAGGAAGCAGCATAAGCTAGCCAGTGGGAGAGATGGAAGAGAGGGGGGCGTGCTAAGCCCTGTCCCTCTCACGGAGTTAAGTGCCTATGTCCGGGCTGCAGAGAGGCGCTTATCTCTCCTCGTGAGCCATGAGCCAAGGGAAGACAGGCACTCCTCCACCTAACGAACATGCGGGGCCTATCCAGTAGGTGTGCTCAGAGGCTGCCTAACTCCACCCAGAACAGCCAGGGAGTGGAGAAGGAGGAGCTGGTTCAAGTCCCCCTGCCCCTGCCTGATGAGGAGAACAGGAGTCTGTCATCTCTCAAGGGAGTGCCCTAACCGCTAGGCAACATGGTATTCTGATGTGGGTTTCCCTGCATCTCTCCTATTGCATCTATTCCACTTTAATTGAATAATTACATATTAATGGAGCCAGAGAGTAAGAATGAGTCTATTGCCTAGTGCTTCAAGGCAGCAGATCCCTGTACAAATCCCTTCTCCCTCAGAGGCAGAGGGAGACCTGAACTTGTGGTCTCCCCCATCCCACATGAGTGCTCTCACCACGGGGTAAAGTTTATAAATGAGCTACCCCTCTGCTAGGCCATTTTGTGTGGAGTTAGTTGGCCTCTGAGCTGACCTACTAGATCTGGCCCCACAGGTTAGTTAGGCAAAGGCGTGCCTATCTTCCTCCAGTTCATGGGTTGCTTTAGGGCTTAAGCAGGAGATAGGTGCCCAGAAACCTAGAGTAGAGACAGCAGTGTCTATGCCCAGAATCAAACATAGGCCCCTAGGGAACTTTTACCACAAAAACTTAGGCATTGAGCAAGTTTAGGCACCTGCAGAGTTAGGCAGCAGCTGTGTGGGAGTTTTGTGGATCAGAGTGGTGCCTAAAAAAAGGACTTAGGTGCCTAAGTACCTTCACAGATATGGGCCTGAATAAGAGCTCAACAGAGCAGATGGCCTGGCTCAGCATGGAGGCTCTGGAATAAAGACAACCTCCCTCCATACTCCATAATGTAATCTTCTCAAAGAAAGATAGTAGGTATAATGGAGATAACAGGTAGGGAGCTATGGACGAACTAAGCTAAACTACGGGCTTTGAGTTGGCTATATAGACAGCAGGCAGAAATTAGGACAGGATGACATTTATTTTTCTGAAACGTTTTGCCTATTGCTGATCCTAAGATACCCTCTACAGACATATCCTTATTCCTCAGTGCAGTATAGGCATGTGCACTAATGGCTTCAGAGTGAATAGAAGAATCATAATTCACTTGGGAGTATAAACTATGAAAGTATAGATGGAATGGTATATGACAGCAAAGCCCTGAGAGTTATCATGGCCCTATCAGGCCTCATCTCCATTCCAGGATCATCTATTACAACAACACTAACATGAAAGGAAAACGCATAGGATACAAGTGGAAGTTTGGGGATGAAATATTGGCTATTTACACTAACATTTACTGGATTTTAACATTTACAAATCTCAGGTCAATAAAAGGGTAAATCAATTCCCCGACATCAGCAAGGGAGAATCAATGGTCTATCCCCTGTGGTTGTTTATATAGAAGTCAATGTGTATTCTACAGAGTGTATATTTAAGTTTCATATCTGGCTCTAATAGGATGATTTTTTTGTACTTTTAAGACATATAAAAACTATTTTAAGATTTCATTTAGCACATTCCTGATCTTTATTTGATCTTGTAACCATCAATAATGTTTACTAAAGATTCCAGTTAAACCCTCACATTGCATTTCCTATTAAAAAAAATCACTCCAAAAGGACTGGCTGATTCACAGGGATTGGTAATGTGCTGTTAACATCTGGGTTACCAGTTCAAATCCAGTGCTCTCTGTCTAGGCATTTATCTTGTTCTGATGGCATTGAAGCCTTGGTGACTAATTGCTAGTCACCATCATCCGGTGGCTGGTCAGTGGCCTATATGAAAAAGCAGGTCACCTTAAATCCATGTCTTTAGTAGACATGAATCTTGGACACAGAAAACAGTGTCACCAGTTGGCAGCCCTGTCAGGAAAGAATGAGTTCCTCAGTGAAAGAATGAGTACTGAGTGGACATGGAGAATGAGTTCTCCTTTCATTCTCCCTTGAGTCCATCGCCCTTATACACAACACAAACCTATTTTTAGTCTGGATAGGTACCCATGATTCCCTTCCTCTGACCCCTTGAGGTACTCCCTCCAGGACTGCCTTCAGACACTGTGGTGGCACAGGGAAGCTAGTGCTACTCATGCTGGATGTGTTTCATGAATCTATTGAGAACCTCAATCTCCAAGGCTGTCACTCTGCCCCTTTTCATGACCAACACCATGTTGTTTTATTTACACCTTGCAATGCACTTAGGGCCTGGGACCAATGGAGTGAATACATGTGAATGCATAAATAAATCTATCTCCTTCAAAATTCCTGTCCTTGAGTTCTAGAAGAAGGTCCCCTCCAAGCAGAGAGAGAGCTTTCACTCACGCACCAGCTTGTGTCTGAGCACAAGCAACTCTGGATTCCGTGCGTCTCTGCCACACACTGCCCACACCACGATTCTTCTCAGTGTGAGTGAGGAGTAGAACTGAACCCAAGGTGGAGTCAGAACACAGCAAGAAGGCAGGATGATCTCAATAGGGTATAGATGGGGCTGATTGAGATTCACGTTAGGAGCAGGTCCTCAAGGAATTCATTTTGAAGCACTTAAACATCTTCATTAATGATCTGGATAATGGGACGGATTGCACCCACAGCAAGTTCGGGGATGACACTAAACTGTGGGGGAGAGGTAGATATGCTGGAAGGTAGGGATAGGGTCCAGAGTGACCTAGACAAATTGGAGAACTGGGCCAAAAGAAATCTGATGAGGTTCAACAAGGACAAGTGCAGAGTCCTGCACTTAGGATGGAAGAATCTCATGCACTGCTACAGGCTAGGGACCAACTGGCTAAGTGCAGTTCTGCAGAAAAAGACCTGGGGATTACAGTGGATGAGATGGTGCATATGAGTTAACAGTGTGCCTTTGTTGGCAAGAAGACTAACATATTGGGCTGCATTAGTAGGAGCATTGCCAGCAGATCGAGGAAAGTGATTATTCCCCTCTATTCAGCACTGGTGAGGCCACATCTGGAGTACTGCATCCAGTTTTGTGGCCCCCACTACAGAAAGGATGTGGACAAATTGGAGAGAGTACAGCAGAGGGCAACAAAAATGATGAGGGGGCTGGGGCACATGACTTGTGAGGAGAGGCTGAGGGAACTGGCTTTATTTAGTCTGCAGAAGAGAAGAGTGAGGGGGGATTTGATAGCAGCCTTCAACTACCTGAAGAGGGGTTACAAAGAGGAGGGAGCTAGGATGTTCTCAGTGGTGGCAGATGACAGAACAAGAAGCAGTGGTCTCAAGTTGCAGTGGGGGAGGTCTAGGTTGCATATTAGGAAAAACTATTTCACTGGAAGGGTGGTGAAGCACTGAAATGGGTTACTTAGGGAGGTGGTGGAATGTGCATCCTTAGAGGTTTTTAAGACTTGTCTTGACAAAGCCCTGGCTGGGATGATTTATTTGGGGTTGGTCCTGCTTTGAGCAGGGGATTGGACTAGATGACCTCCTGAGGTCTCTTCCAACCCTAATCTTCTATGATTTTATGATTCTCTGTTTTTTTAGGGTTAATGAAATTGAGCTTTGCCTTTCTTGTGAAAGGGGACACTTCACTTTGACCCAGTTAGAATTTTCAGAATTATGAAAGGGATTTTAAAGGAGGTGAAACAAACACCTAGGGTGAAATCCTGGCCTCACTGACGTCAATGGCAAAGCTCCCCAGTTAGGATTTCACCCCTAATCTAGATGTGTTTCCAGTGCAAGGGTGGAATTGATGTGTACAGTGAAAAAATAAGAAAACAGTTTTAAGACCAGTTATGAAAAGGACATGCATTCTGGGATGCCTGGCCTCTTCCTGGCCCTAATATTTCTTATGGTATGTTGTCACATTTTGTGCAGTAAAAGACTTGGGCGGGGGGGGGGGGGAGGTTTGATGGAAATACCAATCAAAGAAATAATGTTAATAATTCCCATCCAAAATCTTTTACAGAATTGAGTCACAAACTCCAAGCATGAGAACAGGATAAGGATTACCTTGTTTTCTAACTGAACACAGTCACCATCATCCAACACCGCTGTGTGATGGGGTTCTATTTTCTCTTGGGCATCATCAGATCCTTTGAATAGACCAGATATGTAAAAAGACAATGCATGACACTATCAAAGCTGCAAATTATGAAATAATTAGTCATCCCTTCTGCTGAGAGCTATTTTATTTAAGAACATGCATGCTTTTCTTTAATTCATCTTCCTCTAACACTCCCACTCTGTCTTTTACACATACCCACTGTCCACCCCAGTTGTCTTTTACTTTTCATTTCCTTTCTGCAGCAGATGAACAAAGGCCATTTCTCCCCACTGTCAAGTCTATTATGTGCATCCTCTGATAGACCATGGCCATAGGAATTAGAGTACTATCCAGTTGAGAGAAGAAGTGTGATGGAGATGAATGCATCTGATACACTAATACGTGAGTTCTCAACCTAGGGATTGCAAACGGGTCTGGGAGGTGATGGCTGCCCTCCTTTTCCTTATGGCTACAGGCGAGGGGAGAGAGAAGAGTCCCTAACCATTTTTCTGTTGTAACATGGTGTTGTTGGATAGAAAATATTGAGAACTGCACTAGTGCTAACACGCTTGCTAATAAAAAGGATAAAAAAAGAGACAGGGAGGAGGGGAGTGCCTGGAATTTTAGTAGTCATATTCCTATGAAAGCTTTTTGGTGCATATTCAAATAGGATTTTTACTGATTTTAAGAGTGCATTTCACCCCCAGTGTAGCAGTCCCTCACAAGGCCCTACCTATCACTTAGGCAGGGATAAAAATAAGCCAGTACGGATTGTTATGGTGTACCAGTAAAAAGTGGCTGCCAGTACCGGCCCATACCCAGCTGGCTCTAGGAAGAAGAATAAAGGAGTTGGAGGCGCAAGTGGTGTTCTCGTCCATCCTCCCCGTGGAAGGAAAAGGCCTAGGTAGGGAGCGTCGAATCGTGGAAGTCAACGAATGGCTACGCAGATGGTGTCGGAGAGAAGGCTTTGGTTTCTTTGACCATGGGATGGTGTTCCATGAAGGAGGAGTGCTGGGTAGAGACGGGCTCCATCTTACGAAGAGAGGGAAGAGCATCTTTGCCAGCAGGCTGGCTAACCTAGTGAGGAGGGCTTTAAACTAGGTTCACCGGGGGAAGGAGACCAAAGCCCTGAGGTAAGTGGGAAAGCGGGATACCGGGAGGAAGCACAGGCAGGAATGTCTGTGAGGGGAGGGCTCCTGCCTCATACTGGCAATGAGGGGCGATCAACAGGTTATCTCAATTGCTTATATACAAATGCACAAAGCCTTGGAAACAAGCAGGGAGAACTGGAGGTCCTGGTGATGTCAAGGAACTATGACGTGATCGGAATAACAGAGACTTGGTGGGATAACTCATATGACTGGAGTACTGTCATGGATGGTTATAAACTGTTCAGGAAGGACAGGCAGGGCAGAAAAGGTGGGGGAGTAGCACTGTATGTAAGGGAGCAGTATGACTGCTCAGAGCTCCGGTACGAAACTGCAGAAAAACCTGAGTGTCTCTGGATTAAGTTTAGAAGTGTGTGCAACAAGAGTGATGTAGTGGTGGGAGTCTGCTATAGACCACCGGACCAGGGGGATGAGGTGGATGAGGCTTTCTTCCGGCAGCTCACGGAAGCTACTAGATCGCATGCCCTGATTCTCATGGGTGACTTTAATTTTCCTGATATCTGCTGGGAGAGCAATGCAGCGGTGCATAGACAATCCAGGAAGTTTTTGGAAAGCGTAGGGGACAATTTCCTGGCGCAAGTGCTAGAGGAGCCAACTAGGGGGGGTGCTTTTCTTGACCTGCTGCTCAGAAACCGGGTAGAATTAGTGGGGGAAGCAAAAGTGGATGGGAATCTGGGAGGCAGTGACCATGAGTTGGTTGAGTTCAGGATCCTGATGCAGGGAACAAAGGTAAGCAGCAGGATACGGACCCTGGACTTCAGGAAAGCAGACTTCGACTCCCTCAGGGAACGGATGGCCAGGATCCCCTGGGGGACTAACTTGAAGGGGAAAGGAGTCCAGGAGAGCTGGCTGTATTTCAAGGAATCCCTGTTGAGGTTACAGGGACAAACCATCCCGATGAGTCAAAAGAATAGTAAATATGGCAGGCGACCAACTTGGCTTAATGGTGAAATCCTAGCGGATCTTAAACATAAAAAAAAAAGCTTACAAGAAGTGGAAGGTTGGACATATGACCAGGGAAGAGTATAAAAATATTGCTCGGGCATGTAGGAATGTTATCAGGAGGGCCAAATCGCACCTGGAGCTGCAGCTAGCCAGAGATGTCAAGAGTAACAAGAAGGGTTTCTTCAGGTATGTTGGCAACAAGAAGAAAGCCAAGGAATGTGTGGGCCCCTTACTGAATGAGGGAGGCAACCTAGTGACAGAGGATGTGGAAAAAGCTAATGTACTCAATGCTTTTTTTGCCTCTGTTTTCACTAACAAGGTCAGCTCCCAGACTGCTGCGCTGGGCATCACAAAATGCGGAAGAGATGGCCAGCCCTCTGTGGAGATAGAGGCGGTTAGGGACTATTTAGAAAAGCTGGACGTGCACAAGTCCATGGGGCCGGACGAGTTGCATCCGAGAGTGCTGAAGGAATTGGCGGCTGTGATTGCAGAGCCACTGGCCATTATCTTTGAAAACTCGTGGCGAACCGGGGAAGTCCCGGATGACTGGAAAAAGGCTAATGTAGTGCCAATCTTTAAAAAAGGGAAGAAGGAAGATCCTGGGAACTACAGGCCAGTCAGCCTCACCTCAGTCCCTGGAAAAATCATGGAGCAGGTCCTCAAAGAATCAATCCTGAAGCACTTGCATGAGAGGAAAGTGATCAGGAACAGCCAGCATGGATTCACCAAGGGAAGGTCATGCCTGACTAATCTAATCGCCTTTTATGATGAGATTACTGGTTCTGTGGATGAAGGGGAAGCAGTGGATGTATTGTTTCTTGACTTTAGCAAAGCTTTTGACACGGTCTCCCATAGTATTCTTGTCAGCAAGTTAAGGAAGTATGGGCTGGATGAATGCACTATAAGGTGGGTAGAAAGCTGGCTAAATTGTCGGGCTCAACGGGTAGTGATCAATGGCTCCATGTCTAGTTGGCAGCCGGTATCAAGTGGAGTGCCCCAAGGGTCGGTCCTGGGGCTGGTTTTATTCAATATCTTCATAAATGATCTGGAGGATGGTGTGGATTGCACTCTCAGCAAATTTGCGGATGATACTAAACTGGGAGGAGTGGTAGATACGCTGGAGGGGAGGGATAGGATACAGAAGGACCTAGACCAATTGGAAGATTGGGCCAAAAGGAATCTGATGAGGTTCAATAAGGATAAGTGCAGGGTCCTGCACTTAGGACGGAAGAACCCAATGCACAGCTACAGACTAGGGACCGAATGGCTAGGCAGCAGTTCTGCAGAAAAGGACCTAGGGGTGACAGTGGACGAGAAGCTGGATATGAGTCAGCAGTGTGCCCTTGTTGCCAAGAAGGTCAATGGCATTTTGGGATCTATAAGTAGGGGCATAGCGAGCAGATCGAGGGACGTGATCGTTCCCCTCTATTCGACATTGGTGAGGCCTCATCTGGAGTACTGTGTCCAGTTTTGGGCCCCACACTTCAAGAAGGATGTGGATAAATTGGAGAGAGTCCAGCGAAGGGCAACAAAAATGATTAGGGGACTGGAACACATGAGTTATGAGGAGAGGCTGAGGGAGCTGGGATTGTTTAGCCTGCAGAAGAGAAGAATGAGGGGGGATTTGATAGCTGCTTTCAACTACCTGAAAGGGGGTTCCAAAGAGGATGGCTCTAGACTGTTCTCAATGGTAGCAGATGACAGAACGAGGAGTAATGGTCTCAAGTTGCAGTGGGGGAGGTTTAGATTGGATATTAGGAAAAACTTTTTCACTAAGAGGGTGGTGAAACACTGGAATGCGTTACCTAGGGAGGTGGTAGAATCTCCTTCCTTAGAGGTTTTTAAGGTCAGGCTTGACAAAGCCCTGGCTGGGATGATTTAACTGGGAATTGGTCCTGCTTTGAGCAGGGGGTTGGACTAGATGACCTTCTGGGGTCCCTTCCAACCCTGATATTCTATGATTCTATGATTCTATGACTTAAAGCACTGCCATCACAGTGCTTTAACGTTGCTGCCCCTTTTGTGCCCCCCATCGGCAGCCCTGCTGGGTCCCTACTGGCAGAGCCACCGATGGAGGGGGCGGCGAGAGCGGCCCAAAAGGAGCAGCTGCCCCGGGGCTGGCAATTTAAAAGGGCCCAGGGCTCCGGCCGCCACTGTTGCTACCGCAGCAGCGGCCAGAGCCCTGGGCTTTTTAAATCGCCTCTGGAGCCCTGGGCAGTGTGGGCCAGGCAGCGTGGAAGGGCTGGCAGGGGACACTGACCACCAGCCCCACCCGTTCTGCCTGAGGCCCTACCCGTTCCGGGGGCTGGAGCCGGCTCCCATACTGGTAAGTCTTTGGCTTTACTTTCACCCCTGCACTTATATCCCTCTTAAGATCAATATTAAAGGTGCAAGTGAGGCCTAAGTGGTGAATAGGACCTTACATGGTCTCTTTTCACCTTGAAAGACTGTTAGTCACAGATACGCAGGATGTGATTTGGCTTTTCTGGTTGATATGAAGACTTCCCCCACCCCTACCCTAATCCCAAACTCTTGTCCCTACCTGATTTGTGGACTTCTGAGTTAGTTGTAGGCTGCAGGGTGGGAATAATTTACAAAACTAACACCTTGAATTATGGTAGAAGTAAGAAATGACTTTATTTTCTTGTACTGACATTTCTAAGCCCTTCAACATGGGGAGGGCTTTAAAAATGGAAAAATGAAATTGTACTGAACCTTTTTCAGACAAACAACATTTGTATATTGGGATTAATGTAATTCTTGTAGGCTTGGTTAACTGGTACAAAATCATGAAGAAATTGGAAAAGGATGTGTCGCCATGTGTCACGTGGAAGGACAGAGCTAAGATTCCTTAAAAGCTATCAAGCATCGCTGAAAGGGCAGCTGTACAAGGATAGTGAATATACTCATCTGTGTTCCTTTGTGCGCACACCGTAGTCTGATATTCAAGGAGTGCTGGACTGCTGGAATGAATTTGTTCCTTATACACAGAAAGAACACCAAAGCGTTCATTTTGAAAACTGAATTGGACTTTGCAAAGCAATAAAATAAAGTCTAAAGTGGCCCATATTCTGAACATAGCATCAACATCCTTTTAAGAATGACCTTTTAGCTTCCTAAGTGATTTCTCTTCTACTGTTCTTCCAGGGAAATCAGAATTTAGACTTGACTAGCACAAGTCTGCCAAGGAACCGCATGTCGGACTTTATATGGGATTATTGCTCCTTCCCACTCATTTTAATAGTGCATGGATGGGAGCCATAAAGTTGTGATTTGAAGGATCACTTAAAATGAGGTACAGACATAGATGTAATCCAAATGTTTTGTTCCCGTTCTAGCAATTTCTGGCTTCATAGTTGAATGGTAGGCCCTTGGAAAATAAATGTAAGATGTTACAAAATTTAGTCAATATTGCAAAAAAAGACTAGGTGTAAAATGTTTGCAAAAGGGCTGCCGAGTAGCAGGAAAGAGGATAGTGCCTATGTTCACAGGTGATTTCTCTAGTATTTTATCAATATCATTATTTTTCTTTAATTAAAAAAGGAAGTTTCAAGAGAAGAAAAAAGTTTTTTAAAATGGCTGTCAGTTATAAATACAGCCAAATCAGATAAATATTTTCCATCACTGACTTTGGCCAAGAATGCTAAATCTAACAGCGCTGTTCAGAAAGGCCCCACTGAAAATAGTTCTGCTGCAAGTGTTGTTAGATTTGGCTGTCTAAACATTTGTAAAAGGAAAGGAAAAGCAACCTGAAAAACCAGGTTCTACATGTACACTGTAATATTTTTAGAGTGTGACTACCTCAGCTACTGTTTATGTATTCCCCAAAGGGTTTATTTCTTTTTTTCTGGAGCTAAGAATGAAAAGAGTCTGCAATTGCTAGTATTATAAGGTATATTACCCAAAACAACTGAATGCAAATATTCAGCTAGAAACACCGCCGGACATGCAATCAAACTTTATACTGCTACCAAGTCTTATTCTTTTTCTGTTGGTTGCCAACACAGAGCAAGGTTGTGCCTTGCCCTAAGCACACCTGCACAATGGAGTGAGGAGGTGATGTAAGACACTCCCGCACACCCCTGCATGAGCAACACATCTGGAAGGTTACAACACAGGAGACAGCTGTCTCCGTGATGCTACTTCCATTCTTGCACATGAGGGCAGGAGCATGGAATGGGAGGGACTTTGACTCCCTCCACATGTTGCACCAGCAAGCGCAGCTGAGCTGGCACACAGGGGTAAGTAACCTGTGCCCGGTAGAGGGCTGACATGGATACCTCCCCTTGTCCCCTGAGCAGGAGAGGTAGCCAGGAACCAGATTGGGACACTCATTCAATCTGGCTCCTGGTCTGCTCCTGGTGCAGTGTAACTACGTGCTGCCCCTTCCATAGACCTGGGGCAAAGCCAAAAGTTAGCCTACTGTTAATAGTTATACTCATCATAAGCACATTGCAATGTGTATGAGTATGAGAAGGGGGATGTCCACCTCCACATGCCAGAAGACTGTGCTGGAGACAGAAAAGACAGGAGAGTCTGCCCAGTCTGAAATGCTGACCAGACCTCAGAAATACTGAGAACAGTCTAGAACAGGCTGTGTCTCAGGACTGTTTGTCACAGTAAGCACTGTAGAGTTACAGATCTTTGCAACATAACAAAGCTCTGTCCTCGTCTCCGTGGGTCCCGTGTTTCCTGACTGATTTCGCTGGCCTCAGAGGCTCACTGTGACCTTCCATGTAACCCTTCTCTCTCTAGGGAGAAGGGTCACGGTCTACTGAGCCATTTTCATTATAAGCCAGCAAGGGAGGTGAAGAGAAGCTATCCTTCCTTGCACAGTCTCCGTTGTCTCCCAGTCTCAGTGATTAATCAGGGGGAAAAGGTTGGGGGGGAGCCCAGGCCCACCCTCTACTCCGGGCTCCAGCCCAGGGACCTTAATAGTATCAGCTATGGTAGCTGACCTTTTAGAAACGTGACACGTACAATTCCCTGGACTACTTCCCCACAGCAGCCCCCACTTTCCTCAGGCTCCACTTCACCCTTACCTCAGGGCGTCCTTCCTTGTGCCTGATATGGTGTGTACTACTCAGTCTCTCCAACAGCGCAACTTCCTACCACAGCTCCTGACATGCACCCCCACCTGACTGACTGGGCAGCTTTTAACTACTTTCAGCCAGCCCCTGATTGGCTTCAGGTGTCCCAATCAACCTAGCCTTCTCCCTGCCTTCTGGAAAGTTCTTAATTGGCCCCAGGTGTCTTAATTGACCTGGAGCAGCTGCGATTTAACTTATCCTAGTACCAGGGATTTGTTTAGTCTGGGGCTAATATATCTATTTCCCACTACTTTTCTATAGCCATCTGGCCTTGCCCTGTCACATTACCTAAAAGTGATTGTGATTAAGAAATTCCTTTGCTAAGCCTGTATCCCTTGCTTGCCTGCTACGTTGTCTCTGAAAGAAGGTCAGTGTGCTCACAGCTAGGTGAAACTCTGAGGCACTGTGAATAAGGAACCAGGGGCTTGGAAGGGTTGAGGCAGTGATCTGGTGGTTTACTGTGGCCGGGTTGTAGAGCCCCATGTCCCAAGGAACGGTGTCAGGCAAAGGTTCTTCACCCAGGAGTGTGTCTGAGACACCCAGACCTAGGAACAGTGACCTGCTCTCCCCAGACCAAGTTGGCCTAGGAGCATATGGAAGCCAACAGCTGGCTCCACTCACAAATGATTGAAGGAGAGAGGGCCCACTTATGGGAGGCAGCATGGCTTAATGTACAGACCAGTGGGCTAGGACTCAGGAAAACTGGGTTCTCTTCCTAGCTCTGCCATTGGCTTGCTAAGTGACCTTGGGCAAGTCATGTCAGTACTCTGTGCCTCAGTGTCCCCATTTATAAAATGCTTTGAAAACTACTAATGAAAACTGCTATATAAGAGCTAGAGATTATTAACTGACTAGTCTTTGTTTAAAAAACATTAAAGAGATGGAACGTTACACTAGTCATATTCCTTGATTTGCTCGAGACAATGTCTATGTCATTTTGCTCTAAAGCCCATTTTAATGAGCACAGCACACAAGTTGCCTTATAAAGGTGGATGCCTGCACCTGTGTGGAGCCCCGTGAGGACTCTGAAGGCATAGGAGTCAGCCTACATAGAACAGCTTGCCCGACAGGGGCCATTATCAGTTTTGTTATGTTGTCAAACAGATCTGAAAAAAATATATAATCTCTTAATGTAAATATGTTCTTTGGGATACTTTTTATTAAAACCTGATGGTATCAATGGCACATGTATTGATACCCAGT
The DNA here is from genome assembly GCF_965140295.1 of Lepidochelys olivacea. NCBI lineage: Eukaryota > Metazoa > Chordata > Testudines > Cheloniidae > Lepidochelys > Lepidochelys olivacea. The sequence goes on from NC_140411.1 coordinate 138,803,845, forward strand.
GGAAGTACACTGTAAACGATTGCACTAACAGATCACTGCACTAAACCACATACCTTTGTTATTTTTAATGTTTTAAGTATGGGATCTAAATTTGTAGGTCTGATTTTCCTTTTTTCCTGCAGAACAGTAATTTTTAATAAGTTGAATCCTCCCTATGAACAACTGAAATAAAATTTAATGGGAAACTTACCAACATACAGATTGCCAGACAGCATGTAAATACAAGATGTCCACCCTGAAATATAATCAAACAATATTAAAGGTAAGCATACATAATGTTAATGTACTCATATTTAACACTGCATGGAATTATACTGATACTGTATGCTCCATTCTCCATGATACTCTCCACAATGGCTCTCGTAATTATACAGATTTATTTCAGTTTAAAGGGACAACAGCAATTTAAAAGCTCATATTTTCATCTGAAAATTTTGTATCTATCATCATTATAAGTAATCCCTAAGATTACTATTTAGATGTTTTTTCCTATTGTTTCATTTTCTGTGGTCACTTTTACTATTTCCCCTGTATAAGTTATCTAGTTTCTCTTGTTATTTTTGTGGAACTTTAGCACAGAAAGAGGGCAGAAAGGTCACTGAAAATAGCCAGGAAAACCTGTTCAAAGTTCTCCAACATGATTCATTTTGGAAAAGTTTCCCATGTGTCCCTTATGGGGCACATTTTTATCCCCCATTTTGATTTGGGCTTCTGTAAAATGCAGTGGCATTGTAGCCATGTTGGTCCCAGGATATTAGAGAGACCAGGTGGGTGAGGGACAATATCTTTTATTGGATCAACTTCTGTTGGAGAGAGAGAGAAACTTTTGAGCCACAGAGAACTCTTCTTCAGGCAGAATAAAAGATGTTACCTCACCCCACCTTGTCTGTATAAAACTGAGCAGTTCTAACACTTGTGGGTGGCACAAAGAATTTGGCACATCACAGTACTTTATATACACTCTGGATTTATTTTTTCCTTCCTCTTATGTACAGTCTGGGAGACTCCATCTTTGTAGAAATGTTTTAAATAGCTTTACTGCATGACCAGACAGGCCACTGACTAATTACGGAATTCACAAAATAGTCCCTTCGGATCTTTTACTTCATCTGATTGTAGACATTTTAACTGCATGTCCCTTTCCCCCAAATTGAAATGAGGTCTTCCAAACTTTCCTGCCAGTGCCCTCAGATTTTAGGCATGTTTGCCTGTTTTAAATAATTTTCAGTATGTCTTTTCTCCACCTTTTGTTTTGGCTGCATAAAGTCTCTGAGAAAATACCACAAATTCCATGCAAATCTCCTTGGATGGAAAAGCACTTAAGTCTGCCTTCTTTTTTCTTTCATGAGATATATTTATGGATTTTCTTTCCTGGCTCTGAAATGTAAATTCCAGAATCGTATCCACTTTTATTACTTTCCTCACAGTAATTCTGTATTAGCCTCAGAGCTTTCTCAGTTTTCTCTGTCAGTAACACATTTTCCTTACCTGCTGTAACAGTTTATTATTGTATTGGACCCTTTTTCTTTGTGCAATTCTTCTAAACACCTGGGGCCAGATCCTTGGCTGGTGTCGTTTCAGCAATTTATACCATCTGAGGATTTGGCCCATTAATTTCTCCAAGGAGTTCCTTGCTAACTTTCTTCATTTCTCTTCTGTAAGATGAAATGCTGAATTTACCCCAAGTAAATATTTTCCCTATAATCCATACCAACCATCTCCTGCGTCAATTTCTGTCATTTGGTATAAGATTTTTACCACATATTTTAGTTTAGAAGCCTCCTTCTATTATTAACTGCACTTGATTGATAGTCACACCCTCACCATGCAAGCCACAGAGGAGAGTAATTAAATGTAAGGATGCCATTCTTGTTCTGTAATAATCTCTCTTTTAATGTTATTGGAGGAAATCATTAAATTTAATAGAAGCTGTGGTTTCTCATTTGAGATGTATAGTATCCTCACTGGTGATTGTATTAGGTCCTACTCGTTCACATACTTGGTAACGTCCAAAATTCAATAATTTGCATGGGTTTCCCAGTCATTAGGGTGAGTTAAAAAGGGTTATATGATTTTCAATTAATGATCAAATTTGTAAGTATACTGGTTAATATCCACTATGTGTTGTCCTATATTTGGCTTTGTGCAATGAAGCCAAGTTAACATTGCTACTGAAATATTAACCTTCACATTTTTAGATCTTTTTTCTGGTTGGTTTTCGCTTTGCAATGGTAATGTTGCAGAAACAAGGATTCTGCAAATAATTATATTTAAATTCAATAATTACCAACAAACAAATGAACACAGTGCAACTTTTTCTGGTCTACAGTTACATCTGGTACAGGTCAGAAGTAGTGCTAGTGACGTTGATAAGAGTTACTTGGATCCTTGTAGTGGAAGAATCAGGCAACCTGTTAAGTTTTCCAAAAGAAAACACGCCCCCACCCCGCCCAAAAAAATTCTTTTAAAAATCCCAAAGAATGAATACACTTACATTGCCGCCCCACCCGCAAATGTGTGCTGTGCAAAAAGCTGCTTGATACAGTAGTTAAGGCAGGTGACAGAGTCAAAAGACCAAGGTTCTAGTCCTGGTTCTGCCACTAACTTGCTGTATGACCTTGGGTAAGTTATTTCACTGCTCTGTGCCTCAGTTTCCCTATTGTGGAAAGTCCTTGGAAATCTAAAAGTGGTATATACAAGCTATTATTATGTAGTTCTCATCTATGCTGGAGAATTGTTATAGCAGTAAGAAAGCATAGTTTAAGTACATGCCCCTCTGAAATACTTTCTGGATTTTCCTTCCAAGTCCTTATTTTTTTCTAAATTTAAAGAACACATCTAATAGGTGTACTACTGCAGAGAATAACTGTAACAATCTACATCTTCCCAACTGTCTGGGCTTGAGGCCCAGAACACGCAGATAGTTGGGCCCTGTTTAATCAGTCTGTCATTAGCCTGGAAAAACTCGATATATAAACTTCTATTGTAAGCTCAACAGCTTTCTCCATATATAGAAACATATGGAAAAATGGGTTAAGCATAGAGTCTTGAGAACAGGTAGCTGCAACACAGCACTTAATTAGCATTATTATAATCCTATTGTTTCAGGAAGGTGTTGTTTCATTCTGCCAACGACCTCTCTCTCTGCACTATGTTGCCAGGCTTAAAAGTTCTGCTAAAACTTCTACTGCCCCGTCCTTTCCCCAGTAAACTCAATATGAGTTTTACTATTGATTTCACTGGAAACATGGGCAGGCCAAAAGACACACTTATTATTAGAATAAAAATGAGAAAGATGACATAAGACACCATAATGGAATTTCTCTGATAGTGATTGTAAGTACAGTACCTGGGAAACAGCAATATAGTGTATAACATTCTGGATATTTGGGGCTTTAAATTCTCCATTTCTATACTAAGCTTAGGGACAGAGTGTTCTTTTATATTTGCAATATGCTCCTCTTGTAGCCCAAAATAATCCACTGCTGAATTTGTATGCGTAAGTCCATCTTCACAGCTGAAGACAGCATTTGACCCTATGTGTAAGTTGCAAAACGTCATCATGTCATTGTGCTGGTGGTCCACTCACGAAGCCGGTTTAGATCAGGCTGTCCCCAGGCACAACCTTCACATCCTCTATTCAACTTTGCAATGTTTGTAGGGGAAGGTGGCACCAGCTTGCCAAGTGAAGAGTCAGTCCAAGTTTGCAAGATGAGTTGTATCAATGGGAAGATCATTTCAAGACACTCCTCAGCAGTCCACCACCTACTGTGCATCTTCTGACTGAAGCGGGTCAGGAAGTTCTGGTACTGCCATCTTTTTTCAACCAAGAAGAGACCTGGATCACAGTCCATAAGTTGAAATGTGGGAAGCCACAAGGGGTTTGTAATGTCAACCTTGAGGTGCTGAAGACAGGTGAGAGTATTGTTGTACCATGGGTACACAGGCTCTTCCAGACCATCTGGTGCACTCTTATCATCTGAGATGACTGGAAGAAATGAGTTATTCTGCCTCTGTTCAGAAAAGGACAATAAGGGCGAATGTAGCAACCACAGAGGTATTACGCTGTTGTTATTATCATCCATGTTACTGTTTCAAATCAATGATACACTTCATGGTAGAGGTCGGGATATTTAGTGTGGCTCTGGACCTGATCAGTCCACTATCGACCAGATCTTTCCCTTGAGACAGCTTTTTAAGAAGATGGCTGAATTTAATAAGCTGGGCACATTACTGTTTATAGACTTCCATCAGGCCTTGGATTCAGTGCAATGAGCAAGCTTTTGAAAGCCGATGAGGTGACTTGGCATCTCTGGGAAGATAGTGTCATTGATTGAAGAGCTCTACAATGGAACAGAAAACTACGTTCGAGTTCGGGAAGGCTGCATTGAGTCACCTTCATTGTTCAATATCAGCACTGACTGGCTGATGGACAAGCTTGAGGAGGCAGTAGGCATTGAACAGAACACCATTTTCCTTTGAGACCTCAAATATACCAATGAAATTGTCATGTTGGCTCAGTTTGGTGAATCACTACAGCTGATGGCTGATCTGCTTGGGCAAGAAACAGAGTGCACTGGTCTGGTTATCAATCCAGACAAAATTAAGTTCCTGGCCGTTACCATCAAGCAGCCTCCAGCTCCAGATTACGACCAGTCAAGTATTAACCTGTGTGGTTAGGACACTGAGGAGGTGGCAACTGCCAAATACATGGGCAACATCATAGACAGTGCTGGAGGATGCTCAAAAACTGCAGACCTTCATATATCAGCAGCAGCCACCACCATGTCCCGGGCCCTTCGGCAGCCTCTGTTGGGCTGTCATGACATTGAACTTGCTATGAGCTGTGGCTCTATAGGACTACAGTTACATCCGCTCTACTGGACAGCCGTAAAATGTGGGTGCTGAGGAAGGATGAAGAGTGGTGGGTTGGTAGTTTTGATTCTCGCTATCTTTGTCAGCTACTCCATACTAAGCAGCAGGACAAGATTAGCAATGAAGATATCCATAGCCAAATCCACCAGCCACCTCTGCCAGCAGCTTTCTTGGTACAGTCTTATATTAGGATAGAGGACTCCTGAATTAGGAAGTGTGTTTACCAACAAATGCTGCTACATGTCTGGCAATCATGTGATCACCAGAAACTTCAGTGGCATGGTAAGATTGCACATGGCAGACATAACTAGACATCAATCTGGGTGGTGCTCCAACTGCAAGGAGGCTATGTCCTGTTGGGATCTGCCATGATAATAATGATGATCACAGACTGCAAACACAGTAGATCTAAAATTAAATAGTGAAATCACTGTATATAAAATGTGGCTTGTTTTCCAATCCTACACAAAGGTATCTCACAAATTCACATGACAGCCTTCTAAAATCCCTCTTACTCCATTCATTTCACTTCCCAACTGTGGCATCTTTTCAGCAGAAGACTTGAAAAGGCTCTGGGTTTTCAGAAATTCTCTCACTGTTATTCTAGCACTGGTGCAGCTTTATAGGTGCTGGCAACAGTGAGAGCACTTGGGTAGATTAGTCACTAGCTTTCCCACCATTGGACGATTGCCAGTGAATCTATACAAAGCTGCACTAGTGTCTTCAGCATGGAAGCAGGTTTTCTGAGCTGGAAAACACTTCATGCTCATCCCAATCCTCAAAAAAGCCACAAATGACCATACCCAGTGTTGTCACAGACATCTTTAACTAATTTCTTCCCCTCCACAATTTTTTACTCTGAAGAACAGACTGGACTAATATAGTTGAGACACTAATACAATGTATGTGACATCACAGTCCTTCTGTCAAAGAGAGAGTGAATTCTGTGAGTCGTTAGGGACACTGGCACAGGAAAAAAGCCAGTTATGAAGGAAAATATACAGGTAAGTCAGTATTCAGCAGTGTGAGAAAAGAATGAAGATCAATAAATCCCCTTGTATCAATGTTTGGGTATATAAGGGAAATGTGCTTCAGAGTGACAAAGGCTCTCCAGGGTGCAATTGTGCAGCCCTTTATTGAAGAGGTTCCCCAGTATGTATTAAGAGCTCTAGATCAGTTTAGTACTCTGGGTATGGTATTACACCACTAAATTGCACTGCTTCCTCTCAAAAGTCTTAAAAGTAAAAAAAAACATTTTCTAATTTTCCTACTTATTGGCAAACACCACTTTAGATTATGAAAAGTGAAAAGAACTTGACATAACTATTTTACCTGCTACTGCTTGTTGATTTTGCTTATTTCTCAGTGGTCACTGAAAATAAACTAGTCATTTTCACTTACACTCAATTTTAGTCATTTTCACTTTCAAGTTTTCATGACTTCATTTAATGTTGTGATGTTTGATTTACAAATAGAAAAGAGGAATGTATGGTTAAGAAAACTCTTCTCACTGGAATTAAAAAATAGCCATGGTAACATTTCCATGGGTTTTAGATTTTGTAAATAATAGTTTTTACAAAACCTTAAATTCTGGATAAAAATTTGACATGACACTATCCATTTAATAATATTTAGCACATACATCGCCTACCATATCTTCAAAGCACTGTGCAAACCCTGAGAAGTGTTCACATCATTCTTGTGAGTGAGTGAATAATACTGGCTCTGATCCAGCACTCCCTGAAGTCAGTGGAATGACTCACAGTGACTTTGGCTACAGAGCTGGACGGGAAATGGTCTCTTCATCTTGTGAGTTTAAGATTTTGAAATTTCTTCTCAAGCCAGACCAAGACGAGAACTTGAAATCTCAAAAATGTTTGTGAACTGATAATATAAAAAAACTTTGATTGGGTCAATCGAAACATTGTGTTTCAATAATTTCAAAACATTTCTGATTTTACTCTTTACATTTTTAAACCTTTTTGAAATATAAATAAGTGAAAATTTCAAAATGAAAAGTTCCAAAATAGGAAAATATTTTTTTCCATTTTTTTTCAAAGGGGAAGATTCATCCATGAACACTTTCAGTTTTGATGAAGTAGTGTTTTCCAGCAAAAAACATTTTGTCAGAAAATACCCAATGAGCTCTACTCAACAGGAGACAGATCAGGCCCATTCTCCCCATTGTGTGGGCTGCAGCCGCCCCCAGTGAGGTGGAAGAGCAACCCCTTCACAGGAAGACAGTCCCATGGATCCCCAGCAAGTGGTGCCATGAGGCTCTTGCCCCCACCACAAGGACCCAGTTGGCGGGAAGGACCCTAATCTTCTAAGGAGAGGTAAGAATAAGCAGGGAGGCCCTGATCCCGCTGTGATGGGTTGGATCACAGAAACCCCCTTGGGGCTGCCAACTGATGTGTCAAGACTACTTCTGCCCCTGCTTTCCCTGCCAGCTTGGGACTCCAGCACCCTCTGCTCCAACACAGACCCAGGGTCTGAACCAGATGCCCCAAAGCTGCAGATTTAACTGAAAGCAACTTAGGAAGTGTTCCTGTCTTTTACACTTAGATGCCCAACTCCCAATGGGGTCCAAACCCCAAATAAATCCATTTTACCCCATATAAAGCTTATACAGAGTAAACTCATAAATTGTTCACCCTCCATAACACTGACGGCGAGATATGTACAGCTGTCTACCCCTCCCCCTCCTGCTCCCAGGTATTAATACATACTCTGGGTTAATTAATAAGTAAAAAGTGATTTTATTAAATACAGAAAGTAGGATTTAAGTGGTTCCAAGTAGTAACAGGCAGAACAAAGTGAATTACCAAGCAAAATAAAATAAAACATGCAAGTCTAAGTCTAGTACAGTAATAAAACTGAATACAAATAAAATCTGACCCTCAGATGTTTCAATAAGTTTCTTTCACACACTGGACACCTTCCTGGTCTGGGCACAATCCTTCCCCTGGTACAGCCCTTGTTCCATCTCAGGTGGTAGCTAGGGGATTTCTCATGATGGCTGCCCCCGTTGTTCTGTTCCAGCCACTTATATATCTTTTGCATAAGGCAAGAATCCTTTGTCCCTCTGGGTTCCCACCCCGCTTCTCAATGGAAAAGCACTAGGTTAAAGATGGATTCCAGTTCACGTAACATGATCACATGTCACTGTAAGACTTCATTACCCACTTGCCAGCCCACAGGTATACAGGAAGACTTACAAGTAAAACAGAGCCATCTACAGGTAATTGTCCTGGTTAATGGGAGACATTAAGATTCCAAACCACCCATTAATGGTCCACACTTTGCATAACTACAATAGGACCTCAGAGTTATATTTCTAGTGTGACAAAGTTCTGTCCTTGCCTCTGTGGGTCCTGCATTTCCTGGCAGATTTCACTAGCCTCAGAGGCTCACCGTGACCCTCTACATAACCTTTCTCTCTCTAGAGACAAGGGTCACAGATTATTGAGCCATTTTCATCATAAGCCAGCGAGGGAGGTGAGGAGAAGCTATCCTTCCTTGCAAAGTCTCTGTTGTCTCCCAGTCTCAGTGATTAATCAGGGAGCAAATGGGGAGGGGGGGGAAGCCCAGGCCCACCCTCTACTCTGGGCTCCAGCCCAGGGACCCTAATAGTTTCAGCTATAGTAGCTGACTTTTTAGAAACATGACATGTACAATTCCCTGGGCTACTTCCCCCACAGCAGCCCTCACTTCCTCAAGCTCCACTTCACCCTTACCTCAGGGCCTCCTTCCTTGTGCCTAATATGGTGTGTACTACTCAGCCTCTCCAACAGCACAATTTCCTCCCACAAGCTCCTGACATGCACACCCACCTGACTGGCTGGGAGGCTTTTAACTACTTTCAGCCAGCCCTTGATTGGCTTCAGGTGTCCCAATCAATCTAGCCTTCTCCCTGCCTTCTGGAAAGTTCTTAATTGGCCCCAGGTGTCTTAATTGACCTGGAGCAGCTGCCATTTCACTTATCCTGGTACCAGGGATTTGTTTAGCCTGGGGCTAATATAGCTGTCTCCCACTACTTTTCCATAGCCATCTGTTCTTGCCCTGTCACACTAGTTTCAGATATAAGAGTGATACATTTATCCAAATAGGATGACCACACTTAGTAGATTATAAGCTTTGTAATGATACCTTACAAGAGACCTTTTGCGTGAAGCATATTCCAGTTACATTATATTCACACTCATTAGCATATTTTTATAAAATCATATAGAGTGCAATGTTACACCGCCTAAGCACCTTGCGGGAGAAAGAAGAACCTATCTCAATGGGGGAAGGACTGGGAAGGAACCACAAGAGGACAGGGAGAAAGTGAGGTCATATTGGCCCCTGTCACCATCCTCAGCAAGAGGATGGCCCTCAATGGGAGTTGTGTCTGCCTTTCTGTGGCAAGAACTGGCCTCAGTATTTCATAAAATGCCAAGCTGCACCTCATATGCCATTCTCCCACATTTGCACACAAGGGAAACCATGCTCCTGCACAAATGTATAGTAAAAACATTTACTGAAGTGCTCTCTCTCTCAGTCCACACCACCTACGTTGGTACATTATCATCATAAAAGCAACACACCTATGACAAGCATTTCAACGGTTACAACACAAGATGAGCAACCCTCAGACAATAAGAAAAAAGGTACCGTGAAGTTACAATATATAAAACAATTACAATGAGAATTCTTTTTGAAGAAATATCAAAGAAAAGAAATGAACCAGCCAAGACTTGCAAGATGCTCTATTGATAGGTTGTCCTTTTTGGGGTGAGCCATTGTGTGCTCCCATAAGCTGATTTCCTTCCTGCCCAGTGCACAATATTAGATTTGACATTTTGTACTGGAAATTTGGTAACATACAGAGAGAGAGAAAAGCATGATGAAAGGGTAATGCTCAATTTGATTATGCTTATCTACAGACACTCTCTGAAACATCCATGTTGTAGCAGGCACATAACACCGTTTATAAAAGGGTTGAAAAGAACTGGTTTTATAGCAGATAGAATACTGCTTAATTATACACTGCACCTTCACGCACACAGAAGGCTGGGTTACAGGCTTCAGTTCAGCAGTGCACTTAAGCATGGGCTTAAGTCCATTAAGTGCATGAGACATAAGCAGGTATTTAAATACGTTACTAAATTGAAGCCAGAGTCTCCTAATTATAGGGGCCATTCCACAGCCAGGGACTGCCACGCCTCCTCCCACACCTGACATACCTCCAAGAAGGGGAAGGGTATCAGCTTTATGCACCCTAGCTATCCCCCACACTGAGAGAAACCCCAGCTGTCCTATTAAAAGCAGCATTATTGGAGGCCAAGTTCTGGGCCATTATGTGCAATGGAGTGAACACAGCCCTTAATGATTAACACAGTTTGCTATATATTCACACACAAACAGAATGACGGCATGGTATATATATATTTTGAGATGAGATGTCAGGCCAAACTTGTCACATTTACTATTTGTATGGTACATGAGTAATGTATCTGATGAAATCTGTGACAAATGCATATACAGGTAATTTGTTTTTCTGTATATGCAGCATGTTCCAAAATCCTGAGATTATCTCCCTCCTCCCCCGCCATAAATGTAAGACAGCGAACAACTCTACATTGTTTTACTAGAAGTAAAATCAATTTGTTATGCAAATACTTTACAACAGTTACAGCAATGAACAACACTGAATTCTTTTTTCTCAAGCTAACAAGCAAAAATGTGTTGCAAATGTGAAGGAATTTGGTAATGATGGAGATTTTGCTAATTATGAGACCAGTCCTGCCAATTTTTACACATATGAGGAGCTCTACTGAAGTCACTGGGACTGTTCACAAGAGTAAGGGTTACCGCATGAAGGAGGATTGGGCCCTAGATTCTTTGCAAGTGACATAGAATGTAATGGGCAACATTTTACTGACTTGCTTCGGCTGCTATTGTAAAAATACTGTGCATAAACATCTGTTTTCTGAGGAAGCAAAGTAACTGACCTGCTGCTGAACTCTTAGATGTGTCTAGTCTGAAGGGATCACGAAGATGACCCAGAAAAAAATTGGAAATAGCGTGCATTAGTAGTCACTATAGAATAAAATGGATGTACATGAAAATCCCATATTGTTACACTGTTTCCATGCTTCTTTGCAGTAGATTTGGTGGGAAATCCTCCAAATTGTATTGGTATTTGCTATACAACAGAGTGTAATCTATTAATTAACAAATCTACAAAGGCTATATTAAAACTCTACATACAAGGAAATAGTGAGAGAACAATGTTTGAAATACCACAGCTAAACTGTAAGGCTCAAGTAGTCTGTGCTTTAATAATGTTGCACCATTTGTCAAACTGCTTCTCTGCTATCAAATTAGGAAAATGGCTGATTCTTGAAGATATTTGAAGTAGCTTCTCATGGGCCAATACAAAGAGCTAACCAATTAACTTTAGGTTGTTTATTAGTTTGGTTTGGTTTTAATCTTCTTAATGTTTCCCAGTGAAGTGAATTTAGTGGTGAGCCTATCCAATGACTAGGACTGGTGAGCACAGTCCACCAAAGTAATGGAAGGCCCACCCCCGCAGTGAGGGAAGGGCCACTGAACCCTGCTATAAATTGGGATTTACAATCCCAGAGAGTGGAGGCCCTATTTATCCACAGACAAGGCATAGTACAGGCAACTGTGTGCAAATTCTCTCACCAATAGCTTCAACTTTAATGCGGTGAAGGGAAGAGAGTAGTTTAGTCCTCTTGCTGCTTTACTTTGAAATCTCCCCACTGAGAACAGCGATAAAGATACTACAGTGCCAACTGTGATGTGAACCCCCAACCCCAAATCTGAGAGCACCAATCCTTTCTCTCAAGCCACTACACAGGCGAGGATGGTAATCATTTTTAGTCACTGCCAACTAGTGGATCCAAACCAGGCACATCCCTTTCTCCAAACCAGTCTCCCAAAATTACATGAATTGGACTAGTTTTACATCTCCCAATTATTAATGGTTTTCAGACATGAGAATTTGGCCTGATAACCTAGTATTATACTTTAAATACAGGGAGGATCTTCAGCCCTTGGATACATGGACGATACTCACATCAATGAGAATTATGCCCCTGTATTCAAGGGCAACATTTGGCCAAGGGTAACTAACTTTTAAACTCTGAGGATATACAACACTCCATAAGGAGAATATTTTACCTATAATGATACAAAGATACCGAGATTCATACTCAACCCATTACAGGAGAAGTGGCTTCAATGTCTGTTAAACTGGTCAATGAAATCTTTCCTACCTTTGTGCTGAATGTGCTTGGCTCCTTTGTCCAGCTTGAAGTCCAGATATAATGTTGGTGTGCGAGTATAAACCTTTGACTAGGGAAGAAGTAGGGAGAAAAAGGTCACTTCTATAAATGTACCTTTATATCATACAATGATTTTCACATAATAAATAGCATGTCGTCAAATGAATAACTGAGTTTGTTGTTATTTAAAAAAACAAAAAAATTGAGTTACACACTCCATACAGTATTTGAAGATCATTTCAGCACTACAATTATTTAACTGTATTTTGTAGCATCTTTCATATGAAGCATTTTCCAAAATACTTTTCACACTTAAATAGTTCCACGACAAAGTTAAATAATAAATACATTACAGAAAAATGAGAGAGCTCAAGAGGTAAAGACAAAGGGGAAAAGCTGTATTTCCAGCTGAGATATGAAATGTTTGAAAGTGTGAATGAGGTGATGAGTTACAGACAGGCTCTTCCATATAGCAAGACCTGCAGAAAAATGGCTCTTACACCCAAAAACGGTGAGATTGCTTGGAGGGAATGAGACTGGGTGCTAACAGAACAGGGGGAGTGAGAAGTAGCATAAAGTCAAATTCTCATGGGAAAGGCTTATACGGTTTTGAACTGGGTCCAGAGATGAATAGTGGTAAAGGCATTTGAGGATAAGATATTCTTTGTACGTGCAAGAAGGCAAGCAACAGCACTGTACATATGAAGTCTGCTTCCCCAAGTTCTAGTTATTCAATGCTGAAGGTTGTTGCAGTACTCAAGTGGAGATGAAGTGGAAGATGAAGATTTCTATAGCAATGGAGTCAAGGTAGGAGTTTCCACTGTCATAGCTTCACAAAAATACAAGATCAAGGAGAAAAGTTCAGAGTTAACCATTATGCCAAGGTTACAAAGTTACCAACTGAGAGGTTGGAGTTGAGGAGGAACAGTTTTTGATTAATATTTAAAATGTTCCCTACATCTGCTTGTTTCAAGGAAGCCATTATTCCTTTGGGAATATACACTGTATACTCATGGGAAGTGTCCAGCCCATCCAATAAAAGAAATTGTGTGAAGAGTAGCCTTTTCTCTTTTTGGTATGATAGTCACAGTACAAGTCTTTAGAAAAACAGGGTATGGGCTAAGCAGAAGTGAAATGCATAGATGTGTAGAGACATGCCCGACTTTCAGCTAACCAAAAGCTGGATAAATAGGTTTATATACATGCATTCTTATCGTTTACACAATATTGAAGAAAATCAAGATTTTTTTAAAAAAATCTAGGTGTTTTTTAAGCACCAGCATAACCCCCACCTCCATCAACAATATTACATTTGGCCTTTGGAGACTACAGGCAAACATGCGTGCATACCCATATTGGCTATCAACTGTCTAACAATCTGAAAGATGCCAGTGTTCTAATGATTATGTTTCCTTGTTTTGTACAGAAACGCTCCTCAGAGAAGTCAGCAACAACAATGAAATCTCACGCATGCAACAGATGTTAATAGAACAGAAGCAAATAAAACTAATAAATATATCCAACAGGACTATTACTGCAATAAAATACTTTTTCCAGTCGGGGGGAGGTTACTTGGCCTATCCTTATGTAACCCTTCTGCCAGGCCAAGTTGATAGCAGCAAGGGCCGGGTTCAGTACACAGGGGTTCCCTCTCATCAAAGCAAATGCAAAACTGGCTCGAGCCCCCACCCAGTGACCTGGGAAAATCTTACACACCCCCTGGGCGCCTCAAAGAGGCAATACTTCCCCTCTCGCAAGCACAGAGCCTCAGTGTAGTAGAGAATCTTTAATAACATGAGGTAAACGACATCAGCATTAAATTGGGGAAACACCACAACTAGTGTTCATTAACCAAACCATGAGCAAAGACCCACCCCAGAAAATTGGGCCACATCCTTTCCCTCGGGTTCTTGAATCCCAGAACCCAAAGGTCTCTTGAGTCCAACAATCCACAAATCACCCAAAGTCCAAAAAGTCCAGCCCCAGAGTTCAAAAGTTCATCTGCATAGTGTTACTCCCCAGTCTGGCTAAAATGTGCCTGTGTGTGGGGGAAAGAGGTAAGGGGCACCTTACGTGTCCTGAAGCTGACTGCCCCACAGGGCTCTGCTCTGCTACGCTGTCTCACGAACAGCTCTGCTCAGCTCGCCATCTCACGAACACACCGCTGTCTCACGACCGGCTCCGCTCTGCACAGCTCGCTGTCTCACGAACAGCTCTGCTCACCTCGCCATCTCACGAACACTCCGCCAGCCTATCCACGAACAGCACCGCTGCACTCTAGATCTTCCGGCTCCCCACTACTTGACACAGTGCTCAGTGATTTCAGCTCATAGTAGTGGGAGCCTTAGTGCTGGTGCACCATAAGGCCAAAGTGAATGCAGCACAGTACCTGTAGCAAGACTCTTAATAGACCCAAAATTAGCTCTGACATTCCACAGTGGAGAGAGACAGAGGTGCAATTGGTGCTTCAGGCCCTCACAAAGGGACCCACACCACCAGGTACTAATACCTGTCTCAAGTCTCTCTCAATTCACAGAGTTTTGGAACCCTTGCCTAGCGAGTGCTGCTCAGTTGATGGTGAGTCCCTCCATCATAACAAAAGGCCAAGTACAGTTCCAAGCACAGTTCCCATAATCAGGGTAATAACAATTTATTCTTCCCGCCCCAATAACAGAGACACTGGGGATCCCACAACAGCCCAAACTTATTTGGAAGTTTTTCTAATTAAGAGGCACTTCCAGATTTGCATGAAAAAGGCCCCAAAAAGAAAATCCTCCAATATGTACAGCTTTCCTTCCTAGGAGACAAGTGATAAAGCTATCTCAGAACCTTCTAAGGTATTATATAATTATTAAGATGTTCTTAGATCTTATATAAACAACTGGATGACAAACATACAGGAGCAACTGATAAGTTCATTATTGTTATATAAAGTTGTTTAGCTGGAATAATTTGGTTAAGCTGTCAGAATGTATCTAGGAAAAGGCAGTCCATTCCAAAATGCTGACAGCCATTTTCTCCTGATTTTTCAGTCACCTCCCAGTGGAGTGTTGCTAGATTTGATAGCTTTGCAGTCTTGGCAGAATGTTTCCCTCAAAATAGTTAACAATGCAGGACCCATTCCTGGAAACATTTACTGCTAAGCTAGTGTCCTTTTAGAAAAGTGCTGTTGAATTTAATAGAAAAAAACCCCTTGCTACAGGGATTTGAATCATCCTATCGAATTTAATAAAGAAATCTATCGCTGCTATAGAATTCTATACATTTAAAAAAATCTAGAAACACTATCATTCTCAAGTAAATTCTATAGTTAGAGTAGTTTTTATTGGACTCCATTAGATTTCTATATAAATTCATTGGTTTCATCGCTTCAAAATTTTATAAGACATTTTCAGAAGGATGCTCAGTGTCATTAGTCCTACAGATGTTGATGGGCATTATAAAATTTTACCATGAAGTGTGAAGAGTTGAGTTTGCTGACACAATGCTGACCACAGCTGACTGGCCAATATAAACTAGAGCAAATTGTGTTCAGCATAACATCAGCTAACAAATTAACTAAGAGTTGACACAAGTTTGAACATGATTTTCAATCATCTACACTGATTGACAGTCAGTATTGCAGCAGCCAATTTAAGATTCATGTTTGACCACAAAAAATTCTGAAATGTAGATATACCATATGGAACTACTGTGGCAATGAGCACTACACTTGACAGTAAATGTTTGCAGGAGATTATCCCTGGAACAGGGACTATGTCTTCTTCTGTCTTCACAGGACAGAACACGCTGTAAGGAATCTGTGAACGAACAATGATAGCGAAATCTGAAGGCAGGGTGCAATAGACAGTTTTTACACAGCCCTGCCATGACGCATCTAGGTCGCTGAATAACAACAATGTTGCCATTTTTACAAAATATTTTTCCAACTACAGTAGTGTTCATTTTACTCAAAATGCAGAATACTAAAAATTTTGCATTTTATGACGTGATTTTCTGCAGAAATTGCCTTTTATGCACACTAACAAGGACTCAGATTGGAACAAAACAAATGGAGTTTGTAATGAACAACAATGGCCTCTAAAGTTATTGATAACAGATTTAGTACCATCAGCGTGCTATAAACAGTTCCTAAGTAGTGGGTGAGTTTTGTCTCATTGTTTACACATACACAAAGTAACATTTTCAAGATGATTTCAGTGGCCTTTGAGCTCTAGTTTGAAAAGGGTAATTTTATTGTTATGTTGGAACAGGGAGGATGTTGACATTAAGCATTCTCTCTTCCTTTAATCCATCCTAGGGGGAGAGAGGAGGATTTGTAAACAGGAGGCTTTTTCTTTTGTTTACCTAAAGCAAGACCAAGCAGAGCCTCCCACTAGCAATGATCACTTTCACCTTCATTGTAATGAACACAATGGGCCCAGTCTTTTGGCTTTGAAATTGCATCAGGGATCTCAATGCAGCCTCTTCCATCTTGTCTTTTAAGCAGCTTCTGAGAACCCTTTAAAGAAATATTCCCATTTATGCCGTTAGCCCATGAGCACCTTAGAGCAGTGATGACGTTCCTTGTATGGCACGCTGACCAGTTGTAAAATACTGTGCACACTTTACAGTCCTACATAAATGGATAATAAACAAGTTGTCTCATTGCAGGTGCAAAGCACAATGAAGGAGATCACAGCTGTACATGAATACATACACTCAGTGCTTAAACTTAAATAAATCAACAATAGAGGAAAGGGTTAGGAACTATTAGAAAAATCTGGGATGGAGAAGAATTAAAAGAGGGAGTTGGAATTTTACAGAGATTTTATATTGTTCACGACAAAATCATTTACTGTTTTCTGTAGGAGATTGCTGACAAAGTAATACAGCCTTATCCATCACATCCAAAATATAACAGACATGCTTCTGGATATTATTTCCTGCACATGTACACTAGACTGGTTTAAACTATCTGCATCTTTGTGGGTTAACTCATATTGTTAAATACCCAATACCCAAAGGGCTTTGTTTTATCTATGGATTAATGAACTGCAAAACCATCCTTTAAAAATAAAATCTGCTTCTAAAGTCACAGCACAAAAAAGGCCACAGAATTAGTAAATTTGCCTCCTTTTATTCTTCTGTAAAGGCACAAATATTATTAGCCATGTTACATTACTCTTCTGTGTCTTCAAATTGCAGCTAGGCTTTAACCTTACAGGCCAACTTCATACAAGAGCAAGTTTCCATAGACATGGGCCAGATCATTTCCCACTGTGGAAAAGCCCACTAACAGGTAAACTCCTGAAGAGGCCTCCAGATCATTTCCTCAGGGATGGGGAAAAGGTGTGGAGCTCTCATCTCTAAACAAAAGGCAGGGGGTTGGCCTAGAGAGTGTCTGGATCTCAGGGGATCTGCCTATGTAATCAAAGGACAGAGCTATCCATGCAGGGACCTTGTGCTTCTGAAGTCACTCACCATGGTGGAGCTGTGCTGACAGGGCTTTCCCTGTTTACAGCTGCCTTGGGAGCCCTTCCCTAAAGGAAGGTTCCACAGAGTGGAAAGGCTCCATACAAAAAGCTAATTCAGCCTCAGAATTCATTTGACTGTGGATTTCCTAGTGGTTCCCATGGGAAATAGGGAGAGATGATGCAAACAGTAAACCCAATTCCACCCTCCCCTTCCAGTCTCTCTCTGCTCATGAACCATTAACGCCACAGAGAGCTCTTCACAGGGCTTCGGGACAGAATATGTTGCCATGGAGTTGACATTTCCCCCTTCCACATACCCAAGGGACCAGTCTAGCTGTAAGTTATGCACATCCTGAAGATGATTTATAAAGGACCTTTAACTATGCAGTGCTACCAGACATGTAAAAATATCTCCACCAGTCCCTAAGTGCCTAAGATATATAATCATAAAGCCAAATCCTGTAGTCTTTGCTCATTTTCTTGTAATCCTTGCTCTTCTGGCTTCAGTGGAAAATTCCCTGACCAAGCAGTGAGTAAGAAGTTCAGGCCTTTAGTTAGCAGTGGCTCATTCTAATCATATGCAGATTCTCCATATTAAACCCAAAAAACAAAAAACCACAGTGTCATTAATCAATACTTACACATTTCCTTTTAAAACCAAGGATTACCCACACTGCATACCCTTCAAAGACTTCCCATTCACAAGTCTGTAATTTTTATCACTCTGAACATTCTTTCCTTCCTTCCTCAGGCTTTATTTGTAAACGTTTTCTTAATTATGAGACGAAATCATTGCCACATGTAAGCTGTATAGCCTAATGAAATCATGGCTGCACCAATGAGGCAAAACTGCATTTTCTAATGCAAGCATGACAGACAAAAGTACACTAAGTCATCCATCAATTTGCTTTCTACATATCAGAGCTGATTTACTGAATCTTTTTAATGGTGGCACTTTATTGCCATACTCAGACAAAACAAATAAAATACGATGAAATGAAGTGGAGGTTACATACCAACAAAGTTATAAATTCTATCAACATGTGGGTTCAAATGCTTCCATAAATATTTTATAGTATCATTTTAAAAGATATTTTTGTTTTAATGTTTTTCAGAGGACACACTTTTTTAATTCACTATGGTGCATTTCCAATTGTGATTCAATTTTTGATCAGATTACAATTTGTAACTGAGGTATGAAAATCCCACATCTTGAGATCTCATAATTAGTGGTCCTATCTGCTCTTTTCTCCTAAAATAGTTGTTTCCTGTCAGATGAATGAAGAAATCACATAGATTCCGTTTGCATTTGTGATTAGATGCATACTGATGACATGCCATCAGGATATTAGAATCGGAGCTGCGCACAATTCATGGAACATTATGAATGGTATGAGCAAATAGTGACTTTTGTGGGGGCTCTGCCCAGAGTCCCTCAATTTTTCCTCCTCTTCAAGGCTCTGCATTAGAGTGACATGTCCTTCTGACCAGTGACAGATGGGTCTCATCCAGAGCCAGTCAATGCTGCTTCTTGGGTGGTTACTGTTATATAACTATCCTACATGCTAACATTCATCTACATATATCTTTTAGGGATGCTGCACATTATTGTAACCATCATTTTCCCTACCCATAATCCCCCTGTTGTCTGTTTCCAATTTTGTAGCTTTATACCTAAATGCAGGCCTTGATATGGCAATTGAATCTGAGTGGACAGACCTTCGCATCTGTTGTAGAGCCCCTTTTAATTCAACAAGGGTCCACTGAACAGATCCAAATGCAGGATTGAGGCCCCAGGTTGTAAACTCTTCTGGGCAGCAGCCACATTTTTTATTTCTGTAAAGCTCCTGGTGCATCTTGGACAACTACATATACAGATAATAAATTATTCAGTAAAGAAAAAATATTCATCAGGGAGAGCACATGAGGTAGGTAGTGCAATAGACATGGTGAGGGAAGAAAAAAAAAATCTATTTGGTTTATAACAGATGATAACAACCTCAGAGTCAATCATTTCCTGGCAGTTAGTTACCAGATGGGTGAAAGGCCTCCTCCAGATGGTCACTAGCTGCCAGGAAATACCCCACCCATCAGTCATTATTGGTTAAAACAATTAGGATACTGATCTACATTAGTCATATTCCCATCATATTACTATGAACTGAGGGTACAAATGCAATGGAAAAGCTTAGTCTGAAAAGGGAATACAACAACAAATGTGAAAACAGGAATGGAACGGAAATAGATCTGTGTTTCACTTGTTGCACAGAGCTGTACTATTGTCACAACCAGATGAATGTAATGCTCATGGAAAGTGTTGAACTAACAGCCAGCAATGTAAGGTTCCCCACACTAATCCATTTATGTGCCTCCATGCTTTCCTGAGGGGACCACCTGAAGGGGTGAGAGGTTAGTCTCCATGCCAAATCAATTCCTGCCTTCCCTGCTGAGACTGCTAACAAAGAATGTGATTGTTGTGATTAGGTTACCTGACCCATATTAAAAGGACTAAGAGTAAATTCCAAGACATCAAAGCACAACAGTTTAGTTTTCATTCTCCACGGCTTGTTAAAAAACTCATTTAGAAGCTAATTTTTTTTCATCTCCAAGCAATAATGAATGAATGAACATGAATATCTGAAGCAGTTTGGACCACAGATTCAGGCTGCACATACATGTAATATTTCTGTATGCAATGTTAATAGTACCAACAGAGAAATCAAAGACACAAACAAAAGCTTTTACTTCAACTGTTTGCTTTGTAATCAAATGTTGTTAATAAAGACTAAATAACTATTTCATAAATAATGAGAGTCCAAGTTATCAGAGAACCTCAGGAGTTACAGTTTAGGTCATTCAAGTCCATTATCATACTTATCCTTTATCTTTCAAAGTATATGAACAAAGGGATATTCAATTAAAGTGAAAGGTGAAGAGTTTAAAACTGGTAAGAGGAAACAATTTAAGAAAATGACAATTAACCTCTTGAATCTACAGTTACAAGATATCATTGAGGCCAAGGACAACGAAATAAAAAAAGGGGAGGGAGAGACCTAGAAATTAATATGAATAGTGAGCACATCCAGAATTTCTAGACTGAATTTTTAAAATAAGGGATATAAACTCTACTGATCCTGGGCATAAACCAACCATCCACTGACAGGGCTAGGAAGGAACTTCTCACCACCATTAGATCGGGACTTCTGCAACATGTTCTGCAGGGGGAAAACCTTAAACCCAAGTTTCTGAAAGCTGAAGCTACTGCAGAATGCTACACTTTGCCTGCTGCTAAGTGGAGTATCTTGCTCTGTGAACAGGATACTGGTGTTTCATGACCTGCATTGGCTGTCTGTTGAAATTTAAGGGGTTGACACTGGCCTAGGATTTACCTACTTTGGAGATCACCTTTTTCCCCCATGCAATCCTGTCACAGTTGCAATTATCAGAGGGACTGAAACTAATGATCATTAAGTTTGTAAGAGAGAGAGGTGCTGGCAGGGCATGCTCAGTGACTACCACACCGATGAAGTGAGCTGTAGCTCATGAAAGCTTATGCTCAAAGAAATTTGTTAGTCTCTAAGGTGCCACAAGTACTCCTGTTCTTTTTCTGGATACAGACTAACACGGCTGCTACCCTGATACCACCTAACTGTAGAACTCTCTCTCCCTTAACCTCCTGTCCAAAATATCCCAAATCTGGTTACCAACAGGGCATGCTGCAAAGACATTTGGGGAGGGCTGAACGGAGTGGGGCAGAAGAAAATTTTGGGAAAAAGAGATAAGGATTTTTGTTATTTTTCTCTGCAGAAGGGCAGGATTTTGTGGCATGCTGCCATTTATCTATTGTGATTTTTATTGTGATAAATTAACTCCCAGAAAATATGAGAAAAAGTTAACACCCAGGGATAAGTATCCTTTTATATATAAATTCAAAATAAATAAAATTAATAAAATGAAAGGAAGGGATGAAATTAATAACTCAAAAATTGCTAAGATCCTGAGCTCCTCTTTAAAAGTTGGACTTCTGCAAGAAAAACAAAGAAAAGAGATTTGAATAATCAATAAGTAAAAAGACCCTGTAAAATAATGATTTATATAAAACAGGCCCAGGATCCTTTGAAAATTGTGAACATGTATAAGTCAATAAAAATGGAATATATTCATTTTAGGCCATTAGGGAATTAGCTAACTCTTGAAGACAATTCAAAATGTATAGCAGAAAACAATTATGCATGGGAAGGGAGATGGACTGGATATCATATAAGCCTTTTCCAGTCTCCCCCAGGCAATGTGACCACTGCAATCACAATATGCTGGTGCTCCTGCATCTTATATTATACTAACATAACATGTAATTCTGATTCAATTTTTCACAACAAAATTGAATTTAATAACTTAAGTCGCCATCTATAAAATGGGACAGGAAGGAGTTGGATGACATACCAGAAACACAATTAAACAGGAACAATAAGAAGATGCAATAAAGTTTTAAATGTATGCACTGTACATTAGTATGTGAATATCAAAATTGCTACAAATAGCCTGAACCCAGAAAGGAGTTCTCAATATCATATACATAGTGAAATATAGCTCCTAGCTATCCCATGTGTTTTTTCCTGTAACTTATTTCCTGTGGTAGTGTATATTCTCTCTTCTCCATCTCCCTCTCTATAACCTTGGACTAACAATCCACCAGTTTAATCACAGAATTTGAAATCTTCAAAATGGAATTTGATTCCTTCATGTGTGAAGTAATCTGATGAGGTTCAATAAGGATAAGTGCAGGGTCCTGCACTTAGGACGGAAGAACCCAATGCACAGCTATAGACTAGGGACCGAATGGCTAGGCAGCAGTTCTGCGGAAAAGGACCTAGGGGTGACAGTGGACGAGAAGCTGGATATGAGTCAGCAGTGTGCCCTTGTTGCCAAGAAGGCCAATGGCATTTTGGGATGTATAAGTAGGGGCATAGCGAGCAAATCGAAGTACGTGATCGTCCCCCTCTCTTCGAGATTGGTGAGGCCTCATCTGGAGTACTGTGTCCAGTTTTGGGCCCCACACTACAAGAAGGATGTGGAAAAATTGGAAAGAGTCCAGTGAAGGGCAACAAAAATTATTAGGGGTCTGGAACACATGAGTTATGAGGAGAGGCTGAGGGAACTGGGATTGTTTAGTCTGCAAAAGAGAAGAATGAGGGGGGATTTGATAACTGCTTTCAACTACCTGAGAGGTAGTTCCAGACAGGATGGTTCTAAACTATTCTCAGTGGTAGAAGAGGACAGGACAAGGAGTAATGGTCTCAAGTTGCAGTGGGGGAGGTTTAGGTTGGATATTAGGAAAAACTTTTTCACTAGGAGGGTGGTGAAACACTGGAATGCGTTGCCTAGGGAGGTGGTGGAATCTCCTTCCTTAGAAGTTTTTAAGGTCAGGCTTGACAAAGCCCTGGTTGGGATGATTTAATTGGGGATTGGTCCTGCTTTTGAGCAGGGGGTTGGACTAGATGACCTCCTGAGGTCCCTTCCAACCCTGATATTCTATGAACCTATGATTCTATGATTCTATGAAGTTGTGACTGAACTCCTTGGGGGAGAATTGTATGTCCCCTGTTCTGTCTGACCTGCATTCTGCCATATATTTCATGGTTTTGGCAGTTTCGGATGATGACCTAGCACATGCTGTTCATTTTAAGCACACTTTCACAGCAGATTTCACAAAATGCAAAGAAGGTACCAACGTGAGATTACTAAAGATAGCTACAGCACTGGATCCAAGGTTTAAGAATCTGAAATGCCTTCCAAAATCTGAGAGAAATGAGGTGTGGAGCATGCATTCAGAAGTCTTAAAAGAGCAACACTCTGATGCAGAAACTACAGAACCCGAACGACCAAAAAGGAAAATCAACCTTCTGATGGTGGCATCTGACTCAGTTAATGAAAATGAACATACATTGGTGTGTACTGTTTTGGATTGTTATCGAGCAGAACCTGTCATCAGCATGGACACATGTCCCCTGGAATGGCGGTTGAAGAATGAAGGAACATATGAATCTTTAGCGCGTCTGGCACTTAAATATCTTGTGACGCCGGCTACAACAGTGCCATGAGAATGCCTGTTCTCACTTTCTGGTGACATTGTAAACAAGAAGTGGGCAGCATTATCTCCTACAAATGTAAACAAACTTGTTTGTCTGAGCGATTGGCTGAACAAGAAGTAGGACTGAGTGGACTTGCAAATTCTAAAAATTTACATTGTTTTATTTTTGAATGCATACATAATTGTACATAATTCTACATTTGTAAGTTCAACTTTAATGATAAAGAGATTGCACTACAGTACTTGTATTAGGTGAATTAAAAATACTATTTCTTTTGTTTCTTTACAGTGCAAATACTTGTAATCAAATAAATATAAAGTGAGCACTGTACACTTTGTATTCTGTGTTGTAACTGAAATCAATATATTTGAAAATGTAGAAAACATCCAAAAATATTTGAATACATAGTATTCTATTATTGTTTAACAGTGCGATTAATCTCAATTAATTTTTTTAATCACTTGACAGCCCTAATTTGGACATATCACCACCAATTTACAGAAGCTCGGGATCCAGCCACAAAAATCCAAGCTGTCACATTGTGATGAGTATGTAATCTGAAACATGGAAATCAAAGAAAAACAAAGTATAATTTTGTGATGTTCTATATCTTGAGGGCACACCCGGTAGCCCCCATATTCCTCATCTGTATATAATTGTGATCTTACATATAAAGCATGTCTTATAAGGTACCGGGAAAAGGTTCCAATCTCCTGAAAGTCATTGCTCTATCCATATATGTATATCATTAATGCATCTGAAGTTATGAGAATTGTGTTGTATGGTTGTCACTAAAACATGCTGTCAACTGGAGAATCAGCCAGATATTAGCTCCCCAGAGGCAACAGCAAGGAAAGTAACCAAAGCCCGGGCGAGGTGTCAAACAACCCATCAACAGCCATTGTCCAACAAGGGAGCTACAATTCAATGACTCACCTACATGAGGCCACACCAGGGGGATTGATCAACTTTGCCTGGAGACTCAGAAATGCCCCCCAGACATGCCTGGACTTGTGTTCTACAAGCACATGGACTGAAAGAATAAAACTGAACACAGGGGGCCCAGGCTTGGCTTTCTCCTGCTCCCACCTACACTGCCAGCAACCAAGACACTGAAAAGACAAGACTCCAACAGAGGAGATTGGCCCAGGTTTAAGGAACAATCCTGTATATTAAAGACTGCAATATCCAGTGGGGCGAGAAAAACTAGTTAATCTAGTTGCTGCCCAGTCTAATAGGGTTGAGAGTTTAGACTGTGTGCTTATATTTCATTTCTTTTGGTAACTAACTCTGACTTTTTGCCTATCACTTAAATATCACTTAAAATCTACCTTTTATAGTCAATACATTTGTTTAATTGTTTATCTTTACCAGTGTGTTTGAATGAAGTGTGGGTCTGCTCAGGTTTGTCAAAGGCTGGTGTATGTCCACTTTCCATTGTTGAAATGGTGAATCAATCAATAAATTTTCACTGCCCATCTTGAGCAGTGAAAGACGGTATATTCCTGGGATACAGTGCTGGGAGCTGGGGGGCAGGGGGGGGAGGGGGAGGCGGGATTTGGCTCTGATGCCTTTCCCTGTGTGATTCATGAGTGGCTCTGGGAGCATTCATTCAATATAGCTGGGCGTGGGGCTCCACATGCTGTTGTGCTGAGTGATCACAGCACCTGGAGGGGCTTGCTGCTGGTCACTAGCAAGGCATTGTGAGAGACAGCCCAGGCTGGAAAGAGTTAAGGGAACACAGTGGTCCCACAGTCCCAGGCGGCACTCCAAGGGGATCCTGTCACAAATGGTAACATTATTTACATAT
Organism: Lepidochelys olivacea; assembly: GCF_965140295.1. Classification (NCBI taxonomy): domain Eukaryota; kingdom Metazoa; phylum Chordata; order Testudines; family Cheloniidae; genus Lepidochelys; species Lepidochelys olivacea. Next base: position 138,829,376 of record NC_140411.1, read on the forward strand.
ACAGGGCAACATACACAACTTGAAAAATATAATTAAATATTGCAAAATTATAAAAATGGCAACAAATGACCTTGCACCCAGAATAAAGCTTAAACCACTAACTCAGTTCAAATTTCTTCTTCATGTCACAGGAGAGCATCTGAAAGCCTTAAGCAAAACAGTGCTCTTACTGCTAGCCTCTATGGATATGTCTGCACAGCAATGAAATACCCACAGCTGGACCAGGTCAGCTGATTAGGGCTTGCGGAGCTCGGGCTGCAGGGCCATAACATTGCTTTGTAGATGTTCAGGCTTGTGCTGGAGCTCAAGCTCTGGGACCCTGCAAGGTGGGAACAGAGCTGTCCCTAGGGTATGGCAAATTGGGGTGACTGTATGGGGTCCCGAACTTTGGGGGGCCCTGCACTTTGTGAGGAGGCAGGCAGGGAGGGGAGGCAGGCAAGGGCGAGGAGAAGCACCCCTACCAACCTCCTCCTCCCTCCAGTGTCTCCTGCCCTGACATGCCTGGCCAATCAGCACCTCCTCCGCCCTCCCAGCGCCAACCACCGATCAGCTGTTTTTCTGTGTTTGGAGGCGCTGGGGGGAAGGGGAGAGGAGCGAGGGCTCAAAGCACTCGGGGGAGGGTATGGAACTGGGTGGGGAAGAGGTGGGGTGGGAGTAGATGAGGCAAGGCTAGGAAGAGGCAAGGTGGGGCCTTGGGGGGCAAGGGTGGAGTGGGGCGGGGCCTGGGTGGAGCTGGGGGGGAGTACCCCCTCGGCAGATAGAATCTCAGTGCCTATGTCCAAGGCCCTGCACCCCTCTAGGGACGGCCCTGGGTGGGAGGGTCCCAGAGCCTATACTCCAGCCCAAGCCCAAACAGCTACGCAATTTTTAGTCCTGCAGCCCGAGCCCTGCAAACCTGAGTCAGCTGACCTGGGCCAGATGTGGCCATGCCATGGGTCTTTTATTCCCATGCAGACATACCCTCTGACTCGCTCACATGAAGGACTTTAAGGATCTATGATATGGGCCTCACATATTGTGGAAGTGACAGGTTCACTACAACCAGTGGACTAGTGGCAGTGAGACAGACGGGTTGGCGTACAGCCTTTGTGAGACTGATAAGGCTGCTGCACGCAGATATAGACACCTCCCTACCTATCCACAGGCGTGGCATGCTTTTAAGATGATAGTGGGGCCCAGAGAGATGTGTACCTTATGACCCCCCTTACTTGTGATGTCATTTAAACCTGTGGCACCACTGGCTCATCAGGAGCAGAGGTATGTAGAAAGAAAGAAAGACTAAGATGATCATTCTTTTTATAAGGGAGAAAAAAATAAACACTACCATGTGGACCTGCTGCATTCTTGCCAGAGGGCATTCAATGTCAACAAGTCTAGTATATTTTCTACTTAAAATAAACTTTAAATTCAAAATGATTAACCCTGATGACAGTGGCTACCACTTTTCTGTATTTTGTTGCGTTGGACACACCGGTCATTCAAATCAAATCATTCAACTCTACTACATGCTAGAGAGTGTAAACCCAGAAACTGAAACTATGCCTGGCAGCCAGCCTTCTATATCAGAATCTACTTCGGACAGACCTGCTCTTCTCTTTCCAAGGATGAGGTAATCTAATGAAAATGCACATCCTGCCCAGAAGAATTTCAAAAGTAGTATTTCCTATCATTTACTTCTGACTGTGCAAAATCCTTAATACTAAAATGAGATCATTGAACAAACAAGCTACCAGGAGTGAAATGTAAGTACCCACGTTACACTTGCCGTTTGTAAAGGGGTCCGAAGCCATACCAGATTTCACACTTTATTTGCAGGCTGGGCAACAGCTGTTTATCTTATATTGGTTCAAAGACTTCCATTGAGCACAGACCTGAGAGGACTGAGTGGGCATTTACCCTGTGTGCTTTTTTTTTTTTTTAAAGAAGTCTTTTGTCCATTGTCCCTATCTAGATAGCAAAAACCTCAGTGTGAATGTGGTGGCTCAACTGCAGACCACTAACTCCTGTATGGAGCCATGTCAGGCCCCAGTCCTGCATCGGGATGTGCTAGTATGGACCCCTGCTTCCATGGGACATCATACTAGTGCAGGGGGTCTGCTGTTGAAAATCCTGATACAAGATTGAGGGCCTTAATCTCTTACCCACATTGAGTGATACTGGTCTGAGAAGCTGGTAGCTAAAATGGGACTGAAATATGTATATAAGAGGATAGAGTGTTCTGTTCTTCTCTCAAAAAAACATCAACACCTCCCCGCCCAGTCCCCCTTCCAACACAAAGAAGGGAAAGAGATTATCAGCTATTTAACTAATGCAGTCACATCCCCATAGGTGGATCCTTGTGTCCATGCAAGGAACCAAGGCTACACACAGGCACAAGGACCCACCTGCAAAGATCCGACTGCAGGGTCAGGGCCTAAATGTGTCTTCCTGTCTGATTTGTGTCCATTTATTCTTGTACGTAAGGACTGTCCAGTTTGGCCAATGTACATGGCAGAGGGGCATTGCTGGCACATGATGGCATATATAACATTAGTAGATGTGCAGGTGAATGAGCCTCTGATGGTGTGGCTGATGTGGTTGGGTCCTCTGATGGTGTCGCTAGAGTAGATATGGGGACAGAGTAGGCAACGAGGTTTGCTACAGGGATTGGTTCCAGGGTTAGTGTTTCTGTGGTGTGGTGTGTAGTTGCTGGTGAGTATTTGCTTCAGGTTGGAAGGCTGTCTGTAAGCAAGGACTGGCCTGTCTCCCAAGGTCTGGGAGAGTGAGGGATCGTTTTCCAGGATAGGTTGTAGATCGTTAATAATGTGCTGGAGAGGTTTTAGCTGGGGGCTATACGTGATGGCCAGTCATGTTCTGTTATTTTCCTTTACAGAAGCAGCTTTGCCCCTCCTGGAATTGACACCTCCTCATCTATTGTTGGGAGTGGACTACATCCACCCTGATCGAATTGGCCCTGTCAACACTGGTTCCCACTTGTGGGGAAACTCCCTTCTCTTCATGTATCTGTATATTTATGTCTGCATCTATAATTTTCACTCCATGCGTCTGAAGAAGTGGGGTTTTTACCCATGAAAGCTTATGCCCAAATAAATCTGTTAGTCTTTAAGGTGCCACTGGACTCCTTGTTGTTTTTGTGGATACAGACTAACACGGCTACCCCCTGACACTGGCTATCAGAATCAGTGCAATGCGTCAGTGTTAGGGAATTACCTGTCAGTTTGATGATCAAGTAATAAATCTGAATTCAAAGCTTCCATTTAGTTCACACTCTACATATGGGGCATGTTTGCAATGATCTCATTGACCTTGAATTCAATTTGGACAACAGAGAGTGCCACATGCAGCTTTATAAACCAAGTCAGAACAACAGTGACCCACAAACACTAACATTCTCCCACACTGAAAAATTATCTCAATTTTCTTGGAAACAAACAGTTCCAACAGCACTGTCTGCATGTGCCAAGTTGCTGCAAGCTCCAAGACACATTCTGCAGACCAGGAGAATCCAGCAATGCTGACACAGAGCAATCATGTCTAGCTTTGGTTGGAGATACAACAAAAAAATAGTGGCAAAACAAGAGCCACGCTTTGCAGTAATGTGCAGCTGTGGAGCATGCTTTGCTATTTTCTTTCTTGCCCCACTAGTATACATGACCCCCCGCTTATTTCATTTATTTCCTCCCTCCCCGCACCCCTCGTCTCCAGCATAGCAGCTCCTGAGTGACAGTCACAGGTATATACCATAGTCAGTCCTTTGTGAATGTGTGTGCACATGGAGGAAGGTAAGGACTGGGTCAGGTGATGAATGCCATCCCAGGATATAGGAAATATGGGGTGACTATGCTGAAGGGATGGTGTAAGCCCATATTAAGTTTGCAAGGATTAGATTTTTACCAGTAAATGTCAGGAAACGTTGATTTAACTGTGCACACACACTGACAAAAAAATATTTCCATTGATAAATAATCAAAATTTACAGATAGGCAAAGTAAGAAAAATGCTGCTTGAGGACTTCTTAGAGTCAAAATCCAGTGATTTAGATTTTTGAATTCGGTTTGTTACCTGAACTAGTAAATGAACAGAAAAACAGCTATGAGCTCTTGATTTAAGGATATTTACTTTGTATGTGTTGACATGCGATGTTGACAATTTGTGTTTAAATGGTTCATAAAGCTTTAACCTTTTGAATCTCAACATCTACTATCATTAATAATGTCATCTCATAATTTCCTGCAACTGTGAAAATTCAAATTGATACAAATAAAATAAAAATGCTTAAATGCATAATTTTTCACAACTGTGAAAATTAAAATAGATAAAAATCTAAATAATGATTAAAATAAACATCAATATCATCTATCAAAATTATAAAGGAAGAAAAGTAGAATTCTGCCAAGCCTATCCATATTGCATGTTTGTAGCCCAAGCTGAAAAAACAAACAACAGTTTAAGAACCTCCCACATGAATCTTAACAGGGATTCTGCATCTTAAAATATTGGGGAACTTATGTGGTCCGATCCATCTGTGGTATCCTGAGGTTGGTAGATCAAGCTAGTGCCTTTTGCTAGACAGAGGGTCAGGATGAAAGTTTCTGTCTCTTTTTGGTATTGCATGGATAGATTTGGTCTGACTACCTAGTACAGAACCCCAAGGATTACAAAAAAAAAATCGGTCAGACTCCCCAAAAGCATGAGACTGGCCTAAAAATCACGAGGTGTAAAAATTAGTAAGATTTTTATTTTAAATTTCCCTTCTAGTTTCTGAACCACAATTTTCAAGATTTTCTCTACAACCATTGAGGCTAGAAATTTCCTTTAAAAATAAATAAAAGCTGAGATTTTCACCTAATAATCTGACTCCAGGAGCTAGGGCCTTGAGCGAATGACCAACTATCACAACACTCACAAATAAATTAAAGGAGCTGACAAAACTGACTTCATGTGGGAGGGATCTGGAAAAAGCACTATTCTTCCCCTTAAAGGGCCTGCTTATTTTAAATGCATATAATCGGGACATGCTCATAGATTCTAAGTCAGAAGCAACCATTATGATTATAACCTCTTCTATAACACAGGCCATAGAACATTTCCAGAATTATTCCTAGAGAGTATCTTTTAGAAAACCATTCAACCTTGATTTAAAAAGTCTCAGGAATGGAGAATCCACCACAACTTTTGGTAAATTGTTCCAATGGTTAATTACTCTCATCTTTAAAAATTGGCATCTTATTTCCAGACTGAATTTGTCTAGCTTCAACTTCCAGCCATTGGATCATGTTATATCTTTCTCTGCCAGACTGAAGAGCCCATTATTAAATCTTGAAACCTTATAGAAAATGACCTGTGAAAGAAGAGGAGATCAGGACTATTAATTCAGAGCCTCCCTCTCTTGTCCAATGTACAGAGTACTGAGGTAGGAACAAGAGCAATGGGCAAAAGGTGGAACTAAAACGTGCCTTCTCATAATGTCATGTATGCTTCAAAGGGATATAGAAATTGTCATATTTGGATCAGACCAGTGGTTCATCTAGTTTAGTATCCATCTCAGACTTTAGTGATTTCAGTTATACTATTTCCCCCCCCTTTTTGTAAACAGACAATTGCTTCATCTGGCAATGAAAACCATAAAACCCCAAGGGTATCTCATTATTTTGGCCATATTTGCAGTACTTCACACAGATGAAACCCATTTACATGAATGGCAGAAGGAAAATACCTATGTGAGATGTGGAGGCCTCAGCTGTGAATACTGTTTCTGCCATATTACTTAAGAGTGAGATCTTGATTATATATACCTTATGTAAACCTACATCTTCCATCTTTATTTACTTATGCTCACTGTTTTTTCATGATTGCTTTTCGACATAAATACGCGACTAGTGGTTGAAGGAAATGCAGTAAATATCATTCTTGGATTACAGCAAAGCATTTCATACCGAGGGCTTGCGTACGTGGAGAGGTAATGTGCTCTATGGAAGAGGTAATGTGCTCTAAAGCACACACGTGTTGCACATTAATTGGTCTGTGTAGACCTTGCCGATGTGCACTAATGGTTCCTAGTATGCTTTAACGTATCTTTAGTTAGTACCTTTAGAGCATCAGCAGGTCTACATGGACCATTAATGCACAATATATTCATGCATTTTAAAAATCACATCCCCATAGAGTGCATTACCCCACTCTGTAGACGATCCCTGTGTCTTACAAAATCTTACAAAATTAATGTGAATTGGCTAGGATAGGAACACTGTCATGTGGTTTGAAACCTGTCAACAGGAAAGGAAGGGTAAAAATGGCAACGGTACAGAGTTATGGAGAGATAGCTAATAGATGGTGCAGGGATCAGTGCTAAATCTGTTTTATGTAATGTGTAAATTTATGATCTGGAAAAGTGAAGAAATAGCATGTTTATGAAGTTTGCCGATGCTACTAACCTGTGAGGAGTTGCAAACAGCAGTCAGGAGATAAAAATCATACAAAGGGACTTAGATCAGAAGGATGGGAAGAAACCTGGAGAAAACAACATCTTGATATTTGGTGTTTTTCTTAAAGCCCCAGCTCCTGGACTCATGTGATTATGAGAATCTCAGCATTCCTTATAAATCAACCAACCAACCAAAGCATCTAGCTCCTATATTTGTGGAGACAAGCTTGAAAACGTAATCCATGTGCACTCTAAAGGCTCAGAAGTCAGAAGGCAAATAAAAAGAGTCCCAAATGTATTATTTAATTTAAATCTCATGATTTTTAAGGCCTATTCATGATTTCTAAAACTAAGCGTTGGCAATATTTTTATTTAGTGTCTTAACTGGGTGCAGATAGATGGTGCAGGGATCAGTGCTAAATCTGTTTTATGTAATGTGTAAATTTATGATCTGGAAAAGTGAAGAAATAGCATGTTTATGAAGTTTGCCGATGCTACTAACCTGTGAGGAGTTGCAAACAGCAGTCAGGAGATAAAAATCATACAAAGGGACTTAGATCAGAAGGATGGGAAGAAACCTGGAGAAAACAACATCTTGATATTTGGTGTTTTTCTTAAAGCCCCAGCTCCTGGACTCATGTGATTATGAGAATCTCAGCATTCCTTATAAATCAACCAACCAACCAACCAAAGCATCTAGCTCTCCTGGACTCATGTGATTATGAGAATCTCAGCATTCCTTATAAATCAACCAACCAACCAAAGCATCTAGCTCCTATATTTGTGGAGACAAGCTTGAAAACGTAATCCATGTGCACTCTAAAGGCTCAGAAGTCAGAAGGCAAATAAAAAGAGTCCCAAGTGTATTATTTAATTTAAATCTCATGATTTTTAAGGCCTATTCATGATTTCTAAAACTAAGGGTTGGCAATATTTTTATTTAGTGTCTTAACTGGGTGCATGAACTAGGAGTAATGGAATGATATCATCAATAGGAAACACTGGCAAAATAATAGGAAATACTTCCTAACAGTGAGGTGTCCTGAATAATCTTTTAAGGAAAGTGTGATGAGGTGCTCTGCCCTTAAGGGTCGGCAGGAGAATGCACTAAGTAGTGACCTGGCTGGAGGGCTAGGCGATGGAAAATGACAGATCGCTGTGGAACAAGAATGGCTAAAGGGGGTACTAAGCTGAAAAAACCTCTGCAATACCATGCGTGAACACATGGAGGTGCTCTGGAGGAGAGAGGCTTGTCTACAGGAAGTAGTACGTAGCACTTTTTAAACTAGCCTGGTCAAGACATTAGAATATAGGGAATGGTTCTTTACTGGCAAGGAGAAGTTCTGGAGCACTCAATAGTCTTTTCCATCTCTGACATTCTGCAACAGGATGCTGGCCATGTACACACAGGCACAGCCAGTGTAGCCCTTTAAGGCAAAGAATTCTGAGGATTTAGTTCTGGGTCACAACTGTTCGTGCAAGCAAGGCAGGAAATGAAAGGCATGAATTGTTCTTTAGTCATGGAGAAACAGGGATGAGGCAAGAGCTGGTATGAGACTCTTCAGAGAGTCTGGCAGAAGAGCAACAGCCAAGGGTACAGAGTGGGACATTACTGCAAGCCCAGCAGCTCATGCTAGCTGCCCAAGTCCAAGCCCGCCTGACCCCCTGGGTCTGAGGTCAGCCAGCTAGCCCAAGCCACCACCCATGCAGCAACATCCATACTGCTTTTTCATGTGCTAGCTTGAACAAAACTAGCAGGAGTCTATCAACTCACGTTGGGAATCACACCTCCCAGCTGTCATGTAGACATACTCTGTTTGTACATCACCTAGCACAGCGGGGTCCTGGTCCATGACTAGGGCTCCTAGGTGCTATGGTAATACAAATAAATAATAAGTAACAAGTTTGAAACATACACAGATAAATAAAAGAGATTCTGCCTTACACCTGAAGCTTCTGCCACGAGTAGTTAATCTATTAGATCAGATATTGAACAACGCAAGCCTCACTATCACTTTGTGCAAAACACAGCATAGCAGAGGTTTTCAACATAATTGTTATGAGGTGGAAGTTTAGCTAAGAGTCCATCATCATCTTATGGGGTATAAGCAATAAATTATCATAGAATCATAGGACTGGAAGGGACCTCGAGAGGTCACCTAGTCCAGTCCCCTGCTCTCATGGCAGGACTAAGTATTATCTAGACCATTCCTGTTTGTCTAACCTGTTCTTAAAAATCTCCAGTGATGAAGATTCCACAACCTCCCTAGACACTTTATTCCAGTGCTTAACCACCCTGACAGGAAGTTTTTCCTAATGTCCAACCTAAACCTCCCTTGCTGCAATTTAAGTCCATTGCTTCTTGTCCTCTCCTCAGAGGTTAAGACAAACAATTCTTCTCCCTTCTCCTTGTAACAACCTTTTATGTACTTAAAAACTGTTGTCATGTCTCTCCTCAGTCTTCTCTTCTCCAGACAAAACAAACCCAATTTTTTCAATCTTCCTTCATAGGTCATGTTTTTTAGACCCTTAATCATTCTTCTTGCTCTTCTCTAGACTTTCTCCAATTTGTCCACATCTTTCCTGAAATGTGGCACCCAGAACTGGACACAATACTTCAGTTGAGGCCTAATCAGCACGGAGTAGAGTAGAAGAATTACTTCTCATGTTTTGCTTACAACACTGCTGCTAATACGTCCCAGAATGATGTTTGCTTTTTTTTCTCCAAGAGTGTTACACTGTTGACTTATATTTAGCTTGTGATCCACTATGACTCCCAGATCCCTTTCTGCAGTACTCCTTCCTAGGCAGTCATTTCCCATTTTGTATGTGTGCAACTGATTGTTCCTTCCTAAGTGGAGTACTTTGCATTTGTTCTTATTGAATTTCATCCTATTTACTTCAAACCATTTCTCCAGTTTGTCCAGATCATTTTGAACTATAATCCTATCCTCCAAAGTGCTAGCAACCCCTCCCAGTTTGGTATCATCTGCAAACTTTATAAATGTACTCTCCCTGCCATTATCTAAATCATTAAAGAAGATATTGAACAGAACTGATCCCTGCGGGACCCCACTCGTTATGCCCTTCCAGCATGACTGCAAACCACTGATAACTACTCTCTGGGAATGGTTTTCCAACCAATTTTGCACCCACCTTATAGCAGCTCCAGCTAGGTTGTATTTCCCTAGTTTGTTTATGAGACGGTCATGCAAGACAGTATCAAAAGCTTTACTACCACTTCCCCCCATCCACAAGGCTTGTTACCTGTCAAAGAAAGCTATCAAGCTGGTTTGCCACAATTTGTTCTTGAAAAATCCATGTTGTTACTTATCACCTTATTATCGTCTAGATGTTTGGAAATTGATTGCTTAATTATTTGCTCCATAATCTTTCTGGGTACAGAAGTTAAGATGACTGGCCTGTAATTCCCTAGGTTGTCCTTATTTCCCTTTTTATAGATTGGCACTATATTTGCCTTTTCCAGTCTTCTGGAATTTCTCCCGTCTTCCATGACTTTTCAAAGATAATCACTAATGGCTCAGATATCTCCTCAGTCAGCTCCTTGAGTATTGTAGGATGCATTTCATTAGGCCCTGGTGACTTGAAGACATCTAACTTGTCTAAGTAATTTTTAACTTGTCTTTTCCTATTTTACCCTCTGATCCTACCTCATTTTCACTGGCATTCACTATGTTAGACGTCCAATCACCACCAAACTTCTCGGTGAAAACCAAAACAAATAAGTCATTAAGCACCTCTGCCATTTCCACATTTTCTGTTATTATTTTTCCCCCCTCATTAAGTAATGGGCCTACACCTGTCCTTGGTCTTCCTCTTGCTTCTAATGTATTTGTAGTATGTTTTATTGTTACCCTTTATTTCTCTAGCTAGTGTGATCTCATTTTGTGCCTTGGCCTCTCTAATTTTGTCCCTACAAACTTGTGTTATTTGTTTATATTAATCCTTTGTAACTTTGTAACTTTTCGTAGGACTCTTTTTTGATTTTTAGATCATTGAAGATTTCCTGGTTAAGCTAGGATGGTCTCTTGCCATACTTCCTATCTTTCCTATGCAGTAGGATAATTTGCTCTTGTGCCCTTAATAATGTCTCTTTGAAAAACTGTCAACTGTCTTCAATTGTTTTTCCCCTTAGACTTGCTTCCCCTGGGATCTTACCTACCAACTCTCTGAGTTTGCTAAAGTCTGCCTTCTTGGAATCCATTGGCTGTTCTTCCTCCTACCATTCCTTAGAATCATGAACTCTATCTATCATTTCATGATCCCTTTCACTCAAGCTGCCTTCCGCTTTCAAATTCTTAACCAGTTCCTCCCTATTTGTCAAAATCAAATTTAGAACAGCCTCTCCTAGTAGCTTCTCCACCTCCACCAAACACTAATTCTCAGTGCAGGTGACATGAACTCTATTTATTGTTCTACAATTTTGCTCATCTGAACCTCTCCTTCAGAAAGAATGCCATATCCTAAGATGAAGACATCGTACAGTATGCTATATGGGTACGGACATCCAACATCCTGACAGATGAAAGGAGACACGACAAAGTTGGTCCATCAGGGTGCTTAGCAATGGTATGGGAAAAGAGCCTGATGCACGAGCAACAAACCTTCGCACAGTGGCTAAAGGTCCACTTGCCTGCATAGGCGCCGACTCCATGGGTGCTCCAGAGCTATAGGGTGCTCCACCGGCAGCCAAACTCCCCCCCTTACCCCTACCCCCACCTCCTCGTCCTCCCCTGAGTGCGCCGCATCCCCATTCCTCCCCCACCCCTCCCAGCACTTGCTGCCGCCAAACAGTGGTAGCAAGCTCTGGGAGGGAGGGGGGAGGAGCAGGAACGTGGCACGCTCAGGGGAGGAGCCGGGGCCAGGGCAGGGATTTGGGGAAAGAGTCCAATAGGGGCAGGGAGGGGGTGGAGTTGGGGCAGGGACTTTGGGGAAGGGGTTGGAATGGGGGCAGGAGGGGGCGGGGGGCGGTGGAGTCGGGGCAGGGCTGAGGGCAGAGGGGGGTCAAGCATCCACCAGCGCCATTAGAAGTCAGTGCCTATGCTTGCCTGATGAAAGTTGAAGCATACTCTGCTTCCTGGCTCACCTGCAAGCCTCAGCCTGGTCTGTCTGATGGCTCTCTGCAGTGACTGCACCAGTCTTAACCCAGCTTCTCCAATCTGAACAATTTTGGGAAGGATTTTCCCCAGTTGTCAGTGGGAATGCTGAATTTCTGGAGGCCTTGCTTCATCTTGTTGATGTATCGGAGCTTTGGCCTTCCCCTGCGCCGCGAGCAGTTCTTGAGTTGACTGTACAGCACAGCCTTCGGCAGGCAACACATGCCCCAACCAGTGAAGCCTGCAAATGTCCAGCGTAGTTTGCATAGACTGTAGGCCAGTTGTCTCAAGGATCTCGTCATTGGTGATCCGTTTGTCCCAAGTAACTCCAAGGATTTTTCTAAGACAGCGGAGGTGGAAACTGTTGAATCTCCACTCCTGCTTGGAGTACATTACCCAGCTTTCACCAACATAAAGGAGGGTACTCAGGACACAAGCCTGATAAACAGCCACCTTTGTGTTTAGGGTTAGCAACTTGTTGCTCCAAATACATGAGGTAAGTTTGCCAAAGGTAATAGAAGCTTTGCCGATTCTAGCATCAAAAGTTCCCTATCAAGGATAAGTGAGCTGGTAAGAATTGAGCAGAGATAGAAGAAGTGATCCACGTTGTCCAGAGCTTCATTAGGTGACTGCCTACAACATGCATATATTAATATGTACATAAGCTCAGAAGAAAAACCACATACTTTGAAAAGGAGGACTTGTGGCACCTTAGAGACTAACCAATTTATTTGAGCATAAGCTTTTGTGAGCTACAGCTCACTTCATCGGATGCATTCAGTGGAAAATACAGTGGGGAGATTTATATACACACAGAACATGAAACAATGGGTGTTACCATACACACTGTAACGAGAGTGATCACTTAAGGTGAGATATTACCAGCAGGAGAGTGGGAAGGGGGGACCTTTGTAGTGATAATCAAGGTGGGCCATTTCCAGCAGTTGACAAGAATGTCTGAGGAACAGTGGGGAGTGGAATAAACATGGGGAAATAGTTTTACTTTGTGTAATGACCCATCCACTCCCAGTCTCTATTCAAGCCTAAGTTAATTGTATCCACTTTGCAAATTAATTCCAATTCAGCAGTCTCTCTTTGGAGTCTGGTTTTGAAGTTTTTTGGTTGAAGAATTTCAACTTTTATGTCTGTAATCGAATGACCAAAGAGATTGAAGTGTTCTCCAACTGGTTTTTCAATGTTATAATTCTTGATGTCTGATTTGTGTCCATTTATTCTTTTACGTAGAGACTGTACAGTTTGGCCAATGTACATGGCAGAGGGGCATTGCTGGCACATGATGGCATATATCACATTGGTAGATGCGCAGGTGAACGAGCCTCTGATGGTGTGGCTGATGTGATTAGGCCCTATGATGGTGTCCCCTGAATAGATGTGTGGACAGAGTTGGCAACGGGCTTCGTTGCAAGGATAGTTTCCTGGGTTAGTGGTTCTGTTGTGTGGTGTGTGGTTGCTGGTGAGTATTTGCTTCAGGTTAGGGTGCTGTCTGTAAGCAAGGACTGGCCTATCTCCCAAGATCTGTGAGAGTGATGGGTCGTCCTTCAGTGAATGCATTCGATGAATGCATTAGATGAAGTGAGCTGTAGCTCACAAAAGCTTATGCTCAAATAAATTGGTTAGTCTCTAAAGTGCCACAAGTACTCCTTTTCTTTTTCAAATACAGACTAACACAGCTGCTACTCTGAAACCTAGCATACTTTGAGTCGTCCAAGGGAATTTTAGCTCATTTCAAATGGGGTATAGTGGAGACTGTCCCTTTGTTTCTATGTGCTGTGTACAAAGGAATTGTCATACTGGATCAGACCCAAAATCTACCTAGTCCAATACCCTGTCTTCAGCAATGGCCAGCAGTAGGCACTTCAGAGGATAGTGTAAGAACCCCACATCAGAAAGATGTTGGCTAACTGGCCTCCCACGTTAGGTCTTATCCTGATCTCTAATAGTTAGTGACTGGCTTCAGCTCTGTGGCATGAGGTTTAAATATCCTTTCCAAAATTTTTGTTAGCAATAAACATAACTCTGGATATTCTTGTTATCTCTATACAATTTCCAGTCCTGCTTTGAATCTTGTTATTTTTTGGCATCAACAACTTCCTGTGGCAATGAGTTCCACAGTCTAATTACACATTGCATAAAAAGTATTTCCTTTTGTCAGTTTGGAATTTATCACCTTCCAGTTTCACTGAACTTCCCCTTGTTCTTGTGTTCGGACAGGGAGAACAGAAGCATCTGATCTTCCTTTTCTACATTATTAAAAAAAGGAGTTTCCCCACTTTAATAGTTTCATATCTGCACATCATGGAAGTCTTACAGAACAGATTTCATTCTTATGGTCTATGTGTAAGAAGAGAGAGTTAGGGAGACACCCAAAATGAGTTGTGGATAGTTTCCAGTAGATTGTGCCCCCTACACAACAGATGCTACCTCTCCAGAGTGAGAAGAGAATATCTGTAGCTATACCTGAACAGATACTGTTATTACAAGGTACACGCCAATGTAGTTTGTTTTATTATTTTTTGTGGATTTTGCATTTTAATGTGATAGATTTCAGGTTCTCAGACTGATTTCCTAAATGCAGATTATCAAGGGATACTCCCTGCTGCTGGACTTGCTCCTGCATCAAAATACAGAGTTTTTGGCAGGAAAAAGTTGACACTCTGTCCAACATTCTGAGTGTAGCAATAGACCCAGTGCCTGCAATTTATCGTCTTATTCACTATTCTTCTATTCCAATGACTATTTAAGAGATTATTTTTAAGCATAGCACTGAATTTTGGCTAGAAGACAGTTGGCTATTTGGAAGTCTGAGACTGTCCCATTGATTTTTTACTCTTAAGGGACTTGGTGTTGTCGAAAGGTTTATTACTCCTTCAGATATTGTCAGTATAGATCCCTCACACTTAGGAGTATTAATGCGCTCAGCTTTGAAATTCAGAAACTTCTGCAAGGCAGTGGCTGCACACATGCCCCCATGCAGGACTTGCTGTTTGGTGCAAGGTAATACCATACAAAGAGCATCAGCCCCCAACCCTACCAGTTTCTTTTGGCCATAGCAACTGAAGGAATCAAAATCGTCAGGGCTTCTCTTCCTTCTCTCTTGCAGCTGCCTCTTCTCCCATCTTAACCATGAAGTTAGACTGAGAACTTTTAATTGGTGTGTTTTGTAAAAACTAAATAATATAGCAGTTTTCTGGTGTATTTGTTTAGTAACCATCCTATTGTGCAATCAGTCCATTCTACACTCTTTGTTTTAGTTGACAGGCTATTATTCCAGGAGGGCAGACCTCAAGTATGTGGGTTCTAAACACTATGGCTGGAAACAGCAGAAGGTGTTTTACAGAGGAGTATATGTGGATGGCCTGTGTTGCCTGAAAGCCTGCTCCATCTGAGCAGTCTAGTCCCTTTTAGCTTCTCTTTAGATAGAAGAGGCTCCACCAACTACCTAGCAGTGGCAAAAGAACACCTTGGACATCCAAGTGTCTATGTGTCCTCTACCTGGCTGAGCAGCTTCTAACAGCACAATCTCCACAAGATACCCAGTCAAACCATGAGTTAGAGAATAAGTGGTCTTTCTTTATAGCATAAGATAAATTCTTCCATTTGGAAGAAAACCAGCATCATTTCAGTACTGCATCTCTGACACAATATTATGCACAATGTTTGTAGACCAGTTCCATCTTCTGTTGCTCTGGTGGAGAGGTCCTACTGTAAATTCATATTTTTGTAGCACCAGGTACAAATGTGGAGCACCAGATGTGTGTTTATTCTCACTATTATCCATTATATTGATAATGATGCTGTAGTGAGTCAAATATTTTTATTTCAATGTAAGAGTATATTTGATCCCATCCTAGTAGGTGGGAATGTAATTCCTGGGTAACTATGGGCTGGTCTTCACTATGGGGAGATCGATGCTGCTACAATCGATGCAACAGAAACTGATTTAGCGGGTCTAGTGAGGACCTGCTAAATCAATGGCAGAGCACTCTCCAGTCGACCCCAGGACTGCCGCTCCCCGAGAAGAGTAAGGAAAGTCAATCAGAGAGTGTCTCCTGTTGATGCAATGCAGTGAAGACACCAGGGTAAGTTGACCTAAATTACATCGACTCCAGCTACTTTATTCATGTAGCTGGAGTAGCGTAACTTAGGTCGACTTGCCTCCATTGTGAAGACAAGGCCTATGTCAAGGACTTGCACCCTGAATATGCAAGAGCACAGGCAAGATCAACATTACTAAGATTTTGGACCAACTGAGCTGTGTGCACTCTGCAGCACTGTTTGTTTGGCAATTCTGAGTTACAAATGAAGTTGCAGCACTTCATGCTTGTAGTTGTAAGATCAAAGCTCATGGGGAACAGTTTGACTTGGAAGTATGGATATTCCTTGGGAGAGTATCTACTTCTTAAAATAAAGGGACCTGTGAAATAAATAAAATACTAGTTTGTAGAAAATATTGTAGACGATGTTCACAATGAATGCCTTTCAGGGGACCCATAGTAGCAGGCTATCATCTGCAAAGCCTCTTCCCAAAAGCCTATTTCCTTGTTCATTGATGTCCACTGAGAGAAGGCGACAGAAATTCCATACTCTATGCTACCATGTACATTCTCTATGTCTCAAGAGCAGCCTTAACAGAAATGGAGTACCTGCACCAAGTTATATTTGTGTAGCAGAAAAGTTAACTCATTCCTGCTCAACGTTCCACACAGGCATTGTGCCGATCACAAAAACAAACAAAAATGATGACAAGAAAAAATGCAACAAGATGCTTATGCCTTACTGAGCATTCCTGAAACTGTTTACTTTTTCCCCATTGTGACATTCTATACCTTGGGGGAGCATCCTGTAACCCCCATATTCCTCAGTTTTATATCATCGTGATCTTACATATATAAAGCATGCCTTGTAAGGTATCAGGGGAAAGGTTATGATCTGCTGAAAGTCATTTCTCTATCCATATATGTATATCTTTAATGCATATGAAGTTATGAGAATTGTGTTATATGGTTGTCACTAAAACATGCTGTACATTGGGGAATCAGCCAAATATTAGCTCCCCAGAGGCAACAGCAAGTAAAGTAACCAACACCTGAGCAGCATGTCAAACAAACCATCAACAGCCATTGTCCAACAAGGGAGCTACAATTCAATGACTCACCTGCATGAGGCCACAACTGGAGAAATGCTCAACCTTGCCTGGAGACTCAGCAATACCCCCCAGACATGCCTGGATTTGTGCTCCCCAAGCACATGGGATTAAAAGTATAAAACAGAACACGGTGGCCACATGCTGGTCCTTTCTCCTTCCCCCACCTTTGCTGCAAGCAACAAAGACAAAGACAAGACTCCAACAGAGGAGACTGTCCCGTAAACATGGGCCAAATCTGTATATTAAGGACAGCAATATCCAGTGGGGTGAGAAAAACTGCTTAATCTAGATGTTGCCCAGTCTAATAGGGTTGAGAGTTTAGATTGTGTGCTTATATTTTATTTTATTTTGGTAACTAACTCTGACTTTTTGCCTATCACCTAATATCACTTAAAATCTATCTTCTGTAGTCAATAAATTTGTTTTACTGCTTATCTTTATGCTTATCTTTACCAGTGGGTTTCTATGAAGTGTGTGGCAGATCTGCTCAGGTTTTGCAAAGGCTGGTGTATATCCACTTTTCATTGATGAAGTGGTGAACCAATTAATAAATGTACACACTTGTCTTGAAGAGTGCAAGACAGTATATTCCTGGGGTACAGTGCTGGGAGCTGGTGAAGGGGGATTGCTCTGGTGCCTTTCTCTGTGTGATTCATGAGTGGCTCTGGGAGCATTCATGCAATCTACTGGGTGTTGGGCTCCACATGCAGTTGTTCTGAGTGATAACAGCACCTGGAGGGGTTTGCTGCTCGTCACTAGCAAGGCATTGAGAGAGATGGCTCAGGCTGGAGAGAGTTCAGGGGGCATAGCGGTCCCACGGTCCCAGGCTGCACTTTGGGGATCCTGTCACACCCGTCTCTTCATTTAAATGTCTGCAGCTACAGATGGAACCAGTTACTTCACATTTCCTTAGTTAGGAAATGACCAGCCATACTTGCTCTTAGTAGGGGACTAGGAATCGTTCTTTTAAAAGATGCAAGTATGGACTTGCTAGAAGAGTTGTCCAAGACAAACTATTCCTGTTGTGCGTGTTGACTGTTCTCTTCCAACCCACCTCCCAGTATAAAATTATGTAGTGTCAAAACGTACTAGGTGATTTACAGTCCAGTAGGGTAAGACAACAAGTGTTCTGGACCCAAAAGGGTACAATCTGATGGCCAAATTCCACCCTGCTTACACCACCCATGCAGTCTCATTGAATTAAGGGTTGGATAATTAGGCAGGGGCATTCCTGTAGGGCCCTGACAGCAAGGATCAAAGATCAAACTTGATGCAGTAGAAAGGAGGGAGGTGGTACAAGGATTCAAGCAGGACTGATGTAATCACTCCAGCTCATGTGATTTCTTGGCAGTCCCATGTGAGGCCCAGATTTCAGTGGGCATCAAGATTGAACTGCCCCTAGTTGTGGATGAAAAATATACAAGCATTCTGAAAGAGACAACTGTCTGCTGCCCTGCTTCTACAAGGTAACGGTCAGTTTAATGAGAGCAGTGGAATGTAGAGGCAAAATGGAGTGGTCAGGATTCACCTTGGAAAGGGAGGGGACGGGCTCACAAGCACTACGTGTGAGCAGTTGGCCCCAGCCTAGCCAGCTGTGTAGTTTGTTTTTTCTTTGTAACCTTGTCTGCAAATACAAAAGCTCAGTCTTCCTTTACAATGCACATTCCAGTAGATTACAAAGGCATGTCTTCTCTTAGTAACATTATGTATATGAGGACATTGGCTCAATTTTTTTCATATGCTGTTAGATTTTTGTGCAATTTAACTAGCTTATAAAAAGCCTAATAAAAAGATTGATTCAAATACCAAGATTATGAACCTTCATCGTCTGCCATGAAAATAACCAAGATTTAATTATATTAATTTTCCTGGTTTTAGTAAATATGAGTTCAAAGCAGAACTTGAAATGTGAAACAATAATATTTCATTGGTTACTTGGCGTCCATTCCACAACAAGTCTACTTGCAGCTGAAAGAAAAACACAGGGAATAGACACTTCATAATCACATAGACTTAACAAATAAGTTGAGTTTGATATTTCAAGTTGCCCTAATAATATCTAGAAATTGCTCTGGTACCAGTTCTTATCTGGTCACTGTTTGCAAAAACTTGCTTTTTCCAGTACAAATCTAAGCATTTTATAGCTTTCCTTCTGCTGCATGTAATTCCCATTAATAGGAATTACAAGTACACACTAAGATCTGTCAAAAGGAAATTACAGGTCTAAAGTCCCCAAATTCTCCTTTAACTGATCATTAACATGAAGCTTTACTTCATGCACAATAGTGATATCCATTGTTGTGAAGTGTCAGCAGGGAAAATGTTATGAATAGTTTCAGGGCTTGATTCTCCACTGCCATACCCCTTGTGCAGAATGGCTGTAAAATGCTACCATTTTGATTCAGAAATGTTACATGACCATACAAAGGGCAAGGCAATGGGGGAATCAAGCCCTAGTCTATATATATTCAGCCAACATTCAGTTAGCCAAAATTTTAAAAAGAAGGTTCAAAATACATCTAGACTCCAGTGAGTACAGAGACTATGGAAACTTGTTTTGCCTTTTGCAAAGGTGAGAGCAGAGATGGCTTGAAGCGTTATGATTTCCAAAGAGACACAGTCTGTTTGGGTGCTGGAAATGTGGGGCAGTGTGCCCAGAAGAGCCATTTGCTACGTGCTCCTCACAGTGCCGCCACCCAGGCACTCTGAGTGGTTCGGGTCATGGCCCCAAGCAGACATGCTCATTCTGTGCCTGATTCCCCAATGCCTTGCATAATCATTTGCATCTGTGCTAGTGAGTGTGAAATGCTGCTATTCTGATCTGATGCATTTCACACCCACTTTGCATAGATGTTAATGATTACACAAAGCGCAAGGCATGATAGAACGAGGCCCACAGGATCCACTATACTGTTGCCGGCACCACTAGCCAGCCTGCTCACCACACCACTTGTGCATCCCAACAAAAGGTGTTTGCCCCCAACATGGTTGAACACGGGACTAGAGAATTGAGATCCCTATGCCCTCCCCACACACTACTGCAGCTGAACAGTTAAGCACTTGCCTTTCCCAGCTTGCTTTGATCCCAACAAGAGCAAACCTTGCTAACAGGATGGGTTGCTTCAGATAAACTGCCAGCCTGTTGCAGAAACATTATTTAGCTCTTCATATACATTTAAGGGCCTGAACTTGCAACCCTTATATTGAATAGCCCTACTCATGCAAGTGGTCCCATTGAATTAAAAGGGACTACGCATGTGAGTAAGGGCTGCAACAACACTTCTTGTTTTAGGGCCTGTTAACTGACAGTTAACTGCATCCCTCCAAAAGGCCAAGGAATCTTCTGCCTAGCACACAGACTTTGCTCTTTTTGAGTGGAGAACTGTGTCATATGCATGATTTATAGTACATTACTTAAGGGAATAACGTGTAATGCAGCATTTTCTTACAAGAAACATGTCTTACCAAACAGAAAAGACAAGATGGAACAATTACCATATAACTGCAACCTTTAAAGAATGTTTATAAAACTCACAGGATCTCTCCTTTCACAACAAAAGTGAGCTGACAAAACATTTGATGTTTAAACTTGTCAGCAAATATATGATAAATAGTTAAAGCTTCAAATGTAGGTATTACTTGTACATAGTCACCAGTTGTACCAATGATCACAGTTTACCTTTACACCCAGTGCCTCTCCTGAAATGACGGACACAGTCACACCATTCTTGGAGGGTTTGGGGAAGTCTTTGTTTTTCAGTTCTTGGTATTGTGGTTCCACCATTTTCTCTGAACTTCTCAAATTGACCCAGAGTTGCAGAGCATGTGCTGGTTCCTCTCAGCAGAGCATCTCTGCATGAAGAATACCCCGCCCGGCTGTCACCCACTAGAAAGATGATATAGAAGGAACAGAATACACAACACAGACATTAAATTTTAGAAAATGGAGAAGAGAAAACACACTCAAATTTCATTAACTTGGACAAGTTAATCTGACTAAAGCTTTTGTCTGGTTAGAAGACAGATTAGATAAACAATAATCTTTCCTAACATTTAGTTTATCTATTGATTTCAAATGTTGAAGTGCTGCACTGAAACAATATAATTTATTGTTAATCTACTTTAGCAGAGATTTTAAATAGAAAAATATGAAGTTTCCCATGGTAACATGGCATGCTGGGAATTTATCTAACCATATGACAACAGAGTGCAATATAGTGGCTGAGTTGAAAAGCAGCCAGTTTCAACTTCTCTTATAACAGAAAGAGGGGTAGTGTTCCTCAGCTGTAGGTTCTTCACAAATTCAAATGAAAAGGCACAAGTAGTCATTGTTTAGGATTAAGATGTCAATGATTCCTTTCTGCCCACTTTCCCACACCTGTAAACCTCCTGGGTTCAATCTACCAGCATGTCCACAAAAATCTTCATAGAATCATAGAATAACAGAGTTGGAAGGGACCTCTGGAGGCCATTCAGCATTCCTCTTTTTGGTCTCAATTCCAACACAAAGGGAAACTGCAGAAGAAACTAATCAAGGCTCTATCTTCTGCATACCAGTGTTTTTGCTGTGATGGCAATAAGGAAAAAGTAAAACTAACTAAGTTTATCATCACTGCAGAGAAAGCACCCTGGAGTGGGGACACCCTAGGCCAGAGGTGGGCAAACTACGGCCCCTGGGCCACATCCGACCCGCAGGACCCTCCTCCCCTGAGCTCCTGGCCCAGGAGGCTAGCCTGTCAGGCCACATCTGTAGGTTTCTCCTTGGAGTATCATAGTTTCAACTTCCTTTAAAAACAATGAGAATGGGGCCCATCTCTATTAGAGACAGCCTCAAGTCTACATGCCAGGACCGTAGGAAAATGGGAGCCATCTTCCTTGGTTTCAGCCCCATTGGAGAAGATGAACATTTTGAATGAGGAAAAATTCATAAGCTGGAAGGCAGAAATACAGAGATCAGGTGACATTTAAAACCTCCAAATATCACAAAACTGTAGGCAACAGTAGATTCAGAGGTGGATTAAGCAGGGCAAGTCATTGGAGTTGATATAGATAAGTGTCCTCATGTCAAGGCTGAACTTTGCTCGCAGAACATAGCCAAAGATCTGGGTTTTATTTATGCAGGAATCAGAGGATGGAGGAAAGGGATAGAGACTTTTGCCATAAGAAGGAAGTCTCGTCTGCAGGCAAACAACAGGTATTACTGACACCTGGTCAAAAAGCATCCTGAGCTGTGCAGCTATGGATCTGTTAATATTTTAGAGAACGACTAAGTTTTTGTACAGTGTGAGTTTGCTTCAAATTCCTGAAAAATCTCATTTTTAAAGAAAACAAATTCATTGTTAGACATTGTACCCAAACTAATCTTCCTCCTCATCTCATGTACCCTCTCTGCCTTTCTTCAAACAACCTAAAACCTAACAACTTCTGAAATTTATCCTGCATATATTACAAGTTTCTGAAGCGCCTATTTCAATTACAGAGACATTGCTAACATGTCTAAGTCTCTAGAGCTAAGTCCTTGTGGTTTATGATGTTTGTACTATACTATGCATCCACTGAATTACAGCCTTCTCGGAAGTTTTATGCACTGCTTTACGTTCAGTATGAGAAGTATTCATCTTGTACTCAAGAATTGCATAGTAAGAACCAAGGTGTTTTTTTTTTTTTCAATTTACAGCTATTCTTCCAATTAAAAAAGATTTTCCTGACTTTCAGTGGTTTTCCCCCTCCATTTTAAAAAGACATTGTCAAATGCTGTAACAGTACATTTTTACTCTGGTTTAATGCCATATTAGAAGTTTTAGTTCAACTGTTCTCTGCTCGTTTTTCACCTTTTTGTTTACTAAACGTTGGTTGCTGTCCTTCAGCTCCACTTCAGGAGGATTATTTCCTCAGAACTTTTTAGTTAAGGTGAGCTCCCTCTGGTGCCTGGCTGGCTTACTCATACACCAAAACCTGCATCATCATGCATTAGCTATTTCTTTCAAGACATAAGGAAAGCTAATTTTTAAATCAAAGGGCCGGTTCATTACTACATTACTCTAATTTGATATTGACGTAAACTCCATGGAAGTCGGTACAGTTACAACAGCATGACATTGGTATTGAATCAGGCTATTTAGACTCTGATGGACAACATTTTGATGTGTGCAGACCACATATGGTATTACAAACTATATTTTACCCTTTTATTCTGTTACAATATAGATGGTATAGGGTATGCTACCTTGAGACTTCCATTACAAACCTTCTGTTTGTGTAAGCTCTTAACTTTCTCCAAAGGTATTTTTGGCTTAGCTAAAGTTTTCCTAGGCCGGCTATCAGCCCTGAAGTTCAAGGGGAAACCTGTTCAAACATTTCTGAGTTATGCAAGGGTGAAATACACATATGCTTTTTCTTCCATAAAAAGGGTTGACTGTGCAGTAGAATCACCCCTTCAAAGGCAGTTTCAGGGAGCAGCCATCAGTAGCAGAGATGCCATATGCTAAGGAGTGGAGCTACCAGGGATGGTACAGAGGCACAGAGCTTCTGTGCCTCCAGATGATTCCTGGGGTTTGTGGCCTAAAAGAAAAAGGCCACTTGTTTTGTATCTGCACAAAATATTGGCAGCTATATAGAGACCCCAGCACAAGCTTTTGGGCTCCATCTCTCTTTCAGCAGAAGGCTCATGGCGATGGAGTTAAGAAACAATTCCTGTAAATTATTACCTCACCGATCCTCCCCAAAATCCTAATGTTGGCTTTATGCATAGTGGCCTGGTGAGAGTGGCCAAAAGCTAGTCACATCTGAGAGGGTGGGCAGGGGAGTGTGAGAGATGTTTTGCAGTCCCTCCCCCACCCCCAAGAGTGTTACCGCAGCTGGGTTTTAGGCAACTTTGACTGTAAAATTTGAGCTGCCGGGTCTAACTATGATTAATTTAAACAAGGTCTTTGCACTGGTTGATGGAGTTCATGGGAAACCCATGATTTAAAAAAATCAGTCTAAACTGGGTTAAAAGTAGTTGCTTTAAACTTCATCTACTCTCTTCTTGAAAAGAGAATGGAAACAGCACCAAGCCCTAGCCCAAGGAAAGTGTCAAATAAAGATGGCTTCAATTTTTCTTCTTGCACTAGTATTTATTTTTTAATAGTAGCATTACTGCAATGCATATAATCTCACAAGAGGCTTACCAGCTTGAAACAGTCAAATAATTTTTACATGCAAATTCTATCTGACAATAGTCAAATTTAACACAAATGGGATAAGAATGTCTGCAGTAACTCAGACATTCAGCACACTGCCCACAATAGCATTTGTAATCTTCGTTTTCACTTTGAGACTCTGCCAGATGGAAGGGGAAAAAAACCACTTAATAGTAAGTAACCAAAGAATGAAGAGCCCCTTTTGCCAACAGCACATAACAGCATGAGGCCATGTCAACAAAAAACATTGAGACTTTTAAGCTTGTTTGAAACAAAACACTTATCAGAGGAATGGAGTGGAAGGAAAAAAGTCACATTCTTGAAGTCCAAGACATATGCACATTTCAACACTCATGGCAAAAAGACATAACCGAGATGAAGTTACTTAGTTGGTTTATTTTTGATTTGTGAGACTCCAACAAAGTTGCATAGCACTAGTACCCCTCAGACATAATTACTGTCCTTCAAAACAGTTGTAGACTATCATGTGGTTAAAGGTTTGGCATGACTATGTAAGCTTTTAACTATCGGAGAAACCTTTTCTAGAACAGATATTTGTGACAGTAAAATGAATACCCATAAATATTAATAACCATTAATACCACCAAGAGTCAGCTCTCGTATATTACAACAATCAGAAGGGTTGCAAAATATGACAAAAGTCGAGTCAGAAAAAAAACCAGAATAAATTAGGAGCCATTCCCACAACTCTCAATACCCAACTTTTAATTCCCAAAATACCGCTGATGGAAATAAAAAATATGAAGATGTACTCAGATTTTTGGGCCAAGTTCATCACTATTTCACTTGGAAGGACTGCAGTACAATCTCTGTTACTATGTGTTATGAGATAAATTAACTGTTATCGCATAGAAAACTGCTTAGTCACAACAGACAGTGATTCACCTCACTTAGCAAAAGCCCCTTTCATGGAGCAACATCCTTCTCAAATCCCTGCCCAATCTCCCATTATTTGGTTCACAAAGCTTCTCCTTTTGTTGACCATCTGGAGTGACTTGGGTGATCCACAAATTAAGGTTTCAGCACCAGTGGTTAAATACATTAAGCATGCTCAGAGACTGTGGAACAGTGCATACTGTCACGTGCCAATCCCTTTCCCTGTTCTGTTTGAACTACATGAGCAGAGCAGTGGACCACTAGGATGCAGGAAGCAAGTTTCTTCAGCTTGGATTGCACCACACTGCTTCTTCTCTCTGTGCTCTGAGAAAGAGAATGGGTGAAGAGATTTCAGAGACCAGCCAGAATTGACCATGCCATGTGCTCTGAGGGTCTAAGCCCTGGAATTCAGGGGCCCTCAAAGCAGGGGGCAGCTGATGAACTCTTTGGTCAGACTGTGAACTCTTTACTTAAAAAAATAAAAGGGGTGAAACATCCAAATCATAGTTTGAAGGTCAGCTTCTTGTTAGGTCTATAATTATCCTAAACTTGTTTGTTAAAATGATAATCTAACTAAGGGCTAATCTACACTACACCAATACAGCTGCGCCACTGTAGCGCATCTGGTGAAGACGCTCTATGCCAACAGGAGAGCACTCGCCCATTGGCATTATTACTCCACCTCAATGAGAGGTGGAAATTATGTCAGCAGGAGAGCATCATAGTGAACTGTGGACACCGCTTTAAGTTGATGTAACTTGTGTCGCTCAAGGGAGTAGCTTTTTTCATACCCTTGAGCGATGTAAGTTACATTGACTTAAGCAGTAATGTAGACAGGCCTTCAGTCTACCACAAATAGGATTTATTATATTTGGCTGATCTCCATTTATTCTGTATTTAGTTTAATTAAAGTGATAGTCAAAAAGTTTTTCTTAATATCTAACTCAAATCTCCCTTGCTGCAGATAAAGCCAATTACTTTTTGTCCCACCTTTGATGGACATGAAGAAAAATTGTTCACCATCCTCTTTTAAACAGCCCATAACATAATGAAGACTGTTAGCAAGTCCCCCCTCAGTCTTCTTTTCTCAAGACAAAACATGCCCAGTTTTTTTTTACCCCTTCCTAATAGGCCAGGTTGTCTAGCCCTTTTATCGTTTTGTTGCTGTGCTCTGAATTCTCGCTGTTTTGTCCACACCTTTTTAAAGTGTGGTGCCCAGAAGTGGACAAAGTACTCCAGCTGAGGCCTTTCATACGACACTCCTGTGAATACACTCGACAACATTATTAGCCTTTTTTCGCAACTGCATCACATTGTTGATTCATATTCAGTCTCTGAACCACTATAACCCACAGACCCTTTCCAGCACTACTACCACCTGGTCCCTATTTTGTAACCGTGTATTTGATTTTTCATTCCTAAAGTGCAGTACTTTGTACTTACGTATACTGAATTTAAACTTTGAGTAGAGTCTTTCAACTAGTTGCACACCTACCTTATAGTAATTTCATCTAGATCACCATTCCCTAATTTGCTTATGAGAATGTTACGTGCGACTTTGTCAAAAGCCTTAATAAAATCAAGATTTATCACATCTACCGCTTCTCCCCTATTGACCAAACCAGTAACTTTGTCACCTTCTAATGAAAACCAATATATAAGGCCTAGTTATTACTGTGTACAATAGAGAAAAAACCTCAAGAAACCTCTTAAGAAGATGTTCACATGAAAACATACATAACTGCTTCACTGAACCAAACGTAATGTACCTTAGTCCCAATTCACAAACAAAATCAGAATCCAAATAATCCAGCCAGTAAGATGTCAGGGTTTGGGGTTTCAAAAAAACTCAAACAGTGATGTGCAGAACTCAAAGGTTTCAGTTTGCAGAAGATTCTGCAAGCATTATTGTTTCTGTTTTGTATGTGTCTGCAACCCAATGAGTCTTATTGTGAGTTTGAATCAAGTTGCAGAGTTGCATCCTAAATTGGCAGCACAGCCCATGGAAACTGAAGCCCATATATTACACAAACACA
Organism: Lepidochelys olivacea; assembly: GCF_965140295.1. Taxonomy (NCBI): domain Eukaryota; kingdom Metazoa; phylum Chordata; order Testudines; family Cheloniidae; genus Lepidochelys; species Lepidochelys olivacea. Next base: position 138,856,198 of record NC_140411.1, read on the forward strand.
TAGAGGGAATCTGGGTGTGAGACAAAATCATGAAACCATCAACACCAACATATGTCTGTCAATAAACAAAAGGAATAAGTTTATCTACTTTTCTTAAGACATTTACAATACTCCACTAAGTATCTGGCAGCCTTGTACAGAAAGGATATTGAGATGTTCCGGAGGCAATCAACAAGCATGATAATAAGGCTAGATTATTAACTTGAGTGGAGAGGCTGGAAAAACTCAGATACTATATACTAAAAGTTAAGCTTTTAAAGTACTCATTGTGGACGTTCATAGACTAACACAGCAAAAACTAAGCACTAAGTTAACAAAACATTAAGCGTGAGCTGGACAGTTACTGCAATTTGCAGGAGAATAATATGAGTTCCTTAAATGATACCTTATTGGCTCTGACTCTCTGGGGCATGAATTGTGCCTTCCTCTATGTTTGCACAGCACTTCGCACAAAGGAGCCCATAGCCTGCTTTGGGTGCTATCATAACATAAATAGTAGTAATAATAATTTTGACAATGTATAAAGGGAATACCAAGCCCAAAGCTATACTTATTAAACAGAAAACACACTCAAGTGTTTATAATTAATTTTTGATTTAACAAATTTTACCATTTAATATGCTGGGAGGCAAAAAGGTGGGATAAGGCTATCTTTGTCCTCCCCACCCCCCGTCTCTCCAGGAGCAGAACATGCTGCTAACGCGCACCCAGGACCTGGCCCCACACATTTTCTGAGAACATTTTTTCCCATGGTGTATGTGGCTCTGTAAGTGAGCTTTGTTTTCTGTGAACTGCACCTTTAAGTATTTGTTGGTCTGCTGCCATGCTGAATGTCAAGAAGTTAGAGGACACACGCTGCTTTTCCCTAGAGACTTGTTTCTTTCCTTGTTCTCCTTTTATTTTTATACTAGGAGATTTCAGATTGAAAATTGTGATATGTGATTATGCAAGTCTCTTTGCTACAACTCTCAGGATTCCTCACTGACAGGTCAGCCACAAACATGGCAGCCTCACATTCCAAAATACCCCTAGGGCAAAGAGTTTCTTAGCCCAAGATATAGGTACTGAGGCAACAGGCTGTACCCTCCTGAGGATGAAGATATATTGAAGTGTTCTCTCTCTTTTCTTGCACTGAATATGAAGTCCTCTGTTCGTATAGGCTTCTACCATCTGAGCAGCCATAAACCAACAAACTTAGCTATCTCACCTTCTAACCCCCTCCTTATCCTGACAAGCTTCTTGTGTTGAGTTCTCTTGACAACTTTGGTTGAGTTCTCTTGACAACAATAAATCAGAATGCAGGGGCAAAATAAAAACATTTCAATATATTCAGCATGACAGTACAGTAATAGGCATATCCCGGGGGGGAAAAAAAACCTCTGGCCTAGACATTTTTTAAACCAAAGGCCCTAGTCTCCCATCACAGGAGAAATTTATTCTTTCACCAAAGAATCAAACACTTGGATATAGTTCTCACCTCACAATATCAAGCACCCTCAACCTATTAAGTGGTTGTACTGCCTCTCTTTACTCCAACTGGAGCAGGCAATTGTCTTTCAGCAACAGTGAGAACATCTGATAGTGAGGTAGCTGAGTAGAGCTGGACGATACATGATTTTCCCATCCCATGACTGTTTTTGAGAATTCAAAAATTTTTCCCATCCCAAATGGGGACGGAAGTCATAAAGTTTTCCAATTTGCGTCAATCCAAATGTTCCACTGTGATTCTGACATTTTTTAACCTTTGTCAATCACAGTTAGCTTAAATTTCAAAATAAAAAGCTACTTCAAAACTGAAAACCAGAATTCTTCATTTCTAAAATATTAAACTTTTGCCAATTTTGAAAAAAATTTCCCCAGGTGCTTTTCGAGTCAGGAGAATCATCAAATCTGACCCTGTTTTGTGAACAGTTTCCATTTTAATCAATCAGCATTTTTTTATGAAAACCATTTTATTGAAAAATTCCCAACCAGCTCTATAGCAGAGCTGAAAGCAAGTGCTTCCAAACCTCACTTTTCTCTGTAATGATTCTAAACTGACCGTAGTTATAAAGGATACCACAATTTGAAACACTATCATTGACATTATTTCAACAGCCAAAGTCTGTATTCATTTCCTTGAGTTTCTCTCTGCAATTTTAAATGAACTTATACTTTTGGAATCTATTTACAAGCACAGTTATTTGGAGGCGGCGGGTGACCAGTTCTGACAATCATTTTTATTATATTTAAGTGAACATTTTAAAGTTATAAATACTATTTGTCCTTTGCATTTCAAGTTACAGGTTCATACTTTGTTCTACTAGAGTGAAATAGTAGTTTGCATAAAAAAAATTTGTCTTATTGTTATATTGACCTTACAGTGATATATTTATGTTCATAAACTTTATCATGGTGTGAGGATATCAGTACTATACTATAATGTTTCCTTTAAAGTTTAACCCACTTTTTATGTATTATTATAAAATGGGAAATAAAATAAGCAATAGCTTATCATTATAATTAAATTTAGAAGAATAACTGCTGCATTAAGCCAGTGGAGTAAATAAATACTTTATCCCAAGTATGTCACATACAAGGACACTCAAACTCAGATTTTTCTTGTTCTTTCATCTTTCCAAGATACGGCATTAGCGGAGTCAGAAGGCAGATACTTGTCTAATGGATACTAGCTCAGGTCCTTGGTGTTATAAAGTCAATGGAATGCCCTTTGGTTTCAATAGCCAGTGGATCATACCATTAAAGCATAAATTAAGACACTTTACTTAAACAGGAATTTTTATGAGTACGTTCCACCCACCAGTAAATACTCACGAAATAAATGCTTACTTCATTCAGCATGCTGATTTTTAGTGCTGCCACACAATGCCATCTGCCGGTTCTCATGAGAAATAAAGGTTGATGGACTCAGCCCACTGACACTATGTTAGCTGTACATATTAAATCTTCCAGCTGTAAGTTCATGATTGTTATAAACAACGAGTCACACGACAGTTGGAGTTCTACTTGAAGACTCACCTCTTTAAGCCAACAGAATACTTGAGAATCTCTCAGTTTTTATTTTAAAAAATGCTAGCACTCAAGCTTAAGGAGAAAAGCTTGTAAGTGGGACCTGAGTGCACCCTAAAGGTGCAAAAACCAGAAGACAAAAGGAGACCTCAAAAATTCATCTTTAAAATATAATGATTCTTTCGGGCCTGACTCATGATTTTTGAATACTTGGGATTGGCCATATTGTTTATGGTTAGTTCCTATCCTGTGCATAAATTATCATTGCTTATGGAATATTCACTTCTTTACATTGGGTTAAAGCCAATATATTTTTATGTCTTCCTTAAAAAAAGAAGGCACCCTGAATCTTATAGTGATCAAAAGCAAACTGAAGATGGCCACTCTTTACCCTCCACTCTTGAGTTTTACCCCAGTGGCTCAGGGCATACCATTATATACAGTCCACTAATGGTTCAATTCACCTGTATGCGGAGGGCCTTCACCATCCTATGCACCATTTTAAATCCCATTTAAACCTTCTTGGGTGTCTGGCTGGTGGCTCTTGCCCACATGCTCAGGATCAAACTGATCACCATATTTGGGGTTGGGACGGAATTTCCCCCAGGTCAGGCTGGCAGAGAACCCAGCAGATTTCAGCCTTCCTCTGCAACACGGGGCTTGGGTCACTTGCAGGTTTAAAGTAGTGTAAATGCTGAATTCTCTGTAACTTGAAGTCTTTAAACCACGATTTGAGGACTTCAGTAACTCAGCCAGAGGTTAGGGGTCTATTACAGGAATGGGTGGGTGAGGTTCTGTGGCCTGCTCAGATTCATGAGGTTCAATTTCCCTTTTCAAAAGCTGTGTTGACTCTTCCCCAACATATCCTGTTCTTCTGTGTGTCTGATAAGTCTGTTCTTTACTCCACTTTCAACCAGTTTACCTGGTACTGAAGTTAGGCTTACCAGCCTGTAATTGCCAGGATCCCCTATGGAGCCTTTTTTAAAAATTGGCATTGCATTAGCAATCCACCAGTCATCTGGTACAGAGGCTGATTTAAGCAATAGGTTACATACCACAGCTCTGCAATTTCATATTTGAATTCCTTCAGAACTCTTGGGTGAATACCATCTGGTCAAAGACTAGTTTTAAATAAATTAAGTATCATGCACACTTTAATATTATATGCACTTTAATTTTTGTATTTTATAATCTTGAAGCTTTGCCAAGAATCACTCTCTTTACTTAATTCAGCAAGTTTATTATTGTGCAAAAACATGAAAAACGTGTTGTCTAGGTTTTTGTCCAACAAAAGAAAGCTTTACTTGTTTTTATATGCCGCATGCAAAACCTTCTGGCAGCGGGTAGCCTGAATGCTAGTTAGTCTGAGGAGGGGAAAAGAAGCACAGTTTAAAAAAAATTTACATTATATAGTGAGCTTAAAATGACACATCTATTGTATGTTTTGTGCTTGCTCTTATGTATAATGTCAATATTTCTAACAGTCAGCAATATAGAAAGAATACATAATGAGTCCAACTAGTTCATTTTCATTGGAAATGTATGCCAATGAGCTTAAAAAAGTCAAGTTCTAAGTGGAATCCATGGATTTCTCAATCACTTTTGCACAAGTACGCCACACAATTAACCAGCTTATTAATCATTATTGAAGATTCTGAATCTAGGATGAATTTTGGTATGGCAAATGGTGATAGTCTTTAAATATTAATGTGAGTTGCATTGCTAACTCCCTGCACACCACAACGCAAAAGTGCATCACTCTGCATTTGCTCCCATTTCCATGTTAATTGATCTTGTATTCCTGAGATACTGAGGTCCTCCCTCACCCTGAGTAGTGTTTTGTTCCAAAAGTAGTCTAATTGACTTCAATGGGATTGCTCATACTGTAAAACACTATTCAATGCAACTAGGGTATTTCAAGCTGGCCCTGAAGGTTTTTTGTAACCTCCATGGCTATTTTGTTTGATACTCAGTGCTAAATTTCTCCCCATAGACAATGGAGCCCCTTTTCTTTAAAATGCAGAAAAAATACTGTAACTCCAAAAACACTTTGTTAAAATGCTAGTATTTTGAGTCACCACAACCTTACTTCTCAAATGCAAATGTAAAATTGTACATGCAGTTTGCATGGGTAAACTAGACCTAAGTCTTACTAGCAAACACTACGAGGGTTTTAATGAAAGAGGGTTTTAATGAAGAACTCTGTCCAGGAGAGATTCTATATGCTGGACCTACCTAGCATGGAGAAATTTTCCCTTCAAAATGAATTACCATCATCCACATCCATACATACAAACTCACAGTGCAGTTGGGACACGATAGCTTTCCGTTTCAGGAAGAGGACTCTGAAGTCCCAGTTTTAGGAGTCTCTCAGTAGAAGACCTTCAGCTGTGGAATTCACTTCCTCTTACTGGAGAGTACAGCTTGCTGCCCTTCAAGGATGAGGGTGATACATCTGTTTAATTAGCATTGGTTTTAGAGTACTGTGATGAGATGGGTGCTAGCCAATGACTTTTGCCATTACACTGTCATAAGAAAGCATGTTTTTGGCCACCCAGTAGGGATTGTAGTGTTCTTATCACGCTATTCAAGATGTCCAGATCCTATGGTGACAGATGACATGTAAATACCTGCAAAATAATAGTTTGCAAAGGGGTAGCTATGGGTGGGCTGGGTATTGTTTCAAGTATAGCCAGCATCTCAAGTAAGACCAACTGTTACTGTCTACCTACAAACTCCAAAGGTCCAAACTAGATGTAGCTTGAGGAAAGATGCATTCAGTTTCTGTGTGGTTTTAGTACAGCATAAAAAGGAGATGATGTTAGGAAATAGAGAAGTAATGTTAGAGGTTTAACTGGAAATTAAAATTAGATGCTGCAATAAAATACTGTTGATTAATATATGCCAAAGTGTATGAGAGACAGAGATTTTATCAAGCAGAAACCTGCATCATAAACCTCACCACCTTTCACTGTAAGTGCAACGTGCCCTTCTTTGATCTGCCTTCTCTAACTTAAACACACAGTGGCATGCACATTTAAAAAACAAACACACACAAATATAACCCTACCAAAACAAACAAGACATGTAATTCTCCTCCTGGGGAGAGGAGGAGAGAAGAAATTACTAGTAACAGATATTAGTCATGTCACTTCATGCACTACTGGAAGGTACTCAGATACTAAAATGATGAGGGCAGTATAAGAACCTATAATGAATAGATAGGTATGAACAGATTACTCCTAAAGGCATTCTGGGCCAAAAAATTAAAAATTCTGCACACAATATTTTAAAATTCTGCAAGATTCATTTGTCAGTAAGTAAATGCAGAGGCTCCATCATGGCAGTGGGGAGCACAGGCCACTGGGTGCACAAAAGTGGGAGATCACCCTGCAGCCCTCCCACCCCCAGGACACAGACTCAACAGTGAGGCTGCACCCGACCCTGACACAGCACAAGGCCTGGGCATGCCCAGAAAGACCCTGGGACTCTACCCCTCTGCGCCAGGTGCACCAGGTGCGGGGCAGGCAGGCTCAACCAGGCAGGATCCAAGTGTGGAGGGGCTCGGTATGGGGTGAGAGGATTCTGTGTGGAACAATCTGGGTGAAGGCAGCTCAGTGGGGGGGGGGCTAGGTGGGGGGATCTGGATGCACAGAGGCTCATTGGGAGGGTTCCAAATGCAGGGGCAATGGGACTCTGCAGGGGCTTCCAGATGAAGGTTGTTGGAGCTCAGCGGAGGGGTCTGGGCATGGGGGTCTCAATGCGGGTGTCTGGGTGCTGGAGGAGTGGGGTTTGGTGGGGGGTCTAGGTGCAGCTAGTTGGGGGTCAGTGGCATGGGGGTCTGGATGTGGGGGCTCAGAGTAGTGCAGGGTGTGGGGCATCAGAGTGGGGGTTTGAGTGCAGGAAGCTCAGTGGGGGGTGGTCTGGGTGCAGGGGTGGGGAGTCCAAAGGCAGGGGGTCTGGGTGCAGTGGGCTCCTGATGCAGGAATTGAGGTTCAGTGGGGTGGGGTTCAGGTATGGAGGGCTGGGGGGGGTTCTGGATGTACAGGTGAGGCTTGGCAGGGGTGTCTGGGAATGGCAGGTCCAGATACATGGGGGTTGGGTGGATGGGGGAGCATCTCCCTGTACAGTGACCCCCCCTCCTGCCACAGCTGAGGAGTGATGGGGGCAGGAAGCAGGGGAGGATGCTGAGCTTCCTGCAGCTGGGGGAGGTTTCTGGGGGTGGGTCTGACACAGCCCCAGCCACTCCTTGCAGAGAAAGAGGAAGTCCCATCCTCTCTTGCCTCCAGCCCAGCCGGGACTAGCAGCTGATCCTGGCTCAGGGTAGGAGTCACTGGCTGGGATGTCCCCGGCCCTGCTGTGATTTACCTCTGTGCCGGCTGCTCCGGGTACCTGAAATGATGTACCTGCACTGCTAGGGAGTGGTGCATAACTGCTCTTGCAGCTTCCCTGTCAGAAAATCATTTGCGGGGAAGCAAAGAAATCTGTGGGGACATGAATTCTGCTTATGCGCAGTGGCGCAAAATTCCCACAGGGATAATAGATAGCATGTTAGGAAACTGTACTGTAAAAGGGGAAAGTTATAATAAGTAAACAGCATAGAAGAGATCTTCAAGCAATGAATACTGCTGTGGTCTGGTTACAAGGCTCAGGATTACAAATCAGAGGAAGGTTTGGGAAGCTACTCTCAATTTTCTTTACTATTATGATTTTAGGAGCAAGACAGACTGATGAAGGAAGAGTGAAAAAAGTTTCTGGACGCTGAGGAGAGCTGTTTAAAAACCACACATGCATTCGTGTGCACACACACAACTGTGAATCCTAGAGCAGTTGATGTGAAGGAAATAATTGTGATGCTGGAGATACTCTGTTGCAGTTGTGCAGGACAGCTCCTGAAGCACTGGACAAGACAACATCTAAACGACAACAATGCAGATTAGTCTCTTGGCAAAGGTAACTGTCCTGTGATATTTTTCAAGCGAACAGACAGCAGTTATCCGTTGACCCACATAGGATGATAAGTTGGCTGAAGGAAAAGTTGATCAAGAGATAGCAAGTTAGAGTCTCATCTAGAGTAAATCAGCATAGCTCCATTGTCCTAAATGGATCTGTGCTGGTTTACACCAACTGGCAATCTGACACTACATAATTCGAAAGAATTGAAAGTACTTATGCTTTTGAAATGTTAATTCCATTTAGACACTCTTGTCCAAGATAACCTCTTCTTCTATTTACTAATTGTTTGGATACAATGGTGTGTGGTTTAGTCACTGAAATCATGGATCCCTATTGGTAAATGTAGCAGACTGGTCCTGAGCTAGCTTTAAGTAACCTTCAGCTGACTCCACATAGAATGGGAGCAAATTTTTCAAATAAAATTCAAAGCCTTCATAACAAAGTCGTTTCCTCCTAAGCATCTCTGCTGGGATGCAGCTTTCCAACCTTCCTCCACAGCTTGGAGGCAGGCTCAAAACAACTCAGTCCTTGCTTCCTGGACTCAAAGAAATCAGCAGGCAAGCAATGTCTTCTCCCATTACGAGGGAAGAGGCTGATTATATGCTGCCCTCCTTCCCTGAGCTGGTCCTGGTTGGCTGAGAGAGAGGGAATCCTTGTACCACCCAACACTACAAGGATTCCATAGCTTGAGATTTTCCCAGATACTGTTACTCCAGGCCCACTTCCTCTCTCCCAGCATCTGCATTGGTCCAGAATTCTTGGAACAGGATAGACTGGAATCTAAGACTTCCCTCTCTGGTCTCCAAGGACTAATATACCTCATTACAGTAAATTAAGTAACATTACTCTGGGTAAATACCACGAATCCAGACTGGAAAAAATTATGGGTAATGCCACATAGAAAGTAAATGCACCCCTCTCTAGGAAATACAAGCACATGAAAAGGCCTTGAAAAGTTCAGCTGAAAATAAAAGAGGCACACAAGTAGAACGCCAACAGCAACAGACCACCCCATGTTCCCCCAATACCTTTTAGTGAAGGAATATAAAGGTTGCATATTGGCATGCCAAATTTCAACCTAGCATTAATAATACCTGAGAAATAGGCTATGTCTATGCTTACGACAGCGTTTTGAGTACAGACATTGCACACGCAGCTAGCACATATATAAAGAGCACCGTAGACAATGAAACATGGCTTAGATGAGTAGCGTGCCCTACACACCTGAACCCCTAGGGTATATACCATACATGGCTCTCTACATGCCCAAATAGTGCCTCCCATGTCTACACTGCTATTTTTACCAGTGGCATTTCCTACTGCCAGAGCCTTTCCACACAGAAGTGAAAGGCTCCAGCAGTGGGGAAAGGCTCTGGCACCAGGGGAGGCAGCGGGGAAAGACTCTGGCAGGCGGGAGCTGGTTCAAGCAAGGAGCTGCCAGAGCCTTTCCTAGCTGCCTCCCTGCTGTCACAGCCTTTCACTGAGGCATATAGCTACACACTTGTAAGGAGGCTGAATGGCCTCATTCCAGCACAGAGGGGGTTAACTCACCCTGTTGGGCTCAGCTAACCCCATCCCTTCCCTCTTGCAGGAAGTGTGGGGCAGGAAATACAAGGGCCCTGCAGCTCAGTTGGGGCCAGACCAGGGAAAGAGCCAGATGTTCTTCCCAGGGAGCTGGACCATTCACAAAACCCATGACCGGCTGCAGCAGGCGATGACTCTCCTGAGCTGGCCTGGAGACAAGGCAAGTTGCTGCCCTGGGAGACTGAGGAACCCAAAGAGAAAGCGAAGAATGAGCTGCTCAGCGAGGAGACCAGGAACCAGGCCCCAGCAGCTATGGAGCAACACAACCAGATGCTGATAGAAAACAGCCCAGGAAAACAAGACATTGGTCCTGTTGTGTTTCTGGGAAGCGAGGCAGTGGACTCACGTTTCCCTGCCAACCCAGCAACAGGATCACCCATCGCTTCAAGGACCTTGGACTGGGACCCAGTGGAGAGGCGGGGCCTGGGTCTCCCTGCCCCTTGCCCCACACTCAGGGCTGGACGAAGGCTAACCTATATCATAGAATCATAGAATATCAGGGTTGGAAGGGACCTCAGGAGGTCATCTAGTCCAACCCCCTGCTCAAAGCAGGACCAACCCCAACTAAATCATCCCAGCCAGGGCTTTGTCAAGCTGGGGCTTAAAAACCTCTAAGGATGGAGGTTCCACCACCTCCTAGGTAACCCATTCCAGTGCTTCATCACCCTCCTAGGGAAGTAGTCTTTCCTAATATCCAGCCTAGACCTCCCTCCACTGCAACTTGAGACCATTAGTCCTTGTTCTATCATCTGCCACCACTGAGAACAGCCTAGCTCCATCCTCTTTGGAACTCTCTGTGATGGGTTGGGTCACAGAGACCCCGTTGGGACTGTCACCTGATGTACTGAGATTACCTCTGAGACAGTTTTCCCTTCCAGCTTGGCACTCCAGAACCCTGCCTTGTTGAGACAGACATGCTAGCCTGCTGCAACACAGACCCACGTCTGGTCCATGCCCCCAGAGCTGCAGACGTTAACCAAAAACTGCTCCGCAGCTCACCTATCTCCAGCACACAGTCACCCAGTTCCCAATGGGATCCAAACCCCAAATATATCCATTTTACTCTGTATAAAGCTTATACAGGGTAAAGCCATTCATTGTCTGCCCTCTATAACAATGATAGAGAGATATGCACAGCTGTTTGCTCCCCCAGGTATACTCTGGGTTTATCAACAAATAAAAGTGATTTTATTAAGTTTTGTAACAGGATCAGGCCAGATGGCTATAGGAGAGTAATAGAAGGCAGATATATTAGCCCCAGGCTAAGTAGGTCCCTTTTCCCTGGGTAAGGTAACAGGGAAGGTTCCAGAACAATCAGGAACCTTCTGGAGACAATTAAGACCAGCTGATTAGAACACCTGCAGCCAATCAAGAAGCTTCTAGAATCAATTAAGGCAGGCTAATCAGGGCACCTGGGTTTTAAAAAGGAGCTCACTTCAGTTTGTGGTGTGCGTGTGAGGAGCTAGAAGCAAGAGGCACAAGGAACTGAGAGCGAGAATGCGGACTGTTGGAGGACTGAGGTGTACAAGCATTATCAGACACCAGGAGGAAGGTCCCATGTTGAGGATAAAGAAGGTGTTGGGAGGAGGCCATGGGGAAGTAGCCCAGGGAGTTGTAGCTGTCGCACAGCTGTTCCAGGAGTTACTTTAGACAGCTGCATTCCACAGGGCCCTGGGCTGCAACTCGGAGTAGAGGGCAGGCCCGGGTTCCCCACAAATCCTCCCAACTCCTGGTCAGTCACAGGAGGAGTCGACCTGGACTGTGAATTCAGAAAAATGGCCAAGCTGAGGGCTGCCGTGAAGCTCCAAGGTGAGCAAATCCCCCAATAAGCGCAAGACCCAGCAAGGTAGAGCAGGAACTTTGTCACAGTAATTTTAGGTGATCTTCTGATGTATGTCTTTTTAAATTTGAAGCTGCTAGTGCCACTGCAATGCCTGCAAATCACAGATTGCTTCTCATTTAACTCCCTCTGCTCTGCACTTCACAGTAACTAACTTAGCATGAGTCAGCACAATCATCCCGTCTCCAAGCAAACGAGATGGGTGAGTCACATACTGGAGGGGGGAAGGGAGGGTACAGCCTGGGGCAGGGCAGTGCCAGGGTGGTCCCATATGCTACAGACTGGTGGTGGGGCTTTTACGATGCTAATACCTCCGGAGTACGGCTATCTCCGCCAGCGTGCACACGCCATCCCACCGGCTCATGGTCGGAGTCACAGACCCCCAGCCAAACACAGGGCTCAATGAACGCCATGACACAATCGCACAGAGACACACACAACGAAATGACACGGTCACAGATCAGTGAGAACAGCCACGTGCAGAGAGGACGCCATCCCAGGTGACGCATGTGCTGTGCGCTTTCTGACGCTGCCCGCTGCAGAGAGGCTCCCCCGCCCGCTCGCATGCCAGCTGCAGTGATGGCTCCGCCCCCAGGGAGCGAATGGAGTGAGCTCTCCGTCTCCTCCCACTGCTCGAGGGGGGGGGGGCAATGAACACAGTTGCCTATTGGCTGTGGCATGGGGGAGGCAGGGGTGCGCCTTCAGGCCATCCGTGTGCCGCGTTGGATCCCTGACACGTTCCAAGAAAAGAGCAGGAGGACTTGTGGCACCTTAGAGACTAACAAATTTATTTGAGCATAAGCTTTCTTGAGCTACAGCTCACTTCATCAGATGCATACCCGTTCCAGAGTCTTAGGGGTTTCGGGAGCAGCTGGCGGGGCCCCTCGGGCTGCACACGCAGTGTGGTGCCCGCTCCCCAGGCCAGGCGGCATCACGGGCGGGTCCTGCGCAGCCCGCTCCCAGACGCACCCTCTGCAGATCTGGCACCGGGGCCGAGGCTGGGTCTGTTCCCCCACCGGAGCTGCACCGTCTGCTTTTCCGAAAGGGGGGAGAAAATGCAAAACCAGCAATAAAGTCCCACACCAAAACTAACCACAGGGAAAAGAACCAGAACCTGGCAATCAAAGCCAAACAAGCTGTCGTGCGCTGCTGTGTGCAGGGCCCCTGCATTCTAGCATAATAAATCTTTGCTCAAAGTGTGTCTCGTAAGGCGCCATTTGAAAGCTTGTAATTTGCTGGGCACTATTGTGCTAGTAAAATATGTGTGGCAACATTGCATGGAAAGGTGCAAGGTTCCCCTGTATGATGTTGTTAACGCACCTTCCAAACCCCATAGCTGGGTCCCTACCCAATTCAGGGTCCATTTCGGTCCATTTCCTGGTCACAGGATTTTTTACATTGTAAATTTCACAGTTTCAGATATTTAAATCTGAAATTTCACGGTGTTGTAACCCTAGAGGTACAGATCCAAAAAAGGGTCATGGGGTGGGGGGGGGGTTGCAGTATTTCCACCCTTACTTCTGTGCTGGGGCAGCATTGCCTTCAGAGCTGGGTGGTCGGAGAGTGGGACTGGTGGCCAGGCATCCAGCTCTAAAGGCAGCGCTGTCACCGGCAGCAGCACAGAAGTGAGGGTCACATGAGTGAGAGGAGCAGGACCAGTCTTATGGGCGGGTGAGTGGGTGACTGCCCATGATCAGGGAGGTGCTGTGGTCACCCGCACACACAGACCCAACCCAAGGCTCCTTTAATCCCTGAGCGCTGGGCCTGGAGCCAGGGAGGGGCCAGGCTGGGGAGGGATGGTGTGTCCTCTTCCCTTGCATTGGCTGCTTCCCAGGGCTGGGTAAGACCTGCCTCCGGGAACCGCCCCTGGCTGCAGAAAGGTGTCCCCCCAACGTGACTTTGTGCCCCTACCTCTCCCATGAAAGCTAGAGCCTGGCCCACAGTAGGAGCCCCCAGCCTTGCTCCTCCCCTACAATAACTAGATTTCACAGCAGAGACCAGATTGCATGGTCTGTGATGAGTTTTTCATGGCCATGAATTTGCCCAGGCAGAAATTGGAAAACAGGTCTGTTCTAAACAAAGAAATGTGTGTGTGCCTTAATTTGCATTAAGCAGCTAACAGAGTCATCAAGCAGGAAGGGAAGACAAAGGAAATTCAAACAGGTGAAAAAAAACAGCATGAAATATCCTTTCATGTAGACTCGGAGGAGGAGGGGTCCTGACCTGACAGTTTGATCAGTAATCTGCTGGACTATGTGGTGGAAATTTTTGTTTGAATCTAATATAGTTTGTTAAATTAGGCATTAGTAAACATTTTTATTCTTGTAACCATTTCTGATTTTTATGCCTCATTACTTGTATTCATTTAAAATCTATTTCTTTGTAGTTAATAAACTTGTTTTTACTGTTTTATCTAATCCAGAGTGTTTAAATTGAAGTGTCTGAATAACTGCTTGAAATAATGCGTTAGCATATTATTCCCTTAAAGAAATAATGAACTTAAAATATTTATACTGTCTAGGAGAGGGATGGGTAGCACAGGACATGCTGTTCTGGGGGAAAATCTGGGGCTAGGGGTGTGTTGGGGTCACCATGCAACATAACCAAGGCTGGTGAGAGCCAGAGTGTAACCCAAGTGTGGCCACCATCATGGAAAGGATAACAATTACAGTACTGAGACAATGTAGTCTAGTGAACAGAGCAGTGGGTTGGCACTCAGAAGATCTGCATGCTATTCCTGGCTCTTCTACTGGCCTACCGGGTGACGTGTGGCAAGTCACTTCACCTCTTTGTGTTTGGATAATGATATCTAAGGGAAGTGTTATGGAACAGCTAGGTATTACTAATTTCCATTCGGATCAACTGGAGTTACATCATTCAAACTGAAGGCAGTAAGGGGTCCATAGTGTTTTCCATATCCTTATTTATTTATTTTACATTAGAGGAAAAAGAAGTAAAAGTAAATATATCATTCTATCTAAAAACCATGTTTTAAGATGTTACAAACCAGTGATAATTAATGCAAGAAGATAACCATTTCAAATAAATACCACATTGTGTTTATGTTCAAACTTTCCTGTTTGTCTTCTTCCTTTTTTCCTATGTCTACTCCATAATTTTTCAAGTGAAAGGTTATGACGTGACAAAAAAACAAAACAAGAACCCCGGTAAAACACCAAAAAATCCTCTCATTTCACTCGTTGGCTAAAAAGAAATAAAGGGCAGAGACGGGACAAATAAAATTTCAAAAACTGAATTTTTTAAAGGAATCTTTGTGGCATGGCATGTGGTATCATTCTTTGCCTATATTTGCCACTGAGAATAAATCTCTGATGAAGCCGGCAATGTGTCAGGCAATTACAATGGAGCACTACTTATTACTACCAGGAAGCAGCCCCTAGCATTATTTGGTAACGGTTTAATGATGAACTAGCCTGGGGTCAGAAATGAGGGGTTCAGGATGAAGGAGGGGGCTCTGGGCTGGAGCAGGGGAGTAGGGTGCAGTGGGGGGTGAAGGCTCCGGCTGGGAGTGCGGGCTCTGGGGTGGGGCCGGGGATGAAGGGTTTAGGGTGTAGGAGGGGTCTCAGGGCAGGAGAAAGAGGTTAGGGTGCAGGCTCCTGGAGGGAGTTTGGGTGCGGGACGGGGCTCAGGGCTAGGGCAGGGGGTTGGGGTATGGTGCGGGGTGTGGGCTCCAGGTTGCGCTCTCCTCGGGCACCTCCCAGGAAGTGGTGACATGTCCCTGCAGCTCCTAGGCACAGGGGTGGCCAAGGAGGCTCGGTGCGCTGCTCCTGAGTGCCAACTCCACAGTTCCCATTGGCCCGGAAACACAGACAATTGGAGCTGTGGGGGCAGAGTCAGTGTTTGGGGACAGCATGTGGAGCCTCCCTGGCCACCCCATGCCTAGAAGCCACCAGAATATGTTGCCGCTTCCTGGGAGGCACCTGAGGTGAGTGCTGCCCAGAGCCCACACCCCAAAGCCCCATGATCCCTGCTGAACTACCTGCACTGTAAAGGAGACTCTGCAGAGCCTGGAGGCAGCCTAGCGTTGGGTGAGTGGTTTTCCTGGGTAAATGAGGCCCCAGCCCTTGTGCACAATCTGCAGAGGAGCGTACTTGGCAGGGGGCTGCCCAGGATCTAGCTGTGATATTGCCTGCCATGGCTGGGAGCTGGCCTGACTGAATGTGTCTCAGCTTGGGGAGTGGGCACCAGGCTGGCACCAAGAGTGCTGCTGGAGGGGCTGTGTTTCATCCCTGAGACTCAGGTTGAGTATGATCCCACCTCAGCTGGGAGATGAGACCGTCCGTCCTTACAGCAGGTGGGGGGAGTGTTGGGGGTGGGCATTCTGGTCGAAAACTGGACACCTGGCAACTCTACCCCCAAACTGAGTGGCAACGTGACCTGGTACACAGGGGCACAGTGCCATTCAGGTTTGGCCTGGCCATCCCCCCATCATGACAGTGGGGCAACCGGGACAAATTTGTGGGAGTGGTGTTGCCACCTAGTGCATAGGGTCACAGTATCACTCAGGTTTTGTACTGTGACCCTGTGCGTCAGATCACAACACCCAGAATGGGGGAATGGGGAGCCAGGCCCAGCACTGCAGGTGAGGAGCTGCAGTTGCAGGTTGAGTGCATGGCAGGCTGTCTCTCCAGTCTCCTCCCTGCTCTTGCCCCAGGGCCTCCCTTCAGTGTTTTTGCAACCTTGGGGATTTGGAAAGGTTGGGGGAGGGAAGGAGCTCAGTTTCAGATTTTGCTCCAGGCCTCAAAAGAACTCTGTGCAGGCCACACCCAAATACTATATCAGGATCCCCTATTAGGGACCACAGTACATGTCAGAATCCCATTAACTTTAATGGATCAGCTAAAAATTTGATTTGTGCAAAATGTATGCTAATATAGACAAACAAACATAGATGTGTTCTGTTGAAATGGGTGGGATTTCAAAAATCTGCTAAGGAAATAGATAAGATTTTTAAATGCTGTCAATACAATATTTTGGAAAGCAAAGAAACAAAACATACTTAAGCACCTACACACACAAGGTCACAAACAGCAGTTAGCACAGAACATGAACTGCAAATGAAGACAGAAAATTGGCAAAAGACTATGAGGTTTTGGTTTGCTTTAAATCAGGGAACAACCAACATGTCCCCTGTAGCAAAAACTAAAATAGCAGATGGGAGCCTCAATTTTTTGAAGCCAACGAGTTTCCCTTTTTCACCAAAGGAAAGTTGCATCTCATGCCTAGGGTAATCTATCTCCCCTCTCTCACCTATGAAACACTCTACCTTGCAATTCCCTATCTGTGCAAGCCTGACTGCTAAGACTGCTAAGCAAACTAAGCAGTCTAAGCAAACTAAGACTGCTTCTCATTGAACACCCTCCTCTGCACTTCAGAGTAACCAACTCAGTATGATTCAGCACAATCATCCCCAGCCTAGGTGGTGTGTGACTCTTGTGTTTGGGGAGGCTGGGCATCTGTACCAGAAGCTCCCTAGAAGTGGGGGATGGGCCAGCCCCCTGCTGTTCCCCGAGGCCTCACCCCAGCTCAGCCTCCTCCCCCCAAGGCCTAGCTTGCGCTCCACCCCTGCTCCGTGAGCCTCCCACCCGCGCTGCTTGTGCCTCTCCGCCACCTGCCCCAAGGCCTCCCTCCGCTCGCTCCTCTCAACCCCTGAGGCCCCACTTTCCGCCACTCACACCTCTCTGTATCCCCCCTCCCCAAGGCGGGCAAGGGGGGTTTCGGGGGAAGAGGCAGAGCAGAGGTGGGAAGAGGCAAAGCAAGGGTGGGGCCATGGTCAGGGCACCTGTGGCCCCCACTTCTCAGGAGCTTCCGGAGGCAGTACTCCAAAGGTGGAGGGCAGGCACACTTCCAAAGGGAGGTGTGCCACATCTGGCATTTCTTGCCCCATTTAGCGTCTTATACCTGCCGCCCATGATTCCCAGTCTCCTAGCAAACACAAAACAAAGGATAGGTGGGTCACATACACTAGGAGGGGAAGCTTCCAGTAGAGCAGGGTCGGGGAAGTGCTACATACTACAGTGGTTTGGGGGCTTTTATCATACTAATAGTACTGTGTGTGTCTGTCAGCAGGATCAAACCAGGGATCTGTGAGGCTGCAGGAGCCTCTACTGCATGAGCGAAAAGCCATGTGGCTCTTAGCTAAGGCTGTAACAGACTCAGTAATCTCTAGATGGTCTAGTTTCAGAGTAACAGCCGGGTTAGTCTGTATTCGCAAAAAGAAAAGGAGTACTTGTGGCACCTTAGAGACTAACCAATTTATTTGAGCATAAGCTTTAAGGTGCCACAAGTCCTCCTTTTCTTTTAGATGGTCTAGGTGACACTAGAGGGAGAAAGAGTGCCACACCAAGCAGGCATGGCACACCACAATCACACAGGCTTATTCCACTCATAGACAACAACTATACACAGGGATCAATAAACTGACACAATCACAGTCAGACATGCACACAGATGATACAATCGCAGTCAGAAACTCACACAGATGACACAATCGCAGAGATCTCATTCACACACAGAGAGATGCACAATCACACACAGAGAGATGCACAATCACAAATCACAATCACACACACTCAGATGACACAATCACACAGACCACAATCGCACACACACACAGACGATGTAATCCCAGATGACACACACGCTGTGCACTTTCTCACACTACCTGCAGAGGGCAGAGTCCCCTGCACTGTAAACCCCACCCCCAACACTCCGCCTGCCTGCTGTAAGGATGAACCTGCTGGCCTCATCCCTCCCCAGAGAGCAAATGGCCTCATCTCCCAGCTGGGGTGGGATCATACTCCACTTGAGTCTCAGGGATGTAACACAGCCCCTCCAGCAGCACCATTGGTGCCAGCCTGATGCCCACTCCCCAAGCTGAGACACATTCAGCCAGGCCAGCTCCCAGCCGTGGTAGGCAGCATCACAGCTAGATCCTGGGCAGCCCCCTCCCAAGTACACCCCTCTGTAGATTGTGCACAAGGGCTGAGGCCTCAATTATGCAGGGAAACCCACACTGGGCTTCCTCCAGGCCCTGCAGAGTCTTCTTCACAGTTCAGGTAGTCCGGCATGGAGCATGCTGCACATGCCTTCTTCTACCACCTCCAGTACGACCGGCAATTCTTTTATCTCCACCCAAGAGGTCTCCTGCAAGACCTCTCTGAGCTGTCAATCTGCTGCCACCTAAGCAGGGCAAGGCACTCCAGTGGGCCAGTCTGTACTCCACTCTGGTTCCATAGCTGGCTGGAGATATTAGCTGGTGGCTCATTCATGGAGCCATAACCACAGGTGTGTACCTGACGCGGTTCAAACCTCCCTGACACCTGTCCTTCTGTGGAGAGAGGGACACCCTGGTGCATATATATATAGGTTTAATGTGACCAGATGTCCCCATTTTATAGGAACAGTCCCGATTTTGGGGTCTTTTTCTTATATAGGTTCCTATTACCCCCCATCCCCTGTCCCAGTTTTTCACACTTGCTGTCTGGTCATCCTATACAGGGTACATCAAGTTGCAGCCCCTTTTCTGGCTGCACTTTTCCTCACTCCTCTTGATCAATGCACACCCCATCCATGGCCGCACAAAGCGGAGGAACCTCCTTGTCAACCTCTTCCAGGTGCTGGCCAAGGTGGCCATCCATCATACCAGGAGGAGGAAGGTGGAGGTGTTCCGCGACTGTGGGGCCCTATCCAATCCCTGGTATGATCATGCCTCCAGGCACAGTTCCTCTGGGGAGCAACCACTGACTCCCTAGACACCTTTGAGTAGCAGTGGGTGCTATCGAGGGTTCTCTGCTCAGTGTCCCCCACCAGACCCCTGATTTTCAATCTTTGACCCCACTCCCACTCCTGCTTTTTCATTCACTGTCCCCAGTAAATCAATTGTTGTTTGGGATCAATGGATCCTCCCCCTTAATTGAGGGGAGAGTCTTTAGTTTTGGGCAGGCCTAGACTCGCCTGTCCCCAATACTTCAAATATTACCCAATACTGGACAGGGCAAAGGCTATTTCTCATCTTCTAGGCTGTGCCTCTCATTTTGTTTTTCAGAAAGAGCAGAGGGAAAAAATGTGAAACCAGTGAAATGGCCCCCACTAAAACAAAACAAGGAGAAAGGAAAGAAAAACTGAAACTGGCAACGAAAGGCCAAACAAGCCTAATCAAAAACAGAAATGTCAGCCGCACTTTGTCTATTTCTGTTTCCTGCCTGGTGCTGCTACTTCTAGAGGGAACTCAGTTGATCCCAAATTCTAAAGTAGAAGCTACTTTGTGCTCTTGCTCTGCTAGGACAGTGTTTCACAACCAGAGGGTCACACAAAAGGTAGTCAGGGCAGTGCAAGGCCTTGGAAGTTATACAGTTGGAAGTTGCACAATCTAAAGCAAAAGTATCACACTCCTACCTCCTGCATACCCTTCCCCTTCAAGGTGAAGCAATCTGTAGCCATCTCTCCAAACATACGCACAAAATACATTATATAGGCCTACCCTTGTGATCACTGATACATTTTTTTATTCTTACTTCTATAGTAAATGTAATTGGGGGGAGGAAGATGTTTGCAAAAGTTCTGACTTAGCAAAAGGGGTCACCATCATGGAAAGGTTAACAATTACTGCACTGAGACAATGTGGCCTAGTGAACCTAGAGCAGCGGGTTGACACTCAGAAGATCTGCATGCTATTCTTTGCTCTGCCATAGGCCTTCTGGGTGACCTAGGGCAAATCACTTCACCTCTAATGGGAAGTATCATGGTATGGAACAGCTAGGTATTACTGATATCTATTGAGATCAGGGGCAGTTATATATGCAGACCTAAGGCAGTAAGTGGCCCACAGTATGCATTTTCTGTATCCTTATTTATTTATTTCACATAAGAAAAAAAGAGGTAAGAGTTAATATAAAAATCTATATAAAAAGCATGCTTCTAGGACATTACAAACCAGTGAAAATTAAAGCAAGAAAATAACCGTTTCACATAAATACCACATTCTGCTCATGTTCAAACTTTCCTGTGTTTTGGCCTATAAGTAACTCAAACCATACGCAGTAAATACAAACAATTATCTTCTACACATCTATTCATCAAACATACCAAAATAACACAGGAATCCCACCAGTAAGTACGGAAAGTGCTAGACCTATTGCAGTACTTTCAAGTTTTCTTTTTTATCTTCAGTCTTGTTTTTAAAAAAAGCTTAAGTGGCATTTTTGGCATAACTGTAACCATTGTAATTTCTTTCCCATGTGAAAGAAGTTAGCAATACTCTGTGTAATCTCACTGAAGTCATTACAAACTGATAAAAGAAAAGGAGGACTTGTGGCACCTTAGAGACTAACCAATTTATTTGAGCATAAGCTTTCGTGAGCTACAGCTCACTTCATCGGATGCAGCTCACGAAAGCTTATGCTCAAATAAATTGGTTAGTCTCCAAGGTGCCACAAGTCCTCCTGTTCTTTTTGCGAATACAGACTAACACGGCTGTTACTCTACAAACTGATAGTAATTATTAGCAATTTCTTCAAATACCAATCTTACTTTCCATTTATTCTTTTAATTTCAAAATTAGTATCAAGACTGTCTTCCTTTATTTACAAATTTTACAAAAGGGCTTATTATTAAAGATAGTCTGAGGGCATTAAGGGCCTGATTTCAATTTTAACATTAAGCTGAAGGTCCTATGCAGTAGTCTCATGACTTCAGGGATTTTTTTTTTTCATCCCTTTTTCACTCTGTAATTTTTTTAAGTGAAAAGTTACAGAGTAGCAAAGAAAAAAAAAAGCCCTAAATTGTGGATGTTAATCATTACACTTCACTCATTGGCTAAAAGGGAATAGAAGGGGAGAGAAGGGAAAATTAAAATTTCCAAAATTTATTTTTTTAAAGCATATTTATGGTATGGTGTGTGGTTTACTTCTTAGCCTGAATTTCCATTGCAAAAGCTGAGAGGAAAAATCTCTGATGGAGCCAGCAACATGTCAGGCAAGTACAGTCGAGCACAATCCGTTATTTCCAGGAACCAGCCTCTTGCGTTACATGATTACTGACCAAAGCGAAGGCCTCAAATTCAATGGAAGCTGTGTTATGTTTTTCCTGGGCTCATGGAGGCCACTTAATTGCACCAGCCCTCACACTGTTTGAGGCCAAGGTACGCACTCAGTTTTGTATGGTGCTGAAATATGGGGATGGAATGATACCATGGGACTGGAAAGTGATTCTAAACAAATTTCTTAGGAAGATTATCAGTCTTCCAAATAATAACACCACTGCTCTTCTGAGAGCCAAGACATGTATGGACTCTATTCTGCCCAAATGGCAATATAGTAATATTAATTTTTGGCTTCATGGTCACAGTATACACTCACAGCAATTGCCAAAGCTATGCTTAGAGGCACTACTCTGTTGGACTTTTTCATGTAAATTTCCTTGGTTAGAATATATTCAAAAGTCTTTGCATTCACTAGGTTTCTCAAAATCAGAAATGATTAAAGTTTTAAAAATGTGAAATCCATAATGAAGTCAAGAATAGAGGATATTAATAAGCAAACGGATATTGCACTTGTTTCTATTTAAAATATGTCACCTTGGTTCCCCCTTGTTCAAAGACTCATGGATATGCCAGATATTTAGAGTTTGTGTAATAACATGCTAAGGAGGACCCCTACAGCTCTTCCTTTTCAGTTCATGCAGACAGTTTACACAGAAGGCCAGTCTACTGGCACCAAGAAAAGTAACTGCCTCTATCCAGGAGGTTTAGGGCAGGTGGAAGACCTACTCCATTATTTATTATATTGTCATTTGTATTGTCATTTGAAATCAAAATGGCTTTTTTTTTGTCCCAGATGCCTTTTTCTACGACCTTTCAGAAAATAGAATGTTGGTTAGGAACTGACAGTTTATCTCTGATCCAAGCGGTTGCTCTATTTGCCTGGGCAGACACTAAAATAAGGAAAAGGCAAGTATCATGGTGGTCATACATAGTTTAATGGTGCATGTTCTTTTTAATCATAGAATCGTATGCCTGGAAGGGACCTCGAGAGATCATCTAGTCCAGTCCCCTTGCACTCATGGCAGGACTAAGTATTATCTAGACCAAGGGAGGACAAATTATGGCCCACGAGGTGGATCCGGTCCGTTGGGGTTTTCAATCTAGCCCGCAGGATTGCCAGCCCTGTGGCGCAGCAATGTGAGCTTCGGGGATGGTACCCTCAGGCGAGGGCAGAACACAGTGGAGCCGCCTGCCCCACCCTACCGCCACGAGCCACTGCCAGACATTCTCACCACTTCCGGGAGCGGAGCAGTGCAGGGCAGCCCCACTGCGCACTGCTGCCATCCCGGAGCCACTTGAGGTAAGTGGCCCAGGCCGGATCCCACACCCCAAACCCCTCCTGCACCCTGCACTCCAACCCCCTACCCTAAGCCCCCAACCCCCTGCCTTGAGCCCCCTGCCATACCCCTCCTGCACCCCAACCCACTGCCCTGAACCGCCAACCCCTTGCCCCTGCCCGACATTCATGGCCATGCATACAATTTCCCAGCCCAGATGTGGCCCTCGGCCCAAAAAATTTGCCCACCCCTGATCTAGACCATTCCTGACATATGTTTGTCTAACCTGCTCTTAAAAATCTCCAATGAGGGAGATTCCACAACCTCCCTGGGCAATTTATTCCAGTGCTTAACAACTTTGACAGGAAGTGTTTCCTAAGATCCAACCTAAACTGCCCTTGCTGCAATTTAAGCCCATTGCTTCTTGTCCTTTCCTCAGAGGTTAAGGAGAACAATTTTTCTCCCTCCTCCTTGTAACAACCTTTTATGTACTTGAAAACTATTATCATGTCCCCTCTCGGTCTTCTCTTCTCCAGATTAAACAAACCCAGTTTTTTGAATCTTCCCTCAGAGGTCATGTTTTCTAGACCTTTAATCATTTTTCTTGCTCTTCTCTGGATTTTCTCCAATTTGTCCACATCTTTCCTGAAATGTGGTGCCCAGAGCTGGACACAATACTCCAGTTGAGACCTAATCAGTGTGGAGTAGAGCGGAAGAATTACTCCTTGTGTCTTGCTAACAACACGCCTGCTAATACATCCCAAAATGGGTGCTTTTTTTGCAACAGTGTTACTCTGGTCGCTCATATTTAGCTTGTGATCAACTATAAACCCCAGATACTACTCTTCTGTAGGTAGTCATTTCCCATTTTCTATGTGTGCAGCTGATTGTTCTTTCTTAAGTGGAGTACTTTGCATTTGTCCTCATTGAATTTCATCCTATTTACTTCAGACCATTTCTCCAGTTTGTCCAGATCATTTTGAATTTTAATCCTATCCTCCAAAGCACTTGCAACCCCTGCCAGCTTGATATCATCCACACACTTTATAAGTGTACTCTCTATACCATTATCTAAATCATTGATGAAGATATTGAATAGAACTGGACCCAGAACTGATCCCTGTGGGACCTCACTTGTTATGTTCGTCCAGCATGACTGAACCACTGATAACTACTCTCTGGGAACGGTTTTTAGAGCCAGTTATGCACTCACCTTATAGTAGTTCCATCTAGGTTGTATTTCCCTAGTTTATTTATGAGAAGATCATGTGAAATAGTATCAAAAGCCTTACTAGAGTCAAGATATGCCACATCTACCACTTCCCCCTATCCTCAAGACTTGTTACCCAGTCAAAGAAGCTATTAGGTTGGTTTGACATGATTTGTTCTTGACAAATCCATGCTGACTGTTACTTATCACCTTATTATCTTCTAGATGTTTGGAAATTGATTGCTTAATTATTTGCTCCGTTATCTTTCCAGGTACTGAAGTTAAGATGACTGGTCTGTAATTCCCTGGGTTATCCTTATTTTTATAGATTGGCACTATATTTGTCCTTTTCCAGTCCTCTGGAATCCCCCCCATCTTCCATGACGTTTTGAAGATAATCACTAATGGCTCAGATATCTCCACAGTCAGCTCCTTGAGTATTCTAAGATGTATTTCATCAAGCCCTGGTGACTTGAAGACATCTAACTTGTCTAAGTAATTTTTAACTTGTTCTTTCCCTATTGTAGCCTCTGATCCTACCTCATTTTCACTGGCATTCACTATGTTAGACGTCCAATCGCTACTAACCTTTTTTGTGAAAACCAAAACAAAAATGTCATTTAACACTTTTTCCATTTCCACATTTTCTGTTATTGTTTTTCCCTCCTCATTTAGTAATAGGCCTACCCTGTCCTTGGTCTTTCTCTTGCTGCTAATGTATTTGTAGAATGTTTTCTTGTTACTCTTTATGTCTCTAGCTAGTTTAATCTCATTTTGTGCTTTGGCCTTTCTAATTTTGTCCCTACATACTTGTGTTATTTGTTTATGTTCATCATTTATAATTTATAGTTTCCACTTCTTGTAAGGCTTTTTTTGAGTTCAGATCATTGAAGAACTCCTTGTTAAGCCCGGGTGTTCTCTTGCCATACTTCTATCCTTCCTACGCAGTGGGATAGTTTGTTCTTGTGCCCTTAATAATGTCTCTTTGGAAAAACTGCCAACTCTTTCGAACTGTTTTTCCCTTAGACTTGCTTCCCATGGGATCTTATATACCAACTCCCTGCATTTGCTTAAGTCTGCCTACTTGAAATCCATTATCTTTTTTGTGCGGTTTTCCCTCCTACCGTTCTTTAGAATCATAAACTATTAACTAAGAATTGTAACATTCATAAACCAGTCGGAGAACACTTCAATCTCTCTGGTCATGCAATCACAGACATGAAGGTCGCTATCTTAAAACAAAAAAACTTCAAATCCAGACTCCAGCGAGAAACTGCTGAATTGGAATTCATTTGCAAATTGGATACTATTAATTTAGGCTTAAATAGAGACTGGGAGTGGCTAAGTCATTATGCAAGGTAGCCTATTTCCCCTTGTTTTTTCCTACCCCTCCCCCCCCAGATGTTCTGGTTTAACTTGGATTTAAACTTGGAGAGTGGTCAGTTTGGATGAGCTGTTACCAGCAGGAGAGTGAGTTTGTGTCTGTATGGGGGTGGGGGGGTGAGAAAACCTGGATTTGTGCTGGAAATGGCCCACCTTGATTATCATGCACATTGTGTAGAGAGTTGTCACTTTGGATGGGCTATCACCAGCAGGAGAGTGAATTTGTGTGGGGGGGTGGAGGGTGAGAAAACCTGGATTTGTGCTGGAAATGGCCCAACTTGATGATCACTTTAGATAAGCTATTACCAGCAGGACAGTGGGGTGGGAGGAGGTATTGTTTCATATTCTCTGTGTGTATATAAAGTCTGCTGCAGTTTCCACGGTATGCATCTGATGAAGTGAGCTGTAGCTCACGAAAGCTCATGCTCAAATAAATTGGTTAGTCTCTAAGGTGCCACAAGTACTCCTTTTCTTTTTGATAAACTCTACCATTTCATGATCACTATCACCTAAGCTGCCTTCCACTTTCAAATTCTCCCTATTTCTCAAAATAAATCTACAACAGCCTCTCCTCTAGTAGCTTTCTCCACTTTCTGAAATAAAATGTCTCCAGTATATTCCAAGAACTTGTTGGATAATCAGTACCCTGCTGGGTTATTGTCCCAGCTGATGTCTGGGTAGTTGAAGTCCCCATCACCACCAAGTCCTGTGCTTTGGATAATTTTGTTAGTTGTTTAAAAAAAGCCTCATCCACCTCATCTTCCTGGTTAGGTGGTCTGTAATAGACCCCCTACCATGACATCACCCTTGGTTTTTACTCTTTTATCCTACCCAGAGCCTTTAAACAAGTCTGTCTCCTATTTCCATCTCAGCCTCAGTCCAAGTGTGTACATTTTTAATATATAAGGCAACACTTCCTCCTTTTTTCCCTGCCCTGTCCTTCCTGAACAAGCTGTACCCTTTTATACCAATGTTCCAGTCATGTGTATTATCCCGCCAAGTCTCTGTGATGCCAGCTGTGTCATAGCTCTGTTTATTAACTGCTTATTCTCCATACTTCTCCCATTAGTATACAGACATAAAATATACTGATTTGATTTCCCCTCTATGTTCTTTCTTGTCTCCCCTTATCCCATGCTCCCCCCCCACCCAACTTCCAACCCTTTTCATGAAAATAGATAGTGAAAACAGACTAGCTGCTCTTCCTTTTATAATGCACTAGCATAATGTTGCAGTATCTTGATTGCAGACACTACGAGGAATTGTTCAGAGGCCATAAACCCCCTTGACTTGAATGTATCAAGGCTAAAAATGGAATGGTGCAAAATATATGCTAACCCAGAAAACACACATACATGTGTTCTGACAAAATGGGTGTGATGAGTGGCATGCAAATATCTTTCTTCTGATAGACACTCCAGGTTTGATAAGGACGTGATGGAGAGTAAGTCAACAGGACACTTCCTTTTGGAGCGCCAAGCAAACAAAAGACAAAGGACACAGTTCCTCTTGTAAGTGCAACACCCATGTAAGTAACCTTAAACCCAAATAGTTTTAAAAACCAAAGGGTCTCGCTCCTCTTTTCACTTGCTATTACATAATTAATAACAAGATTAATGCATATTAATAATCATATAATAATATTTTCACTTTTTTACATTTCTTTACCTGAATGGTTCTGTTTCATATCCATATGTTTCTTTCAATGCAAAGAAAGAAATTCAAAATTACCGGTCTAGGAAACACTGTGATCAATTATGCTTTTTCTCATCTGTGATATGAAGGATTGTGTGTTTGTTGCTATAATTACTTTCTTCCTGTGTCTCAGATATGATACATTTGTGCTTAACATAGCTTCAATTCCTTGCCAAACAGTGCAAGACTTAAAGGGAGAAATTCTCAGGCAACAAAAGAACTGAAAATGTCTCAGTTGGAGCTACTCTTTTATCTTAAATTTTTAATTTCCTATAACCATGTTTATTTTTGTCTGAGTAAAAAAACTAAACACTCATAGCTGTTTATAAAATATGAAATACACTCTTCATAACAGCTTGTTAGAACATGCAATAAATATATCTTAAATTCATTTTGTAACATGCTTTACAATCCATTAGTAAAGGACATAGTTGTCTTTGTTAATCTTTTCACAACTATTATTATTAAAATGACTATTTCCAATTTTTAGGGCAATAAAATGGAGCAGGAATCAATTCTAGAGGAGCTTCTTTTAAAGAAGTCACAACAGAAGAAAAAAATTTCACCAGTTAATTACAAAGAACGACTGTTTGTTCTCACAAAAACAAACCTCTCTTACTATGAATATGACAAAGAGGTGAGAAATCATTTTCCTAACTACAGAGGTACATATTTTTCTAAAGTAAGTTTATGCCTCTGGATTTTCTTCCTCAATGTGCTTTGATTAGATATCATATAGTAAGGGTAGTGATATATTTTGTTCCAAGTGGCATTTAAAAATTGTATGGGACCAAAATCTGGCCTTGATTCAGGATAGCACTTAAGAATGTGTTTAAGTCCACCCCTATTCAGGACAGAACTTAATCATGCTTAATCTTAGGCATACGCTTAACTCTCATCAAAATCAATGGGACTTAAGCACATGCCTAAAGTTAAGCACATGCCTTGAATAGGGATGTTTTCCTGAATCAGGTTCTCTGTGGTGAGTTATATATCTGGCATTGGTTTGGAAATCATTTATACAGGAGATAGCTCAGTGCAGAATTTGGCCCATAAATGATATAAAATAAAAGGCTAAAGCGTGATTGTATTTTAAAAAGTGATTATGTATCCAAAAAATGGTCGGTACTTTCAGCAAAGTGGCCTCTTTTGTGCATTCAGATGTAGCTCTGAAGAGATTAAAATACATTGTTACCATCTGCACTCCTGATAGCACATTTGGATTACTCCTGTGAGTTACAACTCCTTGTGTGAATAAGAGTTGCAGGATTGGTGCCAGTATCTTAACAAAATAATGTAATACAAAATCAGACTCCCATTTCCCACTAGAGACTTTTGCATTTTCCTTCCTCCATCTCTGCTTTTGCACTGTAATACCAAAGTTCATGTACCAGATGTAGGGACCATCCTGTTGTCTTTATACCTTGACTTCAAAGGGAGTTTTGTCAGTGTATGGATTGCAGGATAAGATATAATGGAGGGTTCTCGATGTCTTTCCCAACCAGTTTAACAAAAGTGGAACTCTACCTTACCCAATCTGAAGTGTGCAATTATACACAGCTTGATTAAGTGTGGTTTTATAAAACTTGTCGTGACCATAAAGTATTTTTGATTTGAGGACGAAAGTCTTGTGTTTAGAATGATGAGTAGTCCTGCTTCGGCTTTTATTCTTAGAAAAAAGGAAGCAAAAAAGGATCAATTGACATTAAGAAAATTCGATGTGTTGAGACAGTGAATCATGAGGAACAGGCACCTTTGGAGAGACAATATCCATTTCAGGTAAGATCAAGAAATACAAGACTGATCTTTACTGTGGTGAACCATTATTTCTAGGACAAATAAGGACTTGTGTCACTGCTGACTGTTACAAAAACTTACAGCAGGTTGGAAATGAATCCTTTTTACTATAAACGTGACCCAACAACCATCAAAATCAACGGGAGTCTTTTCACTGACTTCAGTAGAATTTGGATCAGGACCTATCTCTGCATTCATGTGTGTATAATAGTTTATTTATTTTGGTGTGATCCTATACACACACAATAATGGTGCATTTATTTGAATATTGAATATGTTTATTTTGTTGTGCAATACTGATCACAATTCATTTTCTCTTTTTAACCTTCCCCACCTCACCTCCTTTCACTTTAGTGGCAAAAAGAAGTGCAGAACTTGGCCTTTTGATATTGAAACTATAGGCTGACCATTTAATTGTACCAGACTCCAGAAATTCAAAGTTACAGTTCCTCAGCAATTGTACCTCATCCAAACTGCACATCTCCATTAAACCTTATCTTTATAAACATATACAGTAATACCAAACACTACATATGTGCATGGAAGCAAAGTCATATCTGCTGCAAAAGCCATAACTTTGACTTTGCTGTCATTTGTATGTGTTAATTCTCAGAGATAGGTTCATTCCAATGCCAGAGCAGAGAGTTTTGGGGGCAGAGAGTCCATGAGGAGAATATACAGCAGTGCAAAGCAGCTGCAACTTCCCTTTGTGAGAAGGGTGAGGTGCTATAGTCTAAAATTGGCAACCGTGGCTTGGAAAGGGTGCATGACCTGGGCAGCAGAGGAGTTAATTAATTAACACCCAATAATTGCTACCCCTGGGGGTAACCCCAAGAGAGGGCAGCAGTGTTATCACTGCCTGACTTATCTCAGACTGGATACCCCCCAACCCTCATTAAATAATATTTTATATTAAATTAGTTTGTTACTCTCATGAGCACCTAATACACTCAGATCTGTGGGGGGAGGCGTGGGGGAGGAATGAAAGGTACATACTGTACTTCCCGGTTCTAATGAGAATGTGCAAGTTACTGAATGTAGGGTCTTATTGTTTGCCTACTAATGCCAAAGGGAGTTTTGCCATTGGGAACAAGATTGGTTCAGGCCCATAATGCAAGCTCACATTCATGTGAAATAGGAGTATAACTATATAACTCTGCTCTGGCTCTTCACTGTCCTGGGATTAGGGTTGCCAACCCTCCAGGATTAGGCTGGAGTCTCCAGGAATTAAAGATTAATCTTTAATTAAAGATTATGTCATGTGATGAAATCTCCAGGAATATATCCAACCAAAATTGGCAACCCTGCCTGGGCTGCATGCATTTTGGTGTGAACAAGCCTGCAGAGCTTGATCCTTGGGTTCCTAAGTCCTTTACTTCTTTGTTTCCATTACTCTAGGTCTTTATTAAAAAAAAAAAAAAGCTAATGAACTTTGAGTCAGATGTGAAGCCCAGGATAACTAGAATGAATTGTTTTCCTGCCTCTTTTAGATTGTATACAAGGATGGCCTTCTCTATGTCTATGCAGCAAACGAAGAGAGCCGAAGTCAGTGGCTGAAAGCTTTGCACACAGGTAACATTTGTTTTTACTATCTTGTGAAGCAACTCTTTTTTAACGTGGGGGGGAAAGGGGGCTTGTGTGTTCAGAGAAATCATCTGAATAAGGGGAGCAGATGAATCTAGTTTCTTATTTTAATGCAACGGTTTTGTCAGCCATTTTTCAGCCTCAATCTCGCTCTGCCATGCAACAGGACTGCAGTGGATGAGAATATTTAAAAAATGTCAATGAAAAATGGGGGGGAGGAAAAAATTCACAAAATTTCCCTGCTGGCATTTCCCCACCAGCTCTAGTCTTTACTTAGTTTGTTCTGATTCTTTCTGTGGTCTTTAACTGAGCAAGGCTCTGTCCATGCAATAAGTAGTGTGTAGGCAGAGTGCTGGGCCCAGTAAACCACAGTGAAGTCAATAGGACTCCTCGGGGAGGGGGAATCGATCCACATACTACACATTGCAGGAGCACCCATTAAAGTCAATAGGAGTCTTTCCGTCTACTTTAAAGGACTTTGGGTCAGGCCCTGTTTATCCCCCAGTTCTCCCTTGTGGGCCGATGGGTAGAGGTGACTCTGAGGGTGTGGCTCTCTCCTTGCCTACATGGAAGTGAAGATATATTAACTACTGCTGCAACATTGTCCCTGGACAATCTGGGCAGAAGTGGGAGGATTCAATAGGCTACATGCATTGTTTCTTCTAGAAACCAGGGACAGATTATTTTGAGTAAGTCTTCTGAAGAAAAATTTGGTTTTGAAAGCCCCTCTGGGGAGAGGATCCTGGAGGCAGGTGCCAGCAGGGATCCAGACTGGCAAGGGAATAGGGAAGAACCACAGGAAACCAGGAGGCAGTTTGGAGGCATAAAGACTTCCCCACTCATGGCCCTGACGTCTGGCAGATTGAGTTTTTGGTAGCTGAATCCTCTGCTCATTCCATTCACCCACCAGAATTATGTGCTGGAAACTCCAGGATTTGTCTCTTCATGGGGCTTATTGTCCCGTAAATTGTCTTTTTCCTGATGGGAGAAAGAT
The DNA here is from genome assembly GCF_965140295.1 of Lepidochelys olivacea. Taxonomy (NCBI): domain Eukaryota; kingdom Metazoa; phylum Chordata; order Testudines; family Cheloniidae; genus Lepidochelys; species Lepidochelys olivacea. The sequence goes on from NC_140411.1 coordinate 138,887,590, forward strand.
CTGACCTTAGGACCTCAGGATTTGGTCCAATATTCTCAGCTGAACATATTAATAAGCGTGCTATTCAAACAAGATATGTTTTTTAAAGAGAGTATGTGAGGAATACCATTTGTTCAGTGAAATATTGCATAAATCTTGTGACGTGCATTATACCAAAGTGACTGCAATTTTCTAAGGAACTTTTAAAATCAAGTTTAGCTATAAAAACTAGTAACAAAATTCTGTGGCCAAGATTTTGAACAATCATGCAGCAGCTCCCATGCTTCTGCGTGTGCAGCATTTTTGAAAACCAGGCTGTAAATTCAGGTGCCTAACCAGGGATTTAGGAGCTTAACTTTAAGCAATCATTTATAAACCCATGCCCTACACTTTTAAAATTATTTGTTTCATTATCTTTTAAAACAAATACTACAAAACTGATTTAAAAAACTACAGTGTCCCTATTGCCAGTTATACTGTTTTGGGCCATTTCTATAGAACACTGGAGTATTTTTTTTATATATACAAGTAACAAATGTTTATTTAAGAGGTTTGATAAATGGAAAGTGTTACATTTTAACGGTACATTCCTTTAACAGGTCAGTTTTGTACTGAAATTTGCCATTTGGGGTATTGAACACCTATAGTTTGTCTAGTTTATTTCTATGATATGAATTAGAAATGAAATCACTCTTCATATTTTTGATACATAAAATATTTTATTAGGTTTTTCAACACAGTTAAATGGGCTTTAGGACAGTCTAGAAACATCTTTAAGTCTTTATAAAATGCAAGTCTCCTCCATGATCTTGATTCACAGTTACTGAATTCCTTTATTGTATCAGTTTGTCTTACTTTACTGAGAACATGCTACCAGCAAACCTTTTGAAGTTCTTTTTTTTTCTTCTTCCCCTCCTGTGCTCTCCAGAGATTAAAGACAATCCTAATTTACTAAACAAGTATCACAAAGAATTCTTCACCAATGGGAAGTTTCTCTGCTGCAACCAGACATGTAAAGCAGCCCTTGGATGTACCATCTGGAAGAAATGTAATGAGCCATTTTGCTTTTTGATATGTTGTTAGTCTTAATGGTGCTTTTCATGATATTGGTAAATCTACAAGGATAAAATTGTAGTCAATGGTGGTAAATCTAAAGATCTGGTCAATTATTCCTCTTGATGTTTGTTCTTAACGTCTTTTAACAGCATCGCAATTGTACTGTGCAGTTTGATAATATGGCTAGGGGAAAATAACATAGTATGTGAAATACCCATGCTGAGATCATAACTATTTTTTACTGTACCTCCAAAATGCACCAAAAATAAATTCTTTCTCTTTCCTTCTTTGACTTAGTATCCTGAGTTGTTGTTGCTGTTGTTATGGGACTGGGAGAAAAAAATATCAGAACTTGTCTTTATGGCTGACTTCTAACAGCCAAATTATCTACTAACAACATTGGTGTGTCAGTTATAAAGAATTTAACTTCATAATTAATCCAAAGTAAAACTGAATTTTCTCATTATATCTATATTTATGGTGGCGACTTTTCTAAGCAAGGCAACATTCTCCCCCACAAGCCTATTTCTGGTACTCGGTGGAATGTGCGTTTACAAGAAATAGGATTACAATAAGCACAGGGGGATCAAAAGAATAGCTGAAAAATCATTTTACCTTTATAAAATGTACTGTGCTGAGGAGCAAGTTTAATTAGGAAAAGTTGCCAGTCAAATTATTCCACAAAATGGTTCTGGGGAGCAGTTGTTTCAAATAAAGGCACATTCCAGAACCTCATAGAACATTTGTGCATTTCCCTCCTGTGCACCATTTAAAACCAAACATGGTATATCTGAGCTGCAGTATGTTGGAACAATGTATTTACTGAATGAAGGAGCATTTTATGTATTTTACTTAAATATACATTTTTAAAATACTTGACTGGAAATTCATCACAATTAGTTAACTCATTTATTAGTCACCATAAAGAACCTGAGGAGTAAATTTTCAAAATGGGTGCATGCCAGGATCTACATATTCGTAAGCACCCTGCCTCCCCTCCCACACACACATTATTGCATGCACATTGTATAGTTGAGGCTTACATTTTTTTGAAAGTGGACACTTGTTTTGGGTGCCTCTGGTTTGGGAGCCTACCTTGATATTGAAATACTGATTTTTCAGAGGTGCCGAACTCTTGCAGTTTCCATTGACATTGAGAGTGCTCAGCCCCCCTGATAATCAGGTCCCAGTTGTTTCAAGATGGGTACTCAAAATGACAGGCAACCCATATTTAAGGGACATATTTGAAAATAAAAGCCAAAACACCTAAGAGCCCAATTTGTATGTGAGAGATTGCAAGTGAAAATATAAGAGGCCCCTTTTGAAAATGTAGCTGCACTATTCAGAATTAACATTGGTGTCCTATGTATGGACACAGTGGAGGAACACTGAACAATGCCCTACTATTTTAAAGAGTTGCCAGTTGTTGGTTTTTTGTCATTTGAATGGCCTTCTGTAACTTCCAAACCAAACACGATATATGCAAATAATGCTATAAAACCCACACACTGCCACAAGTAACTATTTGGTTGCCACTGGACTTCTACACAAAGTAGTAGGTAGAAAAAGAAACCTTCCAAAAAGTAGGGTCATCATGTATCAAATACCTTGTCTCTCTCTGAAATACTACAGAAGGCAAGAGGGTGTTGTGTCTATGCTAAATTTGCTTCAGAAAACCAGCTATTGTTGATGATGCAGCTGCACTTGTGATGCCAACAGTGTGAGAGGGCTAGTGGAGGGAAAATCTCAGGCAGCCTCCAACATATTAACTATCACATTCCCTAAAGCACGTTAACCCTACATGGAGGTAAAACACTGGTGATCACCAGTTCTGTGTGTCTCCTCTAATAGTCCCACCACTGCTGCCACTAGTGAAGCTACATAAGTGAAAAAGCCTATTGCACGCAAAGCCTTGGAGTCATGCAGTAAATGGCTTGTGTTATTTTTACTTTCCCCCCAGTTATAGATCTGAGTCTACCTAGCACAACCAGCTCTGTGAAACCGCTGCCTCCTGTCCCTGCGAAACCGGTAGGTGACAAACTTTTAGTATCTGCCTACAATGAACTCTGCTTTTGCGGGCAAATCCACTCTCTAGCATCCAGCCCACATAAATGATGGAGAGATCCACTGGGGAAGGAATAAGGAACCTTCTCCCCCAGACAGCTGTTGAATAGCGACTACTCCAATCTAGTCACTGAGTAGCACCAATGTCCTTAGTGGCCACCAGCACAACCCGGGGAAGGACAGGAGGGTGCACTTAGCAGTCCTCCAGCTCTACCCTTTCTCCACTCATTCCTCACCCTGCCCACGCTCCCCTCTGGGCTGTCACGCAGGAGTGCCTGCAAAGCTGGGAAAGTCTCAGATAGTTTCAATGCATTGCAGTATGCGTATGTCAGTTTGGGCCATAGCAAACCTCTGCTTCTTGTGAAGTTGTTTGAACAGATTTGCTTTTATGTGCCTGTTTCCATTAAAGTCAATGGGAATTTTACCCCACAGGCTTCAGTGAGAGCAGGCCTGGGCCCAAAATTGTTGCTCTAGAGCCCAAATCCTTCCCATTCCAGAAGTTGCAGAGGGCCTCCTACTGAGTGGAAATGCTGCAGTTCCCCTGTACTGGGGGGAGGGCAGGATTACATGTGTCTGTACAGGAAATGTGCAGCCTCTGCCAGCCACGGAGTCCAGCTCCATGGAGGCTCCTGTTATAGTCATGAAGAGGCCTGTTAGAGGGAAGGGTGGTGGTTGTCAGAGACAAGAGTCAGGATGGGGCTTGAGGATCGGCTACTACACTGATTCTCTGGTCCTTTCCTCCCTGTAGAGCACAAGATCCATGGAGGTCACTCCAGCACTTAGGCCCAGGTAGTGACTGGAGTGCCGCTTCACTGTTGTTCCATGGCCGGGGATTGGGGTTATCTCCACCAAATGCATCCGTGTCCAGACAAGTCACTCAGGCTTGGAACTGGGGAGAGGGTTTGTGACTAAGAGCTCACTTATATGTCATACGTCTAAGACAGGGATTGGCAACCTTTGGCACGTGGCCCGTCAGGGAAAGCCCCTGGAAGGCCGGGACAGTTTGTTTACCTGCAGCGTCCGCAGGTTCGGCCGATCTTAGCTCCCACTGGCCGCAGTTCGCCGTTCCAGACCAATGGGGGCTGCGGGAAGTGGCAGCCAGAACATCCCTTGGCCCACGCCGCTTCCCGCAGCCCCCATTGGTCTGGAACGGCGAACCGTGGCCAGTGGAAGCTGCGATTGGCCGAACCTGTGGACGCTGCAGGTAAACAAACTGTCCTGACCTGCCAGCGGATTTCCCTGACGGGCCACGTGCCAAAGGTTGCCGATCCCTGATCTAGGATACACTCAGGTCACAGTTTCCAGCTTTTCGCTGCAACCACCAGCATAGAAACTTTTTTTAAAATGAAAGCTGAGATTCTCACGCAATAACTTGACTCCAGCAGCAGGGGATTTAAGAAATGTACCAAATATCACACGACTCATGATAAAATCATAAGAATTGTCAATGCGGCTTTAAGTATTTTTGTCTGAGTAGGGATTTGGAAAGCATTTATAACTGAGCAAATGGGCTTTTGATGCTGGTTCTGATAATGAAGTTTGAGGATACTGAGACTGTGAATAAACAAATTTCAAATGCCATGGGCCATCCTCCCTGACTCCTGTCGAAGGATTTTGTTTATCTAAAGAGATTATCAGTCATGGATATCAGCCACTGAACAGGTTGACTCATATTAGGACTTCCTAGCTCATTCTCAAGGAGATGTTTTGAAAGGGAAATTTAAAAAGCAGGGGCATAACAATGCTCAGATGGGTCCCCAAATACAAATTCAAAGTGGGCCCTATAATAAAGCTCAAATACCTTCCAGTGCTTGTCAGAGACAAAGCAACTTTATTTCCTGGCCCCAGTCACATGGCACAGGTCAGGACTACAAAAGTTGTCAAATGACAGGGAGCAGCATCTACTTAGTCCAGCAACTACTAGTGCAAGCCCCCAACAAAACTTTGAATAACTTTCTCCTTTTTTCCCTTGCCCCTTTTACCACCCATTCAAATTGCTCAACATACCGAACACCATAATCTCCTAACAGTCCTTCCAAGTCTCTGTTGGCTTATGCCCCTCCCCTCACCCTTCCTCCAAATCTCTGGGGACTCTGTCCCCCTCTTCCCTGTCCAGGTTGTTCTTGGTGCTGTCCTTCTCCCCACATCCCTGGGTCTCTGGTGTCCCTTTTCCTCAGACCAACATCATACCTCTGCCCTCTTATGCTGGGGCCTGACAGAAGAGGCTACTCCAGGAGCAATTATGGGAGTTGGGGACCATCAGCCAGGTTAATGGGCATGAATGTGCCTTGGAGCCGCCAGACAGTTTCCCGACTCTTTGGGAGCAGCAGTTGTTTCCTGCCATGAGAGGCAGCATTTCACGTCTGTTAGTCCTCTGCACCCCATTTGTAGCCCTTGCTGTTTCTCTCCTGCGCCCTCATGCCTCCTAGCCAGTGGGCAGGGGCAGATCAACTGGCCAGTCCTAGCCCTCACTCCAGTCATTCCCTTATCCCCTTCCTGCATCCCTGAGGTTGCAGCCAGAGCCATTGAGGAGTTCCACTATTAATTACTCTATGGCCTTAGTGTGAGGATTCTAGCCTGCTCTTCTCTCTCTCTCTCTCTCTCTCTCTCTCACACACACACACACACACACACCCCTCTGGGGAAAATTGAACTTATCCACAGTGTGCTCTCCACATCAAATCCAAGCTGGTAACCAAAAGTGGCAGGCACGTAGGCACCTAAGTCTCATTGAAAGTCAATGGGACTTAGGCTCCTAAGTGACTTGGGCACTTCTGAAAATGTTATCTTTAGGCCTCATTCCTACTGCTATTAAAGTCAACCGCAAAACTCCTACTGACGTCACTGAAAGGCGACTAGGGCTTAGGGCGGTATATTACCTGCAAATCTATATGTTTGTGATGGCCATGCCTTCCAAGACTGGAACCGCCACTGAAAGGATTTTTTTTCAACAAAAATTCAGGGTTTTTATAATCCCAGCCAGCCCACCACTAAACCAGAACTCCTCTGGGAATTTTTGCAAGCTTAGATCTACATATGCCCACTGTATTTGACTATGAGTTTTTAATTATTTTAAGCTGCTTGTTATTACCTAGTTTTAAACAATTATTTGACTTTCTCATAATTCCGTATGACAGACAACTTAATATAAAGCAAAATAAGTTGTGTGCCATGACTGTCCTCTTTTAAACTAACATTTGCATTTTCTGCTGCAGCAAAGCCCCGATTCTTCCCATTTTATTCCATAACAAATAATCAGCCTTGATTATCTGAAATATCAATTTCTTCCATACCGTGTTTAGAAAAGGAAATAACAGGCCCCACTGTGCAGTAACAGTTGGCTAATGCTGATTTCATTTTTAACGGTGACTATTATACTTGTTATTGACCTAAGGCACATTTTTAAAAAATGCAACATTCTATCGTATCATATTACAGCAGAGTCTTTTGGTCCGGTCTGCTATCAGCACACTTCCATACGGTGGAAGGTACTTACGCTTCATGACTCACAATGTACACTACAAGTATGTCTACACTGCAAAAAAAGATGTGTTTTTAACTTGGGTTAGTACTTTGAGTTCAACCCCAGGGTAACTTATAGGCTTGAACTTGAGCTGCTAACCCAAGCTAAATGCCAACTTGCCATGTCTTCACTGCTACTTTATCCAAGTTAGCTAACCTGAGTTAGGAACACACCTTTTTTTGCAGTGTAGATATACCCCAGGTATAAGTATCAATTAATCCTATTACCATTCCAGGTTATGTAAATTCATCCTCTGTGCTGAGCCACCTGCAACATGTTGCAGTTTGAGCTCATTGTGAGCTCACAAATTGTTAGCTTCAACTGAGAATGTCCTTACCTCTTCTGGTGTATTTTTAACCCACTGGGCTGAATCCTGTTCTCAGCTATAATACAAAACCATGCTCCTTGGGTCTTGTAACATAAAGTCTGTGCTGTTGCTAATTTTACAAAAAACAACAACTCCACATATATTAAAGCAGGACCAAGCCTTGAATATTATTGTAATAGAGTTTGGTTTGTAGTTCATTATTTATATTGGATTACAGCTGTTGGAATGTGTTTTAAAACAGATGAAGAAAAAAATACTTCAGCACACTATGCATTTCTTGTTAGCTTGCATTAATTTCTTTGCCGTCACAGAGCTTATTGAAGATGCAAACTGCAATATAAATGCTAAAAATGATTTTCTACTGCGATGCACTTCATTGTAGTTTTATTTCCTCTGCCTTCAAAAGTTGAAGCATGACAGTCTGCCTCCAGTTCTAGCACCTGGTAAATCATCGCTGAAGATCACTGTGGCAGAGTATGACTATGAACCCAAAGGAAACTCTGATATCCAGCTCATCAGGAACAACAAGTATTATGTTCTGAAAGAAGAGGATCCTGACTGGTGGCAAGTAAGGGACCTGGAAGGGTAAGTTTACTTTGCACACTTAATAGAGAATATTTGTTAAGCAATGACCCTCATTCCAGATCACACCCATCCTTAAACAACCCTGCTGGCACTGGTGCATTCCAGGATCCGGTTAAGAACTACCCTGGTGGCTTTTTAAACTTGCTCCAGCTGATCTCATGAGCCTTAATTTTCTCTACAACTTCCATTCTTTTCTCCTTTAACTTGCCCCTCTTTGACCCTTGCCACAATCTTATATACATGACATGTACAGTGTCTCTCTGATGCATGTGTATTGTGGAATTTAGAGGCAAGTCAAGCCTCCTCAGGATTTATCATTTTCATTTCAAAGGCTCACAAAAAGTCCACTACTTGCAAACCATATAACCATATGTACAAAGAAGGGGGGTTGCATTCCTTAAGGCTGTTCAAAAATCTGTCCTGCCCCATCTTTGCTTCCATCTCACCTACTTCCACTTCTCCCTGTGAAATAACTAGAATTTTAGCTACCAGATCAGGCAAGAGTGACAATAATCGCTGAGTAGCCTATTATCTGAACAGTCTCTAGTGGTTTTTATTTTGGAATGTACCTGCAATAGCAGTGGCAACTTTAGAGTCAATGGAGACTATTAAGAAAGAAGCACTTTTCACCTTTGGGGTATCCACCTGGGGCGGAGGGCTGGGAAAGGGAGTTAACCCGAAGCTTTCTGTTGCACATCACGTAACTGGCAGGATGTGAGTTGCACCAACAGTGTGCATATGGCACAACTGTTCCATTTTCAGTTCACATCATGTGAACACATGACAGCAGTTTGCTGCAAACTGTGGGCACAGCATTCTCCAGAGGTGTCCCATGGAATGTATTTCCAAGGGATACATCTGGGCTTCCCTGCCGAGCAGCATGAATCCTGGGATTGCTTTCTCTGTGAAGTGTGGAAAGGCAGGCAGGTTCAATTTTATTTAAAAAATCACGTTTTCACCGTCTCCGCCCCATACTTCCTTTCTGGGCGGGCTCGCAACATTTCTAAAATACTGTCATCCAGCAAGGACCCCACAATGCTGCACACTGCTATGGTGATAAGCATGAGTATGCACAGGCTGCTTGGGCTGTATTACAGCTCTCAGAGCTGGCCGAATGCCTTTTGCACCGCCCAAGAGAATGACATGGGAGCCGGAGAATATCCTATGGCATCAGCAACAGCTCCTCCAGCATCAGGGGGATACTCTACTGCGGGGGCAGCAGGACAAGGTAGAAGAACAGGAGGATGCCATTGGAACAAGAGGGCGAGTTCCTGGATCACCTGCACAGCATTCAGTGCCACTTCTGGGCTCAGGAAACCAGTGTGGATTGGTGGGAGAGGATCGTTCTGCAGAGCCGGGGTGACCAGCAGTGGCCATAGAACTACCAGATGGGAAACCTTTTTTGAGATCTGCATGAAACTGACCCTAGAGCTGCAGCAACAGCATGCCAACATGCTGTGCCCCACACCTGGTGGAGAAGCAGGTCATAGCTACCATCCAGAAGTTGGCCACCCCAGAATGTTACCAGTCTGTAGCCAACCAATCCAGTGCAGGGAGATCAATCGTTGGGACCATTCTCTACTAGGTCATTGATCAGGTGCTGTCTAATTGGGTCATGAAGCTGTATAATGCTCAGGAGATTACTGATGGCTTTGCATGCATGGGGTTCCCAAACTGTATAGGGGCAAGTGATGGGACCCATATGCCTATCTTTTGCCCCCCTCTCCCACCGGGCTGCAGAATTTATAAACAGAAGAGGGTACTTCTCCAAGCTTCACCAAGGACAAGTGGACTCCCATGGCAGCATGACAGACATAAATGCAGGGTGCTCTGGAAGCATCCACAATGCTAGGATCTTTTGGAACTCAGTTCTATTTAGATTAATGGAGAAAAGACTATTCCCCCTCAGAAGCACTGTGGACATTAATAGTATGGAGGTTGGGCTGATTATTCTGGGAGACCAGGCTTACCCCCTGATGCCCTGGCTAATGAAGCCATACACTTGTTCTGGGACAGAAAGAGGAGACATTTTAACCATTGCCTCAGTAATTGCAGAATGAGGGTCGAGTGTATATTAGGTCATTTGAAAGGCAGATGGTGCTGTTCATGGAATAGCTTGGAAGCTGCAGAAATTTTTTTCCAAGCATTTTAGCTGCACATCATGCTTCTATGCAATATTTGTGAGAGCAAGGGGGGAAGGAACCATGCTGATGGGTGGGAGGCTGATGTTAAGACAGACTTGCTTGGAGGTTCGAGCAGCCAGCAGAGTATCCCCTAGAGAACACTAACAGCTGGGAGAATGCTGCCTGGGATGCCTGTTTTCATATTTTGAGTCTTGTGCCTGAATGTGGCAGCCCAGGGGGCTTGTGCTGGGATACAGACATTGCGAGCACTGGGGGATTGTGTGTAGGTGATTGAAGTGTGTACTTATGTAAAACCCTATGAATTATTTCAGCTTTATTTAAAGGATTTTCTGTGTTAAATGCAATGATGACTCATAATGGATGCATTGTGAACTGTTTTTGTTATGAAACAACAGCAAAAACCAATAATAAGGTTTTAATGAAGCCAATAGAAAAAATAATGTATTTGTATTTGGAAATGCATTTAACTAACCAATCTACTAGCTAACCAACTGTATACAAACATTTCATTAATGCAACAGTGTGAACATTTCAAATACAACACTGGGGGGTGGGGGGTTTGCATAAAGTCACAAGCGAGAATACACCTTGCCTCTAGATTCTGGGGTTGAGTGCCATGGCTCAAAGTTGTCAAAGGTGCCGCAGAGGTCCCAGGAGTCAGTGTTCTCGGTGCCCAGAGTTTGGATCTGAGAAGTGAATGGCATTCTGGCTCAGGACAGCATCCATGAGCTGCCTCTGCATCTGTCTGTGTTTTACCGTGTGCTCCCTGGCCATGGCGATGTTGACCTTAGCCACAGCCATGCTTTCTCTGGTCTCTGTTCTTGGCCACTGTCACTATCTCCTGGGAGAGCTGCATTTCTTTCTCCCACTCAGTCCTCATGTACTGCCTCCACCTCTCAGCCAGTCTGGTTTTCCTTTGTGACTCAGCCATGCGTTCTGCAAATGTCTCATTGCGAGTCTTCCTTTTTCTCCCCGTCAGGTTGACCAGCCTGTCAGCAGTATATAGAGGCCTTGATGGTCTGGCTGTTGCAGGGATTGTGGGAGTAAGGGGAAAAAACAGTTGTGTACTGTTTATATGCCAGACAAATCCTAATAGCTTCTTTGTATATCTTTTCCTCCCCGAGTCTCTTCCCAGTCTTGGGGGAATCTCAAAGATGGTCAGTGGTTTGCATGGAGAGAAGGTGCTGGCTGCATTTGGATTTCAGTGTCCTGTATCTGCTTTCAGGCTGTTGGTAGGGGTGGGGGTGGTCAGAGCTATGTTCCAGGTTTGCTTTTGCAGATTTGTTTGGGCACTGGAGGCATTTCTGTGGTGTCTGTGGTGCAAAGGGAGGGCTATGGGGAGCATCAGGGGGCGAGCTAGATTGTAATCCTCTTTACATCCCCTTTAGGCTGTCCTGACTCTCAGTGACATTATGCTGAGGAGGGTGACGAGGAGGCACAGAATGGCCTTATTCTTAAAGGCAAAAGGCAGACCAGCGACATATGGTGTGAAGTTATTCACCAGGATGGCCCCCCAGAAGTGCTGCAGGAGTGGAAGGGGCTTGCAAGCTATGCTAGAGGGTGGGGACTGGGCATGCAACTATTCTGTATAGCGTGCTAAACAAAATTCAGCAATTTCTCAGTTTTAAGTTCTGCTATACCTCTCCTGCAGACATGGAGACAGCACAGAGAAAACCGGAAAGGCCCTGCTATGGTTACAGGTTTCAGAGTGGTAGCCGTGTTAGTCTGTATCAGCAAAAACAATGAGGAGTCCTTGTGGCACCTTAGAAACTAACAAATTTATTTGGGCATAAGCTTTTGTGAGCTAGAACCCACTTCATCACATGCATGAAGTGGAAAATACAGTAGAAGGTATATTTATACATAGTACACGAAAAGATGGGAGTTGCCTTACCAGGTTGGGGGGGTCAGTCTAATGAGACAACGTAATTATCAGTAGAATATCAAGGGAAGAAAAATCACTTTTGTAGTGGTAATGAGGGTGGCCCATTTCAAACAGTTGACAAGAAGGTGTGAGTAACAGTAGGGGGAAATTGCTATGGTAAAATTAGGTTTTGTAGTGACTCATCCACTCCCAGTCTTTATTCAGGCCTAATTTGATGGTGTCCAGTTTGCAAATTAATTCCAGTTCTGCAGTTTCACGTTGGAGTCTGTTTTTGAAGTTTTTTGTTGAAGAATTGCTACTTTTAAGTCTGTTATTGAGCGACCAGGGAGGTTGAAGTGTTCTCCTGTTGGTTTCTGAATGTTGTAATTCCTGATGTCAGATTTGTATCTATTTATTCTTTTGTGCAGAGACTGTTTGGTTTGGCCAATGTACATGGTAGGGGGGCATTGCTGGCATATGATGGCATATATCACATTGGTAGATGTGCAGGTGAACGAGCCTCTGATAGTGTGGCTGACGTGGTTAGGTCCTATGATGGTGTCCTTGAATAGATATGCAGGCAAGGTTTGTTGCAGGGTTTGGTTCCTGGGTTAGTGTTTTTGTTGTGTGGTGTGTAGTTGCTGGTGAGTATTTGCTTCAGGTTGGGGGGCTGCTATGGTTATCCGCTAAGCTGCTTGTTACATGGCATTTGTACCTCAGTCTGGTCTGCCCATGCAATGTGCACTCATACCTCGGGTGAACTATGAAAACTAACCCCAATTATTTTCCTGTAACCAATGTCTCAACAAACTGTGGGATTTTGCACAAATGAATGCTTTCGGTATTCAACTCTGCCGTGGGACGGGGCACAGAGGGTCAGGATATGTGCCATTTTGAAATAGCAAAAGGGGGTAGGGAGCAGGAGGGTTCTAATTCACATCTGCCAACAATAATAATAAATTGAAAGGACAGGTTTCCAACCTGCTGAAGTTCCCTCCAAGGGATCTGATTCTTCGGTCGCAGCCTGGTTTTCTGGCTGGGACTCTGGCTCCGACAAGACAAGGCAGGAATCAGGGTCCATTGTAGCAGGTCAGGATTGGGGCGGGCTTTCCAGCTGTCCATCGTCAGCATTCTTAGTCCCAAAAAGATCCTGGTTTTCCAGGGCAGCTCCTCTCCGGCATCCACCTTCTCATTTTCCAACTGGTTGAGCCAGTCATCGTGGGTGGAGGGCAGAACACAGGCAGCAGGCTCCAAATAGTGCCTGGGAAGGGTCATACTATAATCATGTAGAAGCCTGTCCAGTTCATCAAAAAATGGACAGGTCACATGTCCCCTGCCAGATTGTCTCCTTTTATCCCTCATTTCAATGTATTTTCTCCTGAGCTGCTTGCTCTATCCAGCACTGGGTGGCAACCCACTCATGGCTCCTCACAGACATCTGCTTTGCAGTGTCCACAAAAAACTGCTCATTCCTGTAGCTGGCCGCAAAGAGCTTCCTGAACCAAAGCTGCTCCCCTAGATGATGATGAGATCCAGGGTCTCAGCTGAGATCTGAGGGGCTGCACAAGGCATGATGTGGGCTTCTGGAGCCCTATCGCAGTGGTATCACCAGAATGATACACTGGGATCCAGGAGCAAATAGCAAAATCTAGCTCTGCACCAGCTTTTAAAAGGGGGAAGGGACATCCTGTAAACTTGATCCCAGGGCAGGGTGTGCACACAAGTAAACAGACAGGTCAGTAATGGTCAACCTGCAAAGCACTATGGGATTGCCAGTGGAAGCATACAAGAAGTGGTGCACAGCAACTGCATGCACACAAACAAAAGACCAAACTAATACAATTTGAAGTGAACCTAGTCCACTGGACAGGACAACTCCAGAACACCTGATAGATGTGGGATTAATACACAGTGATTGGTTGTGTCATGTGTACACAAGTGTTTTCAAACCACATTAATTTGATTTGGTCTGGATTAAAACCCCCATGTAGACAAGCCCTTAATGTTTTACCGCAATGACTGGGGACCCCTTTCTATAGATTTTCTTGGTTATTTCCCTTGTGGTCCACAAAGGGAGGAACCTCCTTCAGCAAATTAAAGGAAGGTATTTTCTCATTAATCTCCAGCTGGGAGCAATACCTATGTTCAGCTGAGAGAGGTCCCAGACAGACTGAAGAGAGTTTGGACTGAGTGGAGTTTTGGCTGGTCGACTAATAACTCATTGATTCAAGTACAATTTGTAAATAAAGAAAGAAACAAATAAAGAAACATTAACTTCTAACACACAATACCCAGCTTGATATTCATCACACTGTAAAAAGTTCCATGGAATCAAAGAAAGCAGAAGGCCAGCAACAAATTAGTATGTGTGAGGGGCTACCCAGTTTAATGCACAGAGTGCAGAGTGCATGACTGCTTGGTTGATGGCTAAGTGGTGTATGTATACACCTGATGCAATCAGCTCCAGGCTCTCACAGCTCAAACACAGCATCCTGAGCTGAAGGGAAGGAGCAGAGAGAGAGAAAGAGAATTATGCATGGTGTTTCCCTTTGACCTGTGTGACTAATTGGAGTCAGGGCCTTGGAGGGCCGTTGCTATTAGGATGAGAAATTGAAAGTACAAGTCAGGTATATTTTTGGTGTAATCTCTTTTATTTACCGAAACGAATGACCCACATTGTCCTCTTTCCATTAACACAGGAGGAAACAAACAGCAGGCAGTTCCCTTACTCAGCAATCTTCAAGTCTTCCACTCCATTGAGTTCTCTGCTCAAGATGCCCAGTCTCTCTGCTTCAGTCACGGTCACATTCACTGCTATTGTCCTGTCTTTCTGTCCCTCCAACAGACACAGCTTGCAACTGCTACGGTTGCCCTGTGTCTCCAACCAGAAAACCGCCTCAGTTGACACAGTTTAGCTCTGCCCTGCCATGCTGCCTAGTGCCTCAGGTGGTCTCCTCACAGCCCGAGCTGCTTTGCTTCATAAAGATGCTTGACTGAATTGAACCTGAAAGAGAGTGCTTGGTACAGCCATTGACTTTTTGATGTCTGGGAATTGTTTTTGGATCAGAGAACCCGCTGCTGGCAGCCATTAGTACATCAAAACATGATTGAGCAGCCCTACCTACAAACTGCCTGCTCCACTGCTCCACTCCTGCTGAGAAAGCCTATCGCTAAGATGGAAGTTATTTCAATGGCTGTTACAGATTTTAATGTATTAAAAAGTAATTTCCTACAACAACAAAATTCCCCATGCCTTCCTCTATGTGGCATATAAACACCAGGACTAGTTTAAAATATTTTAAACATGAAAATCTCTCTGACACTATAAAAAGTTAGTGAGTGAGTTTGTTTAATCCCATTTCCTATTTGAAAAGGTCAAATTTAAAATGGAATTATACAAGATAACTGAATCATGAACTGTTTAATTTGCAGGAATGAAGGCTTCGCACCAAGTCCCTATCTGAAAGAGATCTCCTGGGATGATGATGAACCTGGGTAAATCAACATCCAGCCACTCAGTGCTTAAATTTTCACCTCACCATTTTAGGAAAGACCAGGCCACATTTCCAGAATGTTTCACTGGTTTATGATTATTCTATGGCTTTCTGAGTACCCTGCATAAAGTGTCATGAATTATATCAGCTAGACTATATCTTTATCTCCTTGCTGTATACATATTTAATGAAAAAAAATTATCGGTAAAATACTGGCCCCACTGATATCAATGGAAGTTTTGCCATTGACTTCAATAGGGCCAGGATTTCACCCTACATATTCTCACTTCACTATTAAGGCCCCAACCTTGCAAACATTTACATATGTAAGTAACATTATGCATGTGAGTAGTCCCATAGAAAGTAACATGATTTTGTTTAAATGAAGCCTGCCAGATCAGACCCATTTTTTTAAGTGTCTTTGGCCCTGATCTTGCAAACACTTACGTTGTGCATAAAATTAAGCACTTGCCTGAGTGTTTGCAGGGAGCATTTGAGTAATCCCATAGACTGTAAAGAGGTTTGTCTGAGTAAGCGGAGTTGGATCAGGCCCACAACTTTTTTGTAAAATGTGATCATATAATTTCCTATAATTTCCTGAATGCCGTAGAATGCAGTAAAAATTAGAATCCTAAATTATTGGTTTGTTGTTGGGGTTAGGGAGAGGAGAGGGGAGGTATTTGCTATGTTGTAACTTGTTTTGGCATGTGCTATTTTAATTCTGTCCCTGATGTTAAAAACATTTATTGGACGATTTTGAGCTTGTGGGGTTTTGGAAGATTTCTGTGTAAGCTTCAATGAGGCAATTACAATCTCCTCATAACAACTGCAGCAGAGAGGTTCAGCCCCTCTGCCTAACAGGACGAGCCGAGAAAGTGTTTAAGTCTTGCAGCACACTACGTATTATCACAAAGGGGGCGAAGCCGCTTTAGGCTCTGCTCAGAAGTCTTGTGAATGCCCTCTGAGCAGGCTCCTGATTTTTCAAATGATAATTTTTAAAACTCAAGTTAAAATTTCCTCCCACAGCTAGCCAAGGCATCACTACTTATAAAGGACTTTCTACCTGCAACATGTTCATTTGCAACATTCAGCTGCAGCTCTAAAACTGAGGTTAGAGTATTTTACCATGGGAAAGTGTGTACTTTTTTCACCCTCACCAAACCAAAAGAGAAATGGAAAGAAAATGAAATATATCCTCAAATTTGCCTAAAGGGGGAAAAATCCACTTTGGGCTGAGCCTAGCCTTAGTTCAGTGTGAATACATTTAATTTGGATTTTGACTTGAGGAAGGTCTGCGTATTTAATCATGATTTCAATGGGGTGTTTCGTCTTTGTAGGAGAAACTCCAGTGGAAGTGACCATTCATCAGAAGAAGAGGAGAGCATTGCTAAGCATGAGTGAGTATGTGGAGTGTTTTCATGTGTAAATCTTAAGCTCTTTGGGACAAGGGCCATCTTTCCATTAGATGTCTGCACAGTGCCTAGCACAGTGGAGCCTTTATCCCCCTCTCAACCCTTCTGTGATACAAATCATCCTTATTATAAATAATCTTCCATAGGCTTCCAATGGAATGAATATGTTTTCACCCAACAAAGCAGCAGATGGGGAGGCTTTTAGAAAAGCCTGTCTGATATCCCGATAAAAGGGGGTGCTCACAAAAGACTGATCCCTGTGATGAGGCTGAGGGGAGTTTCACTTGAAAACATGTATGAAGTAGCTGTCTCCTGCATCTGGGAGCTTGCCGCTCATGAGCATATTATGTAAGGTAAAGCCTGCCTATCACAAAGAGGTTTGAACGTTGTAGAAGTTATGCTTTTCAGTTGAAAGTCCCCCCAGTGTGGGGGTGCATGCAGGGCTCTCCATGGCGAAGTTACCAAAAAAGAAAGTATCCTCACTCTCTGAAGGCTGCAGAGCAGGGTGCCATGCTGGCCCCAATTAGAGCCGGGTGAAGAGGGCCAGAGGAGTGGGGCTATTTACATAGATTCAGTGACCCGAAGCCCCTGAACAGGGAACGTGGAGAGGCAGCGGCCACCCCAGATGCTTAATTTTAATGATCCGAGATTTTATTAAAAACACTGGTGAGGAACTTTGTGTTTGAAAATGGACCATTCTTTAACATGCTGCTGCTACTACTGGGGGCTATGCAAGATAGATAATTCGAAAGCTTTTTAAAAGCAAATTTGAAAATGAGGCATCTTGTATGGGTTTTTCATTGGTCTACTTTGCCAAACCATTATTCGGAAATCATGCTGTAAACAATATTTCTTGTTGTAGCTGGTACGCTGGTGATATCTCCAGGGCCCAGTCAGAGGAACTGCTGCGACAGAAGGTACTGGAAATATCTTTATTAACTGCGTTTAAACCCCTCTCTAAATCTATTGTTATCAGTGCTGCTCCTCGCCTCTAGAGGGTGCGAATGTTCTTTAAATAACTTTAGTATTACAGTGAGAGTGGCAGAAACTGACATAAGTATTAATGTAGTTTGGAGATATAGGAGTAATTAGGTTGTGGGTGAATGTAAGGTCCCTAGAGGTGGCTAAGTAATGACACTAATCTAAACTAGGCAAAGGGCAGGCAGTGCCCTCCCCCAAAGCTCTGCCAGTGGCTTTCATTCCTGACATACAATACTCTACGTTGCTATTTCAAATGTTGGTCTTTTTGGAGCACAGACTGCCAATCAGAGAATACTGTAGGGGGATTCTATGATGTGTACAAATGGAAACGACTGGACAATGGCATTGCCATATTCTGTTCCATCGGAGACATGGCATGTTAGCCGCTAGTACACTTACCTCTTACACCTCCGAGCTCCCGTGACACTCACTCCTTGTGTACTGCCTGTCCCATTGGTGCTCAGCCACTTGCAGCTCACACCATGCTCAATGGAGCCATGGCCCAACTTTCCATCCAGCTGCCTGCACCAGAAGTTCAGAAAGGAAGTATAATCCTGGCAAATCACTGTGTATTTCTAGGAGGAAGGGGGCACCAGTAGAAGGACTAGTCACCTATGGTCCAATCAGGGGCTAAACAGTCCCAAACCCCATCGATCTGAATGGGACATGAGGTTGTGCAGCATCTTGCAGCATTGAATCTTAGACTACAGCTGGACTTGTAAGTGTCTTGTTCCAGCCACACACCAACCAAATTCCAGCACAAGACCAATGTCGCTCCTACATGTACTGCTAGGAAAATCCTATTGGGAACCAGAATCTCAGCACCTACCTGGGAAACCATCGTCAAAAGCAGAAATCTATAGTGCCAAACTGGGGGATGGGAAAGAGGGAAGAAGTAGGATTTAGCTGCCGCTCACATTAAAAATAGCCTAAAAATGAATATGCACTGAAAATCTCTCTAGCTGTTTAGTCACCCAGATATACTGAGGCAGTGGAAAACTGATGTGAGTTTAAGGCATTATGGAAATGCATCAAGGCAAAGTTACAAAATATTTCTCCAATAGTGGGTGTTTCTTGTGATGTTTTCCTTCCGTTTTAATTATTATTATTAGGGGAAAGAAGGTTCTTTTATGGTTCGAAATTCAAGCCGAGTGGGCAAGTACACCATGTCTGTATTCAGCAAGGCTCTTGAGTGAGTATTCAAAGGATTGCCTTCATTTCCATTGTCCACTCCATGGGTTTGTTCCTTTGGGGAGTCGGGTTTCTTCATTTGGGGAGTCATTCCATACCAAAGTTACTTCACCAGATCTGGGCTGAACTTTGGGCAAGTTTGGAAACAGGCTTTTAAACAGTATTATCCCTCTAAACCCATCCGTCCCTTTTGCTGAGTCCAGTGCTATAGTGACAGAAAGCACCACAAAGAGGTGTGCTCATTGCAGGGGAGAGAGAGTAGGGGAGAGCTGGTAGATATATTATTATTTCATTGCCAGCTGAACATGGAGCATCTCCAAGGATATGTTGTATGGGAGATGAATGTAATGGCTGGAAGGAGAGGGGAAACTGAAGAGAGAGAGAGACAGAGAGAGAAATGGGGAAGCGGGGGGAAGATCAAGCTTGGGAGAGGTAGGAAAAAGGAAGGAGTGGTTAGAAATGGAACTGTAAACATTCAGAAAAATTGCCTTAGAGGATCAAACCACTGGTCCTTCTAGTCAAATGTCCTGTAATCAGAGGTGGCCAGTACCAGATGCAACAGAGGAAGATATAATACCCTGATTCCTCACCACCATTGTTTGCATTAAATAACATTTAGACACAATAAATCCTGTATCTTGGCAGGGAGTTAGACTATATGACCCTAACACTATGGTTCTATGATTTTCATGGGAAAAGTTTTTTCCTATTCCTAGGCAGTTAGTGTCCTGCAGTGGGACAGCCGATATCCCTTATAAATATGACCAGCATTTTGAATACTACGTATTGGAAGCTACGGAAATATGGAGAATTTGTAACACGTAGTTTTGTAAAGGGACCACTCAGTGCAACAAAAATAACACTTCACTCACAGGACTGCAGGCTGGGGAACTTGCTGCTTTATTCAACTGCATCACAATAGAGTGGGAACACACAGAACAGAAAGTAAAGGAGGGCTGGAGTGATGCTCTGGAGGAGGGCTGGAGTGATGCATCATACTCTGGGTGGCCCAATTAACTTTATCATAGCCCCTTTACTAGAGTAAGTATTTAGATACCACTTATTAAGCAAAGAGTCCCCTTAACTAAATGACAGCTGATAGCAGCAAAGAAAAAATATTATCAAAATTGTAACTGGTGCATCATGAGTCTGGTGACTACCTGTCTAATTAACTAAATAAGACTTGGACTTTACAGAGTCCACTTAACAAGGCTCTTACATAAAGAATACTTTGTGCTATTTTTCAGAGATAAAAATGGAACTGTCAAACATTACCATGTGCACACAAACTACGAAAACAAATATTATCTGGCTGAAAATTACTGTTTTAATTCAGTTCCCCAACTTATTCACTATCATCAGCATAACTCAGCAGGTAAACCACGTCTGTCTCTCCTTGCCCCTTCTGGTGACTCTGAATGTGTTTTTCTCCTATCATATGTTTTTCTCCTACCATAGATAGATTTAGAGAGACTCAGGTTGTTGGGTTTCTAGTATTTATGGTGAATCTCTTGCTATACTGAATGGTCTAAATACTAAGAATAAATTTACCCCCCTTTTAGGTGTTGATCTTGAGAATTTGTTCATGGGGGGGGGTGTTAGTTGTCTAGGATTTTTATTATTATTATTTAAGAGAGCTGCATGTATTGTGATCATTAACTGGCTTTCTTTGTAGGTATGATTACAAGGCTTCGACATGCTGTGACTACAAAAGCAAATAAGGTCCCATCGACATCATCCTTAGGAAATGGTATGGAGATGATTTTCCCTTTTAAAACTATTGTCACTGTTTGCCACCTGTCACAGCACTGGTTGAGCTCTCCCTGCTGGACACTCACCAGACTGCTGTGAGGGAATCCAAATGCTGAATCCTCAAATCCTCTAATCCTCTAGAGTAGTGGTACCCAATCTGCGGGGCGCAGAACACAGCTGCGGCCCATGTGTCATCCTCAGGGCCATACAGGTAGTATATATATTGTGTGAATGCAGACTACATGACACAGAGAGAGCTGCATATGTGGCCCACAATGGTAAATAGGTTGAGAACCAGTGCTCTAGAGTCTAAATGGAGTCCAGGGACTTCCCCTGGCTTGGGGGCTCTAGGCACACTCTTGGGATGAAGATTCTCTGTTTAGCACTCGCTTCTGAGAGCTGAGACCTTGTGGTCCAACTGCCGAGCCTCTGCAACCAGGAGTGACCCTCCCAATTCCCCCTCCCCCGCCCCCTTTTTATGCACAGCCCTTCCCAGAACTCCAGCCTTGTAGGCACTCTGGGTAAACAGGTTAACCCCTCCGGGACATGTGGTAGGTGTTGTACATAACTTACACAGACAGATTTTGCACAAGATTCTAAACTACCATTGCTCTTTACTTAAGAGAGAAAGGACAAGAGGGTACAGATCATTTAGAAAACACTGAACACCCCGAATGCAATGCCCTACTAACTCACCTCTCCCTTGGGGTCCATCAGAGTTCAGGTGGGCTGGGGTCCCCACTTCCCCATCAGGCTCCTGCAGCAGCTTCCCTCTGCTTGAGCTGGTGAAAATGGCCAAAGACCCCCAGGAAAACGGCTCCTACCCTTTTATAACCTTCCAGTCCTTCTGTCCTGTGACTCCTGGATCAGCCTCCACAGGTGATCCCAGACCCCTACCAGATGACTCTGTGGCCAGGTTACCTCTCCCCTGACAGACTATTTTTTCCTGGGTAGGAAGCTGCCTATTGCTTAGGGCACTTGTATTTGAATAGAGGACCACCCAGATTTCACAACCCTCTATTGCCAGTCCTGCGTCACTCCCATGGAATTTCTGTCCAAGATGAGGTAAAAGGACAACAGAGAAGACAAAGGGCTGCACATTCCAAATAGAGTTTGATAAAGACACAGAGAGAGAGTTCATAATCTCACACAGAATTCCTTAGGTTGTACAGATAGATTCCTCACATTGTCACACCACCATAATTTGTCAATAAAAAGAAACCATTATGATTTTCCTTACTTCCAATCTTGGCCTTATAGAAGGCTGCAGAAGCTTTAAACTCTCTGGTTGGCAGTCACTTAGATCCACCTCTGTGTCAGAGGTAATGCAGAACCACCCTGCAGCACATAGAGTTTAGAGAGGGATTGTTCTTTGGTGATCAGTCCCTCCCTTGTATGGGGAGTGCACAGGTGCATTATTCTTAATGCTAGTGTAGTCACCACCCACCAGCGCATGCAGCCTACTCCCAAGGCAGCTATGTGTGTGGATGTTGGGAGGCCGTGGGACCACATTCCACAACTCCCTCTGGGGTCAAGTGACTGGCTCCTTGTGCACTCCCTCAATCTGCACACCCATGCCACAGCCATCTCAATCTGGCCCTTTCTTATTATGTTCTAGCACATTATGTGGTGGGATTGCATTTGTTTGTAAAGCCAACTGAAAAACAGCCTGGCGATACTTCAATTGTTTGGCCCAAAAGTCCTTCATAAGTCACACAAACTTTGTCTGATTTTGTGAACTAACATACCTCAGCTGTGGTATCAAATGGCACTCTGGGGTTGTGCTGCAGGGTACCCATTTCTGCTGCCACTTGCAGACAAAACCCATAGACTTCATGTGGCACACTTTCATGCATTGCAAAAGAAACAAATGGACACCTTTAGGACCCCAGGACTGCATATATCAGTCTGGTAGCTAAAGGGGATTGCTTCTGTCCCTCTAGGGATCTGGGAGCTGAAACGAGAGGAAATCGTCCTGCTCAAGGAATTAGGAAGTGGCCAGTTTGGAGTGGTGCAGTGGGGAAAATGGAAGGGAAAGTACGATGTTGCCATTAAGATGATTAAAGAAGGATCAATGTCAGAAGATGAATTCATAGAGGAAGCTCACACCATGATGTAAGCTGCACTTTGCTTAATGAAATAACATTGCAAATAAGGCTCTTCCACAAGTCATCTCAGTAATATAGAATAGCCATAAGAACATAAGAATGGCCATACTGGGTCAGACCAAAGGTCCATCCAGCCGAGTATCCTGTCTACTGACAATGGTCAATGCCAGGTGTCCCAGAGGGAGTGAACCTAACAGGTAACAATCAAGTGATCTCTCTCCTGCCATCCATCTCCACCCTCTAACAAACAGAGTCTAGGGACACCACTCCTTACCCATCCTGGCTAATAGCCATTAATGGACTTAACCTCCATGAATTTATCCAGTTCTCTTTTAACTCCTGTTATAGTCCTAGCCTTCACAACCTCCTCAGGCAAGGAGTTCCACAAGTTGACTGTGCACTGAGTGAAGAAGAACTTCCTTTTATTTGTTTTAAATCTGCTGCCCATTAATTTCATTTGGTGGCCCCTAGTTCTTATATTATGGGAACAAGTAAATAACTTTTCCTTATTCACTTTCTCCACACCACTCATGATTTTATATATCTCGATCATATCTCCCCTTAGTCTCCTCTTTTCCAAGCTGAAAAGTCCTAGCCTCTTTAATCTCTCCTCCTATGGGACCTGTTCCAAACCCCTAATCATTTTAGTTGCCCTTTTCTGAACCTTTTCTAATGCCAGTATAGCTTTTTTGAGATGAGGGGACCACATCTGTATGCTGTATTCAAGATGTGAGCCTACCATGGATTTATATAAGGTCAATAAGATACCTCCATCTTATTCTCTATCCCTTTTTTAATGATTCCTAACATCCTGTTTGCTTTTTTGACTGTATACTGTATGGACGTCTTCAGAGAACTATCCACGATGACTCCAAGATCTTTCTCCTGATTAGTTGAGCTAAATTAGCCCCCATCATATTGTATGTATAGCTGGGGTTATTTTTTCCAATTTGCATTACTTTACATTTATCCACATTAAATTTCATTTGCCATTTTGTTGCCCAATCACTTAGTTTTGTGAGATCTTTTTGAAGTTCTTCACAGTCTGCTTTGGTCTTAACAATCTTGAGCAGTTTAGTATGATCTGCAAACTTTGCCACCTCACTGTTTACCCCTTTCTCCAGATCATTTATGAATAAGTTGAATAGGATTGGTCCTAGGACTGACCCTTGGGGAACACCACTAGTTACCCCTCTCCATTCTGAAAATTTACCATTTATTCCTACCCTTTGTTCCCTGTCTTTTAACCAGTTCTCAATCCATGAAAGGATCGTCCCTCTTATCCCATGACAACTTAATTTACGTAAGAGCCTTTGGTGAGGGACCTTGTCAAAGGCTTTTTGGAAATCTAAGTACACTATGTCCACTGGATCCCCCTTGTCCACATGTTTGTTGACCCCCTCAAAGAACTCTAATAGATTAGTAAGACATGATCTCCCTTTACAGAAACCATGTTGACTTTTGCACAACAATTTATGTTCTTGTGTGTGTCTGACAATTTTATTCTTACTATTGTTTCAACTAATTTGCCCGGTACTGACGTTTGACTTACCAATCTGTAATTGCCAGGATCACCTCTAGAGCCCTTCTTAAATATTGGCGTTACATTAGCTATCTTCCAGTCACTGAGTACAGAAGCTGATTTAAGGGACAGGTTACAAACCATAGTTAATAGTTCCGCAATCTCACATTTAAGTTCTTTCAGAACTCTTGGGTGAATGCCATCTGGTCTTGGTGACTTGTTACTGTTAAGTTTCTCAATTAATTCCAAAACCTCCTCTAGTGACACTTCAATCTGTGACAATTCTTCAGATTTGTCACCTACAAAAGACGGCTCAGGTTTGGGAATCTCCCTAACATCCTCAGCCATGAAGACTGAAGCAAAGAATTCTTTTAGTTTATCTGCAAAGACTTTATTGTCTTTAAGTGCTCCTTTTGTATCTCGATTGTCCAGGGGCCCACTGGTTGTTTAGCAGGCTTCCTGCTTCTGATGTATTTAAAAAACATTTTGTTATTACCTTTTGAGTTTTTGGCTAGCTGTTCTTCAAACTCCTTTTTGGCTTTTCTTATTACATTTTTACATTTAATTTGGCAATGTTTATGCTCCTTTCTATTTACCTCACTAGGATTTGACTTCAACTTTTTAAAAGATGCCTTTTTATCTCTCACTGCTTCTTTTACCGAAAAAAGTCATCGAAAAAGAAGTTCCTCCTCAAAATAAAACCATAAGTACCACAGGCAACTTTAGATATAGGCTGAGTATGTGACCACCTAGGGCATCACATTTACAGAGGCATCAACAGAATAGTAGAGAGATTGCTGGGGTTACCAGTAACCAGTGTTATACTGCTCTTCAGCTTCACTGACTGCTGAGCTTCTACATGTGTGATTTAAACATGTACTTTATTATTGAAACGCCTCCTTCAACATGCATGTATGGAATTATCTATTTCTGTCATCAGAAGCAAGTGGGAATGACCTATGCATGAGTAGGTGGGACATATCAGACCAGTGAATGCATCTGCAGTATATTTCACGTTGGCAATGGGGAGGTAACCGCCCCAATCTCCGCAGTCAGATACCAGTTTGCAAGTAGTTTTATTCAGGGCATTTCAGGTATGTCACAACATAAGGAAATGTGCTGTGCTCCTGTCAGTTGGCTAGCTGAAATGGTTATAATAGCTGATTCTACTTTGCTACATTCGCTTAGTAGGAACATAGCCACTTTTTGAATGCCTTCTAGTGACCTGGGATGACTCTGTTACGCCGTGCTTCAGTTTCCCCTCTTGGACTCCTCAAGAAGTCAAAAAAGGCTTCTCTTTGTTCAGTGGTACCCCTCCATGGAGGCTGGTTTTACTAGCAAAAAGTTCAAAATGAGGCTTCCCCAGACTTAAGCTGGGGACAACGCATCCTCCCCGAGGTACTGTCTCAAAACTCTCCTAGTGTCTCAGGATCTTCCCTGCTTCAGCAGGCCAACCTCAGCCCTTCGTAGCTGGAGCAACTCCCCTGATTGCATGATCTTCCCTGCAGGAGTCTTTCTCACTCTCTGCCACAGCTTTCCCTTCATGTTTCCTGCCTTCCTCCGGCTTTTTATAGAGATCAGCTGCGCTTTGTCTGGCCCATATTGAGAGGCTGTTAATAAGGCACAGGTGGGCTGGACTAGTTCCCTCTTCAAGGGCCTAGTCCATTCTGTGGCATGGAATCCTTAAATCTCAGTTGCCAATACACTAACTCAGCTTTCTCCGTGCGTGCCAGTGGGGCGGTGCACAGGCTCAGAAGTCTGCACTACTGGAACCTAAAATAGTCAGTTTCACCATTCCTGATTATTTGTGCAATTGTTTCATGCTAGCATGGAGAACGAAATTAACCTCTGCTTGAAAGGGAAATTTTTAAGTCTGAGATTTCATTGATCAAACCCAAACTTTACTAACTAGGCTAGAACTCTTATTAATTATTATTTATTTGTATTGCTCCAAAAGTTATTTTACAAATGTCAAGGTAATGATAAGGAATAAAAGCTCACAACATAGAGTAACATATTTATTTCTTAATTTTTTGTTTCAGGAAACTTAATCATCCCAAACTTGTTAAGCTCTATGGGGTTTGCACAGAGACATATCCCTTCTATATAGTGGCAGAATATATGGCTAACGGCTGCTTGCTTAACTACTTGAGGAGTCACGGAAAGGAACTGCAACCCTTTCAGCTGCTGGAAATATGTTATAGCATTTGTGAAGCTATGACTTTCTTAGAGAGCCAGCAGTTCATTCATCGAGACTTGGTAAGCTCTAGCCGGGTAGGAGGAGGAGATTTAGAACCTGATTCTGTGTTCTGTTACTCCTATTTTATACCAGTGTAACTCACACTGGCATAAAACAAGGGTAATAGTGTGGACATGTAGGCCACTGGAATAGAAGGTTCTGTTTAGTGGTGTTTTGTTACTATTATAAGAACAGCTGCTGTGTCAAGAACTTGGACCGTTCAGATTTTGTTGTAATATGCCATTATTTTACCCAGTTGTGTCTTGTTCCTTCTATTATTCACCCTGGTTTTATAGTGATCTAGCTCTCCTTTACACTAGTGTAACTGAGAGCAGAATCAGGACCTTGTATCTAGGCCCACCGTTTGTGCAGGAGTGTGTGTGCAAGAACACTGGCAGACAGGGTCGGGTGGAATCAGATTGGTTATGGTGTGAGATCACTGAAAGAGAACTCTCCCTAGCTCCTGGAGACTCATGTTCCAGACTCAGTCATGACATTGTGCGTTTTAACTGTAGCCACTGGAAAATGTGTGAGAATCTACAATATAGAGAGAGCTATATTTTCAAAGGAGCCTCAGCCCAACATCTCCACCGCCAACCATCATTTTAAATATTCGTTTTAGTGTTTGCAATTATTTATTTGTGTACACAAATCAAGTAACTGGACATGTAACTAACCAGTTTGGACATTCAACTCCGAAATCCAGGATGCCGAGCAGTTTATCAGTACAAAATTCAAGTTATAAAGGCAATTTCTGAAAATTTGTTACTGATTGTTACAACCCATAGAGAGCCAAGAATAAAAGCAGAACTTGGCTTTAGGAGGTGAACCATATCCCTGGGATTAATAACCCTCAGGGCAGGGATGATAGCTCTAGGTAAATGCTCACATAAATAAGTCTGTGCAGATCGGTGCTTTTCTGGCCTATTCATTGCTCATACTGCTTAAATTATCTCTCAATATTCCATTCTCTTTATAATGAATAGTAAATAACCAAGTCAGCATTCTCCTATTATACACATGTTGTTCTTGCTTTTGATGTACTAGCAACTTTTGATGAGGTGTTACCTAATGGCTAGAACACTGGTCTGGGACCCAGAAGACTTGCCTTCAATTCTTGGCTCTGCCACTGGTTTGCTGGGTGACCACCCATCCCTGTGCCTCAGTTTACCCATCTGTAGAAGGGGGATAATGATACTGATTTCCTTTGTAAAGCACTTTGAGATCTATGGATGACAAGTGCTATAGAAGAGCTAGGTATTATTATCATTACAAATTAAAAATAGTGCATCATTTTTTAAATCAAAGAACTTCATGGATATACGTGATGAGGGCATAGGCAATGTGGTCTAGTAGTCACATTTACACCATGGTCTGCATGTGAGGAACAGTGGTCACTGAGCAGGAGTTGCATGAATCACAAGAGCCAGGTTCAGTAAGCAAGAGTTGGGGTCAGAGTCAGGCCGGGGTCAGAGAGCGGAAGTCGAGATAGCACCAGTCTGGAATCAGGGGGCAGGAATCAGGGTCAGAGTCAGGCTGGATAAGAGATCAGGAGACAAGGCAAAGTCTGGAGTTGCAGCAAGCCAAAGTCTGTGTGTGGTTGTCCAGACAACTTCCTGGGGCATCCCCTGAGGCTAAACAGGGGCACTTGGCCAATCAGAGGGCGGCACGTACTTGGGTGGTACTTCCTGCGGCACCTACTCTCCACAGTTCCCCCTGACTGTAACTGTCCCAGGCTCTACAGACCCAGGTTCTAGCCCAGGGACCCATACAAAGGAATTCTGCAGGAAAGAAATACTGTTTGAAAATAACCAAACTCATTTCACTTGGATTTTGGTCACTCAGTCTGTTTTCTTGTTTTCCCACTAAAGGCTGCTAGGAACTGCTTGGTTGACAGTGATCTTACTGTGAAGGTGTCTGACTTTGGGATGGCTAGGTAAGCTACAGATTGAATCTTCAACCACTGTAGTGCAATAATGTCAATCCTAAATGGTTTATTAGTGTTAGTCAGCCAGTGCTGCCATGAAACCAACAATGAATGAGCTGTTATTAATAAAGTTAAACCATAGGGACTATCTAGTTCTCGTTAGTCCCATTGAGTTAATGATTGTAACCCATTCTGGGGCTTTCAATGAGACGAGAAACAGAAGGTGCAGACTCCTGGCATTTCTAAAGGTTAGAGGGCAAATGTAATGTATGCACATCACTGTTTCATGCTTGTCAAAGAAATCTTAACAATGTTCTCTGTGTGCAAGAGAGTTTTTATAATGCCCCCTTTGTGAGAGATTCATGTGGGTTTCTGATCCCTCTAGCAAAGACATGATAAGGAGTCCCTTGATAACTTGATTGCAGCAACATACCTCTGTAGCTTGAGGTTAGTGTTTCTATCGGGTTACCTCTGGAGACCTGGGTTTCTGGCCAGGCTTTGTTCACAGGCTTGTTGGGGAGTTGTTGCGGGGCATTCCAGGCAGAAGCAGGAAGCAATATTTCACTAGCTATTTGTCATAGCCTGAAGACTGGCTCTTCCCTTGCAGGTATGTTCTGGATGACCTATATGTAAGTTCATTAGGAACTAAGTTTCCAGTGAAGTGGTCGGCACCAGAAGTTTTTCATTATACTAAGTTTAGCAGCAAGTCGGATGTATGGGCCTTTGGTACGTATGGGATTTGACCTTTCATATTGGAGATGCTTAATAAGCTCAAAAAATGCAAACTTGACTGCATATTTGAAAAGCCAAAAAAATGACTGACAGACTTTAACAACTACTATGCAAAAGTCTAAGATAGGTATTTACTACGTATAGTGTGTATATTCTGCTTAATATTACCATGCAACAACAATAGACCAAACTGATGTAATCTTAATGGCTTCTCTGTGGGTGCACAGACTAGAATTTGGTCCACTACCCGTATGTTGTACAATATGTGTGTAGTCCAATGCCCGGGGTGGGTCGCTGGAGCAGAGACCGAACCTGAGCCCTCTGGCTCTAAAAGCACCAGCCTCTAGTGCCTAAGCTAAAAGACCTGTTCAGTTAGTTCAAAGGTTGTAGCAGATTCAAAAATCTCAAGCCTAGCCTGTAGCATGGAAGAGCATGCCATACTGTGTAATCATGGGATACATGTGCAATGCTAGCTTCTTGCCAGAACTTAGAACATGATGCAAACCTGTTTCCAGCCAGGAGAGCTCAAACAGCTGATCTTCTCATGGCAACCTGGCACTGAGCTGTGGTGAACAAGATAGAAGAGAGGTTTTTCCAAATTCTTCTTTCTTTCAGCTCTGTCTCCAGCTAGTCACCCTATCCCATTAAAAGAAAGACTGCAATACTGAAAATGTTTTGCATGTGCCCTATACTATTATGTTATACAGCAGGAGTTGGCAACCTATGGCACGCGTGCCAAAGATGGCACGCAAGCCGATTTTTAATGGCACGCTGCTGCCTGCCGGGTCCCAGCCGCCGGCCCCGCTCAGCCCGCTGCTGAACCCAGGCCAGGACCCTGGCAGGCAGCAGAGTGCCATTACAACTCCTGCCCGCCCTGGCCCGCTCTTCTCCGCCCCCCCCCCCGGGGACAGGGTGAAGAAGCTTGGTTCTGCCGGCTACTGCTGCAGGGCAGGCAAGCTCCTGCCTCTTCCCCCAGCGTGCTGGGTTCCTGCCCCTCCTCCTCTCCCTCCCAGCCGCCGATCAGCTGATGGCCCTTTCGTGGGAGGGGGAGAAGCCAAGCCGCAGCACGATTGCTGCTTCGGGGAGGAGGCGGAGAAGAGGTGGGGACGGGGCCTTGGGGAAGGGGGGTGGAATCAGGGCATATCCCCTCCAGCCCCCTGCAGTGAGCCGCTCTGGGCAGGGGGTTGGGAACAACTCCACGACCCCAGCCCACACCCCCAGCCCTCTGCCCTGACCCCTGCACCCCCCTCACACACTCCTAGCCCTCTGCCCTGACCCCTGCACCCCCCACAACCCCAGCCCTGACTCCAGCCCCCCCACATACCCAGCCCCCCCACACCCCATGCCCTAACTCCTGCACCCCCCTCACATGCCCCCAGCCCTCTGCCCTGACTCCTGCACCCCCCACACCCCATGCCCTGACTCTTACACCCCCCACATTGCCACCCCCACCCTGAGCACCAAACGGGAGCTTCTGCACACACACCCCCACATTCCCACCTGCACCCCTTGCACCAAATGGGAGCTGCTCAGATAAGCATTCCACCCTCAAACCTCCTGCCCCAACCCTGAGCCCCCTCCCTCATTCTAGCTCTTGGCCAGGCCCTACACCCCAACCCCCAGCCTGCTCCTTCAACCCCAGCCCTGTGCTCAGTGCACTCCCACCCTCAGCTCAGTGCAGGGAGAGAGGAAGACAATGGGCTAGAACCAGGGAGAAGGTAGGTACCCACTCTGTGTGAGCAGGGCTGGGATCCCAGACTGGCAGCGGGCTGAGTGGCAGCAGGCTGAGCCGCTCAGCGCCCTGCCAGTCTGGGGTCCTGGCCGCCAGTCCCGCTCAGCCCACTGTTGGTCTGGGGTCCCGGCCACTGGCCCCGCTCAGCCCGTTGCTGGTCTGGGGTTCTGGCTGCCGGCCCCTTGCCAGCCAGGGTCCTGGCCACAGGCCCCGCTCAGCCTGCTGCCGGCCTAGGTGAACTGAACCCCAGGCTGGCAGCAGGCTGAGCGGGCCGGCGGCGTAAGATCAGCATTTTAATTTAATTTTAAATGAAGCTTCTTAAACATTTTGAAAACCTTGTTTACTTTACATACGACAATAGTTTAGTTCTATAATCTATAGACTTATAGAGAGAGACCTTCTGAAAAATGTTAAAAATGTATTACTGGCACGCGAAACCTGAAATGAAAGTGAATAAATGAAGACTCGGCCCCCCACTTCGGAAAGGTTGCCGACCCCTGGTATATAATTAAGACTAAGATTTAGTAACAGGTATTTTTAGTAAAAGTCATGGACAGGTCATGGGCAATATACAAATATTCACGGCCCTGTGACCTGTCCATGACTTTTACTATAAATACCCCAACTAAAACTTAGCAGCTCCTGGGGCCCCAGGGCGGACTGCTCTGGGAGCCCCGAGGTCACTGATGCTCTGGGGTGGGGTGGAGGGGCCGATGACTAGCCCCTACTCTGGTAGCAGGGGCTGACTGCCCCCCACTGCTCCAAGGCCCATGGGGACTGCTGCTCTGATGGTCTCTGGGGTGGCCCCTGGGACCGCTGCTGCTCCGTGACCACTGCTGCTCTGGCGGCCCCAGGGCCAGCTACCTGGGGCTCCTCCAGCAGCGGCCGGTGCGGCTGGCCCCAGGGCCACCCCAGCAGCTGGCTCCGGGGTCAGCTGTTCGGGCAGCCCTGGGGTCTGCCGCACCGGCAGCTGCGGAAGTCAGAAGTCACAGAAAGTCACGGAATCCGTGATGTCCAAGATCTCTGT
This sequence comes from Lepidochelys olivacea, assembly GCF_965140295.1. Lineage (NCBI taxonomy): Eukaryota > Metazoa > Chordata > Testudines > Cheloniidae > Lepidochelys > Lepidochelys olivacea. The sequence continues at coordinate 138,919,250 of NC_140411.1, forward strand.
GACAGACTCGCAGCCTTATATATAACCACTGTAAGTACTTTGGGAATCTTATTTAAGTCTTCTAACACTAAAGGACTAAATGTCCCAGTCCCTTAAAAACATCTGTAAAATCACGTGAGAAAATCATCTACAAAATGCCCATAGTACTTATTCTATATTATTTTGTAAAGTTGACATAGGACAATTCTTAAATAGTCATGTCTTGGGCATTATCACTGAACAACCCCATCAAACATCTGTATCATTCAACTTCACCTACCACTACAACAGCATGTTTTTTGCCATTGAGTACAGCATCACTAACACTAATATCGTTCATCATACCCTGGATACAAATCAGCCCCATACATTTGCTAGAAAAATAATTTTTGCTAGAAGTTTCATCTGTTATTACCATTCTGATAGATGAGTATTGCTTAAGTGTCTTGATCTGGAATGGTTTTTCATTAAATTTCTTGTCTTTCAACCCTGGAAATTTCTGCAGGGATCTTAATGTGGGAGGTGTTCACTTTGGGAAAGCAACCCTATGAACTGTATGATAACGTTCAAGTGATTGAGAAGGTTTCTGAGGGATATCGGCTTTACCGACCACAACTGGCCTCAGAGACCATATACCAGTTAATGTACTGCTGCTGGCATGAGGTATGTACATTGGTCCATATGCATTGGAGATGTTATCTAAAACAATTGATGGGCTTCATGATGGTCAGCTGAAAAAAGCAATACAGGAAACTATTTCTGTTAAAGAACATCGATTGTAGAGAGAAACTAGCTTCCATAAAGCCCTCAACTACAGTACACCAGAGGAAGGGCCCATAATTAATAAGAGGACAATGTGTGGAAAATTAAGCATGAAGGAGAACTAGCTGATTTTCCTTTTAAGGAAGCTGTACCATTCACTTATGACGATAACTTTAAAATATGCCTCAAATTAGATGACAGATTTAGAATTTGAGTGATTCATCATAACGTCTCTATGCCTGAAATTCTAAATGTTAGAGCACTGTCAAGGTTTGTAGGTCAAACACTGATCATTCTGTATCCATATTTAAGTTTCTCTTAAAGATCAATGCTGCCATGCCGCCTAGAGAACAAAAAAATTCCCAATTTATTGTTCTTCTTCCTGCCTCTGTTTATCTGTCTTTAAACAGTGATATGTCCCTTCTTGAGTGTCTAGTAACTGCCTGGCACATTATTGGTGCTACCATAAAATGGTGATTGTTAGTTTTTATATGACTCACACCAAACATGACAAAAATAAGTTCTACTTGAACAAAAATTTTAAAGAGAAAGAAAAATGAAAACAATAGCAATAGAAGAAAAAGATTTAAAGCATACAGTGGTTGGAATCATTAATTGCTTTGCCACATAAATGCCATTACCTCTCCATAATTCTGCATGTTTGACCTAAGAAAAATGAATATGTTACAGTAACTATGTTATATTTTCAGTGTTAAGTAACCACATAAGTTGTTTTGTTTTCATATAGCTACCAGAAAAGCGCCCCACATTTCATCAACTCCTATCAATTATTGAGACACTCAGAGAAGATGACAAGTCTTGAAGACAAGTCCTCATCATGTGGCTTTTGAATATTGGTTGGCATATCACCAGTTTACTTTGTGGGAGCTAATATTTTTGTGCAAATTCTGAAATCTGACTGACTTCAGATTTGGCTGACTCCAGCAGTATTACATTGGTTTTTCATTGTCTTTTAATTCGCAGTGCTTTGACACAGAGTAAAGAAGAAAGCTCTTGTGATGTTGTGGTGACTTAGTATTGTCTGAAAGAAGAGCGTAGAAGTATAATACTGACGCTGTTAGTATGAACCCCCCCCATAGTACTTCACAAGCAGAGAACTATCCAGTAATAATGTAAACTCTTTCAAGGTTTGTTGTGGTGTTGGGTTTTTTTAGGTCACAACAGGATTTTATTAATCTTTATTTGGAAAATGTAAACATGGGCAATACAAGCTTACTAGGTTTTCCCATTATCATATTAGATCTCAGGGTATTTTCTGTTATATAAACCTGAGGTTGGTATTATGGGTCAAATTCATACCTGGTGCAAGTGGCTGCAACTCCAGTGGCATTAGTGTTAACTTCAATGCTGTGAATGCTATTGCCAGTGAAACAGCACATCACTTTGGTCACTAGGGCCTGATCCAGTTTCCCTGCGGTCAATGGGAGTCTTTCCATTGACTAGTGCACATTGGATTGGGCCCTAATGACAGTCATTGTTCATTCTAAACTAGATCTGTGTGACATTTGAAATACAATTATGGGGCTGCTGTTGGCAGTGATATGTTCTTATTCCCTATTTAATCCCTGATAATGCAAAACTATCCTTGTCTAAAATTCCATGAGCCTTAAACAGACTGGTTTATTGAAACATCAGTATGGGATCTGCAAGATCAGATACCTGACGAAGACATCACCATTTGAAATGTTATTAATATAATGGCATGACCAAAAAATTTCACACGTGAGTGCTTGAAATTTGACTCCTAAATCCATATTTGGACACTTAACTAGAGGGGCCCTAATTGTCAAAGGTGCTCATCAACTATAGCTCCCATTGACTTCAATGGCAGCTGGCATTGCTTAGCACCTCTGAACATTTGGCTACTTCTATGTAAGTGCTTAAATATAGATTTAGGAGCCTAACCTTAGGCACCCAGGTTTGCAAATTTTGGCCTATTTTCTTTTATATACATGTTGAAAAATTGTGACTAGTGTTTGATTCATAGTAATTGTAACAGTAATTATTTTGGCTCTACAGGGGGAAGAGTACATTGAACTATATGTACTCGACTGCTCCAGTGTTTGTCTTGCCATGTTTCCGTTGTTTTTAAAGGAGTAGAAAGAACATGCATACCAGAACTGTGTATTTTTAAAAGTCAGGCTGAAGTACTAATGCAGAGGATGCTTTGGCACCTGGAGTACAGTGGTAAACAGGCACATTAGAGAAAATTATGTTCATTTACAAAAATTCCTGTCTGACCTATTAGGAACTGGCCAGTAATGTCTGCATAGTATTTCTAGCAGGTTTTTTCCCCTTTTCTCCTTAATGTCCAATACAGAATGGGAAGTGTAAGGAAAATGTTGCTTAAGACGTATGAAAATAGTTGGTTTTAACTGATCCTTCCTTACAGGCCTTTCTCTTGTTTTCAGTTACATTTTAGATTGCCTTATAAAATTGCTTGATTAGTTTTGAAGCCTAGTACATGTACGAGCCATTTGTGAACGTTTTCCATATGTCCTTGGCCTATGTTATGCTTTGTCTTTCTCCTGTTAGCATCAAGTTTTATGGTTCTAGACATAGTAGCCACTTCTCTCTGAACTTGATCATGTTCAGACAAGGCTTTAATTAGTGCTTTGGGAAAACTCCAAACCTGTGTGAGGCAGCATTGTTTGTTTGAGTCTGACAAACCAAAGTGGGCGTTGCAAAGTTGATTTGGCTAATGTCTGTAACAGAATCCTGGGACTTTGTATCACTATGTTGTAAATTCACAGCTGAATGCAAACATCACACATCTCAATGCACAAGGTTACCAGACTTTTGTCGTGAACGACTGTTCCTGAATCTACATGTAATGAGACATTCTACATCTAGATGAGACATTTTGGACTTTAAATCTAAAGTAAATACATTTGTCTTAGCTGCAAGTTATGAATGGATGCTGAGACTGTTATTTTTAGCCCACACCTCTTACTTGGCATTGTCGACTGAATTATTACATGGCATTTTGTGACATTATAGCATGAAGGGAACACTGCAAGCTTGGTTGTTTTCCTGTTGCATAAAATTTCTTTGTTGGTCCAAGTGAAAAATAAAACAAGTTACACAGGAGGGTGGGAAGATGCAAAACACATACAGTTGTCAAAAGGACCCAGAGTGTAGAAAATTGTGTCTGCTGCTGGTGCACATGTATTCTCTCTGCTCTAGATGCACAGAGATGGTGGAGTGCTGTGCTGGAGGAAGGAGGGGACAAGAGACATAACAGGCAGGCAGGAGAAAAGGTGAGAGGGAATAACAGAAAGCAGCAGGAGCTGCAGGGAGAGAGAGGAGGAGGAGCCTCTTATGTACCTCTCTAGCACCCCCAGGAGCCTGGACTGCTTAACACCAGCTTCTCAAGGAGCTTCCTGTTTCCTGCTGCTTCCCTGAACCCACTTGAGGAGAAGAGGCAGTCAACTGAAGTAGTAGGAGCCAGTTAGACCCTTAAGATGCTGATATCTTCCCTCACTCAGGCCCTGCTACCAGCCTGCTTATTTGTCCCCTTCAACTGAGTGTTGAGAGCCACTATTGCTGGCACAGAACAGCAGTCATGAGTGAAAGAAAAAAATGCCCCTCTGGGGCAACATTCAGAAAAAGAAAGAAAAGCAAAGGAAACTTTCCTATCTAAGCAGGCAGGAGCTCTCCTGAGATACATAGACACAAATGTTCGTGGTGAGCCTTCCACCCCCAGTGAGGAAGTGAGTGGTGAGGAGATGCCTGATCTTCCAGTTAGTCAGAGTGACCTGGCAGCTACTGCAGCATCCATATCTCCATCTCAAATGGATGTAACCATGCACATTCCTGAAGAAAAGTGTAGATCAAAGAAGAGTGTGGTGGAGGCGCAAGGAACAGCTGCTGATGAGTTTAGTTCCTTAAGACTAGATGATCCAGGACTGTGGAGCCACTTGAGCAGTAGCCAGAGGGACTTCCTTGTACTGCATGGGCCACAGCAAGTGAAAAACTTCATGTTCCCCAAAGACAATGAAAATAGAAGTTACCATCCAACACATTACTGGCGTGAAATCCCCAATGGTGACAAAGTGGAGAGGCCATGGCTTATGTACTCAAAAACCCAGAATGCTGCATACTGTTTTTGTTGCAAACTCTTCAGGTCTAATGTTCCAGCCACATTGGAAAAGAAAACAGAAACAAAGGACTGGAAAAATCTGGCTAGAAATCTGGCATGTCATGAGAAGGCAGCAAATCACCAGAGAGCATTCCCGAGGTGGAAAGAGCTTGAGATGAGACGAAGGTTAAAGGCCACCATAGATGATCAGCATCAAGAGAAGATTGCATCAGAGTCTCTTTACTGGCAAAATGTTTTGAAAAGGCTCATTGCCATTGTGAGAATGCTTGCTATCCAAAACCTAGCACTGTGTGGCACTTCAGATCAACTGTATGTGCCAAACAATGGAAACTTCTTTCAAATTGTGGCGCTGACGGCTGAGTTTGATGCTGTACTCCAGAAGCATCTAAGAAGAGTCACCACCCAAGAAATGTACACACACCATTACCTTGGAAAAACAATTCAAAATGAGATCATATAGTTACTGGCAACAAAAGTCAAACAGAAGATTGTGGCACATCTGAAGTCAGCAAGATATTATTCTGTTATTCTGGACTGCACACCTGACATCAGCCATACGGAACAAATGACTTTAATGGTGTGTTTTGTAACAACAACAGAACCTAGTGAACATGTCCCTGCAATGGTGACTGTCAGAGAGCATCTTCTAGAATTTATTGTGTGACAAAGCTCTGTCCTTGTCTCCGTGGGTCCCGTGTTTCCTGGCGGATTTCGCTAGCCTCAGAGGCTCACTGTGACCCTCCATGTAACCCTTCTCTCTCTAGAGACAAGGGTCACAGTCTATTGAGCCATTTTCATCATAAGCCAGTGAGGGAGGTGAGAAGAAGCTACCCTCCCTTGCACAGTCTCTGTTGTCTCCCAGTCTCAGTGATTAATTGTGGGGGGGCAAAGGAGGGAGCCCGGGCCCACCCTCTACTCCGGGCTCCAGCCCAGGGACCGTAAGAGTATCAGCTATGGTAGCTGACCTTTTAGAAACATAACACATACAATTCCCTGGGCTATTTCCCCACAGCAGCCCCCACTTCCTCAGGCTCCACTTCAGCCTTACCTCAGGGCCTCCCTCCTTGTGCCTGTTATGGTGTATACTGCTCAGTCTCTCCAACAGCGCAACTTCCTCCCACAGCTCCTGACATGCACACTCACCTGACTGGCTGGGAGGCTTTTAACTAGTTTCAGCCAGCCCCTGATTGGCTTAGGTGTCCCAATCAACCTAGTGTTCTCTCTGCCTTCTGGAAAGTTTTTAATTGGCCCTAGGTGTCTTAATTGACCTGGAGCAGCTGCCATTTAACTTATCCTGGTACCAGGGATTTGTTTAGCCTGGAGCTAATATATCTATCTCCCACTACTTTTCTATAGCCACCTGGCCTTGCCCCTTCACAATTGACATTGATGATACTACAGGAGCTGGTATGACAAATGTGCTTCTTAAAAAGCTGGAAGATACGGGATTGCGATAGCTGACATGAAAGAGGTCAGGGCTACGATAATGGTGCCAACATGAGAGGACAGAACAGAGAAGTGCAGACACGGGTCTGAGAGTTAAACCCTTGAGCTTTTTTTGTCCTATGCAGTTCTCATTTATTGAACTTGGTGGCCAGTGATGCAGCATCAGCTTCGAGTGAGGCTGCTGAATTTTTTAATGTAATTCAAAGCATCTATGTATTTTTCCCTGCATCAACTCATAAATGGCAAATTTCGAAGTAACATCTGGGAACATCCTCTCTGACACTGAAACCACTGAGTGCCACATGATGGGAAAGTCGAGTGGAGGCGATAAAGCCTATCGAACACCAAATTGGGAAGACAGATGATGCCATAGTTGCCATTATGGAGGATAATGCTATGACAGGAACTGTTCATTGGAGAACAGTGGCAGAGGGAAATGGAATCACCAGAAAAATACATAACTTGAAATTTCTGTGTGGCTTAGTGTTGTGGCATGACATACTGTTTGAAATAAATGTTGTAAGCAAGCGACTCCAAGGTGTTGACCTTGATATATCTGGAGCAATGGAACAACTAGACAAAGCAAAGTCATACCTACAGACTTACCGGTCTGATGAAGGATTTCAAAACGTTCTGGAGAGTGCACAGAAGTTGGCAGAGGAACTTCACACTGAAGCTATTTTCCACCCATTCAAGAATAAAAGAGTCACCGAAGAAGACATTTTGATTAAGAGACACAGGATAATCCCATAAGAGACCCCAAACAACAATTCAAAGTTGAATTCTTTAACCAGGTGCTAGATTGTGCAATACAGTCAGTTGAAGAATGTTTCATACAGCTTAAGGAACACAGGGGTATATTTGGGATGTTCCAAAACTTCTCACTATACCCGAAGAAGACCTACACCAGCAATGCAGGGCACTAGAGACAGTGTTGACACATGATGACGTGCGATATTGATGCGAGTGATTTAGGTGATGAACTGAAAACCCTTTCAAGATACATTTCAGCAGGATCAGCTCCCAAGGCTGTTCTGGAATATAAGCATCTGTGCACAAATAAGATGACCACCCTCTTTCCAAATGCTTTTGTTGCTCTAAGCATACTTCTAACACTTCCTGTAACATTTGCCAGTGGAGAACGCAGCTTCTCCAAGTTGAAGTTAATAAAAACACATCTACGCTCCACAATGACACAGGAGAGGCTGGTGGACCTTAAAACTGTCTCAATAGAGCATGAGCTGGCCCAGACTGTGGACGTTCAGGAAGCAGTTCAAATCTTTGCAACCAAGAAGGCAAGGAAAGCACCACTTTGATTATTCAAACAGATAAAAATGCCAGTGTTTACTATGCAGGCAAGAAAATTTACATTTCCTGTTCAGGCATTTGAAAGTTAAGTGTTACTTAAAATTTTTGAACAAGGCATTTTAAGTTGTTAGTTCTCCTTTATTGGGGTAGGTAGCAGAGCAGTACCATGAGAGGAGTAGAACAGGAAGAAGGCAGAATTGAGATCTTTCAAAGTTTTGGCCTAAGTGAGGGGGCATGGGGGCATCATTTGAGCTCCCCGCCTCAGGTGCCAAAATGTTGTGGGCCGGCCCTGGGTGTGTGGGAGAGGGCTCAGAGCTGGGGCAGAGGGTGGGGGTGAGGGAGTGAGGGCTCTGGGGTGGGTCTGGGGATGAGGAGTTCAGGGTGTGGGAGGTGGCTCAGGGCTGGGGTGGGGGTGAGGGCTCTGGCTTGGGGTGAAGGCTCTGGGGTGGGAATGAGAGGTTCAAGGGGTCGGAAGGGGCAGGATGAGGGGCTCAGGACTGGGGCAGAGGGTTGGGATGCAGGGGTGTGTGGGCTGGGGATGAGGAGTTTGGGGTGCAGGAGGGGGCTCAGGGCTGGGGCAGAGTGTTGCGGTGTGGGCTCTGGGGTGGGGCCAGGGATGAGGGGTTTGGGGTACAGGCTGCCCAGGGGCTACAGTGGGGAGAGAGGACTCCTCCCCAGCCCTCTGTCACCGTAGGAGCTCGGGGCTGGAGGAGAGGCACATCTCCCTGGCTGCGGCAGCTCCAGTGGGACTGGGCCAAAGGAGGGGCTCCTCTCCCCCGGCCACAGCAAGTCCGGGGCAGGCAGCTCCGCGCTGGGGTGAACGGGGTGAGGGGGGCGCCTCTTCCTCAGCCACGGCAGCTCCATGCTGGGGCCAGCGCCGGGGGGAGGGGTGTCTCTCCCCGCCACGGCAGCTCCATGCTGAGGCAGGCTGGGAGAGGTGTCTCTCCTGGCCACAACCCTAAGCCCCTGCACAGGGCTTAATAGGCAGCTACGTGGCCGCGCAACTTAGAGGGAACTTAGCCAGGGATCTGCACCCTGCCACCCCGAAGTGAAGCTGAAGCCTGAGCAACTTAGCTTTGCGGTGCCTCCTGTGGCATGGGGCCTCAGGCAATTGCCCAGCTTGCTGCCCCTCATGCCAGCCCTGGCTTTTATATGCAAAAAACCAGTTGTTGTGGCACAGGTGGGCCATGACATTTTTATAGCATGTCGGGGGGATGGCCCTCAGAAAGAAAAAGGTTGCAAACTCCTCTACTAGATTACAGGCCAAATCCTGATCCCACATCAATGGAAAATTCCAATTAATGTATATGGAACTGAGGCAGGAAACAGCCACTTTAAGCACATCTCTGCTCTCTCCTATATTTGGCTTGATTTTCTTAAAGAGCTGCAAAAAGATATATCACACCACCATCCATTTAATATCATCCTGGCAGGACATAGGGTTGCCAACTTTCTAATTGCACAAAACTGAACACTCTTGCCCTCTCCCTACCCCGCCCCTTCCCTGAGGCCCAGACCCCCACTCCCTCCAGCCTCCCTCCCTCCATCGCTCACCCTCCTCCACCCTCACTCACTTTCACTGGGTTCGGGGTTGGGGCGCAGGCTTATCTCGGGCAGCTCCCGATCAGCGTCGCAGCAGGAGGACTAAGGCAGGCTGGTTAAGAAAGATGGTTAAGTTGAAGTTTGTATCTAAACAGTAAGGGCTCAGCCCTGCAAATTTGAGCAAATCCTTAAATTTAAGGACATGAATAGTCTCACTGAAGTCAAAGTTAAAGTTAAAAATGCGTATAAGTATTTGCAGGATTAGGGCCTAAATTAGAACAATCATGCTTCTAGTGAGACCGAATTTCTTTTCCTGCTATCACCCTTTCCAGTCAGGGATTCCTCCTCTTTTACACCATCTTCCCTGTATCAGACTAGAGTGATAATTAGCTAGATTAGGAATTCTCAAATATATGTTATTAATTATCATAATAGAGTGTCTCTTGAAACATCACTCCTCTCATTCATAGTCACATGGCCCTCCTATTTATGGTCACGTCATCACTATGGAAAACACAGTCATTTCTTACATAGCCCTGGTCTACACTAGGAGTTGAGGTCAAATTTAGCAGCGTTAAATCGATTTAACCCTGCACCCGTCCACATGACGTAGCCCTTTTTTTCGACTTCAAGGACTCCTAAAATCGATTTCCTTGCTCCACCCCCGACAAGGGGATTAGCGCTGAAATCGGCCTTGCTGGGTTGAATTTGGGGTACTGTGGATGCAATTAGATGGCACTGGCCTCCGGGAGCTATCCCAGAGTGCTCCATTGTGACCACTCTGGACAGGACTCTCAACTCAGATGTACTGGCCAGGTAGACAGGAAAAGGCCAGCGAACTTTTCAATTTCAATTTCCTGTTTGGCCAGCGTGGCAAGCTGCAGGTGACCATGCAGAGCAGAGTTTATCAGCAGAGGTGACCATGATGGAGTCTCAGAATCGCAAAAGAGCTCCAGCATGGACTGAATGGGAGGTACGGGATCTGACTGCTGTATGGGGAGAGGAATCTGTGCTATCAGAACTCCGTTCCAGTTTTTGAAATGCCAAAACCTTCGTCAAAATCTCCCTGGGCATGAAGGACAGAGGCCATAACAGGGACTCAAAGCAGTGCTGCGTGAAACTTTAGGAGCTGAGGCAAGCCTATCAGAAAACCAGAGAGGCGAACAGCCACTCCGGGTCAGAGCCCCAAACATGCCGCTTCTATGATGAGCTGCATGTCATTTTAGGGGGTTCAGCCACCACTACCCCAGCCGTGTTGTTTAATTCCTTCAATGGAGATGGAGGCAACACGGAAGCAGGTTTTGGGGACAAGGAAGATGATGATGAGGAGGAGGTTGTAGATAGCTCACAGCAAGCAAGCGGAGAAACCATTTTTCCCGACAGCCAGGAACTGTTTCTCACCCTGGACCTGGAGCCAGTACCCCCCAAACCCACCCAAGGCTGCCTCCCGGACCCACCAGGCAGCGAAGGGACCTCTGGTGAGTGTACCTTTTAAAATACTATACATGGTTTAAAAGCAAGCACGTTTAATGATTAATTTGCCCTGGCATTCGTGGCTCTCCTGGGTATACTCCCAAAGCCTTTGCAAAAGGTTTCTGGGGAGGGCAGCCTTATTCCATCCACCATGGTAGGACACTTTACCACTCCAGGCCAGTAGCACGTACTCGGGAATCATTGTAGAACAAAGCATTGCAGTGTATGTTTGCTGGCGTTCAAACAACATCCATCTTTATCTCTCTGTGTTATCCTCAGGAGAGTGATATCATTCATGGTCACCTGGTTGAAATAGGGTGCTTTGCTTAAGGGGACACTCAGAGGTGCCCGTTCCTGCTGGGCTGTTTGCCTGTGGCTGAACAGAAATGTTCGCAGCTGTTAGCCACGGAGGGTGGAGGAGCTAGCCACGCACTGGTGGGAGGCAAAATATGACCTTGGAACGAAAGCACATGTGCTATGTATGTAATGTTAACAGCAAGGTTTACCGTGAAAGAGTGTACCCATTGTTCAATAAAATGTGTCTTTTTAAATACCACTGTCCCTTTTTTTTTCTCCACCAGCTGTATGTGTTTCAAGGATCACAGGATCTTCTCCTTCCCAGAGGCTAGTGAAGATTAGAAGGCGAAAAAAATGCACTCGTGATGAAATGTTCTCTGAGCTCATGCTGTCCTCCCACACTGACAGAGCACAGACGAATGCGTGGAGGCAGACAATGTCAGAGTGCAGGAAAGCACCAAATGACCGGGAGGAGAGGTGGTGGGCTGAAGAGAGTAAGTGGCGGGCTGAAGAGAGGGCTGAAGCTGAAAGGTGGCGGCAGCATGATGAGAGGAGGCAGGATTCAATGCTGAGGCTGCTGGAGGATCAAACCAATATGCTCCAGCATATGGTTGAGCTGCAGGAAAAGCAGCAGGAGCACAGACTGCCACTACAGCCCCTGTATAACCAACCACCCTCCTCCCCCGCAAGTTCCATAGCCTCCTCACCCAGATGCCCAAGAATGCGGTGAGGGGGCCTCCGGCTACCCAGCCACTCCTCCCCAGAGAATTGCCCAAGCAACAGAAGGCTGGCATTCAATAAATTTTAAACTTTTAAAGTGCTGTGTGGCCTTGTCCTTCCCTCCTCCACCACCCCTCCTGGTGCTTCTCTTCTCCACCACCCCTCCTGGGCTACCTTGGTAGTTATCCCCCTATTTGTGTGATGAATGAATAAAGAATGCATGAATGTGAAGCAACAATGACTTTATTGCCTCTGCAAGTGGTGATCAAAGGGAGGTGGGGAGGGTGGTTAGCTTACAGGGAAATAGAGTGAACCAAGGGGTGGGGGGGTTCATCAAGGAGAAACAAACAGAACTTTCACACCGTAGCCTGGCCAGTCATGAAACTGGTTTTCAAAGCTTCTCTGGTGTGCACCATGCCCTTCTGTGCTCTTCTAACTGCCCTGGTGTCTGGCTTTGCGTAACCAGCAGCCAGGCGATTTGCCTCAACCTCCCACCCCGCCATAAACGTCTCCCCCTTACTCTCACAGATATTGTGGAGCGCAGAGCAAGCAGTAATAAGAGTGGGAATATTGGTTTCACTGAGGTCTAACTGAGTCAGTAAACTGTGCCAGCGCACTTTTAGAAGTCCAAATGCACATTCTACCACCATTCTGCACTTGCTCAGCCTGTAGTTGAACACCTCCTGACTACTGTCCAGGCTGCCTGTGTATGGCTTCATGAGCCATGGCATTAACGGGTAGGCTGGGTCCCCAAGGATAACTATAGGCATTTCAACAGTTATTTTCTGGTCTGGGAATAAAGTTCCTTCCTGCAGCTTTTGAAACAGACCAGAGTTCCTGAAGATGCAAGCGTCATGTACCTTTCCCAGCCATCCCATGTTGATGTTGGTGAAACGTCCCTTGTGATCCACCAGTGCTTGCAGCACTATTGAAAAGTACCCCTTGCGGTTTATGTACTCGCCGGCTTGGTGCTCCGGTGCCAAGATAGGGATATGGGTTCCGTCCATGGCCCCACCACAGTTAGGGAATCCCACTGCAGCAAAGCCATCCACTATGACTTGCACATTTCCCAGGGTCACTCCCCTTGATATCAGCAGATCTTTGATTGCATTGGCTACTTGCATCACAGCAGCCCCCACAGTAGATTTGCCCACTCCAAATTGATTCCCGACTGACTGGTAGCTGTCTGGCATTGCAAGCTTCCACAGGGCTATTGCCACTCACTTCTCAACTGTGAGGCCTGCTCTCATCTTGGTATTCTTGCGCCTCATGGCAGGGGAAAGCAAGTCACAAAGTTCCATGAAAGTGCCCTTACGCATGCGAAAGTTTCGCAACTACTGGGAAGCATCCCAGACCTGCAACACTATGCGGTCCCACCAGAATCAGCCCACCAGAATCAGCATTCCACCGCATGAACCCCATGCCCCATTAGCACCATGATGCCCACATTGCCAGAGCCCGTGCTTTGAGAGAAGCCTGTGTCCATGTCCTCATCACTCTCGTCACCCCACTGACGTCGCCTACTCGCCCGGTATCGCTTTGCCAGGTTCTGGTGCTGCATATACTGCTGGATAATGCGTGTGGTGTTTAATGTGCTCCTAATTGCCAAAGTGAGCTGAGCAGGCTCCATGCTTGCCATGGTATGGCATCTGCACAGAAAAAAGGCGTGGTGACTGCAGTTGCCCTGATGGAGGGAGGGGTGAGTGACGACATGGGTTACAGGGTTGGCTTACAGGGAATTAAAATCAACAAAGGGGGTGGCTTTGCGAGAAACTGAATGGCCCCCTCAAGGATAGAACTCAAAACCTCAAGGATAGAACTCAAAACTGGGTTAAACAGGCCATTGATTTCACAGAGGGAGGGAGGGAGGAGAAAATGAATACAAAACAAATCTGGTCTATTTCTTGTTTTGAGCCACTTCATCTATCTTTATATATCTTGCTGGCAGCAGACTGTGCAGTATGACTGCTAGCCATCGTCAACACCTGGATGCTCGGCAGAAGACGGTGCAGTATGACGACTAGCCATCATCTTCTGCTAGCTGCAGATTAAAAGACAGTGCGGGACTGAATCGCCATGAGACGAAACAAGGCTGACCTGGCTGAGTCACTCCCATGTTTGCACAGGCGCCTGGTTAAAAGAGCACCCAGGACTATGTCAACCAGTCATACTGCACTGTCTGCTGCCAAAAGGCAATAAACTGCTGCTGTGTAGCAATGCAGTACCACGTCTGCCAGCACCCAGGAGACATATGGTGATGGTTAGCTGAGCGGGCTCCATGCTTGCCGTGGTATGGCATCTGCACAGGTAACTCAAGAAAAAAGGTGCAAAACGATTGTCTGCCCTTGCTTTCGCGGAGGGAGGGAGGGAAGGGGGTCCTGACGATACGTACCCAGAACCACTCGTGACAATGTTTTAGCCCCATCAGGCACTGGGATTTCTACCCAGAATTCAAATGGGTGGCGGAGACTGTGCTAACTGTGGGATAGCCACCCACAGTGCAACACTCCGGAAGTCAACGGTTGCCTCCGTACTGTGGACACACTCCGCCGACTACATGCACTTAGAGTATTTGTGTGGGGACACACACAATCAACTGTATAAAAACGCTTTCTACAAAACCGACTTCTATAAATTCGACCTAATTCCGTAGTGTAGACATACCCATAGAAAAATAAGATTATTAGGAAAGAAATTAATATATTTTTATTAGGGCTGTCAATTAATTGCAGTTAACTCATGTGATTAACTCAAAAAATTAGTCACAGTTTTAATTGCACTATTAAACAATAGAATAGCAATTGAAATTTATCAAATAGTTTGGGGTATTTTTCTACATGTTCAAAGATATTGATTTCAGTTACACCACAGAATACAAAGTGTACGCTGCTCACTTTGTATTTATTTTTATTACAAATATTTGCACTGTAAAAATGATAAACAAAAGAAATAGTATTTTTCAATTCACCTCATACAAGTACTGAAGTGCAATCTCTTTATTGTGAAAGTGCAACTTACAAATGTAGATTTTTTTGTTACATAACTGCATTCAAAAACAAAACAATGTAAAAATTTAGAGCCTATAAGTCCGCTCAGTTCTACTTCTTGTTCAACCAATCACTAAGAGAAATAAGATTGTTTACATTTATGGGAGATAATGCTGCCCGCTTCTTATTTACGTCACCAGAAAGTGAGAACAGGCATTTCCATGACACTTTGGTAGCTGACATTGCAAGGTATTTACATGCCAGATATGCTAAACATTCGTATTCCTCTTCATGTTTCAGCCACCATTCCAGAGGACATGCTTACATGCTGATGATGCTCATTAAAAAATAATGCATTAATTAAATTTATGACTGAACTCCTTGGGGGAGAATTATATGTTTCCTGCTGTTTTACCCGCATTCTGCGATATATATTTCATGTTATAGCAGTCTCGGATGATGACCCAGCACACATTGTTTGTTTTAAGAACACTTTCACTGCATATTTGACAAAATGCAAAGAAGGTGCCAATGTGAAATTTGTAAAGATAGCTACAGCACTCGACCCAAGCTTTAAGGATCTGAAGTGCCTTCCAAAAATTGGGACCGACAAAATGTGGAGTCATGCTTTCAGGAGTCTTAAAAACACAACATTCTGATGTGGAAACTACAGAACCCAAACCACCAAAAAGGAAAATCAACCTATCTTGTGATGCGGTTATAATAGTGCCATACGAATGCCTATTCCCACTTTCAGATGACAAGAAGCAGGCAGCATTATATCCTGCAAATGTAAACAAACTTGTTTGTCTGAGTGATTGGCTGTACAAGAAGTAGGACTGAGTGGACTTTCTAGGCTCTAAAGTTTTACCTTGTTTTATTTTTGAATGCATTTTTTGTACATAATTCTACATTTGTAAGTTCAACTTTCACGGTAAAGAGGTTGCACTACACTACTTGTATTAGATGAATTGAAAAATACTATTTCTTTTGTTTTTTACAATGCAAATATTTATAAAAATAAATATAAAGTGAGCACTGTACACTTTGTATTCTGTGTTATAATTGAAATAAAATATTTGAAAATGTAGAAAACATCCAAATATATTTAAATAAATGGTTTTCTATTATTGTTTTACAGCGTGATTCATCATGATTATTTTTTTTAATCACACAATTAATGGTGATTAATTTTTTAATCGCTTGACAGCCCTTACTTTTATATGGGTTTTTCAGTGAGTTAATGATTATTACGGATAAATTTGTATATGAATTAGATCAGTGGTTTTCAACCTAAGATTTCCAAAGAGGTCTGCACCTCCATTCAAAACATTGTAGGGGTCCACAAATGAAAAAAGGTTGAAAACCACAGAAATAGATGAATGTTCCATTTTAGGTGGGAATTAAACCACTGGTGGCAGTGAAGAAAGCATGTTTCATTTTCTGTACATCTAGAGATATGGAATGGTTCAATGCGAAATATTAATAACGCCAAGAACAGTCTGCTTCCTCACAACCATCAGTCAGAGAGCTCCTGGGATCTCAGTTTTATCCTGTTCTTTACTAAAGTCAGAAATATTATTTTAAAAATCCAACAACTAAGACTTTAAACAATGATTTGAGGACTTCAGTAACTCAACCAGAGGCTTAGGGTCTATTACAGCAGTGGGTTGGTGAGGTTCTATGGCATGCAATGGGTAGGAGGTAAGACTAGATGATCAGGATGGACTCTTTGACCTTAATGTCTATGAACTATTAAATTAAATAAATAAGATAAGTCAGAAACCAGGCTATGAATAGCAACTTCCATACATGCAAATAAAAGCTGTTTATGAGATTATGATGACCTAACTGCTACCACTGGTGAGGTGTCCAATAATGGAACCAAATGCTGAAATATTTTAAATTAGAATTCAAGTTCTGATCATTTGATCTTTGAGTAGTTTATTCCAAAACACAGTTATACAATAGGTTTCCTTTTCAGCTGGAAGCATAACTCAAAAAGCTATTTTGGAGGGGAGACATTTGCTGTTTGACCTCAACACCATACTTACCAAGCCAACCAACTGGGCAAATTACATATGCCACAACATTTTAACAAAGTTCAAGTTCCTGTTTGTCTTCTTTCAGTTTATGTTTTGGGTTTAGTATGGAGTCAGGTACTTTGAAGGTGCAAAAACTCATGTAATTTCAAACTGTGTCCTCCAAAGCTGAAGTTCCTCAGGTGCTCAGTGTGTGTCCACTGACTAATAGGTCTTTTTTTCAGCTCACTCTCCTGATAAATTCTGATTTTCCTTCTTCCTGTTGGAAAGCTTCATTGTCATCTGGAGGAAGCACTTTCTTTTTCAGTTCTTCTTATATATCTGCTCTTGGTCTAGAAACAGCTAAATTAAAAACCTTTGGAAATAGAGTATAGAGGAAACACAGAGAAATTGCAAATAGCTGGTTGACGGATAGCAGCATGAGTGGCAGTGCGATATGATAAATATATTTCATGAAAGGGCTACACACAATGTACCTCTTTTGTATTTGTACATCACCGATTGAACACAGAGATGGCAAACAAGTCATTTGCTTGCCTTGGGCTGCACATGGGCAACTGCTTGAAAATATCAGAACCCATAATGTTTGTGCTGGAAATGGCCCACCTTGATTATCATACACATTGTAAGGAGAGTGATCACTTTAGATAAGCTATTACCAGCAGGAGAGTAGAGTGGGAGGAGAGAAAACCTTTTGCAGTGATAAACACCCATTTTTGCATGGTTTGTGTGTATAAAAACATCTTCTGTATTTTCCACAGTATGCATCCGATGAAGTGAGCTGTAGCTCACAAAAGCTTATGCTCAAATAAATTGGTTAGTCTAAGGTGCCACAAGTACTCCTTTTCTTTTTGCAAATACAGACTAACACGGCTGTTACTCTGAAACCTGTCATAATGTTTAATGACATCTGAAGTATTTTGGCCTTTCCTATGCATTGTTGTTAAAGCTAAAATGAAAACAAAAAATTAAATAGAGAATTTGCATTATTTTCTAAAATGATGTTTGCTGCTCTTCATGTTGTATGAAAGCCGGATTGACTTCTCCATCCTCAGGTTCAGGGTTGATGTGGTTGGTTTGTACTAATTCATTTGTGGCTGCTTTCCTTCTCCTATAAGCAAAAAGAATCTGTTAATATATAGGAAGCTGAGTCTCTGCTTTGATCAAGTTCTTATGGATTCTAACAAGAGACTATTGTAAAAAAAAATACTGTATTCCATGTGATTCATTTTACCAAAACAAATTACTCTGGGCTTATTGACTTTAATGGGAACAGGAGGAAGTTCATCATATGGCATGTTGTAGAAGTGCCATTGATACAAATAAGTTGTAAAACAATGAACCAATCTTTGTTGTATTGGTTTCAGATCAAAACTATGCTTCAAACAATTCTTATGAAAAAAAGACATGCAAAGCACATTATAGGTGAGTTCCTCCAGTGCATTAGGGTGGGTTGGAATCCAAAAAAACAATTTAGGCTTGCTGAAAACCCATCTTCAGGACTAGCTTCAATAATGTTGAGTTGCCAGGCCTCCCACTGCTTGCATATATTATTTAAAATAATACTTACTTTCTTCGGTCTCTCTGCCCAGTGATGATCAAGACAATGACTCCAATCACAACTACGCCCATGACCACCCCAAACAGTATTAGCCAGACAGTGACAGGTGGTTCATAAGTTGGTGCCAGTGTTGGAAGAATACCCTCAAACTCCAGAGTTTTATCATCCAGTTTGAAAGCCTCATTGATTCGTCCCCGAGACATTCTGCCATCAAGAGTACAATCAAATAGATGAATAAATTAAACACAAACAAATCAAATATTTTTGGATTCCTTATAATCCTCTAGGTATTTTAAACTTCCATTGAACTCTTTGCTTGAAGATGCTGCTTCAGTACTGGAGTGATAAACAGCAATAAGACATGCCAGATTTGTTCCTGCTACAAAGACAGTAACTGAAAGCCCGAATTTCTGTAGCAACCAGAACTGACATATTCAGATTTGTTACTGTACACAATAGTATCCCAAATCCTAATAGCCAAACCAAACCAAGGCAAGAAACCCTTTGACCTCACTGTCTACTTGCATCTTATCTCTCTCCTTCCCTTTACCTCTAAGTTCCTTGGATGCCCAGCATAAAACCACAGCCTTGACTTCCCCTTCTCTGTTTCCCCCTTGGATCCCTTGCAATATGCATTTTGCCTTCTTCACGCCACCAAAAATACTCTCACCAAAGTCTCCAGTGGCCTTTTCCTGGCCATGTCTAAGCTACTTTTCTGCATCTTGGTCTTCCTTGATCTTTCTGTTGCTTTTGACAAAATTTGCAAGAGACCATAACTTCTTTGGCCGTATTCTCTCCTAGTTTTCCAATCTCTCTGACTACTCATCAGCACCTCCTTTGGTTTTTAATTCTCCCCAGCCAGTCCCTCAGGATTTGTCCTTTGTCCCTTCTTCTTTTCTCTCTCTATGTCATCCACAACCTTATTGTTCACACAGCTTAATTCATTCTCTCTGTGGTAGTATCACAAATCTACTTCTCCATCCTTGATCTCTTCTGTGCAGTCTCCCATACCTGGCTTTCTTTCCAACATATCATCCTGAAGGTCCTGCTTAAAAATAGCACCTGAACTTACACCAGTTAGGTTAAAATTACATGGGCCTTCTATCTTCAAGTTCAGGGCATAAACTAGTCACCAGCTGGGGTTGGAGAAATGTTCCTTCTCCATGGCACAGTACAGTACAATTCGATGTATTCTAGGAGTTTCACAACTTTTCTGTGTCACCTTATATTGGCTGCTTTGAAAACAACATCCAATTAGACAGGCTATTGATCTTTTTTGATATGACAATTTTGCTCATCCTAATTTTTCCTTACTTTAGTTTTGTATCACACTTTCTCATAATACCTCCCTCAGTCATTTGAATATTTATATGGCTCCAGCCCTCTTTCATGTTATTTCCTCTAAGAGCAAAATTTCACCTGATGGCTGTTTCCACCTCAGTTTTGGGAACGATGTCAATGTTATTACCAGGCATTCTGACGGTAAAATAGAAGGAGATTCTTTGTGTTACATTCTCTACTTTAATGTCTGTGCTCCTGAAGGGAAATATAAAAAAAAATGTTTCATGACTAAAGAGATACCCCCAAATAAAAATCACATGAATGAAAATCTTGCATCCACTATACCTACAAAAAACACCTCGCAGCACAACTTAAGGGTCCATTGCTTGAAAGGTATTTTTGTCAACACTTGAGCTTTCAGTTTTGTGTTACTAAGTAATTCTAGGTTTCAGAGTAGCAGCCGTGTTAGTCTGTATTCGCAAAAAGAAAAGGAGTACTTGTGGCACCTTAGAGACTAACCCATTTATTTGAGCATAAGCTTTCGTGAGCTACAGCATTGGATGAAGTGAGCTGTAGCTCACGAAAGCTTATGCTCAAATAAATGGGTTAGTCTCTAAGGTGCCACAAGTACTCCTTTTCTTTAAGTAATTCTAGATACAGCTGCATTACCCCAGGACTGAGAATCTCTTAAAGCAGCGGTTCTCAACCAGGGGTCCAAGGCCCCCTGGGGGGCTGTAAGCAGGTTTCAGGGTGTCCACCAAACGGCCGGCATTAGACTCACTGGGGCTCAGGGCAAAAAGCTGAAGTCCAGCCATCCCAAGCCTGAAGGTGAAGCCTGAGCAGCTTAGCTTCGCGGGTCACCTTGTGGCATGGGGCCCTCGGCAATTGCCCTGTTTGCTATCCCCTAATGTCGGCCCTGGCTTTTATATGCAGAAAAACAGCCTGTGGTGGCACAGGGCCGTGGAGTTTTTATAGCATGTTGGGGGGGGCTCAGAAAGGAAAAGGTTGAGAACCCCCTGCCTTAAAGCACCTGGCCAAGCACAGAACAGCGGGGTTGCCCTCACATGTTTGGGGCAAAACTCAGCTCAGCTTCTTGCACTTTGAACTAGAGAATTAAAACTAGCATTTGGTTGCACCTAGGCCTGCTGAGAATTGAGCTTCGACATCATGGTGATTGATGTGCTATAAATGTGATCAGATGTATTAGGCAGATCACCTCAGAAAATCATCCGAAGAGGCCTATCTAAAAATCGTTCCAAGAGACTTAGCAAAAATAATGCTATTTTTGGTACAAATATCTATTTCTGGTCATAGCCTATGTTAGTGAAGGACTACATATTTTTAAATGAAATTAGATTAGGGTTGCATTTATTTATCGTGGGTGACTTTTCACCTCATTTAGATCAATTAACTCATGTTTTGTGGGTCCAAAATCCCTTGGCTATTCAGCATCATGTATATGATACAAGTGTTATTGCCCAGAATTTTATATAATTTCATTTTTTATTTTTAATGGAATGTTTCTCCTCTCGGGAAGGTATCTCTATTGCTCCATTCTCTGGCTATCATAGCCCTATTCCCCTGTTAGCATTTGGGCAGCTGTTCTCAAGATCAAATCTCACCATTAGTAAGTGGTAAACTACAGTCTCCTACCTCACCTAAAAATAAAGTATCATCTAACTATTGCACAGGTGATGTTTTTCTTTCTGTCAAAAGTTCTGAAGATTAAACAGCATGTGGCAAAGCAAATGGCTCTCCTATTAAGACCAGTCAATGCCCTCATGTCCTTTAGTATGAAACCATCAGACCTCCTCCAGCTACATTACACAGAAATCAGAATTAATTCCACCAGTACATATCCCTGCTGAACCAAAAGCAGTACTGTAGGCTCATGCATGCACAGTCAAACAAAATAACTCACTGGAATGAGACAGTCTGGTTCTTGACTTCTGAGAAATACTTCCTCATGGCATAGGCAATCGATGACTGGAACAAATATAATTCATTTTCATCCCATTTGTACTACAAATATAAAAAACAGACCTTCAGTGGAGATTATAATTATGCTGAAAATTACTGTGCATTAAGCAATGACTTTTAAAATACTGCTTCAGTAGTAGTAATTATAATTACAGCTAGGCAATTTTTTTTTTTTGACCAGAAAATGCAGATTCAGGTCAACCAAAACATTTTGTAACTTCATTGAACCTGCCAAATTGTTTTGGTTGGAAACCAGACACACCCCCGCCAAAAAAAAATTCTTTCATTTTTAATATTTTCAAAACAACTTTTCATTTCAAAATTTCATTCAATTTTATTTTTTAAAAAATAGTTACATGTAAAAATTAAATGTGTTGACTTGGCTCAAACCCCAGTCATGGCTCAGGGTCCCATTGAGCTAGGAGTTGTACAGAAGGTAACGAAGAAGACATTCCCTACCCCATAGAGCTCATAGACCTTTTACCAGGCAGCACATGACAGGTGGACAAACGTGTGAGAATGAGGTAACAAAATGAACAGAGGTTAGCAGAAAAATGGAGGTCTTGGCTCACCACTTACTTATTTACAAAGGTAATTTACATGCCCAAAATGACTTATAAATATCTGATTAATCATCACACCTCCCTTCAAAATAGATAAGTGATTGATTCCCCATTTTACAAACAGGGAAAATGAGACATACATAAATGGAGTGTCGTGAAGAAGCTCACTGAGGGTAGATCTATACTGCAACAAAAGACCCGTGGCATAGCTGCAGCTGGGCCAGGTCAGCTGACTCGAACTCGCAGGGCTCAACCTGTGGGGCTATACAACTGCAGTGAAGACGTTCGGACTTGGGTTGGAGCCAGGGCCCTGAGACGCTGTGACAGGGGAATGTATCAGAGCCGAGACTCCAGCCCAAGCCTGAATGTTTACACTGCAACTTTTAGCCCTGCAGCCTGACCCCTGCAAGTCTGAGTCAGCTGACCCAGGCTCTGAGATTTGGTGCCACAAGTTTTTTTTATCTCAGTATACACATACCCTGAGTGAGTCAATTGCTGAGCCAAGCCCAGAATGCAGGGGTTTCCAGATTCCAGTCCCATATCTAGTCCACAGCTGATGCTGTTCCTCTGAACCTGACCATCTTTGAATGTGTTGTCATCTATCTGAAGTTCTGCCATTGTAGGTTATTTATCACCTACGGCTATTTTGTGTCTTGACTGAATCCCACAAATAGGACCAGGAATATCTATCCCATTTCAACCCAAGGGTTCATAATAGCTGAAAAGATCTTTTTTGCTTAAAATAACAAGAAGCCAAATCCTAGCTCTCATGGATTCTTTACCCAGGAGTATTTCCACTGTAGTTATTGGGAGTTTTGTCTGGGAAAGGACTTTATGATTTAGACACTGGTTTCCATTATATAATTGTATACATAAACAAGTCATTTAGTAGGAGACCGAGCTGTTTTGGTCTTTGTATTTTTCTTGTTAAGAATTCTTTGCAGCCATGTTTCTGCATAAGGTAGTTATTGATTTTTGTGCCCCAAACCAGACAAGTGATTCAAAAAAGGCAGAGCATATGTGGTATTTCATAGGAAACTACATGATAGGTCAGATATTAACTCCAATGGAACACAGAAACAGAGAAAGGTGCGTCAAGTTAAATAGCTCATTTCTGGCAGGTGCCCCTGCCTGTGCAGGTGGAAAAACCCAGCAATAACAGAGAATGTATCCTATGCAATTGTGCAATGGTGTACGTGGAAGGAAAGTTCATTTTTGACCTCTGTAGCAATCAGTTTATAACTTGAAGCCAGAGCTTTGATTACATTTATATCTTAGCATGCATGCCCATAAATGTTGTTATTGGTAATATTATCCAGCCCTGATATGAGGCTCATGGGCATGGTATAAAACTCTAGATACCCCCTATATAATAGCAATTTAAAAAAATACTGCTACATTTTTAACTCTCTGATCTCCTGTTGCAGTGAATTTCATAAAAGGAGGATGTGTTGGGCCATATCTTCAGCTGGTATACGTCAGCCTAGCTCCATGGAAGTGAATGGTGGATTCAGCTAGAACAGAAGGAAATGCTTCTAAACTTAGACACAGTCAGTAGACCAATTGCTCGGCAAGTATAGTGTAGCACAGCTCCATTTACTTGAATCTAAATAACTTCCAGGGACAGGCCCAGTGCTCAGCAGTCAGAGGGACAGTGTTCTGATCCAAAGTCCATTGAAGCCAATGAAGTCTTTGTATTGACTTCAGTGAGTTACAGATGAGGCCCTACGGGACAATAAAGGGGGCTTAAAGCCACCATTGCCCACAAACACCTTCTTCTGAGGTGTGTTGAGCATGCAAAGATAGTACCCCAGGATCTGGTCCTTAGCATTAATAATACAGCTGTATGGATTATCTCTGCACTGGCATTCATTATTTAGCTGATACTACACACATCAGTGCCTTTACTTAAGCATTCATAGGAGTTAGCATTGTTTTCTCCTGTAGCTATCACCACAGTCCATCATGCCATTGTGTTTGTTTTTTTCTAATTTTCCTTTCATCCTTTGCCCCTTTCTACTCTGCAATATCTATTTCTCCTGCCCCAAAAGAACCAGTATATTAACAGAGTTTGATTCCACAACCATCGCTTTTCATATTTGGCAGTAGAGCTGGTTGGAAAATTTGTGTTGAAATAGTTTTCCATTGCAAAATGCTGTTTCAACTAAACTGATTTATTTTCATTAAATTGTATCATTTAGAAATTTAAAAAAAAAATTTTGAAAATGGCAAAATGTCCTGTTTTGACATTTTCAGAACAAGGTTAATTTGTAATTCAAAAGGACTTTTTGTTTTGAAATTCACTTTATTGATATAAAAATTAAAAAAAATTAAAAAGGGTCAGAATCAAAACCACCACATTTCAGATTTAGCCAAACAAAACATTTCGATTGACTGAAAATAAATTATTTTTCAAATTTTGTTTTCCAAAAAATTTCAAATTTTGGTTTTCAGGATGAATGTTTTTGAAATCTTAAAAACTTTCCTGACCAGTTCTATTTATCAGTTCCTTTGGCTTTTTAATCATTTATCTTGTTTCTATAAAATCTATTTTATGATGTTTTCATTCATAAAAGTATTCAAACAAAGATCTCATGTGCTATTTAAGAGAAAATGTAAGTTTGGCCTCTAATTTTAGAAGGAATTTCCATTTTAAAATACACTTAGTTGTTTACAAGCTGCTGACCTAGCAGTTTGTGTTTCAGCTTTTTATGGTGTGATCACACAGAAGATGCTGACAGAGTGGTTCTGGTTAACATTTAAAAAGTAGTCAATTTTTAAAAAAGAAGAGACAGATCCTCATATTAAATGATTTATGAAATATTTTGTTTACAGTTAGGCAGAAATTAATTGAGTTTAAAAGGACTGGTCCTGGCAGTCTTTTAAATATTTTTTGTTTTATCTTTCAGACACTCTAGTAAAGTCACAGCCAGAGCAAACCTGTAAGCGTCTCTACCTGATCAACGTCACCTGAGATGTCAGTGCATTCTAAACAGATTCTTAGTGCAATAGATTTAAGTTATATATAGACTATAAGGTGAATAGAAAGCTGGCTAGATCGTCAGGCTCAACAGGTAGTGATCAATGGCTCCATGTCTAGTTGGCAGCCGGTATCAAGCAGAGTGCCCCGAGGGTCGGTCCTGGGACTAGTTTTGTTTAATATCTTCATTAATGATCTGGAGGATGGTGTAAATTGCACCCTCAGCAAGTTTGCAGATGACACTAAATTGGGAGGAGTGGTAGATACATTGGAGGGTAGGGATAAGATACAGAGGGACCTAGACAAATTAGAGGATTGGGCCAAAAGAAATCTGATGAGGTTCAAGAAGGACAAGTGCAGAGTCCTGCACTTAGGCGGAAGAATCCCATGCACCGCTACAGACTAGGGGCCGAGTGGCTAGGCAGCAGTTCTGCAGAAAAGGACCTAGGGGTTATGGTGGATGAGAAGCTGGATATGAGTCAACCGTGTGCCCTTGTTGCCAAGAAGGCTAACAGCATTTTGGGCTGTATAAGTAGGAGCATTGCCAGCAGATCGGGGGACGTGATCATTCTCCTCTATTCGGCATTGGTGAGGCCTCATCTGGAGTACTGTGTCCAGTTTTGGGCTCCACACTACAAGAAGGATGTGGATAAATTGGAAAGAGTCCAGCTGAGGGCAACAAAAATGATTAGGGGGCTGGAGACATGACTTATGAGGAGAGGCTGAGGGAACTGGGATTATTTAGTCTGCAGAAGAGAAGAATGAGGGGGGATTTGATAGCTGCTTTCAACTACCTGAAAAGGGGTTCCAAAGAGGATGGATCTAGACTGTTCTCAGTGGTGGTAGTTGATAGAATAAGGAGCAATGGCCTCAAGTTGCAGTGGGGGAGGTTTAGTAGGAAAAACTTTTTCCCTCGGAGGGTGGTGAAACACTGGAATGCGTTACCTAGGGAGGTGGTGGAATCTCCTTCCTTAGAGGTTTTTAAGGCCCGGCTTGACAAAGCCCTGGCTGGGATGATTTAGTTGGGGATTGGTCCTGCTTTGAGCAGGGGGTTGGACTAGATGACCTCCTGAGGTCCCTTCCAACCCTGATATTCTATAATTCTATATGTGCTGTTCCAAGCATGCTGCTTCTTTAACATAAGCTATAGTAAACAGACAGTGAAAATTTAACATAAGCTGTGAAAACAGACAGACAATTTACTTTTTACGCAAAACCGACTGTGCCTCAATTAACTTTTTTTTAAATTAACATAACTGGAAGGGAATGCCTCAATCTTTCCTGGACTTTTACCAGCACCAGTCTGTCAGGCGTAATACAATATAGCTGTTGCTGTATTTAGAAAGGATTCAGAAGTCAGGTTTGTCAGGAGAGAAGAGCTTTCACACTGTACAACAGCTCAGACTAAGGCTGTTCATGCTTCTAGAACTATTGAGCCAGACCCTCGGCTAGTGTAAGTCAGTGTAGCTCCATTGACTTCAACAGAGCTACAGTAAATTACACTGGCTGCAGGACTGGACCATGTAGTACACAAGGGACATGGCTAAAGGCTTAACCGAGGCATTAGCATGGGGCCTGAAGCTGTGCTCAGTGACATAAAGCAGTGATGTCACTGGCTTTGATGGGCACAGGAGTAGGCCCATAGTCACTCCCAGGATCACATTACACTATCTCCATTGCACAGTCAGTCCCTGACTTGACACAGGATGCCTGCTCTGACAGCTGTGACCATGAGATGGTCTAATACAGGCAGTTTGCTATGTACTTAGCCCCACTTTTAAGCACCTGTAAGATACTGTGAAGTTGTTCCTTGCTCAGAAAAAATGTACATTACTTCACGTCTGAATCAGAGGGGCCCTTTCCCTCAGCGTTCTTGACTGCTACAAATCAGCACTTCTTAGGCCAGATTCACTTGTACACCCGCTAGCTAATTTGTGCTGCTCTGGTGATGCAAATCAGTGGTAAACCCAGCATAGCCAACCAGTTAAACTGGAATTTGGGCTGCTTTGCAATGTCTGGGCAGTACAAAGCAGCTGAAGTGTATTGCTGAATGTGTCTCATTATGAGCTGCGGCAAGTCCTATGTAGGCATCTTCCCAACATGCCTACACACTAGTTAACACGTGTTACCAAGATCCCTTGCTGAACTACAAGGTTTCAGAATTATTTACTTGTATAGAAGGAGTGTCAGAGCAGAAATGTAGTTAGTGGACAGTGTTTATGCAATGTGCTTGTTTTGCAGCTTGGGACCATATCTTACAGTCATTCAAATTAAGTGCTGTAAATGAGATTGTTTTACAACCACTCAATTGCACGATACAAGAACATGATGACAAAAGCCAGGCATAAAATGGTGTTAAGTTAACCATTAACTATAATGGCTAATAAATGTGTTGTAATATGGAGCCTTTTAGTGGTGTTGCTATCACCACTGAATGACATCTAACTCAACTCAGGGGGACAGGAAGCAAAAAAAGTTTACGAGGGCTTGCATAAAAGAGAGTGACAGAACGGAAAGAGTATGGGTTTGTGTGAGAAAAAATAACACATTTGTGTAACCTTCCTAGACCAATAGGTTCCCACACCTAGATGTGAATTTCAAATTTGAGTGTTTGGATACATAAGCAAAAAGCACTTGCCTGATGAGCCAATTTTACCTGGAAAAATGCTCATGCTTTGACAGCAATGATAATGGGGGAGGGATAGCTCAGTGGTTTGAGCATTGGCCTGCTAAACCCAGGGTTGTGAGCTCAATCCTTGAGGGGGCCATTTAGGGATCTGGGGCAAAAATTGGGGATTGGTCCTGCTTTGAGCAGGGGGTTGGACTAGATGACCTCCTGAGGTCCCTTCTAACCCTGATATTCTATAAACCTTTCACAGGAAGGAAGGGTCTGTGCACTGTGCCATTGAGAGTAACATGAAGAAGGAAATCTAGAATAAGGAGCAAATCCACAACCAAATACCCAGCCTTGGCAGATCAGCTGAGTTAGCAGTGAGCCTGTCCTCCAGCACGATGTTGAGGGAAGTACCATCTTTTGCCTACTAGCTACTGCACTCCAGAAAAATAATAGTAAGGACATTTGGGCATCTGAGCTAGGAGCATGGGCAGGAGGAGGCTGTGAGGAGGTTTGTAGGATTTATCAGTGCCTGGAAAGATGACATCAAATATGCAAACAAATTGCTAGAAAGAGCAGTCATATTGTTTGTAACAGAGAGCATCCAACACCTCCTGTATAGAATTCAGCTAGATATTTCCATGTTGATCTGTGATTTGTTAAACAAAACATGACATAGTAACAGAATGAATACACTAATCTGGATTTACTCACTGCACTGTTCCCAAGTGCTGATTTCAGACTGATCCTCACTTTGATTGCATTGAGAGAATCTGATTTAAAAAGAAAAAAAGCACTGCATCACAACTGCAAAATCTTTTCCATAAAGCTGCTGTATAGCCAAGTGAGATGATGAGGTGATTTTGTTTTACTGATAGTTTTTACCCTCCCCAGGCTAATGAAGGTATCAGATACAACACTGTTCTCAGCCACTAGGATATGCTGCATTCTCCCATACTGACTGTGGCTACAGGTGTGTGTCTCACACGTGCTTCAGCATTTGATGTAGTGGTGCTGGGCTGAATAAAGCATTTTACTACTACTCTCACTTCTTGGGCACCCTCTTTGTTGTGGCCAGTAATGGAGAGCCAGGGAGAGATGGCATTTAACATTCCAAACTGGCTTGTCCATCCTGAGCCCGATTGCCATTCCAGCTCTGATGACAGAGAGTCTAGATGAGTTCTCACCAGCCCGGCAGATGTGAAGCATGCTCAGTAGGCTCAAGCAAGGGTTATAATTGAAGATCTGAAACTGATCAGTACCTACAAACCCAAACCACTATTCTCCCTTCATTCTGATCATCCGTCCTGAGTTTTTAGCACTGCCAATGTAAAAAGGCTTTTTAAAGTGACTTTTGTCAATAATTCATTATCAGGGTCAAGTGCTCAGTTTCTGGGAATTAGATGAAGCTGTGACAGGCAGTTGATGGCCACCGTGGTCCCTGAGTATCCTGACTCTCCAGCTTTGGGAGTGATGAAGTCAATGAACTTTTGCATGAGCAACTCTTACTGATGGGTCCCAGGGCCATAGACGTTGCCTGTTGCCTCTCCCAACTGCCAGATTCAACAACTGTGGAAAGAAAAAGGGGGCATGGGTTGAGGAGAAATTGTATTGTCAAGCATTCTGAATTACATATAAAACCATTACGTACATGGAGTCCAGAGTGCATTCCAGCCAACAGATCTGCCACTATTGTTCTTTATCAGCCACTGATGTAAGGGTTCAAAGTAGTGGAGCAAGGGTTTTGCATTCATCTTCTGTTCTCCTGTTATACTTTCTAGTGCCTGGGTCCAGGGCTGTGATCTCCCCAAGACAAGCATGTCCCTGGGTATTGAAGGATCAATAATTATTGCTAGGTTCCATCTGTGCACAGATTATATGTACACACTCATATGAATGCAAATAAATTCCCTTCTCATTGATAGGAGACTAAACCCCTATGGGTCAGATCCTCAGCTGGTATAAGTCTGCATAACTCCACTGGAATTAGCCGAGGAAACAGACTTTAATGTCGAGCCAAGTTTATCCCTGGTGTAACCCCATTGGCTTCAGTAACTTAAGTGGCTTTACAGCCAGGATGAATTTGGCCCAGTTATATTCAATCTCCTTTTATATAACAAATTGTGTGTTTTGTTACCGCAGTTTGTGACCAGCTGCCGTGGAATTAGTAATGTCACATGTGTAAAGAGGACCTGTATGGTTAGCAGCCTTGCAAAGTGCCTCCTGAAACTGGAACTGATAAATGGTCCTTGTGTAATATCTAAAAGAAAAGAGAAAAAAGAACAAAAGCCATACTTTGTGTTACCCAGCTCACACTGGAGCAGCAAATAGCCTTGCCCTTTGGAATGGACTGCAATTTAGATTAACGCTCCTGCGGTGACCCTGGGCACTTTGGAGAGAAAGACAAAACACTAATGACGAGCTGGGCCAAACATCCTGATAATGTTCAAATGCCAAAATCATAAGAGCTAAGATGTGCTCTCCGTTACAATGGGCCCTAGCTGGAGTAAGTGAAGTTACAGAGACTCTGATTCTCCACTCTAGCTGAGCACAGCTGGGATCATTTGGATGGAGGAGCCCCAGGGAGCCAGCTGCAGCTCTCTGAGTCAGGGCTGTACAGGGACATCCCTAATGTATGTCACTGGCACTAGCGTCTGATCCTTCAGGGTCCTGCTCCCCTGGTTCTTTAGGCACCTGAATCCAGTGAAGGACTTCCAGCGTTCTCCCTCCTTCCCCTTATGGTGAGGATCAGAGAGGCAGCTGGCATAGGAAACAACAGAGCCATCTCCACCAACATTACAGCAGCAGAAAGTTCCTCTGCACAGCAAGAAATTGCTTCTGGGCATCTCCTGTCACATTACGCCGTGCGAGAATCCGGCCCTAACAAGTCTGCGGGTCTGATCCAATGCCCATTGAAGTCACTGGAAAGATTCCCATTGACTTCCGGAGGCCTTAGGCCAGGGCTTAACCAAAAGAAGAATTTGGCCTTAACACTCTGAATGAAGTATTTGAGCAAGCCGCTGCTTGTCATCTAGGAGTTAAATGATGATGATAAAGATACCTTATGAAAGAGTAATCATTGGCCACATGGAACAGAGCAGCTGGGTCACAGTATGTTTCATCGTGAGGCAGTGGTTCAACCACACCCACTACTTCTCGCCTGTGGGTAGGGGAAGAAAAAATTAGAGGCATTCCCATTACTAGTTCTTGAGAAAAATATAGACTGACCTTTCCACATGGCAGCTGCTGTTTGTAGCAGTCATCACTGCTGGCATCTCCCTTACCTTCCAAACACGGACATAACAAAGCTAAATAAACTAGGCTCCTAAACTGCTATTGGGCTGTCCATGGAACTACTGTGCATGGGACTATTGGACCTAAACATTTAACCCTGACTGGAAACTCAAATGTAAGAAGTGAGTGAAAATGTCACAATAATCTAGAACTTTGTGCCAGTTTGAAAATTAACCATGGTAAACAGGTTTTTTTATGATAAATGTTATGAATAAATGCAAGAAAACCAGGCAGGTCAACTAGACTCGTCCAAACAAAAAGAGGTGACTGATATCATTCAAGGACTGTTGAAATGATGCTTTGTAACAACAAGAAGAGGTGTCGTCTGAAATTAATGAACTAAAATTGGTGTGGTGAATATTAGGACTAATTGATGGACAAAATAAAGAGGGAATGAACTATGCCACTCACTTGTCCCCTTTGGGGGTTCCTTAAAAAAAGACTTTGAAAAAAAATTCATCTCCTTTTCCACCTTGTATCCCAGTTGGTCTCATCTGCTCATCTTCCCTAACCCCATGATAAAAGGAGCTGACCAGGCTGAAAGACTTTCTTCCTGAGAGGAAGGCCACTAGGCCTTGCTCTTGTTCAAAGAACTTTGTTTTTCACTTTTCAGAGTAACAGCCATGTTAGTCTGTATTCGCAAAAAGAAAAGGAGTACTTGTGGCACCTTAGAGACTAACCAATTTATTTGAGCATAAGCTTTCGTGAGCTACAGCTCATGATGCATCCGATGAAGTGAGCTGTAGCTCACGAAAGCTTATGCTCAAATAAATTGGTTAGTCTCTAAGGTGCCACAAGTACTCCTTTTCTTTTTGTTTTTCACTTGTGAGTCCTGGAAATCATATCATGACATCCAGGCCTCAGCCCATCAGTGGGGATACCTAATTGCCAGCATTGAAAAGGCACATAAGATCCTGTTCTGTTCCACTCCTCTTGTGTTTCTTTCCCCATCTCCCCCTTCCTCCTATCCTATCTCAATTTTTCATCAAATCCTGAAATCAACTGCATTGCATCAGCACAGTGGGATGAGATGACCACAATTCTGTCCTGTTTAAGGAGAAAAGACCCAACCAGATTATGCCCCACGGTCCAAGCAACAGGTGCCCTGATTGGCCTGCCAGCCAAAGCATCCATTCGTGACTCACCAGCCTTCCAGTGTTCCAAAGACATCAACAAAAGCCATATTTCCCTCACCCTTTCTATCCCATCTCTCCTCCACCTTGTGTCTGTGTGTTTGTTAGAAACAGGAGGCATTTTACCCAACAGGACTGAAAGTGAAATTAACCCTTTCCTTTTCATCAAAGTAAGTTTGTTCTCCAAATAGAAGAAACTGATATTTTGCCTCCAAATGGAGAGAAACTTTAAAGGTTTAAGTTAATTTTACATACTACTCTATTTCATTTTCAATATAAGTACTTGCTTTAATTTATTGTTCTTCCATCTGTTTCAGCTTTAGAATGAATGCTTTTGGGTGTTTGCTAAGGAACTGAGTAAAACCAAGGCCTCCGTAGAATAAAACTCCAAACCTAAGTATCTATGTTTTAATGTTGGATTGTGAAAGAGTTTATAACATTGCTAACTTTTTTTACCTTTGAAATCAATACAACAGAACTCACAGTGATGTCAATGGTGGCACGGCTTCAAAATGAATAGCAGGATATGGCCCTTTGACATAAAAGATTAAAAATCAAAGGATTTATGTTAAGATGGGGTAGGAAAGGTAAAATCATTGTTGTAAAATATTCCACAATCAATTGGCTTCACACTCCGCTTGTCATCGGTCTGATGCATAGCCCATTGAACCAAAGACACCATGATGAGGTGTCAACCCCATGCAAGGCCTGAATAGAGAGAAGGCCTAATTAACCTTGTGACAGGCTGCAGCTGGGGGAGAGTCAGCATTGAAAAGGTCTAATTGATGATGAAAACCAGCTGGGCAAGGGGGCAGGCTAAACTGCTATAAAACCAGGAAGGAGAAAGTAAGGAGGGTTGTAGTTAGAGAAGGTTGACAGTCACCTTTTGGGCTTAGAGAGGGAAAGGAGGAAACTGGGGGTGAATTGAAGCCCTGGGATCCAGGCCTTGAGGGAAGGGCATATCCAGAGAAGGGTGGAAAAGGAGCATGATAGGGATGAAGTAGAGGAAGTATCCCAGAGAAACAGCAGCAAGGTTTTGGACAGTGCAGAATTTGGCTGCTGGTTGTAGGGTCCCTGGGCTGGAAACTGGTGTAATGGGCAGGCCTGGGTTCCCCTACCAGCCACTGGGGAAGTGGCACAGAGTGGGCAGTGGAGCAGAAGACAGCCTAGGATAGTCATCCAATGGGACTTGGATCTCCCAGGAGAGGAGGATTATAGTGATCTGACCAGAGAGCCAAGCCATGAAAAAGGAATACCCTGAGCAATAAAGAGGGAGTAATCTGATGAGGGAGAGGGAAAGAGAAAGAGAGACACCCTGGGGTGTGAAACTAAAGGAGGTGGTGTCAAAGAAGGCATGAGCTAATCCCCAGATGGGCCACAAGGAGGCACCACAGCAGTGAGCAGCAAACCCTGTGATGAATGTGGGCATAATAAGCATCCCTGAGACAAGTGGAGTGAGAAACTATGCATGTCGGTCACCTCTGAGATGAGGGGAGTGTGAGGGATAGTGCATAACAGTCACCACTGATACAAGGGAAAAGTGAGGGGCCACAGCAGCTGTAGAAGAAGTAAAGGGACTATGGAGCTGCTGCATATGGAGGCCTTTTTTGGAGAAGGCCAGTATACCCTCCTGAAATGGATGCAGAGTTTTTGCTCCTGTTTAAAGGGAATGAAAAGCAATAATGGGGCTCCAGGCACTGCTTCTGCAGAACCAGCAGAGACAGGGGGAGGCCCAGTTATAACTGCAGGGGTATTTAATGAAGCTAGCAGAAAAGCGGAAATCTTTATTTAAGATCCTATGGGGAAAAGTGAGCCAGGGCTGAAGAGGCTGGGAACAGAAAAAATGCTCAGAGGCCTGGTCAAGAGTGTGTATTACACTGCAGGCAGTGGGGACAGTTGAAAAGGAAATGTCCCTGTGTGTATCAGGACAAGGAGTCTTGCCTGGAAAGGAGGGATGCAGAAAAGCCCCAAAGAGTGCCATCTCCTGAAGGAGTAGGAAAAGGAGGGATCTGTTTTGTCTGTGGGAAATGGGAGCAAGTGCAGAGGCACTGTCTTCACACAAAGAGAAACTAGCAGGAAAAGAGCAAACGATCGAGAAAGGAATGGAAGGATGAGCCAGAGGCCCATAGAAAGTGCACAACGGTAGTCGAGAGGACCTAGAGGGTGAGGAGAGATTGGAGGGAAGAAAGAATCTGCCAAAGATAAAGTTAAAGGATACAAGGACAAACACGGAGAGTAACCAGAATGCAGTGGGAACTCAGACCCCGGGAGAAAGAGAGCTGAGGGAGTCTGCAGAGCCAGGGCAAAAGCTACAAGAGAGGCTGGCAGCTGCAGAGTAAGCCTTGCAAGTGGCTTCGCAAGATTTAGAATTCCAGAGGGAAAAGTTTCAGGACACCATGGAGGAGAAGGGTAGATTGCTCCTTATGGTGGGCAATCTGGAGCAGAAGCAAGGTAACTAGCTCCAACAACTCCAAGGGGAAAGGCATCCATACCCCCCAGGGTTACAGACTGGAGTGGGAGGGTATGTGATGGGTATCTGCCCCACACAAGGCCTGAGTAGAGAGAAAGGACCAATTAACCCTGTGACAGGCTGCACCTGGGAGAGAGTCAGGGCTGATTGATGAAGCCCAGCTGGGCAAGGGGCAGGCTAAGCTGCTATAAAGTATACAGTAAAGTAGATTCAAAGTAGAGCGTAAGAGGGAGGCTGCAGTAGAGAAAGCAGATAGTCACTTTCTGGGCTTAGAGAAGGAAAGGAGGAACCTGGGGGAGAATAGAAGCTCTGAGATCTGGGCCCTGAGGAAAGGGCACAAACCCAAAGGAGACTGACAGAAGCAAAGTGGGAAGCAGCCCAGGGAAAGAGCAGCAAGGTTTTGGACAGTGCCGACCTTGGCCACTGGTTGTAGGATCCCTGCCTGGAACCGAGACTAGTGGGCAAGCCCGGGTTCCCTCCTAGCCACTGGGGAAGTAGCACAGACAGGGCAGTGGAGCAGAAGATGGCCTAGGACAGCCATCATGGAACTTTGATACCCCAGAAGAGGAGGACTATAGTGACCTGGGCGAAGGGCCAAGCCAGGAAGAGGGGGCACCTGGAGTGGTGAAAAGGGAGTAACCTGACTGCAGAGGGCAAGTGCGAGTGATACCATGGGGAGAGAAACCAAAGGAGAGGGCATCAGACTGGTCATGAGATAATCCGCAGAAGGAAGTGCCACAGCGGTGAGTTGTGAACACTGTGACAGACACCCATTACACTGAATGGGCTTGGGAGCAGGTCCCAGAAAGTGCATTAGTGATATTGAGCAACATCCCATGAGGTAAGTGAATATCATTATTATCTCCATTTTACACATGGGGTAAGTGTGAAACACTGAGAAGTTAAAAGGTCTGTGACAGAGATGGAATTAGAAAGCAGGTCTCTTGCCTGCTGTGCCTTTGGAGTGGAGAAATATAGCTCCTTTTTTTCCTCACGAATAGCTGATTTCCCAAACTGTACCATGGAGAAAGACCTCTTTCAGCATACCTAAATCTCTGAAACTGCAGACATTTAGTCCATACAGGTGTATGAAGACCAAGAACATCATCTACCAGTGGATAGCATTTCAGTGCCTCTGCGACAGAGCTGTTTACTTTTGCTAACTAATTTGGCATTCCCCTCCACTTCCCTGGCGCCTTTGGTACTCCTGAAAATGAAAACTGAACGATCCCTGAAACCCTCTTCCCCAAAAGTTCTTCTTCCTGTTTCCCCACACTTACTTCATCTCCCACCACTTCTTCATCCATTCACCTTTTGGAATGTCACCTCTAAATACCATCCATCGCCACTTCTCTAGCATGTAAGTAAAAGGCATTGTTCCAACAATAGTGAGGGCTTGTTTGAGTAGGAAGTTGATATCCGTTTCTGAAAAAAGAGCACAATGTAACTGTTAAGGTGATGATGAATACATGACCAGGCTACTAATGTTGCTTCCTTCACCATACATAGCTAATGAGTACATCTGCTTAGAAAATTTTAGTGAAACACAAACACACAAACCCAAAGAAACCCAGGAAGATATTGTTATGCAAATTTGGACTTTTTTTCCTCTTTTTGCTCCAATTCTACTTTCTAAACATTCATAATCCCTGTGGCTTTTGTTGCAACATTATTTTGTTGTATTTATTTAGTTGAGATGGCCCTGGGCTCAAGAGTTTGGATCCAAATCCTAATCTGCATTTCCCCAAATTTTGGAGGATTTTGGATTGAGGGATTTGATTTAGGCTCATCTTCATCATGTAATAATCAACTGGACAAGCCAGACAAATTTAGCTGTGAAGAAGAAGTTGGACAAAGAGCCCTTTACATTTTGATATAGATTTGCATAGCTTTATGCAAACAAAGTACAAGGATCACCACTAATCTTACTGTGCTGTGAAGATTTCCTCAATAATTATTCAATTCTGAAGTTAGTGAAGAACTACCAGTTTACTTCTAAATTCTTGCAGTAGCATCAAATGAGTGGTGCATTACAAATAAGTGCTTCCCGGTTCATGAAGTCATTTTGGAAATGAACATACTGTGATATGTAACTGAGCTGTAATTCTCAAAAGCATCTAAGTCACTCACTCGTCTTACAGACTTACTCATCCTCTGCTACAAAATATGGCATGAATACATTTTTATTAGTTACCGTTGTCTTCCTGAAAAGTAGATTCTAGAAGGTCAAGTGATTTCAAATGTTTTGGAGTAGCTGCAGACAGTGACATGATTTCTCCTACTGCTTCATGAAATCCTTCGTTAGCGCCACTTCTCAGCAGGAAAGAGAGGTTGGAATATGCCATATCATACTCTATATGCCCCATCTCATGATGTGCTGTCAAGAAGTCATCCATACTCACTTTAGTGCACATCTTGATCCTGCATTCCAATGCAAAGCATTTAAAATTAAATAAAGATACTGGCAGAGGTATACCATTTGCTTGGTACTGGATGCTGTAGTTGTGGCTGCAAAACACCTTAAATAACTCACTTACTAACCCCCTGGTGTATTTCATGTTTATCGTTTTCTAAAACATTCGCCTTTTGGTCTGTTCTATGTTTGATCCCTGCCTAAAGGTGATTTTGGGGGAAAGTTTTAAGTAAAATTCCTTTGGCTATTATTGAACTCTGCAGAGGTAAAATGAATGTTGCCAGGCATTTTGTATGCAGCCATTTTTTACTACGCTGAAAGCTGGCACATTAACAGTGCTTATTAAGGAGAATCTCTGCCAAGTTTACATAATTGGTTGAATAATTAATACAGTAAGAAATTAACAAATATTGGCGACTGCATATAGAACTCTTTTTAGCCTGAGTATTTATAAATGTACAGATGCACGTTGAACATATTCATTTTTTGTCAATATGCATTATTAACACTTCTGCTGCTACATGGAGATTTACGGCTTTATTGCACCCTTATGACTAGCTGGACTGTGCAAACTGCATACAGCCCAGAGTAAGGTGTGGTGCAGAGTTAGATCAACACTGAGGGAGCTCCAGGAGGGTTTGTGCCTTAGAGGAAAGGTAGCTTATCTCTGAAGTTAAAGGACATGGCCAAGTCACAGAAAGTTGGTTTTAGAACCAAAATCTTTACACCCAGGTTTCCTTTCTCTGCTAAGCCTCTGTATAATCCATTTGAACACAGCGCCTTCCAAGCAAATTAATTACCCTTTCTGTGTCTCTATTCCCTGCTGTGGATGGTACTTTGTACCCACCTACGGCAGCAGTTTTCTATCTCTTGATCTCAGAACACTTTATAGAGACGCATAAGCACCATTTGCCACAATTTACAGTTGGGGTAGCTAAGACACGATTTGCCCGGGGGCCATTATGATATGTGAATAAGACATAGGGCGTAACAGGCAAGAGACCTGCTTTCTAATTGCCTCTCTGCCAGACTCTGTCATTTCACTCTGGTGTTTGTTACCCCATGTGTGAAATGGAGATGTTGATTTCTGCTCACCTCATGTGGGTGTTGAGGCCTCACTATGTAATGTTTATGAAGTGGCAGTTAAGGACAAAGTACATACAGCACATAGTGACATACATGTGCTAAATTATGAAAGCATGTGATGAGCTGAATATATCATGAATCTTGGATCACCTCCCCTGGACTCTGCTCACTAATCCATCTCACCCAAAGCTACTCCTGACATTTCACACCTTCATACAACTGCTATTTCATAAAACCCCACCAGACAAATTGTTCTTTCCCCTCAAATGTGCCTTCCCTTCACTGTCACCAAATTACATTGGTAGATGGTCCAGGACTGGAAATTTTCACACCTAGATCAATGACTGATATCTGGTGACCCACCACTGGTCCAATTCTCTCCTTGCAGGCTATTGGTAACTACCATTGATTTCAAGGGAAGATGCAACCTGCTCCAATGGGTCTCATTATAGATAAATCCACATTCTCGCTGAATATGAAGCAGATACATGGGGAACAAATTTTCACTGATTTGCATCCCACGTGGTCCCCGTGAAGTTAATAGGCTAAGCACTGTCCTTTTTTGATAATTGTGTTAAAGTCCCACAACACAGTTGTTCTATCACTAACTTATATGAACACACTCCTCTGTTTAACAGAAGAGAGTAGCCCATTGATTTTACAGAAAAATGTTACAAAATCCAGTTTAGATTCCCCTAACCACCCTAAATCCCCCTGCCAAAAATATTAGAGAAGTAAGCAAAAGATAAAATTAAAATAGCAGTTTTCCCTGGTGCACTTGACTAGATATCAAAGAATCATAGAAATGTAAGGCTGGAAGGGACCTCAAGAGTTCATCCGGTCTAGCTCCCTGTGCTGAGGCAGGACCAAGTATACCTAGATCATCCCTGACAAGTGTTTGTCTAATCTCGTTTTAGAAACCTCCAGTGACTGGGATTCCACAACCTCCCTGGGTAACCTATGCTAGTACTTAACCACACTTACAGTTAGAAAGTTTTTTCCTCTTATCTAACCTAAATCCCTCTTGCTACAAACTAAGCCAGTTACTACTTGTCCTCCCCTCATTGGACATGGAGAACTAGAGATCACTGCCCTCTTCATAGCAACCTTTTACATCTTTGAAGAGAAATGTGAAGATTCTATGAGTACCCATAGGAAAGAATTACAATTGTTACAGTACCTATAATCCTTTTTTCCCATATCCCAAGCTGTCGGATGGCAAACAACCTTTCTGCCATCGTTAGGCTCTGTAATCATAGAGTTGTTCCAGAAGCCTTCAGTCATTTCATAGAGGCCAACAGAGATGAAAAAATCCTCAGCAGCCTTAAATATTTTTGTTGCATCCCAATTCTGAAACAAACAATGATATTCACTGATAATATTAGCCAATCATTCTATAGCTAGATATTTCTCACAGTCCAGTAGAACAGATTCTCGTCTGAAAAGTGATTCTGAAAAACAGCATCACAGTCCCCATACTTATTGTATCTCAGTGACTTCAAACCAAAGTCTTACAGTTTGCAAGTAAGTTGGTAGCTTACTGCCAGCCCTGAAAACTCATTACAGGAGCTGAGTCAAGCTGACTTATGGATCACCATCAATAATCAGGTTTCCGCAGTCAAAGCTAGCCTATTGATAATGTATGAACCAGAACAGAAAAGCATTAACAGGAGTGAAAAGCAGTAAAATCTTAGTTCTGTCAGTAATGTACACAGATATAGGGTCCGATTCTCCCCTCTCAGTGGTGTAAGTCTGGAGTAACTTGTTGAAGGCAGTGGAGTGGCAGTGTTGTAAAACCAGTGTGAAAGGGAAATTGGATCTGTAACTCAGAATACAAACAGACAGCAGAGCTGAGTAAAAATGGGTTCAATTTTAGTCATTTATCTGATCATAACTGTACTTGAAAGTTAGTTTAAAAACCTTCATTTGAATTTCATTCTGCAATTTTACTTATTCTAAATAGGGGGAGCTCTTTATTGGCCTATGAGTATGGCAGCCATAAAGTCAGAGGCTTTAAAATTAGGGGAGTAGGATAGTCCAGTGAGGGTGTTAGCCTGAGACACAGATGCTCTGGATTCAATTCCCTTCTCTGCTATAGACATCCTGGGTGACATTGGGCAAGTCACTTAAGGCTTGTCTACATGGGGGTGGGTGTGTGTGTGGAAAGCTCACAGGAGCTGGCGTGCACTAGCTCTTCCACACTAATTTCCAGTGTGGATACTCTTACTACGTTCTAAGAGTGCCTTTGTGCACATTAGCTTAATGCACTTTGCAAGTGTACTAAGCTAAGCCAGAGGGCACTCTTAGGCCATGTCTACACAACAAAGTTAAGTCGACATATTTATGTAAGTCGACATCGAGCCTCCAAATTAAGCAAATCGATCTTGCATGTTCACACCACCCTCATTGTGTTGGTGCAGTGCGTCCTCACTAGCAGTGTGCAGTAAGAGTGTCCACTTGGGGAGTTAGTGAAGACTTGTAAATTCACAACTTCACAATTTACTGCACACTAGGCTTCACTGTGTAGATAAGCCCCTAGTCTCCCTGTGCCTAAATTCCCCACCTGTAAAATGCGGATAACAGAACTTCCCTACCTTACCAGGAGTGTCGTAAGAATAAATCCATTAAAGATTGGGTTCAGGTACTCTGGCAATGGGACCATATTAGTGGAGCTTCTTATCCAAGAAGTGGGTATATTTAGGATAAATAGTTAAATGTTAAATACTAAGCTCTCCTGATTGTAGATTTGCCTGAATTTCATTCATTTTACAAAAACAAACATTTGACTAAACATCACAGAACATTATTATTGTTACGCCTCGAGGCCCCAACCAGGTTCAGGGCCTTATTGTGCTAGGCACTGTATAACACATAAAAGACAGTCACTGTCCTTACACCTTACAATCTAAAGATGCAAGACTGGCAGAGCTGGGAAAAAGGATACAACATACAAGCAGATTGATCAGGGCAATTGTCTTGTTAGTGCAATGATTTCTTGGGTGGGATTTTATTTACTGGGATTTTTATACACAAAACATGGAACAGATGCAGAAGCGGGAAAGGGAGTTGGAACTGAGACTAGACAGTGGAAGAGGATGGGGAGAGGGGGACAGAGGGAGGGGAATAGAATAGTGAGGGAGAGGGGAACAGATGGGAAGTGAATGGATAAACACAGGGGAAGAGTAAAGGAAACAATAAAAGGGAGTGTAGGAAATAATTCTGTGCCTGAAGCATGACTATACCTAAGACCAGCCCTGGTTTCCAGGGGGATGGCTGAAGTATTCTATTTAATAAACTACCTAAAAACATCATTTAAAGAACCATGAGAATAGCAGCAAAACCATATTTGCAGCTTGACATCTCACTTGAAGTCTTACCTTTTTAACCATTTCAGAAGTTACATCAATGTTTGGTTTGTCTGGATAGGGGACTGTCAAGGCATACAAATTAGTCCAAAATCTACCCCACATGTCACCTTCAACAGAGAAGGGAAAGTTACAAATTAATTAAATAGTATACTATCTACCATGCTCAAAGTCATCACCAGATTGTTGGGTTTGTATCATAACAGGTGTAAGGATTTTCACACATGTAAGCTAGGACCTGATGCAAAGCCCATTGGAATTAATGGGAGTCCTTACATTAATGTTAATGGGCTTTGCATCAGGCACGTTATTATTTATTATTATTATGTTAGCTCCTAGGAACCCCAGTCATGGATCAAGGCCTCATTGTACTAGATGCTGTACAAAGACAGAACACAATGGTCCCTGTTCCAAGAGCTTAAAATCTAAGTGTGAGACAACAGATGGATAGACATAGACAGGATATATTTAATATAATGATACCACAAGTAGAAAATTTTAGAAAATATATATATATATAAAAAAGTTTTATTTGCCATACCAAAATTATTTCAACCTCAAAGGTGCTAATTTCTTCAATGAAAAACACCATCATTCCCTGAGATAAACTACCTCTTACCATACAGCTTCAGGACCATTTCAAATTGAAACAACTGAGCATCCACTGCATTTCTATGTGTAATACTACAATTGATTATTTTCATTAACTGACATTCACATATGGCTAAATGTATACATTACATTAATGCAACATAGAAGTGGCACAGTTAAAATAAGAATGTCACGGTTAAGGTCAAGATTTTCAAAAAATGTGCCTAAAATCTTCTCCCTAAATAAGAATTTAGTAGTTTAGCTTTAGATACCCATTTCTGAGAATCTTGACCTAATTTCCTTTAATGACGTTAAATTGGCTACATTACATCGTGCCATTTTGGGGAGGCAATATGGTCTAATGGAAAGGGCACTGGATTGGAAGATAGGGGACCTGGGTTCTATTCCTACCTCTGCCTCTCACCAGCTGTATGAGCTTTGGAAAATTGCTTCAACTCTCTATGCCTCTGTTTCCCCTCCCACTCTTTCTCTGTCTTGTCTTTCTAGACTATAACCTCTGCAGGGCAGGCACTGTCTCTTTCACTGTGTGTTTGCACAGCACCTACTGGAATGGGACCCAAAATTATATCAAGAATCTGGATTCACGTGCAGTTTAATGTCTTAATATTTATGTCTTAAATGGCACTGTCCTGCTCCCACAGCAGTAAGTGTCTACGAAATCAAGCTTCTATAATACAGATGTTTTTTCATACCGAGTAAATGAGCAGGAAGACATCCTGTTGAACTGATGCGGTCTGAGCCATAGACATTCTCCAGCCTGTACCTCACATAAGCATGTAGCTCCCGATATAAAGGTTTTATCTAAAAAAACGGGGATAGATCACAGAGCCATTAATTTGTCTAAGCCACCATCTAGAAATGCAGAGCCTCTAAGATTCAACCAACTGGATATTGTTTATTGTATTATCATGCACCTGTCCAATGTTCTAGATGTATGTACACATTGTCATGTGGATACATTCTGAAATTTGCAATCCACTTGTTGTTGTTTGTCATCTTGTCCCACAATATTGATATCAGGCAATTCAAGAATGAATTTTGTGACTTTTACGGGGTCCGTTGTAAAGACCATCCTGACCTCATTGTGGTACTGGGGTGTTCCCAGAGGAAATGGCTGGCTAACAGGACCCTGGCAACCATATTCCCACCATTAAGTTGCATATGAGAGCTTGGAGACAAAATGCTACTGCAATCCAGCTTCCCCTCAGTAAGGCCCTAATAGCACTGCACAGGTGTAAGGGAGGGAGGCATGTCTATCCCTAAGCCATGGAATAGCTATGGAGCCATTCAATGGATGTCACTACAGTCCCCTGGCAGAATGCTCTCCTGTGAGGTTTCACACAGCCCCCACACAGGAGAAGGATGTAAGAAGCTGCATAGCATGTAGTCACACCCCTCATTCTCCTACCTCCTGCTCACTGCTGTACCTTTTGCAGTAAAAATGCACTGGTTCCACAGCAAAGGGTACCTTCTATGGTTGTGATGG
Source organism: Lepidochelys olivacea (assembly GCF_965140295.1). Lineage (NCBI taxonomy): Eukaryota > Metazoa > Chordata > Testudines > Cheloniidae > Lepidochelys > Lepidochelys olivacea. The sequence continues at coordinate 138,962,767 of NC_140411.1, forward strand.
AGGAAGCTAAATTTTCCCCTAAAAGACTAGATAAATATATAGGCTTTGTAACAAATTCAGGCCCTGTTGGAGCAAGGGGAGAAGGGAATTCCAGAAAAGAGTCCAGGTTCATATGAAACCTGCAAGTTCCATTTGAGCTTGCCCCAGGTTTGCTTTGAAGTCTTAAGTTCGTGAGAATGTGAAACTCCAGGTAAAACTGAAAGGACTGTGAGAGCAATAAATGGTATGAACAAAACCCCTGATTATGGTTTGTGGAGCCTACATTACCCAAGGCCAGTGGGCTAGGCAGAGTTGTACTATTTCCCCATGGTACAGCTGTTTAAGTCACAAAACTTTCACAAATTACAAACCAGTGTAGAAATGACAAAATGAAACTTCAGAACAGTGGTTAAGAAAACTTCCACAACTTGACACTGAATCACTACCTGCTCAAATGTCGTTTCCACATCTTCAATCAGCTGATTACGGCTGTAGGCATATTCTGGGGAATTATCTACTTCATAATTTCCTCTCCAGTAATCTCCATAGTCAGAATACTCTGCAAAACAAAAGCATGATCTTACTGAGACCAGAGTCCAGCCTGAAATTTAAACAATCTCTCCCTGTAAGGGAAGAGATGAAGTTACTAGTATTGGAACTGAAGGCATGAGTGTGTCCTCTGAGATGGTGGGAGGGAGGAAGCCACCCCATGGAAAAGCTCTGTTCCACTGCAGTTTAAGATAGCCCAAGTCTCCAGGGACAGCAGAAACAGAAATTGCAGGAACTGTTTGAAGGACTGTTTGTGATTCATACTCATCAGAGAGGAAGAATAAAGAGACGGATTAGGCTAGAGTTCTTCATTAGATTAGGTGTCAAGGGAGAACAAAGACATGGGTTCAGTTTCAGTGACAATGAAATCTCACAAATCAGTCTCATATAACATATGCAGGACAGGCTGCCTCCAAACTAGACGTAGGAAAAAAGCCCTTTCTAGTTTTGAATCTACCTCAAGAGTACAACTACAGGGGCAAGCTCAGATCCTGGGATTCAAATTCAACATCCCCTCCATGAAATTTGATTGGGGAGGGGATGCTTCATGTTTAAAGCCCACTGTCTAGGCCCTCTCTATTACTGAGGGAGCTGGTAACAAGGCCTCTAGTTAAAGTTGCCTTGACACTTTCCATTACAACCCTCCCTTTTCAATTGCTTGTAACTTTGACAAACATTTACCATTTGGACTTAAATTTTCCATGCTTGGGCACTGCCTCTACTTAGATTTTTTTGAGGAAGGATAAAATACAGGAAAGTAGACAGGTAGAGGTCTGGTTGTGTGGGGAGAGAGATGAGTGGAATTGGAAATGTTTCAGAAAAGGGCAACAACAATGATTAGGAGTATGGAACAGCTTCCGTATGAGGAGGGATTAATAAGACTGGGACTTTTCAGCTTGGAAAAGAGACGACTAAGGGGGAATATGATAGAGGTATATTAAAATCGTGACTGGTGTGGTGAAAGTAAATAAGGAAGTGTTGTTTACTTCTTGTCATAACACAAGAATTAGGGGCACCAAATGAAATTAATAGGCAGCAGGTTTATAACAAACAAAAGGAAGTATTTCTTCACACAATGCACAGTCATCCTGTGGAATTCTTTGCCAGAGGATGTTGTGAAGGCCAAGACTATAACAGGGTTCAAAAAAGAACTCAATAAGTTCATGAAGGATAGGTCCATCAATGGCTGTTAACTAAGATGGGCAAGGATGGTGTTCCTAGCCTCTGTTTGCCAGAAGCTGGGAATGGGCAACAGGGGATGGATCACTTGATGATTACCTGTTCTGTTCATTCCCTCTGGGGCACCTGGCACTGGCCACTGTTGGAAGACAGGATACTGGGCTAGATGGACCTTTGGCCTGACCCAGTATGGCTGTTCTTATGTTCATATGATGTAGCTACACCTTGCTAGGTATTATTTATATGCTATGGTATGATCTATCATAGAAGCTCTCAGGATAAAAACAACCCATCCAGGCTGCTGTTTCTTGAGAGGATGATCCTCTCTGATTGGTGGTAAGAAGATCTCTGAAAAGCATCACACTGCATAATCTTTTGTGCCTTAAATTAAAAATTCCTTCAACTGCTCAGATAATAGCTGCATCTGCACCTCACCTAGGCGAATTACTGGCTTCACTTTAGGTAGTGAAAGATACTGTGGTGTTATGGGAGTGAGATAAAATGCCAACAAAGACAGACCTCTTCGTTATGGTGTAAGACTGGTGAAATGTATCTGGTCGGATCACTGGCCTGATTCTCCGCTGCCTTGTACAGTTAGTCACATAGGAACATGGGTTGTCAGACTGCACAGGACCTCCTGGGTCATCGAATCCAGTCCCTGCTACTGCAGGCAACCCCATCATATAATCCCATTCATAAAATGATCCAGATCCATCTTAAAATCTAGTTAAGTTGTTTGCCCCTACTACTCCTTTTGGGAGGCTGTTCCAGAACCTCACTCCTCCGATGGTTAGAAACCTTTTTCTAATTTCCCGCCTAAATTTATTCATAGTCAGTTTATACCTACTTGTTCTTGTGCCAACATTGTCATTTAACTTAAACAGCTTTTCAACCCTCCCAGGTGTTTACTGCCCTGCTGTATTTTTAGACAGAAATCCTATCCTCCCCTCAGCCTTTGTTTTTCCAGGCTAAACAAACCAAGCTTTTTTAGTCGCCCCTCATGAGTTGGCTCTCTGCCCCAAGACAGATCCAGAAGGAACTTCACTAGTAACTGTCCTTCAGCCTGATAGCTCTCCTTTCAGTACAACTTGTTGTCTCCCCTTTAGCCAGTTCCTAGTTATTTCATCAAAAATACCAGATTAGTCTGACATGATCTACCTTTGGTAAACCCATGTTGCATTTTATCCCTTTTTCTGTTTACCTCCATTATCTAGTTTCCCTGATTTGAGAGCATTAAGCTCTGGTTTTTGCTACCACTTCAGAGGTGGTAATTTCCATTTTTGTACACTCATTCCTATTGGCCATCCTCCCATTGTTCTACTTTATCTTCCTTATGGAAAACTGAGCTGAGAGTTGTTGGGCCACACCTAGATTAGCCTTAGCCTCTACCCCATCCTCAAAGCATAGTGGCCTCACTTCTTTTCTTGTTCTTTTATTTATATGGTTAAAGAACTTTTTACTAATTGTTTTAATTTCCTTGGCATGGTCTAACTCAGCTTGGCTTTTTGGCAGTTCTCTCTCTATCCTTACACTTTCTGACCTCCGAGACATAGCTTTCTTTGCTGATCAATCCCATCTTCCATTCTTTGTAGGCTCTCTAATTACCATGAATATCCTTTCTGAGGTTGTTATTCATCTCATTAGGTCCACAGCCCTTTGTTACTAGTTATTTCCCCTTGCTTGGGTTGCAAATTCCACATCGTTTTTGCACCTCTGACTTAAAGAAATTCCAAGCCGCCTCCACTTCTAAGTCCCTGAGCTCTTCTGTGCAGTTGACTTCACTACCTAGCTCCAGTAATTTCTCAAAGCGCGCCCTTTTGAAATCAAAAACCTTAGGGTATGTCTATACTACAGAGACTATACCAGCATAGGTATTTCACCGTAGCTATGCCAGCATGGCTCCCTGGTGTAGACACAGCCTACACTGACACAAGGGTTTTTTCTGTTGGTGTAAGGCAGAACCACCCTGAATGATGGGAACTATGTCAACTGAAGCATTCTTCCATTGACACAGCTGTGTCTACACTGTGGGGTTAGGTTGGCGTAGCTACATTGGTCAGGGGTGTGGATTTTTCACAGGACGTATCTATGTTAACCAACTTTTAAGTTTAGACCAGGACTTTGCAGATTACACATGTATAAAGAGAGTTCAAAGTGCGTGCACAAGGCTACCCACCAGTGTGTGGAAGATCCTGGCTTTGTTTGGACACAAATGACTGCACAAGGTATGAAGGGCTATGGAGAATCAGGCCTTCTGTGTTTCTGAAGGACAAAATAATTGCAATTGTAACTTACTATTAAGTCTTGCAGCCTCATTTTCCAACTCAACATAACGTTCATATAACGGTCTCATCTTCTTGCCAACTTCAGCTCTCCAGCCTTGCCATGCCCATAGTCTCTCAGAGTAATCAGTGCTGCTAGCCATAATAGCATCTAGCCCTGTCGTCATTTAAAAAAAAGAACCAGAGCCATAAATACAAGATGAATTCTTTAAGTACTTGTCATTCTACATTAAAAAACCAACAGGAAAACCGGGAAGAATGAAAACAGCAGAATACACATTTTGGGTAAAACCAGTCATGCTGTAGCTGAACGTTTTGGTTTATTGAAGGAAATGTTTTATTTGTTTCCATTTCAGCTTTTTTGCCCTGAGATATGGGGCCAGTTAGTGATTCAGGTAAAACAAGTGTGACCCTATAATTTCACTGAAGTTAGTGCAGTTTTCTGTACTTACACCAATGTAACAGAAATCAGAATCTGGCTTGAAGTCCGCCAATAGAACTTCTATCTCTTTTGATAGAATTTGATAAAACTCCTCCAGTATGGCAGAACCCCCAAGTGATGTAAAGTTAGCACAGGCTACTCTGCAACATTAGAAGCCACAGCCAAGTTTTGGCCACACAAACCTACATCATTTGAAACGGGGCATGTAATTTTGAGCAAACCAGATGGAGGACCATGAACTCTGCAACTCATGCTATTTCACTAAATTATTTTCATGTGTGAAAAGTCACAGCAAAATTGTACTGGGAGATAAAAACCACACCACCAACAACATAAGCTTTATAAAATAAGAGCATTTGGAGAACAGAGATCTATTAAACCTAAATTTTGATCTTTCACAATTAAAAACCTCCTCTCTGCTCTGTTTGACTCTTCTTGAAACCTGTTAATGTAAAGGACACAGGATAGACATTGTCTATACTGTACCTGGCTCCAGCGGCAAGCAGTTAAATGGATCATCAGGTTTACACACAGTCCCAGTGCTGTAGATGGTGCTCATTGTACTTAAAATAGTTTTCAGCTGCAATTTAAATACAAAAAAGCCCATTAAAAAGAAAACAATAAATACAAAATGATAAATATTTCATAACTGTTAGTCCTTAAAATCTCAGTACAGCAGCCTATCCCTATCAGCAAGGCAGTTTAGCATGTGCTTAAGCACTGTACTTGAGTAAAAATGAATTTAAGCATTTGCTTAAATGCTTTGCTAAGTTGGAGCCTACTTGGACAAGACAGATAATGTAATATCTTTTGAGTGGATACTAAGTGACTCCACAAAACCCTTCAGATACATCATCATCATAAAGATTAACAATGCATTTTATGTATATGGCACTCATGCCAAGGGTTTCTAGGTAAGTATACAGTACATATGTTTTAATGGAGGGGAAAGGTCCCTTTTCCAGATACAGACAGGTTGATTGTTGTATTTTTTAATGATACATAAGGTAGCTTATGTGAATCTGTTTACTGTGGCTTTACACAGAATTTAATGTTTATGTCTTGCTTCAGCTGAAGGCCAAATGCATCTCAAAATATTCAGCTCCATCTCAGCCTCTACAGTTGTGCTACAGAGAATTCTCTTTTCACTTATCTATAGTTAACGTCTTTCTTTCTCAACTATCCTCAACTTTTCCAGTGCCAAGTAAAGCATATTCCCTCATTGAGGACTATATACTGCCCCTTCACGGTCACTCACAAGGATTGCTGTGAGAGGAATCCACAGCTTCTTCTGCTTTCGATCCTCTAGGGCATGTTAAGCTTCTGGAGCCTCAGCAGATTGCAGCACTGTTTCCCCCTTGTCCTGTTTAGCACAATTCCTGGTCACCAACCCTTAGTCTGTTACCCCTTCTCAGAAACCCAGCTCCTTATCCCACGTGCCCTTGCCCTCCAGAAACAGCACTGACCTGCAAGATACCCCAGTTACTCAAACACACCCTCTCTCAGAACTCCATCCCAAAGTGTGAAGCTTCTGGCTACAGTTTAACTCTTTCAGGGGCACACAGCAGTTGTGAAGCAATCAACACACACACACACAAACTTTGCATGGAGTCTAACACCTTAATACTCTTTTATACTTAATCATGTAAAGCAGAGGAGAATACAGATCACACAAAACAGTTAACCCTAAAGGCATACCCCTTCCTATAACACCCTTCCCTTGCGAGTCCTTAGGGACCATCTGATTCCAAGAAGGCAGGCAGGGTGACCTCTGCCTCCTGAAGGCTGTTACATGATTGGTAGTCTCTCCCTCCTGGAGCCCCTTACCTAACTTCTGTGACCTTCCTCTTTCATGCCCCATGCTTCCTTTTCCTGTCTCTTGAACCTGCCTGTGGATTTCTTATTTAAACTCCTCCCAGTCACTTGATTGACTTTGTTCTCCTCCTGGTAGCTTTCCACTGCTACTTTATCACACACCTCATCAGAGGAGTCAGCTAAACTGGTTTCCTAAGGCTGCCACTCATCCATTGTCCCAGATGATTGCATCTGAATAGGATCACTGAGCCTTAGGCCTGGTCTACACTACAAAGTTAGGTCATCATAAGTCACCCTGTATTGACCTATATGTGTATGTGTCTCAGATTTGTCTCCAGCCAACTTAAGTGCCCCACTACGGCAACACAGTAAAACCACCTCACCGAATGGCATAAAATCATGGTTCACCTGCTGAGGTCAACACAGGATGAGTGCAGACACTGTATGACCCATGTCAACGTTAACAGTCCTCCACCAGCTGTTTCATAATGCCCAACTCCCTCTAACAGTGATCACTCTGGACACAATTGTAAACTCCACTGCCTAAAGGTCACAGATACTGGAGGACTTCCCCCCTTTGAAATCTCCACCATATTTTTGAAATCTCTTTACCTCATTGCCACCTGTAGTGAGCACACCTAGCCGTTCTCCCTTGGTAAGCACCTTCTATTATTTCTGTCTGCTACAGGCCCTGTCAGCAATAGTGGATCCACGTACATATAGGCACAAATGATATCGCAGTTTTTCATAATACAACTTCATAATATCAACCAGAATTCATAAGCTGTACAGACATAGCCCCAATTCACAAACCTGCTCGCTTTTATATTTTGTACCAGAGCTATTCTGAGCTATCCAAGAGGAAAAAAAAATGTTTGAGCAATTTCTGTAAGCATGAAAAATGATTGTGTGTGTGTGGGGGGGGGTCACAATCAGAAAATTTAAAAATACACAAATGGAGTTCTGTCAAACAGTACAGAAAGTCGCCTTTGAGCTGAGAACCAGCATGAACAATTTCAGCCCAGTGAGTCTTCCTTCTGGAAAGCTATAAGTGCCTAAAAATAGAGGATAAAGATGGAAATGCCTGATCACTCACAACCACAATGCTGCCACTGCAACACTACAATTATACAAAATATTTGCCTGAACCATTTGGAATTGCTCACAGACAATCTGCCTGTCTCTGAACACAGGAATTGCCAGACTGGATCAGACCCAAGGTCCAACCTGTCTCTGACAGTGGCCAACACTAGATGCCTCAGAGGAACGTGTAAGAACCCCGCAGTAGACGGATGTAGGATAATCTGCCTCCACATCAGATCTCATCTTGATCTCCAGTAGCTAGAGACTGGCTTAAGCCCTGAAGCACAAAGTTCAATATCCCTTCGGATATGTGCATAGTCATTAGGCATAACTCTGGATAGTCTTGATAGCCATATAAATGCCCAGTCCCATTTTGAATCTTCCTAGATTTTTGGCTTCAACCACTTTGTGGTAATTACACATCTGAACAATTATTTCCTTGTCTTAGTTGTAAATTTGCCACCTTTGAATTTCATTGAATGCATTCTTGTCATTTGTGTTTCTACTTATTCCCCAAGATCCTGACCCTACAAAGCACATAAGTGTGTATATAATTTTTCTTATGTGAGCAGTCCCATTGACTATGCTATACAGACACATGCGTGTTGCTTAATTGTATGTAACATATTGTGTATTCAATGAGTTCATGTAATGATCTAAACTTGTAGATATTTAATGCACAATATAAACTAGCAATAAATTAAATGTGCACATATGTAATATTAGCTAATAAAAGACATATCGTTCACAACAAGACTACACTGTTGGGATTTAATATGTTGCTAGGATAAACAAAGACTAGGAATAATATTATAACCACTGCCAGAGACCTTTTGAAATGTATTTCAACTCTTGGGACAGCCTACATACGTTTAGCAACTTACTTCACTGTATTTTTCCTCGGATAGCGCTGATGTTCCTTTGTCCTGAAGAGACTGAAGTTGGAGTTTGACAATAGGATCCATAATTTTATCTATTGCATACTTGCTGGCATTGTTGGATGCTTCATCATAGAATGCAGACCATTTGGCTCCTGCTTCATTCTAAAACAGATTAATTAAAGTCTGAATTACTCATTTGTAAGAAATCCAGCAAGATAATAGGTTTTAGGGGAGAAAACATTCCTTGCATGAAGAATTAGTTTTGTGGATTTTGCTAGTTCTCTCATTAGCTTTGGAAATATTTCTACTATAAAATGAAAATAACTAGAACATTTTGGATTCAATTTATTCTCAAATGTAGAGCTTTTCAAATTATTTGTATTTGGAAAAATAGTAATCAAGTAGCCAATACCCTCTCCCCAAAACAAACAAACCAGTTTTAATGGATTCAGAACCATCAAGCTGTGCACATAGCTGGTTTATGTAACCATACATACTTATTACCGCTTCCCTCATCCTCCTTCCCTCCTGTATTTGTTGCATGTGGGTGTTGCATGCTGTCTTAACTTAGACCAGGGGTGGGCAAACTTTTTGGCCTGAGGGCCACATCTTGGTATGGAAACTGTATGGAGGGCTGGCTGGGGCAGGGGATTGGGGCACAAGGGGGGGATGAGGGCTCCGGCTTGGGGTACAGACTCTGGGGTGGGGCTGGGGATGAGGGGTTTGGGGTGCAGGAGGGGGCTTCAGGCTGGGATCAAAGAATTTGGAGGGCGATCAGGGCTGGGACAGGCGGTTGGGAAAGGATGGTGCAGGATCCAGGCAGCCCTTACATGAAGTGGCTCCTGGAAACAGCGGCCCGTCCTCCCTCTGCCTCCCACATGGAGGAGGGGCCACATTGCGCTGCCCCATCCACAGGCATCACCCCCGCAGCTCCCATTGGCGGTGGTTCCCGGCCAATGGGAGCTGCAGAGACGGCACTTGGGGAGGGGGCAGCATGTAGCTGGCTGCCCCTGCTTTCAGAAGCCACGTGGAGTGGAGCAAGGCAAGCCCCCGTCCCCGCTCCCCAGCTGGAGCACCAAAGCGCGGAAAGCATCGCTCCCAACCCCACTCCCCGGTGGGAGCTCGAGGGCTGGATTAAAAGGTCAGATGGGCCAGATGTGGCCTGTGGGCCGTAGTTTTCCCACCCCTGAGTTAGACTGTAAGCTCTTTGGGGTATGGGGCATTCCTACCTATGCATTTAAATAGTCCATAGCTCAAGAATCATGATCCTGACTGAGTCCTTTGAGTGCTGCTACAATAGAAGTAATAAATCATAACTGCCATGTCACTGCTAGTAATTATGTGATTACACAAATATTTAATCTTCACAAAGTTATAATAATTCATTCTTACTGATTGGACGTGGAAGACCACACACTCCCAAATGCAGTTTAAGATCCTAAACTGTACATGGAGAATATGAACCCACAACATGCAGTTGCTTGCACCAACTCTGTGTGTCTATACTCTACAAGACAAGCTGGCTCACAGATGCAGTGCAACCCTTAGCACTTAACATTATTTGGATTTCGGCAGTCACTAGAAGAGCCATTTTTCATTTCCATCTTTTGTTATGGACAATGAGCACATGCAGGTTTGGTTTGGAATCTTAGGACACTTCTAATCTCCCTTCTGTATGTTTCATGACGTTTAAGGGCCATTGTACTTACGGTTATCATAGCTCCTTGCTAATGACTCATCAGAAGATAATTACCACCCAGCATGCAGACATTCAGAACTATGTATGAATATGTTGGCAATGTCTTTTTTTTCTTTATTCTTTGGGAATGAGCAAAAATGGGGATCATTTTCTTTTTAACACCTCAGTCCTGGTGTTTGATACCCAACCAGAGTAAAATTTATTAGTATGCAAATGTATTTTTTACATTATTTGATCCCAGTGGGGATGACCAAGCAAGTTGGGGATCAGGCGGAGAAGGGGCATTTTCTGCCCAATGAGAAGAGCCAGCTGGGGGAAGTTGGGTTGCCAGCCGGTACCTCTCCATGAGACGGGCTGGTTGAGTGCATAGGCTGTCCCCACCCATTTGGAGAACTGGTTGAGGAGTGGGCGAAAGGTTGTGTGATTATGGATGGGTGACCCCATTCTATAAAAAAAGTGGGTTTGAGTAAGCCACTGAGGGCACCTTTCGTTAACTCTGTCCCTTTAGCAGATGGGGCCATACCACTGTCACTGGTGGCATCACAATAGTGCATGCACGAGGGACAACTAGAGGCACCATCCCTGAGCACCATCATACTTGTGTTCATTACTGGTATCACACTGAGCCACCATCTTATCCTATTGCTTAAAGCTGCTAAATGGAGCTTCAATTTTATGTGTTTCAGAATGTCACAGATCCACGATTAGCCAGGAGGATTTCATCCTGCAATCAGGGACTATATTTTAATTAAGAAATGTTACACTTAAACCATGTTTTCATTAAGTAGTAAGACTTCACTGGGTGTGGTGATTCTGGGTTATACCTTTATTCAAAATTAGGTCTATTGAGATTACACTGTGTCATCACATGCCATAATGTTTATTTAGAAACTAGTTTGCTTTAAAGTGTAGCTACAAAATTCACCACAATATTTTCCATTGATTTTCAAGATTCCAAGAATAGTAGATGCTTTCGAATATGGCTGCAGCACTGAATCCTCAGTGACCAGTCAGATTACGGTTGAATGCTGTCACAGCATATGATATCTGTCTAGAGGGGCAGGTGATCGTACTGCATAGCTAGAGGCTGAGCAGAGGCTGGATAGTTAGAGACTGGGAGACAGTGAATCTTATTGTGAGATGGGCAAGCACAACTGTCACTGTCCTTCCTGTGGCTATATACTAGCTTCTATTAGTCAGGACATCAGGCCTTGGGAATCTGGAAATCTATGTATTCATTACATTTTCCTCACAGTACAATTCTACCTATTCCACTGGTGATTGCTAAGGATGCTAATCTATCAGAATAGCGACAGTGTTCTGAGGCAGACAATCATTCACCGTGAAATGAGTTAGTGACCTAAATCTAACTCACATAACCCGCCAAATGACCATCAGAAAATTTTCAGTAACTACTAAACTAAAATCCAAAATTGAACCCATCCCTAGTTCCTTATTCATTAGCAATTCCTATATATCTATCTACAGCAATACAATAAAATATAATGTAGTTATAATATTTCTAATATAAAAGCAAGCATTCCGAGTCCGCATTATGTACCCACCATCTTTTCAGCGTTCTCATCTGTGATGTTGGTGTTGTAGTCCCAGGAGGCAAGTGAACTTGCATAAGACAGGTCTTCTGCTCGTACATTGAATTGAGACAAAAAGTTGCTGGCCTCTTGTGTTGTATCCTGTGATGTAGCAACAGCAGCGAGACTGCAAAGAAGCCAAAGATGGACCAACATACTTCCTTTGAGCCAAGATCCACTGATTGAGTTAGGTTCCCTCAAATAAGCTTCCTCATCAGCTTCTGTCTCAACAGCCTTTGCACATAGGTGTGTGCTAGGGGAAAAAGGGAGAATCCAATTTGCTGGATCTTTTATTGTTTTTATCCAGTGAAGGACAAAAATGAAAATAGCTTTAAAAAGGCAAATAAACAGAAGTTAATGGTTAACTTTGGAGAAACATAATTACTAGTAGCATTTTATGGTCTTCTTATAAAAGGCTTTTACTTTTAGTTAATATTTCCCCAGTATGCTGTCCATGATACCGCTGATTATTATCTATAGTCTCACAGTGTCAGAGGAAGTCCAAGATCTGCAAATCCTTTAATAGATTGATGATAATCTACAAAAAGAGTTTGCAAATTCAGTGAGACACAACCTGACCTTATCTCTTAGGAAGAAACAAAGTCAGTGTAGGACTAGTGATCAATGGCTCCATGTCTAGTTGGCAGCCGGTATCAAGTGGAGTGCCCCAAGGGTCGGTCCTGGGGCCAGTTTTGTTCAATATCTTCATAAATGATCTGGAGGATGGTGTGGATTGCACTCTCAGCAAATTTGCGGATGATACTAAACTGGGAGGAGTGGTAGATATGCTGGAGGGGAGGGATAAGATACAGAAGGACCTAGACAAATTGGAGGATTGGGCCAAAAGAAATCTGATGAGGTTCAATAAGGATAAGTGCAGGGTCCTGCACTTAGGATGGAAGAATCCAATGCACCGCTACAGACTAGGGACTGAATGGCTAGGCAGCAGTTCTGCGGAAAAGGACCTAGGGGTGACAGTGGACGAGAAGCTGGATATGAGTCAGCAGTGTTCCCTTGTTGCCAAGAAGGCCAATGGCATTTTGGGATGTATAAGTAGGAGCATTTCCAGCAGATCGAGGGACGTGATCGTTCCCCTCTATTCGACATTGGTGAGGCCTCATCTGGAGTACTGTGTCCAGTTTTGGGCCCCACACTACAAGAAGGATGTGGATAAATTGGAGAGAGTCCAGCGAAGGGCAACAAATATGATTAGGGATCTAGAACACATGAGTTATGAGGAGAGGCTGAGGGAGATGGGATTGCTTAGCCTGCAGAAGAGAAGAATGAGGGGGGATTTGATAGCTGCTTTCAACTACCTGAAAGGGGGTTCCAAAGAGGATGGCTCTAGACTGTTCTCAATGGTAGCAGATGACAGAACGAGGAGTAATGGTCTCAAGTTGCAGTGGGGGAGGTTTAGATTGGATATTAGGAAAAACTTTTTCACTAAGAGGGTGGTGAAACACTGGAATGCGTTACCTAGGGAGGTGGTGGAATCTCCTTCCTTAGAGGTTTTTAAGGTCAGGCTTGACAAAGCCCTGGCTGGGATGATTTAACTGGGAATTGGTCCTGCTTCGAGCAGGGGGTTGGACTAGATGACCTTCAGGGGTCCCTTCCAACCCTGATATTCTATGATTCTATGATAGTGTAATGTTGCTGCTTGGCCTCTTAGGGTATGTCTACACAGCAAAGAACCCCACCCCGCAGCTGGCCCATGCCAGCTGATGCAGGCTCTCGGGGCCCAGACCGTGGGACTGTTTCATTGCTGTGTAGACTTCCGGGCTTGGGCTGAAGATGGGGTTCAAGGACTCTGCTGGGTGGGAAGGTTCCAGAGCTCAGGCTACAGCCCAAGCCTAGACATCTACACAGCAGTGAAACTTCCCTGCAGCCAGAGCCCCTCAAGCCTGAGTCTGCTGGCACAGGCCAGCCATGGGCTTTTCTTTGCTGTGTAGACAGACCTGTAGGCCCAGATCCTCAGGGTTTGCAAGGGAGGAGCCAGGTATTTAGGTGCCTAACTCCTACTGAAATTAATGGGAGTTAAGCACCTAACTTGCTCATGTGCTTTTGAAAATCCCACTAAGTACCTATCTGCATCTTTAGGCACCTAAATATATTTGAAAATCTGGCCCTTAGTCAATGGGACTTACGCTTTTAAGTGACTGAGTCACTTTTGAAAATGATACTTAGGCTCCTAAGTCTCTTAAGCATTGCAATGCCTTCTTTTCTATTTGGGAAGGGCTTAGCACAGTGTGAGCACTACCAGAAACAAAGAAGAAAAAGAATAAGAGTTCATTGTTATTTTATTGTTTATTATTTGTATTAGGTCAGTGCCTAGAGAAAGGCCATTTGTAACGGAATTAAGAAGGATAAACCTGGGACATTCTAAGTGATAATATCTTGGGTTTTCCAAGGTAATTTACCAAGAGGCAGCTCAAGTCTCTTTTAGCTGAGGATCTATGTAATGTGCCACATGCAGAACATTACATATACATTTTGTACCTTGTTCTCAATCTATCAGGTAGAGTTCTGAATTATATCACAAAATGACTTCATTATGAAATCCTTTAAACTTTCTGACTTATTTATAGGATATGAAAAAGTGCACCAGTAAGTGAAAATATTTCATAATGTAGACTATTATTTGCAATGTAGACAGGAATTCCACTTTGCACATTCTACAGTATTTTCACAGAGGGTAAACCTTTATTGTGATATGAATTAGTAGAGGTTTAAACTTGAGCTTTCCCTACATTAGAGAAATTTGGCCTGACAACCACCACATTGTGACCACCCAAGATGCCTGTCCCAGATCTCAGCACCAGCTTCTTCCGCAGCATTGTTATTTACCAACAATTCTCAGGAGAAGGATTCCTATGGCTGTGCTGCCAGCTGTCCAGAGGCAGTTGTGGGGGAATTGGTGACCATCTGGGACAACAAGGAGATCCAGTCATAGCTGAAATCTGTAATTCAGAACACTCAATCTGTCAGCTGGTTCCAAATCCCTTGCTGACCAAGGCATCACTCAGTTCAGCAAGTAATGCAGGAAAATGTTAAGGGCAGGAGTCAGGAAGGGATTCCGCCTTTCAGTGTATTCTGGGAACTTTTTTTCTCTCTTACTCTGAAAATTGAGGGATGGCCATGGCTGGAGATGGGACACTCAGCAGGGTTGGCCAGGGCTTTGAGGTGGCACCGAGCATTCTCTCTCTCAGGTGCTTGGCTGCCTGGTTCTTGCTGACATGCTCAGGGCCTAACTCAGGGGTGGGCAAACATTTTGGCCCGAGGGCCACACCGGAGAATAGAAATTGCATGGCGGGCCATGAATGCTCACAAAATTGGGGTTGGAGTGTGGGACCGGGTGCGGGCTCTGGGGTGGGACTGGGGATGAGGAGTTTGGGGTGTAGGAGGGTGCTCTGAGATGGGACCGAGGGGTTCGGAGGGCGGGAGGGGGATCAGGGCTGGGGCAGGGGTGCGGAAAGGGGTGCAGGTTCTGGCTGGGGGTGAGGGCTCTGGGGTGGGGCTGGGGATGAGAGGTTTAGGGTGCAGGAGGGTGCTCCAGGCTGGGATCAAGGGGTTTGGAGAGCAGGAGGGGGATCAGGGCTGGGGAAGGGGGTTGGGGCATGGGGAGAGGCTCAGGGGGTGCAGGATCTGAGCGGCACTTACCTCAAGCAGTTCCCGAAAGCAGTGGCACATCCCTTCTCTGGCTCCTACGCGGAGGCATGGCCAGGCGGCTCTGCACGCTGCCCCATCCGCAGGCACCACCCCTGCAGCTTCCATTGGAGTGCATAGGAGCCGGAGCAGGGCCATGCCGCAGCTTCCAGGAGCCGCGTGGTGCGGCCCCAACCGGAGCAGGCCTGAGCTGCATGGTGTGGCCCTGACCCAGCGCTCCCCAGCCAGAGCATCGGAGCGGGGTTGAGCTGCTGGTGCTGCCCCCGCCCTGGCTGAAACACTGGAGCGGGGCTGAGCTGCATGGTGCGGCTCATAGGCCGGCTTAAAACAGATCACGGGCCAGATCCAGCCTGCGGGCCTGTCATAAATATAAAGGGAAGGGTAAACCCCTTTAAAATCCCTCCTGGCCAGAGGAAAAATCCTCTCACCTGTAAAGGGTTAAGAAGCTAAAGGTAACCTCGCTGGCACCTGACCAAAATGACCAATGAGGAGACAAGATACTTTCAAAAGCTGGGAGGAGGGAGAGAAACAAAGCGTCTGTCTATATGCTGCTTTTGCCGGGGATAAATCAGGAATGGAGTCTTAGAACTTTTAGTAAGTAATCTAGCTAGGTATGTGTTAGACTATGATTTCTTTAAATGGCTGAGAAAAGAATTGTGCTGAATAGAATGACTCTCTCTGTCTGTGTGTCTTTTTTGTAACTTAAGGTTTTGCCTAGAGGGATTCTCTATGTTTTGAATCTAATTACCCTGTAAGGTATCTACCATCCTGATTTTACAGGGGTGATTCCTTTACTTCTATTTACTTCAATTTCTATTAAAAGTCTTCTTCTAAGAAAACTGAATGCTTTTTCATTGTTCTCAGATCCAAGGGTTTGGGTCTGTGGTCACCTATGCAAATTGGTGAGGATTTTTACCAAACCTTTCCCAGGAAGTGGGGTGCAAGGGTTGGGAGGATTTTGGGGGGAAAGACATGTCCAAACTACGTTTCCCAGTAAACCCAGTTAGAGTTTGGTGGTGGCAGTGGTTATTCCAAGGACAAAGGATAAAATTAATTTGTACCTTAGGGAAGTTTTAACCTAAGCTGGTAAAAGAAAGCTTAGGAGGTTTTCATGCAGGTCCCCACATCTGTACCCTAAAGTTCAGAGTGGGGGAGGAACCTTGACAGGGCCGTAGTTTGCTCACCCATGGTCTAACTGATCACCATTGGTGGGGTCAGGAAGGAATTTTCCTTCAGGTTAGATTGTAGGGTTTATTGCCTTCCTCTGCAGCATGTGGGTGCGGGTGACTTGCCAGCATTATCTGGGTGTATCATGTAATCATTTCCCTGCCTGTGGTACATAATAGTCTAGTCTACTGTGGGCTGTAACACTTCAGTCTAAGTTCCATTGTTGGATTTAGTGTGTGGGTGCTGGGTGGGGTTGATAGTTTGCGATACATAGGAGGTCAGACTAGATGATCGGGAGGTCCTTTCTGGCCTTGAACTCTATGACTCTATAATATGGCCTGACACAATAACAGCATATCCAGGGCAGGGAGGAAACCTGCCCATTCTATAGCGAATTGGACAGATTTCTTGGTGATTGCTCTTCAACTTAGTTTGGGATGCTGTTCAAGAGTAAAAACACAGCTTCGCCTGCTCAAGTGAAGAACAGCAAGGGGATAGGGAGAATACTAACTTGGAGGCTCCAGCAGAGATAAGGACATGGAACATGTGATACCTGAGACCATGCTGAGATCCCACAGCCTCTTCAGAGGGTCCCAAGCTCTGGAGATGGCAAGGAGACAGCATCCAAGCAATTTGGGAGGAAGAGGAGAAGCAATTGGGTAAGAAGTTCTCTACATAACACACATTGTTATATGGAGAAATCAGGGTTGATTTTGCTGGCCCTGGGTAAGGGGGGAACATAGTGAACACGTCATAATTGTTGTGTAATGTGCAGATGAAGCCTTATATAATAGCAGATGTCTCTTGCTCCTCCAGGTCTGCCAGTTCCCCCTCACCTTCCCTGCCTGGGCTGCTACAGCATCAGTGGCAGCTCCTGGCTCCTCCCTTGCAAACCCTATTTTGTTCTCGCAGAGTCTGACTTGTCTCACAGCCCCTTCAGTAGCTCCTCGCTGTGATCAGCTGAGTGGCTGCTGTTGCCATTCTTAGTGAAGTGTCCGGCTTGATGCTTACAGCGCTGGCTGAGCTGTACCATGTAACTTGACTCATGCTGGCCATCAGGCAGAGATTTTTACTTTGTATGTATCAAACAGCACCTAAATATAAACAAAATATGAGATTCTGATTTCAGTCAGCTACCTATTGGGCATGACAGAGATTCTGATTTCAGTCAGCTACAATGTAAGCCTGACAGCTTACACTGTAGCTGTCAGGCCGCACGCCAAACCAGGGCATCAGTCCAGCTATCTGCTCTGATATCTCTGCAATCACTCTTCATTCTGTCTTTCTGCTTAGTGCATGAAACACAGGCATACACATTATTAGATACTGAACTGATCTGCTGCTACCACAGGCTAGGGTAGGGAACATGGAATAATGAGGGAGAGGTCTCAGAAGTTTCTAATGGGCATGTGTCCACACATCATAGTTTGCAATATCACTTAGATACAATATCACAGAGAATGTTAATTCAAAGTTCAAAATTCCTGTTGGTCCATAGCTGATAAGAGCTACATACTGTACTATGTGGGAATCAGAAACCAAACGGACAGACAGGACTAGTACAAATTCATAAAATAATAGCAAGAGGTAAACATTTTTCATCTTGATTTTCCAAAGGATTTTTTTTCTTTTTAATTATTATTAAATCAGAGTAAATAAAATGAGCCAGTAAACCTTCAGTGTCAGCCCCGAAGAGTCATGCACCAGGTAACAAAACCCACCTAACATGGCACATAAAACAGGTAAGAGGAAAAGCCAATTGTGAGGGAGAGGAGAGAGAGAGCAGAAAAACTGAACTTTCCTCTTATGCACTCTTGAGACAAATCCAGTTCCCACTGAAGTCAACAGGAAGTTTGCCCTTGACTTTAATGGAAGGTTTTGCCCTCATTGAAAAGGGGGAATTTTCACTTGCCATCCTACCAGAGTCTAAAATGCATATTTATATGGCTACAGAATATTCAGTTATGAAACCTAAGTATATTATTATCGTCATTTTTATATGTGCATCCACAGGGTGTGAAGGCATTTAATGTACTTATACAAGTGAACATATCTGCACCATGCATAGGCACATGTGACACTAATAATCACTCAGTCACTGTACCTGTTCCACGTTGTTTGAAAACTACCAAGTTCAATCATTTAAAATAACAAGTGTAACTGCTTTGTCATTAATTAGCTAATGATGTTCATTAGTAATTAGTTATTAGTTCATTAGCATAATGGTTTGTTAGTTTTGAAAGTTGGAACATAATTAAACTGCACAAATCCCTTATTACCTGTCTGTTTTAAAGAAATCAAAAATACTAGAAACAAATAAGAGCAGTTCATAGAAAGGTGAGCAACGACTGCTCCCAGCTAATGGGCTGGGGACAGCCAGTTGATACATGACCTAAGTAAACTTGACACATTTAAAACAGATTACTTCATAAGCAACAGGTTATTGCAGTGAAGAACTGACCAAAAAATCCTAGGTTTTTGTTGTTTTTATTCTTTATAGTGCTCCTGTCCCAAGCTTCTAAGTGTATATTCTTTTTGATACGATGGGTTGGAATTTTTACCACTCAAGATATGAACATGACACTAGGGTGGCTGCCAAATAGTTTTCCCATCCCAAGAAAAAATTCAAGATTTCAAAATATTATCCTGTTCTGAATTGGGACAAAAAGTTGAATATCTTGAAAAATTGTTGTGAATCAACAAACTGAAAAATGTTTTGGCTAATTTTGTTTGATTTTGACCTTTTTATACTATGTT
The DNA here is from genome assembly GCF_965140295.1 of Lepidochelys olivacea. Lineage (NCBI taxonomy): Eukaryota > Metazoa > Chordata > Testudines > Cheloniidae > Lepidochelys > Lepidochelys olivacea. The sequence goes on from NC_140411.1 coordinate 138,981,855, forward strand.
GTTTATTATAATTAACTTACATTTCTAAATGAAAAGTAGTTCTGAAGAAAAAAAAATCCAGAATTTTTCATTTTGAAAATGTCACAATGTCCAATTTCAACAATTTCAAAACATTTTTTCCAAAAAAATTTCAAAACATGAAATTTGTTGAAACTGATCCTTTCCCACGAACAGTTTCCTAGAGCCCCAAATGCAGATCTCTCCCTCTTCCTTTGCAGATAACAATATGTGAGAGAGAAGACCTAAACTGCAAAATTGTTTTCCCTCAAATTATAGAGCAAACGATGACGATGAATAAGGAATATCCAGGACTAAAGTTTCAGAGTAACAGCCGTGTTAGTCTGTATTCGCAAAAAGAAAAGGAGTACTTGTGGCACCTTAGAGACTAACCAATTTATTTGAGCATGAGCTTTCGTGAGCTACAGCTCACTTCATCGGATGCATCCACGGCATGCATCTGATGAAGTGAGCTGTAGCTCACGAAAGCTCATGCTCAAATAAATTGGTTAGTCTCTAAGGTGCCACAAGTACTCCTTTTCTTTCAGGACTAAAGTGTTTCATCATGAAGTCCAACACGTAACAAGGAAGTTTCTTTCCCCTAGTGATGTGATGAGCAGCTCCAACAAAAATTGCTCTCTCTCTTTTGCAACTTCAGTACTGCTAGTGACATTGCTGAAGACCAGCAGGACCTTAGTTCCTTGTTAGGTATGGTGCTAATCCCCAACCCTGGTGCATCCATGGAAAGCAGAGTATTGGAACTGTGCCACCCAGCCAGGTTCTGAAACCCTGAGGTCTGTACATATTCCAAGGGAAAAAATTTTGCCCTCACAGATAGCTCTACAAGGCTTATGCAACTCCCCAACCGGTTCCCTTGCCTAGGGATATAGGTACAAACTCTGACCTGCCCATATGCACTAAAATGCACGCACTATCTTACTGACTCAATACAGAGGGAAAATTCTTTCCCAGAGGAAAGACAGCCACACAGAGAGATTGAAAGGAGCCATTGAACCAGAGCTGTCATCTGGGAGCAGAGTCCAGGGCCCACTGGGCCAGACCTCCAAAGTGATCAAGTGGAGGGGGACATAATGTTAAAGAGATTCCTCAGCACCTGCACTATGATTATTTTGTTCTCATGGTGGGGAGCCCATTCTTGAACATATCTTTTCCCCGCAGTAGATGTGCAGAGATGAAGGACTGGAGTTATAACCCTTTTAACCGAAACTGGGGAAGAGAGAAGGCCCAGGATCCATAGAGGTCTGATTGTGGGGGATAAGAAGCTCATTTGCATAAACACCTTTCCCTCTGAGTAGCTTTGCACCTTGTTCCAGCAGAGCAAGTGCAAACCCCTTCACTCACCCATACGTACCAGGCCGCAGGATAGGTCAGACCAGTAGAGAGGCACTATAAATTGTGGTAAGGGATTACTACAAACTCCCACCCAATTCAATAGCAAAATTACCTGAATAAGCATTTCCAACATCTGGTCCCTAAGTTTACACTTTTTCCTATAAATTGTTACATTTGTGTTTCATTTAAAAGTAAAGAATGTGTCTGGTGCTGCACTCACAGTTCTCTACAGATTTAATCAGTAAACATTAGCTTGTTCTCTAATTCCAGGGCAGATATCTCCAAGTTCTCAAAACTCTTCTCTAAACACTCTGAAGTAATGAGTGACAGAATAAACCATAAACTCAGTTTGTTTATGCATAATTATGCATAATTTGCATTAGTGCTAACCCACAGGAATCAAAACTCTCCCTGATAGATGAAATTGTGACCAACTTTGGTAATGAAGTTACTGATAAACTTTGATCAACCTTTGCTTTATCTAGAATCTCTCTGAATTTTATAATTGCTTTAACTGTTTTATTTCATTTATCTGGAATTTAGGTAATGATCTATAGCCTCAGATCAAGCTCTTAGAAAAGCAAAATTCTCCTCCCAGTCACATCAGTGTTACTCCGTTTGTACCTCATGGCACTGCACTGATGTGATGCATCAGCATAATTGTCTCACTTGTCTTTAAGGAAGTGATTGAAGGCATATTGCCTTTCACTGAATTACCTATATAAAGCTCAACATTCTATGACAGGTTGCTGGGAGGAAAAACAACAGCTGCAAACAAACAAAGGTTATATAAGATAGTTGGGCTAGCTCCTCGGCTGGCGTAAATCAGCATTGTGCCACTAGTGGTGTTTAAAGGGCAGAATTCACCAAGTCGAACTCTTTGTTTTCTAGAGTTTGCAATATGAGAACGCTAGAACACAGACTAGTTTCTTCCACAGTAAATATGTTTTTGTGGAACCCAGTTTCTGATTACTATTTCAACCAGGAATCTTAAACCAAGAATAACTTTTAATGGTTGTTACGAATGATACAAGCCCATTTGCTTTATATCCCACAGGCTGTTCACTCACAGCTCCTACGGGCAACAAAATGTACTCTCTGTCTTCACCTTACGTAACTACTAAGGAAAATCATGCCAAGCCACTGTTACTTAATCTCACTGCTGAAGATCCAATTCAGGAGGAGGTTAGTGATTAACCATTTACTACCAATAACAGGCTACCTCACATAAAATATTCAGAAGAGAACCACTTTCAAAGTGCTGGCCATGGCTGAAGGCTCAGACAAATCCCCATTAAAGTCGTGTGTGGTGTAGAAAGCCTTGCCAAGGCCTCTTTGCACTTTAAGTGAATTTCACCCACACTGCAGAACTGCCTCTTTTCATCTGCACTTCCCATTTGCCGTTGTGCTATTAAGCCATTCCCCCAAAGGTCCACACTGTAGAAATCTTTCCGCAATTTCTGAAGAGATGTCACAGTACCAGCCATTCAGCACAGATCACATTGCAGTTCACTCCTAGCAATATAGAGTATGGCACCTACGAAGGTAGCCAGCCACCTACATAGGCAACAAAATAATACTGGGCTTAATCCTGAGTTCCTTAAATAAGTCAGTGCCTGAGTTAAGGACCTCAGGATGGGGGCCATGAATAATATTCTGTACTTCTACTGCATCTTCCATCCAAAGATCTCAAAGTGATGTTCTAACACTGATGGACTAAACCTTGCAATATCCTTGTGATGCAGGGGAGTATAATTATCCCCATGTTACAAATGGAAAATCTGAGACACAGGGAGATTATTATTCATTTCCATTTTTTAATTTTATTAATCCATTGCCCAAACTTGTGCTAGGAATCTCACAGCACATATCCTGCCCTGAAGAGCTTACAGTCTAAATTGATGGGACACACAACAGATGTGGGAAGCGGTCAGAGATGCAAGCAAAACTGAGAGCATCCTAGGCATATGTCTTGTTAGCTCTATGATTTTATTTTTATTAATTGCCTCCTTCCTCCCTTCCCTCTTCTCATGTCTCTCAATCCCCCATTGTCCTTGTTACATGTGTTGTTTCCACTGTTCTATACCCTGGTCCCTTCTCACCCCATACCTGAGATTCAAGGATGAGTGGGAGAAACCAAAAAGGAAAACACAGTCAATGAAGGTGGGGTTGGTCTCCTGGGGGCCAGGATCAGTATAGCCAGTCTGGACCTTGGAGTTTTTGCCAGCTCTTTTCACTTTACACCTGCTCCTGTTGTAGGTAAAGAGTTTGAAAATATGCTGTGAAACACTAATGCTTAAATAATGGTTTAAATGTTCTCTTGAAATAAGAAATAATAATTGTAGTGACACTGGCCAAATTCTATCCTCAAGTGTATTACTGTATTTTTCAAAGGAATTGCGAGGACAGGACAGGACGTAGAAGTAAGAAAGCAGATGTTTATGCAGTCATGTAGATATAATTCCTCACCTCAGCATACTCATATCCTCTTTTTACAATATATATAATTCTTCTCTGCTTAGGGCCCAATTCTATTCCATTGAAGTCAATTGGACTTTTACTATGGATTTCAATGGGAGCAGGATAGTGTCCTTAATATTAATTTCTACCATGGATTATGTGTGAATGGCTCCCATTAAAACTGTCCAAGGGCAGAATTCAGGGCTTGAACCTTTAGGTGCCCTCAGCTTCCATTCATGTCAATGGGAGATTCACAGATATGAACAGGCCAACAGCATGGACCATTATGACCATCCAGTCAGATCTCCTGCATAACACAAGCTATGGAATTTCACAGTGATGCCTGTATCAAGCCCAATAACTGGTGGTCAAAGTAGAGCATATCTTTTAGACAGAAATCCAGTCATGATTTAAAGAGTCCAAGTGAAGCAGAATTTACCACATCCCTTGGAAATTGTTCTATTTTCACTGTTAAAAATTTGGGGGGAAGATTTCCAAAGGCTCAAAGAGCAGTTAAGTGCCTAGTTCCCATGGATTTTCAATGACAGTTGGGCATTTAATTGTCTTTTGTGCCTTAGCAAAGTTTGAGCTGGAAAATGAGATGCCTTGGGGATATTTTCTGACTTTCATTTCCAGACTTTGGATCCCATGCCCTTGATTGCTAGATTAAAAGGGCTTCTAGCACTAGATCTTGTCTCCCTGTTTAATACTTACAAGCTGTAATTAAGTCACCGTTGAACCTTCTCTTCCATAAGCTACAAAGGCTGCCAGCACCTTGCAGGATCAGACCCTTGGCCTTTCACTTTTTCACAGTAAATAAAAACACCACATATGAATTCCTGTTCAAACCAAAAACACACTGCATTTCTGCATGCAGAGTCCATTTGCAAAGACATATTCATATCCAACTCAAGACTAGTGCCAGTGAAAAGTGACAAAAAGAAAAGGAGTACTTGTGGCACCTTAGAGACTAACAAATTTATTTGAGCACAAGCTTTCGTGAGCTACAGCTCACTTCATCGGATGCATTCAGTGGAAAATACAATGGGAAGATTTATATACATAGAGAACATGAGACAATGGGTGTTACCATACACACTATAACCAGAGTGATCACTTAAGGTGAACTATTACCAGCAGGAGAGCGGGGGGGCGGGAAAAAACCTTTTGTAGTGATAATCAAGGTGGGCCATTTCAAGCAATTGACAAGAACGTCTGAGGAACAGTGGGGGGGGGGGGAATAAACATGGGGAAATAGTTTACTTTGTGTAATGACCCATCCACTCCCAGTCTCTATTCAAGCCTAAGTTAATTGTATCCAGTTTGCAAATTAATTCCAATTCAGCAGTCTCTCGTTGGAGAATTGGAATTAATTTGCACCCATGGGGGGACACATCTTGAAGAACCTCAGTTACTGCACAAGATGAGTCACCCTCTTCTTCTTCGAGTGATGTCCCTGTGGGTGCTCCACCGCAGGTGACTATAAAGCGGTGTCCCTAGTTGGAAAGCTGGGGCTTTAGAGCGACACGTATTGCCAAGGAGAGGACAGCCTGCCCTAGGAGAGTGTCTGTTGAGATGTCGTGCGTAATAGCATAGCGCTGGATGAAAGTGTCTGTCGGAGCCCATGTAACAGCCTTATCAATGTCATCAATGGGGACATTATTAAGAAAGACAATCGAGATAGATAACGAATATGTGGAATGTGTACTGACTGAGATAGGAGGTTGTCTATCGTCAACATCATAAGATAAACCCATACACTGTGAGATCCACTTAGAGAGGCGTTGTTTAGATATGGCAGTGCCTCTGGAACTTTTGGTGGTAAAGGAGAATAATTGTGGAGATTTCTGGAAGGGTTTAGTCCTGTCCAAGTAGAGGCTAATGCACACCTTATGTCTAGGGTGTGAAAAGTTGCCTCCTTTTTATTACTCTGAGGCTTCGGGAAGTTCAGTTGATTGCGATAAAAAGATGTTGGGACCTCAGGTAAGCATCTTGGGTGTGGGCACAGTGTAACTTTATCTTTATAAAACACTGTGTATGGTGGATATGCCATGAGGGCCATGATTTCGTCTACCTGTCTAGCAGAGGTGATGGAGACAAAAAAGGCCATTTTCATTTATAGGTGTATGTAAGAACAGGTTGCCACTGGTTCAAATGGGGGCTTAGTCAGAGAATGTAGGACTGGCCTGGGGTCCCAGGCCGGGGTCTGCTATCATATATGGGGATAGAGATATTGAATACCCCTCAAGAAGCACTTTGTGAGCAGAAGTGCGAAGGAGTGGCTGTCAAAGGAGGCGTGAAAGGTAGTGATTGCTGCCAGTTGTACTCTAATAGAACTATTGGCCAATCCTGACTGTTTAAGGTGTAGAACGTAGTCAAGAATAAATGGCAACGGAGCGTGTGCTGCATCTACCTAATGTGAGGCACACCAGCAGTGAAATCTAGTCCTTTTGTGAATGTAAGTGTATCTGATTGTGTCACGCCTACTATTCAATTGTATCTGTTTGACAGTATCTGAGCAGATTATTTCTGGACCCTGGAACCACAGAGGAGCCAGGCTCTGAGTAGAGCATCTGTGGATTGGGATCGAAAATGTGTCCTGTGAGAGGAGCCATGGTGTTAGGTGGAGAGAGATTCGTCGGCATACCATCATGCATAGAAGGTAAGTATACCAGACCTGTAGTGGCCATGTTGGAGCTATTAGTAAGACATGAGTTCGGTCCTCTCTATTTTGCAAAGTACTCAGAATAGGAAGGAAAAAGGAGGGAAGCCTTTAAGGAGTGGTGCGTCCCAGGTTATGAGGAATACATCTCCCAGCAATCCATGCCCCAGTCCCATTCTGGATCAGAATTAAGGGAAGTGGGTGTTGTGCTGAGTGGCAAAATCAATGGTGGGTGGATCTATGGTGGGAAGGCCCGATCAGCTGAATATGGGTTCAAGTGCTCACATATCCAGCTCCCACTCGTGATCGTGTGAGAATGTCCTGCTCAGTGTGTCCTTGGTGGTGTTCTGGTGTCCCAGGAGGTACATGACTGAAATGGAGATGTTCTTGTGGATATACCAGTTCCACAGTTTGATCGCCTCTGAGCATAAAGAGTGGGACCTCACTCTACCCTGCCTGTTGATGTAATACATGCAGGTGAGATTGTCCATCATCATTCTTTACATTATGATGTTTGAGAAGAGGTAGGAAATATCGGCAGGCACTGCAGACCACTCGTAGCTCTAGGACATTGATGTGTAAGATGACTTCAGTGGACAACCATCTACCCTGCACTGAGCGTTTGTGTAGATGCACCCCCCAATTGATTAGGGAGGCATTGGTGACTAGGATCATAGTTGGTGATGGTTGTACGAAAGGAACTCCAACACAGATGTTGCTGGGCTGTGTCCACCACAGCAGTTAATCTTTGACTCGCCTCAGCACAGATAAAAGTTTGTGAATGCTGTGCTTGTGGGGGAAGTATACAGTATGGAGGCATGCTTGAAGACACAGCATGTGCAGTCTTGCATGCCTGACCTCAAACGTAGCTGCTGCCATGTGACCTAGAAGCCGGAAGCACATTCGTGCAGAGATCTGGGGGCAGATCCAGGCAGCAGATACTAGATCTGTTATCGCTGAGAATCTGAGAGATGGTAGGAAGGCTCTGATTATATGACATATAACTGCACATCAATGAATTCCAGCTGTTGTACTGGTGTTAGGGTGGACTTTTCTAGGTTTACGAGGAGACCTAGCTTCATGAACAGATCTGTTTTTAAGTGGGTGGCTTGTAGAGCATAGATTTCAGATGGGGTCTCCAGGAGACAGTCATCAAAGTATGGAAAAATGATAATTCCTTTTTTCCTTAGTAGGTTGAAACTACCACGAGGACCTTGGAGAACACCCGAGGTGCTGTGGATAGTCTGAAGGGCAGTACTTTGTACTGACAGTGGTCAGTGCTCACGACAAACCAGAGGAATCGTCTATGGGCAGGATGTATAGAAATATGAAAGGATGCATCTTGGAGGTTGAGGGCAGAGAACCAGCCCCATTGTTCCATGCTGGGATAATAGTAGAGAGGGTAACCATCTTGAAACATTGCAGCTTGATGAATCTGTTTAGATTGTGACGGTCTAGGATATGATGCCAGCCACCAGGCTTCTTCTAAATCAGAAAAGAGTGGGAGTAGAAATCCTTTCTCATGTGTTGGGGAGGGACCTGTTCTATGGCTCCCAGTTGCAGAAGGTGATTTATTTCTTCCCGTAGAAAGGACTTATGAGAGGGGTCCCTGAAGAGGGAAAGCGGGGGGGGGGGAATTGGAAGGGGAAGGAGTATCCTTCCTTGACTATCTCTAGAATCCATTTATCTGAGGTGCTGAGACTCCAAGATGGGAAAAATTGAGCTAGTTAGTCACCAAACTATTGGAACATCAGAGATGGTGGGGATGACTGGAACAAGGGAAGGCTTCTTGGGGCCTTGACCACACCTTCAAAATTGTTGCTTTGGTGCCAGTACATGAGAGAGAGCCCCTTGAGAAGTGGGCTGTCTACATTTAGACGGAGGCCTTTGTCAGTGGTGTTGGGTGTTGTAGTAGCACTGAGAGATATATTGTTGAGTTTGGGATTGCGGTGGGAGTTGGTACTTCCCCAAGCGTCTCTTTGGTGCTGGTGTGCATATCCTGAGAGAATGAAATGTAGCTCGGGTGTCTTTAGGGGAGTGCAAAGAGTCATCTGTACACTCAGAGAATAGTTCTAGCCTTTTAATTGTAAGTCCTCTATTGTGGTTTGTACCTCCTTAGGAAAGCCCAAGAGGTGGAGCCATGATGCATGCCTCATGACCATAGCAGTTGCGATGGATCGAGCAGCTGTGTCTGCAGAGTCTTAACGAGGCTTATAGGCTGTACAGGCTAGGAGGTATCCCTCCAATATCAAGGACTGGAATTGCTCCTTTTTGGTCTTTGGTAGATCATAGCAAAGTTCCTCCAATTTGGAGTAGTTCAGATAATTATACTTGGCCATGAGAACTTCATAATTTGAAATCCTAAACTGGACTGTGGCTGAAGAGTATGTCTTGCATCCAAATAGGTCCAGACATTTCCAATCTCTGGCTGGCTGGCTAGATCAAGATTGGTACCGACGGCTCCTTTCCTACACCGCATTGACCATCAACAAATTTGGGGTGGGGTGTGAAAATAAAAATTCAGCATTCTTTGCCGGAACATATTTTCTGTCGGTGTGTTTGCAGGTTGGAAGGATGGAAGCCAGGGTCTGCCACAGAACTTTTGCAGATTTGAGACAAGCCTCATTGATTGGTAGTGTGATCTTTGAGAAAGAGGATGCGTGGAGGATATCAACAGTTTATGCTGTTGGTCTTTGACTTCCTCCAAAGGGATCTGTAGGGAGTTTGCAATCCTATGGAATAGATCTTGAAAGTGCCTGAAGTCATTGGCAGATGTAGGGGATGGAACATAATTGCCTCATCAGATGAGGAGGAGGAAAAATGTAAAGTTGGGGGAACCTCCTTTTCCTACTCTTCCTCCTGAGCTGGTATCGGTCGTGGTTTCACTTCCTAAGGATGAGAGATTGATGGAGAAGGAGAAGTGTAGGTCTCTGGCTTTGCTTTCTGGGACGGTTCCCAAATTGTGCCCTGTACCTGGCCGAAGGGTCCCAATATGGTCAGTTTGGTGGGAATGGCACATGTGGTTGCATCCACAGTGACCCTGCCAGGACGGGGGCCAGAGGTAGTCTGCATATAGTGAAGATAAGCTGGTGCAATTTGTCCAGTAGTCAAGGGAACAATGGAGTCCTCCTTCTCCTCTTCCTCCTCCTCACTGGGGAAGGAAGGTGTTGTCCTTGACAGAGAGAGGGAGGAATGTCGTAAGTCCAGAGAGGAGGGTAGAAATGGGGCGAAGAAGCCGAGACTCGGGAGTGTCAGATACCAGAGGTCTTTAGGGTATCTGAAGTCTTGTGGAAGGGGAAGGAGCATTATCAGAGCCGTTGTAACACATAGTGATGGAGAGAGAGTGTATGTCCCTGAAGTTTCAGAAGATGGCACCAGAGATTTGGCTGGTGCCAGTGACTTGGCCAGTACCGATGACTTGCCTGGTGCTGACGATTTTGGTATTGATGATTCGGTCGGTGCTGGTGACTTGGCCAGTGCCAACTATTTTGATGGTGCTGAGGACTTACTTGGTGCCAACAGCTTTGTCAGTGCCAGAAACAGTGTTGGTGCCATAGCTCCTGCAAGCGGGCTGCTTCGCTCCCCGGAGCTGGGAAACAGCGCCGAGGGCTGAAGGTGCCCAGACAATGTCTTTAGACCATTTCTTTAAGCCAGTACCAGAGCTACCTGCATGTGCCCTGGAGCTATGTCTTTTGTTGGATGAGGTTGAAGCCACCGACATAGCCAGGAATGGTGTTCTGGAGGGTTGAACCTCAGAGTGTGAGGAGAAGGAAGCCTGTCTCTTGTCATCTGCATGATCACGGATGACTTTCTCTTCAGAGGGCATGGAGAGTGGGGGTCGGCAGACAATCTGGCAGAGCATTAAGGCCTCTCTGGGGAAGAATCCGGGCCCAGGTCCAATCCTGGATGTAGCGATTTCTCCATGAGGAGAAGTTTCAATCTAATATCCCAATTCTTTCTAGCTCTGGTTTCAGGCTGAGGCAGTGAGAACTTGAGGGACGTGTCCCTCTCCCAGACAGTGGATACACTGTGGGTGGATGTCCGTTATCGAGAAGGTGGCCCAACAAGAATGCTCTTATACCTGGGAGAGCCGGGCATAAGGGAAAAGGGCTTCCCAGTCTGGAAGGCGGGAAGTGGGCAATACGGAAACCTAAGCTATGAGAATAATTGTAAAGATAAAGTTAAAACAAAAGAAAAAAATTTTTTTACAGATAGAAGTTGAAAGAAGAAGAGGAAAATTCTAACTACTCTATCAGGTAAGGAACTATCTATGAGGAGCAGCAGAGCTCTGCTAGCGGCTTCTGTCCCAGACCAAAGGTAGTAGAAAAGGAACTGGGGCTGTCTGTCTGACCAAACAGCGCTCTCTCTCTCTCTCTCTATATATATATATATATGTATATGTCCTGTGTACAGTGTGAGAGAGACAAGATGCGCATGTGCAGTCCTACAGGCACTTCCGGTGAAGATCTCCGATCCCAGGTGCAGGAGGCCCTGCCACACCTACAACTGAGCACCAACAGGGACATCACTTGAAGAAGAACAATGAACGAGTCATAATGATGTCTTTAAATAATCGTTAATAACTAAGCATCTGATGTAAGACAGCCTTCAACCTCATTCCACCACACACTTCTTGAAAATATTTAATGAACAATTGAGTGGATGTCCTCACATTTGCTTTAGCTTTGTAATACAGATTTGTGTGTTTGTATTTTATCAAGGAAAGTTTCTCTCAAGGGAAAATAATTGACAAATCATATTTTTCTTGCCTTGATGTTTGAAATTCATCAGTCATGACTAGATAAAGTTAGCACAGTCTCTCTCAAAGAAGCCAAAAAGAAACTGTGACATTTCATAGTGGTGTGAACTGTTCATCATCTGCTGCGTAGACTCCATTAATCTGGCCTGCTTTTAAATCCAGTATATCGCAAGGAATCCCATTTTCTGTTGTCACTGATGTGTCACATTTGTCTTCTAAATCGCCTATCTCTACAGACTCATTGTTATTTCTAAAAAGGAATAACAAAATTACATTACTGCAATCAAAGTGTACCATTCAACAAAGCCTGGACATAAGAAAAATAGTTTAGCATGCACTTTTATTAAGAAGTTTACAACACACTATATACAAAGAGGCATAGTCTAGTCATCTGAGGATAGGAATGGGAGACAGAAATTCCTAAGTTATTTCTAATATCACTTTCACACTGGCACCCTTCTGTTGCCTCACTTAACTTCTATACCTCAGTTTCCCCTTCTGTAAAATGGCTTGGAGGAGGGTGCAAAATAGAAAAGGAAAATAAAGAATAAAATACACATTCATATACTTAATAGACTTCAAGGCTATAAGGAGCCACCATGATCATTTAGTCTGACCTACAGCATAATACAGGCCATAGATTTCACTCAATGATCCCTGCATCTGTCCCAACAACTTGTGGTTGAACTAGAACAGATCTTGGCATCCAGCTGTGACTTAAAGACACATGTTAGATGTTACAGAATATACGCACCACATTTCTTGGTAATCTATTTCAATGGTAAGTTTCTCTCACTGTTCTAAATTTGTATCTTATGTCCAGTTCAAACTTCACTAGCTTTAACTTCCAGCCAATAGATCTTTGCCTGCTAGATTAAACAGCAATATGTCTTGCATACTTTCACTTTTCCAGACTCAAACTCTGATACCAACCATACTAAAATAGCTGCTGAAGAAATGATCTAAACTGACAAACTGTAAGCAAATTTAGTCAACAATGTCTGTATAGTACCTTTAATTTCCAGATTTATTTTGACCTTGAGATCTGCTGATTCATAGCTGAAGAACCTGCTGTACTTTACAGACTGTAGCATCAGCAACTTAGAATGATAAGAAACTTACAGGTTAGCTACAGTATTTCTTCCAATCCCATAACACATTGTGACAACCTGACTCAGTACTTATACACCAGTAATATTAACAATAATAAAACTTTATTGACCTGCGAGAGATACCTGGACTTTAGAGACCTGCTTAAAATAAATGAGAGTGACTAATCAACTCCTCTCCTCCTGCTTGTGACATGCTTTTAAAGGAAGAGGGTGGCACAGTCACATGCACAATATGAGACAGTCCCTGCCTTGAAGAACTTACAGTCTAAGTAGACAAGACAGTCAGAGGATGAGATACAGGAAGTATTATTATCCTAGATGTACAGAAGGGGTAATTTCTGTAAGAGTAACAGAGAGATTAAGGCTCAGATCCTCAAAAGGATTTAGGTGTCTAACTCCCATTGATTTCAGGGGAGTTGACTGATGCCCAAGATCACACAGGAAGTTTGTGGCAGAGCTAAGAACTGGACCCAGATCTTCTGAATCTCAGGTCAGTGCCTTAACCACAAGAACAAGCATTCATTCACTCGTTGGGTTTTGTTCTTGTTGTTTAAAACCTGGGATGGGATTAGATAGGGAAGAGTTTCACAAATTCATACTAGTCTTCTGAATACAAAAAAAATAATTTGAAAGCTTCACCAAACCTCCAACTCCATGAGGTTCACTCAACACTAGCAGTAAATGTTATTTTTACCCAGTTGTTTCAACCTCTTTGCCTAAAATGAGGCACTTTTATACTGGGGCAATCTCTGCAACATCTCAGTCTTCACACATAAATCCATTTACATTGGATTATTCATCAGTATTTTTTTTTGCCACTGGACATTTGCTAATTTTTAAGCTATCCAGCTGTCCATAAGAGTTTGTACTTTCCCAATGTATCTCCGATTCCTGTTTGAGCCTGTAATGAAATCATAATGCTTGTGACAACATATCAATGTCCATGATGATCCAAGTCAAATAAAGGATGCTCTCTTCACTGTATGGTCAAGCAGGAGAGTCTCAGATGAGCTTACAGATGTCCTTATCTAAGTACAACTATCTGAAATCACAGCAAGTAGGAACATAATGGGAGCCGGGAGTCAAAACGAAGGCTCCATCCACTTCCTTCCCCTCTCCATCCCCACGAACTCATGGGCTCACAGCAGTAAGTATCAAGTAAGTAACCCTTACTATGACTGCTATGACTACCATGCACTCAACACTATAACTGGTGCTGCAATATGAGCAGGGTAGTAACGAGAGGGGAGACAAGTACTCCTTACTCTACAGCATAGCTGTGATAATTTAGTCTCATGGCGAGTCCAATCTGGAATTGACCATGTGAGATGCTGAGCTCCTAGAACTCCTCATGAAGTGAATGGGAGCTGAGGCCATACACTGACTTACAGGATCAGGGCCTTTTAAAATTTCAGTCAAATAGCCCTTTGGTCATTGGTCTGGCTTGCGTGTGGCTCCTGAATCTGCACAAATCAGGAGCAGTGTTTTATATCTGCCAGTCTTAAAAATCAGTAGCCACAATCATTGCCAGCCTTTTCCCCTCTCGCATGCCTTATCTCTGACAGGAGACCTACCTGCAGTGCGGGGCTAGTGGCAAACAAACTCCTTGTAAAGCAATCATCTTTATTAACAAGGCCTCCAAGATCACATTCCTACCTTTAGTTAATAACTCCACAGTCCAAAAGAACAACACCTGCCCTTTGAAAGGACAGATATCCTCAGCTGGGGAGAAAAGGCTGCTATTGTTTCTTTAAAAAAGAAAAGGAGTACTTGTGGCACCTTAGAGACTAACCAATTTATTTGAGCATAAGATTTCGTGAGCTTGATTATCATACACATTGTAAGGAGAGTGGTCACTTTAGATAAGCTATTACCAGCAGGAGAGTGAGTTTGTGTGTGGGGAGGGAGGGGGGTGAGAAAACCTGGATTTGTGCTGGAAATGGCCCAACTTGATTATCATACACATTGTAAGGAGAGTGATCACTTTAGATAAGCTATTACAGCAGGAGAGTGGGGTGGGAGGAGGTATTTTTTCATGCTTTGTGTGTATATAATAAGATCTTCCACACTTTCCACAGTATGCATCCGATGAAGTGAGCTGTAGCTCACGAAAGCTTATGCTCAAATAAATTGGTTCGTCTCTAAGGTGCCACAAGTACTCCTTTTCTTTTTGCGAATACAGACTAACACGGCTGTTACTCTGAAACCTGTTATTGTTTCTTTGTAACCAATGTGAACTGCAGAGTGACCCAACTCTAACAATTCTAGTTCACTTAATTCACTAACAGTTGGTTAAAACAAAAGCACAGCTTACTTTTTGCGTTGTCGGATTCCTGACACAACAAGGAAAAGAATTCCAGCCACAACGAGGCAAAGAACAACACTGAACACGATAAGCCAGACAGGCACAGTGGGTTCAATGGGTGGTGATAAAGTGGAGGAAATTTTCAAGAACTGCAGCGTGTTGTCTGTCAGTAGGAAGGCACTGTTGATTCTGTTTCTGTTCATCCTTTAAAAAAATACAAAACACAACACAATGATAAACACATTTATAAATGAAAAGACAATGAGGAAAATATAGCCCTGATATAGGCAGTACAACTCTGGCAGGTCTGAATGTGGCCCAATATGAAGTTTTTAGACTGCATACATTGCATAGCCACTGTCACTGATCCATATATATCCTGTGCAGGGTGTTAGCCACAGACTCCCATATGCAACTTTTGAAAGCTTAGGGGATAAGGATGACAATTGATATTATCACTGTTTATGTATTTATTATAGTATTAATTGTTTCTACTTTGGGTCATGCATAGACTCTCATGAGATGGAATATGTACAAAACAAATGGAATCGTTGCTAAAACAAATTTTATTATTATAACTATTAGTGTAATTATTATTAAAGGAGGAATCTTGCACTTGTGAGATGTTGATTTTGATTCATAAACACTGAACAGATTTTGCATGTCCAACTTAGATTCAGAATACTGTCAACAAAAGTAGTTGAGTACTGAGCACAGGAGTTCTCATTCTGCAGAGAATTTTGTTTCTTGTCTCTAACCTACTGATAGGAATGTAAACATTTTTAAAGGCGTATACTCTTCTTTAGTAGGTGAGAGACAACGGTTAAAAACCAAACATGCTATAACAGCATCCAATTTCTGTGGCAAACAGTGCCTATAAAAGACTTACTGTAAATCAGCTTATGCTACTGAATGTATCAAAGAACAACAGAAATGAATTTTAAAAAGGTACATTCCAACACTCTTAGCAAGTTTCAGTGAATAAATAACCTCCTTCGCTCACTAATGCACTGAAGTTGTTGCTGGGTATCTCTGTAAGAAATAGTTTAATCTGCTCAGAAGCTTAAAGTTAATCTTTCCAAAAGAACGCATACTCATTCATCAGGAATTAGGTATTATGCCTTTGCAAAGATAACATGATTTTTAAAGACAAAGTGCAGTATATTTAAAAACAATGGGTTTATTTTTCGCTTGATGCTTGGGAAACATATGTGGGTAACTCTATTTATGGGAGTTACCCTTGCAAAGCCCTTGTGAACACATCCTAAACTGTTGACGTCAGATAACCTATTTTTCTTCTCTTCCTATGCAGCTCCATATTATTGTTTTTCTAACTTCAGAGCATGATTTTTAATGGAAAAGTGGGATAACTTATGCTACTCTGTATTGCGTGCAAATGGTGCTCATCTACTACAGTGACAGGCTTCCTACAAAGACCTAAGATAAAAAGAATATGAGCATTAGATTATTTGCTTGGTCTGACAGTGCAATATGAAACTTGAACATTCAGCAGTAAAAGCACGAGCCTCTGTTCCTTGAATTAAAAGTACTAAATCTCCTGTCTGGGAGCTGTAGCAGACTCTGTGGATCAGCCATTAGAGGGGCATGTGCAATGCACACTGAACAGTGGGCTACAGTCAGAGCTCATCATGTCTAGACATCGTAAGAACCCACCGTTTAAAAAAAGGACACCTTTCAAAGTTGCAGTCAACCTCCCAAAGGCATACACGTTACAAGAGTTCAAAGAAATTGTTCTCCCTCAGCCACATATAATTCCTTTTAATCTCACATGCATGTAGGAAGAAGAGTATGGACTCCACTGTGTTTATCTATAAACTAATTCATGTAATTAAAAGACACAGAGTGCTAGTTCATACGGCCTGAGACATAGGCCCACATTAAGAAAGCATCTTTGTTTACTGAGGAAAAGTCAGAAGGAGGGCCAATTACTTTACCTTATGGCTGCCTCTACTTCACTTCCAGGAACAGTTGTCACATTTTTGGCAGAGTCTGTGACCACAAACCAAAATGACACCCTCTCTGTCATATTGCAAAGCAGCACATTGGAAATTCTGTGAACATTTAAAACAAAATGAAGTCATTGGAAAATAAGTACAAAACAGAAGTACATACTGAAGTGGTACATGTTGTCACCATATTTTGCAGTGTTTTAGTCTAAGGAGAAAAATCTTTTAGAAAAGGAAATTATTAGCTTCTGTTAATCTGACTGAGAAAGAAATACTGGTAATATTTTCAAAAAGAAAAGGAGTACTTGTACTCCAAGTACTCGGACACTGGTCACCGCTCCAGGCCAATGGGGGCTGTGGGAAGGGCGGCCAGCACGTCCCTTGGCCCGCACTGCTTCCCGCAGCCCCCATTGGCCTGGAGAGGTGAACCACGGCCAGTGGGAGCTGCGATCGGCCGAACCCGAGGATGCGGCAGGTAAACAAATGGGTCCGGTGTGCCAGGGGCTTTCCCTGAACAAGTGGCGGACCAGCTTTGAGAACCACTGCTCTACTGGATCATAGGAGAATCACAGAATTTGGGTTCTTCTGAGCCCCTTGCTCTGACATTTTGCAAGGCAGCAGACCTTTCTCCTCCCAGTAGAACCTTCTGGACACTATGAGGATTTTTCTGTGAAGAGTAACCAACAGGGCTAAAATACTCATCTTGACATAATCAGTTCAAATCTGAGAACACACGAACACTTGGCATTCCATTTCTAAATGGTCAAAATATTTTAAATACGGATGTGATCCTTGTGTGGAAGATACAGAACAAAGTTTGGTTCTGTGTGGCAGGTCAATGAAAGATACTGCAGATTTTTAAATATAGGTGTGATAAAAGATACAGCAACAACTGATTCTGCTATTTGATTGAAAGTAAATGTTCTCACATTCTTTATGTGCTAAAGATTAACTTGTCTCCAACACCAAAGAGATGCACATTATTTCAAACAAGTCACAGATTAGGGAAACTAGGGTTACCAACACAAATTACAGAGGATCAATTTTTAAGACTGCACGATCAAAGGTTGGTTTATGTAGTTCATGAATGTCTATTTCAGAGTGCCCTATTAAGGCCCTATTAAGCAGGAAATCAAGGATTTGTGCCTCTGTTGGAAAAGTTAAACTTTTCAATAAACATTCATTTTCTGTCTATTATTAGAGAGTACTCAAATGGGTAGCATGATTTTTCTGTCTCACACAACTTTGTAAATTTAATGTCTTTAAAGTGTTAAGCACAAATCAGTGGTTTATTTTTAAAATTCTAGTTTGATACATTTTAGATTGAAATTTGAATTTAATGGGAACCTATTCTGACATCCTGACATAAAGTAAGGTCTAAACAGGGCTCAGTAGTAACAGAGGGGCAGTAATGGGCACCTACAGTTGGCCTATTGCCATCTCCTACACCAAAAGCTGGTCACTGTAGTGAAGAAAATCTTCTATTATCCCTCCTCCAAGAGTCTAGCAAGGGGTCACTTTGAATCCTAGCAGGTAGGGGGTTCTGTCTATGCTGATCCATCCACTATTCATCTCTCATGTTCTTGAAGAGTACGAATCAGGTGTGAGGGTTAATGAAGCCCTGAAACTGCTGTAGGAGCTATGGAGCATCTCTCGTGCTGATCAGTGACTTTGTGGCAATGATTCTTTCCACTCCCAGATCATCCCCCTCTGTGCACAGCAAGAATTTGGACCTATACTTGCAAGGGGAACAAGGATTTGGACCTTTATGCAAAAATGTAATCCTTCAAGCATTCTCTGGTTCCTGTGATTTCATAAATCTTTGATCAATTGTGTATGTCTCATATTGTTTAACTCTAGACCATAACATGCCTCAGTGGTAATCAGCTAGTTTTTCTTTTATGATACTGAGTAACTCATGGTGAATCTTCTACAACCCCTAATGAAAATTCATTGACATTTTGCCAGTAAAATCACTGATACTGTAAAATGGAATGTAAACAGGTTACCTAATCAAAAAATTAACTGGCACAAAAGTTACATTGCTAGATTAAAACAACCCTACCCAATAAAGAAAGTGGAGAGGGGAATGTTTCTGTGACTTCAACTCACAACATTTTAATTGGTCTAATATGACACATTACAATACACTGATTCTCCTTTGACAATGTAGCACCAAAGAATTATTCCTTTTCCAATGATACACAAAACCTCACCTCCAAGCAAGCAATAACACTGGCACAAAATGTCACAAACCGGGGTGTCAGCAGTACGACCTCGTGATCAGAACAAGAGCTTGGCCTAGTGGTTGGAGCAGAACCAAAGGATAGAGTTGGAGGCATGGTCAGGAGACAGGCCACTGGCCAGAGCCAGAGTAGAAGCAAAAGGTGGTCAGGAGACAAGACAGTGGTTGGGGTCAGTTCTGAGGAATGGAGGGACCAGGGCTGGAGCAGGGCAGGCAAGGTTTGGAGCAAGGGCTGGTGCAGGAAGCAGGTGTGGCACAGCTGTGGGCATTGAACACATTGTGCAGCCACTGTGCTGTTGTTGCTACAAGGCTTAAATGGTGGTCTGTTGGCCCTTCTGTCCAATAAGGGAGCACAGTTACTTAGTAAGGGTTTTATTGAGCTCAGCCAAGCTCACTGGATTGCTAGGAGGCCACACCTGGAGCCAGCTAGGTCCTGACAAGCAAGTATAGATTATAATAGTTTCTGTGGGCCTTGATTCTTTTTTTCACCTACACTGGTATAAATGAGCAATAATTCAACTGAAGTGAATATGGAATTTAATAGAGAATGACAACTGTTCTACCAAATATATAAATTAATCCAGAGGACTCCATAGCAGAAATTCAATTCTGTATTAAAACTGATAGGCAGGTTTAAAAATGTCTATGGAAAAGATTTTTTTCCACAAGGGGAATTATGTTGGTGTCAAACTGGCCTAAGTGACAGGAGAAACTGTCACAGTATTTTCCTACAGACAAGCTAGAAGGGCATACTGAGTGGGGTCCCGCAGGGATCAGTCCAGGGTCCAGTTCTGTTCAATATCTTCATCAATGATTTAGATAATGGCATAGAGAGTACACTTATAAAGTTTGCAGATGATACCATTCTGGGAAGGGTTGTAAGTGCTTTGGAGAATGGGATTAAAATTCAAAATGATCTGGACAAACTGGAGAAATGGTCTGAAGTAAAAAGGACGAAATCCAATAAGGACAAATGCAAAGTACTCCACTAAAGAAGGAGCACTGAGCTGTACACATAAAAAATGGGAAATAACTGCCGAGGAAGGAGTACTGTGGAAAGGGATCTGGGGGTCATAGTGGATCACAAGCTAAATATGAGTCTACAGTGTAACACTGTTGCAAAAAAAGCAAACATCATTCTGAGATGTATTAGCAGGAACGTTGTATGCAAGACATGAGAAGTAATTCTTCCATTCTGCTATGCACTGATTAGGCCTCAGCTGGAGTATTGTGCCCAGTTCTGGGTGCCACATTTCAGGAAAGATGTGGACAAATTGGAGAAAGTTCAGAGAAGAGCAACAAAAATTATTAAAAGTCTAGAAAACGTGACCTATGAGGGAAGATTGAAAAAATTGGGTTTGTTTAGTGTGGAAGAAGACTGAGGGGAGACATGATAACAGTTTAGTTCTCTTTAACCTCTGAGGATAGGAGAAGAAGCAATGGGCTTAAATTGAAGCAAGGGCAGTTTAGGCTGGACATCAGGAAAAACTTCCTAACTGTCAGGATGGTTAAGCGCTGGAATAAATTGCACAGGGAGGTTGTGGAATCTCCGTCATTGAAGATTTTTAAGAGCAGGTTAAACAAACACCTGTCAGGGATGATCTAGATCAGTGGTTCTCAAAGCCAGTCCGCCGCTTGTTCAGGGAAAGCCCCTGGTGGGCCGGACCGGTTTGTTTACCTGCTGCGTCCGCAGGTTCGGTCGATCGTGGCTCCCACTGACCGTGGTTCGCCGCTCCAGGCCAATGAGGGCTGCGGGAAGGGTGGCCAGCACGTCCCTTGGCCAGCGCCGCTTCCCGCAGCCCCCATTGGCATGGAGCGGTGAACCGCGGCCAGTGGGAGCCGTGATCGGCCGAACTTGCGGACGCGGCAGGTAAACAAACCGGTCCGGCGTGCCAATGGCTTTCCCTGAACAAGCGGCGGACCGGCTTGGAGAACCACTGACCTAGATAATACTTAGTCCTGCCTTGAGTACAGAGGACTGGACTAGAAGACCTCTCAAGGTCCCTTCCAGTGCTACACTTCTATTATTCTATTTGAGCAGTAGGATTTGTAAATTCCCAAGGCAGATAACTGGGTTAATATTAAAACTTAAGCCCATTTGATATCAGCATAATAATTTTTCTGCTTCCAAGTCAACTTACTATTATTTCTATTGCTATTAGCATGGCATGCAAGTAGCATTGATGTCAGCAGGGGATGGAGCAACTCCCCTGTTTTTTCCCCAGGTGGGTGAAATTGCCACAAATTTGAAGAAAAAAATTATGAAAACAGGGTTTCTATCTAAAGTAAGTAAGAAGTGAATCTTCATGGATCATAAGCTGAAAAAGTGAACAATCTTGAAAAAGCTTTACAGGTCACCTTTAATGATTTGTTTACTTCAACTCATTTTCTCTGAGAAGCACTCATGTTGTTTGCAATGACGTAAAATAATAGAAGCATGCTGTCACCTGACTTGTTCCTGTGGAACCTGAGGAAAGCAATGGTGGTACATACCAGATATGGCTCTCTAGCTTAAAGGACAGCTTCTTACAAATCAGAATGAAATGGTAATGAACCAACATCTCAGTTATGGATGGGGTTGTTCTATTTAAAACTCAGTACTGTAGCTGCAATCAAATATCATATGACTCAGATTAGTTAATCTCTTTGCAAATATGGAAAATGCTTCATCAGACTCAGTGCCAGCCAGGGCCAGTTTTGCTTAAAAGTAAATCTAAAGCCTGGTCTCAGTAAAGTACTAGAGCTGCAGACATTTCTATTTAAATTCATAAACAAAACAATACAGGATACCAAAATATCTTTATATTGTTTTCATCTCTAAGGAGGAGGTGAGCATATTAAAGACATAGGAACT
Organism: Lepidochelys olivacea; assembly: GCF_965140295.1. NCBI lineage: Eukaryota > Metazoa > Chordata > Testudines > Cheloniidae > Lepidochelys > Lepidochelys olivacea. Next base: position 139,003,569 of record NC_140411.1, read on the forward strand.
GCCACACTGACACTGACCAAAGACCTATCTAGTCTAGTAGCCTGTCTTATGACAGTAGCCAATACCAGAAATTTGAGAGGAAGTTATAATACTCAATAACATGGGGGAGATTTTCTCCTGACTTTAGCTGGTAATCAGTTTATGCCCTGAAGTGGGAAATCTGAAGCATTTTCCTGATTGAGTGTAAGGTAATTAGGCAGTTGTACTCTTAGCGACAGATAACCCTCCAAATTCTGATAAGTGTGCCATTGTAGATCACTCTTGTCTTCTTGCATGCTGGCCCTTCTGCCATCTTGTCTATGAGATGCAGAGGGGAGCACAGGTAACCAATGACAAAAAAGGGAACCGAGCCTCTATCATCATGCCTACCTGAGAAATAACACTGCATTTCTCATTACTGCCACCCTTGTCCTTTCTTTCCCCTTCCTTCAACTCTTGGCTGTTCAGAACCTTCACTTATGGTGTCATATATTACATTTAAAGCCAAATTCTCTGCTAGTTTAAATAGGTGCAGGTCCCCTGAAGCCAACTAACTAATTTACGGCAACAGAGAATTTGGCCCATAGATTGTACACTGCTTAGGGAAGAGATTATAAGCCGCCTAGCCCATATCAGGATGGCAAAAAAAAAATAACAGCATTGCAGTATGCTGTTTCTACACAGTGTTTATTTTTATAACTTCTCTATATCAAAATAGGTTCCATCATAAGCAATATTGTAAACAGGTATATTGGAGGACTGAGTGTGCACTTACTGAGTTGTTTCTTTGTCGGAATATCTTCTCATTGCAAAAGCCACCATTGCCTTGAACAGGTATTCTTCACTTGCATCCCAGGCATACTGTAAAGAAAGACAGAAAATTAACAGTTCTAGCACTAGTACTGGCAGGGAGGGGGTTATAAGGAGCACTAACCCTGAAATAGTCCATCATTCAAAAAGAAATAAACCTCCCTGATAATGCTATGAAAATAACTTCTTGAATATTGTTTGTTGTGCACAAAAGATTTTTAAATGGCTTGTCAGAAAGTTATAACTTTTCAAAAATCTGAATGGACTGAATGCTTATGAAAGTTGCCAGACTGAGAGCACTAGAGATCTAATTTTACTCTTCATCAAAGACTAGGAATACCAACAGAAGCTTCCCCAAGCTCCACCAAGGTGCCTGGGCCCTATCCTGGTCAGATCACCTCTATGAACAAAAGTGAAGTCTACACGCCATGCCCATTCAGTCCTTGGCCTGAACAGGCAGAGAGAGTAATCTTCACCGTCATTCATAGAGGTAGTCTGAACAGTACAGGGCACAGGCACCTTCATTAAGTTTGGGGAAGACGTGCTAGTTGTGATGCTGGTTTCTAAGATATGGACATCTGTACATCATGAAAAGAACTCATTTCATGCAGGCAAGTGAACAGTAATCAGACAGTAGCAACTTTCAGAGAAAACAGAACAAGGCTAGATAGTGACATAGAAACGAAGGACCATTGTCTATACCTCTTTTACAATAAATACATTACTATCTGTATATACAGTTTCCCAAATATAAGTGTGTGTATATATATATATATATAAAAACTCAGCCCTTACATAAGCTCAGCCCTTACATAAGCTATATATACCAGTTATATTCTACCAAATTAATCTTTGGCACAGGTAGGTATAATTCTAAATTAAGTTGAATGGAGTTGCACCTGCTTATGTAAGGGCTGAGTTTAACACATTGTCTTGACACCTGACAGAAAACTGCACTTAACATAATTAATGTTCTAAGAGCTAAAAACTGAAAGCTTCTAAAAACATTCCTATCTCTGAGTCCATATTAAGCAATAATTGTAACAACGTTCATTGAAACTATAGAACAAAGAGGCTTAAAGTGCAGTTAAACTTCGCAAAATGACTTTGTAAAAAAAAAAATTGTGTGGGTCCATGTTTATTATTCCTAAATAACTTCATATTGTATTTGTTCAGTTTGCTAGTACAATGATTTTTTTCCTCTAACTGCCCACTTCTGCGTACCTATTCTAAGATCTGAAAGTCAAGCTGTGTTATTTTGGTTCACAAATTATCAACATTGGTTATAAAGATTCTGCAACTGGAATATAGGGCCAGATTCTCAGCTTGTGTAAAGCGGCATACCTCCACTGACTTCCCTGGAGCTATGCCCAACTTACACCAGCTGTGAATCTGAGCCGTCTTTATTAATTATTGATTGTGTGCCAAACAGAAAAGAATTCAGCTAACCCTTCCATGGGTGTATTGGCTGAATAGTGGTAAAGGGTATAAAAAGTAGTAAAAATTAACTTTGGGTAAGAAGATGTCATTTTATATAGTCAATTTGCTGATTATAACTGCACTTTGAAATGATTGCAGAATTAAAGTTAAAGCAAAGCAAATGTTAGGACAGATTAGGATATTCAGCTAAAGGAAAACATATTTTAACCACTGGGCATGTTATTTTACATTTCGATACAACCACAAAGTAACCACAAGTACATTCCTATACAGTGGCTGAAATCCTAGCCCCATAACATTCAATGGCATACCTCCCAATGTTTCCAGTGGTATTGGACAGGTCCTGCCACAGGAGGGGTGTCAGGTGCTGCCCTGAGGAGTGGAAGGCCGTGGCTGGAGGGAGTTGAGTGCTGCCCCCAGCAGGTCGGAGGCCTGGGGAGTTGCAGGACAAGCCCACCCTGCACTCACCCCGCAGCAGCGGCTCCTGTCCCACAGGTCTGGACCTGGCTCCCTTCACCATAATAGGGTAGTGGCCAGGCCAAATTTGAGTGGCACTGCGATGGGTGCCATGCTGCCCGTCACCAGGGAGGCAGGTCGAACCTGAACAGCAATGTGACCCCGTGTGCCAGGACCCAGGTCGCAATGCCCGGAGTGGGGAGCTGGGCCCAGCCAGCCCCTTGGGACAGGAGCCACTTTATCCATGACAGGAGGCTTTGGGGGTCAAAGTAGGACAATCCCAGGAAACCTAGGATTGTTGGGAGGTATGTAGTTGGAGGTTTGCTATTTACTTCAATGCAGCCAGGATTTCACCAAGGTTTTCTATATGCAGAAAGAGAAATATACTAGCATGACACAACACTTATATATATTTTCATTCACAACTACGTACAGGATAACAGTTCTTCATAGGAGTAATAGCAGACCAATGTGGTGAACGTAACATCCCTGAAAAGGCAGCTTTCAGAATCTGCTCTGGAAATACTGCTTTGCCTTCAGTGTATGATCGGTCAGTGGCTTCTATTATGATGATATAATAATGCTTCTCACTGGGTGTTTTAATGGTTGAGGCCAGAACACTGACAAACTTGCATGGACTGGTCATTGAAAGGGTGTTTTGGGTCCTATGGGCATTTCTGGAATTTTCTAAAAGGAATATAAGCAGTCACTGAGGGCCGGCAATACCAAGTTGAGAGTGGTGAACAATGAGGCAGGATCGGAACATGGTTAAGGGCATGTCTGCTAGTATTTTCAAAAGGCCTTACTGGGATTCCATACACTTACACAAGTCCTGCTGGTCTAGACATGCCTTGGGAATGACAATCTCAACACTCACCACACACATCCCTTGGAGTAGGCTGATTCAGCGCACTTGAGACTTTCGCACTGATTATAGCCTGGTTACAAAAAGCATCAAATACACTGCAGATTATTACTGCACACAGAGAGGGAGAAAAGAGAGAGGCACTCTGGCTGCTTCAGTAAGTACAAATGCCACCAAAATATAGGCTCCATCCATTTATTTTGGTTTAGTCCTCTGCTATCCTGATGAAGAAATGTTTTCACAATTTCAGGTTTTCAGGCAGCTTCAACAAGTCCAATGGGCTTTTATTTTTTGTATTTAATTCTAATCAACCACAAGGATTGCATCTATTGCCATTTCTATGACAGGTTGATTTAACCTTCTTCCAGCAGTTTGCTGGAAATTAACAATTTGTTGGAATGATAATATTGGAGGTCAGAAACTGCTTTCTACACCTAATTTGTAGCTTTCAGTATAAAATGAGCTTTTCAAAAATCCACATTATAATTGTCCCAGCAGAGCAGATACTTAGCTCTGCTGCACAGCTTGCAACTGTTTGTTTGTTTGTTTTTCTGAGGGGGCAATTTCAGTGCAAACATAAATAATAATACAGATCCAAACATAACAGTGAAAATGACCAATTTTGATTTTTAAACCCTGACAGCCACATGAGCAGGAAGAGGAAGGGTACCTCTGTGCAGGGATTTCACTCCTGCACATAAACAAGGATGTGAGCCACATGCATGATACCATCCTCACCTCCCTTGGGGCCTGGGATCCACACAGGAGAAGAGACAGGGGCTAGGTGGGTTATATAAACTATGGTATAAACTACTCATCACCAAATAAGGAGACCTTACATAGGCCATTTGAGATAAGGCTGAACTTGGACATGGAATCTGTAACAACTCAGAACTTAAGTAATGTTCAAATACAGATCCACATCTGAATGTTAGCATTTGGGCCCATTGCTAACATCTAGGACAGTGGTTCCCAACCAGGGTACAGCTACTCATCTAGATATTTGCCTAGTTTTATAACAACCTACATGAATAGCACTACTGAACTCAGTACAAACTAAAATTTCATACAATGAGTTGTTTATACTGCTCTATATACTATACACTGAAATGAAAGTACAATATTTATATTCCAATTGATTTTATAATTATATGGTAAAAATGAGAAAGTAAGCAATTTTTTCAGTAATACTGTGCCGTGCCCTTTTGTATTTTTATGTCTGATTTTGTAAGCATGTAGTTTTTAAGTGAGGTGAAACTTGGGGGTACACAAGACAAATCAGACTCCTGAAAAAGAAACAGTAGTCTGGAAAGGTTGAGAGCCGCTGGTCTAGGAAATAAGAATGGTGCTAACATACAGTGGCGATGCATGCCAACATAAGAACATAGAAAGACAGAATGGTAGTCTGAATAAAGGACTCTGTCCCAAGGCCTAAACTTTCTTCCTACAGAACTGATGAAGATGTGAGACAGCAACAACAAAAAGACTGAGACTTAAAAATAAAAGATATAGTATAAAAGAACACTGAATGTAGATGAGAACCACAAACCTATTTTTCATCATTTTAAGGACATCCGCATTCAAACAACACAGCACTATTCACAGTGCTAAAAGAAAAGATCTTCCTCTTATTTGTTCATGGAATTACTGATTGACTCATGACTCACTATAGTTCTTTTCCAGGACAGCTCCAAGAGGAAAAAATCCCTGTTATATTCATCATTATACCGATGTGCCCAGCTCTCAAGACATCCACATGAGGTGCCTTGAAAACCGATGACTATATAAGCTCTAGTGTATGCTAATATAGGTAATAGACGTAGCACAGCATATTACCAAATACATTTATTTTTAAATAGCTGAGTACAAATTTGGCTTGTTTACATACTATTTATGCACATATTGCACTGCTTTGTACAAGAGAGATTCTGAACACATCACTTGCAATTCAGAAATCAATAGCACACTATCCGTGAAAGAGAACTGCAATATTTAAAACTACAGGTTCTGTGCTGATCAGAGAGCTATTGCACATACCATCTTCTGTATTCTGTAAGTAGCAGAGTTATACAGGCAGATCTAGCATTCAGAAGGCAATGTGATGCTTCAGAAGTCTGACTCTGTGGGTTAAACTGACCCTAGACCTAAGAAGGCATAACAATCTTTGACTTTAACACGTATTGTATTTATTTACACCCTGGACAGTATGGTCCTGTTAATTTAACTCTATCACTCTAAATACCTATGTGACTGGCAGTCATCAAAAGGATTTGAGTAGTACCAGAGTTCTCAAATTATTTCATCATGTTAAAACCATTTTAATGGATTATCTTGCAGATCATCTCCCCTTCACTGTGTGATCACATTCCCTCCATTGGTGATGAAATAACATCTGTGTGTCAGTTACAACAACTGCTTACATGGAAAAGAAATATTAGTAAAGCATTTATTGTATTTTCAGCTCCCCTTTAGTGTGATTTAGTAGCTAGAAATACAGAGGATATACAGTACCATGTGATCAGAGGCTCTCTGGGATCACCAATGGTCTAGACCAATGGTTTTCAAACAGAGGTACGTGTACACCTGGGGGTACAGAGAGGTTTTCCAAGGGCGAACAGCAACTCATCTAGATATTTGCCGAGTTTTAAAACAGGCTACATAAAAAGCATTACTGAAGTCAGTACAAACTACAATTTCATACAATGAGTTGTTTATACTGCTCTATATACTATACTCTGAAATGTAAGTACAATATTTATATTCCAATGGATTTATTTTTAATTATATGGCAAAAATGAGAAAGTCCGCCATTGTTCAGTGACAGTGTGCTGTGACACTTTTATTTTTATTTCTGATTTTATAAGCAAGTAGTTTTTAAGTGAGGTGAAACTTGGGGGTATGCAAGATAAATCAGATCCCTGAAAGGGGTATAGTAGTCTGGAAAGGTTAAGAGCCACTGGTCCAGACAACAAAATTTAGGAAACTCAGTAATAACCTATAATGATCTGAACTAAAGAAGTAACAATATTATCATATGTATATTACAGTAACACCAACAGGCCAGCCAGGTCCGGGCTCCATTGTGTGAGGTGCTGTATAAACATAGTAAATGACGGTCCCTGCACCAAAGAATTAACAGTCTTAATCTTGAACATGATAAAGAATGGTGTCTGTCTTTGCTACCATTACAAAATAGGCAAAAATCATTGATTACATTATTCGCTATTATTTGTTAGCTCTACAGACCTATATGTCAAGGTTCCTCCCCCACTCTGAACTCTAGGGTACAGGTGTGGGGACCTGCATGAAAAACCTCCTAAGCTTATCTTTACCAGCTTAGGTCAAAACTTCCCCAAGGTACAAAATATTCCACCAGTTGTCCTTGGACTGGCCGCTACCACCACCAACCTAATACTGGTTACTGGGGAAGAGCTGTTTGGACGCGTCCTTCCCCCCAAAATACTTCCCAAAACCTTGCACCCCACTTCCTGGACAAGGTTTGGTAAAAAGCCTCACCAATTTGCCTAGGTGACTACAGACCCAGACCCTTGGATCTGAGAACAATGAAAAAGCATTCAGTTTTTTACAAGAAGACTTTTAATAAAAAATAGAAGTAAATAGAAATAAAGAAATCCCCCCTGTAAAATCAGGATGGTAGATATCTTACAGGGTAATTAGATTCAAAAACATAGAGAACCCCTCTAGGCAAAACCTTAAGTTACAAAAAAGATACACAGACAGAAATAGTTATTCTATTCAGCACAATTCTTTTCTCAGCCATTTAAAGAAATCATAATCTAACACATACCTAGTTAGATTACTTACTAAAAGTTCTAAGGCTCCATTCCTGGTCTATCCCTGGCAGAAACCAGCATATAGACAGACACAGACCCTTTGTTTCTCTCCCTCCTCCCAGCTTTTGAAAGTATCTTGTCTCCTCATTGGTCATTTTGGTCAGGTGCCAGCGAGGTTACCTTTAGCTTCTTAACCCTTTACAGGTGAGAGGAGCTTTCCCCTGGCCAGGAGGGATTTCAAAGGGGTTTACCCTTCCCTTTATATTTATGACACGCCCCCCAAATCTCAGCTAGGGTGAAACACTGGCTGGGATTTCTTCCTGGAGCTCTAGGAAAAACAGAGTTAATAAGACACATGCATCTCTAAATATACTACCAAGTACATAAAGACTAACAATATTTTCCACATCTCAAGGACGATTTTAACCAGTTGATTCTGGGAAACTTTCACGGGAGAGTGCATCAGCCACTTTGTTAGAAGCTCCTGAGATGTGTTGGATGTCAAAATCAAAATCTTGGAGAGCTAAACTCCACCGAAGAAGTTTTTTGTTAGTTTCCTTGACGGTGTGAAGCCACTTCAGTGCAGCATGGTCGGTTTGCAGGTGGAAACGCCGTCCCCAAACATATGGGCGTAGCTTTTCCAGAGCATAGACAATGGCGTAACATTCTTTTTCAGTGACTGACCAGTTGCTTTCCCTCTCAGACAGTTTTTTGCTGAGAAACACTACAGGGTGGAATTCTTGATCAGGTCCTTTCTGCATTAAAACTGCTCCCACACCACGCTCGGACGCATCTGTGGTTACTAGGAACGGTTTATCAAAGTCTGGGGCCCTTAGTACAGGGTCAGACATGAGTGTCGCTTTAAGCTTGTTAAAGGCCTTCTGACACTTTTTGGTCCACGGAACAGCATTTGGCTGTTTCTTTTTGGTTAGGTCTGTCAGTGGGGCAGCGATTTGGCTGTAGTGTGGTACAAATCGTCTGTAATAACCGGCCAAGCCTAAGAAGGATTGAACCTGTGTCTTTGACTTTGGGACAGGCCACTTTTGGATAGCATCCACTTTGGCCTGTAGGGGGCTGATAGTTCCTTGACCCACCTGGTGTCCAAGGTAAGTCACTCTGTTTAGGCCTATTTGACACTTCTTAGCCTTAACAGTTAGTCCTGCCTCCCTTATGCGCTCAAGGACTTTTTGTAGATGTTCCAGGTGGTCTGCCCAGGAATCCGAAAATATGGCCACGTCATCAAGGTAGGCGACTGCATATTCTCCTAATCCCGCTAGGAGACCATCTACAAGTCTTTGGAAAGTGGCGGGTGCATTTCGCAGCCCGAAAGGGAGTACATTAAATTCATACAGCCCGAGATGCGTGATGAAGGCTGACCTTTCCTTGGCAGATTCATCTAGCGGTACCTGCCAGTACCCCTTGGTTAAGTCCAAGGTAGAGATGAACTGGGCCCCTCCCAGTTTCTCTAATAGTTCATCTGTGCGTGGCATTGGATAGTTGTCTGGGCGAGTTACAGCATTTAGCTTATGGTAGTCCACGCAAAAACGTATTTCCCCATCTGGTTTGGGAACTAGAACCACTGGAGATGCCCATGCACTTTCAGAGGGGCAGATTACACCCACCTGTAACATATCCTGGATCTCCCGTTCTATAGCAGTTTTAGCTTGAGGAGACACCCGGTAAGGTTGAACCCTAATTGGGTGAGCATTACCTGTGTCAATGGAGTGGTATGCCCGTTCAGTCAGTCCTGGGGTAGCTGAGAACGTTGGCGCGTAGCTAGTGCACAGCTCCTGGATCTGCTGTCGCCGCATACGCCCAAGGGTCATGGAGAGGTTCACCTCTTCCACACCACCAGCACATTTCCCTTCATAGTAGATACCTTTGGGCCACTCAGCGTCGTCTCCTCCCTGGGCTGTAAACTGACAAACCTTTAATTCTCTGGAATAAAAGGGCTTTAGAGAATTAATATGGTACACCTTAGGCTTCCGGTTGGAGGTGGGGAATGCTATGAGATAATTAACAGCTCCCAGGCGCTCCTGGACCATGAATGGCCCTTCCCACGATGCTTCCATTTTATGGGCCTGGAGCGCCTTTAAGACCATGACCTGGTCTCCTACTTTGAAGGACCGCTCTCTGGCATGTTTATCATACCAGGCTTTTTGCTCTTTTTGAGCATCCTGTAAGTTTTCTCTAGCAAGAGCTAAAGAGGTTCGGAGGGTGTTTTGTAGGTTGGTTACAAAGTCCAGAATGTTAGTTCCTGGAGACGGTGTAAATCCCTCCCATTGCTGCTTTACCAACTGCAATGGCCCCTTAACCTCACGGCCATATACAAGTTCAAATGGGGAAAACCCTAAACTGGGATGTGGTACAGCTCTGTAGGCAAAGAGCAACTGCTGCAACACTAGGTCCCAATCATTGGAGTGCTCATTTACGAATTTACGTATCATGGCCCCCAAAGTTCCATTAAACTTCTCCACCATGCCATTTGTTTGATGGTGGTAAGGAGTGGCAACCAAGTGATTTACCCCATGAGCTTCCCAAAGGTTTTTCATAGTTCCTGCCAGGAAATTAGTCCCTGCATCTGTGAGGATGTCGGAGGGCCAACCTACCCTGGCAAAAATGTCTGCTAGTGCCTGGCACACACTTTTAGCCCTGGTGTTGCTTAGAGCTACTGCTTCCGGCCATCGGGTGGCAAAATCCATGAAAGTCAGTATGTACTGCTTTCCTCTGGGTGTCTTTTTCGGAAAAGGACCCAGAATATCCACAGCTACTCGCTGAAATGGAACTTCAATGATGGGGAGTGGCTGGAGAGGGGCTTTGGCCTGGTCTTGGGGTTTTCCCACTCTTTGGCACACCTCACAAGACTGGACATAGGTAGAAACATCCTTGCCCATTCCCTCCCAGTGGAATGACCCCCCCAAATGGTCTTTGGTCCTGTTCACCCCAGCATGGCCACTAGGGTGATCATGGGCTAAGCTCAAGAGCTTGGCCCGGTATTTAGTTGGAACTACCAACTGTCTCTGAGGATGCCAGTCTTCCTGGTGTCCACCAGAAAGAGTTTCCTTGTATAAAAGTCCTCTTTCTACAACAAACCTGGATCGATTAGAAGAGCTGAGAGGCGGTGGGTTGCTCCGTGCCGCCGTCCAAGCTCTCTGGAGGCTTTCATCTGCTTCCTGTTCGGTCTGGAACTGTTCCCTTGATGCTGGAGACATCAGTTCCTCATTGGATTGGGGACATAGGCTTGTTCCCTCTGGAAGCGATATAGGGGATGGAGCTGTTTCTGTTGACTGTGAACCGCTCTCCGCTGGTGCACTGTGTTGGGATTCAGGCTCCGGCTGAGCCTCTTGTGTAGGGTTATCGGCTGCTGCCAGTTCAGGTTCAGTGGGGCCCTCTGGTGTTGAGGTTGCAAGTACTGGATTCAGTGCTGGCACGGGGTCTGGTTTTGGTTGTTTGGCTGGTTCCGGTTCTGGGACTGGTTCCGTCTGGGTCTCTGGGACTGGATCCACTACTGCTGTTGCAGACATTGGCCTGGGGTCCGGGTCCATCACCTCTGACTGGGTCCTGATAGAAGTTTCCGGAACAGAGCTAGGCCTCACAGCTTGTTTAGCCTGGCTGCGGGTGACTGTTCCCACCCTCTTGGCCTGTTTCACATGATTGGCCAAGTCTTCCCCCAACAGCATGGGGATGGGATAATCATCATAGACTGCAAAAGTCCACATTCCTGACCAGCCCTTGTACTGGATAGGCAACTTGGCTGTAGGCAAATTGAAAGAGTTGGACTTGAAGGGTTGAATCGTCACTTGGATCTCTGGGTCGATTAAATTGGGGTCCACTAAGGAAGCATGGATAGCTGACACTTGTGCTCTGGTGTCCCTCCACACGGTGACCTTCTTCCCGCCCACACTCACAGTTTCCCTCCGCTCCAAGGGTATCTGGGAGGTATCTGGGCCTGTGGACCTCTGGTGTGATTCCGGTGCAATGAACTGTAATCTGTTGGGGTTCTTGGGACAGTTGGCCTTTACATGCCCCAGCTCGTTACATTTAAAACATCGTCCAGCTGACGGGTCACTGGGGCGAGGTGGGTTGCTGGAGAACGGGGTGGTGGGATGATAAGGGGTCTGGAGGGTTCTTTGGGAGGTAGGTGGGGCTTTGGGCGGCCCCCGGTAATAGGGTGTGGTCTGGGGTGGTCCCTTCTGGTCTCCGCTCCAACTGCGACCAGTTTTCTTCTTCTCTGCCACCTCCACCCATCTGGCTCCAATCTCTCCTGCCTCGATTACAGTTTTGGGCTTCCCGTCTAGGATGTATCTTTCTATTTCCTCAGGAACACCCTCTAAGAATTGTTCCATTTGCATTAGGAAGGGCAAATTTACTGGAGATTCAACACTTGCTCCTGATATCCAGGCATCCCAATGTTTCACAATGTGGTAGGCATGTCGGGTAAATGACATGTCTGGTTTCCACCTTAGGGCTCTGAACCTCCAACGAGACTGCTCGGGTGTTATCCCCATTCTGACTCTCGCCTTGGATTTAAACAGTTCATACTTGTTCATGTGTTCTTTAGGCATTTCAGCTGCCACCTCAGCTAAGGGTCCACTGAGCTGCGGCCTCAGCTCTACCATGTATTGGTCAGTAGAGATGTTGTACCCAAGGCAGGCCCTTTCGAAGTGTTCTAAGAAGGCCTCAGTATCATCACCTGCCTTGTAGGTGGGGAACTTCCTGGGATGGGAAGTGGTACCTGGAGAAGGATTGCTAGGGTTTGTTGGTATATTCTGCTGGGCCTTTATCCTCTCCACCTCCTCCACATGCTTCCTCTCTTTTTCCTTCTCCTCCTCCACATGCTTCCTTGCCTCCATTTCCCTCTTGTGGGCAGCCTCCTGTACCTCCTTCTCCAGCCGCATGAGTTCTATCTGTCTTTCATGTTCCCTTTGTTTTTCCTCAGCCTGAAATTTGGGTAATTCCAGCTGTAGTCGAGCTGAGGATTTGGTCATTCTAACCTCTCTGTTTTTAACTAACTTTACACCCGAGGTTTAGAAATAAACAAACAAAACGTGGCTGTAAAATTTTGCTGTGCTGGAATAGAATACCTATTCTCTGATAGTGACTGTCAGCCTACAGAAAAAGACAATTCCCTTGTCTCTGCTCTGGGCCCAAATTAAAGCAAAAAACCTCCAACTACTTGGAAACCTGCTTACCCAGCCCAAAGAAAAAGCAAATGGGTAGAACACACACCCCCTATTTACTTTTAGGAAGAAAAGAAAAAAAAAAACCTCTGGGTTGGAAGACTGTGAATTTCCCTGCAGGAGTTAAGTACCCTGCCTCCAGGCAAAGAAACCTGCAATTCACAAGATAATCCCCTTTTGTCTCTGCTTGGCCACAAAGCAGAGAAAACCAAGCTGCTTTCAGTTTCAAAGCTGCTTTCTGGACTTCCTTTCCACAGGAAAAAAAAATTCCTTTTTAAAATCTGTATTTCTAGTTCAAAAAATCTCAACTGGATCTCAAAATGATTTCAGGTTAATCCCACCACTATGCCACCATGTCAAGGTTCCTCCCCCACTCTGAACTCTAGGGTACAGATGTGGGGACCTGCATGAAAAACCTCCTAAGCTTATCTTTACCAGCTTAGGTCAAAACTTCCCCAAGGTACAAAATATTCCACCCGTTGTCCTTGGACTGGCCGCTACCACCACCAAACTAATACTGGTTACTGGGGAAGAGCTGTTTGGACGCGTCCTTCCCCCCAAAATACTTCCCAAAACCTTGCACCCCACTTCCTGGACAAGGTTTGGTAAAAAGCCTCACCAATTTGCCTAGGTGACTACAGACCCAGACCCTTGGATCTTAAGAACAATGAACAATCCTCCCAACACTTGCACCCCCCCTTTCCTGGGAAATGTTGGATAAAAAGCCTCACCAATTTGCATAGGTGACCACAGACCCAAACCCTTGGATCTGAGAACAATGAAAAAGCATTCAGTTTTTTACAAGAAGACTTTTAATAAAAAATAGAAGTAAATAGAAATAAAGAAATCCCCCCTGTAAAATCAGGATGGTAGATATCTTACAGGGTAATTAGATTCAAAAACATAGAGAACCCCTCTAGGCAAAACCTTAAGTTACAAAAAAGATACACAGACAGAAATAGTTATTCTATTCAGCACAATTCTTTTCTCAGCCATTTAAAGAAATCATAATCTAACACATACCTAGCTAGATTACTTACTAAAAGTTCTAAGGCTCCATTCCTGGTCTATCCCTGGCAGAAACCAGCATATAGACAGACACAGACCCTTTGTTTCTCTCCCTCCTCCCAGCTTTTGAAAGTATCTTGTCTCCTCATTGGTCATTTTGGTCAGGTGCCAGCGAGGTTACCTTTAGCTTCTTAACCCTTTACAGGTGAGAGGAGCTTTCCCCTGGCCAGGAGGGATTTCAAAGGGGTTTACCCTTCCCTTTATATTTATGACAATGGTGTCTGTCTTTGCTACCATTACAAAATAGGCAAAAATCATTGATTACATTATTCGCTATTATTTGTTAGCTCTACAGACCTATATGCTAAACCCCTGGATATATACACCTTTATGGGTGATCCTACCATCCAAGATTTAAAATGCCAGTACTGCTTATAGTCTTGTATCACTGTATATTGCACATTCATTTGGAAATGAATAAAAGAGATTTAAGTAGCAGAGCATCTAATCAATGATGCAATCGGAAACTAAGTATTTTCCATCTGAAATTTATGTGATTGTACTATCTCTCCTCCATGTTAAAACTGGAAAGATAGCATTGTGCCCCAAATTATTAAGACTGAATTAATTTTAGAGTATATTTATAAATATTTGAATGTAATTTATCTGCAGATGGCATTAGAAGTACTGTAAAAAGGTAACCATTCGTTGTGCATCTAGAGAAGAAATTATTGACCATCTGTTGATACTTCTGTGTGTCAACAAACTATTCTAAAAAGGTTGTTGATGTAAAAACTATCCTAAATCAGATTGTTGCAGGTCTTAGCTTTATTCAAACCTCTCATACTGTGAGAAATAAGCTACAATTTATTCTGCGTAAAACAACTAGAGGAGTACTTTATTATAACAAAACCCAAAATAAGGGGTACCTTTTTGGGCTACTGCTTCAGGTCTTAGGTGCTTTATGATGCAGAATTTAGTAAAACAGTAAAGAGTGATGTAACTGAAAAAATATTTATTTGACTACAGTCAGAGAGATGATGTTATTCTTAAGGGAGAAAACACTGTGAACTGTCATTTTCATTCTTTGCTCAGAATGGAAACAGTTGTAATCAAGGTGAGTGTCAGGTACAATTTCATCATATTTTCTGTTGCAGGATTATGTTATTTTAAATATATTTTTAAAACAATCCAATTTAATCTGTTTTTATTAAAGTTTCTTAGCCAAGGAAAGCTGATTTAAATATTGATTTTCAAAGACAAATACTTTAACATATATCCTGAGAATCTATTCCCTATTTGTTCTGGCTGTTGCACTTTCTATCACAATCAAGTCCCTGCTCACGTAGATTTAAATTATTTCACATTTCAGTTTTATTTGGGAATAGTTTCCTGTGCCATAAAAAGAGCTTGCATATCTGAAACAAATACCTCTTACAACATGTTACTGTGGCAGTTTATATCCCAGGCTTCTAGCATAACTGGGTTCTTGTCTTCCAATAAAGAAAAGTTCAAGACATTTCATATCTAATTCAATGTTGAACCCTGTAACATACAGGAGATATACTGTAAGTATTTGAAACTGGGGATGAATTGATGGGTTCTGTTCACTGATCTGAAGTCTGAAATAAAATAAAAACTAAAGAAGATGTAAGTCTTTTCCTGCTTATCTGCCAAAACTTGCTTGCCTTTACATTTAGCATTCTCAAGCAGAGCAGCTTTAGCCAAACTAGGAGAGACAGAATTTGTATTTACATAGCACTTTTCATACTGAAGGTACAATATCTCAAAGTGCTTTCTGAAATAATGTACATGGAACATTCTCTTTATGAAGAAGTATGCTTTATACTTACTGTTAAAGGACGTTTGTTTTAGACAAATGCTATCCTAACCTCAAGAATTATGACTTGATGGGTAGTTTATTACAGTGAGGACATCAGTGCAAATTGTCCGCTCAGAGATTTTACCGTTTAAATTAGCTCTACTTAGTCAGTTATTCAGTCAGAAAGAATACATGAAGATACTCTACTTACTGCATTATCTCCCAAAGCTGTTTTGATACTAATCCGTACTTTGAAAGCATTCTGTGCATCTGAGACAAAGAAAAAGAAAGCAATAAACAGAAAAATAATCTTGGAAAATTGGTTTTTAAATTATTTACTTTTCCAACTGTATTACAGATAAGAGCATAAAAGCTTCTAAATGTATCTTATTACATGATTAGGAGACCTCAACGTTATTAGTGTGAACAAGCCTGGACACCGTGGATTCTCAATGTGATTTTAACCATGATCTCTTCGCAAAATAGAATAAGGTTGGCTTTAGCAACCTATTCACAAACTCACAAAAGAGGCGAAGGCTCAGAGTATACACCCTCAAACTCTATACAGAAGTGTTACAGTCTAATAAGTCTAAGTGGCCAGCTTTGAAAGTGTTCACCAAGTTGAGACATTTAACTGATAAAGGATGAGGCTCAATTGCAAAACTTACCTGGCCTGCAGAAGTCAGAATGAGCAATGGTAACCAAGGAGAAAGCAAGCAGCAAAACCCCTAACATCCTTTCAGACTGGAAAACTTGTGGCAAAAAGAAAAAAGTCACCACAGTAAAGCAGTCTTAAACTTTCTGTGACCCAGGATTAAAGCATCAGCAGAAAAAATGAGCAACTAAGTAAAAGGTTTAATAATTAACCCCATTATTTTAGCTAAAACTGTCATTGGAAAGAACCATTTTCTATTTACTTTTTTCTCTTTAGCAAAGAGAGAGAGAAGACACATTTAATTTTCTTCCTCCAAGCTATTTCCTAAAACAATCAAAAAACTTCATATGCTAGCCATAGCTATACTTTCTGGTCTTTTTGGTCATGATCTCCAACACATACCAAAAATGTCTGAGATCATAAGGTACTTAATTCAAGGTCAATCTGCAGGTCTAGTAGCTGTGTGATGTGCTATCACTCACAGGATGTGAAGTTGCATTGTGCTGCCATTGTGCAACGTTGACAAGTTCTGAGAGAAAATGCAACCAAGTTTAGCTAGAAGGTTCGATTTGCCTGACAAATGGCCTTAACATAAACAGAAGAACGGCCACACTGGGTCAGACCAGTGATCCATCTAGCCCAGTATCCTGTCTTCTGACAGTGGTCACTGCCAGGTGCTTCAGAAGGAATGGACAGAACAGGCAATCATCTAGTGATCAACTCCCAGCTTCTGGCAGTCAGAGGCTAGGGACACCCAGAGCATGGGGCTGCATCCCTATCTTGGCTAATAGCCATTGAAGGACCTATCCTCCATGAACTTTTCTAGTTCTTTTTTGAACCCCATTATATTTTTGATCTTCACAACATCCTCTGGCAATGAGTTCACCAGGTTGACTCTGTGTTGTGTGAAGAAGTACATCCTTTTGTTTGTTTTAAACCTGCTGCCAATTAATTTCATTGGGAGACCCCTGGTTCTTGTGTTATGTAAAGGGGTGAATAACATTTCCTTATTCACTTTCTCCACACCATTCACAATTTTACAGACCTCTATCATATTCCATCTTAGTCATCTCCTTTCCAAGCTGAAAAGTCCCAGCATTTTGAATCTCTCCTCACATGGAAGCTGTTTCAGACCCTCAATAATTTTTGTTGTCCTTCTCAGTATCTTTTCCAATTCTATTATATCTTTTTTGAGATGAGGCAACCAGAACTGCATGCAGTTTTCAAGACGTGGGCGTACCATGGATTAATATAGTGACACATTTTCTGTCTTATTATCTGTTCTTTTCCAAAGGGTTCCTCATATCCTGTTAGCTTTTTTGACTGCTACTGCATGTTGAGCAGATGTTTTCAGAGAACTATCCACAATGACTCCAAGATCTCCTTCTTGAGTTGGAACAGCTCGTTTAGCTCTGGATTATGTTTTCCAGTGTGCATTACTTTGTATTTATCAACACTGAATTTCATCTGCCATTTTGTTGCCTAGTCACTCAGTTTTGTGAGATCCCTTTGTAATTCTTTGCGGTCTGCTTTGGACTTAACTATCTTGAGTAATTTTGTATCATCTGCTAATTTTGCCACCTCACTGTTTACCCCTTTTTCCTGATCATTTATGAATGTCTTGAACACTGGTCCCGGTACAGATCCCTGGGAGACACCACTATTTACCTCTCACCATTCTGAAAACTGACCATTTATTCCTACCCTTTGTTTCCTGTCCTTTAACCAATTACTGATCAATGAAAGGACCTTCCCTCTCATCCCATGACTGCTTACTTTGCTTAAGAGCCTTTGATGAGGGACCTTGTCAAAGGCGGTCTGAAAGTCCAAGTATACTATATCTCCTGGATCATCCTTGTCCACATGTTTGTTGACCCCCCCTCAAAGAATTCTAATAGATTGGTGAGGCATGATTTCCCTTTACAAAAGCCATGTTCACTCTTCCCCAACCAATCATGTTCATCTACGTGTCTGATAATTCTGTTCTTTACTATAGTTTCAACCAATTTGCCTGGTACTGAAGTTAGGCTTACCAGCCTGTAATTTCCAGGACTGCCTCTGGCACCTTTTTTAAGAATTGGTGTCATTTTAGCTATCCGCCTGTCATATGATACAGAAGCTTATTTAAATGATAGGTTACATACCACACTTAATAGTTCTGCAATTTCATACTTGAGTTCATTCAGAATTTTTGGGTGAGTACTGTTTGGTTCTGCTGACTTATTACTGTTTAATTTATCAATTTGTTGAAATTTATCAATTTGTTGAATACAAATATTTAGCATATCTGGTACGTACATATCTTGCAATCCTGGCTACAACAGTGCCATGCGAACGCCTGTTCTCACTTTCAGGTGACATTGTTATTAAGAAGCGGGCAGCAGTATAACTAG
This sequence comes from Lepidochelys olivacea, assembly GCF_965140295.1. Classification (NCBI taxonomy): domain Eukaryota; kingdom Metazoa; phylum Chordata; order Testudines; family Cheloniidae; genus Lepidochelys; species Lepidochelys olivacea. The sequence continues at coordinate 139,021,971 of NC_140411.1, forward strand.
GAACTGTCTCATCTATGAATTTAATCTTGTTTTCGGAAATAGCTACCTGCTACAAAAAAACTGGTCTCCCAGTTTCTGAAGAGACTAAAGCATATTGATTCATGGACACCAGTTTACTATTTCCAGACAGGTAATTCTGTTGTCTGCTCAGATGCATATTTGTGCATATGAAAACAAAGGAACTGGTGTATTCATTTTTAATGATGGTTTAGACTAACAGGATTTATGCATGTGCATCAAAAGGAGAGCACACAAAAATTTTCAGTGTCACAGTTCAGGGCAACTGCACGTGTATTTCTTGCTCTGTGGTCTACCAAAGGCATCCGCTCTAGGTTCCTGGCTCCTCAGCCAACACCACTCTTGGGCAGAGACCAACATCTCTCTCCCTCTGTGACATTACCCAGTGTACAATCTGGACTGATGAACAATTGTGTCCCTTCAATTCTCCAAACTGGGGTGCCTTTTACACTGCTTTGCTGTAAGAGCTACCACTCCTGGTCTATTCACACACAGCCTCCAACATGTAAGTTACCCCCAGTTACATTGTATGACTGCTATAACCAGCCACACATTAATTATGCTGCAAAGTAACACCAGCAAATTTGCAGTCCCGCACTTTCCCCAGAAACGTGCATCTTGTACTGCCCAGTACCCTCCTGGACAATACAAGCTCATATAAAGTTGTTGTTTTATTAATAGAAAATGATATGCACAAATCCTGTTATCCCAAATGGAGTTTCCCCACTTCTTCAATCCAAACACACTGATTTAGATGAATCTATAAAACAATTTTATTAACTACAGAAAGATAGATTTTAAGTGACTACAAGTAATGAGATATAAAAGTCAGAACGGGCTACAAGAAAATAAAAGTAAAGCAAAACTAACACCTAACTTATTAAGCTAAGTGAATTCAAAGCAGATGTCTCTTTCATCGCATGTTACAGCGGTCTTACTGGCTGTATCGCCTTCAGTCAGGATCCCTCCCCCAGTCTGATGCGGTTTCCTTTGTTCTTCAACTGTTAAGTGCCGTGGTTAGAAACAAAGGGAGGAATCATATGGGGTGTCTCTTCTTACACTTCTTTCTCTTCTTCAGGAATCATTTCCAGCTGATGTTCAGGAGACAGAAAATCTATGTGGACAGGAACCCCCATCTGTTTCTTTATCAAGATGTAGATTTTCACCCACATCCTCTTTCCTGCCAAAGAATAGCCACTTAACCAGGTGATGGTCCGTTTGATTTTCTTGACACCTGGCTGAGGCATTGGCTAGCCTTTTGTCTCTGAGGAACTTGTTTATAGCTCCTCCCCTCAGACTTGGATCATGTCTTAGTAATACCATATGGAGAAGTCTTATAGCTTTACATTCAATGTTGCCCAACATATTTTACCAGGGCAATAATGATCAGCAAATTACGAGTTTTCAAATGATACCTCATAAAGGTATACTTTGCACAAAATTTATCATCGTCCTGTAAAAGGGGTGAACACAGGGGTACAGACTGTGTCACCTTTCCCCCAGGCTGCACAGTTCCTTGCTCACATTGATATCTTCAGCAAATCAGACTGCCTAAATAGGCCAGCGTCTGTGTTTTCCTTTCTTTCCCAAGGCATGACAGCTGTAACTGCCACCCATTATAAGTTACTACACAGCACTTTCTAAGCAAGCACATTTCTTTAACACTGTTTCCTATCACAGAGATGCACAGCATCATTTTCATGAAGTGGTGGCAGCTCCCAGGATCCTGATTTTTTTGTTTTGCCCTATCTGTCTGTTTATACATTTGCAAGTCTCCAGTGACTCTGACATCAGGCATTCTTGTTTTCAGTTTTCCGTTGAATAAAATGGCAGCAGGTGACAGCCCATTTTTATTGGTGCCCATTCTGTAATTAGACAGTGTTAAATATGGGTCAGAGTCTGACTCCACATCCCTTTTCAGTAGGTGCTTTATTATTTTGACACCATTTTCCATCAACCAGTTGGACTGGGAATAATGGAACCAGCAGTTAAACCTCCAAGCCTGTACTACACTTCAAACTGCTTAAACTCACATCCATGAATCTGTGGCCCACTGTCATACATTATGTCAAATATACCGTGGCTAGCAAAAACAGATTTGATATGTACAATCACAAATGCAAAATATTCAGTTGCAATATTTTATAAGAAAGCTATCTCAGGGAAGAGTGAATAAACAGTCCAGAACAAGTACTTTTTTTTTTTTTTTAATATTGGCTGGAAAAAATGGACTACTTTTTTCCAAGGGGTCCATTTTTCCTGTACCACCAACATGAATTCTTATTTGACTTGCCATGTATTTTTGACATATGAAATAAACTATAACTGCTTCCTCAGTGTCACTGCTCATTTGAGGCCAGTATAAAATGTCTTTGACATTCTCTTAGATTTTTTCAATCATGAAATGACCTTCATATACCCTTTTTAACATATTTTTCTGCAACATCTTAGGAATCACCATCCTGGTGCCTTTAAATAAAATCCCATCTAATACTGACAACTTCCCCTTAAACTGATAAATAGGGGCTCGGAATAAGCTGCCCTGGCCACCCTATTAAAACAATGACTTTCTGCACGGTCTAATCCTGAGCAGTAGCTGTGGCAATCACAGTCTACAATTCATCTGAGTCCAGACAGGGGTGTTGTTTTTTTAAAATAAGGTTGACATGTACTAACTCTAGCTCTGGACTTTGCTTCACTGCATTTTTCTCAAATGCTCTAGAGTGTGTATCTGCAACTACCTAATCTCTTTGAGGTTTGTATTCAATTTGAAAATCATACATTTGAATCTGCAAAATTAATCTCTGTATTCTCAGGAGAATGTTTGCAAGTCCTCTTTGGCAACGGCAATAAGTGGGTAATGGTCAATTTCAGCTAATGTAGGCCTCCCATAAATAAAGACATGAAACATTTTACATCCATTACCTAAGGCCAACGTTACCTCCTCTATTTGAACATATGGACACTTAGTTTTTATTAGTGCCTGTGACACATAAGCCACTGGTCTCCAGTTTTGACTATACAGTACAACCTCAGTTACGAACACTTTGGGAATGGAGGTTGTATGTAACTCTGAAAAAAACATTATGGCTTTACAGTTTACAATTGAACATTGTACAGTTTTGAAACTTAATACAGCTTTGAAACTTTAGTATGCAGAAGAAAAATGCTGCTTTCCCTTTATTTTTTCGTTTAACACAGTACTGTATTTCCTTTTTTTCTTTTGGTCTCTGCTGCCTGACAGTTTACTTCTGGTTCCAAATGAGGCATGTGGTTGACTGGTCAGTTTGTAACTCTAGTGTTCATAACTCTGAGGTTCTACAGTACTACTGTAAGAGGACTGCACCTACGCTCCTTGAAGGTATCTGTGGACAACTTACTTTTGTGCTTACCCTCACTGTACCTCACAGCTGAGGCTTCTTTAATTCACTTCTTCAGTTTCTCAAAATCCTTAGTAAGATTTGCATCCCGTGTTCATTAGACATCTTTGCAAAGGAGTATTTTCAGGTTGCTGGTACAGGCAACTAGATTAGGTACAAATTTCCCTATATAGTTCACAATTCCAATAAATTGTTGTACCTCTTCCTGGGCTACTGGGGCAGGCATGATGGTGATGGCCTCAGCCTTACTGTGATCTATCTGTTCACTTCGCTGTGCTCTCTTCTCTCCCAGATATGTTATTTCCATTACATGGCATATATATTTTGGTTATCTTTATTCCAGCAGCTCTGGTTCCTTCCAAGGTTACTTGGAGCCTCTGGTCATGCTCATCTACTATTTTTGCCCCCTCAAATCAAAACAATTATCGATGTAAATCTTAGCACCTTCTATATCACAAAAAATTTGCTGCATTTTCCAGTTAAACACCTTGGGTGTCAAACACAAGCCAAATGGCAGTCGGTGGAAACAGTGTCTCCTAAAAGGGATGCTGAATGTGAATAAATGTGTCCTGTTTTTGCAAGGGCACCTGCCAGAATCCTGCTGATGCATCAAACTGAAAAACATCTGGCATCAGCCATCTCCCCAAAAATGTCTTCTGTTCCATGTAATGGAAAATGTTCCCTTTTACATATTTAAATCTTTTGGGTCTATACCAAAGTGAAGGGTTCAGTCTTTTTTTCAGAATGACAAACAAGTGTACCTGCTCTGTTGATTTTCTATTTATATTATGATTCTTAGAGTAATGAGCCTATCCGGCACATCTTTTAGTTTCTACATGAGGTTGAATGTGGGATGCATAGGCTCTTTCAGCTCTATTCTGTACTCTGGTGAGAGCTTCTCTATCCCATGTAAGACATCCTCCAACTCTTCAGTTGCTTTGGCGTCCAATGAACGCACCCTCTTGATGAGACCAAGGGCTTGACACACTTTTAACCCAACAATGGGTGCTGTTTTCCTTGGTACTGTTACAAATTATATCTTTTCCAATTTGTTATTTACCCATACATTTAGTTCACATATACCTCTAGTGGTAATATACTCACCACCGTAAGCCAGGAGTGTCACCCATTTACCCTCCACTATCTGTGGCTTTTCTTTTAGTGCTTTTATCACTGTTTCTGGCAACACATTGTCTTGTGCACCAGCGGCCAACTTAAAAGTAATAAATGTCCCCTATGCTTTCAGATTGACAGTTCAGTTGTCTTCTACTGCAACAACGTCCACTGCTCCTAAAAAGAAGCTAGTGGTGTGGTGATCGTCCTCTTTGTGCATACTGTGCTGGTGCTTGAAAACTCTTGCAAAGTGAAGTAATCAATTTCACGCCTTGCGCCTTTTCCCATATGCTGGGCATTGTCTTGATTGTGCAGCCTCATGTACTGTTTCTGCTGGACTCTGAGCTCCACATGCTTTTTTGCCTCAGGTTTATTTTCTTTTGTATTTTGGATTCTCTATCATGTCTACAGCATCAGAGCACTGTCCATGCTCCATAAGCTTCATTCTGGACTGAGGGATTTCTGCTCCTTGGCAAATTCTAATTGCTTTGTTGAGGGTTAATTCTGGTCTTTCAGTAGTCTCTCTGAGATGTTTGTTCCAGATTCCAATCACAATCTGGTCTCTTAAATAAGGACTCAGTCCCCTGTGGTGGGATAGGTTCTCAACCTGGTCAGGAAGGGATTAAAGAGCTCTCTGGGAACAATCAGCCCCAACCTGTTGCACCAGGATAGGGGAGGCTCCTTAAAAGGGAGGATCCCAGCCCAGTGCAGGTGGCACTTAGAGGCAGGGGCATGTGCAGGAATTTAAATTTGACTGCTTTTGGAGGGGCACGTTAAACACCCACATATTATATACACATTAAATCCTATCAACACATACACATCATATGCATAGAATATACATGCATAGAAATACACAGCAGTACACTCACCATTTCAATGAAAATCCATGGGCTGTGGAGCCATCTAAATAAATGTATCCACAAGTACTTGGCTGCGGCAGGGTCAGACAGCTCCTCTGGCCCCAGAGCCGCAGCAGGGAGAGAGAGAGTGCTCCTCTGGCCCTGGGGCCATGGTGGGGAGAGAGAGCTCCTCTGGCCAGGGGGCCAGATCTGTGCCCCCACCACACCCTAGGGCTAGAGGAGCTCTCAGCTCCCATCACAGCCCCAGGGCTGGAAGAGCTCGCTCTCCCTGCTGCGGCCCCGGTGCCAGAGGAACTCTGTGACCCTGCCACAGCTAGGGTTACTACCTGGCCGGTATTTGACCGGCCTGGATGTTTTTTTAATGGATTTGCCAGTTGCCAGAAAAATAATTTAATCTGCTGAATTTTTTTTTAATGTGGATCTAAAGATTTGCATTACTATCCCAATACACTGGGATATCTAACGTTAAACGTTTCTGAGTACAGCTGCAGTGTTTCCAATTCTGCAGTTTAAGCAATAACAGATCAAAACTGTTGAAAATACAGCAATCTACCCACCCACCCACAAGTGGACTACGCATGTGTGAGAGAGGGGTTTGAGTCATGTGTGAGTGAGGAGATCGAATGGTTGCAGAGTTGCCTTGTGATTGGGGGTTAGTGTTGTGGTGGGCTTGCCTTGTGTGCATGTATTGGGGGCGGGGTGATGCCAGTTTTTTTTGCATTTCAAATGTGGTAACCCTAGCTGCAGCCCTGAGGCCAGAAGAGTTCTGTGACCCTGTAGATTACTGGGGGGTTGTGCCTCTGCTTGCCCCCCTTTGTGCACACCCCTGCTTAGAGGGAAGCAGAGCTAGAGCTCCCTAGCACCACAGACCACAGCTACTTACCCAAAAAGCTGCTGAAGAACCTGTGCCACCTGAGCCCTCTGGAGAGGTAGAGGGACCATCTTCACTGTACTTTTCATTTGAGCCCAGAGTGCTCAAACTGGGGCTCTCAGACTGTTGTGGGGGAGGGGGAGCATTAGGAACCCAGCCACCTTCACAGCAAATGCAGAGAAAAGTAAGGTGAGCCTGACTGTTTTGTGGCTGCAGAATTACTTTGTTTGCCTTTTTATTTGTTTGGACTGTGGTCACACTCGGAGGTGGGGGAGCCGGCTACCTAAGACGTACAGCTAGTAAACTGTATCCTGCACACCAAACAGGCACAACAGCAACCCCTTCAGCCAGAAAGGATGGGAGAGGTGCCCACCCTCATCCCATGAAGGTGCCCCACAGTTACAATCAGAGATATCCCCCAAAAATGCATGATTGGCTCTTTCAGCCTTACACCAGTCACAAACTCTTCAATGGTTTCACCTTCTTTTTGTACTCTTTGTTTAAAAAAAAAAAACTCACCTGTTTCAATTTTACATGGACTGTATTACTCCTCAAATTTCTGTCATACATTTTCTAGTTGGCCTCCTCTGCCTGAATTTATTGAAAACTGTGAAACACATCAAATACCCGAGGATCAGAGATTGTCAAAAATAAGGCTACCTTCCTTTTTTCTGGAACTCATTACACACACACACACACACACACGCACTGAAGCGCTGTTTAAACCAGTTGTTTTCCAGCCCAGGAAGACCTACAACGCTTATAAAGTTGACATAATAGTCTCTATAAACCTTGTTTTGATATTGTTAGAATAAAATGCTTTGATTTTTCATTTTCAAATTACTTTTTTCCCCAATTTATTATAATTGTTTTAGAAAGCAGAAATCAAAATGAAACATTCTGACTTTGTTGAAACAAAACATTTTGAGCAAAAGACAAAAAAAATAATTCCTCCGATCTGAAATGAAGCCAAATTTTGAAATCATTCTAAACGGAACTGTCGTCACCCAGCCAGCTCGAAGACATACCAGTAAAAATGCTAGAAAAGGAGATATAGGGTATCACAAGTTCATGGCTTTTTATGCTACAAGCTGAGCATATCAGCATAACTGTAAAAGGCACACACCATTTTGGAATTATCCTTCATACGTTCACAATGAGAAATTCAAATGCATGTACAAGTCTTTTTCAAACCCACTCTTCTTCCCTTCTGATTTGATGTGTAAATCTGCTTGCACGTGTGTACTCATATGTTTACACATCGTTCGTCAAAACACTCACATGACATTTTTAGATGCACGTATGGTGCATCTAAAAACATTTTAAAAAAATTCAACATAAAAAGTTTTGAAACTGTTCATCTTTTGTAATGACTTTATGAGAGAAAATCCTTTTTAGCCATCTTTGAATTACAAGAGACAGCAACACAGAATCTGATATTTGATTAACTTCTTAGAAATATCATTGAACTAGTGCAAATAATTTAGTATGATCATAGAACTGGAAGGGACCTCGAGAGGTCATCTAATCCAGTCCCCTTCACTCGTGGCAGGACTAAATATTATCTAGACCATTCCTGACAGGTGTTTGTCTAACCTGCTCTAAAAAATCTCCAATGCTGGAGATTCCACAACCTCCCTAAACATGAATATGACTGACTGGTTCAAAATACAAGATAACTGATATTTCTAAATAGTAGAATCCTCAAAAATATCTATAGAATTTATAAGTATATACATAAAATTATACCTTCATTTTGATTTTTAAGCATGTCGAGGTAAGGCTGAGATATGCATTGAAGTAGGTATATGACTTTGATTTGCAGTTATCTCCCGTGACAATTAAAGTAGATTTAGCAAGGTACTATTCTGTTTCCTCCCCACATTTAAATGCCTTTGAAATGGAAAGTCCCAAGAAACAAGTATTTATTGATATCTGTGTTGTTGTAGCCATGTTGTCTCTCTAATATCCTGAGACCAAAGTGGGTGAGGGAATATCTTTGAATGGACCAGCTTCTCTTGGTGAGAGAGACTAAAAGCTTGTCTCTCTCACCAACAGAAGTTGGTCCAAAATAAAAGACAGTACCTTACCCCACTTTCTCTCTTTATTGACAGCTGTCATATAAGTTAATTAACAACCATAGCTGTGCTTAATCCTGTTTTTTCTGTTTGACCAACTAATAGTTTTAAATTCTGAGAAAGTTAATCACTACCACTTGGGACTAAAAATTAACTCTTATGTGCAAAGTAGCAATGTGCTACTATCAGCATTTAATCATTCACGGAAATGTAACTAAAGGCAGTATGGACCCAACCCTATAAGATGACTAGCAGTTCCACAGAGTTCAGAGGGATCACAGGGCACTCAGCACCTCTTGAAGTACTCAAAAATGTGCAGGATCAGATTCCAAGTGAACATGGGGTCCCCAAATGATAGGTCAACGTTGGATGATATAGGGCCCAATCCAGCTCCTATTAAAGTAAATGAAAAACTCCCATTATTCAGACAGAAGTTGGATTGGACCCATACTGACTATCATTAAAATAATGGAAATGTAACTAAACATACTGTGACGGGTTGGATCACAGAAACTCCCTTGGGGATTGCCAATTGATGTGCCAAGACCACCTCTGAGCCCGTTTTCCCTGGCAGCTTGGGACTTCGGTGCCCTGCCTGGTTTGAACCAGACACGCTTGCCTGCTACAAACTCAGACCCAGGTCTGAACCACATCCCCCAAATGGTGCAGGCTTAACTGAAAACAGCTTAAGAAGTGTTCCTGTCTCCAACACCCAGGTACCCAGCTCCAATGGGGTCTAAACCCCAAATAAATCCATTTTACCCTGTATAAAGCTTATACAGGATAAACTCAAATTGTTTGCCCTCTATAACACTGATATAGAGATATGCACAGCTGTCCCCCCCCCCAGGTATTAATACATACTCTGGGTTAATTAATAAGTAAAAAGTGATTTTATTGAATACAAAAAGTAGGATTTAAGTGGTTCCAAGTAATAACAGACAGAACAAAGTGAACTACCAAGCAAAATAAAATAAACCACGCATGTCTACGCCTAATCCAGTAAGAAGCTGAATACAAATAAAATCTCACCCTCAGAGATGTTCCAATAAACCTCTTTTACAGACTAGCCTCCTTCTAGTCTGGGTCCAGCAATCACTCACACCTGTGTAGTTACTATCCTTTGATCCAGCTTCTTTCAGGTATCCTTTGGGGTGGAGAGGCTCTCTCTTGAACCAGCTGAAGACAGAATGGAGGGGTCTCCCAGGGGCTTACATAGACTGTCTCTTGTGGGTGGAGACCCCTTTCTCTCTCCTATGCAGAACGTAGCTACAAGCTGAAGTTTTGGGAGTCACATGGGCAAGTCACATGTCCATGCATGACTCAGAACTTTACAGGTGGCAGCCATTGTTCACATGCTATCTTGAACATCCTCAGGTAGACTTCTTATGTGGATTGGAGTCTTCCAAGGTTCCACTGTCCGTCAAGTGTTTCTTGATCGGACACTTGCAAATTCCTTTCTTAAGAAGCTGACCAAATGCCTTACTGAGGCAACTGAAAATCAAACAAGTACACAGCCAATATTCATAACTTCAAATAAAAAAGATACATGCATACAAATAGGATGAATATATTTAGTAGATCATAACCTTTGCAGAGATATGTTACATGGCATATGTAGTACAAAACATATTCCAGTTATGTCATATACACAAAGTGTCCCAACCTGCCAGTGGCTTACCCTGACGGGCCGAAAGCCAAAGTTTGCCAAGCCCTGAAATATAGGGTCGGCTTATGAAAGTCATAGTTTTTACCTATCCATCTTGGGGGGTCGGCTTATAAAAGAATGGGCTAATGAACGAGTATATACAGTAATTTTTCAGAGAAATTTGACTCCATTCCACGTTTTGGATTTCCTGCACATTCCCAGATCCTGCACTCAGACTTGGATATAATTATTTAGTTCCAAACTGTCTAAACAATAAATATCACCTCTTTCCCCCCGTCCTAGAGAGACACTTCAAATGTAGCGTCCTACCAGCCTGTACAGAGCACATCTGTCCAGGAAGATAGAATTCCTCTGGGATATTTTGGACAGAAAGTGAGAATGCCCTGCTGGAAATTCTGGGTTCTGGGTGTGGAAACCAAGTGCATGTGTGTGAGAAATATGGGGTAATTATAAAAAATGATTCAGCGTCTGACATACTGTCGTAGGTTGTCCTACAACACAGCCTCTAACAAGACCAGGCTGTCCCGGACACCAGGTAACAGGCCTGTTTACCTTTACACTAAGAAAGTTGGCAAGGCACCAAAGTCTGCATGTAGTGCGTGTCCAGGAAGACTTTGCGGTGTTCGTGCTTTGCACCCTAAAGTCCTTATAAGGTTGTCAAAAACAAAGAAGCAGGTTAGGAGAGCCTATGGCGGTTCCACGTGTGCTAAATGTGTCTGTGACAGACTCAAACGAGCTTTCCTTATTGAGGAGCAGAAGGCTGTTGTGAAAGTGTTGAAGGCACAAGCGCAGAGTCAGAAATCGAAGTGAACCTCTTTGTATTGTCTGCCTAATAAATAAAAATGAAACTTCATGTAAGCAGTGTCAGGATGAGCTCCACCCTGACATCTGGTGGTGAGGTGTGGCAAGTTGTGGAAAAGAACTTCAGGGGCCGATCTCATTTGCATAGGCACACCCACCACGCCTAGAATGAGACCATAGCTGCCCAAATGGTCACTTTGGCTGCTGTGGGATCCCCAGTGTCTCTGTTATTGGGGCAGGAAGAATAAATTGTTATTACCCTGATTATGGGAACTGTGCTTGGAACTGTAAGTGGCCTTTTGTTATGATGGAGGGATTCACCATCAACTAAGTAGCACTCGCTAGGCAAGGGTCATGGGTTCCAAAACTGTGTGAATGGAGAGAGGCTGGGGACAAGTATTAATACTTGGTGGCATGGGCCCCTTGGTGAGGGCCTTACATGCTGATTGCACTTCCTCCTCTCTCCACTGTGGAATATCAGAGCTAATTTTGATTTCATTAGAAGTCTAGTTATAGGCTGCTGAGCTCACTTTGGGCTGACAGTACACCAGCACTGGGGCTCCCCTACTATAAGCTGAATTCACCTAAGAGCTGAAATCACCGAGTGTTGTGTTAAGTAGTGGGGGAGCCTGAAGATATATTGTGGAGCAGTTTGCGGGACGGCTGGTGAAGCAGTTCGACGCGGAGCAGTGTGTGGATGGCAGGAGCTGCTTGTGGGCCGTGGAGCTGAGCGAAGGAGTTCGTGGGGCGGCTGGTGGAGCGGAGCACAGCTGAGCGAAGGAGTTCGTGGGGTGGCTGGCGGAGCGGAGCGCAGCTGAGCGAAGGAGTTCGTGGGGCGGCTGGCGGAGCGGAGCGCAGCTGAGCGAAGGAGTTTTGTGGGGCGGCTGGCGGAGCGGAGCGCCGCTATGGAGCTATGGGGCGGTCAGCTCCAGATCACGTAAGGTGCTATTTACCCCCGTCCCATTTCCACCCAGGTTGGGAGGTAAAGCTCCGCCGATAAACTTTCGAACTCTGTCTCTATCCCTGACCAGGGATAGAGACTTTTGGGGCATTGGACTTTTGGGACTTTGGGTGATTTGGGGTTGCTGGACTCAAGAACCAAAGGGAAAAGGGCATGCCCCAATTTGCCTGGGGTGGGGTTGTTTTTGCTCATGGGTTGTGTTATGAATCCTGTTGGTGGTGTTTCCCCAACATAATGCCACATTGTTTCTCTCTGTTATTAAAAGACTTTTGCTACACTCAGACTATGTGCTTGCGAGAGGGGAAGTATTGCCTCTTGGAGGCGCCCAGCGGGGGTGGTATATATATTTGTCCCAGGTCACTGGGTGGGGGCTCGAGCCGGTTTGCATTGTGTTATTGGAATGGAACCCCTAGATATTGAACCCGGCCCTTGTTGCTGCCAACTCTGACGGGCAGAAGGGTTACATTTTTGGGGGCTCGTCCGGGATCGCCTGGGTCAGTACCCCTCGCAAGCACCTGTTGAGTGATCCACTACATTGGGAAACAATTTATATATTTTTTTTGTTTGTGCTTATATTTTGAGGAAATTACTGTTTGTATAATGGCTAATATATCAGGTTTGTTGGGCCCTGGCTCAGCAGCTTCTAGCTCGGAGGCTGCAGCCTCGGCTGATGATTGGACAAAAGCTCTGGGGCAAATATTGGAAAAGGTTGTGCTGCCCCATGCTGAGTCAGACTCTTGTCGTAAATTAAGATTATTTGCTGGGGAGGAGGAGTCTGAACCCTGGTTAGAGCATACCACTGAAATGCTGCAAGAGTGGGCCGTACCAGATGCAGAAAAGCGAAGATGCCTTATAGAGAGCCTTGGCGGCCCAGCATTAGATGTGATTCGCACCCTGAAGCTCATTGACCCTGGGGTCAGTGTGAAGGACTGCCTAGAGGCCCTTGAACACAACTTTGGGAGCGTAGAGGGCCCTGAAGACAGCTACTGTAAGTTCCTTAATTCCCGACAACAAAAGGGCGAGAAGGCTTCAGCCTACATACAGAGACTGGAGAGACTGCTTCAGAGAGCTGTCATGAGGGGAGCAGTGACTGCTGAGCAGATGGATCAGACCAGACTGGCTCAAATTGTAAGAGGAACTCAGTATCAGAACCCGATTCTACTTCATCTCCGGCTAAGAGAACGACGGGAACATCCCCCAAGTTACTCCCAGCTGATAAAAGAGGTCCGAGAGGAGGAAGAAAGGCAGGCTGCCAGTGAGTTTTGGGAAGCCCAAACATCGGAGCCAGCCAGCACAACACCACTGCAAATGGCCAGTGTACTGATGGTGAGCACCAGAGAGGAACTTGCCCAACAAATGCAGGTCCTGACGGAACGGATAGCTGAGCTGCAAAGTACCGTTGACCGAGTTAAGACTTCCAGGAATAAGAAGCCTCAAACTGTGGCGATTGAGAAGCCCGCACTTAGAGCCACCATCCCCCCCAGGCGAAGGGGGAAAGGTCAATTCTTCTGCTACCAATGTGGTCAGGATGGACACAGTGCTGCCAAGTGCCGTAATGAAGAAAACCCCTCCTTAGTGTATGGAAAGCTGAGGATCAGTTGGGAGAGATCCGGTAGCTGCCAGAGGGTCTGGGGACGGGGACCCCCCAGGTCTGCAGGATTTGAAGATTCCCCCAGAAAAGACTGTCCAGCTGGGATCCCTACAGGACTGATAGGGCCTCGAGCAGAGGTCATGGTGAGGATCGAAGGGGTGGAGTGTAAAGCAGTGCTTGACACTGGATCTCAAGTGACTATTATATTTCAGTCATTCTACCAACAGATGCTTAGGCACCTGCCTATACAGCCACTGACTGGCCTTGGCCTATGTGGCCTCAGCATGGATGAATACCCCTATCAAGGGTATGTCATAGTGCACCTGGAATTCCCAGAGGAGGTTGCTGGGGTAAGAGAAGAGGTAGACACAGCTGCCTTAATATGCCCTGACCCTAAAGGGACTTCTGATGTGTCTGTGCTGATAGGGACCAACTCCAGTCTCTTCAAGGTACTCGCGGATTACTGCAGAAGGCGGGCTGGGGACCAGTACCTGAATACCCTGATGATCCATACGCTTTGTGCTGAAGCCTATAGGAAAATTGAGAGCGCTAAAAGGGACACATCTGAGCTACCGCTTGGGGCACTGAAGTACACGGGCACAACCCCCTTAGTAGTGCCTGCAAGGACGGAGCAAGAAGTGCTTGTCATGAGTACCTGTCTGAAAGGCAGTAAAGGGACGTTAGCAATGATAGAGCAGCCGATGGGAGGAGAGCTCCCTGAAGGAGTGCTGGTCCCCAGTGGAGTCATAACCCTACCTGCTGAAGCCCAGGAAAGGGTGACTATACTGATTGCTAATGAAATGAGTCGTGATATTTTTGTGAAGCAAGGACAAAAGATAGCAGACCTCTTTGAGCCTGAGTCGATTGTAAAACCCCAGTATGAAACTCAAGTTCCGGCAATAGACCCAGTAAAGTTTGACTTTGGAGATTCACCAGTGTCCGAGGACTGGAAAGATCGCCTGAGGAAGAAACTTTGTGAAAGATCCAAGGTGTTCTCACTGCATGAGTGGGATGTGGGATGTGCAAAAGGAGTAGAGCACAATATCAGACTACATGACTCTCGACCTTTCAGGGAGAGATCTAGGAAGATTGCTCTCTCTGAGATGGAAGATGTGTGACATCATCTTCAGGAGCTGGCTGCGAATGGCATCATTACAGAGTCCCGCAGCCCATACGCCTCACCCATTGTGGTAGTCCGCAAAAAGAATGGGAAAATCCGGATGTGTATTGACTACCGCACCCTAAACAGCCATACTGTGGTCGACCAGTACACTATGCCTCGAGTGCAAGACGCCTTAGACTGTTTGCTGGGAAGCCAGTGGTTCTCTGTGTTGGATCTTCGAAGTGGATACTACCAGATCCCTCTGGGAGAAGAAGATAAGGAGAAGACAGCCTTCATCTGCCCATTAGGGTTTTATCAGTTCGAACGCATGCCCCAAGGGATTTCTGGAGCACCTGCCACCTTTCAACGTCTCATGGAGAAAGTTGTGGGAGACATGAATTTACTGCAAGTGTTAGTTTATTTGGATGACCTGATTGTGTTTGGAAGAACCTTAGAGGAGCATGAAGAAAGACTTCTTAAAGTGCTTGATAGGTTGGAGGATTATGGTCTGAAGCTTTCAATTGACAAATGCCAGTTCTGCAGAACCTCAGTGAAGTATGTGGGTCACATTGTGTCCCAAGAAGGTGTGAGTACTGATCCTGATAAAATAGAAGCACTCACTACATGGCCACGTCCAAGTAACTACAGAGAACTCAAGACCTTCCTTGGATTTAGTGGCTACTACCGCAGATTTGTGAAAAACTATGCTACGATTGTAAAGCCTCTGAATGATCTTACCAGGGGACATCAGTCCAGCAAGAACAAATCTAAGTCCAAGAATAAGGGGAGGTCCCCAAAGCCTCCTGTGCAGAGACACAATGGCCCCTTTGCACCATTTGGGCCACGGTGGGATGAGAGATGTGAAAGGGCTTTTCGAGAAATCATTACTTGCCTAACTCATGCTCCAGTCCTAGTTTTTGCTGACCCAAGCAAACCATTTATCCTGCATACTGATGCCAGTTTGGAGGGTCTGGGAGCAGTCCTGTACCAGGAAGTGGAAGGCAAATGTAAACCTGTAGCCTTTGCCAGCCGAGGATTGTCTGATAGTGAAACTCGCTATCCCACCCACAAGCTGGAGTTTTTGGCCTTGAAATGGGCCATCACTGAGAAATTTCGAGACTACTTGTATGGTGCTCAGTTCCAGGTGTGGACAGACAACAATCCACTGACTTATGTGTTAACGAGTGCTAAGCTGGATGCTACAGGGCAGAGATGGGTGGCCGCCTTGGCTAGCTATGAGTTCAGCATTCAGTACCGATCAGGGAGAAGCAATGTAGATGCAGATGCATTGTCCAGGCGTCCGCAGGCTCCAGAAGTTGCTGTGATACCCACAGATGGAGTGAGAGCTATTTGCAGTGTGAGTCGCCGAGAGCCAGAGGCCCGTGAAGGCTTTCAGGGATGTGTTGCAGAAGCTTTGGGCCTGCCCCCTGAATGCATGCCTTCTGCTTCGGTGAACTATATTGCATTAGACCAATCTCCTTTGCCCATGCT
Source organism: Lepidochelys olivacea (assembly GCF_965140295.1). NCBI lineage: Eukaryota > Metazoa > Chordata > Testudines > Cheloniidae > Lepidochelys > Lepidochelys olivacea. The sequence continues at coordinate 139,037,909 of NC_140411.1, forward strand.
CAATGCGGCTGACTGGGAAGAAGCCCAGCGGCAAGATATTGACATTCGTGATACACTACTTGCCAAAAGGGAGGGGCGAAGCCCAGCTGCGGTTGTCCCACCTAACCCGGAGGGTAAACTACTATTGAGAGAATGGACCAAACTAAAACTGATTCAGGGAGTGCTACACCGAATGACCACTGACCCTTTACAAAAACAACGAGCACAACTAGTACTGCCAAAAAAGTACAGAGCCCTGGCCATGAGGGCCCTGCATGATGACTTTGGGCATTTAGGGATGGAGAGGACCCTGGAACTTATTCGTAGTAGGTTCTATTGGCCCCGAATCGCTGAAGATGTTTGCAGGAAATGTGAGACTTGCGCTCGATGTGTTCAAAGGAAAACTCTGCCCACGAGGGCTGCATATCTCAAGAACATCACCAGCAACAAACCTTTGGAGTTGGTATGCATTGATTTCTTGTCTGTAGAGGTAGACAAGAGGAATGTTGGAAACATTCTAGTAGTGACTGACCATTTTACACGGTATGCACAAGCATATCCCACACGTGATCAGAGGGCCACCACCGTTGCTCGAGTATTGTGGGACAAATATTTCTCAGTCTATGGATTCCCGGCTCGGATACACTCTGATCAGGGGCGGGATTTTGAGAGTCACCTTCTGAAGGAGGTGCTGAAGATAGCAGGAATTAAAAAGTCTAGGACAACGCCTTATCACCCCCAAGGTGATCCTCAGCCAGAGAGGTTCAATCGAACCCTATTAGATATGTTGGGAACTTTGCGACCAGAGCAGAAGGCAACCTGGAGCCAGCATGTCGCATTTCTGGTGCATGCCTACAATGCCACAAAGAACGATGCTACGGGAGTCACCCCATATCTCTTGATGTTTGGGCGAGAACCAAGATTACCCATAGACTTGTGCTTTGGTGTATCAGAGGATGGAGATAGCTATGAAACTCATCAGCAATATGTATCCCGACTAAGAGAAAAGCTGCGGGATGCTTATCGCTTAGCTACTGCTGCGGCTCGGAAGAACGCAGACCGCAACAAACATCGATATGATGCTAGAGTGCGTTCGCAGGAGCTCCAGCCGGGGGACAGAGTCCTGCTGCGAAATTTGGGTATTGCTGGCAAACACAAGATAGCTGACAGATGGAAGGCAATACCTTACCTGGTGATGGAAAAGCTGGGAGATCTGCCGGTCTACAAGATCAAACCTGAAGACGGTCCAGGGCAAATAAAGACGGTGCATAGAAACCTTTTGCTCCCTGTGGGGGAATTGGTAAGCACCCCTTGTGAGATGGGCCACGGCAGGGCCGCCGGGCAGAACAGAGGTGCTAGACCAAAGCCGCCATCCAACGCAGACAGTGGGCCCCCTGCAGCTAACTTACCCCTATTCTGCACATCTGAGAGTGAGTCTGAGGAGGAAGACACAACCCTGGTGTATCCTGGGATGGAGACAAGATTTCAGTCTCGATCAGCTGAACCAAACGAGAGTTTTCCCTCTTCCGCCCTAAACCCAATGGCAGAACTATTTAGGCCCCTTTCTGATACCCCGGTGCTGCTGATGAGACCCCCCTGTGATGACACACACAGGTTATTGGACAATGGGGACAGACAGGTAGAGGATGTCCTGGGCACCTTGGACCCTCCAGCGTTAGAACTAGGAGTGCAGGGGCCTACGCCAGTAGCCGAGGGACCCTCCAGGGAAGCCTCTCCATCCGTCACTCAAGAGGATGTTCCCCTTACTTCAGCAACAGAGATTCTCAATAGACGAGACAGGGTGATAAGACCAGTGAAACGGTTAACTTATGATGCACCTGGGGTGACTAGTGAGGAGCCAATACATTTAGCACACAGGCTTGTGGAAGCCAAAGTGGGCTTCCTGAGGCCCTTTGGAGGAAACCAATGAGTTGGTATAAAGGGAGTGTGATTTGTCGGGACGACAAAGTCTCGGCTGGGGGGAGGATGTAAGCAGTGCCAGGATGAGCTCCACCCTGACATCTGGTGGTGAGGTGTGGCAAGTTGTGGAAAAGAACTTCAGGGGCCGATCTCATTTGCATAGGCACACCCACCACGCCTAGAATGAGACCATAGCTGCCCAAATGGTCACTTTGGCTGCTGTGGGATCCCCAGTGTCTCTGTTATTGGGGCAGGAAGAATAAATTGTTATTACCCTGATTATGGGAACTGTGCTTGGAACTGTAAGTGGCCTTTTGTTATGATGGAGGGATTCACCATCAACTAAGTAGCACTCGCTAGGCAAGGGTCATGGGTTCCAAAACTGTGTGAATGGAGAGAGGCTGGGGACAAGTATTAATACTTGGTGGCATGGGCCCCTTGGTGAGGGCCTTACATGCTGATTGCACTTCCTCCTCTCTCCACTGTGGAATATCAGAGCTAATTTTGATTTCATTAGAAGTCTAGTTATAGGCTGCTGAGCTCACTTTGGGCTGACAGTGCACCAGCACTGGGGCTCCCCTACTATAAGCTGAATTCACCTAAGAGCTGAAATCACCGAGTGTTGTGTTAAGTAGTGGGGGAGCCTGAAGATATATTGTGGAGCAGTTTGCGGGACGGCTGGTGAAGCAGTTCGACGCGGAGCAGTGTGTGGATGGCAGGAGCTGCTTGTGGGCCGTGGAGCTGAGTGAAGGCGTTCGTGGGGCGGCTGGCGGAGCGGAGCACAGCTGAGCGAAGGAGTTCGTGGGGCGGCTGGCGGAGCGGAGCGCAGCTGAGCGAAGGAGTTTTGTGGGGCGGCTGGCGGAGCGGAGCGCAGCTGAGCGAAGGAGTTCGTGGGGCGGCTGGCGGAGCGGAGCGCCGCTATGGAGCGGTCAGCTCCAGATCACGTAAGGTGCCTCTTACCCCCGTCCCATTTCCACCCAGGTTGGGAGGTAAAGCTCCGCCGATAAACTTTCGAACTCTGGGGCTGCCCTGACCAGGGACAGAGACTTTTGGGGCATTGGACTTTTGGGACTTTGGGTGATTTGGGGTTGCTGGACTCAAGAACCAAAGGGAAAAGGGCATGCCCCAATTTGCCTGGGGTGGGGTTGTTTTTGCTCATGGGTTGTGTTATGAATCCTGTTGGTGGTGTTTCCCCAACATAATGCCACATTGTTTCTCTCTGTTATTAAAAGACTTTTGCTACACTCAGACTGTGCTTGCGAGAGGGGAAGTATTGCCCCTTGGAGGCGCCCAGCGGGGGTGGTATATATTGGTCCCAGGTCACTGGGTGGGGGCTCGAGCCGGTTTGCATTGTGTTATTGGAATGGACCCCCTAGATATTGAACCCGGCCCTTGTTGCTGCCAACTCTGACGGGCAGAAGGGTTACATTAAAAAAAGTAAAAGAGTGGTTAGCACTGGGAAGAAGCCCCCCCCCCCGGCCCGGTACAGCCAGGCACTGCAGCAGGACGCGGACGGAGCACTTTAGGGCCAGGCTTCAGCCAAGCACACCTGCAAGGCCGTAACTTGGAGAGAGGGCTCCCCTAACCCCCCCACCCCCAAGAGTTTTAAGGATTTAAGATCCACTCTGCGCAAACTATGCGGCCACAGGCCCCGGGGCCCATCCCTGAAACTACGCAATTCACCTTCCGTGCGCGTGACGACGGCCCCCCGCGCACCGCACTGGGCGTGGCCTGTTTTCCGCCGCTCGGCGGCAGCGCCGGGACCCGGCTCCTGCCTCGCTCCAGCGCGGCCTGCGCGCGGGCGCGGGCGGGGGCCGGGAGGGGGCAGCAGCAGCAGCAGCAGCGGCGGCTGCAACGGGCGCGCGCAGGGACCCAACGGCTGGACAAGCAAACGCGGGGCGGGGTGAGTGGCCGTGACGTGCCAGGGCCTCGCCTCTCTCCGGACCGGCTTGTGCCCGCGCGGCCACCCCCTCCCCAGGGGTATTTCCGGCCCTGTGTGACACGCCGAGCGCGCGGAGGGGCTCACGGGTCCCCGAGGAAAGAGGCGCGCGCACGAGCACAACCCACCCCGTCTGGGATCAAATCACAGCACCAATCCCGCCCCCGCGTCCCTTCGCCCCGCCCGCCGCACATGCGCACCGCAGCCGACACTCACCCCTCCGCATGCGCAGGTTTAGCCGTCGTCCCCGTGTCGTGCATGCGCCGTTTTACACACCAGTCCCTGCTTCCGCCCGACCCAGGGAAACGGAAGGAAGGCGCCGCTTTATCCTCTTCCGGTTTCGTATCATGTGACGTCCCCCTTCCCTGCACAACATGGCGGCCCCCATGCTGATCCCCGCGGCGGCCCCGGAAAAGCTGGGGTGAGTCTGGGGGCGCTGCTGTGACGACCCCTCGCCCTGCCTGACGCTGGCACTACCGGGGGCCGCTCCCCGGTGCCGGGCCCGCCCGGGCCGCTGTGCCGGTGGGAGATTCCCCCCGCCCGCCCTGTGCTGCCGTTAGCAACAACGGGGAGCCTGGGAGCGCCCCGCCCCCCCCCGCGCCAGGGTCTGCGGCGACATAAGCAGGATCCCTGCCCCGCGCTGCGCCTATCCCGTCTGCATCGTGCGGTTAGTCAGCGCCCCCTCTCTCCCCTGTAGATGTGTTGTGGAGGGTGAAGCAGCAATATGTTTAGCTCGTGCCTGAATATTTGGGGCAAGAAAGAGAGAAGTCAACGAGGATTCTTCTCGCTCTCTTTCCCTCCAGGCCCAATTACAGGCCAGAATGAGAGGAAGGCTAGAGATGGTGGTAACAGTGCCGGGAAATTGGAGAAGGGGAGAAGTTTTCAGAAGGAAATTATCATGAGTTCAGTTTTGGCTGCAGTAAATTTACCTTGATGGAGAGCCACATTGATGCAGAGCTATCAGATGCAGACTGAGATGTGCTATTGGCTAGAAATTAGAATTGGAAAGGTAGATCTCAGAATTATCTGTAGTATTTACACACCCAGACAATATTTAGAAGGGGTAGAAGGCAAGGACAGAGTTGTAAGGGCCCTACAGACAACAAAAGAGAGGAGGAAGAGGACCCACCAAAAGAGATGCCCAAGGAATAATAGGGGAGATGTGAGAATAATTGGGAGAAAGTGGAGTAAACAACTGTCAGTGCTAGCCTCATGTCCCTACGTGTTATAAGTCAAAGAAGAACGTGATAAGGCATGTGTGATCAAGCATGTGTGATCAACGTTGTAATGTCAAAAGCAGTAGCGAGCTTTAATCAGTAGCCTTAATTATTGGCCAGATGAAGTTCTAAAGTCAAGTTTTGCTGCTTTTTTTAAAGTAATGTCTGAAACTTTTATAGAAATACTGCTTCTGTGAATATTTGGTGTTATTTAACATATTTGATTTTATGACTTTTGTGTTTATGACAAACTTGAAATGTTTAACTATACAACAAAAATGTTCTGATAACATTTCATAATACAAGTGATGTACTTTACCATCTTTAGCCATAAAAAATACAAAGCTATTCTGAAGAAAGAAAAACGAAAGAAAAAGAGACAAGCGCTTGCCAGATTAAGAGATTCAGGTAATAGATAAGTCTCTTTTGTTGCTACTTTGTAAGGATGTACAAGTTATTTTTTCTTGTCACAAAGAAAAGGAGACATTAAAATGTGAGCAACGTTATCTGAAGGACCAGAAGACATACAATTTTAATGATGCTCCAGAAGAATGAGATTTATAAAATAGAATTTTTCTTTAGGAGATCTGAGCATGTAGTGCATTATTACCCACATACAGTGTCAAATGACTTAAAACAATATGTAGTAAATATTTTTGAAGGTTCTTACAGGTTTTTTAAATGAATCTTAAGTTTAAGCCTACAAGAGTAAAGGAAAGCATGTACACTAACACATGAATATCTTTGAAGAAATGGTATTTTTGATGTTTAGTTTAAGGAGAAACTAATTTAAAAAAAAACTAGGGTAGCTCTAATTTGAAGGTTTATATTATAGCATTTCTGTTATACATAGTGATGAGGACCAGGAGAAAAATTATATTTAGATGTATGTACAGGGACATGTTACTTTTTCCTCAGAAATCACAGAAAAAAGTGAACCATTGCCTGAAGAGGAGGAACTGGAAGAAGAGGAAAAACAACTTGAGGCTGAAAGGTAAATAATCTAGAGTTTAAAATAATATCTGCAGTTGAAAAATTGTTGTTTAGTCTTTTATTTAATTTCATGTTGAAATCTCTGACAATTATATTTTGTAAATCAAAATCTATTTTTGTCCATATTATGTAGCGTACAGTCAGATTTCTCTGAAAAATTACCATATATTCTCGTTCATTAGCCCATTCTTTTATAAGCCGACTCCCCAAGATGGATAGGTAAAAACAGTAAAAACTGCATGACCCTTTCATAAGCCAACCCTATATTTCAGGGGTTGGCAAACTTTGGCTCCTGGCCCAGGGTAAGCCACTGGCGGGTCGGGACGCTTTGTTTACCTGGAGCGTTCACAGCGTCCCAATTTGACTGGGAACGGTGAACCGTGGCCACAGGGAACTGAGGGGCTCCATGCCTGCAGATGCTCCAGGTAAACAAAACGACAATAGATAATCAATTCAATGATTTTATAACGTTTAAAATCATCACATTTTGGTATAGACCCATTTATAAGCCGACCCCCGCTCTTTGATGCGTCACGTTTTTACCAAAAATATTCAGCTTATGAACGAGTATATCCGGTAACTGTGGATCAAACAGAGTTTTCTGTGCGCAGCAATTTCAGAGAAACTGGATTTACTTGTGTCCATAATATATGCAACAATTTAACCAAAATCACTAAATTGGAAAATTTCAATCAGTTTATTTTGCCTAGTTTTAGCTCCTAGGATAAGCAACAAACATATGGCTGACTATTATGGCCCGCAAACATATGGCTGATCATACGAGAAACTGCTGAGCTTGAATTAATATGCAAACTAGATACCATTAACTTGGGTTTGAATAGAGACTGGGAGTGGCTGGGTCATTACAAATATTGAATCTATTTCCCCATGTTAAGTATCCTCACATCTTCTTATCAACTGTCTAAATGGGCCATCTTGATTATCACTACAAAAGTTTTTTTCTCCTGCTGGTAATAGCTCATCGTAATTAATTAGCCTCTTATAATTTGTATGGCAATTTCCACCTTCTGTGTGTGTGTGTGTGTGTATGTATATATATATATATATATATATGTTGTCTTACTATGTGTTCCATTCTATGCATCAGATGAAGTGGGCTGTAGCCCACGAAAGTTTATGCTCTAATAAATGTGTTAGTCTCTCAGGTGCCACAAGTACTCCTGTTCTTTTTGCGGATACAGATTAACGTGGCTGCTACTCTGAAACCATATTAAATTATGTTCTAGTCCTGCCCAGAATTAATGTTGATCTATTGATTGGAAGCATATCCCAAGAAACTCATAATCTGGCAACAGAATTCAAAAGAACATGAATAAGCACCTTTTTGGGGAAATGTAATGTGAAGAAAAAAAACTTATAATTATTTAACACAGCAAGATATTATAACTATATTTAATAAGTCTGCAACCATGGCAGCTGAAATAAAAACAAAAGTATGTCCACAAATTACTGATGAACACTGAACTTTTCTTGCTAAGTAGCATCTGATTTTATTGGTAGGCAAAAACTACATGAGGAATGGTTGCTGAGAGAAGAAAAGGCTCAAGAAGATTTCAGGCTCAAGAAGGAAAAGGAAGAGGCCACGAGAAGACTTCAGGAAGAAGAGGAGGTGAAGTATAAATTGAGAACAGTGTTTAACTGATACTGCCCATCATCTGGGAAAAATATTAATGTCTTTCTGTTGTGTAGCAGCTACACAATGCTTGGAAGTCCAGTATGTTTATTTTTTTCAGTTTTGATCTTAAAAAACATATAAACCATTCCTCACCAAAGGATATTTATGCAATGCTCTGACCACCCTTGCCATAAATCTAAAAACTCAGTTCTGGAAAGGTTACAATGTATAACATGGTTGATGGCAGGATGGATAAAAATCAATTATTACTATTTTTTAATAAAAAATCATATTTAAAATATAAATACAGGTTTATTGTTAAAAATTGTGCTGACTTAAAACTTATATTTGAAATGACAATATGAAATATGTTAAGGCCTATTTGTGACGGGTTGGACTCCGTGGGATGTCACCTGGTGTGCTGGGACGCCACTGAGTCAGACTCTTCTGCCAGCCTGGGCCCCCTTTATCTGGTCTTGCTGTGTTAGGCTCCCCAGCCTTTTCCAGCCAAGCACACCCACAGGGCCACACCCAGCTGCACAGAGAGACAGAGATTGGCTCTGCGAAGGCTCAGTTTAAGGAGCTTGCCACAGTACCCAGATGTTCACCTTCCCTTCCCCTTGGAGTACAAACCCAAAATTGTATGAAATTGGTCTCTTTCCTCAATGAGAAGGAGGGTCTGCACAACTTCTCGCCCTCCGAGTTAGAAATCACATAAACTGGGTTATATTCTAAACCAGAAATAAATGTTTTAACTATAACAGGTGTATTTTAAGTAGTTAAGGAGGTAGCAGACAGAACAAGGCAGATTACTAAGAAAATAAAAACAGAGCACACAAACTAAGCTTAATACACTAAAGAAACTGGTTACATGTAAATTCTCACCCTAAATATGGTTCTAATAATCTTCTTCACAGGCCAGACGCCATTCCAGCCTGGGTCCAGTTCTTTCCCCCAGTTCAGTCTTAGTTGTTTCCAGTAGTCATCTTGGGTGGGGTAGCAGGGGAAAATTGATGGCCTGGATTACCTTACTCCCCACCCTTAAATAGGATTTTGCATAAGGCGGGAGTCCTTTGTTTCCTAGTTTGACCCCCCTCCCCATCTTCTCCTGGAAAAGTACAGAATTCAAGATGGGTTCCAGTACCAGGTGACATGGTCATATGCCTCTGTAGGGCCCTGTAGCGCCCCTGTAGCCATTCTTCACAGGCTGATCCACATGTTCACAGGAAGACAAAGCTCTTTTACTGTCCATTGTCTCTTGCTGATGGGCCATCAGCGCTGTCTGGCTTTTTCATTGTTTTACCTGAAGTGTTAGCTGGGGCATCACCCAAAATAGCATAGTTGAAATACAGATACATAGTCAGTATTCCTAACTTCAGATACAGAACTGATACAGGCATACAAATTGGATAATCACGTTCAGTAAATGATATCCAATAATATCTCACATGAGCCATCTTGCATAAAGTATATCTCAGTTATGTCACATTCATATCATAAGCATATTTCTATAAAGAATATGGACTGACACGTCACACTATAATCTATGAAAATAATTTAAATTAAATAAAAATATTTAAGCAATACATGATTGCTGTCAAGTTTTGAAGAAAGTCAACCAGTGAACTGGTGAAAGTCACTGGCTGAGCATCTGGAATCAGTTTGCTGAAGTACTGAGCCAGCTTTTGATAGCAGTAGCTCTTCTGCAGATGCATAGACAATATTGTCATCATCTCAGTTTAGTCAGCAAGTTCAGTTACATTATTGTAGTTCATTCAAAGTTAAGAAACCAATGGGGAGTTGAAAAAGCATGAAAGCTTATTTTCTTCTACCAGTCTCGGTGTGAGAGAATAAGATCGACTAGTTCTAAAATCTTGAAGGACTTGGTGATCAGTTCAATTCACTCTTTACAGATGGTTTCCTTTATTTAATAAATCAGTTTTAAATGCAAAACGTGTTTTAATTAACCTTTTTCTTACGTATCCAGCGCATTGCAGTAATAACGTATTTTAAAATGTTGTCTTTGTGCATATTTGATTGAATTCAAATATCCATCCAAATAGAGCCTGACACAAATTACAGGTACAAAATTATCTAGTCAATAATAAATGCATCACTTACCATTTTTTACCATATTAAAAATATAAACATTAAGAATCTAATATGTAAGTTAAGCCATATAATTACTTAAATGCATATAGATACATATCATGTATCCTTCTGGTTTGCAAAAAGTACCAAATTTAGTGGAAAGGCTATATTTAGTTGCAAATCAACAAGTTATAACGACAGGTTTCGGAGTAGCAGCTGTGTTAGTCTGTATTCGCAAAAAGAAAAGGAGTACTTTTGGCACCTTAGAGACTAACAAATTTATTTGAGCATAAGCTTTCATGAGCTACAGCTCACTTCATCGGATGCGTTCATCGGATGCTCACGAAAGCTTACGCTCAGATAAATTTGTTAGTCTCTAAGGTGCCACAAGTACTCCTTTTCTTTTTGCAAGTTGTAATGGTTACCAAACAATGAGAATCAACACTTCTTTAGGAAAATAATTAAGATGTATAAATGCAAAGCAGGATTAAAATTAAAGATTTAAATCAGCGTTTATTGCTTCGTGATTTAAAACATGATTAAAATCGACAGTTTAAGTTACTTTGATATAAATGAGTCCACCCTGGGTGATGGTTTTGGATTTACCTCTAGTTTTGTCATTCATGTACATATGTGTATGTATTGTATTTTTGAAGGAATATTCTTTTAATCATTTACCAAGAAAATGAACAGTTTCTTTCTTCTCATAAAGAGAAAGATAAAAGAAGAATGGGAAGAACAGCAAAGGAAGGAAAGAGAAGAGGAGGAGCAGAAGCAACAGGAGAAGAGAGAGAGAGAGGTGATGCCTGCACTGGGAGGATAAACACACTGCATATCCTCTTACAATACCAAATGTAACAGTCTACAATTATATATAAATGTCAAAAGACAGCTTGTCTATTTATTGGAGTTAAAAAACTGGGAGTGGAAATAATTGACAGGTGTTTTTCTGAGACCTGGAAATAGACCCTCAGTATATTATTATACTATAATGAAGCCTTATATTGGGGATAAAAATTATACAAAAGTAGCCTCAGTCCTTCAGTTTGTGTAGCAACATATGGCTTCTTGTATTACTCTTCCCTTGTAATTATTTGCATTGGGGAAATATGAAGGTATATTGCTGGCACTCATTCTCACATGTGCACTTAACATGTAACACGTTAAAGATAACTCTTAACATAGTATTGTATATTTTCCCTATCAGACATCTGAGCAGTCTTAACGTAATCATTTTTAAAAAGTTCCTTACTTTGATCTGGAATTATATTGCTGCTGTTCCTTAACAGTGTTCTTACTCAAAAGATGTTACAGGTCCTCTTTACCTGACTCATTCATCAGGATGTATCTTTTTCATAACTTGCTGGGTGGGGAAGAATACAATATCGAAAAGTGTTAACAGCTTTATAATGAATTTAACCAAAAAAAGTTATTTGGTAGAATATCTGCTTAGAATTTAGAGAGATTGTAGCTGTCCCCCTGGATTTCCTCCTACAAAGGTCCAAAGTCAAGTTGACCCATTGCTGTCATCGGGGAGGGATGATCACAACTTTCTGGAGTTCATCCATCTCATTTCAAGTTCTCCAGAGCAGCAAGAGATGAAAACCAATCTGATCCTACTCAGTTTCATTCAGAGCTGCTTCACCAGAAACAAAGATGTGATTCAGCCCACTGCCATCTTCAAGTAACTGCAGCAGGAGAGGAGAGAGAACAAGTAGTTTTCCCTCCTGCTTTTAATAATGGAAGATAGTACTGAGGTTACTGTACATACAGTAATTCCTCGCTTAATGTTGTAGTTATGTTGCTGAAAAATGCTACTTTAAGCGAATCCAATTTCCCCATAAGAATTAATGTAGATGGGGTGGGGGGAAGTTTCCAGGGAAATTTTTTTCACCAGACAAAAGACATTATATACATATACAGTGTAAGTTTTAAATAATTTTAAACAATTTAATACTGTACTCACCAATGATGATTGTGAAGCTTGGTTGAGGCAGGGGCCTAGCAGGGTTAGGACACAGGGGCTTGCCCCGCTCCACCTGCCCAGCACTCCTGCCAGGGAGTGGGGTTGAGGCATGGGGGCTTGCCCTTTTCTGCCCACCTAGTGCTCTTGCCAGGGAGCGGGGTCAGGGGCTTGCCTGCTCCTCAGCTGGAATGCTGGGTGGAGCTGGGCAAGCCCCTGCATCCCGACCCCACTCCCAGCAGAAGCACTGGGCAGGCAGAATAGGGCAAGCCCCTGCTTCTGCAACCTTATAGTGGAACATTGCATGACTTTAAATGAGTATGTTCCCTAATAGATCAGCAACCTAATAACAAAACAATGTTAACCGGGATGACTTTAAGTGAGGAGTTACTGTACTTCTCCCGTAGAAGCAAAGGAGTAACACTGACAGAAATTGTCAGTCACTCTCTGGAACTACTGAGGAAGTGATATGAGTGGTGGCAGCCACCAAGATATAGATATGATCGTCTGGATAAAGATAAAACTAAAAAGTAAAATGTGGGTGAGTGGTAGAAGTGGACAGTAGACTAAGAGGATAGAAGACTGATCCAAATGGAATGAAAGAGTGGAGACTGTAAAGGAAGGAAAGGGTGGTTGGACTTGGTTCAGCAGTCAGCACTTACCCAGCTGGGGCAGAATTATGTCCCTCATTCCCTGGGTAAACAGGAGCTGGGAATACTGTGCTGTCTGGCTGCAAAAGCAGTTCTATCCACCACTCCCCCTCTCCCTCCACCTAACAGAAAGTTGCTATGATGCATGTCTTCTGTGTATGATTCTAGATGTCCAAACCAAGATGAAGGTATGAGGAGAATCTCAAACATGGTGGGACAGACTGAAATGGAGAGAAGAGAAAACAATAGAAAGATTGAAATGATAACTAAAGGGGAAGAGAGTGGTGGAAATAAGGTGTTAGTTGTTAATTCCTGGAATCCAGTATACAGTATAGAAGAGCACTACTGAGTTGACAGAATAAATGTCATGCTTAAACTGGCCAGCAGAAATTTCTGAATTGTTAGCTAAAACTGGTTCCTGAATTCTTCGTGGTCACCTGATGGTGGGCCACAGACAACTACATGGTCAAATGGTGCTGACTCTGCACCTTGTTTCAGCTGCTAAATTACATTAAAATCAATATAAATACATTACATACTCTCCTAAAATTGCTCTTCAATGTAAACGATTGCTGTAATTGCCCAGGAACTATATATGATCAACACTTGGAAGGGAAGGGTCCCCATGATTGTGACTGGGAGGGGAGGTGGGTTCATGAGCCATTCGTTATTAATACATAGTTCAGTCCATAAAAAAAAATTGAGAACACCAGAGTTAAAATAAAATCCAAAACTTTTGCTATAGATGTTACTGAGTGGGCTGTGTGTATGCAAAGAGACCTAAGACTAGGAAAATCCAGAGCTAACTTATTAATATTAAAAATGCATTTTAAACTTAAGTGGTCACTTCTCTTGGCTTGTCCTGAATTCCATTTTATATTTATGCCCACTTATCAAGCAGAGCGTTAGTACCACAGATATGTTTAGGTGTGCAAAGTAACATACAGTTCAGTAGCAGCAAAAATAGAGAAAGGAAACTACTAGCTTCAAAAGTAACTTTGAGAAGTGCTCTAGCATTTAGATATTAGAAAACGATCATCTACAGCGAAGTCTTCTCAGATGTATCCTTTAACAACATTATAGGGGGTCTGACTTACTGCAAAGCAAAATATAAATTTTCAGTGTTTTTAAAACAAACCACCACACTACTTTAGAGAGTATGGTCATTAAATATTGCAAATTAGGTTCTTAACTAAAGAAACCAGATGAGTTACCTCCCTTCAGGGTTTTCACTAGTCCTGTGTTTGCACCATTTATAGGAAGCTGTGCAGAAGATGCTGGATCAAGCTGAAAGTCAGGTATGTTCAGTCTCTTTTCAATAAAGAACTGAAAGATCACTATTCCCTACCATCTGATTTTTGTCTTCTGGCATGATATTAATCTCTTCTGAAGAGAAGCTAATGGCCTTGTATAATTTAATATGTAATGGTTTCCATGAGCCATAAACAATGTATTTACTAGCTGGAACATATAATTAAGCACATTTGTGGCTATTTGGTAGCAGTGCAGCTGAGAGTGCTTGTTGCTGTTCAGGAGAGCCAGGTCCAGAATGACTTTGGGATTCTGCTTTCTGGGCCACTGAAGACTTGTTATGATGGTATGTTTTCTTTGAATAAAAGCAGTCTGCAGCAGGAGAAAGTACTGATTCTGAAATAAAGAGGGAACCACTTGGCTACCTGGAAGAGTGTAGATCTCATATTGGTCAAAAGTAGTAAGAAAATCTGCAGAATGTTCTTAAATTAGATCTCAGTGCCTGCATTCAGTCTTTCCATTTCTTTAAAAGAAAGCAACTCATTTTATCTCACCCAGTCAGTAAAGGTTTGTAAAGGTTCTTGCACTGAATAGACTCTTGCACGTATCTAAGAAGTAAACTTAATTATAGTTACCCATTTCAGAGTTGATTGCTATTAGCCACATTGGAATAGTGTTGGATTCTCAATTATATTTAGACTGAGCAAGGAAACTAAACTTCTAATTGACAAAATCTGGATGGAATACTTTGACTGTTTTTATTGTCTAGGGCTCTAATATACTTCTGGGAGAGAAACAAAGGGAAAGTGTAGTATATTGGAGTTTGAAATTGAAAGATACGAGGTTTCAGTTTGTGAGTTCTACCACTGCTGAAGCCCCAAATGACATTCTGCCATGGCCCCCTCCCAAATGGTGCTATCCCCAGTAGAAGTGCCAACTGTAAATAATCATAGCTTTCGCTTTATTTGGTGTGAGAAGCACTACTTCAACACTTTTCCAAACTGCTTTGCTTATTAAAATGAGTAAAATTCACCTTTTGAAGGGTGCTTCCAACTTTGCTTCAAGTCAACAAATACTTCCAATTTGGTAATCTCATGTTGCATTTTAGGAGTCCCAGGTCAGTGGCTTGAGTACAGAACTAGAAATGGGGAATTCCTGAGTTTTAATCCCGGTCATAGCTCTGACCGATTTTTTTCTGTGGCCTTGAGCCAAGTTACTTTAACTTTAGTACTTCATTATTCCTATCTGCATAAAAATTGATACTTGTTTACCTACTTCACTGGGCTGTTGTAAGGATAAATTAATGGACCCAACCCTCAGTTCCTGCCAGAAAGCATTCAGCCCAATTCAGGAAAGGGGGTGCAAAGATGTCTTTAGCCACTGTTACACTCTCTCAGTCCTGGGGTTGCTTTGCTCTGAGGTGAATCTCTTCCTTGAGGATCCCCCTATGCTAGAATGGTGGGCTGTCCTAATGCAAGAAAGAACATTTGTAATTCTCTTTGACAGTGCAAGTCCAGTGTAAGGACTGAGTACTGTCGTTGTTTGTAAAAACTTAATGTATCCTGCACGCTGGCAAATGGAAAATTTCCATTTGTGATCTTAAGTTCCTTTTTTGTAGAGTTTCCTCGAATCTGTGTAGTTACCAAGGAAGAGCTGTCCATCTTTAGATAGATTAGAAGCACTTGGATGACCATACAGGGCAGTATTTAAAATCCTTGGTTCAAACTCACCTGGGTGTCAAAGGAGATAACACTGAGTTACATAAGTATTGAATTTGACTCCTTGCTGTCACATTTATTTATTTATTTATTTTACTGTGTTCTGCTCGTTAAAGTAATGATATGTTGTTAATGGTGTTTTTAAACAGCTGGAAAATGGCACTACCTGGCATAACCCAGAACCCCCAGAGAACATAGGAACGGAGAAAGATAGAGCTAATTGCCCATTTTATATCAAAACAGGATCCTGCAGATTTGGAGACAGGTAACTGGTCAAATGTTGGAAATATAACATGGTTGAAAGGGGTTTGCTCCTTTGGGATTTCTTACAGGTTTGTGATCAGATTATCTCCTCACTATTGCTGTGTGGGTTTCCTGTAGACTTACTAGATAAGATTCTGTTCTCAGTTATACAGCTCTGAATTGAGAGTAAAAGCAGTGCACAGTCAGAATTGGGTTATCTTTTTTTATTAGAACATCAAACTGCCAATAGTCTGGTCCCAGTTTTGATCTGACTGACTGATTCAGCAGAAGCATTTGCAGAGGTAGATCATTATGTCATCAGAGTATATGCAGTTTCCTGTTATTATTGGTACAGCTCCAAAAGAATATGTCCAGTCAGATATCTACTTAAATTTGCATACACTGCACCTAAAACAGCTACAAAAACAAGGTAGTGTACATCTGCACGACTGGAAGTGTCATGTGACTTTCCAGTATCTCATTATTTGTACAGTACACATGGTCATTGCACATGGTCCATCTAATTTAGTATCCTTTCTCCAAAAGTGCTCTGTACCAGATGCTTTACAGAGAGACATGCAAAATACCCATTGTGGACAATTCTACAACATAATTCTGGGGAAGCTTCTTTGGCAGTTAATGGCTGGCTTCAATCCTAAAAGATGAGAGTTGGTACCACTTTTAAACCTCATCCTAGCTATTTCAACTGCAGATGACATTTTTACTACTCAAAATAATATTTAACCCATTTTAATCCTTCTAAGTTCTTTGTCTCAATGGTATATTGTGGCAGAGAGTTCCATGCGTTAATTATGTATTGTGTAAAAATAAAAATGTCAGTGGTTTTAAATGTTTCCTTTTAATTTCATTGGGAATTCCCCTGTTCTCATAAGACAAGGTGAACAGAACTACCTGACCTTCTAATCTCTTACTTACTGCCTCTGAAAACTTAATAAGCCCTAATGTGTTCCAATGACTTGAATCACACGTGTTTCCTTTCTTGGGCACTGTTCTGTTATGAAATATATAAAATGAATGGTACAGAAGATCAGTAGGGTGCTCTTACCATTTTGCAATACCAGAAGGGGTCGTACCATCAAATTGAAAGGCAACAAATTTAAACCTGAAATGAAGCCTTTTTGTATAATTCATAAATAAGCAGTGGAAGTCTACATGTTGAGGTTGAGCTTAGTAGGACTCAAAGTTAGACTTGTGTCAAAAATGAAAACATATTTACAGTAGATAGGATCTAAGTATGTGTCAATCACTAATTGCTTGGAGACAGGAAAAAACTTTCTTCCTATGGACAGCCTATTCCATAGTTTTCTGTTACAGGGCTTGTACCTTTCTCTGTAGTATTTGCTCTTTGCCGCTGTCAGACATGATACCGAGCTAGATTGCCCACTGGTCTGGTCCGGTATAGCAGAATCCCATTTATCTGATCTAATTGGGACCGGGGCCAGATTGGATAATCAGAAAGTGGGATAATCTGGAGAATGGGAGAGTGCAATGCTGCAGCACTAGCTAGCAGCACTTCTGGCCCTTGGGTCCTGGTTGTGTGGCGGAGAGCGGGAAAATGGAGGGTTGGCTAAACGGGGGTTTACGTTCGTATATCATGAACAAACCTCCTAGCTTTATTGTAACCGGGTTTCTATATTTTCCAATTTTAGTTTCCTATCATACAAGGTTTCTTTGTCTAGAGTTTTAATAAATGTGGTAGTTTGACTGCATTGTATTTAAGCTGTATCCTCTGAAGTGTGCTTCCAAGAAAGAACTAGCACATTTTGGACAGAGCTTTTTGACTCAGTTACCTGGGTGAACAGGGGAGTGTTTGAAGCAGAGATCCTAAAGCATAGTGAAACCCTTCTCATTCAGAAGCAAGACAGAGAGATTACTATTTGAGGGTGTCTCACTGAGCTTCAGGCTGTTATGGTGAACACCGTATTGCAGTATCTGAAGGCCACTTATGGCCACCAATATGATGTGATGTAGGTTAAATTAAAACTTCTGTACAGAGCTGTCACTTGTAAAATGTTGTATTTCCATAGCTGTAGATGCTCACAAGCTGGCGCCTAATTTTCCTTCCTCTTCCCCTTCCTAAAAGGGTGAGAGTAGTTTCATTAACTTCAATAAGAGTTATTTAATTTTGCAAAGAAGAATGGAGGGGCTCTTACAGAAGTAAGACTTTAAAATATCTTGCAAGACCCTTCAAAAATTGAACAGACATTCCAAAATAGCAGCATCTGAATAAATGCCTTTCATCATTTTTGAAATTTCCAACTGATGATTCTTTGTGTGTTTGTGAACACTATTGGCATTTGTATATGGCAAGATGCTTTAAAACTATCAGGAAACTTGTCTTGAATTACCTGCTTTACTCCTTGAAATATGCTGATTCCCATAATTACATGAATGAAGCTCCTTTTTAGAATATTTTCTTGCAATTCAGAGCTGTTAGTGGGTCCAGAAATAGCAAATGTTTGCAGCTTTAGCAGGTGTAGCCTTTGCTGAAAGTGAGGTTTTTTTCTTTACCATAAATTATATAGGTGTTCCCGCAAACATAACTACCCAACATCTAGTCAGACGCTTCTGATCAGAGGTATGTTTGTTACGTTTGGGATGGAGCAGTGTAGAAGAGATGACTATGATACGGATGCGAGTCTTGAGTACAGTGAGGAGGAAACCTACCAGCAGTTCCTAGACTTCTATGAAGATGTACTGCCTGAGTTCAAGAATGTGGGAAAGGTTATTCAATTCAAGGTATGCATATGAACCCAGCGATAACCATCACATCTCATTGTTCCTTTGCCAGTCTTGACTAGTGTAAATCTCAGTTGTGGAATAGGTCATAGCTAAGTTTATGTACAATTTCTCAATTCAAACTGCGTATTTCTGATGGCACCTGTAAACTAATCTCTGGGTCATCACAGAGGATTATATTTCTTCAAGATTTAGGTGAAATCCCTCCCAAAACGTATTCTGGGACAAACTCACAACATATCTATAAAATTACCTTCTGAAACAATCTGTTATTTCTCAGCCCTTATCTTACTAAGCTTTTGAGCAGGCCAGCATGTTCTCAGATCATTTTCAGGGCTGGAAAATTTTACCAACCACCTACTAGCCCAAGGACTAAGCCTTTTAGCCAAAGTAAAGGTAGCAGTGCTGCCATGGCTGTGTGTCTCTCACCTTCCCCCCCTTTCCCCTGACAAACTAAGCCTGTGGTAATTTAAAGGAGTAAAATGGTTATATGCTTGATTTATTTAGAACACAGTCAACTTTCTGTTTAATTCACTTTTTAAAAATGTAACTTGCTACTAGGACTTGGTGAAGAGCAGAAAAATATTTGTTTGACAGATTGAACGAGTATGAAAGTAAAATGTTTGAATAGTACCTGACTAATTAGAAATGGTAGAATTTGTTGCAGAAACTGCAGCTGTGACCAAACACCAGCTTTTTATAGTTGCTGCAAGTTTGAGTGGCGTTGGACCTCCTGCACCAAGTTGCAGTGCCATGCAATCAAATTTGGCCTGGCTGCCCCTTTGTCCTGAGCAGGTGGGGGCGGAGGCCACTGAGGAGAAGGATGGGGCCAGGGATCCATGTGGGTTGAGGCCAGGCTTCCCAGGAGGCTTGTCCTGCTCACTACCCAAGCTCTGTGGTGAGTGCTGCTGCCTGCACTCGGCCCTGCTGGTGCTGGCCTTGCACTTTGACTTGATGCAGTTTTGCCTCCACCAAGTGATGTGGGCTAGATCTGCCAAGAAGCAGCTTCTGTGTGATCTTGAGGACTTTGCTTTCTGTGGCTGCCCAGCTGCACCAGAGGATAGGCTTGGGGAGGCCTAGGTGAATGGGGCCAGTTTGGGACATTTTGCCTCCCACAGTCACAGGGCTTGGGACAGCAGAGCCCCAGCAGTTCCAGCCTCCCACAGGCTTTCAGAGGTCTCTCTGTGCCTGGAGCCAACTCTAGAGCACAGGGGCTCAGGCCCTCCACACCAAAACCACAACTTTAAATCAACTGTGGCTACAACCTTTGAACCAAAAAAACCACGATTTTCTTTTCTTACAGCCTTAATTCTGATCTATTCCAAGAAAGAGAAGTATCTTCTCATGACCAGTCCTGATTGTTTTCCATTTTTATCCCTCCACCCTCTTTCCTTTTGTTGAACTCTCTGCCTTTCCTTTCCCCCCAGATATTTTTCTCCTGTTGTACAATACACTTGTCCATTGTTGGGAATTGTATTACAAAACAAAATTCCCACCTGAATGCTGTGAATTGCATTGTTGATAATGAGGCTTGGGGGATCAGAAAGCAAGGCAATACAATGACTTTTCAGTGGATTTCATTACAGAGTAATATATACAGGAGTTGAGTTAGCTGATGATGTGGCCAAAGTTGGAAGATCTGAAACTCAGATTGGAATGACAATGGTTGAGGATATTGATGCCTTATCAAAGAAAATATTAGCTGAAATAAATGGTTGAAAGACAAGATCTTCTGAAACCAAAGGATTTCTGAAAATAACATCCACTGTTGTGAGAGTAAAGGGACACACACTGTAGGAATGAACATCAGCAGATGGCATCTAGATAGATGCACTCTGCAAGATGTTTCAGGAGCAAGCTTTCACAACCACCTATGCCTTTGAATATAATATTGTACGGATTTGACACCTTGCATCAAGCCCTTGACTTGTTGGAGTCACCTAATTCATTCTCAGATTTCATGCTGGACATTATTACTGTGGGACAAGACAACAACAAATTCCCACCAGTCCAGGTGTAGACAATGCTCCTAAGGCCAGTCCCAGTTGTACCGCCATGCAATTAAACCTGCTTTTCATCAAGTTTAACTAACATGGTGATAAACACTTGAAGCTGCAGAGCCTTGTCAACACTAAAGCTACCATTGATTAACTTGCACTGGTAGGTATTTTTATAAAATTCCCTAGTGTGCACTCGGCTTATTTCTTGCATGTCAATGGTGTGATCTGTGGTACACTATTGGTAAAAGCTTGTCTGTATTATGCTGCCGTGGGGCCATTCTATATCTAATGGCTTGAATTATTTTACAGTGTCTGAGCCAGAAATGTTGACTGTAGCATTACTTACTAATAAGCTAATACCACATTCTCTTTATTGAAGTATTTCACCTATATCTGTCTGAAAATTCCTATCCTAAGCATTTTCAACCTGGGTAACATACATCTGATCAGTAAGTTAAATCTGAAGTAATGTACCTTTATGTAACATTTCAAAGATTAGAAAAATTTATTTGTGCAACAAAACCATGCCATCAAAAGAGCTTTTAAATCACTTTCAATGGAATGAAACCAACTTTTTGGTCCAGTACAGGAAAGAAAACAACAGCAGGGGCTAAATATTTAAGAGCTATTTGCATAGTAGCCTTCTTTCTCCTGTCTTAAACTGAGCTTCTCTTTATTCCTAGTCAGATTGAGATGCTTATATGTGAATTTAGGAATTAGTGCTTAGTGCCCACTTCAGAGCTGGAGTATCTCATATTTAAAAGGGTGGCGACACCCACCTCCCAAAATATCAAACTTTTCCAGTGTCAGCATTGCTTGTCTGTTGAAGTACATGTTGTGGCTATTTTTTCATATCTGATTTTTCACCTCTGTTTTTCTCCATCTCCTTATTCATTCTCCCCCTTGTCTTGTCAGTTTTTCCTCTCCTATAAGTGTTATTAGTGTCTAATGATGAGCATTAGCAGCTCCAACAGCACTTTTAGCCTTTATTACTACTAACTGTCATTAGCTATTAAGAGTCCAGGTGGTGTTGACTGTCTTTGTAGTATTGGTGATGCCTTCTTACAGTCCAGCTGGACAGAACACCATGTAATCAGGAGGATTAATCATGTAGCGACACATCAGTGTTGCCTACCCAGGGTGCAATTCTAGAGAATGAAACAGAACCTGATTAACAGAGCATGAGGTGTAGTATGAGATGTGTGTGTGTGTGTGTTTTCAACTAAAAGCTGTCAGCTATAGGGGAAAAGAAAACGCCTGTGTTTAACATCAAAGCAAACCATTTTAAATGTTGTTCAAATATACCACAAATACTTTTTTTTAAACAAACTTCTATTTAATCAGAATTAAGTATTCAGTTTTATTAAACCTGTATGTGAAAACCAGGCCAGAAGAATTGATAAATAAAATACTTTTACATTCTTGTCACCCTACGTGTGAGCTAAACTGGGATGCGTATAGTTCCATCATGAATGAACTATGTGGATCTCTCAGTATTTCAGAAGCCTTAATCTGACATTTCATCTCCTCTTAGGTCAGCTGCAACTTTGAGCCTCACCTGCGGGGAAATGTATATGTTCAGTACCAATCGTAAGTGCCTTGCAGTTAACTTTTATGACGCTTGACAGTTATATACGCTAGATCATAAGCAGTACCCAAGTAATACAATTTTACTTTTTCCTGTTGGGTTCTAAAAGGTTTAATTCCATATTCCTATTTTACTTAAATTTGAATGTCACTTAAACCCCATTTTATCTATGTGATTCATCCCCATACTGCAGTAAGAGTCCAAATTTGATAGAGAACAGAATTTAAAGGATTGTATGATATCCCAATAATGCTACAGGCTGCCTTATCTTTAAATTAAAGGGAGCGAGACTGTCAGGAAGCCCTTACTCTATTCAATGGACGATGGTATGCAGGACGACAACTTCAGTGTGAATTTTGCCCAGTGACAAGGTGGAAAACTGCTATATGTGGTATGTCAGGGATCGACCTTTATAAAAGGGAAAGTCTCTCATTACTAAAAGACTTATTAGAGAACTAAAAGATTAAGAAGTGATGTCTTACCGGCTTTCAAATCAGAGAGATCCACATAAAATTACAGGAACCTTTTGGGGTGCAAGGCAACAAACTGAAAACATGTACTAACTTGACTACACAAGCTTTGGGCAGGAAGTGTATATGGTGTCCAACTGACACTGCCGGGGGGATTTAGGAAACTGACTGTAGTTAGGATGCAGTAACACCCTCAACCTTTAGGAAGAGTGTTTTGGGATAACAGATGATTGTAAAATAGGCAGGATGTACATTTTTATATCTCATTCGAAACCAGCAACCTAACTGGTTCTGAAACATTAAAACATAGCTTCTTCATTATGATCAGTGTTAACTATATTTAGCTGACTCTTACCTCAGTCTTGCTACAATCCGAAATGTATTTATCTTGAACAGAAAATTCGCACCTCCAGGATAGCACTTAGGCTATAAGGGGCCAGTCCATGCCGATTAACTCATGCCTTTACCAGAAATCCCTGAGATTTAACTAACACCCATCCTGCCCAATTTACGTAACTAGGAAAGTTAAGTTATAAAATTACTAGCTCACTTTAGCATAAGACATACTAGAATGCTTGAAAGCTAAAACTAATATCAGGATGGATGTGTCTCATGAGTAAGATTAGAGTATAATCTTTGAAAAGAATTGAAGTGTGTTTTTTCTTTGTCGATGAGGCTGATAGGCGTGGTATGAATATCTGTAGTGGAAAAGGCCAAAAGATTAAGCGGAACAAATCTTTTAAAATACATATTTAATTAAAATGGCTGACATCTCATTAAAAAAATAGAATTGTTGCCTTTGTATAACATTACCAGTAACCTTCTTTTTAAAAAATAAAAATATCTGTTGCAGGTTTATTTGAAAGGCAGAAATGCCCAAGAGGGAAACACTGCAACTTTCTTCACGTATTCAGAAATCCACACAATGAGTTTTGGGAGGCCAATAGAGACATACATATTTCTCCTGAACGGACCAATCTGTCAGCTAAAAACTCTGAAAGGAGAAACAGAACAGGCCATCATGAGGACTATTACAGCAAGTCAAGAAGACGGAGCAGCCCTAGCCCAGATCATTCTTACAAAAGAAATGGAGAATCAGAGAGGAAAAAAAGTAGCCACAAGAGCAAGAAAAGACGGCGGTGTAGCAGATCAAGAAGTTGGGAACGAAGGCAGTCACATAGTAGAGGGAAGAAGAGGAGAGGTCGTAGTCGCAGCAGAAGTCGTAGTTGTACACGTGGTCGTAGCAGAAGCCGAAGTAGAAGCTCCTCTCGGTCCAGGAGTCGGGGCAAAAAGAGGTCAAATAGCAGAGGAAGAAGTAATGAACCCCCTCCAAAAAAGTGAGAATTCTTTGAGGAGTTGCCACTTGAGCAACTGTTGTGTTACCAAAGATACCATGTGTGCAGTAGATGGCTATGTACCAAGAATAATGTTGTACTACATTAGGGTATATCTTGTATTAAAATGAGTATCTTCATAGTAAAGGACCCAAGCAGGACTTAAGAGTTTAAGAAAGATGGTACAGATTTATTGATTTAAATTTACCACAGGGTCCTGGGAATTCAATATTTTGTGTAAATCCTTCCTGTTGGACTAGACACCTTAATGTATCCTACGATCAGCTGGAGATCAGGGATCAAATTCTCCCCACCGTGGAAGAAAGCTCCCTGTGCTGCTGCTTCCACACAGTGCTTCCCCAGCAGGAATATGGGGGTGAAATTAAGATTGTGAATGTCACTTTGCCTCGGCTGCTAATGACACTGAGCAAATCCTGCATGTAGGAACAGCACGGAGGTGGTCGTGCTGAGGGAAGGAGAAGTGAAAGCCTGGAGAACAAAAATACCAAGAGGGAGTGCACAGGTGGTTGATTCAGTGGTAGCCCACTTGATATTCAATACTGTGCTCCCTGAGCTAGCTGTAGAGATTATGTGCTTGGTTCAGCAAGTTAGCTGGGGCATAAATCAAGGCAGTAATGTTAAGGCACGGTAATCTAAAGTGGGTTGGGTTTTATTAAGTGAAGTAAGGGCTAAAGATTACTGCAGGGATACTATAAACCAAAACACAAGAGCTGCTAACTGAGGAGCAGAGTAGCTGAAGAAATGAATAAAGTATGTATAGGAGAGTAATTAATACTTATAGGGCTGTCAGGACTTCCTCATTCCAATTCCTTATACACTTTCCTATGTGGAGCATGCTGCCACTAATGAATTTGGATGAATTGTTTTGAAGAAAGCGGTAATAAAATACCTTCTAGAAATCAAGGTTAATCTTGATAGATGGGATGCTATTAGTGTTTAAAATCTTTGTTAGCATTCCAAATGGATGTTTGAAACCCGTACAATCTTGGGGTATAAATTAGATACAATACTTAGGTGCCTAATTGCCCTTTGCAAATCTCTCCTCAACTCCCACTGATTTTTTTCAAGAGGAACTGGGAGCCCATCTTGTTCTTGAAAATATCCCCCACAATGCAGATACTTATAGCCACACTATTAAATAGAAAAGGAAATATTGATTCCAGCCTTGACTTGAGGGTGCAGCTTCTTCTAAAGCTTTTACCATGCATCAGTGGTTAATATCAGTGCATTCAGCAGCTGCTGTTGTTTTTTTCCTCCACATTTAAGCTGTATGGGCATGCATTCAGCACCAAAAACTAGACTGCCACAGGTCTGCTGCTACAGCTTTGAGGTGTTAGCATTCATTTTCCAACTGCTTTCATACCTCATGCTTCAGTACTACCATTTCCCAGAACACCTAAGTGAGGTCTGAGTGTGTGAGGATTCAGAATCAAACAGTCTTGTGCATGGCTTTTTGTAATAACACTACAGTTTAGTACAGGATTATTTTTATTTGAAATCACACCTAAAGGTTTTTTTAAATGTAAGCTGAAATATTGCAAGAGAAATAGCAGAAGGGCTCAAAAAGGAACTAACTTGAGAGGATGGATTTTCCAGGATGTGTATTTCTACTGCCATTACAGCTCATGAAGACTTTACAAAATGCAATAGTACTGGTACGGGTCCTATCACATGGTATCCTAAAGGAATATGACAGTAGGTCCCCAGTGTGCTAGGTACTGTACAAATACAGAGACAGTCCTTGCTCCATGGAGCTTACAATCAAAGACAGACACTCTCCCTCCTCCCCCCCCAAATGAGGGCATTTCAAGCAGTCTATAGTGAGTGTAGGCTATTGACAGGATCCCATCCCAAAATGACTTAATCCTGGTGGAATTAAAACGGGTTCCTGTACTGCTGCAGTGTTTCTTCAGAGCACATAACTAATTTCATGGCTATACATCAGAGAAAAGCTGAAAGTTACTGAGCTAGATGCAGTATAGTGGAAAATCAGGCCCTTCATCTCTTCTGGCCCTCAGTCAGCATGGATTCACCAAGGGCAAGTCATGCCTGACTAATCTAATTGCCTTCTATGATGAGATAAGTGGCTCTGTGGAAGAGGGGAAAGTGTTGGATGTATTGTTCCTTGACTTTAGCAAAGCTTTTGACACGGTCTCCCACAGTATTCTTGCCAGCAAGTTAAAGAAGTATGGGCTGGATGAATGGACTATAAAGTGGATAGAAAGTTAGCTAGATTGTCAGGCTCAACAGGTAGCGATCAATGGCTCCGTGTCTAGTTGGCAGCCGGTATCAAGTGGAGTGCCCCAAGGGTCGGTCCTCGGGCCGGTTTTGTTCAGTATCTTCATAAACGATCTGGAGGATGGTATGGATTGCACCCTCAGCAAGTTTGCAGATGACACTAAACTGGGAGGAGAGGTAGATTTGCTGGAGGGTAGGGATAGGATCCAGAGGGACCTAGACAAATTGGAGGATTGGGCAAAAAGAAATCTGATGAGGTTAAACAAGGACAAGTGCAGAGTCCTGCACTTAGGACAGAAGAACCCCATGCACCGCTATAGACTAGGGACCGAATGGCTCACCAGCAGTTCTGCAGAAAAGGACCTAGGGGTTACAGTGGAAACAGTATGCATCCAATGAAGTGAGCTGTAGCTCACGAAAGCTTATGCTCAGATAAATTGGTTAGTCTCTAAGGTGCCACAAGTACTCCTTTTCTTTTTGCGAATACAGACTAACACGGCTGTTACTCTGAAACTTGTTTGAGTGATTGGCTGAACAAGAAATAGTACTGAGAGCTTTGCTTCTGAGAGCTACTGACCTGGGACAAGAAGCAATTTAACTTGTCTGACATGCAGTAGCTGCAGTTTTTATTCTTTGAGGCAGAGTACAATAAATGACAAATATCACTGAGACAGGTGTCACTCACTGTTGAACAACTGTGTAGCCTTTAATACAATAATTGTGGTAATGCACAGGATGGTCATCATCTCTGTTGAGGAAATGACTCTTGCCTTGAAGCACGAAAGGCAAAAGTTAGAGCTGAAAGATTACCAAAAATGTTTTAAACCTTTCCTGCTATTGCTATGAACTGGAGAACCAAGAATATCAGGGTTGGAAGGGACCTCAGGAGGTCTAGTCCAACCCCCTGCTCAAAGCAGGACTGATCCCCAACTAAATCATCCCAGCCAGGGCTTTGTCAAGCCTGACCTTAAAAATATCTAAGGAAGGAGATTCCACCACCTCTCTAGGTAACCCATTCCAGTGTTTCACCACCCTCCTAGTGAAAAAAATTTTCCTAATATCCAACCTAAACCTCCCCCACTGCAAACTTGAGACCATTACTCCTTGTTCCGTCATCAGCTACCACTGAGAACAGTCTAGATCCATCCTCTTTGGAACCCCCTTTCAGGTAGTTGAAAGCAGCTATCAAATCCCCCCTCGTTCTTCTCTTCCGCAGACTAAACTATCGCAGTTCCCTCAGCCTCTCCTCATAAGTCATGTGTTCCAGTCCCCTAATCATTTTTGTTGCCCTCTGCTGGACATTTTCCAATTTTTCCACATCCTTCTTGTAGTGTGGGGCCCAAAACTGGACACAGTAGTCCAGATGAGGCCTCACCAATGTCAAATAGAGGGAAACAATCATGTCTCTCGATCTGCTCGCAATACCCCTACGTATACATCCCAAAATGCCATTGGCCTTCTTGGCAACAACGGCACACTGTTGACTCATATCCAGCTTCTCGTCCACTGTAACCCTTAGGTCCTTTTCTGCAGAACTGCTGCCGAGCCATTCGGTCCCTAGTCTGTAGCAGTGCATGGGGTTCTTCTGTCCTAAGTGCAGGACTCTGCACTTGTCCTTGTTGAACCTCATCAGATTTCTTTTGGCCCAATCCTCCAATTTGTCTAGGTCCCTCTGTATCCTATCCCTACCCTCCAGCGTATCTACCTCTCCTCCCAGTTTAATGTCATCTGCAAACTTGCTGAGGGTGCAATCCATACCATCCTCCAGATCGTTTATGAAGATACTGAACAAAACCAGTCCAAGGACCGACCCTTGGGGCACTCCACTTGATACTAGCTGCCAACTAGACATGGAGCCATTGATCGCTACCCGTTGAGCCCGACAATCTAGCTAACTTTCTATCCACTTTATAGTCCATTCATCCAGCCCATACTTCTTTAACTTGCTGGCAAGAATACTGTGGGAGACCGTGTCAAAAGCTTTGCTAAAGTCAAGGAACAACACATCCACCACTTTCCCCTCTTCCACAGAGCTATGCATCCGATGAAGTGAGCTGTAGCTCACGAAAGCTTATGCTCAAATAAATTGGTTAGTCTCTAAGGTGCCACAAGTACTCCTTTTCTTCCAACAAGTTTGTTTACATTTGCAGGAGATAATGCTGCCAACTTCTTATTCACATCACCTGAAAGTGAGAACAGGTGTTTGCATAGCATTGTTGTAGCCAATGTCGCAAGATATTTACATGCCAGATGTGCTAAAGATTCATACGTCCCTTCATGCTTCAGCCAGCATTCCAGAGGACATGCGTCCATGCTGAATAACAATCCAAAGCAGTGCAGGCTGACGCATGTTCATTTTCATCATCCGAGTCAGATGCCACTAACAGAAGGTTGATTTTCTTTTTGGTGGTTTGGGTTGTGTAGTTTCCAAATCGGAGTGTTGCTCTTCTAAGACTTCTGAAAATATGCTCTACAGCTCATCCCTCTCAGATTTTGGAAGGCACTTTAGATTCTTAAACTTTGGGTCAAGTGCTGAAGCCATCTTTAGAAATGTCACATTGGTACCACCTTTGTGTTTTGTCAAATCTGCTGTGGAAGTGTTCTTAAAATGAGTATGTGCCGAGTCATCATCTAAGACTACTATAACATGAAATATATGGCAGAATGCAGTTAAAACAGAACTGGAGACATATAATTTTTTCCTCAAGAAGTTAAGCCACAGACTTAATGCATTAATTTTTTTTAAATGAGAATCATCAACATGGAAGCATGTTCTCTGGAATGGTGGCCGAAGCATGAAGGGGCATATGAATGTTTAGCATATCTGGCATGTAAATACCTTGCAATGTCAGCTACAAAAGTCCCATGTGAATGCCTGTCCTCACTTTCTGGTGACATTGTAAATAAGAAGCGGGCAGCATTATCTCCCATAAGTGTAAACAAACTTGTTTGTCTGAGTTTGGCTGAACAAGGAGGCGGCCTGAGTGGACTTGTAGGCTCTAAAGTTTTGCATTGTTTTGTTTTTGAATGCAGTTATGTAAGAAACAAACAAAAGCTATATTTCTAAATTGCACTTTCACGATAAAGGGATTGCACTATAGTACTTGTGTAAAATGAATTGAAAAATACTATCATTTTTACAGTGCAAATATTTGTAATAAAAATAAAGTGAGCAGTGTACACTTTGTATTCTATGTTGTAACTGAAATCAATATATTTGAAAAAGTAGAAAAACATCCAAAAATATTTAATAGATTTCAATTGGTATTCTATTGTTTACCAGTGCAATTAATGATTCATTTTTTGAGTTAATTTGTGTGAGTAACTGCAATTAATCAACAGCCCTAGAACTAAAGACGCAATTTTTAACAAGGAGGGTAACTAACCACTGCATAAATTAGCAAGGCTGTGGTAGATTATCACTAACATTTTTAATCAATACTGGATTTTTCTGATGTATGCTCTAGTTCAAGCAGGAATTAATGCAGGAAAGTGGCATGGCTTGTTATACAAGTCAGGCTAGATAACAGTCTCTCAAGACCTTATCTATGAACCTCTTCCAAAAAAGCCTTAATGGAGTAGGTTATTAGCAAGCTACAGGGCTCCACTTTAGCATGCTGCAAACATCAGCATCCCTTATAAGCTATGGAGTCTGTATGCCTCACCCTTGTTCCAGCTTCACAGGATATGAATGGGAGGGAAAGCAAATAGAGAATGCATTGGCAGAGGAGGTTGGGGGGACAAGTGGCTAAAGCAACAATTTTGGGGGGAGAGCATCGCTTTGAGGGAAGAAGAGAAGGTAGGGTGCATGTTCAGGTTCTCTAGTTAGTAAGAGATAAATGGCGGCGCTAGTTTACAATACACTGGAGAGAGAAATCTGACAACCTTGTAAAGATGCTGGTTTATCACTTCACTGAAATATGAATACAAAACAACAGCCTCCTGCTTTCTAAGGCAAGTAAAATCAAGCAGCAGAACAAAACTTTTACAGTCCTGGTACTAAATGAGATCAAAATAGTCCAAACTGCCAGGAAAACTAGATTTCCATGGTAGCTGGCCCATAGAGGTAAATTTTGCAGCATGGCAGAATTAGCAGAATCCTGCCTATAAATTAGAGAAGTGAGGTTAGCTTGAGGTTGATTTATACCCCTAAATGCTGTTTTGCAGTCTATCCTTCAACACTTGGAAAAATATTCTGCAAGGCATTCAATTTGAAAATTCTTGAAGAGTCCAATGCTCAGTATTCCAAGCACAGCACAGACTATAGCTGGTGTAGAAAAGGATGAAGTAGAGAAACTTGCTCTTGCATTTAAGCTTGCTTTCATCTTATCTGTGTCAGGAACCCTTTAAAGGGAGGGTACTAATGATTTTCCACACTTTTCTTCCTTCAGGTAAAGCCAAGTGGAATTCAGACAAGAATCTTAGTGCTCGCTTTTTGAAAAATGTGTGGTGGCTTCTCCCAGTTAGACACACACTTCAACTGAAATGAGGACTGCCTATGCTGTACTGAACTGCCCTTTATCATAGTCAAGAAATTGAATGTTAAGCTTGTATTATCCAACACACCTTCAGTTAATGTGTTTTTGGCCTTAATTCTTAAATGAAATAGCACTATAGCCTAAACTGAATATCCATTTAGATGAAGTTTCTTTACAGTAAAGTGTTTAATGTGATTAAGCTTTCAATTACCTGCTAACTTATTGTTTTCTGTAAAATTTTTAATAGCTGTAAATAAATGGAATCCTTGAGTACACCTTACTTTTTTTTTTAATAAAGTTTGATGCAAATCCAGTGATGTAATGAAGTTTAATTGTGCATTTTTACCTATCAAAGATTTACCCATCCTCTTCTTCCCCTTGCAAAAATATTAAACCTTTGATTATATATAAGCACACAGCTATGGTGTAAAAGTGAACATTTATTAGAATCACATTAATTTAATTGTAAGACAGTGGTTACAGGTTTTGATACAATCACAACAAAGCTTAATCCAGCCTAGCACATACAAGTGACAGCGTAAACTTTAGAAATAGGTTTGTTTAAACACATAAAACTGCTTTCAGATTGACATTTTAAATGAAGGAAATTCAATCACTTCAACAGCACAAACAGCAGGCCATCCCATACCAGTTGTATCTCCTTTTTTTTTTTTTTTTTTTTACATATTCGACAAGTGAAATGCAGAACAGGGGTCTTGTGTACCTTTTCAAACATGATATTCTAGTGATTTGAGAGGCTTGTGTTCTGTACATGAGATGAGTGGAAATGAATACTGTAAATGTGGTGTACTGCTTACGTCAAGTGAGCAAACTGAAATGTTATGGAGCCTATGGTCAGTTCCAATAGAACAAGCTTAGAAAAACACTCACCTTGTGATCACTGCAGATACACACAGTAGAACTTTGCTACTCCACATATAATTTGCAGAAAAAAAATGGCACTGACTTCTTAGCAACAGAACAGAGTTCTGAACAGAGATCTCATAAGACTAAATACTTGAAGTGTAGACTATATTGCAAAACACCTATAACTGTCAAAGTAAATGAACAAAAGTATATTTTGTGGTGTATTACCCTTGATTATTTGTTCATTTACACGCTGAAACCCACCAATTTTCAATAGGACCTCAGTGTTAATTAGTTTGGTGGTACCGTATATAAACACTTGTTTGCTTAAGCTTAGTAATTTCACAATGAATGTCACCTGCATGTACGGTGACAGGACATTAATATATAGCAATGAAGCAGGTTAATGAAACAGATTTTTAAAACAGGTGCTTATGCCCCCTTGAGCATACCATAATATACTAAATAATGCAAAGCCATTGTCTTGTTTCTAGGGTTCAAACTAAAAACTTCTAAATTAGTTATATGCAGTGGTGTAGCCATGTCTGTCACAATATTAAACACACAAGGTGGATGAGATATCTTTTATTGGACGAACTCTGTTGGTGAGAGAGAAGCTTTTGATCTTCCATGGAGCTCTTCTTCAGGTCTGAGAAATGTACTTAGTCACAGCTAAACACAATGTGGAACAGATAGCGTAACAGATAACACATATTTCAATGGATCATTGAAGGTCAAGTGGCCTGTTAGCACCCCTCCAGTTCTAGGGGCGGAAGAAATATGGGGGAAGGCAGCTTGGGTAGGGGGGTTGTTAGTGGATACAAGATTGTTGTTATAAGCCGTGCATTCAGTGTCTCTGTTCAGTCCATGATTTTTAGTGTCTAGCAAAGTTATGAATTTAAACTCAGAGGCTCACCTTTTGAAAGTGTTGGGCAGGTTTCCTTTGAGGATGAGGACTGATACGTCAGATATAGAGTGATCACTTTGAGAAAAATTTTCATCCACAGGTGATGTGGTGTTTGTGTCTTATAATTTTCACTGGATTTATGGTTTATCACAACAATCTATGCCCCACTGACATCAGCACTGGAATGGGGGGGCTATGGCCCTCCCACTTTTTGAAAGCAGATGGGCCTGGCCTGTCCACTTTTCACCACAGGCCCTGCCCCCGACTTTTGCCCGAGGCCCACCCCGCCAGGCCAGCAACTGGAGCCCGGCTGGGGAGCCTGGGCAGCAGGCGGCACTGTGCCGCTGACTCAACACTTCCACCTGCCCAGGGTGGGGGGCCAAAGAGAAGTCCCTGGCCCATGTCCCTGCCCCTGGGCTCCCCATCCAGGGCAGGTGAAAGGTCCATGCCTCCTCACAGCTGACTGGCTGTGTGGCTCTTACTACAGCCGGGCTGCAGCTCCGAGGCCCTATCCCCCGGCTGGAGCTGGGTTGGGGTAAAAGCCACAAGCCCTCCACCTACCCTGGGCAGGAGGCCTGCAGGGCGGGGACACAGATCATGGGCTGATCTAGGGACCCCCGCAAACGCTAGGCAGGTGGAGAGTCCTCAGCTCCCAACCTGCTCCAGCTTCCGGCTTGGCAGGAACTCGGGCAGAGCCACAGAAGGGGCAGGAGCCCTGGTCCCCCCCCATTTTTGGGAAGGCTGCACCGGGGCTGACTAACAACCCTCCCCCAGCTGCCTTCTCCCCCTTTCCATTTCCCCCTATGACTGGAGGGGTGTTAGTGGGGCACTTCACCTTGAATGGTCCCTTGAAATGTGTGTTAACTACTTATGCTAAGCAATCTGTTCCACCTGGTATTTAGCTGTGACTCTCAGAGTACATTTCTCAGACCTGAAGTGTAGTAAGCTCAAAAACTCTCTCACCAACAGAAGTTGATCCAATAAAAGATATTATCTTACTCACCTGCTCTCTCTAACTTTTAAATTGCACATTTTTAACTTTCCCTTTAGATTATTCCCTTCTCTCCATGATGTCAAGTGCTACCCCAGTGTATTTTACATTATCTATCTACTCATCTGAATAGTCAGAAGGGCAAAGTACATAATCTAGGTACAAGTCTACAGTGATTAAGCAATAACATTGATGTTAAAACAGGATGGTTCCAATAAACAAATTACTTCTTACAACCTGCATTCCCTTTATAATACATTAACTCTCATGTACTTGTGTGAAAAATCTTTGTATTGTATACTTCCATTTCTATCAAATGGTCTGGTTGCAGCTCTGTTCCTAAAAAATGAAGCCACCTTAACAGCTCATACCAGTTTGATATACAGATCATAATAGGGTTCTTTGGTATAATGAAAAAAATTCCATAGTAAACAGTTAATTCCCAATCTTTCTGTATTAACTGAAAAAAGCAGATTTTTCACAAATGTTGACATAAAATGTAGATGAACAAATAAGTCTTTGGTTGCATAAAACCAAGTTCCATATTGTTACGTTTCACATTTAAAGTTGTCACATGTACTTTCCTTTCTGTTAAAGATGACAATGTATTGAAGCTGATTCATTTGTTTCCTTAAGTCACTGGTGCTTATAAAACAGTATAATTACTGAAGTCGTCACCTATGATGCTCTCAAATGCAGAGAGAGGTCTTGAATTGAAATCCCTTTCTTTTATCCTTTTTTGTAGGTTTTAAATTTTTGTTCCCTTTTTTAAAACTTTAAATGGGATATTTTCTTGTAGGCCTGAATGAAGCAACTTAGCAAAACAGTAATACTGACAAACAGCATCTTACACCATTAGCTAAACATTAAAATGATGGCAGTGAACATTTACAGTATGTGAAACACCAGGAGAGTTCAGAGGAGATTTATGTGAGTCCAATTTCTTCAAGTACACTACGTGGGGTCTCTGCTTCCTGTGGAGGGAAAA
Source organism: Lepidochelys olivacea (assembly GCF_965140295.1). Classification (NCBI taxonomy): domain Eukaryota; kingdom Metazoa; phylum Chordata; order Testudines; family Cheloniidae; genus Lepidochelys; species Lepidochelys olivacea. The sequence goes on from NC_140411.1 coordinate 139,072,151, forward strand.
TTTGAGACAGTGGTAAACAGATCCTGTGCTCCTACTAAACAAGCTTATATGTGGAAAGTTAATATGGAAAGTGCTTAATTAAAAAAACTCATAAGAAAAATGTGAGTTTATATGTATGACATCAGATGCATTTCTAAAAGGATTAAGAAGTTTGTCATGGTTTACAGGGATGGCTTGTAAGCTTTATGACCCTTAACTCTAAAAAGAAAATAAATCAACAGACCTTCCATCATGGAACAAGTCACAACTTAGAAAAACAGACATGAATTTTTAAAAATCATGTAATGGATTAACTTTATTTCACTTTGTGATATTTTATGGAGATCCCAAAATCCCTCAAGTAAAAATGAAATGGCTGACGTACTGTACAGCTACAATATCCTTTAAACCTAAGTTTTGGAAGCAACAGGTCCTAGTCTGACAGAAACAACAGTATTAATTATCAAAATAGCCCTCCCAGATAGAGACACTATTGTATACTGGATAAAAACTATTTGAGAAGGATGAAATGGCCAATCTTGAAGTGAAGGGAAGCCCAAGTTTTTGTGCTCTAGTATTCTAGACCAGGTATAAACTTCTGGAACCAGTTCTTTCCTAAAGGTACTGCACTAAATTTTCAATGAAGACCTTTGGCCAAATAAAACAAATAAGTGTTTAACATATTTATATATACTAAAGTCTGTATCCGACTTTCATTTTGGGAATTTGAAGAAATATTTCTAAGCAACTGGAAGAAGATCTAGCCAATTAGAAAAACTGGGCTGTCCATTTCCACAATTACTAGCATCATCATCATAGTCAATGAAAAGTGATACTGTGTCTTTATGAAACCAAAACCAAAGTAATTTTAAAGCACCCAGAGAATGAAAAAAAAAAACAAACTTACTTTAGCATCCTAAGACAAGGCATGTCATGAAGCAAGAAAAAGAAAGATTACAATTTAGCAGTAAATCTTCAGAAAGCTTAGTTTTACAGACTATTTAGATGCATTTTAAAAGTGTCAGTTTACTAGTCTTGTATCTATTTGACTCAAGTGGTTTAGTATTGTAACACTAGCACTTCAGAATGAGTCATTTAACCTCTATACGTGTAATACATAGAATGATCAAGTTTTTAATCTTAGATTAACCCATGTGTACACACTGATTTACTATTAAAGGCATAAAGTTAAGTATTAAGACAGTTCCACTTCACTTGAAACAGGTGTATTTTTGTACTTTGAAAGGACACTGTTGAGCAGCTTACGCCCAACATTTGACCCAAGAGGTCCATTCTACCCTCAATGTATATAAAACTCCATCAATAATCCTGGAAATTAAGTATGAAAAGGAGACTAAAATCACTCAATGTTATTACAATCTGATTAAGAAAATCCTGTGGATTTTTTCAGTCCACCCACTTTTTAATAAAATTAAAAATTTCCCCTTTCTAATAAAGCCAAGGACATAAAAATCTCACATCCAACCATGTAAAACCCACAGATATGTTTTCCCACTGAAGAAATATTTAAATATTCTCAGACCTGTACTGACATGGAAGCTGGTGTGAAAGAGCCTTGGCATACTATCAATTATAAAAATGTTAAAAATACTTTTGCAAATTTCTACTCCATAATAATAATAAAAAAAAGATTCTAAAATGGGGTGGGCAAACTACGGCTCGTGAGCCGAATTTGGCCCCTCAGGGCTTTGGATCTGGCTCACGGGATTGCCCCCCATGGTGCTGCAGGCCCCGCGCTGCTCTCAGAAGCAGCCAGCACCACGTCCCTGGGCCCCCCGGGGGAGTGGAGAGAAGAGGGCTCCGTGCGTTGCCCTTGCCTCCAGGCACTGCCCCCCACAGCTCCCATTTGCCAGGAACGGGGAACTGCGGCCAATGGGAGCTTCGGGGGAGGTACCTGGAGATGTGGCAAGGGCAGCACAAGGAGCCCTGTGTGTGTCTCCCCCCCCCCCCCCGGCTCCCTCAGGGGCCACGCTGGGTTGTGGTGCTGGCTGCTTCCCGGAGTGGCGTGGTGTGGGGCCAGGGCAGGCATGCAGGGAGCCTGCCCTGGCCCCGGTGTGCGCCGCTGCCACCCCGGAACCACTTTAGGTAAGTGGCGCCGGGCCGGAGCCCAAACCCCTCCTGCACCCTGTCCCCCCCCAACTCCCTAGCCTAAGCTCCCTGCCTGCACCTTGCACCCCTCCTGCACCCCAAGTCCCTGCCCTGAGCCCCCTGCTGCACCCTGTACCCAAGTCCCTGCCGAGCCCTGTCGCACCCTGCACACCTCCTGCACCCCTGTCCTGAGCCCCCTCCTGCACTCCAACCCCCTTCCCTGAGCCCGTTCCTGCACACCACACCCCAACCCCCTGCCCCCGCCCTGCATACAATTTCCCCACCCAGATGTGGCCCTCAGTCCAAAACATTTGTCCATCCCTGTTCTAAAATGAAGTATCAAAACTGGCGAGAAAAGAAACAGCATTTTCATGCTTTGAGAATATTACAGAACAAAAAAAAAATTGAAAAGTATATTAAAACAGGTTTCAGAGTAACAGCCGTGTTAGTCTGTATTCGCAAAAAGAAAAGGAGTACTTGTGGCACCTTAGAGACTAACCCATTTATTTGAGCATAAGCTTTCCTGAGCTACAGCTCACTTCATCGGATGCATCCGATGAAGTGAGCTGTAGCTCACGAAAGCTTATGCTCAAATAAATGGGTTAGTCTCTAAGGTGCCACAAGTACTCCTTTTCTTTTTATATTAAAACAATGAGTTGACAGTGTCTTTTTAAGTATTTGTTCCCCTGTGCACTAATTTTAAGCATTTATTATAATAAATGAGGGTTGAACTTTATTCCGATGGTTGAATTAAGAGAAATAGAACTGCTAAATTCTCATGCAAGCTGCTGGAAGCTTGATGTCCACATTTATCCTGTTTATTTTAATGCAATTTTTCAACATTTGTCAGGGATAGTCTAGGTTTACTTGGTCCTGCCTCAGGGCAGGGTGCTTGATTTGATGACTGCTAGGTCCCCTGCAGCCCTACATTTCTGTGATTCTAACTTTTAATTATAATGGATTTGAAAACCTAAAACTACAGAGGTGAAATTGATTATTTCCTAAATGACCAAAAATACTTTTCACAATAAACTACATGATAACTACAGATTAATATTGTCACTTCAATTTTTGTACACTAAGGAACTTTTCTGCCACAGTATATTCAAATTCCAGATAATCTTTAATTGTAAAAGTATTTACTGTACTCAAAATAAAGTTTCTTCCAGCTAACTGATCCTGTGTAGTTAAGTGCATTGCTTCACTCATGACTCAAATAAAATTCAATGGGATTTGACTGTGTTATTAAAAATCTAGAGCTAGACCTCACGAGTAAATCATGATGTATGCTTATTGTACAATAGCGATAAGCAATAGTCTTGACAGACACATTTTATCGTGAATTCTTACCGACTGCCTTCATCATTCCAATTTAGGATGCCTTGATATTTTTAAACATTTTGTTACGAACTATAGGAATCATTTTAAGATTTAAAAAAACATGGACAAGATCTATGCTATATTTAGTTCTATTTGTGTTTTTTTAGATTTAGAAAACATTAGCATACATTTTTATCTAGCTGTTATGGAATGCTTTTTACAACATTTTATATGGCACCTGCAATACAGAATTTAACAGAGGTAACAAATACACATTTGAAATACCAGAACCAAGAGTTGAAAAAAAAGTCATTCACATGAGACAGAAGTGCATGCAATACTTTATTTCAGACATGCCAGGAAAGCTAATTCATTATCTAGTCATTTAAAAGCAAGCAGCTGTATACAGATAAGAGAAACAGCATCTTGTTACAGCTCAATGCGTAGCATTTTAAGCCAACAGGCACGAGAGAATGCAGATTAAAGTAGCATTAACCAACTGCACATGTTCACACAAACTGTTAATGTCTTACAAAGAAGAGTAACAAACTTGGAAATGGAAAACCACCCCATGATCTAATTTTCTATAACATATTCCAAAATGCTGCAAAATCAAATCCAAAAATTCCCCTTTCATGTCCCCCAATTTTTTTAAAGTCAGATAGACATTTAAAATGTAGTGCATTACCATATATGAAATACTTTTGAAATTTTAAACTGTTTGTGGTCAATTTATTTAACCAGTTCTTTTCTATTTAAATGTATGTAATCTTTGCCTTAAAGATAAACCAGCTCTATATAATGTAACAACATTCACTTTTAGTGGGCAATATAGGGTGAAGTATATGTCTTCATCCTGGCTCTGCATCCACGCAGGATAGTTATTTTAATAGACATCTTTAAAGCAGTCTTCCTTTTGCGATTAAATACATTTCAAACTACAAATACTGATTAATGAACATTAAGATTTTAATATGCTAGTAATGACTGAATAGTAAAAGCAAAAAGTTACAACTCTGAAGTATTAGGTTGCAAAGGAATGTACTTCGGTAACAATTTTAACCATTACTACTATAAAAGGAGGACAAGTGCTGAAGTGTACTCAACCTTTGAACACAAATCAGAGTGTTAGAACTCTGAGATTTTGTGACATTACAAAAACATTATCTATCTTAAGTGCCAATGATTGGGCATAATTTCTCCCCGCTACCTCTATACAAAACAAACAGTAAATCACCACTGCCCCCAACAAATACTTTCAAAAGAAATTAAAAGTAAAGATAGAGGAAAATGCATTTTACTTTTGCATTTTTCATTAAAGATGTATACAGTTTTACAACTAAACAAAGCTTATACATATGTATGTATATATTCTATACACACTTTAAAAAGATAAGGCTTACACTATTTCATGGGATCACTAGTTTCTCTATAAACTTCTGATGTATACTACAATTTTATATGTATATTAAAGTAACACCACAGCTGAAATATTTAAAAGATCAAGTAATGTTACAATATGCACTTACTCAAGCTGAATGACTTCCACACAAATGTTAAACAAAAGACTTGAAACTTTTCACACCGTAAGAGATCATATGCTGACAAGAACAAGTTATATCAAGATGAGACATGAGAATACACGAACAGAAGGGGAGAAGAAAAGTACAACAGCAAAGATAATGGTTGTGGTTTAGTCTAGTGTGTTCAAGATGATTGATTTCACCAAGCTGAGGATAAAGTTCTGCCATGAATAAGTCAGGTCTATCTCCTCTCTGAAATTCTGCATGCATGATGAATGAAGTCATTTAGTAAACTGGGACATTAAAGTATTCATGACGTGGCTACAAAAAGAAATGTATACATTCTTACACATAGTACACAGGTGGACAGATATACAATAAATATATTTTTGCCAAAAGGTTCTTACAATACTATCTCTAATATAGAACTACACACTAGCCTTGTCTCCACTAGCCCTTCGGGGGAAATATTTTACCATTGTACTACCATTAATGCTCCTCCACTGGTGATATAATGCAGGGAGCACTAAGACAGGGCACAGGCATTTTTACCACTATATCATCTAGATCTAATATAAGTGGATCCAGAAGACATGGGTTACAACATGTTGGAGATCCAGCTGCGTAAGCTCTTTCACCACTGCTACCAGTAGTAGCACTGCCCCAGTGAGATTTCCAAGAAAGCTTCATGTAGACACAGCACCATCATTATTCCAAGTAGGGTTATTGTTTGTTTGTTTTTTTGGGAAAAGATGTCCCTTTTTTCTTTCCTTTATATAAACACCACAAATTTCATTCATAGATTGAAGATTGCCTTTCATACTGTTAGGACAGCTCCTTTAGAAGTGGTGAATACAACATCCATGTAACAATATGCTGCTAAAATGTTTGTGTTTGGATACTGAGAGCTTTATAAACTTATCTAATCTTCTACTGTGCATTACATGTGGAAAGGACCCATATCAACTACCTTAAACCAGATTATGGCTGGTGCTACCAACACTTTATCTGCACCAGTTCCAGCCAACAAAGACTTGCCCACACTAGGGCTCCGCATACTAATACCAATGCATTTGAAACGATGATAGTGCAGATCAGAATTTTCTGATAAAATTCTGTAGTGTGAGTCCTGCCTCTGAAGGTACAAATATTTTAATCATCAGATATTCAGAAAGGAACTGTATTTCAACTAAATTTACCAAAATGATGGGTTGGTATGTTTTTTCTTTACAGTTATCATCTACAGCATAGTACAAATTGTTAAAGGAAGTTAAAGGAATATTCTACAAAAATTAGAATTCCATTTGTACTTCCAAGAGGTTCAGCTGCAACAATTCATTTTTCTGTGGTTTTAAAATGTGTATGTCTCATGAAGAGGGGCCAGATACTATCAAGATTCCCTCCTCTCAAAAAAGCACTTTTGTTTAATGACTGCAAGACTTCCCTAACTCAGGGTCCTGATCAAAAACTTTTCACAGATTAAATCTTACTATTTCACTGAAAAGACTCTTGATTATTAAAATAACAGTTTGCTCTTGGACTGCATTATGAATATGCACATTAGAAAAACCGCTTCAGTTGCAGTACATTGTTAAAACCCACACAGCATTCACAACACATGTTCACTTTATGCAATGCATTATGATGTCTTGAGGACATTTGGGTCAGAATTTCAAAAGCGCTCAAGGGATTTAGGAGCAGAAGCCACACTGAAAGTTGACTGGGGACATTTACTTTTCAGTCTGTCAGGCATTTTTTGAAAATCTCCCTGTCAGTTACTAACCTTTACTGTATGCCAATTAAAGACATTGTCTCACTTTCCATTCCAGGAGTCAACAAGAAATCTCAATACAAACAAAATTCTTAAAAAGGGATGGAAATACTTACAAGAAAAACTTCCGCACTTGCTAATCTTATCCGTAACACCCCCCATATAGCTGGTCTTTAAATATCTCCAATTCAGTTTCACGTCAAATGTTTTTAACAAATCACAAAGAATAAAAATGTATAATTCCCAATTTCCATGGAAACCATTCTTGAGGAAGTAACGTTACTCCGCAATGTTTGCGACCCAAACATTGCAGCCCCCCAGTTATTTAAAAATTGACTATAAACAAGTGAATTTGACTAATTCAGCACTTCTAAAACTATGTTACATATACCATTGGTAGGAGAGCAACAATCAAGTGGCATATGGGTTGGTTTAAACTTATAATGGATTCTTATTCAGATATGAACTGCTCTGATTAAACTAGTAAAAATGCTATGGCATGATAGGTCTTGAAGTTTGAAAACTTTCTCATTGCCCAACCCAAAACAGATGTAAACTAACAAATAGTGAAGAGAAAGTTTCAGTCCTGGTCTACACTAGAAAAATCAGGCTGGTTTACCTGTGTCAGTCAGGCATGCAAAAAATCCACACCCTTAAGTGTTGTTAAACAACTCTAAGTCCTTGCCTAGACAGTGCTAGGGAGACAGAAGAATTATTCTGTTGACCTAGCTACCGCCTCTCGAGGACGTGGATTATCTATGCAGACGTGAGGGGTTCTCTCATTGGCATACATACTGTCTACACTGAAGTGCTACAATGATGTAGCTGAGTTCTTGAGGCATATTTTCAAGGAGGCGGCATCTTCTAGCGCTGGGCCCTGGTGCTGTGGCCTTTGGGAAAGGAGGCGTAGGCGCTAGCTCTATACCTACTGAGATCTCCCCCACGCAAGAGGTATTCCCTACAGGGTACTTGTGGGAAATTTCAGCTTCCCTTGTGCTGATTGAGTGGTGCAAGTTAGTGGACATGGGGAAGCACTGCACTGCAAGATAGTAGACTGCCTATTTGAATATTTTGTTAACGAGTCTAAAGAAATTGCTCTTTAACAATGGTATATGAATTTTAACTTTACTGTGTCTCTTAGTAAGTACATTTAAACTATCTGCCCCCAATTTAAATTTGGGAAAGGTATGTGAAATAGCCTTGAATGTGTATCATTTTCTCCTCCTGGAAGGGGTCTTGGGCTCCCCTCCCCTAGTCCGGCACCTGCCACTATTCCACCTGGCTGGGCTATCCCTCATCTCACAGGTACTTGAAAGCACTTTCTGGTCAGGGAGAAGGAAGATTTACTGAACTCAACAAAAAGAACTCACCAGTTAATTTAAGATCTTCCCAACACAGTGCCAATTTCTCTCCAGCACAGGGGGTTGCCTCTGAATAATTCAATTTCTTGCAGGATTGGTACATGACAAATAAGAATGCCCTAATCCTTCATTTGATGGTTTATCCAGTTGCTACCTTGCTGTTTTTTGTACTTTCCAAATTAGACTTATTTTTATTCTTGCCTCAGTGCCAATACGGAATAAGCCTTAACTTTTGTTTCCTCTATGCTAACCTAAGGGCTTCCTGATGCTGTAATTCCAGCTGAACAATAAAAACCCTACTCTGTTTTGAAAAGCAAATATTTGCTGAAATGCACTGGTCTTTGAAGGGAGTAAAAGTCTCTGAACAGGAATCTACTTCACTGGGACTTGCGGCACATAGCTCACAGTGAGGGAAACAGGAATGCTGGAGCCCAGAAGCACAGTTTTGGAGCCACTGAGGCTATGTAGCCTACCCTTGTGGCAGAGTGTGACCCTTTGGGGGTCTAGCACACTGAACATATCCTCCCCAGGGACTGTCTAAAGGTTAGGAAATGACACAGATCCTGTAAATCCATGACATATGGAACAATGAATTTTCTACACCTGGTTACTAGCATGGCTGATGAATCTGCAGCTTCTCAGCTTGGCCACATGGCAAAAGAAGAAACATTTAAAGAGCCATTTAAAAAGGGGTGCTGCTCTGAAGCAGGGGGCTTGACCATCACCACATGTAAGCCAGATGTGCAGGAAACAGAAGGGGCAGAAAGGCCTCTGTTCAGCTTGAACACTGATAAGTTTCAGAGTCTCAGAAGGAACTAGATCAGGCCCGGGAGGGATGTGTCTCAGGCCTGTTCTCAAAGACCTGTAACTTTCAAATACTTCACAAGTAGAGTAACTGTGGTTAAGAAATTCCTTTGCTAAGCTGATGTTCCTTGCTTCCATGCCACATTTTCCCTGAAGGTGTTAAACCAGAAGCTTGAGTTCCACTGCCTAGACGGAACTCTAGAGAGCGTGTCTAAGCAACTGGGGGCTCAGAAAAATCAGACATTGGTTTCAGGGCCTAGGCAGCTGCACTGTGGAGTTCCATGTCCCAAGGAAGGACACAAGGTCTGAGCCTGGGAGTGCAACCTAGAGACCCAGGACTACAAACAATTAGTAGATTCTACCCAGACCCCGTGGGCTTAGAAGCACTTGGAACGCAGCAGTTAGGTCTACTCACAATAGACTTGTATTCGTACAGTTGCAGCACAACTGTCCACGTTGTGACATCAACCACCCACTTCTGAAAATCACTAGTCATTTTTGAAAATTTAAACTCCAACACTTCGCCTGACATCATGAGCTTGGTTTCAGATTTCTCTTTCTCAAATACTTATTTGGAAATTAATGCATCATGAGTACTACTTCAAATGACAGTCTTTCTTAAGGGAAGGATGTTCAAAGGAACCAAAGCAAGTAAGGCTCCTCTGAAAATCCCAGCCTGTCACCAAGGATTTGTATACATTAGGAAAGTGGTTCAGATGAGATTCATGTTAGCTAAAATATCTAGCTAACCCCAACATAACCTTAATCCTTTCCCAAGCATAAACATACAGGTTAACAACTTTCGCCTCAATTTAGCTGATTGATGTCCGTAATAGTTAAACTGAGGCAATATTGTGTCTAGATCAGGGAAAAGTTGATATTAGCTCTCTAAGTACGTATGCATTACATGATGATGCATACACCATCACTGTAGTATCTGAACACCTTCTAAATAAAATCAATAGCAATAGTGAAATCCCTAGTGGACTTCATAGAGTCTCTTACTGCTCCATTTTTGGGATCAATATTCTGCGTAGCGTAGAGGATGATTTTTAAGGTTGGTTTTGTTTTTCTGGTAGGGGTTTAGAGGTAGGAGAGAGAAATGCATTAAACTGTGAGTGGAAACGTCTTGGTTAACCTCAGGCCAACCTTGATCACTTTTCCTAGTCTAAACAAATACAAAACTGGAGCAACAAATCAGTAGTCAGTATAGAATTGGTAATAACTGTAGTCCATTTTTCAGTAGTGTTTTTGGTCAAAGCAGCAAACTATCTTTGGGGGAACAGTGAGAAGTCTTGATTAAGATTGAAATCTTCATTAACAACTATCAATTGGAAGAAATTTCAAGGAAAAATGCACTTGAAGATAAGATTGCAAAATGAATGATTTCCCCCCCCCACACACACACACAATTTGTTTAGGAAATATTAACAGGTTTACAGATCCTAGCCATGTAAATATAAGAAACAAAACAATAATTACAACAGTAAGATTTTGTTTAAAGAGACATTATACAGGAATCCATCAGATCTTAGATCAGTTTAGCAAATAGAGGTTGAGTCACCAGGAAATATTTCATAAGAGACTTCTCTGTACAAAGCTGCAACTGTTCACTTTCTCTGCAGTTCCATTGTTAGGCAATTCAAGCATTATTTTGCAAGGATATAAAAATTTTACACAGGCACACAGTGAAGTAAAACTGTCATTTCCCTAGTCTTCACTTCACCAGCCAAGGAAAGGGTGAGACACACAACAGTAGCGACCCCTCTCCTCCTCTGCTCTCTACTGGGGAAACAGAAGTACCAGCTGAACCTTCATTCAGTGTAATCAGTCTTCAGTGGGTGTCTTTTTCCCCCCCTCAACCTCTCCCACTTCTTCCCTGATCTGGTTGGAACAAAGGTGCTAATCCCTTTAGAATGCAACACTTCACACCTGCCAGTTAATTGATAAATGGTGTATTCCAAAGGTCAGTAATACTCAGCATCTGCCATACTGTAGCCCCAAACTACCTCTAGGAATTCTCATCCATGCCGGGTACCCAGTATCTAGCCAAGACCCATTTCCTATTTGGCAATGTAACATGGGAAAGGCAGGATGACAGCACAACCCCTAATTCGAGTACCCATGTCCTAATGAATGTCCTTCAAATATAAATTTAGTATGTATCTTCTATATCATTATAAATAACTACCCTCCTATGGCGTGTAGGACTATATAAAGGCCACACTGGAGGTTGTTTTAATAAGATACAGTAAGTGCCAATAATTCTAATGAAGGTTCCATCCTATAGGACAATTAACTGCATGAAAAAAGTGCTGTAAGGCTTTCACATGGAGCTCCACCCAACTAAGTTTCAAAAATATTCCAAACAAACAAATGCATTGTTATGAAAGTTTATTCTCTATTTCCCTTAAACCAGCCTATTAATTTTATTGAATTAATCCAAGTTTTTGTTCTTGTGCCCTAAATCTTCATCCTACACAATTTATCAAGTCCCCTCCCCTCTTCCCACATGCTTTACAACGCTGAACTCCCTCACTTTCCAAAAAAGTAAGAAGACTCCCTTCCTCCAAATCAATTCCAGAGTGAAAGTCATTAATAATGTTAAATCTAGATAAGTAATAACTGAATCTATGAGGGCCACAAGATTTTTACTGTTTAAACACAGATGCCAACAATGGTATTAACGAACATGATTTTGAATGCAATTTCGTGGTCACTGTAGACCAGAACAAACTAAAAGCATTGTAGTTAGCTGACATGAACCTGATTTTTTTCTCCTTGTTTACCCTATTAAAATGCATGCAGCATGTAAATCATAATTGCTGGCAATCACGTTCATGTAGGATAAAACAGTGTAGTGCAATCCAGCCCCTTTGAAGTCAAAACTTTATCCGCACTCTTGGATGCCATCACAGGAGTCATCAAATGAACAGCAAGCAAAATTTTATTTAAAAGGCAAAAAAAGACTCAGATTCATAGACTTTAAGGTCAGAAGGGACCATTATGATCGTCTAGTCTGATCTCCTGCACACGCAGGCCACAGAATCTCACCCACCCCCTCCTATAATAAACCTCTAAGCTATGTCTCAGCTTACTGAAGTCCTCAAATCATGGTTTAAAGACTTCGAGGTGCAGAAAATCCTCCAGCAAGTGACCCGTGCCCCACGCTACAGAGGAAGGCAAAAAACCCCCAGGACCTCTGGCAATCTGCCCCGGAGGAAAATTCCTTCCCAACCCCAACTATAACACATCAGCTAAATCCTGAGCATGTGGGCAAGACTCACCAGCCAGACACCCAGGAAAGAATTCTCTGTAGTGACTCAGATCCCACCCCATCTAACATCCCATCACAGGCCATTGGGCATATTTAAGAAAATTTAACCATTAAAATAATTATGTATCACACACATAAACCAAAATTATGACTCTAATCATAAAAGGCAAACTGAGCATCTGAACTCATTCTTTGCAAAATGTATTTTCTTAAAGATGAAATTTCCTTTCATTACTTGCAAAATTTGTGTACATTTACATTCAACTGGTCTAATGAATTAAGTCAATCTTTATATATCTGAAACTACACTTGAAATAAAACATTCCTAGTTGCATCTGTACACAATAAAAGTTGATACATTACATAAAGGTAGTTAAATATAACTGACCTTGACTAATAGGCTTTCAAAGTGACTCATTTTTCAGGTGTATACTTTCTGAAGACAGTCTTACCTTTTCTTTGTAACACTGCCACAATGTATTCCTCTCTTAGGGGCCTGCACAAAAATATGTTGCAATGCACTATATATGCAAATAAGTTTGTTCTCTCATGCAGCATCACCCAGTATTAGATATACAGTCAATTGAAGCAGCACCCATTCTACACAGGGGCCCATGTCATTTGCCTACCAGAGGTAACAGTGCAATTTCCAGTAAACATATGTTTAAGTGGGTTGCTTACAAGTAAACAAAGCCAAACATCTGTTTAGTAATTCATTTTGGTATACTACTTCTCTAAACTCCATTAACCCACTTAATTACCAACACCAAAACAAAACTCATAAAAAAAAATCACATTTCAAACTGATGCTGTTAGTATAAAAATGAAAATAAAACAGAACACCCAAAGCACTCTCCAAATACCATCATGCAAATGTTGCAGAAGATTAAGCCCATCACCCATAATTTCTCTGTATATCCTTTACTCATCAGGCAAGGAATTCATTACACGTGCAACAGTCTCTGCATAGCACCCATTTAATCCATGCCACCAAAATGGTAAATCTGGTAGTTACCAATTTAGAGGGGGGTCAAAAGGGCTAAGGCCTTAGACTGCTCTTAATCATAAGATATCCTCAGACAAACCTCCCCAGTCTTCATTCTGGCTCTACAAACACAAAATCAAGCAGCAGTGAAAATTTCATAGTTACTACTTTAACAAATTATTTGTAGGTGGCTTTGTCTAGATACACTAAAAAAATATTCTGAACTTCATACAAAAAATAAAATCAGTTACTTATAGCACTAGTATACTTCAGCTGCTATTGATTTTCAAGAAAACAAATAATTTCATTAGATTAACTAAAGTCCACTGCTAGGAAAAATGCAACTAGCAAAGATGAAGAACATCTGTTTGAGGATCCCAATAAGTTGCATTGTAAGAAAAAGCTCACTATGGTTTGATTTTGATAATTTTTTAAACAGAAGCATAAAGTTTAAGGATAGAGGAGTTTTAAACCTTAAAAAAAAGAAGTTTACTGAAAGTTGTTTAGAAACCCACATTAAAAATTAACCCCCACCCAGGAACCAACTGAGCATTTTCTTACAAGAAAGAACTGTAATATCAATTGTTCACTACTTATAACCGTAAGATTTATAAAGTATCAGCAGGAAGCTACAACAATATTTTGTATATATTTAATCCCTGTGGTTGCATTTCACACAGAAAACTGATTTTTTAAACCATTAATACTGCTCTGTAATTGCAGCAAAATTGGTTTTATGCCTGTATAAGGCAAAAGTTACATCATAGGTTCACTTATTAGCTACCATACTCCTCTCTGTTGCAGTTTAGAGCAAGTATTTTAATACAAAATTTACTCAACCCCATTTTTACATCACTTCTCCTCTGGTTACCATTATCAACAACTAAGTTCTGTATGTTAATAATTCATAGCAATTATTTTCAGGTAGCATTACTGTATACAAAATGCTAAAAACAGTAGAAGAATTAAGTACAAATGTCAATGGATTATCAAATGTATTTAGATTACTGATTGTAAAAAAAATTTTCTTTCTACGTTCAATCATATAGATTCTCTGGCTTAACATCTAAAAACACTCTGCAATTATTTGTTACGGACCTTAAAATTCAGCACTAGAATTTATATCTTCTTGGTCAAAATTTCTTCTTTTGCGTAGAGATAGACATAACAGAAGCTACTGCTAAAAAGGCACCAACAATGTGCTTGGTACTATACAAGACAGAGAAAGACAGTCCCAACACAAGGAACTTACAGTACAAGACACAGAACAGGACACAATGGGAGGACAGATGCAGTGTTAACTTACTATTTTTTTCCTATTGTTTTGAAGCCTCATGAAACACATCTTTAGCAATAACGTGAACAAAGAGAGGGTGAGAACACTACATGGCAAGCTATTCCATGCAACTGGAAAGCCTCTGTACATATGAAACATTATATATTACTCTCTTCAGCATTGTGTTGATTCAAGGAAAGTATGAAATATACTGAAATGTAGATTATAAAAAAGTCACTAAACAGGAAACACAGGATTTGAGAGACAAGATGTAGTAGCAGCTTTATTGTAAAGCAGGATGTTCTCTATTTGTTCAGAGAACTTATTGTGCACATTGACGGATAACTCCAGTAGGTAAAATCCTCTAAGTAAGTATGATACATCCAATGGCAATGCAAGATTCTTCACATTGCCTTGTCACAGCATGCCTCAAGCCTGTTCTGGAATAGAGCATCTCTAGGGATGAAATGGTAGTTTAGATTGCAGATATACTGATTCCTTGGCATGTCTACAGAGATTGTTGATAATTTCATGATAATAGTTTTGGAACGTGGACGCTCTTCACTAGACCTTGCACCACAGAGGCTACTGAACAGCTATCAGATGGTAAGGACTTCCAATTAGTACTAATGAGTCTGAGAGCCTCTAAATAGGAAGTATCACTGGGATTTCTTGTAGTACTTTGAACACAGCTAGCTGTTCTAGAAAACTAAATCTAGCACTAGAGAGGAAGACATTTTCCAGCTGGCATATGTGACATTAAGAATTTATTTTCTATTTTTATTTTTAAATATATGAAGCTTTTGAGGACACAGCTCTTTTTTATAACGTCCTTCATAAAAAGACATGTAAATTTTGAAGTCCCCTATCCAATTCCATGTGAACAAAATTGAAGGGGGGGGAGAGAGGGGAAGGGGTATTGTTACACAGCTGAACAAATTTTTTGGGAGGCAGAATTGGTGAAATGAGGAGATTTTAAGGTTCTAGGAAACTGCTTGAAAACCTGCAGCAGCATACATTAAGTGAAAATTCTCCACAATCATGTTTCCTAACTAAAAAACTTATTTTCTATTTAGAGAAATTCGCATAGCAGCTTTTCATCTATCTTGGTTCCTATTCCTCCAAAAACAAGAGAAAGTTTGTTGGTTGTTCATAAAAGAAAGCATGGTTAGTGGCATTAAAAGGCTGATAACTTTTATAATATAGAAAATATAAAAATTATAACTTTTATAATATAGATTCCACACTAAACTAGCAACACCAGCTTAGCCTACCACTATTTTAACAAATTGAGAACTTGATCTCTATTTGCAAAAAGAAAAGGAGTACACTTCATCGGACGTTGTAGCTCATGAAAGCTTATGCTCAAATAAATTGGTTAGTCTCCAAGGTGCCACAAGTACTCCTTTTCTTTTTGCGAATACAGACTAACACGGCTGTTACTCTGAAACTTGATCTCTATTGTTCTAAGTAATACTAACCAACAGGGTGATGTTCCAATATTCCTGCAGTTTGCAAATATGCACACTTTTGTAATTTATCTATCACAAATCCAGCTCTACTTCTATGATATGTTTAGGACATTTTAACAGTAGCCTCAAAAACAGTTAATGGAAAGTATATTAGTAAATTTATATACTTTTTTTAAAACGTTTTACACAAATCCAACTACAAGCAGAGTAGTCAAACATCTAGCCAACCATAAAACAAATATAAAAACAGGATCTAAAGATTATAAATCACATTTTATGCTCAGATATAATGCTATGAAGAGTTAAGTAATTATAAAACAGACACATACAAAGAATACATGACAATGTGGCACGGTTTAGAAGTTTTATTAGCATGACTTTGGGATGACCATATTTCTGCAAGTCATTGCAAACAAGTGCTGATCAATCCTCGATACCACACTACCATGTACCCCATATATGTCATGTTACCAAAGAAATTATCTTAGAACTATTTTATTTATAAATTGCTGTACCACCCAATGACAGCACACAGTATAACTGAATGACAACTAGTTCAACCTACATTACATAAAATTTGACTAAATATGAATTGTTTATAAAAGTTATATCCATTGTTTTAGCAATCTCTTCTTGGCCCATGGGGGACAGAGACTTTAAAATATAAACATTTACTTCCATCATTCCATCAAAAGTAACTAACTGGACAGGAAAGAATATAATAATTTATATCTATTCAAGTTAGAAGCTTGAAAACAAACATTTAAATAATTGACTTGATTTGGGTTAAGCTGTTGCAGTTTGCTTTGGAATTCAATATTTTGTAACAAGTTACCCAAATCTCAAGAAAAAAGCTGTGCAAACGCTATTTTATTTCACAGTTAGAGCCTACAGAGCCTTCTATCCCAGAGGATTCCAAAGTGGCTCACAGAAAGTAATACACTTCTCCCCCAACCCTAGCACAGAGATACAGCCACATCTTGCACTAAAAGATACAAGAAAGCAAGTGAGACTTCAGGGGAAAGTTAAGTAGGATGAATGTAGCTTCCCAAACTGTGCTTAAGTATTTTATTTACATATAGGCTTTTCTACAACATTTATCACCACAGTATTCGAGCTCCTCACAAACATCAATATATCTTCACAAAAATGTATAATCAGATAGGCACAAAGATTAAACGTCTTGCTCAAGATCACAGGAAATCTATGGCACAGCCACAACAGAACCCAAATCTCATGACCCCAACATGTCACAAAACAGTTCCATAGGTATGAGATCGTCTTTCCTGTATCTGGCCAGGACACTAGGGCTAACATCTCTTTGTTTGTTGGCTATCCCTCAATACTAGGATGATGTCTGCCATGGGGATAAGTCATTGATGAAACTTAAGATGGCTGAGGAGTCCAATTCGTGCTTTACAGGTTTTTCTCACGTATGTGACAGGTGGTTGCTTGGAAAGAGTACAACTGCTGGCCTGGATGCTGTACCCTTTCCTTCCTCCTCTGCTGTTCTCAGTCTCTTGAGCAAGGCGATTCTCTTCAAAACGGGATGAGGCTTGACATATGATATGCCATCACTACAGCTCTTCCTAATTCATGGGATCAATGCCTCCCTTCTTAAGATATACTTTCAGGATGTCTTTGCAGCATTTCTTCTGTCCTCCACGGGTCCTCTTACCATGACTAAGTGAGAAAAGAGGAACTGCTATGGAAGATGAGCATCAGCCATCCATACACAATGACAAGCCTGGTGAAGTTGATGTTTCATAATCTTTGCCTCAACACTGGTGATGTTAGCTGCAGAGAGAATGTTGGCATTGGTGCAATGGTCTTCCTATCCGATACAGAGAATCTACCTAAAGCAGCACTGTTGGTACCACTCCAGAAGCTTAATATGTCACCCATGTCTCACTCCCTGAAGAAGAGTGGGGATTACTACTGCATTGTAGACTGGGATCTTAGTTTCCAATAAAGATACAACGGAGCAACTTTCCAAAAGATACGCTGGCGCAACGAATCCCATGTTCAATCTCCACATCAAGACTGGCTGTCTAGGTGAGGTGACTACCAACATAAGGGAAATGCTCAACATTTTCCAGGAGTTCACCACCAATGACAATTTGTGGGAGAACAGGAGCAGCTTGTTCTGCGGCAGGATGGAGGAGCACCTTAGTCTTCCTAATGTTGAGAGAAAGTCCCAAGCTATGATAAGCATGTGAGAAGAGATCTAGGGCAGATTGCAAGCCAATGTGCGTGACGATAGCACAGTCATCAGCATACTGAAGGTCAGTAATAACAGTCCTGGTGACTTTAGTTTTAGAATGAAGACGTCACAGATTGAAGAGCTGGCCATCCATGTGATATTCAATCCCAATTCCAGAAGAAATGCAGTCACAAAGAAGAATCAAGATTATGGCAAGAAAGATGGAAAAAAGGGTTGGGGCAATAACACAGCCCTGCTGTGGCTGGCTGGCACCTCTACTGTTGCTTAATATGCCTTAGCATCTCCTACAAGTACGGCTGATCGGAATGAGATGTGAAATAATTCCTGAAGACTACACCTCCAAAATGCAGAGCTTCACTCCCCTTCACCCTCCTGACATGTTGGGACACTGGTTCAGTATTACATTTAGGGGAAGACTGCTGTCTACTTAAATCAACACCACCACTTCCTACATCTCCCTGGGAGTTTAATGTCTCCCAATCAATATATAGGTTTCCATTGTTGCCCTATCTTCGGACACTTCATTAACTGAATGCCTCCCACTGACACACACAGTATTGCTTTCCCACCAGGGTTCCTACAATATAGCTTAATTTACAAAATACAAATAAAATGTTCAGTGTAAAAAAATCCTTGCATGAAATAAAGCATATGTATAAGTTTCTAAAGGATTGAGGTCTAAAGGTATGATGGTGAGATGTGTCCCATATACAACTCCCACTGATGTCAGTGGGAGTTATGTATGAAGAACACATTTCCCAATAATACTGTCATGATATGCAAGCTTGCATTAATTAGTCAAGACTCTGCTATTCTCATTAATTCTTTTGCTTTTGTGGAATATGGGCAATAGCAGAAGCACCAAATCTGACAACAGTCAAGACAACAGTATTTTATTGCTTTATACTTTAAGATTATATTCATAACTATAAGGGCTAGAAACATTTTTAAATGAAAGATCAGATTCTGCAGAAACTGAATGTGAAATCACCACATTCACACAGAAAGTGCTCCACTCACCAGTGGCTGAGTTTTTCAGCCTCTGTTTACTTGAATACAGTAAAACTATCTTAAGCAATCACTCAAGGGGAACAAACAAAAGCAGCTACTTACAGAGGTGATCTTCTAATAGAGATGGTGAAAAATTATGTTCCCACCCGCTTGTAGAGATCCCTTATACAGGTTAAAATGTTCGGGGATTTTTATTTTTAAAAATTGCTATTGCTAGCATTATTTATATGCACAACGGTTATATACACTGGACCCTCGCTAGAACATGGGATTTGGGATCCATGTGCAGTACCGTGTTAATGCAGGGACCGCGTTACAGCGGGAACCACATTAAAATGAATTCCAATTAAAGTAATTAAATTTGGGATCCGTGTCCACGAAACCCCTTATATGCGAATTCGCACTATATAGACGCACATTCTAGAGAGGGTCTGGTGTACTACTGAAGGCATATTACAGCCTTTAGAACCATACACAATCCTACAGTCTACATGTAGTTGCTCTTTCCAGTCGATAAGTTCTTCCTCTGATGGAAAATTCTCACGGCAATTCCAAAATAGCCTCCACTTCCATACACAAGTTGCTTATCTCAGTGGAGAAGCAGGTTTTTAATACCAAAAAAAAAAGTATACACCTTCAGAAAAGTAGATAGAGGAATAACAGATTGAAAATACACTTATTCTTCCTCATATACAAGGACAAGAGGTCACTAACTGAAATTAGGATGCAAGATATTTTTAAAAGATTAAACAAATACAGCTAATTGTTAATTTTCATGAAGCACATCCTTTAGTAGTATTTAGTAAAGGATTAGACAATTATATGAATAATAGGGAAACAAAAAGTAAACAATTTTGATTTACCAACAGACCTTCTGGCCAAACTGTTGGAACTTCCAATGAAAACAAACACCAATATTTACAATGAAATATCCAACCTGTTCTTCTGAAGACCCATGGAGGAATAAATAACCTCCAGTGATAATATGTGGGTTGAACAAGATTTGGGAAATTCTAGTGAAAAAAATTCACCTACAAAAAAAGATTACAAAACTATTTTGAAATGTGGTTACTAGAAAAAAATTCACCAGCTGGCAAGCCTTTAACGGTTATGTTCGTTGTTTAGTAAACACTGATGGTAATGGTTTTGTTTAAGGAGATTAATTCTTTACGTATTATTAAATATATATATATATATATTATATAAAAATAGTATCTGTAACTTGTATTGGGACAATTATGTAGGTTTGCACAGTGTTAGTCGGAGACAGTATCTCATACTAATGACCACCATTGAATTATTGAATGACAATTCCTATATTCCTATGTGAAAAATGGATACTTTATTATTGTTCTGTACTATACTCAGAGATACGAGGTGGGTGAGGCAATATCTTTTATTGGATCAACTTCTGTTGGTGGGAGACAAGCTTTCCAGCTTCACAGAGCTCTTCTTCAGGTCTGGAAAAGGTAACTAGAGTATACAAGGTGGGACAGATTGTTAAGAATAAAGGGTTAACACATGTTGCAAGAAACTTCTTAAAATGAAATAGGCAATTAACCTTTTTCAAACCTGAAAGAGGTCTGTGCAGCTCTAAAGTCTGTCTCTTCCACCAACAGAAGTTGGTCCAATAAAAGATGTAAACTTACCAACTTTGTTTCTCAAATCCTGGGATCACCATGCTACAATATCAATGCAAACTATATCGTTTGTGTTATTTATTTGTTACAGTGTCAAGTATTATTAAAAACAATTAGCAGTTTTAACTGGAATTGTTAACAATGATGAAATTGGCCACATGACCTTTACTCATCCACAAAAATATGATGCATAAGGAAAAGTAAAATTACTTTTCAGCTGTTCAATAGGAGATACATAAATGAGCAAAAACGCAATAGCATTTTATGCTTAGGGAAGAAAAAAGTCACTAGAGGCAAAGAGTTGAGCTATGACCTCAAAAGCAAAATGTCATCTTTTAACAAAGGTATGCCTCAGTAACGGTTTTGAGTTACTAAATAGACTGGTAACTGCAATAAAACAGGATTATCAAATAAGGCCCTGATTCAGCAAAGCACTTAAACACTTCCTTAACATAAAGTGAACCACAACGCTTAAGTGCTCTGCTAAACCAGGATTTACTTAAGATTGTGCTTAAATGCTTTGCTGAATTGATGTTTACATCAGGAAACAACAAAGACAAAATATAAAATGAAAAAAGCAATATCCACACAGAAGAAAAAATTGCATACAGAGATTAGAAATTGCTTCTGGAATACTGTACTAATGTCAATGCCAACCTGGGAAAAGAAGAATAGAGGGAAGTGGCATGGAGAACTGGCTTTGTAAATATAATTACAATGCAACGTGGTTAATATCACATAGAGACCTGAAAAATTTTATTTCACAGCTCCATAATATGACAAAAAATGTATTCTTCTCAAATGGAAATGCATGTGCCCCCCTACACCTCCACAAACAGAACATCAAACTATTGTCAGGGTTGCAGCTCTTTTAAAGATGAGGGCGAGCTGTGTTTCACTGATAACTTTAGTGGACAGCACCAGATACAAAAACATTCAATGTGTTGTCAGTGGGAAGAGAGCTAAGAAGAAAACTAAAGAAAAATGAGCATCAACTACACATGAAACCATAGCATGTAAGTCTCCAAAATCAGTACATTAGTGAGATGAGCGCTAACAGAAATGAGGACTGCTCTATTCTAGGAAATTACATCAGTATAACTACGTCGCTCTTGGGTGTGAAAAATCCACACTGCTGAGCAATGCACTTAAACCGACCTATCCCCCAGTGTATACAGCAATAGGTCGATGGGAGAATTCTCCCATCAACTTTGCTACTGCCTCTCAGGGAGGTGGAGTAACTACGCTGATGAGAGAAGCCCTCCTGTCTTCACTGAAGCACTACAGAGGCACAGTTGCAGTATTTTAAGTGTAGACAAGCCCTGAGTGTTTGTAAGTGACTATAACAGTACTGAAAGTGCATGATACTCTAAAAGGTGCTGTACAGTATAAAGCATCTCCAGGAAAACTGCTGGGGGAATACAAACGGACAAGCCTATGGGGCCAATTCACCCTTCAAACAACTCTTGCCTGTGCAAGTTTTCCTTTTAATATTACTCACAACAGCCATTGCTTCCTCCCACTTAAGAGCTGTAAAATGATGTTCCTTTGTGTGATAAACATTTCTGAACAGCTAGTCATCAAAATGCATTAGAAACATTAACTAGTTAATGATACATACATAAAATTTATTACATTTACTGTATTAAAAATACAGTACTTAATTTTTTTTTAAATGACTGTTGAGTAGCAATCCATTTAGGGCTCAAAGAAAATCTTTATCTTTGACATATATTGTGCATATGAGGAGTGGATCTGGTGAGAAAAAAGCAGTGATGTTTGAAAAAACTTGGGATTGGTAGAACTGAAGAATGTATTCTATTCTTGTGGACTTTTTCTGAACTATTCAGAGAAACAGAAATTCACTGAAATAAAAAGATTCTCCAATGGTGACACATGAATTCAACTTTTCAGTATTCTTCATTGTCACACTCTGGACTCACTTTGCATCAACTAGCATGAAAGGAAAGATCCTACACTAAAATATGTAATTTTGTGCTAAACCTCTAACATCCTGAAGTCCTTCAACTGAACTCCCACTGAAGTAAAAAAGCAGCCATATAAAGAGTGCCATTTCACATTTAATTGACATCATTAATCTATCAAACAGTGACAAAAATCTCAATTAAATTTCCACCACCACAATGTAAAATAAACTTCAAAAGCAGCAAGAATACAGATTTTTGTTACTTATTGGTTACAATCAGGAAAATAGTTAACCCAGAGACCATAAAAGTAATCAGAAGGCGGGGGGGGGGGGCTGAGGGGGGGATGACTACTTTCAAAGAAGCGAAGTCCAAATTTAAAAAGAAAATGGAGGGAAGGAGAAAATTTCCCATTGTAAAAAAATTTAAAAGGGAGGCTTTTTTTTATTTTGCATTATTTATTTTAGTGTCAAACTAATCTAGGGGTAGTAGAATGAAATTAAAAATAAAATTTAGGCAGAATATCAGGAATTATTTCTGACAGTAGGATACAATAAAACAACCTCCCAAAGGAAGTCTCATTGCTTGTAATTTTTAAAACTAGACTGGACAAAATGCTGCAAGACATTGTAGGGAACAATTATGCATTTGCAGGGAGACCGATTATTTCCTAGGTCACTTCCCGTTTGTAACTTCTGCAATTCTTTGATTCTAGGAAAGCAGATGCTTTAGATGAAAAACCCCATGGAACATTTTCTCTATGTCATAACAACAGATGGCATTAGTAGAGTACCAAACAGCTAAAATTTCAGCAGGCCTGTAATATCCACCACAATAAAGGAGTGACGAGAGGAAGGTTTCAGAGCATCCTTTGAAAGGAGGAATAATTACGCTTCCCAAACCAAAAAAGGATACGTCACACAGAGGTGCTAATAAACTATCTACAAATATGAGACCTAGCTGATATGTCATCCTCTTACTTTCACCTCAAGTAATAGGATTACAAAATGCAACTGAACTATGAGAGTGGAGAATAAAGGATGGGATGATTTTTCAATCCTATAATTTAGCAAAAAGATGTTCATGGGGCAATATCAAAGATGGCAGAAGGAGAACCTCAGAACTATGGAATGCTCACATGACAGAAACAGATCTCTCACGAGACAAAATAATAACTCATTAAAATGTTCACAGGACAAAGCTCGAATACTATTTTGCATTTATATAGCATCTTTTACCAGTGACCTCTAAACATTTTACAAGCCTTCAACTTTAACATGCATGTGAGATGGACAAGTTGTACATCCCTGTCACCAACTGGTGCACGGAGAAGTTAAGTGACTTTCCCAAGGTCTTACTAGGTATCATTGGCAGGGTCTGAACTGCCAGTTCAATGTTCTAACCTTGAGACCACAGTTAGTAAATAATAAAATACAAAGGGGCTGTTATAGACAAGAGGGTTTTTTAAAATTTACTTTATTACTAGGGATTTTGCAGTACAATTTTTAAAAATTGTTTTCCAAATTCTGCGTTTGAGATCTGAGTTCATACTTTAACAGTTCTCCGAAGTCAGAAATGAACAGTGGAAATATTTTTATTTCAATAACTGAATAACAGGTGAAGTTTTGAATGCCTTTTCTACATCGTTCTATATATTTCTATGACTACTGACGAACTACTATTCTAACTT
Organism: Lepidochelys olivacea; assembly: GCF_965140295.1. NCBI lineage: Eukaryota > Metazoa > Chordata > Testudines > Cheloniidae > Lepidochelys > Lepidochelys olivacea. The sequence continues at coordinate 139,096,518 of NC_140411.1, forward strand.
TATAATGCATTTCTATTTTAAAATAAATTAACTACAACATTAAGACATAATGCCTTTAGAATAGTTAATATTAACTATACCTGAAAGAGGCTCAAAGAAGAGAGTCTAGCTTCTGGATTTGAGCAATGAAACAGTAAAGAAGCACACATGCATCAGGTATGACAAAAAACTAGTGATAATTATCAAGATGATTAAAGTGCAACAAAGATAAATCTAAGGAAGAGAGATTAAAAAGAGCAAAATCTATAAATATTAGGTATATGCATGAAAAGAGCAGCTTGCAATTCTAGCAAAACATACAACACAGAGACAATCTCTAAATAAATCTAAAGCTTTAAAAAGAAGCTTTACATGTGTGTGTACTGAATACAAGGTGAAAAGAATAAACAAGCTGAAAGATAACACTGTGATAGTACATATACTACACAAACATAAAAACTAACAGGAGATTACATGCTAAGCATGCTAAAAAGTGCTTTCTATCATGTTAGAAAAGTGAGAGCCTTCATTAGACATTAGCCAGAGCACAGCAGGCTGGTGCTTAGGCAGGAGAAGTACCATTTGCTTACCTCCTGTAACAGATCTGCCTGCTCAATGGCTTTAAGAACGTTTTTCTTGGAGGTCTCCTGAACTTCCCCTCCCAACAGGAACTCATCCAGAATAAAATAAGCCTTTTCAAAATTGAAGATGATATCAAGTTCACACACCTGAAAAGCACAATAAGTGTTGTGATGGGGGGAGGGTAGCACTGCCTTATTAAAGTTGCCTGACACTTCCTATTACTAGATTCTTCTTTCACTTGGTCACAACTTTGCCAAACTAACTGTTTGGGCTGAAAATTTCGATTTCAGGCATTTTCCTGAGGCTGAATTTTTTGTGGAGAATTTCAGCCAAAATGGTTATGCCACTTCTGAGAATGAGGCTAGTGAGAAATATATCTTGCCCATGTTAAAAAATTCTGGTGACCATTTCTCTGACAAGCTCTGGTCCCCCCAAGCTTTGGAGCAGGGACTTGAAATTTGGCAGGAGGGTGGCCTTTGTGTCAGGGATGAGCCTTTCACTGTCCCCATGAGAATCCACCCAAACTGCGATTTGGCCCAAGCACCTGAAAAACCACAGTTCGCGTCTGCTAGTAGAGAACTGCTCGAATTTCATAGCTAACTATGGTTCTATCTGCACTGAGTATGCTCTAGCCTGCGGCTGCAGAGGGCTGCACAGAACTCTTCCTGAAATTACAGCTGAAGGAAAGTAGACTGGGGACGGAGCCTGGGGGGAGAGAGGAACAGGACACACAACCACCTCCTCACTTGACAAGGGTGTTGTGAAGATAGGTTAGTTACCAGGTTGGTTTGGCAGAACAAGTGATGTAAGATTTACCATATATATCAGATATCCATGTCCAGCAGCAAACATATCATTTTTAAAAATACTTTTTGTCCACTAAGCAAAATGATGATGCACTTACTATATTAACAAAAACACAATGAAATTCTGTAAAAAACTGAAACCACAATCAGAGTCACTAACTTACACTGCCAAAATACTTGTCAAGTAGTTCCACATAACGATGAATTATTTCCAGGGTTATCAGTTCGTTGTCCTGATCTTCAATAGCACAGCAGAAATAAAGGCTTGCATATCTGCAACAACAAAATTATCTTTATGTTATTATAAAAACACCACCCCCCTGTCAGTTAAATTTGTGCTCCTGAAAGGTGAGATTGTTCTCAGTCCTGGAAACTAAGATCTGTGTATCCTCAGAAGTAACAGATTAGAAGCAGCAGCACTGCAAGCTTGCCCACATAGTATGACTGCTGTTCCTTAAAAAGAACTGGGAGGGACCACCTCCCTGGATCAAATAATGTTTCAATTTCTATGGCCTTTTTAACCATTGACTTCTCTCATGTCAAACTGAACTTGTTAGAAAATTTAAAATGCTTTTTCAATTTTTTTTTTTTTTTACCTTTTTTGTCAAACCCGATTTAACAGAAATAAAAACAGTAACTCCAGAGGATTTTTTAATGCAGTACAAAACCAATTATGTTTTTTATACACAGTTGTTGGGTAAATCATTTTCTACTGGCTTAGTTTTTAAAAGAGTACAGAAAGCATCCAAAAGATAAGATTTGAAAATCTAAATTAGAAATAAAACATTAAATAAAACATTATGAAAACATCAGTCTGGAAAGACAAAAATACCTGTGTATTTTTTAGCACAACAGTTTGAAGCTTACTATAAATTACTAGCACTCAAAGCAAATCTGTCTGAATACTTCTATTCTGTTACTCAAGGCACATGACTTTCTCCACATTCATTTTAATGTCAGCTGATTATTGCTATGTTCAGCTAAATTGTTTTCCTTCCAATGCTTAAGGATAATTTGAATCTCATGACAATAGCAGACCTTTATTTCAAGTTAAATGAGTAATAAGCTCTTAAAAGGACTGGCCTTAAACATGATTAAACAAGCAATTTGACCGGTTTCAGACAAAACAGCTTTTGTGTCACTTTAAAAAAAAAAAGAACTCCCACTCCATAACACTTGGTCATAATACAGTGTTCACAACTAAATACAGATTTGGAAACTACACCCAACCCTTTCAGACAGGGCTTTGGAGCTGTACTCTGGCTCCGCTCCAGCTCCAGGCAAAAACCTGCAGCTCCACTCCTCCGGAGCTGCTCCAGCTCCAGGCTCCACTCCAAAGCCCTGCTTTCAGAGTCCGTTTTAATACATAAAATTACTTTTCAACAATACAAAAGAGGATATCACCTGGACCTTTCTTCTTAGAAGATTGTTTGTCCTTCATAACCCTATTTAAAAACAAATTTAAGGTTGGAAACCCTGTCTATGTAGTATTTTCAACTAAGTTAAAGCAAGTATTAACTAGAATGCATTTTCAAGTTCCACAGCATACAGTTTGAAGGGGGAAATTTAAATATACATAAGTACAAAAGCTTCTAAGTTGCAACCCCCAACACAAATTGGGGGCAAAGGTACCTATAATGATATGCTGGCAGGGAAGAGAGCATTGTCCATCAAAACATTCAGCAATAATCAAATAATTGAAACAGCAGCAAGCCTGACCTCTTGAAGAAACTCACTCCCATATCCAGGCTATGAACACCAAGCACCTACACCAGATACAACCAGAATTGCAAGGGCCACATCTATAATCTTCTGAAGGAGTAAATAAAGGCACATGCCCCCATCAGGCCCCAATGCTTGAAGGCAGTCATATTGGTTCTCCTAGCTTGGACCTCAAAATATTCAAAACAAGCCCTGAGACAGGCAAGCTAAATCTCTTGGAAAGTCTAGAGTGGGCCCTCTGGAGATGAGAATGTGCAAGAGTTTATTTGTGTTTTTTCTCATGGACATATGAAAATATATTTTCATATTTTCCCTCTTAGAACACTTCATTAAGAGGAGGTCTTGCCAATACTAACCATGATGAAGGGCTACCGCCTTGGTCAAAGCATTTCAACTTTTTTGATTTGTGTACATTTAATACTTTAGGTGATGTATATATGGCACAAGCTGTAACAGGGGTGGACAAACTTTTGGGCCTGAGGGCCACATCGGGTTTCCAAAATTGTATGGAGAGCTGGTTAGGGGAGGCTGTGCCTCCCCAAACAGACAGGCTTGACCCGGCCCCCACCTCTTATCCAACCCCCCACACTTCTCACGCCCCGACGGCTTCCCTGGGACTCCTGCTCCATCCAACCCTCCTGTTCCCTGTCCCTGACGGCCCCCCCGGGACTCCTGCCCCATCCACCACCCCTTGCTCCCTGTCCCCTGACCACCCCCGGACCTCCCACCCCTGACTGTCCCCTGCCACCCTATCCAACCCCCCCTGCTCCCCGCCCCCTTACCGTGCTGCCCGGAGCACTGGTGGCTGGCGGCGCTGCCACCACCACGCCCCCCAGAGCACCAGGTCAGGCTGCGGCTCTGCAACTGCGCTGCCTGGCTGCCAGGAGCACTGCACCAGCGGCGCGCTGAGGCTGCGGGGAGGGAGAACAGCAGAGGAGGAGCCGGGGACTAGCCTCCCGGGCCAGGAGCTCAGGGGCCAGGGAAGAAGGTCCTGTGGGCTAAATGTGGCCTGCGGGCCCTAGTTTGCCCACCTCTGAGCTATAAGCTTACCAAATTTGTATTTGAGTTTGTATTGATCTCACAACAAAGGGATGTTAATGAGGCCCTTGGACTTCTTTTTTTAAAGCATCGATGATCACTTCAAGTGTGAAATTTCCTAGAAAATTCTCTGTAACAGAGTGGATAAAAACTGGCTTTAAAAAAAAAGTCAATTTTTTCATTTAAAACTAAACTTATTTGAAATTATGACAACCCTGTTAAGGTTAAACTTACTTTAACCTATTAAAATCACTTATATCAAATAAAAAAATTAAGCAGTGTATGTTTACTGCCAAAGTTTTAAAGAAAGTCAAACCACTGAATATGTCGTTGGCTACACACCTGGAACCAGATTTTGTTGAAATAGTAAATCAGCTTTTGACAGCAGTAGCCTCTTCTGCAGATGCAGAGAGAATAATTTCTTCATTTCAGGTTATTTAACTAGTTTAAGTTCAATGACTAGTTAATTCAAAGTTAAAAAGCATTCGAAAGTTGAAAAGTAGTAAAGCTTGTTTTCTCTTCCAATCTATGAATAAAAACTAAATGCAAGAGGATGAGATCTGCTAGTTCTAAAATCCTGAAGGACACAGTGACCAGAAACAACTAGTTCAATTCACTAACTGCAAGTAACACTTTGTTTAATAAATCAGTTAGTTTTAAGCGGGTTTTGATTTTTTTTTTGTTATGTATCCAGCATATTTAAGGTAGCTTTAGTTTACTAATTAAAAACTTTAAAATTTTGTTTGCATTTTAATTGCATTTGAGTTCCTATCCAAAGAGCTCAAAACAAACCACAAGTAAAAAAATTAATCTTGCAAATAAGAAATGCATTATTCACCATTTACTAACATAATACAAAATGAAAAAATTAATCATCTGAATAAATGTAAAGTAAGCTATAACTGCTTAAATAAATGTGTATAGATATAGCGTTTCCTCCTAAGTTTGCAAAAAGCAGCACCAAATTTAGCATAAAGGCTGTATTCAGTTGCAAATTAACATGTTTTAAGTATTATCAATCAGTAAAACCACCTCTCTTTAGGAGTACAAAGGCAAAACAATTAAAATTGATTGCTTAAAATTTGCTTTGATTTAAATAAACCTACTACCTTGCTCTGTAATATCTGAAATTCTAACAATTGGGTAGTTCTAGAAGAAATAAGATTTAAGCATGCATTTCAGCAATTAAGATTATGAAATAAGAAAAACTAAAAAATGTTAAATGTTTTGTGTTTTTTAACAAATCATGGTTTTTACCCAATGTGAGTCAAACTGTCCCCAAACTATGGGACAGAAGAAAGCAGAACTTGGTAGAGGACTGGCTCAGGATTCTCTGTAGCGTCCTCAACCTTGCAACCAAAATGGAGCACCTCTTGCTAAGGAGGATTGTGTCCCCTGCCAAGGTGTGTCATTTTCTGGTTCTCTTTTGGCTTCCTGGATCCCAATAAGACAAAGACTACCGGAACGCCCTGAATATGAAGGATTGTTTCCTCTGAAGGCTGCACTTGGACTGTTGGGCCACTAGATCCTGCTCCTATTGCTTCTGGGTTTCATCATTATCTTTGGAAGAATGCACTTTCTCCAAGCCCAAAGGCACTTATACCTATCAGACTAAGTGGTTTTTATTTATCACTACTTAAATCCAGTCCTCTCGGTGGTGTTCCCTCAGCTACCCATGACTACCCAAACTTGAAGAAAAACAAGGAAATAAAACAAAGGAAAAATTAAATTACTTTCCCTGACATCAACTAACTTGCAATTTTTTTTAATAAGTTCCTCAACTTGACCACACCAGTTGGTGGAGAGAGTGAAACAAGTGATTACAGTGGATGTTGCATGCCTTTGGTCAGTAGGTTATAGGACTCAAAGGATGCATGCGTACCCCCTCATCAAGTACTGCCTACAAAGGTTTCATGGCCAAGTAGCGAGGCATGAGAGGTATAGACACATGTATATATATGCTTCAGGTTATATCCTCTTTCATACTGAGGCCCTGATCCTGCAAACAAGCATACCTTAACTCACCTGATTAGATTGACATTAATCAATGGCAGTACTGATCTGAATAAAGTTATTTACACCTCTTAAGCACAGGCATTATCGTGGCCTAAGTGTCTAATTCTTTCTTGAATCCAGTTATACTATTTGACACAATGCCTCAACATTATTAAAGTTATCTACATAACAATTTCAGTTCCAGTTTTGGGGTGGAGGAAACTATCTTCTCACCAATGGAAAGAAGGCGAGAACTGTAGGGCAAGATATTTTATTTACAATCCAAGAGAGAATTACAGGAAATGCTAAAAAATATAAACCTCTGAAAGTGCCCCAATTCCCTACTTAAATACTAAAAATGAAAGGATGGAACTCCTTTTATAAAATTAGCTTTTAGTAGGATTCATTTATTTCCTTCATCTCATTGGAATGTCAATTACAATAATTTGTGGAGAAAAGCAATTTCACAGCTGTTTTGTATTACATGCAAAAGGTCAGCAGAATGAAAACATTCCAGCTGCACAACTTTAGCATTTTGCAAGTAAACAGGTACAAAGGGAGATTTCTGACTAAAAATTAGACAGTACTTTCACCCATAGAAAACTGATCTTGACTTCTCAAATTGAAAAAGTAATACTGTTTTGTACCGACAGCAAAAATCTTTTCTTATTCATATATCTGGTGCCTGAGACCAAATTATATTTGTAACCAATTTATAGTTACCCTCTGCTTGAGGTAAACATGTTTATAGAATTTAGTCATTCTAAACAGCCCTAGAATCATACATTGTTTTTCATATTTGTATTCATCCTTTTACTTAGACAGCTGAAAACAGAACCGGAAAGAATCACTTTTTCTTAAGTTTAAGAAAATCTAATCTCTGTTCTTCAACACAGTTCTAAACACATGAGTGGCTCTTTACATATAAATGCTTCCTACTAGGTTATCAAACTAGATTTAAGAAAAAAAAGCTCAAAACCAGCCTGTTTTCATCATCAGTAAGGGAGAAAACATTTCACATTCATTATTTTCTTTGCTATTCATTACATTTTTTTTGTTATGTCTAGTAATTACAAGCTTAGTGAGGCAGAACCACCTTTTGTAGACAATCTTCAGGTCTCTCCACTCCAGGAAGCTGCACATTTTCGGTTTACGAGCCAGCACTGTCTGAACAAGTTCCCTTGTGATTTTCTTCTTCTCTTTGTCAGACAACGGGACATACCACTTCTGAAGTCTCAGCTTCCCCTGACGACTAAAAAGCAACATAAACTGCATCTGTCGAATTAACAAATAAAACTGTAATGACTCTGTCCTTCAACTGTATCAAATGCAAACATTTTAAAATTAGTTTTGTTTTATTAGTTGAAATATGTTTTAAAGTAGGAAAAGAAATTACAAGTGTCAATGACAGCCATTCAAAAGCTAGTATACTCTACAAGATACTTTTAAAGGTGTAACCACGCTTTTACTAAGGCATGTTCTACACTAGAAAAAATGAAGCACTGCTGATAACAGATGTCCACAACGAGTTAAACAGAGGGCTGCACAAGATTAATGTGTAGACAAAGAAACAGCGTTCGGGAACTTCAGAAACAGAGGTTACCACCACCAGATGCTGAACGCATTAGTCTAAGCTTGCAGATAAACCATGTTCAGCGATAGTACACTCGCACCTTTTGCTGATACTCCTTGTCCTCAACATAGCTGTTCCACTGTCGACAAATTAAGAAACTGCACCCTCATCTCCTTAATGTCAAAACCCATGATTTCTGATACCAAATTCACTGCCAACTGGATTACAGATATTGCTTTAAGAATACTTTTTTCGCCAATGTTAATTTATTCCAGAGTACGTCAAAGACGCTGATCAAGTTTCCTAACTCCCTGGGAGGTGGCAAGCCTTTTCCCCCATTTCACAGATGGGGAAACGGGAACAAAGACGAAGAGGTTGGCCAAGGGGCTGCTGTCCCTCCCCTGGGGATAGTACGACTGTGTCTGAGGAAGCACTTGTTTTAAGCACGGTTTCCTGCACACTTGGAGGGGGGCCTCAAATGCCCATTGAAATGGGAAGAGCAAGCGGGAGCACCAGCGACGCCCCATTTGCCTTTCAGGCGGGTCTGCTGCGCGAAGGGCCCCCCCCGCGGGTCGGCCTCTCCCCACGCAGGGCTCCGGCAGCCGCCCGCCTCGCTAGCGCGCCCCACGAGCGGCGGCAGGGAAACCAACCCGAGGCCGGGCAGCGCCAGCCGCGGAGCCGCCCGGGGGCAGGGCTGGCATCCCAGCCCGGAGCCGGGCACAGAGGGGGGCCCGCGGCAGGCAGGCGAGTCCGGTCCCCGGGGGCAGAGCAGCAGTTTAACCGTCGCGCACACCCGGGGGGAGGGGGGGGCGTGAGGAAGGGGACGGTGCGCACGGCGCAGTCCCGGGTGTCCCCCACCCCGGGGTCCCGTTAAGTCACGGCGGCCACACGCGCTAAGCAGGCGGGCGGGGGCAGGGCAGGGCAGGGCAGGGCTCCGCGCCCCCCCCCCAGTTTGCGCAGCGGAGGGAGCGGCGCGGAGCCCCGGTATGGGCCGGGGCGAGAGGGTCTGTGCCCCGGAGACTCTCCCCGCGCACCCCCCTCCTCCGGCCGGACTGGGAGCCGCTTACCGTGCCCGCAGGAGGAGGCGGCGGCAGCAGCAGCAGCAGCTGGGGCGGGGGGGGAGCCGCCGGGAGGCTCCGGCTCGAGCTCTTGGCACGCGCGCAGCTGGGCGAGAAACAAGCGCCCCAGGGCCCGAGCCGGGGGGGAGGAGCCGGGCGCGGCGAGCGGCTCCAAGAGGGAGGGGCAGGAGCGAGAGGAGGCGCCGCTTTTCTTCCAACAAAACTTTATTAGCTCGGCGAACACAGGCGCCGCAGGGGCTGCGCGCACCCGGCGAGGGGCGGCACGGTTGAAGCTGTCAATCAGCGAGCCGGGCATATAGGCAGCTCGGGAGGTAGCCTCGCAGTAGCCAATCAGCGAGCCAGGCACCCTGGCCAAGGGGGGGAGGGAATGAAAGGAGCCAATCAGCACGACAGAACCACAATAGGGGAGAAGTACGGATTACGGCAGCCAACGAGAAAATCAAACACACATAGCGTTTGTTTTTTTTTACAGTAGCCAATCACCGAGGGAGACACAGATCGGAAAATGGCCTCAGTCAATCAGCAGCCTGGAGATAAACCCCTCTAATCCACCCACAAAGCCGGAAGTGGCTGAGAGCGAGAGGCGCTCATTACGCATGCGCCCGCGGTAGCGTTCCCTAGTGTAATCTAGACACATACGTCCCATGGGTGTTCCCTAAAAGCTCGGGCACGCTCGGCGGGGGGGGGGTCGGCCAGGCCTCCGAGGGGGACCAGAGTCAACGGCCGTGGGGCAGGAAGTGAGGCACGTGCTTCCTCTGCCCCAGGCCAGGGGCTTTTCCGCGGCTGTATCCGGGTGGCGAAGGGCAGTCGGTGGTTCCCACTGGTCCCCCCCCCCTCCCCCGGGGGCGGGCGCAGTCACTGAAGAGGCGTTATGGTTATTACCACCCTCGTGGTACAAGGTTTAGTTGTAGAGAACAAAGACTTCCTTGCTGAGCAGTCTTGAGTGTAACGCCTTGCACTTTTCATTAACGTGCACACACTAGTGTCAATGCCACATTAAAGTTTGCGAAATCATCTACTCATACAGTCAGAAATTCCCAAGAGTTACAGTTGTCCCTGCAACTCTATACCATCCGTGCTGTGCATCTTGTGTATTTTATAGCGCAAGTGCCTCCATTTCAGTCTCCTTCCTGAGTCACAGCACGCCCTTCTCCTTTGTATCCCTCCCTAAAATGCACTTTCCCCATGTGTTTTATCCCTAGTTTTTTTTTCCCTCCAGAAATATTAACTAAATTCCTTGAAATGAATTTTCTTGAATATAATATATTCCACTGAAACCATTTGGGTACTGGTGGGTTTTTTTAAAAAAAATGCATAGCTACACTGAGTCTGCAAAACTGGAAATACATTGTGTCCATGTACAAAACTGCTGAATTTAGACATGCATAATTTTAAACTTACTCAACAAATTTTCTTAAAAGTCACCTTCTTTTTGAGTGTCAATGAGCTTCACAAAGTAATCCCAAGGTCCTCTGGTCAGCTGTTTGAATTACGTCAGAGTGCAAAATTTCTGATTAGAGTATATGGAAGAAGTGTTTTTTCCATATTCACATAGCTCAAACAGCTCAAATTATTTTTCTCACCCGCCTTTTTATGCATCTTTGGGCTGAGAGCCTACATGGAAAATTTCAGTATAGAAAGAATGTGAGTAAGCAAAAATTGGGAATGATAAAATAGAGGATGGAATTAGTCTTAAACTATAGTCTATAGTCAATGTTACATGTACCTGTTGCCCTTCTAAAGCAACTTCTATCCAAGCTACTCAAAGTGCTTTAAGAAACAACTTAAATTTTAACACTCCAATGGTGTTAATAATTATTTTCCCCCAATATTAGAGATGGAGAAAGTCAGCCACACAAAACTGTGAATAAATTGACCAACAGTAAATCATTAGCAGAACTAGGGATTAGAATCCAATTTTGTGCTTTGACCACTACACATCGCTCACTCCCTTATCAATAGCTTCAATCACTTTGGAAAGTGTCCATTTTTATATAGCGTTTTACTATTAACATACTTTAATAAATTACATGCTTTTGGAGAGAAAACAGTTGTAGCAGCAGAACTGTTACTGAAAACAGTATTTTAAAATGTTTCCTGCCATTTCATAAGATGTTTTAATCAAAAGTACTTGAGGAAAATTGCAAATATATTACTTTTTCTTTGTATAGCCCAGGTGGCAATCGTAAGACTAGAACCTAATGTAAGGAGAGGGAGGAATGTGTGGAACTAAACTGAATGGAAAAGTTGATTACAAGCTTGAAGACTAAACAGAAGAAGAGAGAGGTCAACATTCACAAAGGGACCTAGACGTTGCAATGGCCAGCATCACAGTGTCTAACTTTTAAGTGCCTAGAAAATCATTGAAGCAACAGTGGGATCCACAAAGCCTGAGTGAGGCACCGAGACTCCCTATACAATGAATGGGGAAAGATAGGCACCCAAATGCAATCTACAGAAGCAAGTGTAACAGATGGTCAGTGGTGGGCAGGGTCGAACCAGGGACTTCTGGAGCTTAGTGCATGAGCCTCTACTGCATGACCTAAAAGCCAACTGACAGTTAGCTAAGGCTGTAGAGCAGAGCATTTTCTCTCTCTCTCTAAGTGGTCTCGGTGCCACTAGATGGGACAGAACACCACATCCAGAAGGTGTGTGGGTTATGCGACCAAGCTAGACAAGGAGCTGCCTATGCTTACCAGTGGGAGATACTGAAGAGAGCAGAGTGCCCTAAGCCTTCTAAGGAGTTTGGTGCCAAAATCCAGGCTGCAGGGAGGCCCCTATCTCTGTTTGCAAAAAGAAAAGGAGTACTTGTGGCACCTTAGAGACTAACCAATTTATTTGAGCATAAGCTTTCGTGAGCTACAGCTCACTTCATCAGATGCATAAAGTGGAAAGTACAGTGAGGAGATTTTATATACACACAGACCATGAAAAAATATACATTGTAAGGAGAGTGATCACTTAAGATGAGCTATTACCAGCAGGAGAGTGGGGTGGGGGGAGAGAAAACCTTTTGAAGTGATAATCAAGGTGGGCCATTTCCAGCACATTTCCAGGAGTTAACAAGAACGTCTGAGGAACAGTGGGGCGGGGGAGGAATAAACAAGGGGAAATAGTTTTACTTAATATAATGACTCAACCACTCCCAGTCTCTATTCAAACCTAAGTTAATTGTATCCAATTTGCAAATTAATTCCAATTCAGCAGTCTCTCGCTGGAGTCTGTTTTCGAAGTTTTTTTGTTGAAGGATAGTCACTTTGAGATCAGAAATCGAGTGACCAGAGAGATTGAAGTGTTCTCCAACTAGTTCACCTGCACATCTACCAATGTGATATATGCCATCGTGTGCCAGCAATGCCCCTCTGCCATGTACATTGGGCAAACTGGACAGTCTCTACGTAAAAGAATAAATGGACACAAATCAGATGTCAAGAATTATAACATTCATAAACCAGTCGGAGAACACTTCAATCCCCCCCCCCTCCCTACTGTTCCTCAGACGTTCTTGTTAACTCCTGGAAATGTGCTGGAAATGGCCCACCTTGATTATCACTTCAAAAGGTTTTCTTTCCTCCCACCCCACTCTCCTGCTGGTAATAGCTCATCTTAAGTGATCACTCTCCTTACAATGTGTATTTTTTCATGGTCTGTGTGTATATAAAATCTCCTCACTGTACTTTCCACTTTATGCATCCGATGAAGTGAGCTGTAGCTCATGAAAGCTTATGCTCAAATAAATTGGTTAGTCTCTAAGGTGCCACAAGTACTCATTTTCTTTTTGCGAATACAGAGTAACACGGCTGCTACTCTGAAACCTATCTCTGTTTGCAATCTAGAGCTAGGAACCCCTCTTCTGGAGTCAGGCAGTTTAGGTACCTAAATTGTTTCTAATGAGAATGAGTGAGGCACCTGCTCATTCCACACAAAATGGTCAAAAGAGGAAGTGGTGACCTTATAACTTTTAGCTTATTGATTAAAACACTCCCCTGAGAGGTGGGAGACCCAGGTTCAATTCCTCCTTCCGCTTGATGGAGGCATGTGCTCAAACCATTAAGTTATGGGCTATGCTTATGTGGGATTTATTGAATCTTACCTGCTGAAGCTGTTTCACAGTCAGCTTGCATAAATAATGAAGGCATCATTGCAGCAGGGGGACTGGACTCTGTGTCACCCACCTCCCGAGTTGGTGCTCTAACCACCAGCTATGCAGGCATTCTCAACTCTGGCCCTATGACTCTGAATTGTTATTCAAAGTGGAACAGCTTCAACAGGAGAGATTGAGGGAGTCCTGTGATGCTGGTAGACCAGGTGCCAGCTCATGCCAAGGTCCCTAAGCCTCATTGAACACTGACAAATACATAGCTGAAAACCATCCTGGCTCACCTGTGTGTTAGCATTGTTAAAATAAATGTGAAGTTGATAAGAATGTATTTAGTGTGATAAGAATGCGTTTAGACTTGATGAAATGCTTGTAGGATGCTGCATGTACTGATCTTACTTATAACATCTGTAGTGTGTAGTAGGAAGTTATATTGAGTGTTTGCATTGTAAAGCTCTCTAATTGTGTAACTCACCAAACAGGAAAGAAGCATTAATGAATGTGAAGTGGTTTCACAAGAAGGCCTTTTGAAACCAAATGAGCCATTTTGAAATATCAAAGGACAAAGAATTTGCTGGTTGCCCTTCCCCTCCCCCACCCATATCCCCACCCCAGCACAACCAAACCCAGCCCAGCCCTCACCCTATACCCTCTATCCATGAAGAGGAAACAGGCACTAACACTTGTCCCATCAATTTGAACTCTGGGGGAAAGGAATAAAAATCACTAACCAGAAAGCACTTTATCACTGTGCTGCTTGGAATTTAGAACATAAGCAAGAGTGCCCCAAATTTACTCCCTGGGGGAATTCTGAACAATTGCGCATGCATAGGATTCAGATCCTCCGCAGATTTTTTTTCTCTGCAGAAAATATCTTTTGCTTGAGAGGCAGTACAGTTATACCTTTTGCCCACCAGGGTTGCTGTGGTGCCAGAACAGAGGGTAACCAACTCAGCCAGCCACAGAGAGGGAGGAGGAGAGGCTGTGTTCCTCATGGTGCCTTGCCCATGGGACCAGGTAAGGAGGCATGGGGTATGGGGGGACAGACGGCAGGGCACATAGGGCTGCTGAGGCAGTCACATAAACTGGGGTTCAGAAGGGCTAGTGGAGGGGACAGACTGGGGCAGGAGCTGAATGGGAGTCGGGATGTAGGGCAACATGGGGATGGGTAAGGGGTGGCTGAGTAGGGGTGCAGGGACACATGGGGAAAGGGGGGAGGGGATGGATAAGTGGGGACATAGGGACACATGGGGATGAGGGAGGAGGGGTGGCTGAGTGGGGCTGCAGGGACACATGGGAATGGGGGGATTTTGGGAGGGCACTGACACATGGGGAATGGGGCAGATGTGCCTGACTGTATGAGAGAGGCTAAGGGTCAGCCAAGGTCTGGATGGGGGAGGATCCTCAAATCCCTAACAGTCCTTCTCCCCCCCGCAAAAAAAAGCCCATGTTCCATACTTCTCCCACCCACACCCAACAACCCTCCAGGTTCATTCCCAGGACCCTACCCAGAAACGTCTTCCCTCTTTCTCAGCTCCTCTGATACCCCTGACATCCCCAAGCCTTTGCACTGCTTCTGAGGGATGCAGGAAATAATTTCTGTATTGTAGTTTAAATGAATTATTACTCAAAGTTCTGTATTAATATACCTAGTAAAGAATCTATTTGTCAGAAAAAATTTCCTGAATCTTTTTTGTTGTCTGTATTGTTACAGACATACTTGCTGACAAATATATTGAAATAAATTATCAAAATAATTGAAACTGGTGTGATTATATTGTGTTATTTTGACAAATAAAATATGCAGAATTTTAAAACATAGTGTGCAGAATTTTCAAATTTTTGGCACAGAATTCCTCCAGGAGTGCAAGTTGCTTTTTGGGTTAGCCTTCAAGCTTGCGTATTTAGCAGCTACTATTACCTTTTGGAATCTAAGACTTAGGGCAGGTCTAACTAACATCGCTCAGGGATGTGAAAAAGACACCCCTTGAGCGACGCAAGTTACAGTGACCTAAACGCGGTCAACACTGGCACTATGTCAGCAGACGATGCTCTGCTGCCGACATAGCTTCCACGTCTCATGGAGGTGGAGTAATTATGCTGATGAAGAGCGCGCTCCCATTGACATAGAGTGTCTTCACCAGACAGGCGACAGAGGCAAAGCTGCACCTATGTAGCCCTTCTAGTGTAGACCTGGCCTAAGTCATTTGTGTGTAAAAAGAAAAGGAGTACTTGTGGCACCTTAGAGACTCACCAATTTATTTGAGCATGAGCTTTCGTGAGCTACAGCTCACTTCATCGGATGCATACTGTGGAAACTGCAGAAGACATTATATACACAGAGACCATGAAACAATACGTCCTCCCACCCCACTCTCCTGCTGGTAATAGCTTATCTAAAGTGATCATCAAGTTGGGCCATTTCCAGCACAAATCCAGGTTTTCTCACCCTCCGCCCCCCCACACACAAACTCACTCTCCTGCTGGTAATAGCCCATCCAAAGTGACCACTCTCTTTAAAATGTGTATGATAATCAAGGTGGGCCATTTCCAGCACAAATCCAGGTTTTCTCACCCCCCCCATCCCCCTCAAAAAACCACACATACAAACTCACTCTCCTGCTGGTAATAGCTCATCCAAAGCGACCACTCTCCCTACAATGTGCATGATAATCAAGGTGGGCCATTTCCAGCACAAATCCAGGTTTTCTCACCCCCCCCTCCCACACACAAACTCACTCTCCTTGATTATCATGCACATTGTAGGGAGAGTGGTCGCTTGGATGAGCTATTACCAGCAGGAGAGTGAGTTTGTGTGTGTGGTTTTTGGACGGGAGTGGGGGGTGAGAAAACCTGGATTTGTGCTGGAAATGGCCCACCTTGATTATCATACACATTTTAAAGAGAGTGGTCACTTTGGATGGGCTATTACCAGCAGGAGAGTGAGTTGGGGGAGGGGAGGCGGAGGGTGAGAAAACCTGGATTTGTGCTGGAAATGGCCCAACTTGATGATCACTTTAGATAAGCTATTACCAGCAGGAGAGTGGGGTGGGAGGCGGTATTGTTTCATGGTCTCTGTGTATATAATGTCTTCTGCAGTTCCACAGTATGCATCCGATGAAGTGAGCTGTAGCTCACGAAAGCTCATGCTCAAATAAATTGGTTAGTCTCTAAGGTGCCAAAAGTACTCCTTTTCTTTTTGCGAATACAGACTAACACGGCTGTTACTCTGAAACCTGTCATTTGTGTGTGTATGTTTACCTGCTTTAACCTCGTAAATAACTCTAATTTCTTTTTCCTAGTTAATAAATCTTTAGCTAGTTTATTACAGGGTTGGCCAAAGTGTTGTCTTTGGAGAGAGATCTAGGGTATAATTGACCTGGGGTAAGTGACTGGTTGTAACCTGAATATTGTGATTTTGGTTTAAGGGACTATCTATCATAAAGACAGGTTTGCTTGGGTGGCAAGATATAGAGCAGAGTACCCAGGGGGACTATCTGTGACTCCATGGTAAGGCCGTTTCAGTGCTTTAGGAGTTCACACTTGTTCCTGGGTTGGTGAAATCTAATTATAGAACACACAGCCAGTTCGGGGTTCATGCCCTGGTTTGTTACAGTCTGCCCTGAGGTTGGCAACCACATTGGTGAACCACAGACTGGATCCTGGGTCACCCACTGCCTCAGTGGGTGCTCTAACCACCGGTTATACAGTCATTCTCACTCCCTGGACCAGTGAGTCATTATTCAAAGTGGAACAACTTTAACAGGAGAGAGCCCCATGTCAGAATATCCGATAGCTAGGGTCCTACCAAATTCACAGCCATGAAAAATACATCATGGACCATGAAATCTAGTCTCCCACTGCAAAATCTGGTCTTTTGTGTGTTTTTACCCTATACTATACAGATTTCACAGGGGAAACCAACATTTCTCAAATTAGGGCTCCTGACCCAAAAGGGAGTTGCAGGGAAGGTCATAAGGTGATTTTGGGGGGGGGATGTCACAGTATTGCCACCCTTACTTCTGCGCTGACTTCAGAGCTTGGCGGCCAGAGAGTGGCGGCTGTTGGCCAGGGGCCCAGCTCTGAAGGCAGCGCCCCACCAGCAACAGCGCAGAGTCAGAGTGGCAATACCGTCCCATGCCATCCTTTCTTCTGCACTGCTGCCTTCACAGCTGGGTGGCCGGACAGTGACGGCATCTGGCTGAGGGCCCTGCTCTGCAGGTAGTAGCACAGAAGTAAGGGTGGAAATCCTTCTGCGCTGCTGGTGGTGGTTCTGCCTTCAGAGCTGGGTTCCCATCCAGCAGCCAACACTCAGCTCTGAAGGCAGTGCTGTGCAGAAGTAAAGGTAGCAGTACTGCAAGTCTTCCTACAATAACCTTGAAACCCCCCCACAACTCCTTTTTTGGTCAGGATCCCTACAATTACAACACCATGAAATTTCACATGTAAATAGTTGAAATCATGAAATTAACTATTTTTAAAATCCTATGACCGTGAAATTGGCCAAAATGGACGGTGAATTAGTGCAGCCTTGTGAGAACTACCTGTTCAAATCCTTGCTCTCCTGCAAGCAGAAGGGGGAATTGAACCTGGATCTCCCACATCCCAGGTGATGCGCTAACCATTGGGCTAAAAGTTATAGTGTTACCTCCTGCTCTCCCACCGCAGATTACTTTTTGGACAAAGTTCGATCCCTTAGCATGCTCTGAGTATGATTATCAGATCAGACGAATAAGAACTCCTCCGCCTATCTTCCCCTGGTTTGTGGATCATGCTGGGGCTTAGGCAGCAGATGGGTATGCAGAGGACTAAAGCGAAGCAGCAGTGCACATGCCAGGAGGCAGAAACATAGGTACTTGGGAAACTTTTACCTGGAAAATTTAGGCACCAAAAGAGTCTAGACAACAACAGGGTTAGGCAGCAACCTAACAGGATTATGTTGATTGCAATAGACTCTGGCATGACTCCTGGGACTCCTGGTGCTTAAATCTGAGGCTGAGGTGATGAAGTAACTTTGTGGATTTAGGCCAGAGACACTATCTAAGGCACATGTCTCCAAAATATGTAAATGTTTATTTTGCGTTCATCAAGTCCTCATATGAACTTGTCTTTCCATGAGTCCAGGATTTATTTATTGCTGATGAGTAAAAGAAAGAGAGAAGTTATATACCGATTTGTTAAATCACGTTCTCACATTTGGAGTTATAATAAGTCACGCAGATGGCACAGCAATGACAGCTTGTTGTTATCTTGTTCTTTGGTTCTTCGCCCCCCCCCCCCCCTTGGGGCGGTTGTGGGTGGATTCTGGTGTGCCCTTAGGGTTATGGGGCTATCTCACCCAAAGCATTCTTCGGCCAAACAGTCCTGGATAGTTGTTTTTCTTATTCTAGGGCTGGCACCTCAACCTTTTATTACCCATCCAAATATACATCCACAATCACACTCTATTTCACTTAACTGTATTTTCTATCACATCTACATTTTATTACCTATTCATCCTTTATCATGACCATTCTAAAGTCATTGGGGCATGACAGACTTCAATAAGTCCATTCATACCACTTGTTACATATGAAAAGGAAACAAGCAAGATAAGAATGCAAGAGTGGGGTTAACAAATCTTATTTCTGAGTCCGGGAAAACAGAGTTGTAAAACAGCTGTCTTTAATGGTTATCTTATCACTTTAGAACAGACTTTTTGTCAGGGGATGTTCTTCTACAATTAACACAGATCTTGTAAACTGACAGGCATGTTTCAATTAGCACAAACTCAGCAGGCTGAGAGACATATTTCTTTCTAATGGTCAGGCCAAATCTGGGGTTTGTTCTGGAATCATTCTTTCTTACATTTTCCCATAACAGAAGTGTATTAATTATCACTTTAATCCAACAAGTACTTCCTTTTGCCGGTACAGGATTATTCCCTACAATACATTTTATAATATTTTGGCCATTCTAGTTTTAGAAGTCCCGCAGAATAGGGTTCCATCCCTCTCTTTGGGAGACTGTTCCAGTCTAATACATCTCACTGTTCAGGAAAATGTCCTGATATTGAGCCTAAATTGTCTGTTTCCTAAATTAAATCCCATTACTCCTTTTACTGTCCTATGCACTACATAATTCTTTTCCATCCTTGGCATATATACCCTTCAAATATTTGTATTTTCTCCTTAGTCATTGTTAGGATATAGATATTCAGGCCTGTCTGTAAAGGCCTATACTATAAGAATTTAGGTGTATTCTTATCACTTGGCTAGTTATAGAGGTATAAAAAAGAATCAAAATCACTGTCTGCCGGTGTAAGGGCCTTCTCTTACTGTGACAGTCTGAGGCCCTGTGCTTAGGCTAAGGCCTTTGGCTAAGCAGCAGAGGCAGCCATAAGCTAGGAAGCGACCAGTCACATCCTCACATTCCAAACTAGTCACATTGAAATAAGGTGCTATTGGGCTGTTAGGAGTACAGTCCTGTCCTGATAATGCCTATCACCTCCAGAGAAAGGGAAGTGCCTAGAAAATGTAAAAGGAAACTTAGTTTGATAGCATCCTGTCTGGCAAGAACTCACTTATCAATACTGGGATGTGAAATCCTCACTTCTGTATTGTTTTGTCATTATAGTTCCCACTTTGCTATTGTTTGTCTGTATAATCTCTGTCTGGTTCTGTGATTGTTCCTGTCTGCTGTATAATTAATTTTGCTGGGTGTAAACTAATTAAGGTGATGGGATATAATTGGTTACATAATCATGTTACAATATGTTAGGATTGGTTAGTTAAATTTCAGGAAAATGATTGGTTAAGGTATAGCTAAGCAGAACTCAAGTTTTACTATATAGCCTGCAGTCAATCAGGAAGTGTGGGGGTGGGAATGTGTGTGGGGGAAATGGGAACAGGGAATGGGGGTGGGTGTTTGGGTGGGGGAGATGGGAACAGGGAATGGGGGTAAGGAAATTGGAATCATGTTTTGCTAACTGGAGAAATGGGAACAGGGAATGGGGGTAAGGAAATTGGAATAATGTTTTGCTAAGGGCAGGAATGGGAACAGGGACACAGGTATAAGGCTCTGTGGTGTCAGAGCTGGGAAGGAGGATACTAAGGAAGGAAACTGGAATCATGCTTGCTGGAAGTTCACCCCAATAAACATTGAATTGTTTGCACCGTTGGACTTCGGGTATTGTTGCTCTCTGTTCATGCGAGAAGGACCAGGGAAGTAAGAGGGTGAAGGAATAAGCCCCCTAACAGTTATTGCTTAAGCAAGCAATACAGTTTTCTCAGTTTTGATCTTTCCTCATAAATCATCAGTCCAACTCCTTGGTCAGTTTTGTTGCTTTTCTCTGAACATCTTCCAATGTATTAGCATCTTCTGGTAATACAGAACTCAGAAAGTAAACACACGATTCCAGTGTCACACCAGAGCCATATAAAGAAGATCTATTATCTGTCTGCTCAGCGACATATCTACGTGTGCAGACCAAGGTCCTGGTCCTACAAACACTTAGGCACAAGCTTTATCTCAAGCACTTTAGTAGTTCATTGAGTATTAGTCACATGCTTCAAATAATGTACACATATTAGTGTTACCAAGATCAGGCCCCAAAATTTCATTGACTTTTTTAGCTCTCATATCATACTCCAAATTAATGTCAGATTTGCTGTCCAGTCTGTCCATGATCTCTTTCAATGGTACTACCGCTGCTGTTTCTCACCCAGTGGATATCTGTTTGGATTATTTTCCTTTGACTATATTAGCTTGCATTTTTCAAGATGAATTTTCTTTTTTTTTTTTCTATTTCCTGTCCTTACTTCTCTTTAGGTCTCATTGTATTATTTCTCTATCTTGATTGATGTTTGCAAATCCTCCCAATTTATATCATCTGTAAGATTACATAATGAGATGCTGACACCCACTTCTAGTGAATAATAAAGATATTAATTAAGATCAGGCCTAATACTGATCCCTGCAATAACCAGCTAATCACTATTTCCATAACTCAGTAATTATTTTTCATAATTACTTATATAGCAGTGTGCTGGGACTTTTATAGACTTAAAGCCCAGGTCCTGCCCCCAAAAGCTCACAATCTAATTTTAGACATGGCACAATGAGTCTTCCTTTCACTTTGCTCATTTATCATTACCCTTGGTTTACCATCTCTTAGAGTATGTCTGCAGTGCAGCTGGGAGTGTGCTGGGTAGACAGATATGCTAGCTCCGCTCAAGCTAACACGCTAAAAATAGCAGCATAGCAGGGGTAGCAGAGGCAGCATCTTGGGGTTAGTCACTTGAGTACGTACCCAGGGTGTCTGGGTGGATTTGTACTCAGGTAGCTTGCCCGAGCTGCCACCCACCTGGCTATATACCTCTTAGACCCCTAACAGTGCTAGCGCGTGTCTGTCTGTGTGTGCTGGGAGACACACTGCCTGCTGCAGCATAGACATACTCATAGCCAACTTTAACAAGATGGATTTTTAAAAATTAGTTCAAAACCTCTCGTATTTTGAAGACATTAGTTTTATCCCTCTCTTTTATTAATGGGCCTGTTTTCTCCATAGTATTTATTTTTGTAACCCTGATATACTTGCAAAGTCCCCTTTCCCCTTGTAAAACACAAAGCAAGCCTTCAGGGTACATTCTTCTGGTTGAAGGTTGCAGACTACTGGGCAGGAACTAAGCCCTGGTCTACACTAGGACTTTAGGTCGAATTTAGCAGCATTAAATCGATTTAAACCTGCACCCGTCCACACAATGAAGCCCTTTATTTCGACTTAAAGGGCTCTTAAAATCGATTTCCTTACTCCACCCCTGACAAGTGGATTAGCACTTAAATCGACGTTGCCGGCTCGAATTTGGGGTACTGTGGACACAATTCGATGGTATTGGCCTCCGGGAGCTATCCCAGAGTGCTCCATTCTGACCGCTCTGGACAGCACTCTCAACTCAGATGCACTGGCCAGGTAGACAGGAAAAGAACCGCAAACTTTTGAATCTCATTTCCTGTTTGGCCAGCGTGGCAAGCTGCAGGTGACCATGCAGAGCTCATCAGCACAGGTGACCATGATGGAGTCCCAGAATCGCAAAAGAGCTCCAGCATGGACGTCGCCTCCTCGCCCGGTATCGCGTTGCCATGTTCTGGTGCTGCATATACTGCTGGATAGTGCGTGTGGTGTTTAATGTGCTCCTAATTGCCAAAGTGAGCTGAGCGGCCTCCATGCTTGTCTTGGTATGGCGTCCGCACAGAAAAAAGGCGCGGAACGATTGTCTGCCGTTGCTCTGACGGAGGGAGGGGCGACTGACAACACGGCTTACAGGGTTGGCTTCAGGGAGCTAAAATCAACAAAGGGTGTGCATGTACATCAAGGAGTATTTCAGGCAGGACTGCACGGAGGGTTCCAATAAGAAATGGTGCACCTAAGTTATCGTTGTTATTGGAACAAGGAGCTTAGCCTGGCCTCTGATTGATACATGGCTAGATTTACCTCGCTGCACCTTCTCTGTGAATAACTGCAGTGTGATCTAGACAGGGGAGGAGGCAAATGAGTACAAAACAAATCTGGTCTATTTCTTGTTCTGACCCACTCCATCTATCTTTTACATCTTTGGCTGGCAGCAGACGGTGCAGAAGGACTGCATGCCATCCACATCTCATGGCTGCTCGGCAGAAGATGGTACAGTACGACTGCTAGCCATCTTCATCTCTTGCCTGCCTGGCATAAGATGGTACAATATGACTGCTAGCAATCCTCATCTCTTGCCTGCCTGGCAGAAGATGGTACAGTACGACTGCTAGCAGTCCGTATCGCCTGCCCACTCACCATAAGACGGTTCAATAGGACTGCAGGACTAAAGAGAATGACCTGGTCAAGTCACTCCAAATTTAGTCCCTGCGCCCATGTCTGCCCAGGCACTCCCAGCCGACGTGGCCAGGAGCACCTCGGACACGACGAGGACGACTACCAATCGTATTGCACCGTCTGCTGCCAGAAGGCAATGGGTTGCTGCTACTGTGCAGCAAAGCCGTACCGCGTCTGCCAGCACCCAGGAGACATAAGGTGACGGTTACCTGAGCTGGCTCCCTGCTTGCCGTGGTATGGCGTCTGCACAGGTAACTCAGGAAAAAAGGCGCGAAATGATTGTCTGCCCTTGCTTTCACGGAGGGAGGGAGGGAACGGGGGCCTGACGACACGTACCCAGAACCACCCGCGACAATGTTTTAGCCCCATCAGAGTGCTCCATTGTGACTGCTCTGGACAGCACTCTCAGATGCCCGATTGTTTGCCATTGCTCTGACGCTGGGAGGGGCGCTTACAGGGTTGGCTTCAGGGAGCTAAAATCAACAAAGGGGGTGGCTTTACATCAAGGAGTATTTCAGGCAGGACTTCATGGAGGGTTCCAATAAGAAATGGTGCACCTAAGTTATTGTCCTTATTGGAACAAGAAGGTTAGCCTGGCCTCTGATTGATACATGGCTAGATTTACCTCGCTGCACCTTCTCTGTAAGTGACTGCAGTGTGATCTAGAAGAATGAGTCCCCTAGACAGGGGAGGGGGGGAAGCAAATGAGTACAAAACAAATCTGGTCTATTTCTTGTTTTGATCCACTCCATCTATCTTTTACATCTTTGGCTGGCAGCAGACGGTGCAGAAGGACTGCATGCCATCCACATCTCATGGCTGCTCGGCAGAAGATGGTACAGTACGACTGCTAGCAGTCCATATCGCCTGCCCGCTCACCATAAGACGGTTCAATAGGACTGACTGCAGGACTAAAGAGAATGACCTGCTCAAGTCACTCCAAATTTAGTCCCTGCGCCCATGTCTGCCCAGGCGCTCCTGATCGACCTCACAGAGGCGACCAGGAGCACCTCAGACATGACGATGACGGCTACCAGTCGTACTGTACCGTCTGCTGCCACAAGGCAAGGGGTTGCTGCTACTGTGTAGCAATGCCGTACCGCATCTGCCAGCACCCAGGAGACATAGGGTGACGGTTACCTGACCGGGCTCCATGCTTGCCGTGGTATGGCGTCTGCACAGGTAACTCAGGAAAAAAGGCGCGAAATGATTGTCTGCCCTTGCTTTCACGGGGGGAGGGAGGGAACGGGGGCCTGACGATATGTACCCAGAACCACCCGTGACAATGTTTTAGCCCCATCAGGCATTGGGATCTCAACCCAGAATTCCAATGGGGAGCGGAGACTGCGGGAACTGTGGGATAGCTACCCACAGTACAACGCTCCGGAAGTCGACGCTTGCCTCGGTACTGTGGAAGCGCTCCGCCGAGTTAATGCACTTAATGCACTTAGAGCATTTTCTGTGGGGACACACACACTCGAATATATAAAACCGATTTCTAAAAAACCGACTTCTATAAATTCGACCTAATTTCGTAGTGTAGACATACCCTAAAAAGAGTATATATGTAGTCACAAGATTTGGCAACACTTATGGCCCCCTCCAACGAAGCTAGTAAGGACTAAGCAGGCTGCATCTTCCAGCTCCATAAAACAATAATGGCCATACTTTTCTAAACAGTCCAAAATGTACAATCAACAAAAATCATTGACTCTCTCATTCTCGTTGTGTATTATTATGTAACATTTGCATCTGGTACCATAAGTGTACATGGTCCTTCACATGGAGAAGTACGACAGCTGGGGTCCCAGGGCCAGGGGATTTTGCTGTCTAGATTTCATCCAGCATGATGTGATGCAGGGAAAGAAGACAACAGGCCAAGGAGAGGGAGGAAGGAGGCTTGCACAAATTAAAGATGAAGTTGCTTGTTTTGCAAGGTATGCTTTATGTTAATTTTTTTAATTACAGTAGTTAAAATTTATTAGATTGGACTGGGAATGTGGGAGTTGTATAAAAATTAATAAGGAAAACTACCAACATCCTGGTATCTGGCAATTTATTACTGTTGCAATGCCAAGTCTGAGGTCCCTAATAGCATTTTGTTGTGTTTTGTTATTGGGAACAGGAATGATTGGTAAACTAAGAGACTTTTATAACCTGAGTTGCTCATTAATTCCAAATAAATGATTGCTTATTAAATTTTAATAGCTTTATTGCAGAAAAACAACAACAACAAACCAGCACTTAGAAGAGTAATGGTTCTCTTCCCTCCTCCTTCAGCACAGAATGCTCACAGCCTTGGGACTAGCCATAGACAGAGAGTATTCTGAGAAACCCTCTGACCATTATTGCTATCCACTTGGTATAAGAAAACGAATCCATCAAACTTCAGCTAGTTCCTCCCTCTCTGGAAGTAAGGTAAAGTACTTCCTGCAGGGCAGGACCTTAGAACAGCCTAAGGGCTGTAGGTCAGGAACAAGGAGCATACCTGAGCCACGTGGGGAAGTTTGTGTATTGCTCTGGCTCCATTGTTCTAGCTCTGGACAGCATCAACATTTCTTCAATTCCTACCAGACTGATTATTTAAAAAGTCCTTATCAAATACGTATTTGGGGCTACATGGTGCATATTCACCACTGTAGTGACTAGCACCATGCAGGTGCTCCTCCTGTGAAACAGAAGGAAGTAGCATAACCCATGGTACTACCCATTTTATATCATGCCCCTTACATGCCATGTGCTTCAGGTTTGTTCAAGATAGCTATTATTAGGCAGTGTAGCTAGAGGACTATACTGGAACTCAGATCTGCTGTCTGTTTTCTTGCTGAATGACCTTGGGCAAATCACTTCACCTCTCTGTACCTTTGTTTCACTCTTCATCTGATTTCTCTATTTAGACTGTAAGCTTTTCAGGGCAGGGACCATCTCTCTGTTTGTTTTTGCATTGTGCCTAGTACAGGGATCGGCAACCTTTGGCCCGTGGCCCACCTGGTTTGTCCGGGCGGGCTGGTTTGTTTACCTGCCGCATCCACAGGTTTGTCCGATCGCAGCTCCCACTGGCCACGGTTTGCCGCTCTGAGCCAATGGGGGCTGCGGGAAGTGGCACGGGCCAAGGGATGTGCTGGCCACCACTTCCCGCAGCCCCCATTGGCCTGGAGTGGCGAACCGCGACCAGTGGGAGCTGCGATCGGACGAACCTGTGGATGCGGCAGGTAAACAAACTGGCCTGGCCTGCCAGAGGGCTTACCCTGGCGAGCCATGTGCCAAAGGTTGCCGATCCCTGGCCTAGTACAAAGAGGACACTATTTTGGTTGGGGACCCTAGGTGCAACTGTAATACAAATTAAGAATAGAATCTTAATTTTCTAGTTATGGTTTCAATAAGTGGAATACAGTTATTTCAATAAGAAAATAGAGATTAATAGGCAGGGTAGTTTTTTCAACTCTTAATAAAAACGGCCTAATAAAAATAGCATCTTGGAATATACAACTATTCCAGTTGACGCACTTTTATAATTGTTTCAGAGTAGCAACCGTATTAGTCTGTATTCACAGAAAGAAAAGGATTACTTGTGGCATCTTAGAGATTAACAAATTTATTAGAGAATAAGCTTTTGTGAGCTACACTATTTTGGATGCATCTGATGAAGTGAGCTGTAGCTCACGAAAGCTTATGCTCAAATAAATTGGTTAGTCTCTAAGGTGCCACAAGTACTCCTTTTCTTTTTATAATTGTATATGTCTCAGTGCAGGAGTAGCATATGGCCATTTTATATTTCTTTTTGGGCATGATTTTAAAAACATTGGAAAGGTATCCCCATGGACACAAATATAATTTATATGCAATTTGTGCCTACCTGAGATTAAAAGGATCTGTTTGTTATGCTACAGCCAGTTATAAAACAAATGATCCAGGTCCAATATAATGTGAACTGAAAACATGCCAGAGGGAGCCAGCTGTCACTACATTAAAAAGTCATTTTCTCAGACAACACAGATTTAAACCAATCAGTTTAGAAACATATTTCTTTGCCCAACCAGATCTGTGTAACACTAAGGGTTTGTCTGCTGCATGGAGAAACAAAAAATCAGCTTTCCCTAAGATGATTTGTCAGAAACTTTTAATTTGGATGAACAGATGGTGCTAAACTATCAAACAAAGATAACAATATTAGCAGCATTTGAGCTACAAAATTAATCCTCTCTGCATATTTTTTTATGTTTAAAATGAGAACATAAATACAAAAATGCCTTTGGGCATACTCGAGCCAAGGTGTGCCTCCACAGAGGTCCTTCTGGCTCCCATAGTTGAGGAAGCGGTAATCCCTGATATTAAGATTTTTTTTTAAACAAAATTTCCCACCACCTAGTCCGAAGAAGGCCCGCCATCGGTTAGGGAACAGAGAGTCCCAAGAATGAGGGGTACTGAGACATAGAAGGCATTTATATAAGCTATGCAATTAATGGCAATGGAACAGGTTTGTTCATTAGAAGCATTCTGCAACATGCCGACCATTATGCCGAAAGTGTCAGGCATGGGTATTTTTGACTGATGGGCTCTTGCCCAGTAAAATGGACTGTGTACTTTGCCTTTCCTCGTTATTAAATTATCCAGATTGCAGTGTTGCCAGCTCTTGCAATTAGTGCAAGTCTCATGACATTTGTTGCCTTTCTTCAAGCAAATGGTGGAGGCAAATGATTTTGTGAGAATCATTAAAAAAAATAAAAGCTACATTTCAAGGCCATAGGGTTGCAGAGAAAAGCCTTAAAATGTGACCTGAGTGAACCGTAAAGGCCCAGAAACTAAAGGCAAATAAAAGGATTTTTTTTTAATCTCATAATTTTTAAAGGCAATCTCATGCTTTTTCGGGTCTAACTCATGGTTTTTGAACACTCGGGGTTGACAATATTGTCCATGGAAATTTTCCTTCTTTCAAGCCAGTGTAGGTTCCACAATTTAGTCTTTGGAGTGGCAGGTGAGAGCAGAGCCCTGGTATGTTACATTAAAGCACAAAAGAGATTATTACTCTCCCTCCCCATTGTGGAAGTTACGTCATTAAAGGTAATATATATTGGTATATCTTAAAAGTATACATTATTAACACTTCTAATGATAGGAGCTAAATACACTGTAGCTAGAGCCTATAGTTCTGCTTCTTGCAGATAGCTACAGAGATATTGTTATATGAAAGCTGATGTGTCAGAGCTCTTCCATAAAGTGGCAAGGCACTGGCTCCTTCCCGTATCACTCTAGTGGAAAGATTCACAGTGAAAATCTTTTTGTCTACTGTTTGGGGTATCTGTCTCTCTTAGAACCTGACCAGAGCGTGACCTCTTGTGCACCTCCCTCTGGCTCTGAACATGTTCAGGCAGTTTCTTCTGGGAGGTACTGAGCTAGTCAGGCAGTCTCTTCCTAAACCTGTACAAACAAATTCCTTTTTTAACCTAAAGCTGGGTCTGTGCTGGGTCTACTCTCACAACAGATCTGCTTTTAATTTTACTCCCAGTCACCAAGTAGTGAAATACTCAATTTTATCAAATGTGTTAATGAGGATTTATCAAACATACATGAAAAGCAGAAGAAAAAGAAGGAATAAAAACAACCTTGCTACCTTTCCCTCAATAGCTTGTTTTTTTCACAAATCACCTGAACTTGCTTCAATTATATTTCAACTCAGTTTAAGATTCCCTCTTTTATTATGATGCACAGCTACTGACCATGGCACCTATGCAGCAAGATGCTGAAGCATATGTATAACTTTAAGCACTAAGCAATACCATTGAAAAAGAAGCAGTGCAACTCACATGCTTAAAGTTAGGCACATGCCTAAATACCTTGCTGAATGGAGGCATCTGACCCCAAGCAGGCTGTGTAGGCTAAGGCAGATTGTGATGTGAGTAATACTCTGGCCCTAGATTGACTTGCTGGACTGAACTAATGAGAGATTTATCTGTTGCTTGCCACATGCTAACATTGGAACAGGACAATCAATTCCAAATTAAATATTTACAGAAGATTAATAGATAAGAGAGGTTCAAAGCAAACATTCATCTGTTTCCATTTTCAAACAGCTGTTCTTCATTACATTGTCTCTCTCACTTATAATGATATAATTGACTTTTTCTTCTATCTCCACTTTGTCCTCAAAAGCAGTGTCTCCCAGATGCATACAGGGACGGGATCTTTCTCTTTAAATGTATGAGTTAATTTAGTGTTCATGAGAGTGAGGAGCTGAACTGACTTGAACAACTTCAAAAGAAAGTTCCCAAGCCTATTGCTCCCATATGTCAACTGATCTAACTCTGAGGGTGAATATGTGAGGTATGAGACCTCCAGTTTGGCAAAATTAAAATAATATGAAGTCATCAGTTCTATTTATGTATTTTCTTTAGCCAAGAAAGTTGTCAGATGTAAGTGTGCCACAGGCATCCAGGCTGAAATCCAAATTCACCTGAAGGATGGACTAAAATTTAGATTACTCAGTTTGTGTGTTACTTGAAAATAAAAGGGTATAAAAGGAGACATATATAGGCTGATTTGATTTATCTTCTAAACATACTTCCTTACAAAGGGAGGCAGAAGAGGGACTCTTTCTAACTACAGTAGCTATTTATACACTCCCTGTTACTGTAGGAGAGGCTCTGTATTTGGGGGAGAAAGAAATCCTCCCCAAACTATTTGTTATGCACAAACCAGCACAGAGGGGAAACATCACTAAGGAGATGTTCGTGTTCAGGATATTTTTGCTTTTGGGTTGTGGAAGAGCATGTTGTTTTCCTTGTTTTATAACTGCATTTCTTTCCTTTTCTCACTGCTTCACTCTTTTGACGAGTTACCACTCGTTTCTGGTAACGCACACAGGAGTGGGCTGGAGGAGGAGAGTCACTATATAAACTGTGCTGTTTGTTATAGCTTTTTAGTTTGCTGCTTTGAAGCAGACGTATTGATGAAATGCTGGCAACCATCTGTTGCCAACAACACTTGTAAATAAATAGAAGTTGATTTATATACTCCCTCTTCTGTTGCTCTGTTTCAGGCAGAGGGCTCTTTTTTAGTATGTTGCAGGTTTTTGTCTTATCTGCTTCTGACTACATGGATATTTTTATGGTGATTGCACATAGAGCTCTTTGACCCACCTTATTTCAGCTGCTATCAAGAGTGTATAATCTATTCATTCAGTGACAAAAACTTTTTTCATTTTTGTGAGATGAATTATAAGATATCTCTACCTACAGCTCATTTCAGACATTTGTCAAAGTGGGCCTAAACTCTACCAATTACAAATAATAATTTATTATTATATTTATTTTGTATTACTGTAGCACCTAGGAGCCCTAGTTATGTGCCAGGATCCCATTGTGCTAGGCAAGGTGTAAAAATAAGGGTTGACATTTTAAAAGGTTTGCAGCCTAAGGATTTTTTTCTTACTTTATGGGTTACCAAACTTTTTTTGTGGATTGGACCACGTTTTAATATAGAGATTACACATTTTAATACATCTCCCTTGCATTCACGCTCTCATGGACACTTTCCTTCCCAACTGTGACAGTGTAACCTCACTTGCATCTACAACGACTTCTTACAGGGAAAAGTAACATTAGGAAAGCAGTATTAGATATCAGACACTAGATGTCAGATGATAGTATTAGATATCTGATGGTAGTGCGTCAAGCACCTATCCCAAGAAGTGTTACTTGTGATCCCTGATACCATCTTGCACCATAATGTCCTAGGGAAATAAAACTCTTGGATCCGGTTTGCCATCTGACAGCCCTGTGTCCACAACAAACACTGCCTCTAAGTGTTCAATGAAAAACCCATGTCTAGGGGAAAAGATTAAATGAAGAAATAAATGAGTGTCTGATTGCCGGTTTTCCAGCTAAAATGCTGTTAACTTCTGAAACTTTAGTAGTAAACCTTTGATTACCCTTCAAATACAACAAGGACTAGACACACATCGATAAATACTTTTTTGTTACTTTTCTGCTAAACATAATATTGAGAACAGTTATTGCATCTTATTTAGCATTATACACTAAACATTTTTCTGTAACTATAACATTTTTCTGCTGAATTTTAATATATAAAATAAAAAATGCAAACTCTCTTTTTCCACCAGGTATCCTGATCTATGAGAGGCAAATAGAAAGCATAGCTGTATTACTTTTCACTGACTGCTGATTATTTTTTCTTCCAGATGACTGCAATGCTTATGGAAGCTGCCAAGATAGATTAAAATCATTCATGGATCTATAATAAGAGTCTTAGGTTCAACTCAGCAAGTAGTCTGCAGGGAAAGGGGTCATTGCCAAAGGATTGATCCTTGTTAGCAGCCTACTCTGCCATTTTGAAGTACTGGCCTCCCATATTCGACCAGATAATTGAGTCTGTTTCTAACTTTCTTCTACTAAGGATGCACTGGTCAAGGCCTAGTAGCACAGGGCAGAATCATGCAGTCAGATGGGGAATGCAGTCTTCTTAATGGGACGTGCTTCCTACCAAGTTTGATAGGCTAGCGCTGGATGGCAATGAAAGGAGAGCCTTGACAATGGTAAGGCAGGTACTGAAATGGAAAGAATTCCTGAGTGCTCTTCCATGCTTTAAAGCTCTTTAAGGGCAAGGAAGGCCAGGTGCATGTTTCCTCACCTGATGGTCAATTTCCCTGGTAAAGAAGATACCATGGCTAGGGTGCAGTTGCTTTGTGCCAGGGGAGTGAGGTTATTACAAAATTGAGCTCTATTATGCAGTAATATTGACTGCTTACAGGTCTAGAAGTGACTATGTAGATAGTCATTTTGAGAGCTTGATGAAAGAAGTTCTAGTGGATTAAATTCAGTACCATGCAGAAGCCAACACAAAGTCTGTGCACCATCTAAATTCCATTTAAGACTTCAAAATAAGGAGTACTTGGTTCATATGCCTTGTGCTGCCCTACTACATGAGGGTAAATTTCACTCTCTGTGAATAGTCCAATAGGAAAGAAAAAACTGAAAATTGAAGGCATTGTGTGGTGTGTCTCCCTTGTGTATTAGTGGGGAGAAAAGTGGCAAATCATTTTGTGCATTTTCTAAAAAAAGATAAAATAAGGGAATGTTGGACTAAGTCACACAGAAGGATTTGAAATGGAAGCCAAGTGCAATCCCGGAGGATCATTTTGGAAGACTGGAAGATATAGGAGACTGGTTATAGGATATGGAGCATTTCAGATCTGAGCTGCCAATTCAAATTCAGCCCAGGTTAGTAATGACAAAAAGCTGTTACCCCGGATGGATGTTTAGAGGCATGTGTGAAATGAGTAGGTGTTCCTAGTCCAGGTCACATGCCAAAACCACCTTCCACCATTGGTGTGCTTATAGCCAGTCTCAGAATAGGCTTGAAAATAGGACTGACCTCTTGCTCCTAGCAGTGGTTCTTCCAGATGTGAAATGAGCCACATTGGCATGTCAGCATGGAAAAGCTGGCATCATGCTTCATGTACTCTGTGGAGAGGGAACTTTACTGTTCGGGACTGTCAGACTGGCACTAAATTTATACACATGAATACAAGATGGCAAACTCTTCAGGGCAGGGACTGTGCCTACCTACATGTTTGGACAGCAGATAATTCAAGGGTCCTTCATCTTTACTAGGGACTCTGGGCTTGGGCACTACTGCAATACTAATAATGAATAACTAATAATAAAATTAATACCTACATCATACAATGGGGCTAATGCTGATGGCTAGACCAGAATAGGGAAATTTGCTAGCTGTCTCAGGTGTGTATTTCTGATCAAATGGCCACTGTGTTGTGCAGCAGGTTCAGACTAGTAAGTTTTGAGAGCAAGTGGGAGCCCCTGGGAAACAATGACTGGCAGCTGCTGTAACACACATGTATAGGGGAGATAGGGTGACCAGACAGCCCAATATTAGGGTCTTTGTCTTATATAAGCAACTTCACCACCCCCCAAAAAAGTGTCCCTATTTTTCACACTTGCCACCCTAACGGGAGAGCTACACCAAACTCTAAAAAAATTATATATACCCCAAAAAATGGTATATGTGAAAACTGACACTTCAGCTTAAACTGAAACCAGTTTGTTTCAGATTCAACCTCTTCCTCTGTTTCTGAAACTCCAACATCAGGAGTGAAACTGTATTTTTGGTCCCCACTGTATTGTTGCTTCTGCCCTATCCATATAGATGATGACTTTGCAACATGTATCCCACAGCGTTCTCGTCACTGGGTCACCAATTAAATCGCTCTGGAGTAAACCGGTGGGGCAAAGCTGTGCCTAATTGATAGATTGGGATTTGCTGAGGACAGCCCAAAAGGCTAATTTGCCCGAAAGTGGAAGAGGCACAGGAAGGAAGTGTTCAGGTGGGAGGAGAGAGACTAGCAGGCTTTTGACAGTCACAGCCAGGAGAGATTGATTAGGGGGAAAGATATCTTCTGTCTCCCTGCTCCTTAGCTAAGTGAGCTAAGGATCGTATGCTTGTGAATGCAGAGCTTTACATGTTTGTAAAGGTGGTAGGGAGAATGCAGTAAATAAATTGCACAATATGTTTGACCAGTATACAATCTCCAACCCATTTGTGTCTAGAAAAGAGACAGGAGCAGGACGATGCCCTGTCACACCCACTTGCAGGGATTCGCTGTTAGTAGAAGACTGATCACATTTAGGGGGAATGCAGATGTCCAGAAGCTTCCAACAACCTGCTGTGTTACATTCACACTTAAGGGGGGGGGGAGGTGAAGACTCAAGATGAGTACTGCAAACCAGTGAATCAACAGATATCAGCCTACTAGTTTGCACTGAAATGTATTTCATCCTTGACAAGGAAGATGGCTACGTATAAAAAGAGATGCATGGCAACGAAGATAATACTGTAATGTATGGCCTCAGTGTATGCTTATTTCCAGCTCAGCTGAAAATAATAGCATTCCATATGAAGCATAAGGGTACACTAATAGCTTGGCCAACAGTCATATAGTAGCTAAGTGAAGATAATTGTGTATAAGATTACAACATCCTGTTTGCAATCTTAAGAGGCAAAATCTAACAGCAATTAGTCACAGAGCTAGTAACTCAGTTCTTACTGCCTTCATAATGACTGCATTGTTATTCAGGCAATGGGAATGTTGTCTGATATTGTGCACCAAGAAGATACACTTACAGTAAAATGAGTTTCACACACACAACCAGTATCTAGTGTAGTCCAGAGCAGCAAAAAGACAATATGCACGTCAAGTATACCGCCCTCCTCTTGGGGAAGGTGAGCCTAGCTAAAAGAAATGATGTGGCACAAATCAAACAAAACTAGATTATACTTTGAAAGCATTAAAATTGTATCATCAATAAAATCCTCTATTAAGGGGGTCAGAGGAAACCCTCTGGGGAAAGGAGTCTCCAGGCAAAAAATGTCTGCAAGGGAAAATGTTTTGGAGGATTTCTCTCACGGGGATAGGGGAAGCCCTGCTAAATAAAATGCCTCTTGGTAGAATGATTCGGGAAAGTACCTCTTTTGAGAAACCCCTCCTCTAGCACAGTGTCTCCTGAGATTGCAAAGTATGGCATTTATAATGTTAAACAGAGCCCAGACAGCCCACAGGTTAACTAACCATTCCTATGGCTACTTAATCTAGCCATTTACGTTTGATCCAACAGGATCCATTATAAAACTCTCTTAGGGCCTGATCCAATGGTACCTTATTGTCCCTTTGCACCAGCTTGAGGCAGAATGGCTCCGGATGCTTCCCCTGGGGCAGTGCACTCAGGCTCTCCTTATCCTGGGTTCTGCTTAAATAGCACAGTTTACCTCTTTGTTAGACTGTAACCTAGACCATAGACTAGCTGTGAATTTATTAACCTGGATTTTATAACAAACATTCCTTTGAGATACTTTTGGTCTCCTCTTGGGGTATCCAGTGCAGATTATACCCACAGGCAGGGAAAACAAACTTCTGAACTATGGTAAGAAGCAGAACAGGGATCAAAAAGAACCTGACATAAAATACTTGGGCAAAGGGGTGGGCCAGAAAGTAGCGCATGCCCCTGTATTGTTGTCAAGATGCTGGCGGTGGTCTGCAAGGAGCTCAGGGAAAGCCTGGTGACAGAAGTAGGGAACCCAAAGTTACAGAGGCAATGCTATTAAAATACCACAGATTTTTCATTAAGAGGCTTTATTTTCCATGGCAGGATTTTCCCCAGCATCATGGATGAACTGGGTGTTTTAGTTCTTAACTATAGGGCAAGACAGAATAACAATCCTAATATTAAAATAAAAATAAACAAATGCAGAGGAAGCATATTGAGAAATTGCCACACTATTGTAAGTAAAAAAGTTAATAATTCTGAATATAGTTTTCTTAGCAGTGTTTGTGAGAAAGATCTTTATCCAGTATTGTAAACTATCGAAGGATACTCTCAGATGTGAAACTTATCATAAAGTATAGTCATTGTAGTTACTGAGATTACACTAAGTGTCAGTAATGTCACCCTAGGTGTGTTCTAATGCAGAACAGCATCTAGGAGGGTCTCTATAACAATATCATTTGGGCAGTTCTCTAACAGCAATAGCTCTTAAACCGGTAATTGTTCTGCTTAAATTGCACGTCATTACTGTCCTACTGCAAACAACAGAGAACCCTTTTTAAATGGAACAGATAAAAATGTTTAAGAATTTACAGTTTGAAAGGAAAGGGCTGTTTTGATGATTTTTCCCTGATATTTTCTAAGCAGGGAACCACCCTTCTTATGTTGCACATATTTTGACTATTTCAGCACAAAAACTGATGTATCTTTTTGGAAACATTGTCCGCCTTCCATTAGTAATAATGGGAGCTGCACACATTATTCACTGTATTTTGGGGAACAAGAAGTCCCTTATGCAGCTAAAAAAGGGCCCTTGCTTGGGAAAAGTATGATGTAGCACCTCTCCAAGCTGCATTTGAAGAAGGCTGCAGCCATAGCACCCTGTGCTTTAGTTTCTTAGATCTCAGAAGCTAATTGCAGCTTGAAATATGTCCAGTACTTCAATCAGAGACTTCAGCAAAACAGAGCTGTTACAGGAACCAATGCTGATGATGCAGTAAGTGAACCAATACCCCAGCATTTTACTGGGGAGTAAGGTGCTGACTTTTCGATGAGCCATTAAGCTGAGGTCCTGACCTCCGATGGTCATTAAAGATCTCATGTCACATTCTGAAAAAGCAGAGCCATTAATCCTGTTTTTGTTCCAGTTTGGATGATCACAGCCTACGTGGCTAAATTCTCCCCGGAGTTTCACTCGCATGCAGTGTTCTTGCTGTCCTTGTCTGTTGTGCAGTGTGCTACTGGGGGGAAAAATGTTGTGTTTCAGCTCGGAAGGGACTGCAGCTCAGTGGTGGCGAAGTGATGCCAGTTGGGGCCTTTCGCCTGAGCCGGGGGCAGTGCAGACCTGCACCATTACAGAAGTAGTGTGAGGAAGGACTTACTCACCGAGGCACAATCCTTCCCCAGGTGGCCCAGTGTTCAGGGGAGTACACAGGCTGCACCATCCTTTAGGTTGGTGCAATCTGCTTCCCCAAACTCCCACCAAGTCCTGACAGGTGCTGCAACAGTACCTCTCATGATAGAGAAGAGACAGCATTCAGGTGTAGTAAAGACAAAGGGGATTCTTTATTGATTCAGTATGACACACAGAGATCTTATAGTTGCCAAGCTGGCAGACCAATACAGCTCATGCTGTACAGAGTCACAGAATCGGTCTTAAATTCTAGCCCAGATTAAATAATCATGGAATCGCACCACCACATTTAGTCCATAGTTAAAAATGTGCTTTGTGATCCTCGAGGTGCTGTATAACTATGATAGGAATAAAACGACTAGAGGCCTTCTATTTTAAACAGTGTTTAGTTTAAAGTGTATACAAGTCCCCAGATATTTATCAAAATATTAGAGCTGGTCAAAAAATTTCTCTCGGAACACTTTTCCATCAGAAAACATCAAAACATTCTGAGCAAATGTGTCAATTCCATCAAAACTTTTGATGGAAACCAGGCTAGCCACCCTGGTTTCCTCCCAGCGTAGGCTCTCTGACTCCCCAGGCAGCCTGTTCCCTGCGGAACTAGGGATCACTGAGAGGAAACTGCTCAGGGAACCACTTCCCCAGCTCCTTGGCAGCTGCCTCCTGGGCTGCCTGATCCCTGGGGAGTCAAGTATCATATGGAGGCAGCTGTGCAGGGAGTTGGGCAGGTAGGAGCAAGGTGAAAAAAATCTGTTTTGCTTCTCCTGAAACAAAGTTTTGCATAGCTAAAAAAATTCAAAATTTTGATTTTTTCATTACTAAGAGACAAAAGGTCTTCCCAATTTTTTTTTAAATTTCCCGGGAGGGAAATTCCATTTTTTTTTGGTCAGGTCTAGTCAAGATAGACTTTAATAAAAACAGCTGATCTTCACTATTACATCAATTCAAAAGCCAGTGATATCTGGTACCACAATAATATAATTACAAAACAGTAAATTGATCTCTGTTCTACTTTACATTTCACTGCCAGTTAATGCCTGGACATTTTGCACATAAATCTGCCTAATTCATTTTATATTGGATCTGAGATTTTTCAGTCACTGAGAATTATATAGTACTAAAATATTAGGAGTCATTGCCAACTTTTTACTTTAGAGCAATCTATTACCACAAAGTTAGCAAATAGCTTCTAATGATCAAAATGCCTAAAAATCCTCAAAGTACCCTCATTACATTAATGGTGTGTTCAGACTGCAATTTCAATTTTTGTAAGGGTAGGAATTAAAATCATTAGGACGCTATTGCCATTAAAACAATCTCCATTGCTTTGACTTTAGTTATATTTATATTGGTAATTGCCTAGTTCTCTTTCAAAAATATATTTCCTCTTGCTAAACGTTCTGTGATAGTGAGATGCCATCTTGTGGCTAGATTTGAGAAATAAGTGACTTAATTTTGTCAGTTTCCGAGCTGCTTTAACTTGTTATGGTAAAGCAATCTAAACATATAGAGGATTCTTTTTCCTTTTTTTTTTAATTGGATTGCTTACCGTTTAAAAAAGAAACAATAAATTATGTGATCTGGAACCATCTGGCTCAACACCACTGGAAAGCTCTTTCCAATGCTCTTTAGATCTTATAAGAAGAACAAGTGCTTCAAAGATCAGCCTCACCCTTCTTGAAATCCTCCTTTTTAATACATGTCCCAACATTATATTAAAAGGGGTCTAACTTATTCAAAATTCAGTGACCAGCAAGGATGCTTATACGGGGTTATTAATAACCGTGTCATCAAAATTTTAATTAGTTCCCAATTCTGAATCATTGTCAATGCAAACTACTTCTGATTATTTACAAATTCTGACATAACCTTAGTACATGTTGTGACACTGCACCCCATATTCTTCATAGTGATTATTATGATATGGCTACAGCATAATTATGATGCATTTTATGTAAGATAAGTCTTGTGAGGGGTCATTGGAAAAGTTATGATTTGCTGAATATTATTATCCTATTTGTATGCATGTATCATTTTTGTATCTGGAGTTATGAATATTGACTATGTATTAGGGATGTAAAATATTAACTGGTTAACCAGTAAGCATTAGTCTTACCGGTTAACCTGCCTTAACCATTAACCCCCTGGGCCAGCCAGCTGGCCAACCCCAGCAGCCCTGCATGCGCCAGCTGACTGACTGATCCCAGCAGCTCTGTGCTGTCCAGTCTGCCAACCCCAGCAGCCCAGCACCGGCTGGCCGGAGTGGCTCCAGCCCCAGCCACGCCAGCCAGCTGCAGTGGCCCCAGCCCTAGACACACCAGATGGAGTGGCCCCAGCCCCTCTCCCTTTAATCAGTTAACCATTTAAATGATATAATTTTAATCGTTTAAACGGTTAACTTTTTAAACAATATTTACATCCCTACTATCCGTATTTCAAATGTAGTTACACCTGAGTAATGGCCACTAGACAAGATGCTTTCAGTCTAGATAGTGGGTGGGGAAGGGCCTATTCAAGGCAATGGGCCATTAGGAAAAAAACAATAGGGCTTAGGAGAAGCTTATCTCCCACCTGGGGAGCCTTCCTGAGAACATTACAGACAGCCTCCAAGTAATGGCTGCTATGACTCTACAAAGATGTGTGAC
The DNA here is from genome assembly GCF_965140295.1 of Lepidochelys olivacea. Classification (NCBI taxonomy): domain Eukaryota; kingdom Metazoa; phylum Chordata; order Testudines; family Cheloniidae; genus Lepidochelys; species Lepidochelys olivacea. Next base: position 139,135,371 of record NC_140411.1, read on the forward strand.
CAGACCACATGTCTCTGGACTCCATCTTGGGATGTCAGTATTTTTCCACAGACTGGTCTGGGAACCAAACTTTGGGTTCCCACCATATGCAAAAGCTGTATCAGGCAGGGAGTGATATCATCTGGTGTTCTTGACTCCCCAGAAGACTCCTGGAATCACCTGAGGAACAAAGACTGAACTGGGAGAAGTGCAGGACTCAGGCTAAAGAGATTTCTAGCCTGTGAATGAAACGCCTGGGGATTCCAAGCTGTAAACCAAATGCAGCTTGCCCCTTAAGAATCTGCATCCTGCTTGTATTTTTGTTTATTTGCTAGGTAATCTGCTTTGATCTGTTTGCTATCACTTGTAATCACTTAAAATCTATCTTTTGTAGTTAATAAACTTGTTTTTGTGTTATCTAAACCAGTGAGTTGGAGTGAAGGGTATGGGAAATCTTAGCTCAAAGGGCAAAGACTGTTGCATATTCCTCTCCACATTGAGGGAGAGGGCCAGCTTTATGAGCTTATGCTGTACAGTTCCCTGTGCAGTGCAAGACGGCTTAATTTTGGGTTTATACTCCAGAGGGGGTGCATGCCTGGGGAGCTAGGAGTTGCCTTGCTGTAGCCTTTCTATTGTTGATTCATTGCAGGGGCTGGACAGAGAGCCTGCATGTAACTGAAGCTGGGTGTGTCCCTACCAGTATGAATGCTAGTGAAACTGCAGGCTGGAGGGCTTTGCAGCTTGTCACAGCAGTACCGTGCGAGAGGGAGCCCAGGCTGGTGGGACAAGGGGCTCAGTGGTACCCCAGTTCCAGGTTGCACCCTGGGGGGAACCTGTCACACGTCTTGGTAAATGACTACTGCAGAACTGACACAAATTAATTGCAGTTATTGCAAAATATGGGGACGGTATGACTTAATCACATAAAAGTAGGAGAACTCTTGTCATCACAGTAAATCTGTTCTTTTTCTGGTTATATAGGCAGTGTTTTTGTCTGCAGTTGTTTGTATATCAAGCAGCACTTTAACAAGCTGTAAATATGTGGATGACAGAATCTAATTCTTTCAATAAACAGTGAACTAAAATGGAGGCATAAAACAAAGATGAGACTCCCATTTTTAAAAAATTAATGGCTTTTATTTTTATATTCAAATAACCCACATAGTTTAATTGTGTCATCTTTATTCATTCCTTAGGCATCTATTGTAAATATGGTAATGATGTAAACTTACTTAGTAATACTGTAGATGTAACATGTAATTGCATAGGACTCAAAATATAACACTTGCTTCCCATAGGATCTTAACTACCCACTCCCTGAGTTTGCTAAAGTCTGCCTTCTTGAAATCCATTGTCTTTATTTTGCTGTTTTTCCTCCTACCATTCCTTAGAATCATGAACTCTTATCATTTCATGATCACTTTCACCCAAGCTGCCTTCCACTTTCAAATTCTCAACCTGTTCTTCCCTATTTGTTAAAATCAAATCTTAGAACAGCCAATCCCCTAGTAGCTTTCTCCACCTTCTGAAATAAAAAATTCTCTCCAATACATTCCAAGAATTTGTTGGATAATCTGTGCCCTGTTGTGTTATTTTCCCAACAGATGTCCCCCATCACCACCAAGTCCTGTGTTTTGGATGATTTTGTTAGTAGTTTAAAAAAAGCCTTATCCACCTCTTCTTTCCGGGTAGGTAGTCTGTAGTAGACCCTTATCATCACACATAGATATATCCAGCTGTGGGGCATGTAATATCCGGAATGCATGTGAAGCCCATGCTGGGCAAGATAGCCTGTGCCTCCAATGGCCACCTACTAGCCAAGTAGGGCAAGGCAGGGAAGCTGACTGGCTGCTCTGTCACCGAAGATTCATCTCAGACTTTCAAATGCTGTCCTGCTTTACACGTTATCACCGGGGTAGCTGGGCTGCAGGCCTGCTGTGGGTCTGACCAGATTGCCTTTTTGGGGATCAGGAAGGAATTTTGCCAACAGGGGGAAGATTGGCAAGATGTCATGTGTCTTCCCCCACCCCCTTCTTCTCACAGCACCAGGAGGTTGCTTGGTGGAATGATAAGGACAGAGATAGCAACAACAAGAAAGTAGTATAATAATGAACAACTGTTGTTGCAGCCAGTGTGGGGAAAATGCTTTGGAGACCACCTGTTGGGGTAAACCCATGCGCAGGAGGCAGCTGGCATGGAACTCAGCATCCTGAGAGGTTGAGAAGATCATACCTTTGCTGAGACTGAGACACCCTTCATCTGTACCCCTGTCTGCCCTGGTAGGAAGAGTCAGCAGCTGAGCTGAAGCTTGCCTTTCCTTCAGAAAGGTTGGGCTAAGGCAGCTGACTCTCCTTTCATGTAGTTGTCTGGCTTAAGGCTAGTTGACTCCACACTAAACCCAATTAATGCCTGGTAGTTTGAGGGAGCAGCTGTCCCACAACATTAGTCTGTTTAAAAGTTAACAAAGTTGTAGCCTAATATAAAGGGACTTACAAACCCCACACTCAGACCAAGGCAGGGGAAAGGCTGGAGTCGTACTGGGTCAGGAAAGCTCTGCCTCTCAGGCATTGCTGAGCATGCTTGTGGAGAAAGGAGCTGTATAGAGAGAACTCTGGTAGCCTAGGCAGGGGAAGGAGAGAGAGAAACTATTTCTTGGAGGAGTGGGGCCCTGAGATGATGATGATGATGATGACGATGACCACGACGACAGCAGTGGCTCTTACTGAGCAGGTCTGTCTGTACGTCTTTCTCCCCCTCCTTTGACACTTCACTCCAGGGATAGGGAGGACCATGTACAGGACACCATATGGTTGCTTGCATCAGCCCTGAGACTCTGGGGTTTGGAGAAAAGGAGTATAAATGAGCAGCAGCCATATCCTAAACTGAGGTATTGGGTGGGATAGGAAGAGGCCCAGGGGAAGGTGAGCAGGAGGTGCTATCCCACTTCCAGGGCCATGGGCTGGGACCCAGCAAAGGGGGAGATCCCCTATCCACCCCAGATTCCCCTACACCCAGCCCCAGCCTCAGCCCTGCCCCCAGCTGCAGCCTCAGCCCCCTTACCCCTGTCTGTCCATGTTTAGCAAACTCAGGGAGTGGGTAGTTAAGATCCTATGGGAAGCAAGTGTTATATTTTGAGTCCTATGCAATTACATGTTACATCTCCAGTATTACTAAGTAAGTTTATATCATTACCATATTTACAGACAGGGGTAAGGACGTGCGGCCCTGCTCCTGGCTCTGGGGGAGGGGGCCACAAACAGGGGCAAGGGGGGTTGCGACCCTGAAAAGTTTGGGGGCCACTGCTTTAATGCCATTCCTGTGTCCATCTTCATTCTTCTGTTTGGACTAATCAAAAGCCATTTCCTAGTTTGTCCATTCATGTGTAGAAAATACACGTATCAATCACACTGGAGACTCATTAGCTATGCACTAATAGCTCTATCATACCTCATTACTCTTATATACCCTCTTCCTGAAAGTGATTCATACGGGTAGACGTTATCTATTAACTAAAATGTCCTCTGTCCTTTGAATTGAAATATCTAGTGACCAATAAAGTCTCAGATTCCATCATTACATTCTCTCATAATTTCTTTAACGAACTGCTGTTGAAGCAATGTTGCTAAGTCTTTTTGCTTAGGGTTCTCAATCCATTTCTAATCTATTGGACAAAGCCTCAGAGACTGACTGGGAAGACACGAAAAAATACTTCATTATATCTCAATTAACAGAAGGCAATTCCTGCATATCACCTTTTTGATTTCCTGCTGCTTTTACCCAGTCAAACTATCCAAAAGTATAAAATCGAATTTATTAAAATATACAATTGGTGTCTGGGATTTTTAACACAGGCAAAGAATATCAGATCAACTAAGTCGTTAACAATTGGCTTAGTCTGATTAAGGCTACTTGTTTCTTCCTCCTAAATTAATGTCTTGATCATTATTTTTTTTGATAGAAGTCAGTGAGTGGGAGGGCTGCCATTAACATGTTAAAAACCAAAGTCATATGTAATCAGTGGGGGTGGAGCCACAACCTGCAACAGGAGGTGAAATGTGTAAGCTAAGGTTTTGCATAACTGAAGGGCTCCGCACCCAGCAATGCAGCCCCCAAGGGGAAGGGGGCTGTGATGAGGCATTGGTCCCACACTGGCCTCTGAGGGGTTAATAGAGCCCTAGGAAGGCTACACAGAAAGCAGCCAATAGGAGAGGGGCTGAGAGGAGCAGCCAGTCAGGGCCTGGAAAGCCCATATAAGAAGAGCTGCAGGGCAGAGCAGGGTCAGTTACTCCCTGAAGCTTAAGGATGGAGGAGTGGGTGCCAGGCAGGCAGGCAGGCAGGCAGGCAGGCAGGCAGAAAGAAAGAAAGAAAGAAAGAAAGAAAGAAAGAAGTGAGCACCCTGGACAGAGCAGTATTGCTAGCAGGGACCAGGGATCTAGAGAGAGCTCCTGACTGGCTGCTGGGAATTGCAGGCTGAGGCCCTGAGGCAAGGGCGAAGAGGGTGCTGGGGCCTCGGGGAAGTGGCCAGACAATTGGCTACAGTTGCCACTGGAAAGTGGCAGGACAGTTGGACTGCAGCACTCACCTCCAGAAGAGAGGAGCACAGATCATGACATGGCCAGAAGGCTGTGTCATGGAAAGGATGCTGTGGTCCTTGGAGTGATGTGGGTCCAGGAGCAGAAGTGACAGCAGGCTAAGCACCATCAGGAGAGGGCGTACTGACCTGCAGCGCTAATCCCCAGGATGACCAGCAGGATGCACCAGCATGGTGATTGGAGCCCTGTTACAGGGGCTCTGTCCCCAGCCCAGAAGTGGCAGCAGCAGTAGCTAGAGGGAGCCAAGGTTTCAAGTGATGTCACTTGCAGGGGAACAGGCTAGCCCTCTCTCCTGGAATCAGCCCTCCATGCAATTTTTAACAACAAATCAGAATGCAAAGTTAGTCTGTTGAAACCATGTAGATCTTATAGTCCACACTATAGGTTCTATGTCTGGCCAGCACAGCCCTGAAAGCAGCTGAAGATCTGTCTACTACCCTCCCCTGGCAACATAACCAGAGAAAGGTGATTGTGCAAACACAGTCTACCTCACTGATGGGTGTTTTGTCCCTCGGTGCAGCTACAGAATGCACCAACAAATATGAGTCAAACCTATAAGGAAAAGCATGAAACATACAGCCTAACTGATGCAAGACCCTGATTAGTATTACTTATTAATATCCTAGGGTTGATTTGGATAAGCAGAATAGTGGCTTTGAGAGCGGGGGTATCTCCTGGAGGAGAGCAGGGATCTACTAGGCATTGTAGGTGAGTTGCTACAAGTGGCTTAATAAAAACAAGGCCAAGAAGTAAACAGGTAGGAACAGCAATTTAGTGTTGGTTGTTTTACTTGTTAAAATTAGATAGGGGCCCAAAGCAAAAGCTCATGCTTAAACAACCTATAACGTTAGTGAAATTCAGATCCAACAGCAAGATTCGTGACTTGGGCTTGTCTCTAGCTAAAATAGAAAAATGGATAGTAAATTGTGACTAAAAAGTATAGCCACTGGGAGGGATAGAAAAAACAACAGTTTTTAACTAACTAGGTTAGTTCAGATGATTTGATAGGCATAAGGGATGTATCAAAATGGCTACCTTCAATACACATCAGGGATAGGTCCAGTCCCCAGTTGGAATTCAATTGGTAAACCAGAAAAAGAAATCAAAGCTATTTACATTATGAGCCCCATTAAGCAGTGCACTCCACTGACACAAAACAGAAATGAACCTGCTTTAAGTAGCTGGTTGAACTAGGTTTTCAACTCTTATTTTGCCAAAGCAGAACAAAGCAACCAGAGCATATAATTGAATCTGGCTCAATGTTTTGAAAAATGAATGAATATCAGACAGGCATATGTTGACTTGTCCTGCGCCCTCAGATGAATCTCTGAGCTGACTTGTTTACAGTCATAACTGATCAGTCTGGGAGAGTTTGGCATATGCCTCCATTTCAAATTTGCTTGGAGCATAATGAATAAGTAGATGACAGTTCTGTATCCGCAGAAAGAACAGGAGTACTTGTGGCACCTTAGAGACTAAAAATTTATTAGAGCATAAGCTTTCGTGGGCTGTAGCCCACGAAAGCTTATGCTCTAATAAATTTCGTGGGCTACAGCCCACTTCATCGGATGCATAGAATGGAGTTCCATTACATGTGTATTATGTTCTAATAAATTTGTTAGTCTCTAAGGTGCCACAAGTACTCCTGTTCTTTTTGCGGATACAGACTAACACGGCTGCTACTCTGAGTTCTGTGTCTGACAGTAACCTAAGAAAATCTGGCTGAAAATTTTGTGAATCCACAGTCTCCCATGGCAAATCCACATCAGAATTGAGGAAAGCATGTGGAGAATCAGTCACCCTGATGTTTAAGAGCTCTTGCCAAGGGTTACTGGGCAACACGGTGTCTATAGAATAGCAATCCAACCTCAAACAGCGTGGAGAACAATGGATTGATAGAAGAAGGCACAGCCTAGAGGAAACCTTGGAAAATCGATTCCCAGGAGAGAAGAGAATTCATGCTGCCCTGAATGAATAATTCAGCTCAGAATTTTTGCTTTGGGCAACTCATAAAATTACCAAAGCCTTGTGTATATATAATGGCATTTATGAAAGTTTTATCCATTCATTCAACATTGCATAGCTCAAGCACAGACCTTGCTTATTCTGCCCAGTATTTCTTCTCACTTTATGAGTCAAGAATGATGGGGCTTTTATGTGGTGTGGAGTACACCAATTGCTGTTCTCAAAAAAACCCTTTCAAGAGCAAATTCATGTAAAATCACAATAGGAACTCTAGAGTAACAACAAAAGTTATGTTCAGTTTCTGCAGCTAAAAGCAATTTCCTATTTATTCTGAGCTAGGCTATGTATATTTATGGATAAAGGTTTTATAAATGCCATTATATACACTTTTCAGTTTTAAATGAATGTCTGTAGTATGTTAATCTTTTATATGTGCATCCGTTATTTTTAATGTATAGAAGATTGAGACATTTACTTCAGGCTGGGCATTGTTTGTATAATTCTAAAGTTAGCAAAATCAGCCAAGTGCTGGAATCTAGTATGTAAAAAATTTTACATAGAACTAATACACAGAATCACCCAGGAACAGTACAATCCAGGACTGTACAACCCAGCTGGAATTTGATTGTATAAACATGACACCCAGGAACAGTACAACCCAGTTGGAATTGTATTGTATAAACATGCATGTGCCACATATACAGGTAGGCAAAAACACTGGTATTTGATTTTTAAGGAGAGCTTATTCTACCCAGGATGTAAATATCAACAGGAAACTTATTTCAAATGCCAACCCCTAGTTCCACTGACTAGTACAAAGGTGCTCAGATACTAAGGTAATGAAAGCATATGACGGGGTGTACTGGCCCTGCACTGGAGCAGAAGGGGTTAAGGAACCACTCTTAGCCGCAGAAGCCATGCCCCCTCGACCCTGCTGGGTATGCTCCAACTGCTGCTGCAGTATAAAAAGGAGCAGCCTAACTCAGTCTGGGTGGACTGCTGAGGAGGAAGGATGCACCTTGCCAGCACCAGTTGAAGAGTAGCCAGGTACCTAGACAAGGGAGCAGCAGATGCCAAGGCCCAGACAAGCCCCCAGCCCCCTGCAGGTGCCCTAGAGAGGCTGCAATCATCACCGAAGGCACACTGACTTCAGCTACAGGAGCCAGGGTAGGAAGCAGACCAGGGAGGGACTAGTCAGTGTCCCTGAAGCAGTTGGCATATTGTGGGTGGCCCCCACCAGCTTTCTAGCAAACCCCATTGCCACTACCAGAGCCCTGGACTGGGACCTGGTAGAGCAGGGAGGGCCTGGGTCCTCCTACCCAGCTGTCCCCACTTTTTGGGGTGCAGGACAGCCCACCAAACCCTCCTTCCATTGACTCTGGCCAGCGGGTCGCACTCCCCTGCAGACCAGGGGAATCCCATTGACTCTGGCCATTGGGTCGTGCTTCCCTAAAGACAAGGGGCGTTCTGTTGATTCTGGCCATTTGACTATGCAGACTTGTGGCTGAGTGCAACCATATTGACTTAACCGTGGGTCTACCATGCCCTTACCCCTTCCCCAGGGTGATGGGTGTAGGGGTACTGGCTCCACAACACTTGGTGGAGAATGTGGGCAAGGGGGCCTTTATTTGGTGATTTATTTGGGAATCTACTCAGCCCTGACTTTAATTAAGATATGTAATTCTTGATTGTACTAATATTTACACATCTTTTTTTCCTTTAAAATATTGTTCAGACTGTGGTGTTCATCAGGTCTGGGACTGCCAATAACAAAACTGACCTCGGACTGACAAGGCTACAATTACACTGTGTACAAAAATATTATAGCTGTTTTGAAGAGGGAGCATTTTTGGTATGTATCAGCAGAGGGCAGTAAAGGCACCAGCCATCTTCATAGAGAAACTGGCTTTACAGCGCTCTGAAGTCTGACTAGAAAGAACTTTCCATTTGTTCATTATTTTTACAAATTTGGCTGGGAAACATTTAATAAATGACAATGGGAAAGAGCCTTGACTATTCTATGCAAAGAACATTAAATAGTACTGTAGTGCCATGGTGATCCTTCTAAGTACTTGTTATAAATACTAGTTTACTAGGAATGTATTGAAGACCATAAGCTATGAAGTATTTGACTGAAGGCACTCTCACATATAGTCTGTGCATTGAAAGAAAAATGTTTATATACATTCCTAGAAAAGCTACTTACCCTAATGTACAGTATCTTTCTTCCCTTTCAATAACTGGAAATGAGATAAGAACCGGGCATAGAAAGGTGGCAACTGAAGCTGAATAAAGCTTTATATTTGCAACTGCTGCGACACAAAAATCTTAATAACCATTATCTATTTGTCCTTAATATCCAGATGCCTCCCCCATATAGATTATCTTCAGTTTCTTTTATTACAGTAGAGTAATGTCAAGGGATAGTCAGCCAATCTTTAACTTAAAGCTCAAATTTGATTAGGGTTTTATTTGTTGATCGAACCTGTGCTGAAATGAAAAACCATGGCTGTCTTAATGAAGCTGAAATCTCCGATGGAATTCCCTCAGATTTGTTTAAAAGTGCCCAAGGCTTGCTCAGCTTCATCAAACTTTTCAGCACTTGAATTATTTACAGGTAAGCAAGACTGGATACATCATTTGCCATCAATTATAAAATTCAGCTTTTTCTCACTCAGGGCTACTGGAAGGCAGTTACACTAATATAAGCAATCTTGCATAAACATGCAGAAATACCGCTGTTTACACCCTGGGCCTTGGTGTCCCTATTGGTTAACTCTATGTTGGATAAATATAAATTAGGTTCAAGGCCAATATCCTGGGATGCCTAAACAGTGGGGAAGTAATTATATTCTGTGTAGCTGTAGAGAAAATATCTGCATCTGTAAGTTTATTAGTTGGTTTAGAGCAGGTTTTACTTTCAGTGATCCATATTCTAATGGTAGTGGTATTTTTCAGCAGATGTCTATAACTAACCTTATCGGGCCTTCACTTGGGGTGTTGCAAGTTGAACAGCTGGAATACATTATGCACCAAGGAACTCTGCATTGCCCCTCAACTTTTTTTTGTATGACTTTGCAATTGTTGCTGTTAGATTTGTGTATTCAGACTGTCATCAGTTCTTATGAATGTTTTTAATTTAAATTTTTATTTATTTTGGCAAGGCTCTAGCACCCCACTACCTGTTACAAAAACATAAATGGCATTAAACAGCAGCTACCCCCAATAATCAATAGAATAGAACCCTATACCAATCACACAACTCCCTATCTGACCACCATCATGAAGATCTAACTCCCATCAAGCCCTCCTCTTCCCAGCAGCCCTTGCAAGTAGATGCACCTTGGGGACTGTCCTGAGGGTCAGAATAAGGGAGGAAAACTTATTCCCTAGGTGGAGCCCTTTGACAGAGAACACTTCCCCTCTACCCCATCCGCCTTTTTAAAGTGAGAGTATCCAGTTCTAGTGCTTCTGATTGGAACTCTAAAGTAGGAGGGTACCAAACTACTTCAGTTGTGTTGAATTACAAATTAGTCTAGTTCTTGCTTTGGAATTATATGGGGGAAAGTAAGGGTAAATGGGGCTTAGTTAAACAAAGCTAACTTTCTGTGGTGCTCTATAATAATGCAGGCACCTACAGTTATGCTTTAATAAGAGTTTTTTGCTGTCCCAAGTACAGTGGCCTACACAACTATGATGTGATACAAACAACATGTCTTGCCAAGACTATTAATGAACAAAGATGCTGGCCCCACATCCAGGCCTCTATCCCAAGCCACCAGTCCTAGGTCCCAACCGCTGGCCCTGCCCCCCAGTCACTGGCCCCATACCTGGGGCTCTGCGCCAGGGGCTCCGTTCCTGGCACCCTGTGCCTGGGACTCCGCTCCCTGGCCCTGCACCCAGGGCTCAGGTCCTGGCCACCTGTGGCTTGGGTCTCAGCAGCCAGCCCCACTTCCTGACCACTGGCCCGACACCTGGGGCTCTACTCTTGGGGTGCTGGCCTCGCTCACTGGCCCCATGCCTGGGACCCCACACCCAGCCCCCCACTCATGGGGACCCAGCCGCTGGCCCCGTGGCCAGAACTCTGCTACTGGCTCCACACGCGGGGTCCCAGCTGTGGGCCTCAAGCCTGGGGCTCTGTTCCTGGCCCCATGCCCACCCCCAGCCTTTGCTCCCTCATCCCTGTCCAGATCCCCCCCCTCCCAGAGATATGGCACTGCTTCCTGCCCCAGCTGGGGTGGGGCGGGTGTGGACAGGGGTAAAGGGGCTGGCTTTCAGCAGCGCCACTATTAAAAGGTATCCAGCGCCACTGCACAGACCTGCATATGAGTCAGGAATTAGCTGGTAAAGGGCGCATAATCCTCTCCCTCTGCTCTGAAAAGGAATGGATCCAAACTGTGTTTGTTTTCAGCCATCTGAGGGCTTCACTCTCGTTCTGTCTCAGAGAGAAATGCACAGACTTTGTTTTACAGAGGAGGAGGAAGTAGTCTTGGGAAGGCAGCCCTATCTCAGTAGCAAGTGCAGATGGCTGCTTTGTGTTAGGGGACCAAGACTGGAACCCCGATGTTCATGGCCAGTTGTAGTTTCCCTTTTCTCCTAGCACTGAAGTCCTGCTAGAAGATTACTCTGAGATGGCCAGCTTTGGCCTAGTTGCTTACTGAGATACTGTATAGCAAGTTACCAAATAAAGAGCACAACAACGTTCTAAAAGAATATTCAAGGCCCTGTGAATTGCTGTTATGTGAATAGTTAAACATGAAGTAGTATGAAGTCTTGTTCTCAGAAGAGTTGCTGGAATGTTATAGACAATAAAATTTCTTGCCAGAAAGGGCATATGAAAACTTCACATTTTATAGCATACATTGCTTTGTGTAAACTTGGCCTTCAGGATTCAGCATTGATGAAGCAAAAATATAACTGGGACCAGGGCTTAAGTAGGACTAGTTGACCCAATGCTCACTCGTCCTTGCTAAACTGGACTGACACATTATGTTAACAATGTATTAGCTAACTCACCTCTACACTACTGTGTTCTAACATGATAAAATGTAGCGAAGACAAAGCTAGAGAGGTGAGATATAGTCATTGTCTCCAACCTACCTCCATTCTCCTGAATAGCCCTGCGTTTGGTGGTGTATACACATTTCTTTTGGACCACTTTTACTCATTGTTAGGAAAAAATGAAGACTGTGTTCTGTGACTATTTTGATATTGTCATTCTTTTGAAATATTTATTTTGACAAACAAAAGGCTGATAGTATTTTCTTACAGTTCCAGTAATTAGGTATTTTTAGAGATGCCTATCACTGTAGTGTCTAAGGGCCAGATGTTCAAGATACTTGGGTCTGGTCTTCAAAGTTAGGTCGACACAAGGTAGCTTATGTCAATCTAACTCTGTAAGCATCTACACTAAAATGTTGCTCCCACTGATGTAACTCATCTGCTATGCTGACTTAATAACTCCACCTCCATAAGAGGCGTGGTGCTTAGGTTGGCGTAGTTAGGTTGACACAGTATCAATGTAAAAAGAAAAGGAGGACTTGTGGCACCTTAGAGACTAACCAATTTATTTGAGCATAAGCTTTCGTGAGCTACAGCTTACTTCAGGAATGCATCCGATGAAGTGAGCTGTAGCTCACGAAAGCTTATGCTCAAATAAATTGGTTAGTCTCCAAGGTGCCACAAGTCCTCCTTTTCTTTTTGCAAATACAGACTAACATGGCTGCTACTCTGAAAAAAGTATCAGTGTAGACACTGCTTTACTTACTTTGGCTTTAGTGGCCTCCAAGAGGTGTTCCACAATGCCCCCTTGTGACCGCTCTGGTCATCATTTCAAACTCTGCTGCCCCGCGGCCAGGTATGCAGGCACATGCCCCTCCTCTTTTAAAGACCCACAAATTTTTGAAATTTCATTTCCTGTTTGGTTGGTGTGGAGAACTCACTTAGCAACTGCCCAGTTGACCATGCTGGCTCCACGCAGCAAATACGCTCCTGTCCAGAGTACACAGAAGGTAGTGGATCTCCTGGGAGGGGAAAAAAGGCTCTTCAGGCTCTGAACCAGCCATAGAAATGTTAACATACAATATATGAGCAGATCCCTTGGAGCATGGGGGAGAATGGCTACAACAGGGACATGTAGCCGTGCTGCGTGAAAATCAAGGAGCTGCGGAAGGCATACCAGAAGGCAAGGGAGGCAAATAGTTGCTCTGGTGCAGAGCCAGAGGCATGCTGCTTGTACAAGGAGCTGCATGCTGTCCTTGGGGGAGGCTCCACCAACACCACCAAGAGACCAGTGAATACTTTGGGGAAGTTGGAGTCACAGGCCCACACAGTGAGGAGGAGGTACTGAACAAGGAAGAGGAGGAGGACTATAGGGGACAGGCAACCAGGGGATCCAGTGGCACAGCAAGCCAGGACCTCTTTCTGATGCTGGAGCAATTGAGCCACTCCCAGCAGTCCAGCACCGACAAGTCTGATGCGGAGGAAGGAGTCTCTGATAAGTATGCAGTTTGCTTTGATATTGCAGGAACACATCTGTTCATTTACTACTTTTTAATCAGGCTAGAAGAGGTAGTGAAATAACCAATGAAGGTACAGTTGCTACCTGCTTCTTTTTCGTCTGTGCAGGTAGGCAGAGGGGATCCTGTGGAATAGTTTGTTTATGTGCACTGGGATGTCCCGTGACTTTTCCATTGAGATTTCAAGGAAACTTTCCTGGAGGCAGTCTGCAATCCTCTGCCAAAGGTTTCTGGGGAAAGGCTGCCTTATTTCTTCCACCACGGTAGGACACTTTCCAACGCCAGTCAGCAATTACTTCAGCAGGCACCGTTGCAGAACACAGGCTAGCAGAATACAGACCTGGTCTGCAGCCAGATGCATGCAAGAGTTGTTTCCTTTCAGGCTCCACTACCCTCAGGAGTGAGATATCCGCTAAAATCACCACAGCCTGTGGAAAATGGTGCCTGTATTCAATTAAATTGCCCTATATGCATGTACTGATGCCCATGCGCTCCTTGCTCATTGTCCCAAATAGCCCCCTTTCCCCAGGGCCATACTCACCATGGCTGGGACTGCTGCTGTGCTCTATGAATCCCAAGGGGAAGTGAGAAAGTAGTGCTTATAACTTGTATGGATCAAAGGGAGTGAAAACACTCCTCATAATACCTCTGTGCATTGTGTCTTTTGCAGATAGAAATGTGGCCTTGAGGGTCCCCCCATCCACACCAGTGGAGCGGCTCAGCCACATAAGGAGAAGAAAGAGAATGTGGGATAACATGTTCCAAGAGATCCTGCACACCTCTGGTGCTGCGAATACCGAGCAGAGGGCTTGGAGGAGCACTCTTTCAGACAGAATGGAAAGGGAGAGTGGGGAGAGGAGAAATACGTAGCAAAAGAGCAGACATGTAGCAGGACATGATAGCACTTCTCAAGCACCAGACAGACATGCTGGAGACTCTTACAGACCTTCAGGTCCAAGTCACCCATGCTTGCATCCCACTGCAGCCTATTGGTAAGTGCATTCCAAGACCTCCCTGCACATTCCACCTATGGTCCAGGACCACTGCAGTACCCCTACCATTCTATCCTGAGGGAGAGTACACACAATCACTGCCACACATACACTGACCCATGAGAGACACAGTTGTTGTACATGTTTTTGAAATAAATGAGAGTGACTGTTTTCCCCCCTTCAAAGGTTCAATTACAATTATGTGTGTTTGGAATAAAAGTCTATTTACGGAAACTTAATTCATCTTTATTAGTTCACAACATATGGTGGCTGGGGCAGACATCTTTCAAAGAAAATAGCAATAGATTCACTTGCAATGTTATATTACCTTATTCACAGCACTCATTACAAGGTTTATACTGAGGTACTAAAAAACAATGCCAAGCAGAGCACACTACAATAACAACACACATTACTGTAGCTCACTATTGAAATGGTCTTTCAAAGCCTCCTTGAGCCATATATCTCCCCATTGTGCTGCTCTTATAGCCCTGGTATCTGCTGCTCAAAATCAGCAGCCAGGCATTTCACTACCAGGCTCCAACCCTGCAGAAACTTTTCCCCCTTTGCTTAGATATTATGGAGTGCTCAGCAGGCAGCTATAATCACAGAGATATTTTTTTCACTAAAGTCTAATCGCATGACTAGACAGCGCCAGTGCCCTTTCAGACGGCCAAAGGCACATTCAGCAGTCATTCTGCACCTGTTGAGCCTCTATTTGAAGCACTCCTTTCTGCTGTCGAAGTGGCTGGTGTACGGCTTCGTAAGCCATGGGAATAAGGGATAAGCTGGGTCTTGCAGGATCACTATTGGCATTTCAACATCCCTAATGGTAATCCACTGGTTTGGAAAGAAAGTCCCTGCTTGCATCTTTCTGAACAGGCCAGTGTTTTTAAAGATGCATGCATCATGCACCTTCCGTGACCAGCCCATGTTGATGTTGGTAAAACGTTCCTGGTGATCCACCAGTGCTTGCAATGCCACAGAAAAGTAGCCCTTTCAGTTTTGTTGATGTACTCCATGGCAAGGTGGTCTGGTGCCAAAAGAGGGATATGAATGCCATCTATCACCCCACTGCAGTTCAGGAACCACATTGCTGTAAAACCATTCAGAATGTCCTGCAGGTTGCCAAGAGTCACAGTCCTTTGTAGCAGGACAAAATTAATGGCCCTGCACACTTGCAACCCCCACGGTGGATTTCCCACTTCCAAATTGATTTCCGACTGATTGGTAGCAATCCGGCATGGCAAGCTTCCACACAGCAATCACCACTCACTTCTCCATGGTGAATTCAGCTCTCATTTTGGTGTTGCTACACTGGAGGGTTGGGATGAGCTCCTCACACAGTTCCATGAATGCGGTCTTGCGCATCCAAAAGTTCTGCAGCCATTGCTCGTCATCCCAAACCTGCATAACGATGTGGTCCCACCACTCAGTGCTTGTTTCTTGGGCCGAGAACCAGTGCTCCTCTGTCTGCAGCTGCCCTGTGAATGCCAACAACAACCTTGAATTCTTTCTTTGTATGTCCGTCAACAAGGCAGCCTGCAAGGCATCATCACATCCTCCGCAGCTCCTCTGTGGCTGTGAAAATCCCAAAGGACCAGGTGCGTTGTGTTCATAACAGTCAGCACAATGCTGAAGAGCAGAGCAGGATCCATGTTTCTCATAGAGATGGTGGATGTGTGGGTTTGCAGGGCTTTTGAAAAGAGATACAAAACATTATGGGATGCAGATAATATTATGAATATAATAATATAAAGAACATGTCAGAGATCTTCTGACTAATTTGAATGAATTCAGGTCAATGGGGCCTGATACTCATCCCAGGGTGCTGAAGGAATTAGCCGAAGAAATCTCAGAGCCACTGGCAATAATATTTGCAAACTCGTGGATAACAGGAGAGGTCCTGGAAGAATGGAGAAGGGCTAATGTGCTGCCCATCTTTAAAAAAAGGGATAAAGGAGGAGCGGGGGAACTATAGACCAGTCAGCCTGACCTCAATACCTGGGAAGCTACTAGTACAATGCATAAAACATTCAATTTGCAAATGTCTGGAGGATGCAGGGGTAATCTCTAGCAGCCAGCATGGATTTACTAAGAACAAATCATGCCAAAACAGCTTGATTTCCTTCTTTGACAGGGTAACTGGTTTGGCGTATAGAAGGAATGCAGGGGACATAATATAGCTGGACTTTAGCAGGGCTTTTGACACAGTCCACATGACAAGCTGGAGAAATGCGGGCTTGGCAGAACTACCATTAAGTAGATACATGACTGCTTAAACAACCGCAAACAAAGAGTACCTATGAATGGAATGATGTCAGATTGGAAGAAGGTCTCAAGTGGGTTTGCACAGAGATCTGTTCTGGGTCCAGTGTTATTTAACATCTTCATTAATCCTGTTGGGATCCAGGACGTGGGCAGGCGGAAGACCGCCCACTGCTGAAGGACCTCCCCACAGCCTAAGGGGAGGATCCACAGGTCCAGGATTCCAAATGAGTGTTGGGGACAACTAAAGATATAAGAGGAATGGGAGTGAGGTCACAGGGCTAAACAAAGGGAACCTGACAGGGACACCAAACAGAGAACCCAGGACAGCACCCACTGCTCCTCGAAAGTGTCAAGGGAGCCAGTGGACGCCACCCAGAGGAACTCTGCCCGGATGCGTGAATGGACTGAGGAGTGAAAATAAGCCCCACAGTCGCAGAAAACCCCTTTGGCCAACCTCCTCTCCCTGGTTTTGTAGATGGCCATTTTGGCCAGGGTTAGGAGGAGGTTAACAAGGAGGTCCTGCAACTTTGTGGGCCCACGGATAGGGATTGTATAGATGAGAAGGTGAAGGGGAAAGTGCAACCAAAAACATAATAATATATCTAGGAGGAGCTGGAATAGGGGCTGCAACCTGGCACACTCCAGATGTACGTGCGCCAGAGTCTCCCTCATGCTGCAAAATGGGCAGGAGTTTGGCATGAAGGAGCCGTCAGTTGATGTCCCCAGCGGGCCTCAGGACCAGGGTGGAATATAGGTTGGCCCACCAGGGCGCCTCACCCTCCAGAGGTGGCAGGAGGTCCCACCACTTCATGTCGGAGAGGGACACGAGGGTGAGGACATGAAGAGTGTGGAGCATGAGCATGTACAGTTGTTTTCTTGGCATGGTCTGGAACCGAACCGGCTGCAACATCTTCATTAATAACCCGAATGAAGGAATAGAGAGCATGCAGATGACACAAAGCTGGGTGTGGGAATTGCAAACACTGTGAAGGAGAGAGCTAAAATTCAAAGGGATCTTGATAAATTGGAGAGCTACAAAATGAAGTTCCACGAAGACAAATGTAAGTTGCTTCACGTAGGGAAGAAAAACCAAATGCACAAATACAGAATGGAGGATAATTGGCTTGGCAGCAGCACTGCTGAGAAAGCTCTGGGAGTTGTGGTGGATTACAACCCCAACATGAGTCAGCAATGTGATGCTGTTGCAAAAAAAACAAAACAAATGCAATTTAAGTTGAATTAACAGAGTCAAGTCACGGGAGGTGATAGTACCGCTCTACTCAGCTCTGGTTAGGCCTCAGTTGGAGTACTGTGTCCAATTTTGGTCACCAATGTATAGAAAAGATGAAGAGAAACTGGAAAGGATCCAGAGACAAGTGGCAAAGATTATCAAAGGGATGGAATGGAAGCCATATAAGCAAAGGCTGAAGGAACTGGGTATGTTTAGTTTGGAAGAGGAGATGGGAGGGTGGAGCATGATTGCAGTCTTCAAATACTTGAAAGGCTGCCATAAAAAAGATGGAGAAAAGTTGTTCTCTCTTGCCACAGAGGGCAGGACAAGAGGTAATGGGTTCAAACTACAGCATAGCAGATTTACATTAAATCTCAGGAAAAACATCCTAACTGTAAGAGCAGTAGGACAATGGAACTGACTGCCTAGGGAAATTGTGGAAGCTCCTTCACTGGAGGTTTTCAAAATGAGGTTGGCTAGCCGTCTGTCTTGGATGGTTTTAGCCATAACACATCCTGCATCTTGGCAGGGGTTAGATTAGATGACCCTTGCAGTCCCTTCTAACCCTCTGGTTCTATGACTGGGCAGCTGCCTACCAGCCAGGGCTCTGAGAACCAGGAAGTGGCCCCCAGCCAGGTTGCTGGGGAAGTGCTACTGCCCCCTCTCCAGGGGCTTCAAAGAGCTGGAAACTTCCCCTAGCTGGGCTGTTGCACAAGCGCTCCTCCCCCAGTGTGAGTAAGATCCTGGCCAAGCTCAGAAGTGCTCCTGTGTCCCATTGTGGTTGGGCAGAGCGGCTCCAGGGGAAAGGTTTCAAGGGTCCCCAGATGGCTCGGGGAGGGTTATGGGAGGCTAGATATGTAGTGGCCTCAATCAGAATTAACCTCTGTTAAGAGTATGTTTCTCTTAACCAGACTAGATTCACTGGCGCACTCTAGCTCTTGGGCAACGTTTTGACAATATAAAACCATTGTCAACCTGGTCTGATCAGCCAGTTAAACTGAGTTTATGGAGTGGCCCAAAAGAAGCTGGAGTATGCCAGTGAATCTTGCCCCATATGGGGTAAGATCAAACCCTATCTGAATAGTGTGTGTATCTAAGAGGTACTTAAAAGATGTTACAAACATTGGTGAGGACTAGTTTTTTATGTAGGTCAGGTAACATTTCCGTGATATGGAAGCAGATACACCATAAGTACCTGACTTGGGTAGTAATGTAAAATGGACTAAATTGTGCTGAGGATGTAGCTGTTTAAATAGTTTTTTGGGTTTGTTTAATTGCATGGAGATAGAGATAGGGTTATAAGCAAATAAAAGTGCAAATGCACTTCTAAGACTAAAACTTAATTTCAGCACATTACAATCTTTGCCTAAGCAGGTTTTTTACCAAAATTTAGCTCCCAGGGACTTCAACCCTCTTGGTCAGAGGATCCACTTTTCTCAGATGTACAACAGCTCTGGACTCTTGTATCTGCCCAGTAATGGATAACTGTGAGGATCTCTCCCCTTCTTCTTATGGCCCAGGAAACCTCTGAAATGTGTTCTTTGAAAAGTAAGCCTAGTCAAAGTCTCTTTGTCCTGCTGCTGGGGTGTAACATCATTTTGTCTTCTCCCCTGCTTGATAGCTTTGTTTACCTTATATGTAAATTTGCCTTCATTGTTGCTGCCTGATGACTAGGCTGGTCAGAAAAGCAAATATACATTCCTTCAACTAGGACAAACTGGGCTTATTCATTGCTTGCCAAACACCTTTTAAGAACATAATTCCAGCTCTTAGTTATAATTCTTTGTACACACCCCATTTGTACAAAACACAAAGATTGTTAACATAGCGTGTTATCAGTTTGTATATAATATCTCACATAACGCCTTTTTAGTTACAGATTATGAAACCAGTGTGTTAGATGTTGCGAGTATGTCAGGCCTGACAAGAGTTGCTGACAGAGAAGTGAACAACCAGTGGGCCTCTGTGTCACATTGTGACAACACTTCTTGGCATTTGGTGCCCAGCCACATGATTGGTGAATACAAAGCAAATGTTTGTGCTCAAATTGCAAGTTTTTCCATGGGCAAAATTGTGGGCTTAGGTATAAAGATTTGGGGCTTGAGTCCCTATTACATTATTCCCATTTTACAGAGGTGTAACTCCATTCATTTAGTTCCAGTAGAGCTGTGCCAACTTGAAACTGAACTAACACAAGTGTGACTGAAGGCCTTGGGCTTTTTGCCTAACTACACGTGTATTCTGGATGTGCCTTGTTACTTAGTTTAAAGTTTGGCATATGAAAGATGAGTTGTGCACGTTCTATGTGGATGTGGTATGTGTATGTATTACTAATGTGTGATGTCATAATTGCTGTTGTGCAGATTTTTAATTACATATGTTTTACTGGTAAAAAAAAATTAGGTTTTCAATATGGATGCTTTAGCTTAGGATGACATCACACACAGGATAAATTTTGGAGACTGTTTCATGCATGACAGAATTATCAACATGAGATCATTTCTGCACGGCTCCTGCACTATAAAATTTAACACTATATCACTGCCAGTGAGTATTTTGTATAAATGTATAAACAGAATTTTTCTGGGTGTGGATAGTCTGCATATTGTGTTTGCGTATTTATGGATAGGACAGGTACGCTCTCTTTTTCCAAGATGGTAAAGGTATGCAAAATCTTCAATGTTTTTTTTTTAGTTGTGAAGGGAGCTCTTAACCTATTCTTGCATCAGTGGGCCTTGCAGCACCTCTGGATGTGTATGCCATCTGGGAGGTAAATGTTTAAACTTCTCTTGTCACTTTCAATCTGTTTTCCATGGCTGTTCAAATTTCCATTCATCATTCTTTCAGAATCCTCTGGTTCTGGCTCATATATTAAATATTAGGTTGGGTTAGTGATGTAAATTGATGAGACCTTCAAGAGCTCAGCAACTTTAGTTTCTTCAATAGGAGAGAATATATTCACTTAGTAAAGAAGCCATGACTTTTTCAGAACAGCAAAAAACCAATTAATGAAATAGGCTAAAAACAATCAAAGACACAAGATAGAATCCTGAATCCATTGAAGCCAAACTTCTATTGACTTCAGTGAGGCCAGGATTTCATCCACAGTATCTAAGATAGGTTAAAGAGATGAGGTGAAGTAAAATGAGGCCATGTCTAAACTGACCTTTTTGGGGAAATCTCTTACTATCACGCAACCATCAGTACAGCTCTACCAGTGTTACCAAAGGTGGGAATGCTCGAATAGATGGAGCACAGGCATTTCTACTATCATGGCATCAAGAACCCAGCTTCAGTGCTAAGTGGCTCTTTGAAGTATAGAGTTAATTGGGTCTTAATACTTTTCTGAAGCTTGTATCTCACTAGATAAATAATTGGAGCTTCTGGTTTTCAAGTATTTAACAAAAATATGGGAGTATTTTTGGTAAGTGAAAAAATAGCTGGAAGCCTCATGTGTTTTACGTTTTTGTTTTTACTATGTGATCCCGACTCATGGAGCTGCTTAATGCGAATGAGACTGGAAATAGCATTAATTGACATCTGAGGAAATGTAACAAGTTTCAAGTATTTTCATTTAAAATAAATATTTAACAATATAATAGAAACAATAAAAAATGAAGTCAGGCTAAGGAGAGATCTTGCAAAACTGAAAGGTCTCCCATTCATTTAGGAAAGAAGGTGAAATTCTGTCCCCATTGGAGTCAATGACAAAACTCCCATTGACTTCAATGGGGCCAGGATTTTACCCCTAAGGAGAGCAGTGATTTTGCTCACAGACACCATTTGTTACTTCAAAGAAAATCCACTGACTTCAGCGGAGTTACTTCTGATTTACACTGGGGTGAGAGAAGAATTAGGCCCTTAAATAGCAAGGTTTAACCAGCTGGCATCTGTAAGAGGGCGTAAAATGGAGCCCAGCTGGGGTCATCTCTCCCCTGAGCACCCAGAACTGTGTCTCAACCCCAATCTGGGGGCACTAAGACCCATGAGGCGCCTTCCCTCCCCCCCACCGTGTGGCTTTGGGGGGCAAAAAACTGCAGAGAGGAGCCAGCCAGCTGATAGGAGCAGAAGCAAGGACCTCTGGATACTTGGCGTATACCTGCACAGCCCGTGGCAGCAAGCCTCCCAGCCCGCTCGACAGGCCTGGGGTTGTGAGGCGCGCACTAGCCCTCTTAGAATAGGTGGGCCGACAGTGCTCTCAAGTTGCAGCTCAGGCTCTGAAGCCCCCTCCACCCCCTTGTCAAAACCCAAGCGACAGCCTGAGCCGCAGCTTCAAAGTAGTGTCTACACAGCTATTTTTAGATCGTGAGTCCGAGCCTCTCGACCCGGGCTGAGCAGTTTACTGTCGCTGGCTGTGCAGACATACCCTGGGAGAACTTTCTACAGTTCTGCCCTGTGCTGATTGAGCTGGAGTGTTGGAGCAAACAGCCACTCAGTCTCTTCACCTCAGCATCACTCCTTACCTACCCCTCTTACTTTCTTCTTCCCTGCCATGTCCCCCTCACCCGCCTTCCCTTCCCTTTCTATTTAGTTGACCCCCCTCCTAATTAAACCCACAGAAAGAATTGTGGAACTAACATGCCATTTGCCACCATGACATTGTTCACTCTGCTATGTTCTACCCTTTCTCCAGCTCTGTTTCTTGTCCATTTAGACTGGAAGCTTTTTGGGGCAGGGACTTTCTACTACTCTGGGCAGTGCCTAGCACAATGGGGCCCCCATTCCTGATTGGCCCTTAAGCACTGCTGTAATAAATATGATTAATAATAATAGCCAGTGGCTGACACTGAACATTTTAATCTTCATTTTGGCAGACTAAATTACAAGGTTATTGTTAAATACTTGTTTAAAATGAAAACTGGAAGTTCTATGCATACTGAAAAGCAGCATTGGTTATCCAGTATTTGCTGTGCATGATCTTGCAGAATGATAATGCAGAAAATGTCCTATGTAAAGCAAAGCAAAATCTTATAGATAATTTTGTTTCTATCCCTCAAATTGATGCCTTTTTTTTGGTGCCCCTGGGTATGAATGAGGGAAATACTGCAGTATGTGACTTGCAGGTTTTGTAGGTCTTGCATGCATTTAAAGAGAATTGTATGACAAAGACTGGCCAGAGGAGGGCAACAAAACCTCAAACAACTGTCATTCTACAAAGGAAAGTTTCTTCAAAACTCAAAAGGTTTAATAAAAGATAAATAATTTCTCAACAAAAGGAACTTCTAGTATTTACAAGGCTAAATCAACAGCAAATACCCCGTCATAACCATAGGGGTAGCCTAAATTCCTCCTTACCTGTAAGGGGTTAAGAAGCTCAAGTAACCTGGTTGGCACCTGACCAAAGGAACCAATGGGGACAAAAGATACTTTCAAATCTGGTGTCAGGGAGAGGTTTTGTTTTGGGTTTTTTGTTTCTGTGGCTGTTCGCTCAAAGGGAGACCGGACATCAATCCATATTCTCCAAATCTTTCTAAACAAGTCTCTCATATTTTTTCTCTTTAAATAAAATCCTTCTTTTTAAGAACCTGACTGATTTTTCCATTTTTCTAAGACCCAGGGGTTTGGGTCTATAGTCCCTTTGTAACCAATTGATGAAGATATATGCTCAAGCCTTCCCCGGGAAAGGGGGTGTAGGCTTGGGGGAATATTTTGCGGGAATAGGACTCCAAGTGGTCCTTTCCCTGATCGTTTGTTAAATCACTTGCTGGTGACAGCGATCCCAAGGCAAGAAAGGAATCTGTGCCTTGGGGAAGTTTTAACCTAATCTGGTAAGAATAAGTTTAGGGGGTCTTTCATGTGGCTCCCCACATCTGTACCCCAGAGTTCAGAGTGGGGAAGGAGTGGGGAAGGAACCCTGACAACCCCAAACTCCTTGTTGGAGATGAATGAAAGTGATAGATTTATTCATTTTTAATTAAAATGCCAATTTTAGGAGACAGAAGTAGAAAGGAGATACAGAAATGCCTTTAAGAGATAGGAAAGAATTTTCTGTGCTTTAACAACCTCTGATTGATTAATATCTGACAGTCCATGAGGATGCTATTTTCTGAAAAATTATAAATGTCCTGAGACCAAAAGGAATAATTACTCAGAGTACTACTAATAAAAGTCTCTTACTCCACTGTGTACTGATAGTGTCAAAAAGATTAATTTTTGGAAGATTCTAAGTATCGCTCATATGTAAGTTTTCTACCTCTCTCTCAAAAAGTCTCAACTTTATAGCCCAAAAGGAAGTTCATTTGAAATTAATTTTTTAGGAGCTAGATCATAACCTCACTCAAGGCTGATTGTAGGGGGCATTGTGTAGCTGTATGATTTTATCACCAGAAGGAGGAAGGACAAAGTATAGTTCCTACTCACAGGGATTGGTGAGTGTTCTCTACATGCTGTGCATGGGGCCAGGAAGCTTTTAGTGCACACCCTGCCTCCTGCCACATTTGTGCAGGGGCAGATCATAATGCATCCCAAAGAATAGCAACCTCTATCAGGGTGAAATTCCCCAGAGCAGAAAGCCCTCACAAGTCCCTACATACTATTTAGATCCCTTTTTAAGGGCTTAAATGGTGCCTATGGACTTACACATACCTCCTGTACTCGTGTGAATTTTAAAAATATATATAACCTTTGTTATGCTTTAATGGTGTCAAAGTCAGATTCAAGGCTCACAGAATTTGTCAGACCACTCTGTTTATTAGCAAACGCTTTGCTAATGCACCCAGATATATGTGAGCCCCTCTCTGAGGCTCATGCTAACTTATTTATACAATTAAGCCAAAGCCAATTTAACATAAGAGACAAAAGGAAGCAGAAACTGACAAATATACACACATATCTTATTTGCATACTAACGTTTACCGATCTCCTAGCTCAGTAGGAGCTCTAAGTTAATTAGTTTGAGGACCCATTGTCTCACACTCCTTAATGTTTCTCTTCCTGACAACTATATTTCAACAAACCCTTCAAGTAGCATTTCTTTAATGAAGTATAATTTCAATATAATTCATTCTACTTTCACAATGGATAGGACTTCTCTTTTTGTTTTTTCACTTTTGCATACAAGAAATTGAATAGCTCATTTCCTTTTAAATTCAAAAAGATATGATTTGACAATTTTTTTATCCAAGCTAAGGCATTATATGTATTCACAATGATTTAGAAGAGGCCTCTAAAAATATGTAACAAAAATAAGTTTAAAAAAAAATCTGAAGTGTGGTGAAAAGTGAATCTAAAAATCAATATCTTGGCTGCCCCATATCTTATCCTTTTGGGTCTTCTGAGTCTTTTCTCCTAAGACAAGAATAAGTGTTCCTGTGAGCACCGCAGAGCCCATATATCTGTGGAAACTTATTCTGTATTCCATTTTCTCGTGCAACAAGGCTCTAATAATGCTGCTCTATCATGAACGGGTTCACTTGTGTGCAGGAGGACTGCTCTTGATGCTCTGCCCCTCCCAGGAGCACAAGGATGGCATTTTTGACAGGCCTCTTTTTGAGACTGGAGGGGCTCCTTGTATGCTCTGCCTCCTGGACAGCTGCATATGGGTCTCTCAGAATCTGGTCAGTACAGATTTTGTGTGTGTAATAGCTAAATCAGGATGAGTCCTGTGTGACAAAAGATTCTACCCACTCAGATACCAAGAACTACATCCTGGCCCCGTGCTCTTCAGTGTTTACATGAGACTATTCAGGTAGGTGCTGAGACCCCACAGGTTCTGCTGCCACTAACATGCTGATGATACTAAGTTGTGTACTGATCTTTCCTTTTCAACTGATGCAACCAACACCTTTGCAAAAATGTCACAGTGCCTAGAGGAGACCAGCCCTGAGAAGTTTGCGCTTGACCCACACAAGACCAAAGTGATCCTGACCAGAAGGAAGAAACAGTCTTGAAGGATGGGCTGGTTACTGCCTTTCCCCTCCAAAAAAGAGTGCTTGCCTCCCGCCACCCCACCCATTATCTGAGTGATGTGACTCTTCAGGGTCCTTTTGAACACTGCATTTAACCTAAAAATCAGTGGTGGTAAATAACCTTCTTTTATCCATAGTTTGCTAGGAAACTTCCTCCCTTCCTCCCAGATGAGGATCTGGCCACAGCAATCCATTCATTCATTGCCACCATACTGAATGACCATGACTTACTGTATATGGGACTGAAGATGGAAGCTATTCAAAGGTTCCAGCAAGTGCAGAAGGCCATAGCTCATCTCCTCAATGGGACAGGCCACTGTAAGGATGTCACTCCTGTACTTCCTCTGACTCCCTGTTCATTTCCATTGTCATTCCAAAGCTTGAACCTGAGCTTCAGTGCATTTGGGATCAGCTACATCAGTGACCACATCTCCATTCATGACCAACAAAGCTATGTTCTTTTGTGGCAATGCAGTTCGCAAAGCCTAAAATGAAGAGTATGAAAACTATAAAAGGTCTTGATCCAGGAGGTCCAACTGTGAAACAAGCTTCCAAAGGAACTAAGACTGACCCAGAGTCTGATAATCTTCAGAGCATGTTGTAAAACCCTCCTCATTGACAAAAATGTCTAATCATAACATGGTAAATGAAGAGGGGTAGAAAGAAAGAAAAACAGGAAATATTATGTGGCAAATGACACCTTCTTTTCCAGAGAAGAGCAGAAGAATCCATGAGGTCCACTAGGGAGCTTGCCATATAGACCTAAAGTTCCTAGGAAGTGCTTTGATACCACCATTATGATTGCTGTAGAAAATGTATAGATAGATGGTATCTGCTGAACTAGAATTGGACTTGAACTGTAATTGTGCTTCTCTTCCTCCACCAGAAGGCTGCATCAGCCCCGACCTGGGCCCACTAACACTACCCTATGCATCTCATAGAAGCCACAGAAGACAAATATAAAGTGCTCTCTCCCACCATTGACAGAGCATTCTTCTTCTCCACATTCCAAGCTTATGCCAGTCCTAGGATCTCATGAGTCAAAGTTGGATTCCTTGTATGGCAGCACACTACCATGAGACTGCTCTTGTACTTTCCAACAACAACCCATTTATGCCTTACTTTCTTTTTCCATCCAAGAAACAGAAACATACTAAAAATATATTGGGCATGAAATGGAGGAGGTGGGGGGTAAAAAAGATTTACTGATGTCTATTGTAAGAATTAGATGGTATATTCCTAGGGTACAAGGCTGGGAGCTTGTGGGATTTGGTGGGTGCCTTTCTCTGTGTGATTCATGAGTGGCTCTGGGAGCATTCATGCAATCTAGTTGGGTGTGGGGCTCCACATACAGTTGCATTGAGTGGTAACAGGACCTGGAGGGGTTTGCTGCTTGCTACCAGTAAGGCATTGTGAGAGACAACCCAAGATAAGTGAGAAAAGGTGGCACAGCAGTCTCACAGTCCCAGGTTGCACTGTGGGGCTCCCATCACACTATGTTATGATGAATTATACATGATTGATCATTTAAATATATTATTTTTGTTACACAAATTAAGTTAGTCTCATCACCACTCAGGAATTCTCTGATCGGGCTTCTACCCCACAAAGCTGGCAAAAGGGTTAAGTTGGGCCTGAGAGGCCCATCAGTCCCACCTGGATGCACGTGGAGAGTGGTCCGGCCTAATTAATGGTGAAACCCAGTGTGGGAGGGTCTAGATTGTGCTATAAACAGAGGAAGTTTGGAGAAGAAGAGGGTGTAGGGAGAAAATCTGCAGTCATGCTCCTGGTGGTAGGGAGTGACGAGAGCTATATGCAACAGGAATCTATATGCAACTCTTGCAGCATGAGGAGAAAGGCTAAGGAGTGGTTTGGACATAGAAAAAGTCCAGGGAGATAGCAGTAAGGAGTCTGGTGGATTAGAGCTTGACTTCCTGTTCTAGGGTCCCTGCACTGAAGACCAGTGTTCCCCTACCAGCCACTGGTAAGGTGGTGTGAGGCCTCTGGGAAGGGGATATAGATTACTGGAAGCCCTGAGAAATGGGCATATGGAGCATTTGGCCCAGAATTGAGGGTGGCAGAGCAGATAAAGGGTTCAGACACTTGTATTTGTTAGACTTTTTGTTATCCTAGAAGGGGTGGAACTAAAGCATAACCTGGCCAGAGAGCTAAGTAACAAGAAGAGCCAGATCACTACAGGACAAGAGCATCTGTCAGCAGAGGGCACAAGAGGAAGAAAGCCTGTTACGCCATGTCCAAGTATGAAGAGATGTGCCTGCAGTGAGTTACTGTTATATGTGGGTGGAGAGTGCGGGTCTGACTATCTACCCTAATAAAAGGGGAGGGTGAGACTCATCATTAACCTAAAGGGAAAAAAATGGAAGAAGTGGTGCATCTGCTGGATGCTGCCCAGCAACAACATATGGCTGTGCTACAAATGCAGCAAGAGCAGGAACAAACACAGCAGGAATTCTCTGTCAGGTTATGGAAAACCTGCAGAAGTAACAGGAGGTACAATGTGCTGCCCAGCAACAATGGCATACTCCTGGGGGAATTCTGTGCCAAAAAATTAAAAATGTTGTGCAAAATATTTTAAAATTCTGTGTATTTTATTTGTCAAAATAACACAATATAATCACTCTGGTTTCAATTATTTTGGTAATTTATTTCAAAATACCTGTCAACAATATAGAAAACAACAAAACAGATTCCCCCAGGAGTAGAGAGTTAAAGAAACCTCTACAACAACCAAGACCCAGTTTGGGGGTGCTGGAGGGAGCTGTGTGGGGCCACAGAGCCCAGATACCAGCATCCTCCTTCCCCCCAGAGCCCAGCTGTGGGGCATCCCTCAGGCACCATACCCCGCCCCACAGAGCTGAGCCACGGGGCAGTCCCCAGTCACCAGCCCCCCACTCTCCACAGAGCCAAGCATCAGGGCAGCCCTCAGACACCAGGCTCCCCTCCTCCCAGACACCAACCACCCTGGAGCCTTTACTCCACCCTGCTTCTTTACTGTCCCACCAGGGGACATGGTATGATGTGGCCTTGCCCTTCCTCATGCTTTGCCAGAACTGGCTGGGTCTCCCAGGTCCTCTCCCTTCCCTGGGAGAATGAGGATCAAAAAGCATGCAGCCTCCAGCCCAGCCAGTCTGAGTGCTCCACTCACTGCAAGCCAGGCTCTGCAGAGTCCAGTGGCCCCTCGTGGTGGCCAGAAATTTTGTGGGGCAAACAGGGAATTCTGCAAAATTCTGCATTGCGCAGTGGTGCAGAATTCCCCCAGGAGTAAATGCATAGAAATTGTATGGCGGGCCATGGATGCTCACAAAATTGGGGTTGGGGTGTAGGAGGGGGTGCGGGCTCTGCGTTAGGGCTGAGGATGAGGAGTTTTGGGTGTAGGAAGGTGCTCTGGGCTGGGACCAAGGGGTTCGGAGGGTGGGAGGGGGATCAGGGCTGGGGCAGGGATGCAGGTTCCAGCTGGGGGTGCAGGCTCTGGGGTGGGGCTGGGAATGAGAGGTTTGGCATGCAGAAGGGTGCTCCGGGCTGTGATCGAGGGGTTTGGAGAGTGGGAGGGGGATCAAGGCTGGGGCAAGGGGTTGGGGCATGGGAAGAGGCTCAGGGGTGCAGGCTCCGAGCAGCATTTGCCTCAAGCGTGGTCCAGCCCCTGACCCAGCGCCCCACCGAGCCAGGTGGTGCGGCTTGCGGGCTCGCTTAAAATGGTTCATGGGCCAAATCCAGCCCATGGGCCGTAGTTTGCCCACCCCTGCACTAACCTACGATGACTGTGGGCAGTAACGTGATTGCAATGAGATCCTGGAAGGTTTTGCATCCTAGCCAAATCCTGTGTAGGAGCCATTCAACCTGCTACAATACACCTGTCTTGCAAAATTCTACTCCTTCGCGTGGTAGCTTTGGTCTTCCATACAAGAGAAGTAAATCTGCTAATCAGTTGTGGAGAGATGGTGTCATAAATATAAAGGGAAGGGTAAACCCCTTTGAAATCCCTCCTGGCCAGGGGAAAGCTCCTCTCACCTGTAAAGGGTTAAGAAGCTAAAGGTAACCTCGCTGGCACCTGACCAAAATGACCAATGAGGAGACAAGATACTTTCAAAAGCTGGGAGGAGGGAGAGAAACAAAGGGTCTGTGTCTGTCTATAGGCTGGTCTTTACCGGGGATAGACCAGGAATGGAGTCTTAGAACTTTTAGTAAGTAATCAAGCTAGGTATGTGTTAGATTATGATTTCTTTAAATGGCTGAGAAAAGAATTGTGCTGAATAGAATAACTATTTCTGTCTGTGTATCTTTTTTGTAACTTAAGGTTTTGCCTAGAGGGGTTCTCTATGTTTTTGAATCTAATTACCCTGTAAGATATCTACCATCCTGATTTTACAGGGGGGATTTCTTTATTTCTATTTACTTCTATTTTTTATTAAAAGTCTTCTTGTAAAAAACTGAATGCTTTTTCATTGTTCTCAGATCCAAGGGTTTGGGTCTGTGGTCACCTATGCAAATTGGTGAGGCTTTTTACCAAACCTTGTCCAGGAAGTGGGGTGCAAGGTTTTGGGAAGTATTTTGGGGGGAAGGATGCGTCCAAACAGCTCTTCCCCAGTAACCAGTATTAGTTTGGTGGTGGTAGCGGCCAGTCCAAGGACAACGGGTGGAATATTTTGTACCTTGGGGAAGTTTTGACCTAAGCTGGTAAAGATAAGCTTAGGAGGTTTTTCATGCAGGTCCCCACATCTGTACCCTAGAGTTCAGAGTGGGGGAGGAACCTTGACAGATGGCAACAGCAATTTAATGACAATGTAGGTCCAGGGCGGAGAGGAAAAGATGACGTGGGAGCAGCACAATCCTTGTCAGTAGTCACAAATAACCATTTTGGGAGACATATATATTTAGGGCTAGAACGTGAGCTGCCCCTTGGACTCTGATTGACTCCAGTGAGTTTTGACTGGGGGCTATAAAGACCCTCTTGCACCTGCAGACATATGGAACCGTAGAAATTAGAGTTTGAGGCGGGGGGAATCTATTAAATCTATAGGAAAATTCATGTGTGCACATGAAGGAAGAGGGGTTATTGATGTGTGTAATCTTTTTGTTTTATTTAAAATATTTGTACTGTCTGAAAATATATAAAAACTTTAGTAATAGGTTCTTTACAGTACTTAGTATATACACTCCTGGGAAGGTTTGGACAATTGTTCTGTTGAATATAAAATAGTCAAATTTTAAAAGGTTTTCTCCTCTCCTTCCCTTAAAAAGCAACACCAGAAAGCTCCAAGACAGCGAAATTACAGTCACGTAGTAATCATGACAGTATGCACTTAGTGTTTAAATTTTCAAGGCACTTAACAAATATTAACTGATTAATCTAAAAACTCTCAGTGCATCCCGTGGAAGTGACTATTGAGGGAAATGCATTAACTAAAGATTTAATGAAATCAAGAGGACTTCCTGCTGCAAATGGAAACCAAGTACCCCCCATGTTAGAAAAGATTATGCTGTAGAGGACTTTATACAGGATACCATCCTTTCTAGCTGCCAGGGACAGGGAAGAAATTTGAGAATTGGTTGGAGAGCTGGTTCTGCTACTCCTTCCCTGAAGTCTGCTATGATCTAAAACAAAAATGTCCCCATTAGATTGTGAACATTTAAAAATATACATTAGGATGAAGAAACTTGACTAACATAAAATACGTTACTAACAGTAATTTAGAGCATTCTTCCTTCACACACAGTAAACAGTATGCAACACCTTGAGTAGTGGGACTACTCTTGTAGCAAAATGCTACTAAATATGTCCTTGCTCATAAGGCATATTTTTGTATTTTTCATTCTTTTCATCACCAAATGGTGGTGTGACTATATCCTGAGAAATATACTCTGCAGAACTGAAATGATAAAGATTCTTCGAAAGGAGCAAAGTCACATTATACAATAAAACTAGCCAAACAATAGGGTTACTTAGCAAGATAATTGTCTTTCTTATGTAGACAAAAATATGCTTTATGAGCAAGGACAGTTTTAAGCATGCTCAGCATAGGATTCTGAAATATCTGTGATGGTTACTGTAAGTTTTTTATTTATTTGCATTTTGATTTATGATCAGATGAAGAAAATCAGACCTTCTTTCTCTGACTGAAGTTTTTTAACATTAAAAATGTAAGGAACATTAAACCCAACCTTCCTGTTGTTCTCTGAAAGGCAAGCAGTTAATGATCTCTCACCTCTACCAGAAATGCCTCATCTTTTTCAAATGAGTATCTCTTCCAAAGTGATGGAAATTCCTAGTTCAAATGATGTGAAAAACGTGTAGATTATGGTTATTTTCAAAACTATAGCAAAATGTATATTTATGCAAAATACAAATCCTAGCAATATACAGATTATATATTACAGACCGTTTGGGCTTTGAAAATGGTATCTGTACCAGGGCTGCTGGGTGTCTTTGAACTGCAGGATCAAGAACACACCATGGTAACACCTACAGTTGTGCCAGTTCACATTTTGCTGTCCGGGCTGCTGTGATTGGCTTCCTTATTCCTAGGGCTTCCTGTGGTGTGATCTGCTCACGTGAGGCTGACTTTCACACTGGTGTGTCACTGCCGCTGCTTACTTTGTGGCAGCTGACTGTAGTTTGGTAGCTTCACCATGTGTAATTCCCTTGCTTCCAGGAATTCCTTGGCTATGATTTCATAGAATCATAGAATATCAGGGTTGGAAGGGACCTCAGGAGGTCATCTAGTCCAACCCCCTGCTCAAAAGCAGGACCCATCCCCAATTAAATCATCCCAGCCAGGGCTTTGTCAAGCCTGACCTTAAAAACTTCTAAGGAAGGAGATTCTACCACTTCCCTAGGTAACGCATTCCAGTGTTTCACCACCCTCCTTGTGAAAAAGTTTTTCCTAATATCCAACCTAAACCTCCCCCACTGCAACTTGAGACCATTACTCCTTGTCCTGTCCTCTTCCACCACTGAGAATAGTCTAGAACCATCCTCTCTGGAACCACCTCTCAGGAAGGTTAAAAGCAGCTATCAAATCCCCCCTCATTCTTCTCTTCTGCAGACTAAACAATCCCAGTTCCCTCAGCCTCTCCTCATAACTCATGTGTTCCAGACCCCTAATCATTTTTGTTGCCCTTCGCTGGACTCTCTCCAATTTATCCACATCCTTCTTGTAGTGTGGGGCCCAAAACTGGACACAGTACTCCAGATGAGGCCTCACCAATGTCGAATAGAGGGGGACGATCACGTCCCTCGATCTGCTGGCTATGCCCCTACTTATACATCCCAAAATGCCATTGGCCTTCTTGGCAACAAGGGCACACTGCTGGCTCATATCCAGCTTCTCATCCACTGTCACCCCTAGGTCCTTTTCCACAGAACTGCTGCCTAGCCATTCGGTCCCTAGTCTGTAGCTGTGCATTGGGTTCTTCCATCCTAAGTGCAGGACCCTGCACTTATCCTTATTGAACCTCATCAGATTTCTTTTGGCCCAATCCTCCAATTTGTCTAGGTCCCTCTGTATCCTATCCCTGCCCTCCAGCGTATCTACCACTCCTCCCAGTTTAGTATCATCCGCAAATTTGCTGAGAGTGCAATCCACACCATTTTCCAGATCATTTATGAAGATATTGAACAAATATATTTGCAGACTGATGAGTGATTGCCTATTGGTTCTTCTTGCACCACATTTGTAACATCCATCCGTTTTTAACTCTTCCCCTTCCCCCCTGCTAATGCTCTCTTTTATGCCATTTCTCTTTAGCTACTGCCAACTCTGACCTACCTGCATCTTCTCACCCTCCCTGCTAGTGATCAAACGCCAAAAATCTCCTTCCTCTCCCACAGCTGTGACCAAATCACTGAGGCTATGCCTACACTGGCAACTGAATGACAAATCTTTTGCCTTTCAGAGGGGTTAAACCCTCCCCCCACACCCTGAAAGACAAAAGTTTTGCCGGAACGTTCCAGGCCAAACACAAGAGAGGAAACTTAAAAATAGAGGGCCCAGATCCTCAAAGGTATTCAGGCACCTTTCAGTGGGAATTAGGCACCTGACAGCCTCTGAGGATCTGGGCCAGAAGTGAAGTATTTAAAAAAAACACATTACTGAAAACAAGAAAGTAAGTATTGGTGATGTGGCAGAAAGTTTAGTTACAGACTATACATGTAAATATACTTACCAAAACGTATAGCTATTTCTGTTTAAAATCTTACCAAGACTCCTTGTGAGTCAGATGGTCATGGCACCAGCAAGCATGTCTTCCCTATTCAAACTTATTTAGACACCCTGCTCCCTTCAACCCCCACCTCCTGCTCCTTCACGCTGTTGTGTAGGTGGGTTTTTAAATCACCCCTCCCTTTAGGTTCTTCCCTCCAGAGCAGTTTCATTAGTTTCAGGTGCAGTTTCTCCACCCCTTTGAACAACCCTGAATGTTGATCATTCTTCAATATATTAACCTCTGGATAATTAAGGTCTCTGGCCTGACCCTTGAATTGGAATGATTTCCTTTTAGTGTACTAAGCCATTAAACTGTAGGCAGTTGAAACTTAACCTTTTTCCACCTAGCGTCAGACATATGGATTTCCAGTATCATAAGGAGTAATGGAAAACAAATATAAAAAATGTAATATAAGCAGAGAAATCGTGGTTAGTGCTATTAATTGTTGGGGGTGGGAAGTTAAAATATGCACACAGTATAATCTGTCACTGGTGAAAATCACATCTTTTTACATCAGCTGCATAGATGTTTACTACTGATCTTATACTGATGTGCTCATTGCAATATCCATGAGGTGAGTCCTTGCCTGGCTTGCTGGAGGAAAAGTGGTTCTTTCTCCCTTTAAGGGGGCTTTCCCCCCAACAACAGGTAGTAGAGGGGGATGGGTAAAATTTACTGGGTTGGAGCAGAGGTAGAAGAGAAGAGCAGGAAGCAACTGGGCCAGGTCTGAGGGGGGGTACAGCCCTTCCTGCCGCCTAGAAGAGAGTGTGTGTCTGAGGGGGATGGAAGGGGGTATTTATATCCCATGCAGCCATGGAAAAGCCTTCTCTTATCTGGACTGGGCTGGCAGCACCCCATGCAGGTTACTATGATAGGGAGCAGGAGTATAAGTCAGGAGTGGTTAAATTTTTCCTTCAATGTAGCCTGAGGTGAATAATGCGGCAAGCCAGGTTGAGTATCGAACAAGAAAAGAAAAAGGACACTTTTCTAATGGATTGTTTTTCTTATGTTGGAGAAAAAAACATGAAAAATCTTTGAATGGACTACGTCACTCATGTACAGCACGATCTCCATCATTTACCTTAGTTCACATAAAAAAACAGCTTAGTAAATTTTTATAAAACATCTTTTAAAAGCTTTGTGCAATTAATGCCCAGCTTTGGATTAATGGTTAGTAGGCTGCTGTGTTGTAATGCTACTTATCAGGCTATCATAATGTCTCACTGTTACCCTCATCTGCTGGTTGTATCCACCTGTTGTCTCTGGTCTTATACTTAGATTGTTAGCTCTTTAGGACAGGGACTGTCTTTTTGTACTGTTTAACACAGTGGGGCTAGGGCTTTTATGTGCTATTACAGTACAAATAATAATAATAGCCCTTTGTGTGACAGGCAGTCATCTATCAGGGCACCCCCTCATGGCATAGCATGGCCCTGCAAGTGCACTCCCCTCTCTTCCCCTAGTCTGGCTCTTGCAAGAAATCACTCCGTTGTGTTGATATTTATGTCAAAGGCCTTAAGAGTTAAAGGTATTTATAAACTCTTTCACTGTCCAATATTAAACAGTGATAGGTTTGGGGTTATGTTTCTACAGAGGCTTTGGTTCTACTCAGTTATTTCGCAAACATCCAAAAGCATTCATTCAAATTGAAAGTTTATTGATTAAACACAAGAAAGAACAAGACATTTAAACAAGTATTCATATTTACTCTCATTTCTGATGTGAGAAGAGCATTCTTTTATCCTGTTCTTATCAGACAGACAGACACAAGGTGGAGGTGAGGCAGGATAGAAAAGATGGGTGAAATATAGCTTTTGTTGATGTTTTGGAACACTGGACGGCTGGCTAGTTATGCGTGGATGGCTGGCAAGTTGGTCATGACACCTATTGCTTGGACTGGTTCATGCTCTGATCAGGGATGTCATCTATTTGGATCCATTCTTCTTTGACAAGGCAAATTTGGATGAATGCAGTATAGCTGATTTTAGGATTTGATGAAAAGCTGAGAGAATGAGAGAGAGGATAGGAGGTAGCCTTTTATTTTATTGTATTTAAAGTGAATTTTGTAATGTGATATTACACCACCATGGGTTCGGCTCTGGCGGCTACAGTTTCAACAGAGTGAAAGTCACCTCTGCTACTTGCTTCAGAGTTAGTCTCTAGGAACACATAAAGACCTAAGATAGTGACCACACATACATTCACAACTACACGGTCTGGTCTATTTTACAAGTTTTATTAAAGTTGCCATTACAGTTATGAATACCCAAGCATATTGAAATTCTATACAGACCTATGCACAAGTTACAAATGTAGTTATACTCACATCCTTAACAATAGTGGTAGTGTCTGATGGGTTTCTCATGGCTTGATCATCAGTGGAGGAATGGTTCCTGCTGGAGTCTCCTATAGGGAGCTCAATTTTCATGTTCTGGGCATCCCCTTTTTATAGTGTGATTCTGTTTATACCTACATTCTGTGCATGTCCATAAAAGTGTCAACGCTCTTTTCTCTTATTGGTCTGGGTCCCCCGGAAACTTAAGGGACTCCAATTTTCTATAGGCTGTGTAAGTTCCCTTTATTCTCATTAGCATTGATGCACAACTTGTATCCTGTGGTTAAGACACATGTTAGAGACAGGTGCACCTTTATAGCATTTTTATGTTCTAATATTAATCTTCTGGGTAATTTTGTGCAATATTACCATTTGGTA
Source organism: Lepidochelys olivacea (assembly GCF_965140295.1). Classification (NCBI taxonomy): domain Eukaryota; kingdom Metazoa; phylum Chordata; order Testudines; family Cheloniidae; genus Lepidochelys; species Lepidochelys olivacea. The sequence goes on from NC_140411.1 coordinate 139,171,762, forward strand.
CCTCTTTTCCCATAAACTTAGAGCATCGGATTATTTTCTGGTCACTTATGTCATCATTTCTTGTCTCCAAGGTCTAAAATAGCTAAGATAAAATCTTGCAGGCCTCAATCTACAGGTTTTGCATTTCAGCTTGTCTTACTCATGTCTAATACTTGATTCCTCTAAATACTGATCAATCTGATGCTTTTATAACCCTACAAAATTAACTCTAACATACACTGAATATATATGATATAACATATTGATTAATCATCACATCACACAATAAATGAATAATAACTAAATTAATTGGCTACAGAGGAATGAGGGAGGGTAGAAAGTAATACAACAAGGGAAGGGAAAACAATACAGGGTCTTATGTGCCTTAAGATCTATGGGCCATATTTTCATAATAATATTTAGCTGTATATAGCACTTTTAATCAGTAGACCTCAAAGCACTTCACAATCGTTAATGAATTTATCCTCCCACCACCACTGGAGAGAGAGAGATAAGAGCACTGCCCTATTTTACAGATAGGGAACTGAGGCACAGGGTGGCTACGAGGCAGCTGGGAGACCCAAGATCACACAGGAACTCTGTTGGAAAGCAGGGAATTGAATCTAAGTCTCCCAACTCCTAGGCTAGCACCCTGGCTACTAAATCATCCTTTCTCTCATAAGTGGTTATCTAATTTGCACCCATAAAATGTGAGCACACATTCTATATATGTCATAAATATAAAGGGTAGGCTAACCACCTTTAAATCCCTCCTGGCCAGAGGAAAAATCCTTTCACTTGTAAAGGCTTAAGAAGCTAAAGATAACCTCTCTGGCACCTGACCAAAATGACCAATGAGGAGACAAGATACTTTCAAAGCTGGAAGGGGGGCGGGACAAAGGGTTCTCTCTGTCTGTGTGTTTTTTTTTTTTGCCGGGACCAGAGCAGGAATGCAGGTCAGAACTCCTGTAAAGGGCTAATAAGCAATCTAGATAGATATGCATTAGATTCTGTTTTGTTTAAATGGCTGATAAAATAAGTTGTGCTGAATGGAATGTATATTCCTGTTTTTGTGTCTTTTTGTAACTTAAGGTTTTAACTAGAGGGATTCTCTATGTTTTGAATCTGATTACCGTGTAAGGTATTTACCATCCTGATTTTACAGAGGTGATTCTTTTACTTTTTCTTCAATTAAAATTCTTCTATTAAGAACCTGATTGCTTTTTCATTGTTCTTAAGATCCAAGGGTTTGGGTCTATGTTCACCTATGCAAATTGGTGAGGATTTTTATCAAGCCTTCCCCAGGAAACGGGGTGTAGGGCTTGGGGGGATTTTTGGGGGGAAAGACATTTCCAAGTGGGCTCTTTCCCGGTCATATATTTGTTAGACGCTTGGTGGTGGCAGCAATAAAGTCCAGGGGTAAAAGGTAAAATAGTTTGTACCTTGGGGAAGTTTTAACCTAAGCTGGTAAAAATAAGCTTAGGGTGTTTTTCATGCAGGTCCCCACATCTGTACCCTAGAGTTCAGAGTGGGGAAGGAACCTTGACAATATATGTATTTATTCATCTTGTAATGACATCCATAACTATCTTGCAGTTACCCCAGATAGCATGCATAGATAGAGATTGTTATATGCAAATACTGATTTTGTGGGTGCTGTCGCTGGTCATACAAATTTTGCGCACACACTTTCACTGTCCACTCTTGTACCAACACACTATACCATCCTGTGTATTCCAATCAGAACACAGAGATGGGTTCTTCTGCAGTTTGGCGGTTTTGCCCACCAAGATGGAGCTTTAAAAGGTCCTGGTTAAATATGTGAGGCACATGTATGATAACAAAGTGGGATTATTGTGCCTGCTCCCATTTGTGTGTGAAGGTTTTCAGCCTGTTGTAAAATAGTCTTCCAGGGGATTAACTTAATCTTATTTTAATAAATCTATGGGGAAAATAAATAAGCATTCTGCACAAGAAATAGAAGAATTCTTGATCCCCTGCTGTTAGTTGGGATTAGCCCGAGGATGGAAAGATGGTTGCTCTATTGCCCTCTCCCTTTGAATTCCCACCATGGAGGAAGCATCTTTAGATTACAATTTGGGATCCAAAGGGGACTGAGGAGGTGTTTGCTTCCTGGAGGGAACTCCCACCTATGTAGAGGGTGAACAGAAGGGCCACCCTATTTTTGGCTGAAGTAGGAGCTGAGTGGAGACTAGGTCTTGTGTGGACACCATACAGGGTTGAATTTCAACCAGTAAGGACATCACCTGGCTGCCTTAGCCAGGCCTTGCTTTGGCTAGCACCACTCACTTCTTGTACAATGATGGCCCCTAGTAGAGGGGCAGGAGTGGCTGCTTTTCAGAGCTACAACCTTCCCCTGGGTGTACTATCCACTGTCAGGGACTTGCAGCAGGATCCATGTCAGCCGTAGCTGGTGCAGATCACAAGATGAATGTGTGTAGATGCAGCTCTGATGAGAACAACCACACTCTGGCTTGGAACAGGAACCTCCTCCTGGAAAGGACTTTAACCAAGAGACTAAACTGAATTGGCAAAGTTGATACTGTGAGGGTTTAGGGGCTGAAGGACTAATTTAAGGCCCACTGGGAAAGACTCCCATTGTCTTCAATAGGTTTTGGAACAGATCCTCAATAAGCATTTACTGGCAGCACCAAGTTAGTGTGGTTGCCTTAGAGGGGAGCAGGAGCAAAGTGAGCCACTGTGGATAATTAGGGTGCTAGAACACATGAGAGTGGTATCTAATAGACAAGAGGAGGCAAAGAGCTTTCCATCAGAAAAAGAATGGTTGAAAAAGTGTGCCATTGTCCCCCTCTCTTTAAGGTAGAGTGATAATTTGTGCTATTCTGTGTGGATGGGCAGAATGGCTATAGAAATCCATTTATGACTGTTTGATTGGCTAATCATACATTTACTAGTTTCCTGCCTACTCTATGTTTTAAATTCTATAATTTGGTTTGTCAGGTACTGTACTAAAATAATTAGCATCATGCACTTGAAACAAAAATTACAATTGCTGCACATAAAATGTTATGAGATCTTTGTGTTCTGTCACCACAGCCCGGCCCACCACTCTTGGCAGTGTGATATATTTATGTGGAAAAAGAAAACATGAAAGACCGGGCAAGCTGTCTCTGAGATACCTCCTACTAAGCGTAATAACTCTTTTCCATTTTAAAAAATTCTATTTCTGTGTACCGTAGTTTTCTCAAATTACTTTTTTCAGGCAATTGCCAGACCAGTGAGTCATTTTCCTAGTCACATTGTAGACATGAACCACAAGCAACGAGGCTTGTCAAATGCTTTTTGAAAAAATCAAACTTCATAATGTCTCCTTTGACAATGAAAATCTAAAATAATTTCCCATTGATTGGAGGCACAACTTTTCCTTCTTACAGCCCTGTCGGTATCCTCATTCATTGGAAGGAGAGACAGTACAGAGGAAGTCATTTGGCAAGAAAGCGGTAGTTGTATTAGATGCTTCTGTGTCCCAGGCTTTTACTCCACCACAGTGTCACCCCAAACCATTGCTTCAAGGGGAGAGTGTAATGTGTCTTAAAAAAAAGACAACTGCTTCTCGTACGTTAGTAATGAAAACATAGAGGAATTGGAGCTACCGTTGTCACCAGATAACTGTCTTTTCCTTGGGCAAGAGCACGTCTTTAGGAGCCATCCTCAGTAAGGGGCAATGATGAAACTTCACCACTCCAGAAGTAGCTCTGGGAGGCATTGTACCTCAGAAGCAAGAAGCCAGTATTGCCAACCAATGAGGTGGAGTGAGTGGTTGAGGCTGTAAAACAATGCCATGAAGAACCCTAATTTTCTGTTATTGTTATAAACCTTATTATGGGGGGGGGAGTGACCACCTTCATCCCTTGGTTTTGAATAAATAACCTTGTTGCTACCCATTAGCAAGTTTGGCATTTTTCTTGGCCTCCTAGAGTACACTTACACTGCAGCTGGGAATGTGCTTCCCAACTCCAGTAGACAGACCCATCCAAACCCATGGGTATGTATTTAGGTGGCCAGCCCGAGTCACTGCCTATGCTACCCTTAGCTATGCTACTATTTTTAGCACATTAGGTTGAGAAGAACAAGCATGTCTATCTACACCAGGTGGGAAACATACACCCAGCTGCAGTATAGAAGTACCCCAAATGGTAGCAATAACCTTGGCTGAAGGAAGTATGTAGGCAACTCGAAGGAAAGACCCTTCTCTGAGCTCAAACGCAATCTAATATTGCTTCCAAATGGTACACTTCACCGCTGTGCAAAAGGCCAGCACAAGAGTTACGCACCACCTGAATTGCACTTAAGTATTCAAAATAGGGTTTAAGTGGGACTTAAGTTGTATAGCGGCCTAGTTCGGGTGTGCTGCACAGGAGCTCAAGCATGTAGGAGTATTCATCTCTCTGTGGCTAATACATCTATATTAGAATTCTGACCGTGGTCGCTGGAGGGGCAGGGGCATCATTTAGGGGGGATGGGGGAGTCCTCCTTCCCCCCAACCGCGAGTATCATCCCAGAGGTCTGCTCACAGCACATGCTCTACCTCCAGATGGAGCTCTTAACTGCAACACATCTTGAGTGTGATATCTGATGAGTTCTGTGCTGCTCCCAGCTTCCGCCCTTGGGGCAGGGAGTTTGTTTATAAACAGAGGCAGAGTAATTAAGGTATCAAATGGCTTGTCATTGAATTAAATTAAATTAAGGATCTTACATGATCCTGAAAGCATTACCAGGCACGCCAGTTGAAAGATGGGAATCAAAGAGTAGGAATAAATGGTCAGTTTTCAGAATGGAGAGTGGTATATAGTGGTGTCCCCCAGGGGTCTGTACTGGGGCCAGTGCTGTTTGGCATATTCATAAATGAACTGGAAAAAGGGTTAAACAATGAAATGGCAAAATTTGTAGATGATACAAAATTATTCAAGATTTCAGTCGGCTTTGGACTTAACTAAGAGTTACAAAAAGGGATCTCACAAATCTGGATGACTGGGCAACAAAATAACAGATGAAATTCAATACTGATAAATGCAAAGTAATGCACATGGGAAAATATAAATTGATGGGATCTAAATTAGCTGTAACCCATCAAGAAAGAGATTTTGGAGTCATTGTGGATAGTTCTCTGAAAACATCTGGTGAATGAAAAAAGCTAACAGAATATTGGAATTATTAGGAAAGGGATAGATAACAAGACAGAAAATATCATACTGCCTCTATATAAATCCATGGTACACCCACATATTGAATCCTGCATGCAGATCTGGTCACCCCATCTCAAAAAAGATATATTGGTTTTGGAAAAGGCACAGAAAAGGGCAACAGAAATGATTAGGGGTATGGAACAGCTTCCATATAATGAGAGATTAAAAATACTGAGACTTATCAGTTTGGAAAAGAGATGACTAAGAAGGATATGACAGAGGTCTATAAAATCATGACTGGTGTAGAGAAAGTAAATAAGGAAGTGTTATTTACTCCTTCACATAACAGAAGAACTAGGGGGTCACCCAATGAAATCAATAGGCAGCAGATTTAAAACAAACAAAAGAAAGTATTTCTTCACAGTCAACCTGTGGAACTCATTGGCAGGGGATGTTGTGAAGGCCAAAACTATAACAGGGTTCAAAAAAGAACTAGATAAGTTCATGATGGATAAGTCAATGTATGGCTATTAGCCAGGATGGGCAGGGATGCAACATCATGTTCTGTATGTCCCTAGCCTGTTTGCCAGAATCTGGGAATGGGCGACATGGGATGGATCACTTGATGATTGCCTGTTCTGTTCATTCCCTCTGAAGCACCTGGTATTGGCCACTGTTGTAAGACAGGATACTAGGTTAGTTGGACCATTTGTCTTACCCAGTATGGCCATTCTGATGTTCCTATATATAACCCACATGTATCTGCCCACCACTGTAACACACTAGACCCCACATCCCTCCCAGAGCTGAGATAGAACCCAGAAGTCCTGATGGGGTCTCTCTTTCCACAGAGCTAGTAACAAAGTAAGAATATACATTAACATTTTAAACCTAACCCTTAAGTGACTTGCCACAAGATGTCAGAACATGTTAGTATTAGAGTCAGTGGATCAAATATTTATTTAATTTTCTTTTATATAGGAATTAGATACAGTGCTCTTGTAAGCTAATTGCTAAATTATTTGCCAAAAAACTAGTTTTCAAGTGCCTAAGTAGCCCCTGAAATCACAGTTAAAGTTGCCCACCCCCAACCAAAATCTGAAATGATGCCACACTGAGATTGCTCAGTCAGGGCAAACTGTAAATAATGGGACAGACGATCATCAAAACTGGTGGTTTATTCTAATAATTACATTCACCAAGCTAACAACTGAACAGCTTCTACAACACCTTTCTGGTTACCCAGAAGCCCAGAAATACAGTTTCCCTTAAGCAATCCAGCCCTGGGCTCCCACCCAGACAGCCAAGTCAAATACGGTGAAGATTATTTAAAATCTTATTCTTATTCATATATAAAGTTCTACCAATCCCAAGAGATCAGACACATTACCCATCAGAATGTTTCAGACTTTACCCAAATACACGCTTACAGCCAATTCTTATTAATAAGATTTATTGAAAAAGAAAAGAGTTATTGAAGTTAAAAATCATTATAAATACAGATATGAGTGAAGTTCTTAGGTCAGTATCATAGTGGAGATGGTGAGCTGCTGAGTTGCAAAAAGTTCTTTCAGAATCAATTCCATAGGTTATAATTCAGTAGGCAGTCTATATATAGAATTTGTTCAGATTCCTCCATGAGAATTAGCAGGGTAATCCAGAGACCTCAGTCTTGCAGCTCAAGCTTCCCATGACCAAGCTTAAGCAGATCTGAGATAACAGGATTGGAGCCCTAGAGTTTTTATAGATTTCTGCCAGGCTGCAATCGCCTCTTGACAGTAGTCAACACAGCAGGCATTCATTGGATGAAGAATATACATTATGGCTTTGAAGTCAATTCTATTTACTATGTATGCACCGGTAATTAGTTGCATTGAGTAGCATAGGTAATTATTCATTCAAGCCGTTCATAGGTGGTTTACTACAAACTTCAAAGAAAAATAAAGGCTGATATTATTACACCACATCTCATCTAAATGTTAATGTTCCCTTTGGATCTCTGAATGAATAGAATATAGTAACAGAAAGAACCTAAGTTTAGCATCTACAAGCTAATCTGGTTACATTGTTAACATCTAACAAGATATAGGTAAACACAGGCAAACACAATCAGTATCTACATCTAATTCTCTAACAATTGCAAGTTTACATTTCAAAGCTCTAGTCTATCTAACATGGCTTTGTTAGCTATTTATAATGAATGGCCTTGAAGGAACAAAGTATGGACACCGTGTAGAATCAAGCACATGGGTTTATTATGCACAGCGTTGGCAGAGTGTCACCTTGCTTATTATGCTGGGAGACACTGCCAAACAATTGATTACAATGGATTATATGGATTTTCCATGGGCAGAGGGAAATGACGGGGTAGGCAGTCCCAAACCCCTGGATAGGTCTAGCAGCAAGACAAGATAAGCACAGTAGCCAATAGTCAAAGATTACATAATGTCTCTGCCCATGGTTTCAGGTTAACAAGTAAAATACAATTAGTACATAGGTGTTTTCCTTTAAACAATGTATAAACTGTGTTAGTATAAAATATATATGTTGAATTCTGATTTGGGGTCCATAGGAATGAAGTAGCTCATCTGATTGTCCAACAGGTACATACCTAGGGGTTAAAGCAAAGAGGCAAATGAAAAGTACATAGCAATAAAGATTGCCTTTTAGTTGCTCATTTGTGTTTCAAAGGCTGGCACTAGTAATGGCTTGGGAGGAGGGGTGTACATCTGTGAGAGGGAGGATGTCATATCTCATACTGACACATTTGAACCTCCTCCATAAACTCAAGGTTGGTGTGTAGGAACGTACCTCTTCTACAGAAGAAACAGGGCCCCTTTCATTCCTTAGGTCTGCTTGCAACTTTTAGATAAAACCACCAATTATAATTCTTCATCTGGCATCTTGCTTACCAAGCTTATTTCAGCAATAAGCAAGGTTGTCTTTTGTTTGATCTGCTTCTTTTAGCTAATATTGTTCACTATTTGCTAGGCCTCTGGCCTCTTGACCAAACTCTAGACTTTGTGCCTGTAAAAAGAGCTGACATAGTCTATATATCAGGTTGTAACATAAACAGCATATGGATTTTAGCCCTTCAGCCCTAATTATCATTTATATACTATTCTAATATGTCTTTAAAGGTTGAATTTGGGTCACTTAGCCTGCCAGTTGCTTAACCCTTTCTGGCTCAGTTTCACACAAATATATGTTCTTTATTAATTTAATCACTTATCACCTTCCAGCTGACTTGATTCTTTGAATTGTTTGTTCTGTGCATATTTTTTACCCCTGGGTGCATGCAGAAAAATCTCTGCAAGTGACACAGGACTATTTATAAGACAGAATGTGAAGTTTCCACACCTGCTAGTTAGAAAAATAGAACAGAAATCAGCTAGCCATTCCCAGCATCTTATGATGTCAGGCCACTTGCTTATTTATATTCCTGTGTGCCTCATAAAATGTTATATTTTTATTGCAAATGCTTTCCTGAGCCAATGAAAGTAAAGTCAGTAGTTCTTATGGTTTATTTTATATTCTGTGTTTCAACTGGAAGAATAAATATGAGCCGTTCCATTATTCAGTTTTAAGTGCTGGTACGAATGTTTTAAAAACTATATATTACAGTATCTTTTCGAGAACAATTCATTCCACAGCAAAACACCTTTCGTGAGCTTCACTATATATCAGAATGAAGAATGATGAATGCAGAAACTGCTTATCTAACTGTTATGTGCAACTACTATTACATGCAACACTTTCTTTTACAATAGAGCAAGTTTTTCAAATCCAGCCCAGTAAGGTCTGCATGGACAGTTTTTATTGGTAATATTTAAAATAACGAACTCTACCAAAATACCACCAATCCCTACATTTTCAGCATTGTGCAGGGTGTTAGCTGCATTGTGTCCATTGGCTTTAACTGAATCTTTGTGGCTAAAACTGCACAACTCTTTGAAAAATTATAGCAATTAATTTCATGCTGTACCCTCTGAGGACCTGTCCCACGACAAATGTCATGGGACTGAGCCAGTTTCACCTTGATATTTTACTTAACAGTTAGGAGAAGTCTAGCAGTATTCACACACACATTTGTAAACTAGTGAGCCTGCCCTGTTCCCAAGAGTGTTTTATTATCTGCAGATTATTTGAAGAGAAGCAATTGCTGGTTTTTCCATCTGACAACTTCTATATATGATATACTCCCAAGTAGCAATTAAATACCAACTCCTGATGGAAATGAGGGCAGCGTTTTTCAGCTGATGCAGCAGAACAGATTCTGATAGCCATGGTCCATGGGATGATTTTCTTCCATGCAGACATGTCTCGAACGATAATCATTTGTTTCACTATAAACACCAGTTAGAACTGGTTGAATAGAAAATATATGAATCATTTAATGAAAAATATCAACATTTGCAATTACTATTATGCACAAAAATATAATTCATCCACTTCTAAGACTAGTTTTGGGGTTGTTGTACTATTTCTTAGGTATTTAGATTTTCAGTCTAATTAGGCTGAAAATCAGCATAGTTCAATTCTTCCTCTATACCGGACAAAGCAGACTAGAAAATGAAAGACAGAAACTCTGAATTTTAATCCCAGCTCTTCCACAAACAGCATGTCCAAAATTGTCAAAAATTTTCACTAATTTTGGGGGCCTCCATTTCTGTGTGGCCAGCCTGAAACAAAACAGGCCCAGTCCAAAGCCCACTGAAGTCAATAGGAGTCTTTTCATTGACCACAGTGGACTTTGGATTAGACTTTTATTTAAGTTCCTGAACATGAATTTCGGTGCATAACTTTAGGTGTCCAAGTGTGAAAATTTTGGCCTTCCCCTCTGTTTTTCAATTTCACTATCTGTGAAATAGGTTAATATTATTATCCCTATCTCACAAGGGTTTGGGAGGAAACATTAGTTTTTAGGTGTAACACTAAAGCATTAGGTAGGGTAAATTTCATAATTATTAGAGTTTACCTCTTCAGTCATTTTTTAGTTGCAGATCAATGAAACATTGATTTAGCAGAGTTTTCCCCTACGGTATATTACAAGTAAGGATATGATTTGGTCACAGAGGTCACAGATTCCGTGACTTTAACAGATCTCAATGACTTCTTCGGCTTCAGCTTTGGCCCTGCTCGGGCTGGGGCTGTCAGCCCCCCGCAGCAGGGCTCTGGGCTGGGGCTGTCAGCCCCTGGTGGTGGGGCTCTGGCTTCTGTGATTTTTTGTTTATTGCCTGTGTCCTGCCTGTGACTTTTACTAAAAATACCCATGACAAAATCTTAATCTTAATTATAAGTGATTTACTCAATCTACTCTTAAATGACACACAATCAGAATGTCCCTTGGGCAATTTAAACTCAACAAATCTGCAAGATGCAGAGTGCTTCCCATGCCCTGTAGAGTGCTCTCAATTCCTCTTGAATTAAACGCTGAGAAGGAATCTTTACAAACTCACAGAATTGGCCTCTGCTTTCTAAAGCGCCAAAAAAAAAAAAAAAAAAAAATTCCATCTCAAGCTGACATGCTCATGGAGTTCTGCACATAGTAATATGATAATTTATTGGATTTAATTGGTTTTGTGGATTGTATGTTGTTGCTATATATATTTTGACATATAGGTGATAGCATTTTAAAATATTAACAGCAAACTAGGCAGGTGACTTATGTATAGAAAAAATTAATTAGCACACAGGATGCACAGCTTGCTATATTGCAGCTGACAGGGTCTATTGTATTTCTCAACAAGGTTTGTAGGCACATTAACATCAGTGGTTAAAATAAACCAACTACAAAAGGTTATGAAATTCAAGATACGACTGTTCTATTAAAATCCATCTGCTTTTTAATACAATAAATGTCATGTTGAAAGCATGTACTTAAGTGTCCTAGCTTTTATGAGATTTTCCAAAGTACATCTCTGTGATAAAACTTTCAATTCAGAGTCATTTTAGCACATATCCAAATTGTTTTTATTAGTATTCTCAGTCTTGTCAATGTTATTTAAAGGTGAACCACAGTACTCTGAAAGTACAAACTGATTTTTTGGATTGTTGGCAATTCCAAAAATAATTATGAAAAATTAAATTGGGGTCAAACCAAATAAAAAAATTGCAGACGATACTGGTGAATTGAAGAAACCCTTTTCTGGTCAAACCAACCATGTTTCATTTGACTTGAAATGGATGTTTTGCAATAGCCACTTCCCATTTAACCTTTAGGCCACTGGTTAGAGCACTCATCTGGGATGAGGAAGACCCAGGTTCAATAAACCTCTCTGCAGGGGGGAGAGAAATTATTTTAATTTGGGTCTCCTACATTGCCAGAGTATTCCCCAGCCACTGGCCTATTGGATATTCTAGGGAAGGGCTCTCTCAATCTCTCCTGTTGAAGGTGTTCCACTTTTTATAAATAGTCACTGGAGAAAGAACCTGAGTTTACTACATACTAGGTGAGTGCCCTTACCACTACACCATACAGTCCTTCTTGCTCTTTCCCTGGCCCAATAACTATTAATTGTCACTCATAATGGCAATTTGTAGTCATAATGACAACGTAAGGGAGGCTTCTTGTTCCTCTGATCCTGAATACGTTAAGTCCACCAAAACTGCATTTTTTGGCAAAAAAACCCTATTTGTTTGAAAAATTTTACCCAGCTCTAATAATGATATGAATGAGAATCTAATTAACAGACCTCACCTTTCTGCTCAGCTAATCACAGCTGTGGAGGATCGGCAAGTGTTTATATGGTCAGAGTAGAGGATTGAAACATCTCTCCCTTGCCTATTAATACAAGTAATTTATCTAAAGTGCTGAAAATAAAATAATCAATAAACCTAACCTCATGTTGTACTGTAGCAATGGATACACATTACTAGATAGTTGGGCCATATTTACCATGATGCTGAATCTGTGCTACCATTTGCTATTATCTGCACATGGCAGGAGTCAGGAAGCCTTAGCCTATGAAAATGTATTCAGGAAAACTTACTGAATATCTAGGATTATATGTATCATAGACATTGGACTCTCGTTATTGTTAATAGGATTTATGTTCCTAGAACTCTGTGTGCCTGGAACACTTGGTGAACAGAATATAAAGTTGTCCAAACTAGAAAAGTACTTTAAAATATTTATTTAAAGAAAACCCCACCAATAGTACAAGAGTGAGAACAATCAGGGCAGTGCATGTAATCTGATATTATATATACAGAGAGAAAAATAAAGGTTCTGTGTCAGGGTACCTCCTTTGCCTTGTTGACTTCAATATTTCTTCCTTGTATAGTATAGGGCCTGGAGCAAATCAATCTGACTCCAGAGGGTTTTTCTTTTCACTGTGGTTTTATTTTTCCCTATTTACATAGTTGGCCCAAGAAGTTCTCTTAAGCAAAACCACCCCCTTCTCCGCAGACAGAGAGGAGAGACCATCTTCCGCCCAGGGGAAACTTTTCCTTCCTGCTACCATTACCTCTGCTGCAGCTTCTCTCTCTCTCTCTTACCAGAAGAGGGTTTTGTAAAGGTCCCTGGCAGCCCTTACCTGGCCTCAGGTGTCTCTAGTTAACCTGAGGTAACCTTTTTTCAGCTCATAGGGACCAGAGCCTTCACCATTCTAGGGCTGATATATCCTTTAACTAATGATCACTAAATAAAATGATGTAACTTTATCTATCTACAATCTGAAAGGATCTTACAGCAACAACATAACCATCCAGCTGATCGCAGGGGAAGGAACCGAGTCAGTGGAGTGCCATGCTCCTTTTAAAACCTTGCCCTGGAAAGTGCAGAGTTCAGCTAGGGGGTGGGGGCAAGGATGGCACATGGACTCTTCAATAGTTTCTGCTAGTAGAATGACAGGTTTCAGAGTAGCAGCTGTGTTAGTCTGTATTAGCAAAAAGAAAAGGAGTACTTGTGGCACCTTAGAGACTAACCAATTTATTTGAGCATAAGCTTTCGTGAGTTACAGCTCACTTCATCAGATGCATAAAAGTGGAAAATGCAGTGAGGATGTTTTTATACACACAGATCATGAAAAAATGGGTGTTTATCACTTCAAAAGGTTTTCTCTCCCTCCACCCCACTCTCCTGCTGGTAATAGCTTATCTAAAGTGATCACTCTCCTTACAATGTGTATGATAAGGAACCTATCCTTGCAACAAAGCCCGTTGCCAACTGTGCCCACATATCTATTCAGGGGACACCATCACAGGGCCTAATAACATCACCAACACTAGCAGAGGCTCATTCACCTGCACATCTACCAATGTGATATATGCCATCATGTGTAAGCAATGCCCCTCTGCCATGTACATTGGTCAAACTGGACAGTCTCTACGTCTACGTAAAAGAATAAATGGACACAAATCAGATGTCAAGAATTATAACATTCATAAACCAGTTGGAGAACACTTCAATCTCTCTGGTCACGCGATTACAGACATGAAAGTTGCGATATTACAACAGAAAAACTTTAAAACCAGACTCCAGCGAGTGACTGCTGAATTGGAATTCATTTGCAAATTGGATACAATTAACTTAGGCTTGAATAAAGACTGGGAGTGGCTAAGTCATTATGCAAGGTAACCTATTTCCCTTTTTTTTTCTTACCTCCCGCTCCCCCCCCCCCCATTTCTCAGACATTCTTGTTAAACCCTGGATTTGTGCTGGAAATGGCCCACCTTGATTATCATACACATTGTAAGAAGAGTGATCACTTTAGATAAGGTATTACCAGCAGGAGAGTGGGGGGGGGGGAAGAGAAAAATTTTTGAAGTGATAAACACCCATTTTTTCATGATCTGTGTGTATAAAAACATCCTCACTGCATTTTCCACTCTTATGCATCTGATGAAGTGAGCTGTAGCTCATGAAAGCTTATGCTCAAATAAATTGGTTAATCTCTAAGGTGCCACAAGTACTCCTTTTCTTTTTGCTAGTAGAATTTTACCTTTCAGGCTGCATGGGTCAGAGCATCCATGAGTGTGAATATGCAGAGTTCATCTTGAAGAACTTCAGTTACAGGTAAGTAACCTTCATTTGTTACATATATAATCAGAGGAGGCCAGTCTGTCATCTTGTATCATGTTTTTAATTTTTGTTAATCATTTTTCTATCCAGATTGTCTTACGTGTGTAGTTGACCTTGATCTGGAAGTGCAGGTTATCCCATTGTGGTACAAGATGAGAATTAATATGACTGCATGCTGTGACTGTTTTAATAAGACTGGATTTTTCCTTAAGGATGTAGGTAGCCTCTTCAAGTATAGAAAAGAAGAGAGGGAATCAAACGGCATAGCTAAGCTTTTTTCAATCTCAAAACAACCCAGTATGGATAGAGATCCACTGAAGGGGAACCACCTTGCTATAGGACACATTTGGAATGCGAGATAACATAGATACAAATCTGGCAATCTCATATCCGAAGTTGCCCAGAAATTTGTAAGAGTCTTGTGTGACAAATGAGGCAAACATAGGAACCTAACCCTAGGGCGGGAATGCCCATGGGAATGCTAACCCTAACTACAAGGGCCCTATCCCATATAAATTGCATGAAAAGGGCATGGGAGAGGCTTTGAAAGACAATAGGCTAATGATGAAAGTCAATCGTGGGCAGATATTCAATTTGGCTACTTCTATTCTCTCCAGTAAAGATAGAGGAAGGAGATGCCATCTCTACAGCCATGGAAATTTGTTGTAATATTTATAGAAACAATTTTGGGAAGATCAGGACAAATAACACAAAAAAAAGTGATGTTCTTGCATATTTGAAATGGAAAGTGCTGAAACGGAGAAGGACCTGGTCTTCTGGATACACCCATTGTTTGGAATTCACCAGAATTTTTTAACAGAGGCAACACAACATATTATTTCCTAATCTTGTTCTCAGAAATGGCTGAACTGCTTTGGCTGAAATTTCCCCCCAACAACATTCTGCCTGAAGCAGACACCTGGCATGGAAAATTTCAAGCCAAACAGATAAAGTTTTGTAAAGTTTACTGAAATTAGGATTTTAGGGGGAAGTGTTGGGCAGCCCTAATAAAAAGCAGCACTACCAGCCCCACCTAAAATTAATGTGTCTTACACACAGTAGCTGCGTGAAAATCATAATATACGGTACAAAATAAGGAACCAGTGAAATGAGGCATTTGCTCCCTCTCCAAAGTACTACTTAGTGTCTTTTCACAGGTACGATACATCACTACAATTAAACAATTTCACTAAGTGGTTCATCCAGTTCATTTGTGTGTGTAACAGGCTGGCTTGCCTTTAGGCTGGAGTGCCTGGGGCTCAGCCAGCCACGATTACATGATGAACCCCACCTGAGGAGAATCAAGAGATCCCAAGTTAAAAGGCAGCAGGAAGCTACAGGGGGGAATGGAAAGCATAATTAAGATGGTAAGAAGCAGGAGAATGCTCTCCAGGCAGTGAGGCCTGGAAGGGACCCTGCCCAAGGGGGAGACTGACAGCAGACCCTCAAGGAGGAGGGGGCTGCATTAGTTTGTGTTTTGTTTTGAAAGACTGTGTTGGACCACTGGGAGAGGGGGACTGAACTGGGTTTAGGGCCTGGAGGGCCACTGTGCACCTGATGCCTAAATAAATGGGATTCCTTCTGGGGACTGAATAACTTTATGAACTGTGAGTTCTTACAGGGCCCCTGAAGAAACGGGACGGCCACAGACAGGGTGCCATAGTACGACATCTGCTAGGGGTTGCTTGAAAGACAGTAAAAGGCCACACACTGTGCCAGTGCAGGATGTATTCCCTACACTTTCTAGTGTTTTATCCAGTCTAATTTTAAAAGTTCCACATAATAAGACTTACACCACATCCTTTGGGAGGGTTACACATGACTAAATAACTCACGGTCTGGAAGCTTTTCTTGATATTCAGCCTCATTTTTCTCTCTCTAAATTTCAGTTCTTTGTTCCTACTTTATACTTGGAATTACCATATTTCCCTAAATAATTACTACTCATCCTCATTTTCAATAACTAACTCCAAAGGCCCTACCCGTAGGAACCCTAACACTAGGGTGAGGTGCCCTACCCAGAGGAACCCTAACTCTAGCTCCAAAATACCTACCCATAGGAACCCTAACACTGGGGCAGGGACCCCTACCCATAGGAACCCTAAACCTAACTCCAAAGGTCC
This sequence comes from Lepidochelys olivacea, assembly GCF_965140295.1. Classification (NCBI taxonomy): domain Eukaryota; kingdom Metazoa; phylum Chordata; order Testudines; family Cheloniidae; genus Lepidochelys; species Lepidochelys olivacea. The sequence continues at coordinate 139,188,057 of NC_140411.1, forward strand.
TACCCATAGTAACCCTAACTCCAAAAGCCCTCCCCATAGGAACCCTAACCCTAAATACAAGAGTCCTACTCATAGGAACCCCAACCCATAGGGGTTGGAACCCTACCCATAGGAACCCTAACTCTAACTCCAAGCACCCAAACCTTTGGAACCCTAACCCTAGGCTGGGGACCTCTACTCATAGGAACCCTAACCATAACATGGAGGGCCCTACCCATAGGAATCCTAACCCTTGGACTGGGGACCCAAGGCATAGGAACCCTAAACCTAACTCCAAAGGCCCTACCCAAAGGAACCCTAACCTTAGGCCGGGGGACCCTACCCATAGGAACCCTAATCCTAACTCCAAAGGCCTTGGGGCTAGTGTTAGGGTTCCTGTGGGTTTGGGAGTTGGGGATAGGTGTTAGGGTTCCTATGGGTAGGGGACTTGGGGCCAGTGTTAAGGCTTCTATGTGCAGGGGACTTGGAGCTAAAATTCGGGTTCCTATGGATAGGGGACTTGTGGCTAGTGTTAGGGTTCCAATGGGTAGGGGTCTTGGGGCTAGGGTTCCCATAGGGAGGCTCTTTGGGCTATGGTTAGGTTTCCTTTGGGTAGGGCTCCCCCTCCCAGTGTTCGGATTCCTATGGGTAGATTTCCCCATGCAAGGGTTAGGGTTTCCATGGCTAGGGGACTTGGAGTTAGGGTTCCTATGGGTATGGCTCTCTGCGCTAGGGTTACAGTTCCTGTGGTAAAATAACATTACTTTCTACTTCTAAATCACCTTCCAGCCAATGATCTTAAAGCACTTTACAGAAATAAATTAATTTTGCTTCACATTCTCATCCAAATCCTCTCACTTTTATTGGGACCATCTGCCATAGGTAAATGAGATTTGATAATCTCAACCAACATTACATTCTTCTAACAATTAGTATGAGGGTAGCAGGAGTACAGTGTATTTTGATTTCTGTGACCGGTATATGACTTGCCTATAACAAAAGTACAGATTTAAATTTTTTTGCAATTCTATAGAAAATAGTAAGTTAACATATCCATTTGAAGATCATAGCATTTTATAAGTTAAAATAAATAAAGTTCACAAAGGCCCCTGTGAAGTAGATAGCTATTATTATCCCCATTTTACAGATAAGAAAACTAAGGGACAGGAAGGCCAATGGCTAGATCCACAAAAGGACTTGGGCACCTTACTGCCACTTTACATGCCCAAATCAACATTTAGGCATCAATGAGATCCTCAGAATCCCTGCTCAGCTGTCACCTAACTCTGTAGGTGTCTAAAGTCCCTGGAAGCCTACATTTCCATTGCTAAAGTGCCCTAGATGCCTAAAAATTGGCCAGAGAGCATGCACACACCTGCCTTACTCAAGGTGCCTGGGCACGTACGTCACACCTAAGCCCCAGCAGGATCCTCAAAATATGTGTTCTTCCACCTATCTCCTGTGTGGAGCCCAATACAATAGGCATGCTCAGGGGCCCCCTAACAGATTTGGCCTTGCACAAAATGGAGGAGGAGATGATGGTTATACTATCCCACCCTTATACCTTTTATTCCAGTGGTTAGGACGCTCAGCCAGGCTGTGGGAGACCTAGGTTCAATTCTCCACTCTATCTGTTGTGGCAAAGGGCTTTGAGCTTGCATTGCCCCCACCCCATCCAACAGAACACCCTAATTACCAGGCTATGGGATATTCTGGGGTAAGTGGTTCTCAAACTCTCCTGTCGAAGCTATTCTACTGTGTGTTAAACAGCCATTGCAGCCTGGATCTCCCACATTCAAGTGAGTGGCCAAACCACAGGGCTCTCGAGTAATACCCAGACTATAATATAAAAAGTAGGGATTCTGATTAGTCAAAATCAAGTCATATTAAGACCTGATCCTCAGCAGGTGTAAACAGGTATAGCTCAACTTGAGCTGCTAACCTGACATGCCAACTCTTCACTGGTATTTATCCGATCTTTCAATATTTGTCCTCAAAGGAAACTTGCACAACACCTTCAAAAAGCAAGCCTGGGAACTTAAATTCAAAACTCTGCCAGACACTAAAACCCATGGACTCAACAGGGATCCTGGTTTTGTGGCTCATTACAACAATTGGTAACACACCACATTGCCTGCTAACTTAATTCCCCACTTCAAACCCTTCATGCAGAACAATCTAGCCTCCAGTTTCCCATTTCATTTCAAGTGAGTGTGTCCAACATGCAGGACCCCTTCTGCTTACCAATCTGTCTTAACTTGGATTCAGCTTAGACACTCTGCATCCTTCCTCAGAACAGAAGAGCTCTTTTTATAAAGTAGAAGAGGTTTTACTTTCCACCAACAGAAGTTGGTCCAATAAAAGATATTGCCTCACTCACCTTATCCCTCCCATTTTAACCCAAGTTAGCTAACACAGGTTAAGAGTTAAGAACACACCTTTTTTGCAGTACAGACATTTGTGAAAAACATGGGTACCTATCCCAATTAGTGAATCGCTCTGGGGCTCGGGGGGGATGGGGGATAGGCATGTGGATGCCTAGAGCGAGGCAACAGTGCACACATGCAGTGGCAGAAACATAGGCCCCTAGGGAACTTTTACCCTGAAAACTTAGGTGCTGAGTGAGCTTAGACACCTACAGGATGTGGATCACAGTGGAGCCTAAACCCAGGACTTTGGCACCTAACTACCTTTCTGATCAGAGCCTTAGTCACTTTGAGCCTCAGTTCCTCTTCTGGAAAATAGGTACAATAATAGGCCCTATCTCACAGAGGTTTTGTAGGACGAACTGATTTATATGTTTGAGATGCTCAGATGTAATATGTTGATGAGGACCATACAAGGTTTTAGACAGATATTTCACCTCTTGGCTAGATTTCTGCAGTGTGCTCCTATTACGGTTACTTTTTAAGAAAATCCAGAAACTTCAGCTGGTGCAGAACAAACACTGTTCCCCCAAAGTAGGATGGTTTGTTGTGGGCACATCATGTACTAATGTAACTTCCACCTACTTGCATCTGGGTGCACATCTCTTTTATGGTCTCAGAGCTAGTTTCTTCTCTTCCTGGGACCCATCCCAGTGGTTAAGATTTGCTGAGAATGAAGGCAGGGCATTCTCAGGAGAAGGCTTCCACCTCCTGGCAAACTCATTCCCTTTGGTGAACCTGTGGAGCTGAGTTTGGCAAGACTGCAGGGCAATATTGGATACAGAGACATTTGTGTAGACATCATTTATCAATGTAAGTTTTCTCTGAATCTGTTCCATTTCTATTTGTTGTAAAGATGTTGGCACAGTATCTGGACAAGTGCAATATCAGATAAAAAATAAACACATAAAATGTGAACACACCTGCATCTCCTCAGGCTTGTAGCTATACAGCCATCTTGCACAAAGCCAAAGGCAGGGCATCAGGAGCTACGTCTGGGTTTTGCTATTAGTGGTAGTGAAAAGGGGTAGCCAGCTATGTTATAGATATGTGGGCATATGCTAACTAAGGTATAGGTATGGATTAAGGTACTGATGCAAAAGCCTACAGGTCTCAAGTCTGTAAAGACAATCTCTTACCCAAATTCACTAAAGCCTGTGGAATACAGATATTACAAGTGAGATTAATGCATGCTGCAATTTACAAACATCCCACAGAGTCTAAACACTAAAATACATTCTTATAACACTAATACCTATTTTAGTTTTAGCAAAACTAACACACAAGTGAACTGCTTTGGTCTCCAGCTACGAGTCTGTCAGTTCTTAGCTAATGCCAGCAGCCTGGGCAAAAGCTGGCATCTGGCCAGCCAGCCTCACACATCTTCACATTAAAGATGAGCCAACTGATTAAAGATGAGGACAGAGTCCTATTTCAAGGACAGAAAGCTGTTGTCCCCACCTCATTACATAAGGATGTCATGCAAAGAAAATACATGCCTCACCCCTGGGCATTAACAGCTGTCTTAGATGGGCCTGAGAATGTGCTTATTGGCTTGGAACAAACACAGAACCCCACTCCTTGATTGAAGGGTGTGACACTTGCCAGTCATGTGATAACTGCCATCATAAGGAGACTGCTGCCCACCTGACTATGAGAAAAGATGGGAGTGGACTTATTTATCATCAGTGAAAAGCAGTACTTCATTACAGTGGACTAATATTCAAATTGTTGGGAGGTCAATGCCTCTCCTGATACAAGTCAGTGACTGGCAAACTGAAGGCCCACTTTGTGAGATATCGCAAAAAGGAGTACTTGTGACACCTTAGAGACTAACAAATGTGAGATATGGCATTGCAGACACTGTGTTCACTAACAATGGACTTCGGTTTGCCTCAGAAGAATTCCAGGAATTTGCATATAAATGGGAGTTTGACTACCACATCTCCCTATAAGGACCAGGGCATGGGCAGTCATGCCTAGTGGTCAGAGTCAAGACAAGGGTCAAAGACAGAGTCAGAGCAGAGGAACAAGGACCTAAAGCCAGTCAGTCAGCCCAGCCACCAGCAGACAACCTCACTGGCCTCCTTTTTGCTTAAGTAGAGTGTTCAAGCCAATCTGTGAGGTCACACACCTCCCCCAATTGGGCAATTCATGGGCAGAGCTCTTGGTGAGCTAGAGTTCCACTATCACCCTTCTTCAGTGTCTCCAGTTTGCTGACAGGTGGCAGCTGCAGTCTGAGCACTGCCTGGGGACACACAGTCCTGGGTTTGAGATTTGCCATCCCTTGTGCTCCCAGCATACCCAAAGAGTAATGATAAGGTGGAATCAGCTGTGAAAACTGGCTGGCTGCTTCTGCTTGTTCAAACCCCTTGTTAGCATTTTTGGCGCACAGAAATGCCCCATCGGGGGGGACCAAAACAGTCCCATGGTACCAACTCCCTCAAGGGTTCCTTTCCCTGAGAGCATAGACACTTCACCTCTGGGTGCCCTATCTTCTGTCTTTAAAGTTCCTCTGCTCCCCACCTGACCACACCCTCTCCAGATGTAGCCAGTAGGCTTACTCAAATTCTCCAGCTGTTCATTAACCCCTCTCCTCTTTTCAGGCTGACCTTCCCAGAATAATCCCAGTCTAGACCAGTTATCCTGGGCACAGACCAGCTCTCCCTTAAAGGGACCAGTCACCCTGTGACAGGACATTACAAGATTGCTTTGCATGCAAGAATTGTCCATTGTCCAAAGGCAGGAGGTGCTGTGACTGGGGAATAAGGGGTTGAGGCTGTAGGGGCTTTTTGTTGGTGGAGTTTGAGTTCCTTGCGATGCCTTGAATTCAGTTTATTATATTCACATTAATTGCATCTTTCAGTTGCACCGTGGTTCTTCTGTCCATGCTGATAATTATGTTGAATAGATCTCCCTGTTGGAGTGATTCCAAGGTGAATTCCTGCCTTCCATCAGGCTATAGCAGGGTTCTTCATCCCAGCACAAGGGGTGGGAGGTTGCAGTTTCTTACCAGAGAGGGGTGCTTCCACTGCAGTGTAATTATTTTTTCTATATTTTTCATCATCCAGCTCTGGTATCCAGTAATTATTTTGGGAAGAGATAAGATGGGAGAGTCTGGTATTAGTTACATAAATCATTGACATTTGCTATTGGATTGTTATTAAGCTGCTGGTTGAAATTTCTATTGGAGTTTGAAATCTTGTCTCTTTCACCAACAGAAGCTGGTCTAATAAAAGATATTACCTCACCCACCTTGTCTCTTTATCTTTCTTTATTTTCTCATTCTGCATTAGCAACATTCTTCTTTTCAATTTTACAATTATTTGATTCCAATCAGAGCTCAAAAATCAAGAGTATGTTTTCATTAGTCTAGTGGTTCACTTAAGAATGCACCAAAATATATTAAAGAGAGGTTATTTCCCTAGAAGAATTGGTAATTGAATGGGGGATGCATTTAAGATTCATAGGAATATTTGAGCTGTCATTTGTGTTCTGCCAGAGGTGCATATTCTTCTTGTTCTAGTGGCATTTCAATTTCAAGGTAGGTTGCCCACTTGGTTGTAAAGGTGTCAATTTATTAGAATATAGAATCCTATTAAGAAAGGGTGTATTTGTAAGAGCTCTGGGCAATTGTACTGCTAGGGTGCTAGCTGACAAATGAATTTTGGTTTTTTACATGTAGGTGAGAGGGGCGATCCTAACTTGTTTTATTTTCTGAAATATTTTATTTGAAGGCAGAATCTTATTTTGAAAGCAAAACCTGGAAAAACGATAGTAAATTTTGTAACCTTCAAAGTAACATTCAAAATGTCAAGTCATCTAACTATATAGCAGTATAAATGTATGGCATGTACATATAGTGGCCCTGCAGTAAAAAATGCTAATGAAATGTAAATGCCTGGCTGCTGAATAATAGTGTGAGTTATATAAATTGAAATATTTAAGTTTCTGTCCTTTTTGTTGGCTCTTTTCTTTAGTGGTTTAGAAGGATAGATTAGTATTGTTATGTATTAGTACAAAAATATGCTAGACCCTTTACAGAAAAAGGTAAAGCCACACTCCCTTTCCTTATATCTGAATTGACATTGTGAGATATTGACACAACACGTGAGGGAAGGAAAGGGAAAGGAAGGACAAATGTAATGAAAATAGGATCATTAAGCATTAAACTGACTGTAGACACTGCTCTGAGCGAAGGGCAGAGGATATGCTGTACAACTCCAGGAGTAGTTTCAGAAGGCATCATGTCCTGTAGACACTCCCCAAGGCCCATTTCCTTCAAATTCCTCCTGTTGCACTGGGGTGAGGGGGATTAATCTGCTACAAGTCTCGACTCTTGTACATCCAATCAGCTCTACTGGCCAGCCCGTAAATGAAATTTCTCCACCACTCTCTGCCCATTCCCCACCCACTTGTTCAGGGGGAGAACACTGAGCATATAGCCTGTGCCCTCACCCAGTCCCCAGAGCCATTTTTCAGGCATGCCTAATGCAGTTGCGCAGCAGGGACCTCACTTAGCATTACTGCCCTGCATGCTGATGTTAGGCTCAGCCACTTTCTGTCCCTAAGGTTTGTGACATCTTAACAGGCATTGTTAAATTCATGGGGTTTTTTTTATAACTCACTTCTTGTAGACAATGAAGTTGTAACAGAATGTGATTTTTAAAGATTGCTTATCATCTGATGATAGACGGGAAAGAGATTTCTGAGAGTAGATGGCTCTTTAATCTAGCAGAAGAAAGACATAACGAAATCCAATGGGTAAAAGCTGAAACTAGACCAATTCAGACTAGAAATAAGATGCAGATTTTTAACAGTGAGGGTAATTAGCCATTTGAACAACTTACCTAGGGATGTAGTGCATTCTCCATCACTTGAAGTCTTTACATCAAGACTGGATATCTTCCTAGTAGATACGCTGCAGCTAAAATAGAAGTTATGGACTTGACGCAGAAATTACTGGGTGAGCTTCTATTGCCTGTGTTTAGGCAGAAGGTCAGACTAGATAATTGCAAGGGTCCCATCTGACCATAAATATCTATTAAAAGACTCTGGTGATTTAATGCTGTATGTGAAAAGTAATGTAATGACTATAAATGCTCCAGGCATAATAATAAATATAAATGATTTTATATTTAAGTCAGCAGTTCCCAAACTTAATTGGTTCACCTACCAACTGTTTAAAAATTTCATGTTTGAAGTATCACATGCAAGTTTCTTTCCCCCTCCCCTTTTTTGTCCACATTTATTTTCAGCCTTAATAAAGTATTTACAGACTCTGCAGTAAAATCAGTTATGGATTTGGCTGTGGAGATTTGGATGTAAAGGGAGTTGTTTGGCTAGGGGAGGCTGGCTGGAAGGATTGGATGAGGTTCAGAGCTGGTAGAGAATCTTTCAATTAAAACTGTCTTTTGTCAGAAAAATGCCAATTTGCTGAAAGCAACATTTTGAGGTATCCTACTGGTTTTGACTAAACATTTATCAGAAAAGGTTTCTCAGATCCCGGATTTTCTGGTCAAAGCCAGAGAGAAGCTCACCCCAGAATATCCTGGTGGTCAATCCAAACATCTGGGATTTGGGAGACCCAAGTTCAAGTCCCTAGTCTGCCTGATTCAGGTACACACCCTCACTACCTGGCTATTTGAAGGGGGGGGGGCTCTTTTTTTCCCCTTGAAAAACTTCAAAAGGTATCATTTCATCATGATGCAGAATGGGAACATTTTTGATATCACAAAAAGTTGCACAAGATGGAAAAACAGTTTGCTGCTCAGAGATAATGAGGTTTGACTAAGGGTAGGGATTGTGGCTAGAGGGCAGGGAGTACTTTGGTGATGTCTGCGTGTGAATGTATGTGTGTATGAGTTAGAGAGAAGAAAGGGGAGAAATGGATCTGATGCAGGATGTGCGGAGGGGAGGGGGCAGAAAGGGGCTAAGGTGGGGGGAGGTGTGTGGGGGAAGGGCGGGGGGGTAAAGAGGTGGAGGAGTATTGGCTGGAAGTGGGGAGCTGCACTTGGGCATCAGTCAGCTTCAGGTCCAATTCTCCCTTCTTCCAAGGCTTCTGAATCCGGGAGTGTTGCCAGTTCCACTTCTGTTCCTGGCCTCTCTGGAGAGAGCCTTTCTAACCAGTCTTCTCCTGACCTGCTTTCACAACTCTTTCCTCTGGGTTAAAGGATCCCACAGATGTGTCATGATTCAGTCAGGCCTCACCAGGATCTGGGTTCCAACCTCATTCCACAGAGCCTCCTTTGGTCCTTGGATTCTCACACTTTGTCCTCTTGACACCAGAGCCCCACAGCCCTCCTTCTTGGGGCTATGGTTTGATTCAGGCAGGCTTCCCCAGAGCACCATTCTCTTGTCTGGTTTTGGTTCCTATAGCAGAGAGTATCATGACTTGATGCTCCCAGGAAAACCTGCTCACCAGGCTGTCTGCCTCTTTCCTCTTAAACCTCATGGTAGTCACCTAACAGGATTAGATTTTATCATGTTAAGGAGGTAGCTACCATCCTGTGATAGATATTGAGGAACACATCTTGGTTAATGAGTTTGTTTGCCTTGGCAGCACAATCAGTGGTCATGGCCAACTTCATAAGGAGGTGGAAGCAAGAACTGGGAAGGCAAGTGGAGCTTTTCTGAGACAGGTAAATATTTGGAAATATAAGGAGATTCACACAAGAACCAAGATAAAGTTATACAATTTCATTGTGATACCCACATTGTTATATACTTCTGAAACTTGTAAAATGTTAGAAGCCCATTACAGGAAACTTTACACATTCCATCAGAGATGCTTGTGGAGAATACGTTGTGTCCACTGGTGGGACAAAGTAACTAATGCTGATGTGTTACAAGGAACTGGCCAACAGATGGTAGAGACAATGATTTGAGAAAGAAGGCTGAAATGATTTGAGCATGTTGTACAGATGTAAAAAAAAAAAAGAATTCATAAGTAAGTCCTTGAGTGGATACCACTTGATAGAGGATGAAAAAGGGGAGGACAACAGATGACGTATAAGAAAACCATTGAGAAAGATGTCATGTCATGGAAGCAGACTACAATGAAGCAAGAAACATGGCACTAGACAGACGGAGCTGAACACACTGGGTTACTTCACGTGTCACAAGGCAAAAGAGCCTCTGATCTAACTAAATAATATCTTCAGCTAGTCTGCTGCTCCCTTGAAAATCTGTTTTGTTAGAGGGACCATGTAATGCAATAGGGGTTAACTAGCCCCAAGCCCTATTACTCCTTAAATGGGGGAGCCTCCCACTTCCAACAAACTCATGTACCATCAATGCTACATATACCACAGTCTGGGTCCTTGGAAACCTCTGGCCTGAGTCTTTCATATCAAAATATTTCAATTTTTAAAAAGAAACTGAGGAATCAAACTGAAAAATAAATGAATAGTGAGATTAAAACAAAAACCTCTCCCATAAAGCTACAAAATTATTGCCTGCCCAAGCTTTCTGTACTATGGATTGTGTAAAATGAGGATGTTACCAAAGTCGAGAGCAATTGCTGCTAGGATTACTTTTGTGTGTCTGTGTGCATGTCCTCTGTTTTTAAAATAATTGTTTATTGATTTGGGACATAAAAGAAATGAATCAGTGCTGCAAACCTGAGCATTTACATCAATTAATCTCCAGTGATCTTCATTAGTGAGATTCTGTTGAAGCACTATAGCTGATAAATATTTTATTCAAAATATTTATGTAACAGTAGCAGATGATAGCAGTTAGTAAACTTTTTTAAAGGGGATAACTACTTATTTGACTATTCAGTTTGCTGGTCAAGAACCTTTGGTGTGGAGATTTAGCAATAGAAACATAACAACTTGCTTTCTTTTACCTTGGAAACATTTTAGTGTCCCTAGCCTTTGTTTGCCAGAAGCTGGGAATGGGCGACACAGGATGAACCGCTTGATGATTATCTGTTCTGTTCATTCCCTCTGAAGCACCTGGTATTGGCCACTGTTGGAAGACAAGGCTAGATGGACCATTGGTTTGACTCAGTATGGCTGTTCTTATGTTCTTGTTGGTAGGGTTTTGATCATTCTCCACTATCGATCCACTGTGCATACAAGACTCTTGGCAGGTCCATTGTCCTAGTTTGTTCAGGGATTGCATTGTCCCATGTAACGGGAGCCATATGGCTAGATCTCTCATAAAACTGTGAATAATTTCTTCTCTGGTTATTCTTAATTTTCTATTTAGGAAGGACAAAAGTCATGTTGGAGATAATGTGCTACCTGCTATAAACAGCATAGGTGTAATAAATTGCAACACAGAAAATAAGATTAAACAAAGACCTGATTATTCCTTGATGAAAAAATGGTTTGTTGAAGTCCGGACTGCCACATACAGAGTGTGAGGATTCCCTCTTCACTTCCTTAATTTCTCCTTTTCTACACAGGGTTGAGGCAAAACCGTTTGTTTCAAAACAAAATGTAGAAATGGTTTGTTTTGAAAATGTCAAAAGGATCCACTGACTTTTTTTGGAAATATTTCCTCTTATTATTCAACTTGAATTCTCAAATAGTGTCAAAGGGACCGAAACCGCAACAATCAACTCCAGTGTGCCTGTTGTCCCAGCTGTAAAATGCAGGTAATAATGCTAGCTTTGTAAAGTGCTTTGGGATGTATGGACGAAAAGGTGCTGAAGATGTATTTTGTGTGATGTTATGTCATTTAGATTGCTATGGAAACTTATAGAAGTTTATGCAAATCTCTCTTTCTGCTTGGGGAAGGGGAATGGAGAGTCTTCTCCTTTTCTCACATGTCTGTTATGTCTGGATGACTGCAGCTGCTTAGAATTTCCTCAGATGCTACAGAAGTAAGTTTACAGGTATGAATGATTGCTTTGGAGACAGAACTTCAAATTCAAAGTCACGGCTGATTGTTAGGCAAGGATGCAAGTGGGAGACCATAGAGATCTTAAATATGTGTTCAGCTGCTGGGTTATTATATATGTTAATTAATAGTGAAGAGGAGGATTCCTGAAATAGGCCATTTTTAGGGTTGCATTTTTAAACAGTGTGAAAGAGCATGTAGCTGAAAGCATAGTAGCCCCTTCTGATGGAAGAGGAATATAAATTACAATGGCAGACTTCAGAGTAACAGCCATGTTAGTCTGTATTCGCAAAAAGAAAAGGAGTACTTGTGGCACCTTAGAGACTAACCAATTTATTTGAGCATGAGCTTTCGTGAGCTACAGCTCACTTCATCTATACTGACTTCTTTACATCTTTACTTGCATGCAAGTACAGTTAATTTTTAACAGGATCATCAGTGATATCTGACATCTAGACTGTGCATGGTGTTCTGTGCCTTGGTTATTGGAAATATTAAAATTAATTATATAGAGCTGCCAAACTTAAAGCTTCAAACATGCTTTGTTAATGTCCTTCCTGACCTAAATTAATTACCAGTGTGATTAAAAACTTGATTAACATACTTCATTTAAGTGATTACAAATTTATTATCACACTAATGTTTTTTAATACTGTATGTATTCATTTAAAAGTCTTTCAGTGCATCCTAACTTGGTGTCATTTGACTTAACACAAGGAAGAAAATCTATCAGTTCTATTTTTACAGATCATTTCATGATTGGAATAATTATATTAAGTGCATAAAAAGTTTTATCGTTTTCTTAGATTTCAGTTTTATTATTGTAAAAGAGTTAATTTGAGAGAGAGAAAGTATATAAATTGGCACGTAGTTATGCTGGTATTTTCGGAGCTGATTCAATTCTCTTTGAAGTCAAAGGAGTATCTCTATTGACTGTAGTTGGTGTTCTGCTGAGCCATTAAAGGATTTATTTTCTTCAACATCTCAGTGGGCTGAAGGCTAGTACAGAAAGTCTTCAGCCCAAGAGAACACTTTCTCTGTAGATGAAATATCTAAATGATCAGCTTGAAAAAGTGTTGTTTAATTTATTATTGGAGTCCCATCCCTCCCCACTCAAACAGATAATAGGGACATACATTTCAAATATGACCACTCATTTTGGATGCCTCAATTTTGGGTGTCTAATCTCTCAAAGTCAGAGCCTCACTTTGAGAGATGCAGAGCACCCACAAATCCACTTGAAGTGTATCACTTTCCAATAAGTAAAACAAGGATAATGCTACTTTTCTGCCTCACAGTCATTGATGTCTGAGGATCTCAGATACTGTAAATAAATATTACAGTTTTTTAACAGTTACGATTTTCATATTGTTTTAGCACATGGTACAGATGTGTGCTGAATCAACTTTATTAGAGGGTTATATATTTTGATCACATCCTACGTCTAAGTCTTCTCTATGCTTACACCAGTGAAAGTCAGGAGTATCTTTGTCAAAGTCCATGAGATAGTCCTGGTTTCCACAGTTGAGGAAAATCAGGCCCACAGGAAGCCATGTTAATGGTTCAGGCAGAGGAATCTCTCTGGCATCTCTCTCTGCTGCTGCCCACACATATCACAGGCACAGCTTAATATGCTTGTCTATATCATTGGTTGTACCAGCCCTTCCCACCTGTTACCTTGCTTGTGATAGCCATGTCCTTTGCCACTATCTTACACTTCTCAGAATCCTCAAATAATAATAGCACTCAAGTAAAAATGATCACTTGACACCTTCAGAGGGCCACTCAGCCAATAACCAATTCATAAACTGAAAATCCAGTCAATAGTTCTTTGATTCTCCTACTACAATCAAGTCTGATAGTCACAGGTTTAGGCAAACCAACTTGCATTTAATTCCTACGTGCCATTTCAAAGGAATTTTAAGTAACGCAGATAATGCAGTCTTTCATTTGGAAAATTGTGATTTGCTACCTGAGCAACTTCTTTCCAAGCCCAGTGGGACAACTGAGCTTGAATCATGTGAATACAAGTGAACGTCAGCCACTGAACCTCCTGCCACCGGCATAGAGCTCAGTAGCAGAGACTGGCTTGAAGCAGACTTTCAGAGTTCATGCATGCAAATCCCAGTGCTAGTGCCACAAAGAAAGTATCTTAGTCAGATGTACAGTTTCTGAAGTTGCAGCACTGAACTGTTTGCCAAGATCATTCCTGCTGCTCAGCCAGCAGGAGTTGTTTTTCCCCATCATCAGATACTAACATTAGTTAGAAACCCCTTGACCCTCTCAGTATAATACAGCAGTCAGTGTTCACTCCTGAATCTGTGGCAACGTGACACCTGTGGTGAAGCATCACCTTGAGAAGCTCACTTGTCATTTTGACGGGAAAAAATAGGAACACTGATGTCATTTTGGATGGAACCAGTCTGGGGTCTAAAAAGTTATTTAGCAAATCTGACAACTTTATTGATGATCATCAGGCTCTCAGTCGTTGTGATAACTATATTTTCACAGTCCTCCGTGATAATACTTTTCTTGCTAATGTTACATTTTTCCTCCCTATATATGCCTTCTCACCCCCTGATAGCCTGAGATTGCATGACTGCAACGTCACGTTAGCCATCCCTCTTTCCCCCCAGAAGTGTCTCTGACACATCCCCTATGCTACGCCTAGGATTGGGGGATAGCACATAATCAAATATGCCAGCTCTTTGCCCACCAAGAATTCCTGTACGTTGGAAGAATTTCTAACTGTCTCATTAAGCCAGTTTTCTGCCTACTGTGCACAACCAGCGTGGTGCAAAGCAGGTGGATTGGGGCCAGGATTTGACCCTATCAGTTTCCACTCGCAGGGTAAAAATCCTGGCCTCACTGAAGTCAATGGCAAGACTTCCATTGCCTTCCAGTGGACTGGGATTTCACTTTCAGACTTCTTTCTAGGTCTAATCAAAGATGCTATAGCTGCACTTTCATGAATTACCCCAGCAAATCCTCAGTGCCCTCTTTTAGAATATACCAGGGGTACAGTTCCAAATTCCAGTACATTGGCAATCACTGTCACAGTGTTGCATCAACAAGAGGTGGCACTTTTAAGGCAATGTAAGTATAGAAGATCTGCCTGAGCGTGGAGCATTGTTGTATTGTACTGGTGAGGGAGAGGTAATGTCATGATGTGCTCCCAGGTACCGTTATTATCCAAAGTATCAGTGCACCATTGGAGTGAAGATGAACATAAGACATGAGATTCTATAAACTGTTTAAGAGTAGTGCGAATTCAGCATAACCATTGCATGAACAAGTGAAGGCATATTGACCTATCTTTGATCCTATGAATAAACTGGAAAAGATTATATCAAATATATGAGACAAATGAAAACTGATATAAAATGAAAATGAGAAAAATGACTCAAGGTCAAATCATGAAATAAATTTATTCATATTCCAGGAAGGCTGCTCTTATCTTTCCAGTGTTTAAATTAGGGCTGTCGATTAATTGCAGCTAACTCACGTGATTAACTCAAAAAATTAATTGTGATTCATCACAGTTTTAATCGCACTGTTAAACAGGAGAATATCAATTGAAATTTAATAAAAAATGTTGGATGTTTTTCTACATTTTCAAATATATTGATTTCAATTACAACACAGAATACAAACTGTACAGTGCTCGCTTTATATTATTATTTTTATTACAAATATTCGCACTGTAAAAATGATAAAAGAAATAGTTTCAGAGTAACAGCCGTGTTTGTCTGTATTCGCAAAAAGAAAAGGAGTACTTGTGACACCTTAGAGACTAACCAATTTATTTGAGCATAAGCTTTCGTGAGCTACAGCTCACTTCATCAGATGCATACTGTGGAAAGTACAGAAGATGTTTTTATACACACAAACCATGAAAAAATGGGTGATTATCACTACAAAAGGTTTTCCCACCCCACTCTCCTGTTCGTAATAGCTTATCTAAAGTGATCACTCTCCTTACAATGTGTATGGTTTGTGTGTATAAAAACATCTTCTGTACTTTCCACAGTATGCATCCGATGAAGTGAGCTGTAGCTCACGAAAGCTTATGCCCAAATAAATTGGTTAGTCTCTAAGATGCCACAAGTACTCCTTTTCTTTTTGCAAAAGAAATAGTATTTTTCAATTCAGCTCCTACAAGTACTGTAGTGCAATCTCTATCCTGAAAGTGTAATTTACAAATATAGATTTTTTTGTTACATAACTGCACTCAAAACCAAAACAATGCAAAACTTTAGAGCCTACAAGTCCACTCAGTCCTACTTCTTGTTCAGCCAACTGCTAAGACAAACAAGTTTGTTTACACTTATTGGGAGATTATGCTGCTCACTTCTTATTTACAATGTCACCTGACTGTGAGAACAGGCATTCACATGGCACTTTTGTAGCCGGTGTTGCAAGGTATTTACATGCCAGATATGCTAAACATTCATATGGCCCTTCATGCTTCGGCCACCATTCCAGAGGACATCCTTCTATGCTGATGATGCTCGTTAAAAAATAATGCATTAATTAAATTTGTGACTGAACTCCTCAGGGGGAGAATTGTATGTCTCCTGCCCTGTTTTACCCGCATTCTGCATATATTTCATGTTATAGCAGTCTCGGATGATGATCCAGCACATGTTGTTCGTTTTAAGAACACTTTCACTGCAGATTTGACAAAATGCAAAGGAGGTACCATTGTGAGATTTCTAAAGATAGCTACAGCACTTGACCCAAGGTTTAAAAATCTGAAGTACCTTGCAAAATCTAAGAGGGATGAGGTGTGGAGCATGGTTTCAGAATTCTTAAAAGATCAACACTCTGATGCAGAAACTACAGAACCCAAACGACCAAAAAAGAAAATCAACCTTCTGCTGGTGGCATCTGACTCAGATGGTGAAAGTGAACATGCATCGGTCTGCACTGCTGTGGATCGTTATTGAGCAGAACCGTCATCAGCATGGACACATGTCCTCTGGAATGGTGGTCAAAGTATGATGGGACATATGAATCTTTACTGTATCTGGCACTTAAATATCTTGCAAAACCAACTACAACGGTGCCATGTGAACACCTGTTCTCACTTTCAGGTGACATTGTAGATAAGAAGCAGGCAGCATTATCTCCTGCAAATGTAAACAAACTTGTTTGTCTGAGTGATTGGCTGAACAAGAAGTAGGACTGAGTGGACTTGTAGGCTCTAAAGTTTTACATTGTTTTATTTTTAATGCAGTTCTTTTTTGTACATAATTCTACATCTGTAAGTTCAACTTTTATTATAAAGAGATTGCACTACAGTAGCTGTATGAGGTGAATTGAAAAATACTATTTCTTTTGGTTTTTACAGTGCAAACATTTGTAATAAAAGTAAATATAAAGTGAGCACTGTACACTTTGTATTCTGTGTTGTAACTGAGATCAATACATTTGAAAATGTAGAAAGCATCCAAAATATTTAAATAAATAGTATTCTCTAATTGTTTAACAGCACGATTAATCATGCGACTAATTATGATTAATTTTTTTAATTGCTCGACATCCCTAGTTTAAATGTATGGCATATTTGTCCTGTTTACTGCGGAGTTTGGTGACATTTCCCAATCTGATATGTACTTAAAGGTTTGATTTGATTTTTCAGCTGAGACAGTCTTTCTTTATTCAGATATCATATCCTTAGCGAAGAAAGGAGAGCAACCTGCTTTGAGCTAAGTGTTTGTTATCAAATTTCCCCTACTGTTTTTAAATGAATGTACACAGGAGATTGACAATTTGCCTTTAATTAAAATCCTTCCCACTCAGCAGGCTGCTCAAGTACTTCAGCTACTGCCAAAACTTTGAAATAAAAGCCCAGATCCTGGGCTGCAGCCAACAAGTGCACTGCACTCACCTGCTGTTCTGGTACCTCCCTTCTCCATGGCTGGGTTGAGATGCTTCTTTGTGCCACCCAATCCTAAATCTTCCCTGTGCTTGGACAGTCTCCCACTGTATATTAGAGCAGCCGGAAGGCTGTCTTGATTTGCACTGCCTGCCAATGTTTCCCAAGGTCCATTCCAGCAACTGGACCCTCCCTACCACATTTCCTTATTTTTCAGAGTGCTTCTGCTCCTGCAGTCTTTGCCCTGGTCTACACCAGGAGTTGAGGTCGAATTTAGCAGCGTTAAATCGATTTAACTCTGCACCCGTCCACATGACAAAGCCTTTTTTTCGACTTAAAGGGCTCTTAAAATCGATTTCCTTACTCAACCCCCGACAAGGGGATTAGCGCTGAAATCGGCCTTGCTGGGTGGAATTTGGGGTACTGTGGACACAATTAGACGGTATTGGCCTCCATGAGCTATCCCAGAGTGCTCCATTGTGACCGCTCTGGACAGCACTCTCAACTCAGATGCCCTGGCCAATTAGACAGGAAAAGGGCCGCGAACTTTTGAATTTCAATTTCCTGTTTGGCCAGCGTGGCAAGCTGCAGAGCTCATCAGCAGAGGTGACCATGATGGAGTCCAAGAATCACAAAAGAGCTCCAGCATGGACCGAACGGGAGGTACGGGATCTGATCGCCGTGTGGGGAGAGGAATCCGTGCTATCAGAACTACGTTCCAGTTTTCAAAATGCCAAAACATTTGTCAAAATCTCCCAGGGCATGAAGGACAGAGGCTATAACAGGGACCCAAAGCAGTGCCGCATGAAACTTAAGGAGCTGAGGCAAGCCTACCAGAAAACCAGAGAGGTGAACGGCCACTCCAGGTCAGAGCCCAAAACATGCCGCTTCTATGATGAGCTGCATGCCATTTTAGGGGGTTCACCCACCACTACCCCAGCCATGCTGTTTGACTCCTTCGATGGAGGCAACACAGAAGCAGGTTTTGGGGACGAGGAAGATGATGATGATGATGAGGTTGTAGATAGCTCACAGCAAGCCAGCGGAGAAACCGTTTTTCCCGACAGCCAGGAACTGTTTCTCACCCTGGACCTGGAGCCAGTACCCCCCTAACCCACCCAAGGCTGCCTCCCAGACCCGCCAGGTGAAGAAGGGACCTCTGGTGAGTGTACCTTTTATAATACTATACATGGTTTAAAAGCAAGCAAGGTTAATGATTAATTTGCCCTGGCATTCGTGGCTCTCCTGGATGTACTCCCAAAGTCTTTGCAAAAGGTTTCTGGGGAGTGCAGCCTTATTCCATTGACCATGGTGGAACACTTTACCACTCCAGGCCAGTAGCACGTACTCGGGAATCATTGTAGAACAAAGCATTGCAGTGTATGTTTGCTGGCGTTCAAACAACATCCGTTCTTTATCTCTCTGTGTTATCCTCAGGAGAGTGATATCATTCATGGTCACCTGGTTGAAATAGGGTGCTTTTCTTAAGGCGACTTTCAGAGGTGCCCGTACCTGCTGGGCTGTTTGCCTGTGGCTGAACAGAAATGTTCCCCGCTGTTAGCCATGGGGGGGGAGGGCAAAATGTGACCTTGGAACGAAAGCACATGTGCTATGTATGTAATGTTAACAGCAAGGTTTACCGTGAAAGAGTGTACCCATTGTTCTATAAAATGTGTCTTTTTAAATACCACTGTCCCTTTTTTTTCCTCCACCAGCTGCATGTGTTTCAAGGATCACAGGATCTTCTCCTTCCCAGAGGCTAGCAAAGATCAGAAGGTGAAAAAAACGCACTCGCGATGAAAAGTTCTCTGAGCATATGCTGTCCTCCCATACTGACAGAGCACAGACGAATGTGTAGAGGCAGACAATGTAAGAGTGCAGGAAAGCACAAAATGACCGGGAGAAGAGGTGGCGGGCTGAAGAGAGTAAGTGGTGGGCTGAAGAGAGGGCTGAAGCTGAAAGGTGGCGGCAGCATGATGAGAGGAGGCAGGACTCAATGCTGAGGCTGCTGGAGGGTCAAACTAATATGCTCCAGCATATGGTTGAGCTGCAGGAAAGGCAGCAGGAGCACAGACCGCCGCTACAGCACCTGTGTAACCAACCGCCCTCCTTCCCAAGTTCCATAGCCTCCTTACCCAGACGCCCAAGAACGCAGTGGGGGGGCCTCTGGCCACCCAGCCACTCCTCCCCAGAGGATTGCCCAAGCAACAGAAGGCTGGCATTCAATAAGTTTTAAAGTTTTAAACTTTTAAAGTTCTGTGTGGCCTTGTCCTTCCCTCCTCCACCACCCCTCCTGGTGCTTCTCTCCTCCACCACCCCTCCTGGGCTACCTTGGTAGTTATCCCCCTATTTGTGTGATGAATGAATAAAGAATGCATGAATGTGAAGCAACAATGACTTTATTGCCTCTGCAAGCAGTGATCGAAGGGAGGAGGGGAGGGTGGTTAGCTTACAGGGAAGTAGAGTGAACCAAGGCGCGGGGGGTTTCATCAAGGAGAAACAAACAGAACTTTCAAACTGTAGCGTGGCCAGTCATGAAACTGGTTTTCAAAGCTTCTCTGATGCATACCGCACCCTCCTGTGCTCTTCTAACCGCCCTGGTGTCTGGCTGCGCGTAACCAGCAGCCAGGCGATTTGCGTCAACCTCCCACCCCGCCATAAACATCTGCCCCTTAGTCTCACAGATATTGTGGAGTGCACAGCAAGCAGTAATAACAGTGGGAATATTGGTTTCACTGAGGTCTAACTGAGTCAGTAAACTGCGCCAGCGCGCCTTTAAACGTCCAAATGCACATTCTACCACCATTCTGCACTTGCTCAGCGTGTAGTTGAACAGCTCCTGAGTACTCTCCAGGCTGCCTGTGTACGGACTCATGAGCCAGGGCATTAAGGGGTAGGCTGGGTCCCCAAGGATAACTATAGGCATTTCAAAATCCCCAACAGTTATTTTCTGGTCTGGGAATAAAGTTCCTTCCTGCAGCTTTTGAAACAGACCAGAGTTCCTGAAGATGCGAGCGTCATGTACCTTTCCCAGCCATCCCACGTTGATGTTGGTGAAACGTCTCTTGTGATCCACCAGAGCTTGCAGCACAGCATGGAAAAGTACCCCTTGCGGTTTATGTACTCGCTGGCTTGGTGCTCCGGTGCCAAGATAGGGATATGGGTTCCGTCTATGGCCCCACCACAGTTAGGGAATCCCATTGCAGCAAAGCCATCTACTATGACCTGCACGTTTCCCAGGGTCACTCCCCTTGATATCAGCAGATCTTTAATTGCGTTGGCCACTTGCATCTCAACAGCCCGCACAGTAGATTTGCCCACTCCAAATTGATTCCCAACTGACCGGTAGCTGTCTGGCGTTGCAAGCTTCCACTGCGCTATTGCCACTTGCTTCTCAACTGTGAGGGCTGCTCTCATCTTGGTATTCTTGCACCTCATGGCAGGGGAAAGCAAGTCACAAAGTTCCATGAAAGTGCCCTTACGCATGCGAAAGTTTTGCAGCCACTGGGAATCGTCCCAGACCTGCAACACTATGCGGTCCCACCAGTCTGTGCTTGTTTCCTGAGCCCAGAATCAGCGTTCCACCACATGAACCTGCCCCATTAGCAACATGATGCCCACATTGCCAGGGCCCGTGCTTTGAGAGAAGTCTGTGTCCATGTCCTCATCACTCTCGTCACCCTGCTGACATCGCCTACTCACCCGGTTTCGCTTTGCCAGGTTCTGGTGCTGCATATACTGCTGGATAATGCATGTGGTGTTTAATGTGCTCCTAATTGCCAAAGTGATCTGAGCGGGCTCCATGCTTGCCGTGGTATGGCGTCTGCACAGAAAAAAGGCGCGGAATGTTTGTCTGCCATTGCCCTGATGGAGGGAGGGGCGACTGACGACATGGCTTATAGGGTTGGCTTACAGGGAATTAAAATCAACAAAGGGGGTGGCTTTGCTAGAAACTGAATGGCCCCCTCAAGGATAGAACTCAAAACCTCAAGGATAGAACTCAAAACTGGGTTTAGCAGGCCATTGATTTCACGTAGGGAGGGAGGAGAAAATGAATTCAAAACAAATCGGGTCTATTTCTTGTTTTGAGCCACTTCATCTATCTTTATACATCTTGCTGACGACAGACCGTGCAGTACAACCGCTAGCCATCATCATCTCCTGGGTGCTCGGCAGAAGACGATGCAGTACGACTACTGGCCATTGTCTTCTGCTGGCTGCTGATTAAAAGACAGTGCACTGCCGGTAGGACTCAATCGCCATGAGACAAAACTTAAAAGGGAAATGACCTGGCTGAGTCACTCCCATGTTTGCCCAGGCGCCCCTGACCTCATCGAGGTCGGTTAAAAGAGCACCCAGGACTACGTCGACAATGGCTACCAGTCATACCGCACTGTCTGCTGCCAAAAGGCAATAAACTGCTGCTGTGTAGCAATGCAGTACCACATCTGCCAGCACTCAGGAGACATACGGTGATGGTTAGCTGAGCGGGCTCCACGCTTGCCAGGGTATGGCATCTGCACAGGCAACTCAAGAAAAAAGGCGCAAAACGATTGTCTGCCCTTGCTTTCACGGAAGGAGGGAGGGAAGGGGGGCCTGATGATATGTACCCAGAACCACCCGCAACAATGTTTTAGCCCCATCAGGCACTGGGATTTCTACCCAGAATTCAAATGGGCGGCGGAGACTGTGGGAACTGTGGGATAGCCACCCACAGTGCAACGCTCTGGAAGTCAACGGTTGCCTCGGTACTGTGGACACGCTCCGCCGACTACATGCACTTAGAGTATTTGTGTGGGGGGGACACACAATCAACTGTATAAAAACGCTTTCTACAAAACCAACTTCTATAAATTTGACCTAATTTTGTAGTGTAGACATACACTTTAAAGTGTAGCGTGTACTCCCTTCCTTGCCTAGCCTGTTCCACTAAGCAATGGGGACGGGGGCAGTTTCTGGCTTTACTTTTATTTACTTTATTTTTACTTTTATTCAAGAATTGCATAACATAGAAACCTTAGTCTGCTCTTAGCTGTTGTCTGCTACTGTCTAATCTGTCCCTTGTCACCTGCAGTCCAGAGAGCCCTGCCTTCCAAAACGAGCTTTGGTCTCTGCAGCCATACTCCCTGTCAGTCACAAGGATATCTGCTCCGTGCACCATCCGACTCTTTTTGGGGTGGGTAATAGCACTAGCAGGACAAGCCAGAAGCAGTCTTTGCACTGTGGAGAGCAATGGGTAAAGGATACAATGAATAGAAATCTCCTTACACCCTCCCATTGTATAGGGACAGGGCACACTTTCCCCCTCAGTTAGAAAATACCCTGTCTATTGTCTTTACACAGAGCTACAAGATGGGTGCAAATGAGTTTTAATTGATATGTAACTAGTGATTCAATTTCTCTTGCATAATATATGCTAACAAGTAATTTCCTTCTTGTAAACATATATTTAAAAACTAATTTAACCAATGGTATTTCCCCCCCAATTTGAATACATATTTAAAAGATACAAACAGGAGATCTATTATAGTTCCCAGGTTTATTACGTTTTAATATGTAAAAATTAAATAATAACGAATCATTGCTGGAAGTAAGAAGAGTCTTCATGCTACAAGACTGTGTGAACCCTGCTAACTACATCACAATCACTTTATATGGGCAAGATTTGTATCATTTATATGAATCTACAGTTTAGTACTGACAAGAAAAATGCATTCTCCGATCCAAATCTCCACTAGGGAAAAGAGCTAATGCGGTTGAGGTAAAGATATTAAAGAAAACCATTATCATTCCATGCATTGTCAGCTCATCTTTCATCTGTGTGAAGTTATTTATCATACTGGTTCCATAATAAACTCCTATTTACTAATCCACTTTAAAATTATCTCCCATTTTATTGTTTATTTTTTGATTGATTTTCATAAGGAAATACAATAAAAATACAGAATGGTAAATGGCTTGCAGCTTGAATATGTTACCAATTACTGCACATTTCAGAGGATGTCTTATGCATTTACGCAACTCTACAATTTGCCAAAGATGCAAGACCAGACTTTACAAAATCAGACAATATCACACAAATGTAACATGTTAGGGTGGGAGTAACTGTATATAAAATAAAAGACATACACAAATAAGCAAAAGGGGGAAGGAGGAGATGGGGCAGGAAGAGTGGAAGTCTGGCATTATTTAAGCTATCTCCACATTCTTTATCCAAATGTATGAAGAAATGGAATACAACTTTCTTCAAATTTATATAATTTCTCTCTATTTTGATAAGCTAATCTTTCCTTTGCTGCTAATTCAGACAGGTCCAAATACCACTGCTCTATTCTGGGCATAAACCTATTCCTCCATTTTTATAAAATTTTGTGCTTGGTAATCATTGCTGCCCACAAGAACCAATTTTTTTGTGGCAGGGTTAAACTCAAGATATAATTTTCAGCTGAGGTTTGCTAAAGCCAAGCACTATGTTCACTTTTGTGTCCACCTCTTTCCACAGCGGCCTGGCTGTTGGACAGTCCCACAGCATATGCATCAGGGTTCCTTTTTCTTTATTTCAGCATCGACAAACATGAGAGGACAAGGCCCCCATTTTGCACAATCTCTGTGGTGTCCAATACACTTTGAATAGAATCTTTTCCTGTATCATGCCTTGCCTGAGGACCACAGAAGCATTTTTAAGGTCCTGTAATATTGCTCTGCCAGTTGTGTTCTTTTAAGGGCTGTGATAACTCCCCTTCCCATCCTTTCACAAAACCCCAGACCAGTGGAGTTCCTCATCATTAGTAACGCATACATAGTGGACATGGGCCTAAGGAGTTTATGAAACATTTCCAAGGTTCTCAGTAACTCTGGGGCCTCTGGCAGGCTTAGGGCATCTGGACCAAACAGATATATTAGTAAGTGTTTTAGCTGTAAGTTCTGCCACTCGCTGAGGGTGTCAGGTGATATTGTTCTTTAGTGTTAGAAAAGAGACACAGCCCTCATCTTCGACTAACTCAGAAATCCATATGATGCACTTGCTCAGCCAGTTCTTCCAAATTATAGGTTTTTTCCCAGTGTGTAAGTCTGGGTTATCCCAGGCATGAGAGCAAGGGTGAATCTGGCACCTCTTAGCTCTGACCCTTCACATAACCACCATTGTAGGAATCTTATTTTTCTCCTTTGGACAAAAAGGAACCAAGCAGACCCAAAAGGGGAATTGGCTGTCTTAACATCCTTTCTTTTCCAGTCAGGTGGCTGGCAGTGGGATAGCATGCTGGAACCAGTTTGACATGTGACATGATAAAAGCATAACAATAATTGTGTATGTCTGGGAGCCCAAACCTTGGCTACAGGGAGCTGGAGATTTTTAAGTAATAGGTGTGGCCATTGACGAGGGTGCCACAGAAAGGCTCTAATAATATTATTACGTTTTCTAAAATAAAATGGAGGAACATATACAAGTAGGGTGCTTAGACTACAGAGAAGTCTAGGCAGAATAGTTATTGGTATTGTACTAATCCTTCCCCACACGCTCAGGGAGAGAGGATGTCACCTCTTTGTATCACTAGTTATTTGACAGAGTGCAGGATCTAAATTTATCTTCACTAGTTTGTTCATTTTTTTTTGTACTTTTATACCTACATACTTAATTGCATCACTTTGGCTGTGGAAATTCCATTGAGGAAAAGTCCCACTACATGACAACCAAGAGATTTCCAATAGCTCAATTTTTCCCCAATGTATTTTATAACCAGAAATTGCTCCAAATGTTTGAGTTAGTGATAGGCGGGATGGAATAGTGGTTTGTGATATGGCTATATACAAAAGGGCATCATGTGCATCTAATGCAAATTTATATTCCATTGAACCAAGCTGTATATCTCAACTATCTGGATGAGCTGTGTAGCTATTGCCAGGGGCTCAAGAGACAAACCAAGGCTTCCTTGCCTAGTACCCCAGAAGAAACTGTGAAGGTATCCAAGGTCACATTGTTGGTCCTGATGCAAGAGGTTGGGTGAAAATATAACCCAAGTTGGATCCAAGAACTAAATACAGGTCCAAATCCAAATTATTGTAAGGTATAAAATATATGCCTCCAGCCCACCCTACCAAAAGGCTTTTCTGTACCTAAGGCTAATATGCTTTGGAGTTATCATATTTCACTGCTATAATATCAATAAGTTGTCAAAAGTTCTCAGACCCATGATGACCTCTGACCGACGTGACTTGATTTGGGTGTATGATAGAACCCAATACTTTCTCCAGTCTTGTACCCAGAATTTTTGCCAATATTTGTACATCTCCATTAATTTAAATTGGCCTATGATTGGAACATAGAGTGGCATCTCTTTATGGTTTAGGAATAACTGATATTAAAGCTTCCCTCAGTGTAGGGGAAAGGGTGCCTTCTCGGAGTGGCTCATTAAGCATCTTGTCAGACAGGCCATCAAGGAATTGTCCACAGAATTCAGGGGGGAAACCTTCTGACCCAGGGGCTTTCCTCATTTTCATATTCTTACTCACCTCTTCAATTAACTCACCCTCTGTTAGGGGCATGTCAAGGTTTCCATTTGGGCTGCAGTAATTTGTGGTAATGGAATATTTTTGAAAAATTGATCCAAGGTATCTGAGAAGGTGTTTGTGTCTAAATTATACAGATTGATATAGCAATTAACAAACTCTTTATTAATATATTTAGGTAATTATCATTGTCCCTGCCAAAGCACGTCCTGGTGTCCGGGTGCAGCGTTGCAGGGCTTTTTTCATTATAGCACCCCCTGTAGTTGTTCTCGTGTTGCAATGGTCTGTGATTGTACCTGGCCTAACCCTCTGGCCAGGTCATTGCTCAATCCGTTCCCCTTCTGGGGTTAAAAGAAAATTCCCAAATAGGAAGCCCCACAGTCTAGTGGCTTTTAACACTGGTCCTCAACCTCTGTCTGGGACTGTCAAGGTTCCTTCCCCACTCTGAACTCTAGGGTACAGATGTGGGGACCTGCATGAAAACCTCCTAAGCTTACTTTTACCAGCTTAGGTTAAAACTTCCCCAAGGAACAAACTATTTTACCCTTTTCCCTTGGACTTCCACTGCCACCACCAAATGTTTATCTGGGTTTATTGGGAAAATGTTGTTTGGAAACGTCTTTCCCCCCAAAATCCTCCCAACCCTTGCACCCCACTTCCTTGGGAAGGTTTGGTAAAAATCCTCACCATTTGCATAGGTGACCACAGACCCAAACCCTTGGATCCTAGAACAATGAAAAAACATTCAGTTCTTGAAAAGAAACATTTTAATAGAAGAAACAGTAAAAAGTATCACCTCTGTAAAATCAGGGTAAAATACCTGTAAAATACCTTACAGGGTAATTAGATTTAAAACATAGAGAATCCCTCTAGGCAAAACCTTAAGTTACAAAAAGACACACAGACAGGAATATTCATTCTATTCAGCACAACTTAATTTCTCAGCCATTTAAAGAAATCATAATCTAACACATATCTAGCTAGATTACTTACTAAGTTCTAAGACTTCATTCCTGTTCTGTCCCCGGCAAAAGCATCACACAGACAGACACAGACCCTTTGTTTTTCTCCCTCGTCCCAGCTTTTGAAAGTATCTTGTCTCCTCATTGGTCATTTTGGTCAGGTGCCAGCGAGGTTATCCTAGCTTCTTAACCCTTTACAGGTGAAAGGATTTTTCCTCTGGCCAGGAGGGATTTTAAAGGTGTTTACCCTTCCCTTTATATTTATGACAGGGGCCCACAATACTTGGCCTCTTCTCCTTCTAACGCCCATATCATTCCTTGTGGTCTGGAGCATGGTAGGGAAACCCAGGCCCCTCTTCTCCTCTGAGTTCTAGCCCAGGGGCCTATTCCTTCAATCTCTCTGCCATTTTCCCTGGGTTGCTCCTACCTTTTGCCCAGCTTGTCAATGTTTTCTCCCCAGATCTCTGAATTTTACTATCCCTACTTGGGCTGTATGAGTCCTCACCACTTCTTCTTTGGCAGCTCCAGCAGCACTTCCTTAAAGCTGCTTCCAGCCTTTTTTGCAACAGCTGGGCTGTGACGAGCAACTCCTCTGTTTCTTGCCTGGGACTAGTGTAACGATGCTGCCCTTGGTGGGACACTTCTGAGAGTACCAATTCAGGACAAATTGCTTAGAGCAAGGCAGTTACAGCCCAAGGCTGGGGTTCCTTTGCACACCAAAGCAAACCAAACCAGCTGAACAGAAAACATGCTGGTTTTACCCCACTGGCTATCCAGAAGTCATATAAGCAATTCCCGTAGACACTCCAGTTTCCCAGTATCAGCACCAATGCCACTCATTATGGGGACAAATGGTTTTCAATACACCAGTAAATGAAAAAAGATTCTCTCGATCCCAAAGGACCAAGCCCCAGACCCAGGTCAATATACAAGTCAGATCTTGCCCACAAATCACACTGTTGCCAATTCTTTAACATCTAAAATCAAAAGGTTTATTCATGAAAAGAAAGAAATATAGATGAGAGCTAGAATTGGTTAAATGGAATAAATTACATACAGTAATGGCAAAGTTCTTGGTTCAGGCCTGTAGCAGTGATGGAATAAGCTGCAGGTTCAATTCAAGTCTCTGGAGTACATCCACAGCTGGGATGGGTCATTCAGTCCTTTGTTCAGAGCGTCAGTTTGAAACAAAGTCCCTCCAGAGGCAAGAAGCAGGATTGAAGACAAAATGGAGATGAGGCAGCTGCCTTTTATAGTCTCTTCCAGGTGGAAGGACTCCTCTTTCTTCTTACTTTGGAAAATTACAACAGCAAGATGGAGCTAAGAGTCACATGGGCAAGTCATATGTCCATGCATGTCAGTTTGCAGGCTGATGCCATTGTTTATATGTTAGTTTGAATGTTCCCAGGAAAGCTCAGATGTGGATTGGTGTCTCCCAAAGTCCATTATCAGCTAAGTGTTTCTTGACTGAGCACTTACTGAGAATAGTCCCTTCTCAAGACATTGACCAAATGCTTCACTGAGGCTACTTAGAATCAAAACACATTGATATACATGTACATAGCCAATATTCATAACTTCAACTACAAAAATGATACACACATACAGATAGCATAATCACAATCAGCAAATCATAACCTTTCCATAGATACCTTACACAACACCCTTTGTACAACATTTGCGGCAAATATATAACAGTGGTTGCAACAATGATGTATACGGCCACAGGTTATGTCATTTATGTCACAACTAGTCAATATTTCATTCCTCCAATCCGAGGTTTCCCCCTCAGTTAGGTCTCAGCAGCTGGGATTCTGCCTTAAAGCAGCAACAAGGTTTTTGCCAGTTTTCTTTAGCTCAACACCCTTCCCAATTAGCCTTCCAATCCAGAGGGTTCAGCAGGCCAGCGTTCTCCTGTCGGTGACTGACTGCTGGGAGGGAGGAGCATTAAATATAATTAAGAGTATGTAAAGTCATTGGCCAAAGCAAGCTACAGTGATTAATGAAATGTCATTGCATTCATATTCAATGATCACAGAAAGTGGAACATTTTACCAAACTATTGTACACTATTGTTAAAGTTAGCTGAGACCATGACTGTGAAATAAAATGACCAGCTAGCAGAGAAGGGGGAAGTGAGAGAGATACACTGGGCGAACCAAAACAGTTGTGGATTGACCCTTTTTTCAGACTATGGGATAGTGACTGAACAGATTGTGAATTAAGTTAAAGTGAATTAAGCCACTTTAATTCTGAATGAGTGTGTCCACACAAGGATTTAATGCAGTTTAACAAATCTACTTTAAATTAACACCTTTAGTTAATTTTGATTAATTTTTCTGAATGTCCTCTGTGTACACGAGAACAGAGACCTAGTGATGTTAAACTAAATCACTCTCTTGGGAGTATTCATTCCCTCAGGGAATTGAGAAAAAAACATTTAAAGGGAAGGTATGACATAAAGAGTTAAGTTTCAGCAGTAATTTTAAAGTTTTCACATATCCTGCAGGACACTATCAAGTGCCATGCTTCCTGTTGGTTCTCACACACAAACAGGAAGACTTAGTAGAGTATGAATCAAAGAATATAGCCAGACTAGATTACAGCAGCCTCAGTACTGTTGTATAATTTATTTCTTGCTGTCAGTTAAATACATAAATTATCCTAAAATCTGCCTCAATCATCACTGAAGTACTACAGGTCAACAGTGGGAGCAAGGTTCTTTGCACCCTCCCATTTTGCATACCCACAAAGGGGCCAGTCACAGTCTAGCATTTCATTAAGAAAGAGTAATAGCATACATCAAGGAGACAGCTAGATTGCTCCACACCTGAGCCCTTGACTATATGGACCTTTGTTACAGTGTTTCATTCTGAGAGTTCCAGCCGCTGAGTGGACCCAGATCTGAAGAGATGAGCAGTTCCAGATCCTGGAGTGTTGCCAGCTCTCATGATTTATTCTCAGTCCTGCAATATATGAAGTTTCACTTAAAGCCCCAGCTCCTGGACACAAGTTACTATGTGAGACTCTTGCTTTCATTTAAAAAAGTAATTGTCTAGCCTTTATGGTTTCAGAGAAAAGCTTGAAAGTGGGACTTCAGCACACCCCAGAGGCTCAATGGCCAGAAAGGAAATAAAAAGAACCCAGCATTTGTTACTGTTTTAAAATCTAATGATTCTAAAGCCAACCTAATGACTTTTTGTTCCAGGCATGACTCAAAGATTTTTGAACATTTGGAGTCGGCAGTGCTGGTGATGTGAAATCAAATCTATCTGAATGAGAGAAAAAAAATCAATATTTTATGTGTTCGCCATTTGCTATTGTGTGATGAATGTATTTACATAAATTAGAATATAAAAGTTTTCAGGATGATGTGGTGATGTTAAAGGACAAGCCACAGACTAGACCTGGAAGACTCTGTGAGTCTGTGATTGCATCTACCTTTGAGGAAGAAGAAAGAAGAGAACTATGCCAGGTGACACTAGTATCAGTACTCACATCTTTGCTTCAGAAACGATATTCCAAGCAACACTTGGAAATAAATACATTATTTAACCCAATCATAACTTAAATTCTTAATTAAAAAGCATTTTGCAAGCATCTTTCTGCTAACCTAGACCTGAGGCTTAGTCATTCAACAGCTGATTTAAGGAAGTCATTCACTAATAAAGTAAAGCACCGGTTTGATTTATTGCTTGATACTGTTCTTTCCCACTGGTAAAAGAACATCATTTTAAGGACTAGGCTGTAAATCGGACACAATCTTCTGCTTGATTTGAGTAATTGTTTCAAAAATGCTCTTTCTAATATCACAGAACATGTTACAAAATATATGATTATGAATATTATCATAGAAAACATTGTCACATTTAGGACTTTAAGAGACAAATGTTACCACCTGATATTCTGCTTGGATCTGCCCATATTTTTGTGGTTAAGAAATTTATAGCTGATCTTGCAACTCGCTGAGGATCCGCTGACATGTTCCTAGCTACAGGCAATAATTTTTGGCCTCCTGGCTCTGTATTAATTTCTTTCTGGAATCAGTTTGATCTGAACTGTTAGAGCCACATTATGATCTCACATAGATATGTCTCATCCATATTTGGCTGTGGCATGCCATAAATCATCAGTGTGGCACAATCTGTTTGCCAAAATACAGGTATGTGGGATATCAAATTTTGTTCTCTGACAGGCATGTTATCTAATGCTGCAGCCTGTACTATACTGAGTATTTTGAAAAGTATCTAGATTTTAAAACATCTGTATTTTTACTTATATGTATTCTTTACTTTCTGATACATCTGTGACTTATAAACTGCTCAGGTTAGATTTTAATTTTATTTTTGACAAATTCATTTTAGGGCTTACACTTTCTATGGAAGAAATCAGCCCAGACATTTTTTTCCCCAATATGCCTGAGTTAAACCACCCCTGCAAATATATGTTTATAATGGATACACGGACAAACTTTTAGTTGGATGATTGCTAGAGTGCACAATAAATGTAAAAATCTTAACTGTTATGGGCAATATCAGCTTTTAATGGTACAATGGAAAAATTAGCACATTCTAGGAAGTTAACTTACCTCAGGTAACGTAGACCACTTTCACACCCAACAGCAGTTTGTAATGTGAACCAACCGAACAAACCAGATGGCGTGAATCACTATCTTATTCAGTGATACTTACTTGGACACTACGTGTTATTTATTCTCTTCAAAAAAAAAATCAGAAACTTTCAAACATTTGAAAACAAATGAGTTTAGTCATTGCCTACTGTGTAGGTGTACAAGTGAGACTTTAGTTCGAAAATAAACATTTCAATTGCGCTCACAGTTCTAAATGTATTTTCATCCATGTAAAATATTTGACATTATCTATGCTTTAGTGTTGTTCGTGGTATATAGTTGTGCATTTATGAACAGCAAATGAGAAAATATTAAGGACTAAGTGCAGGTTGGATGGAAGACGTTGAATCTAAATGTTCTTTCTATTTGCATTATTCTGGGGGAATAAGTACAGCACAGTAACAGTGAAGGACTGTATAGAACAGACAGCTGTTTTAATGCCAAAAAGCAGTTTCTGATTGAAGGAGACAATTCCCTAATATCTAATTATTTAGCCATTCAGGGGACTATATTGAAAAGGGCAGGTTAGAATCACCAGTAGAACCCACCTATCATGAATACCAGCAGTGCCTGGCTAATCTGCATGAATGACTGGGAGACCTATTGCAGATTAGTGAAATATGCGATTTAGGGGGGAAAACAAGCTTCTTGCTTGACAAATGTAGTTGGGTTCAACTCTATGTTCAAACTTCGTCATGCTGCAGTGGTACTGCCGTGTATTTTGTAAACATAAAGGTGTTTTAGAGAGATGGTGCCTTTGTACAGCAACATGCTGTTAAGTATCTTTGCTGAGAAGTGGAGTGTGGTGTAAGACAACAGCATTTTTTGTGGAGGATTTTATGAACTATATCTGGGTTGCGAGTTAACAGAATAAGAATGAGCAAGGGTCTACTCTAAGTGGAAAAGAAGCCGGGGAGTGAAGTAGGTTAGGAGACCCAGAAAAGACCTGGAGAGTGGCGGTGGGGAGAATGGGGAAGCATGACTAAACCAGGAAACAAAACAGCAGCTTAATCCAGCTCTTTGCTATAATTGAAATTAATGTAAGAAGATAAAAAGAACAAAGCCAACCTAATCTGCACAGATCTGTGCCCTAAATATGAATAACCACTAGTGGACAGACTGAACAAGTCTCCTGGTATTCTGGGGAATGTAGTTGACCTCTGCTGTGCTTTTGCTTTGACCAGTGGGAGTGCAGGAGGGGTGGGGTCAGCCAGGCTTGGTGGCCAATAGCAAGGTGGAGGGTGGGGGCTATGGTGGTGGCAGCACAGAAATTGGGTACCATGAGGCAGAAGCAGGTCAGTATGTCAAGGAAGGGGGTCATGCCCCATTCTCCCCCAGGCCTTGGCTGCGGCAGGGAAGGGGTAGATGCAGGGTTCAGGGAGTGGGTAACAGCCCCACTCACCTTGGGACTCACCACAGCAGGGGGAGTTCAGGGATCAGGCAGGGGGTTCATGCCCCATTCTTCCCAGGCCTTTGGGTGCAGTGGGAGGGGGATTAGAGGGTAATGCCCCCTCCTCTCTGAGGACTCAAAGAAGCAGGGTGGTGGGGGTGGGCCTGCATGGTTCTGTTCTGCTGCAAAAACTCTGCTGAAAACTAACTTCTTGTCTCCACTTCCCCAGGTGTAATGGAGGCCCTGCCTCCCCTAGTACCACCTATGGCCAGATTTATTATTGACTGTGGGGGAGCTGCAACTCTGTTTGCCTTGCTTCGTGTTCTACAGAGTACATGGCACTGGACAGAGTAGAGCGGTGGAGCGTGAGACTAAACAAGCTTGGGGAGGATAAACTGGACCCTCATTGTCCTGTAAAGAGCACAATGAGAGTAAAAAAATATAAATTGTACTACTGTGGCTGGAGGAGGAAGTGTGGCAGTGGCTGTTTTGGAAAAGTTAGAAAAACAAAGGGGAAGTGTGGTGGCAGCCATTTTCAAAGCGGCGCAGCAAGCAATGAGGAAAGACAACAAGAAGACCTACGTGTCTGGGAAAGGAAAGAATCATAGAAATGTAGGACTGGAAGGAACCTCAAGAGGTCTTCTAGACCAGTCCCCTGTACCCAAGGCAGGACTATGTATTAACCAGACCATTCCTGACAAGTGTTTTCTCTAACCTGTTCTTAAAAATCTCCCATGACACAGATTCCACAATCTCCCTAGGCAATTTGTTTTAATGCTTAACTACCATGACAGGCAGTTTTTCCTTATGTCCAACCTAAACTGCCCTTGCTGCATTTAAGTCTATTGCTTCTTGTCCTATCCTCGGTGATTAACAAGAAAAAAATTTCTCCCTCCTTCTCGTAACAGCCTTTTATGTACTTGAAAACTGTTATCATGTCCCCTCTCAGTATTCTCTTCTCCAGACTAAACAAACCAACCTTTTTCGATCTTCTCTCTTAGGTCATGTTTTTTAGACCTTTAATAATTTTTGTTGCTTTTCTCTGGATTTTCTCCAGTTTGTCCACATCTTTCCTGAAATGTGGAGCCCAGAACTGGATACAATACTTCAGCTGAGGCCTTATCAGCTATACCAGATAACCACAATTCTGAGAAAGAACAATATAAGATATAAATCATAGAAATGTAGGGACTTGGAAGGGACCTCAAGAAGTCATTGAATTAGCCCCCTGCTCTGTGGCAAGACCAAGTAGACCATACCTGACAGGTAAGTTTTTCCAATCTGTTTTTAAAAGCTTCCAATGATGGGGATTCCACAACCTCCCTTGGAAGCCTATTCCAAAGCATAACTGACCTTAAGGGGGTTCCCATTTAGACTGTCCTTTAAATAGAAGGACAGATGCAAAAGAAGGGAAACAAGTACTTATGGACATGGGAATTGTGAATCAACTCTAGAACAATCTGGATGGGATCAAAAGCTTCTGTCCTACAGGTCACCAAGAAATCACTGGGGATCAGTGAGATCAAGGAGAGCCAGAATAATTAAAAGAGATGCATCTTCAAGACAACATGAGAGCAGAAGAAACTGTCCAAGTCCACAAGAACAAAATTGGGCTAAGACATTCCAATAAATAATGGATATTATATCCAACTGGTTATAATGATAAAGGGATGTAGTTAAATGGAAGTTTTGGAATTTGGGCAGGTATTAGGCTTCAAAACAAACAAGAAGTCAGAAATTTTAGGAACTGATATTCCCGAAAGGGTCAAAACCAGCTGGTGTCAGCTACATACATTTAAATAAGTAAAGGAATCTTTAAAATATTTAGGAATAAATATTGTGGAGAAACATAAATATCTTTTAAAGATAAATTACCTTACACTGTGAAATAAAATAATAAAAGACTTGAAAGAATGGAACAAATATGAAATTGCTTGGCTAGGTAGGGTAGCCTTGGTAAAGATGAATGTCCTCCCAAAGGTATTTTTGTTTCAGTGCATCCCTGTTGGTATCCCTGACATGACATTAAAAAAAAAAGAAGATAGGATGCGCTATTAAAATTAACCAGGAAACATAAAAGACAAACGGTGAGTTCCAAAGTTCTATAAAAGCCTACAAAGTGGGATGGACTAACTTTCCCTAATTTGTCTTATTATGCATTACAGTTAAAAGATGTGATCAACTGGATCAATAGACCATCCAAACACTGAGTAAAACTTGAACAAGACTGGAGCCCAACTATAGCTATTCATAATAATTTGGTACAGGTTCAACTTAATTCAGTAACAAGAGATGTCAAATAGATAGGCTATTTAATCAACTTTATTAATCAAAGATTATTAATCAAAGATTAAAACAACATAACACAGAAAGGAAAAACAATATGTTACCACAGATCTAGGAGGCAGCA
This sequence comes from Lepidochelys olivacea, assembly GCF_965140295.1. Lineage (NCBI taxonomy): Eukaryota > Metazoa > Chordata > Testudines > Cheloniidae > Lepidochelys > Lepidochelys olivacea. Next base: position 139,223,096 of record NC_140411.1, read on the forward strand.
GTGCAACTGGTCAATTTGTCTCAAAATCTGAGCACACTCCACCTCTATATACACTAGGGTTGAGGGTTTCACATTTCTTTCCATTACTTCTTGTCTATTATCTTTTGTATGTTTTTGAAGACTTTGCCAGGCTTGCACAGCCCCATGCAATAGACTGCACCAAACCTGTAACTAGTTCATTATCTTGTTTTGGCCATAGTATTGTAGACGTCAGCAAAACCTTAGAGATATCCTTTACCAGTCATAGCTTGGTGCACAGGGCATGTTTGCTAAGCATCAACAAAATCAGTCATCTTTGTCCTTGTCTCTGGAATGTCTCTATACCTAACACGGAGATTATAATATTTCAATTATCCCCTTGGTTAACTTGGTTAATTTAAGTAAAAATCATTTTGGAAAAGCTGAGCATGACAAAGTTCTTGGTAAGAAAACAACCCAGATGAAAAGCTCATGAAAGCTTATGCTCAAATAAATTGGTTAGTCTCTAAGGTGCCACAAGTCCTCCTTTTCTTTTTGTGGATACAGACTAACACGGTTGCTACTCTGAAACCTGTCATAGTTTTGGGAGGAAATTATTAAAGAGATTCATCTTATAACAAAATGGTGGCTTCCTAGAGATCCCCTGACCTGCTTACTTGATGCTGCAGTGAAGGATCTACATTTTAAACAGAATGACTAGGGCCCTACCAAATTCACAGTCCATTTTGGTCAATTTCACAGTCATAGGTTTTTAAAAATAGTAAATTTCATGGTTTCAGCTATTTAAATCTGAATTTTCATGGTGCTGCAATTGTTGGGGTCCTGACCCAAAAAGGAGTTGTGTGTGTGGGGGGGTCACAAGGTTATTGTAGGGTCGGTTTGCCGAACTGCTACCCTTACTTCTGCGCTGCTGCTGGTGACAGCTCTGTCTTCAGAGCTGGGCAGCTGGAGAGCGGTGGCTGCTGGCTAGGCACCCAGCTCTGAAGACAGAGCTGTCACCAGCAGCAGCGCAGAAATGAGGATGGCATGGTGTGGTATTGCCACCCTTACTTCTGCGCTGCTGCCTGCAGAGCTGGGCCCTCAGTCAGCAGTGCCACTCTCTGGCCACCCAGCTCTGAAGGGAGCACAGAAGTAAGGGTGGCAATACTGTGACACCCCCCCTAAAATAACCTTGCAACCCCCCACAACCCCCTTTTGGGTCAGGACCCCAATTTGAGAAACACTTCTCCTCCATGAAATCTGTATAGTATAGGGTAAAAGCACCCAAAAGCACCCAAATGCTGAGTTGTACAACTGCAGAGCATTGTGGGCTGTAGCTTAGCATGAGGGAACAAAACTCTGGGAAAAACATAGGCCAGTTCAGCTCTTGTATCTGCCAGGCATCTGTATAATGTGTTGGCTAACAAGTGTGGCTAACCTAACATATATGTGTTGGCTAACAAGTGCTTACAAGCCAGAAGCTTTAAGCAGTTTCTTAGAATATTAACCTGATCCTGAACAAATAAAGTATGATGCAGTATGTTAAAATTTAATGTAGCTATGCCTAAAGAAAGAAAGAAAGAAAGAAAGAAAGAAAGAAAGAAAGAAAGAAAGAAAGAAAGAAAGAAAGAAAGAAAGAAAGAAAGAAAGAAAGAAAGAAAATGGAGACTGCTCAAAAGTCTTAGGTCCAAATTCTTTCCTCAGAGACATACTCACCACTCCCATTGCCTTCAGTGGAAACAGGGAAATTCAGCATTTGAGGTCTGAGAATCAAACAGAGGCTTGAACAGACTGGAAAAATAGGCTGATATTGGGGTGAGAGAGGTGGCCTAAAAGGATCTGGTTTAAAAAATGGCAGAAAGGTGGTTAACTTAGAGGAGCTGCTTTGCCTGAATTTGCCATACCATGAGAATGCTCTTTTCATTGACATTCACCATATAGAAGTGGAACTCAACAAGGAAACAGAACAGTACATTGCTTTAACCTCCTTCAGACATGACTGTTTGTAATGGTTGTTTCTAATTACCTTCTGAAGAGTCTGTTTACTTTCCTTTCTGTCTAAAAGCCTGGTGATTCTCAGTATGGTTTTAGTACACTACATTACTTTTGTCTTTTTTTTTTACTTTGCCTATTGCATAATTGTCTTTTATATATATGCATCCGATGAAGTGAGCGGTAGCTCACGAAAGCTTATGCTCAAATAAATTGGTTAGTCTCTAAGGTGCCACTAGTACTCCTTTTCTTTTTGTGTTTAAATTAACAGTCCTGGAATATTTCTGAACAAAAAAATCTATTCAGCTGTTTATATCTGCCTGGAACTGTTGCTGAAGAAAAAGGTGGATGTCAGAGTATTCTGAGTCCTGTCAAAGTCTGTGAGAGCAGCTATCTAAATGGATTTCTAAGGAAAGGCGGGATAGCCCATAAAGGAGCTTGACCAAAAACCATGCAATGCTGTTACATAAATCAATGGTACGACATGCCCTTAAATGTACAGATCTGTTCACTTAGTCTCAAAAAGCTAAAGCAGAAATACGGTTCAAGGATGGATGATGACAGTTATCATGGAGAGGCTTCTTTATGAGAACAGATTGAAAAGACTTTAGTTTAGATTGGAGAGGAATAAGAGGAGACATGATAGAGAGATATAAAATAATGGATAATGTGGAGTAGGCAAATTGACTCCCATTTACCCGTTCTCAGTTTACAAGAACAAGGGGGCATTCAAGGAAATTGACAGGATAAATGGAAATACTGTTTTACACAGCACATTGCCATCAGATAACATGGAAAACAAGAGCTAGTAAGATTCACAAAAGAGTTACATATGTACAAAGATAATGTAAATATCCAGTTACATTACTTAGAACAAATTTACAAAGGATATAATTGCTCAGGCTTCAGGAAATAAGCTAAGAACTAACTGCCTGGGCTAGGAAGTAAATTCCCTTATCTGGGCTACTGGTCAGATTTAGTATGGTAATTCTAAAGTATGGTCCTAATCAGACATTAAGCTCAGATAATTGTCCTGCATCTTTAATTTCTTTTATTTTCATTTTCTGTTAGGTTTGTTTGTCTTTGCTCCTCCCCCTGCACCCTTTTTTTTTTAACCTTTGGCAGACAGTCTGAATGAAGGAGAGTCACTCCATTGACATTGTGAAATGATTATGCATTTGTGATTTCAGTTTCCCTTACTGGGTGAAAGAATTAGTTTTACCATCAAAATATGATGCATTCAGAGTAAATTAAAGCCACCATATGAGGCAGCTCATTGTTTATTATAATATAATTTAGTTTCATAACCAGACATCTCAGTTTTCTGGTTTTTTTAAAGTGTAAAGTATACGACAATGTATTACAATATTCCGCGAAGGAAAATCTATGTGACCTTTTCACAATAGGTGTATAAAATTAAAACGTCCTTTGTGTGCTGCCAAATGTACTATGTTAGGTATCCTAATAAGCTACTGAATGTTGCCATCAAAGCTGCCTGCAGAAGACCAGTAATGAAACAAACTCTATTATCTTCCAGGTGGAAACAGTTCACCCTGAGCAATCTGATATAATGAATACATCCAAGTATTTTTTTTATGTAGTCATTATCCTCTAGCTGTATGATTAATAGGCTTAGTTGCATCTGGGTGGGAACATATCTCAAATAAATAGAATACATTGCCATTAACCATAACAGCATAACAGAGTTTTCATTGGCTTGAGATAGAAGCCAGTTATCTTTATAGTACTGCACATTCCTATGCATGGATTTGGTTTTTCTTGTTAATCTTTCTGATTACAATGACTGCTGACAGTCTTACTTTGTCAAAAATAAGTTAATGTGTTGTATTATACTTAGATCAGGTGTAAATAAAGTGGGGTTGGTTTAGTTCACTTTTGGTTTAGATATTCAAACTGGGTCAGATATATTTGTACAATTTAATGTTATTGTATTAGTGGTTCTCAGTAGTCCCTGGACTTTCAGAGTGTGCCTCTCCAAGCAACTCAGACTGGATAAAAAATTTGTAAATATTGCAAATTAATCACTGGATTGGCATCAGACTGAAAAAAAGAGAGCTAAAATCAAAGGGCAGATTTTGTACCTTAATAACTTAGAGTTTGATGGCTTTCAGTACATGTGATTGATCAGAATCAATTATTGATGGAATCAGAACTGCTCAGCTGTATGTCACAGCCCATATACTGCAACCCATCAATGGAGATGGTCCTTTAGTTCGAGTGACAGGGGCCTGGGCTTCTGGACCAGAAACTGAGTGCTATCCTTGCTCTTGCCATGAAGTTCCAAATGGCTATACTGTGCAGAACAAGAATAATGGTGAAATCCCATGTGTGTGTAGATTTGTTACATGTAGTGAAGTCACCTAAAAATTTAGAAGTTAAGAATTAGAGCGTGACAGCACAGAAATTCTTGGAGAATGTTCGAAATGAGCATGGCAGTTGACTTAGAGACAGACTCTATGAAGTCAGAAAAAAATCACGGTAGTAGGGCCTGTAAGACTCTGAGAGAGAAAAAAATGGCATGGTAACAGCTGCAAATCTGTGCCAAATAAGGTCAACTCCTACTTCTTTTATGTCCTTTGGAGCTGAATAATAATCAGTGTAGTAAATAACCTGCAGTGAAACTGGGCAAACTCAGCAAGAGAACTGAACTGGAGGTATCCATTGCATATGCATCTGTGACGCAGGGAGCGCCTTACTGATGAGACGATGGGTCAGAGAGAATCGGTTTGAAAACGACCGAGGCCGTGGTAGGAATGGGACAATTTGATATTTTGTTTCACTTAACATTACCAGGCCTCCTTCCAATGTCTAAATTGCTTGTTTTCCTTCAATCATGGTGAAATTGATTGCATTTTCAAAATGTTAGTTATGTTGACATTTAATTTCTGATTCTAAAGTGATGATCCAAAATAACTAAAAGAAAGGCATGGAATGAACTCATATGACTACAGTGATCGGTGGAAGAACAAGCTCTTTTCAAGAGCGCTTGAATTGGGAGGAAAAATCAGGAAAGACGACAAAAGAATATCACTGAATAGGTTGTTCTATAGGTAAGATAATCATCTCTGGCTGCTAGATGACTGTGAATGTCCTTTTTTAAAAAACAAAACAAAACATAAAATCTCTGGAAAAGTCAAGGTGCTGTGGAAGGGGGGAGACGTTTTGTATGTAAAAGCACTGATTTTTCTCCCTGACGTACCACAATTAGAAACCTAGCATAAAAGGCTGATGCTAAAGTGATACTGAGAAGACTTTCGAAGAGCAGCAAACCTTATGATCTCACCATCAATTAAGGATGACTGCCCGAGGTCAATGCCGTGTGCAGCTTGAAGGTAAAAAAAAAGGCACAAAATAGTTTCAGCTTGTTTGCCAGGCAGTGGCCTGCATGCTGGAAGACTGTGTGTATGTATATGTAATATACACACCACCCAAGAGCATATAACACCAATCCTTTGCAACCTATGCAGGCTTCCCATTCGTTGCCAGATCCATTAAAAAGCACTAGGCCTAATACATTGCTTTTAGCAGACCCAGCTATCTCAGAAATTGCTTCAGTTTCTGTAACTTCCTGGATGCACTGTGTTTTTTCTGGAACACTACAGCTGCAGTGTGACCAACTCTCTCACGATTGCATCATGAGTAATGTGATTTTTGGCCTTTGCTGGGATGAAATGAAAGCTCTTCAGGGAGGGAAGAAGGGGGAGAAATTCCCTCTGATTGGCAGCCTTCTCCATATCCCCACCTATTGGGGAAGAGCAACCAATCAGGGCTGCTGCAGGAGGCACAACCCTTCCCACCTCCACTCCCTCTTAGAAGCCCAGAGGAGTTTTCAGGTAGTAGGGAAAAGAGGGAGCAGCTGACATAATTGTTACAAGAGGAAAGCGGAGAGGAGGGAGCAGAAAGAGCCCAGCAGCTCAAGATGCCTGTTCCCGACTCCCTTCCTGTGAAAAATTGATCAGTCTGCTCTTTGTTTCTCCTCCCTCCCCCTTTCCATCCCTGAAAAACTGGGCTGCGAATGGAGAAGGGGTGAATAATTCCTGGAGCTGCAGGCGTAGGAGAGGTACGCTGAGGGGCAAGAGGCTGGGGGTGCATAATTAACAGCTCAACTGGGGAAGAGGTAGATAAGAGGTTGGGGTAGCAAGACACAGAATTAATTAATTAGAATTTCTGGTTGGGTAGAAGAAGCGAGAAGCTCTGTGTGAGCCCCAGCCACTGCTACCCCCCGCCCCCAGGGCCCTTTAAATCCCTGTCAGAGCCTTTGCTGCCAAAGCCCTGGGGTAGCGGCAGCGGGGCTCTGGCAGGGATTTAAAGAGACCTGGATCTCCAGCCTCTGCTACTGCCCCGACCCTTTAAATCCCCGCCACCACTACCCCAGGGCTCGGGCAGCAGGGCTCTGGCGGGGATTTAAAGGGCCCTGGGGTGGTAGCAGCGGCTGGAGCTCCAGGGCCCTTTAAATCCCCACTGCCGCCCTGCCTCTGCTACCCCAGGGCTTTAAATTGCCCTCTGGGAAAGCCGGTCCCAATACGGCGCACCGGCTCTTACTGGTACGCCGTACTGGGGCGTACCGGCTTACTTTCACCTCTGGTGATACTTCAGCCTTCATCTCACTGATGGTCTCTGTACCATATCCATTAAGACCTTGAGGGCAGCAGTAAAATAGCATTGGTTATATTTGACTGCTGCACTGGGTGAAATGAGGAGGTGTGAAATTGGGATGTCAGCGTACATCATCACAATTGCTTTTCCTTTAACATCCTTCACCCAGATCTGGTTCCATCCGTTCAAGATAGAATTTCATTCTGTGTAAAATTATTTTAAACTTTCTCACAGGTTTTCTTTAGATAGCCTTGTTCTAGTAGGCCCAAATCCCAAGGACAGCACGTGGCCCAAGTAGAAAATTGAATGCATCAGGTGGTGCCAAATAAATGAGGCAAGACCCCAGTGTCAAAAGTCCAACAAAAGCTTGGATGCAGGCAAAGCCCTCAGGCAACGGTGCCTGTCTATTTTAGAGCTGGCAACAGGAAGCTCCACCCTCCAAAAGAACACTATTTCATTTAACATTCCCCATGGCTTTTCAAACCACACCCCCCTACAACCCAGCTCCTGGGGAACGAAAACCCCATTATGATATTGTTAGAAAATATATTAGACAAAAGTGATTTATGTTAAATCTTACACTGCCTAATTACCTTCTATTTAGCAGAGTACTCAATTATGTGGAAGCATATATTTGTGAAAATAAAGGTCTGAGCCTGTATCCATGGAATTCAATGACAAAGCCATGGGGCATGGTTCCCATTTACACTAAGGGCACTTTACACTGCTCTGGCAGTCTAATGGGGCTTTAAAGTAGAAGTAAATTAAATTACATTTGTACCCACTTTAAGGCTCCTTTGTACTATTAGAGCAGTATAAAGTGGCTTCGATGGAAATGAGAGTCTGGCTCATCGTCTTCAGTGGTGCAGGATCAGGACCTAAACATGGAACAACTTGATAACATTTTTACCAATGCACTTTTTTTATTTGAACTGTACATTATGGTAGTAGATAGTATTGTGTTCCAGAGCCCTGGAAACGGATTCTGAAGTGTAATTAGTAACCACTGACTAGACCATATAACTGTAGTTTAGTAGATTAATGCTGTTTATTGTTGCTACTACATTTTTAATTAAATTAATTTGGGGATTGAGACTAGCCTGATTCTCGTGCTTCTTCCGTTTCCAGATATGTGGGGGCTGGAATTGCCACGGCGTACCTCCTTTCCTTTTCTTGTTCCATCATAATGTTAATCTCAATTACAAAAATATTCCATAAAATTTTAGTTTGAAAATAAGAAACCTGCTCTGTAATTGACAGAACAGGGCCCTTTGAAACAAGACAACAAATGTGTAAAGTGCTCTGCAAGTGTATGGTACTAGATATTTTTTAATACTACTATTCATAAAATTCTGGTCAGGCATACACCTTCAAATTAAATGGGCAGAGACCACATAAAGAAGCAGTGTTTATTTGGAAGTGCCTCCCACAGCCAGCTTCACAAGGTAAGAACCATGTTGCAGGTAGAAGATTTGGTTTTATTACCACTGCCCTTGTTGATTTGCAATGGTGTACTAACTCTTGCAAAAGTCACCTGTGTCTGTCCCCCTGTCAGCATGATGTAACCAGAGAGCCTAATATAGGGAGACTGTGTTTAGTTACCCTATGAATGGAAGACCTGGGAGCTGTGATAAGTGGTTGTTCAAATTGCTTTCCTGATACAAAGCTCAATACATTGTCTAATCCCTTGATTTATGACAAACAAAAGTCAAAACTGGTGGAAGGAAGGGGGAAAACTTCCTTTCAAAAGGAGTATAATAGTACAACTTGTTTAACATGATTTTGAATATATATATATATTTATGATGATGATGATTGGCTGTGAGTTATTTTATTTTATAACCTTCACCATGGTGCTACATGGTGACCTACAACCCACCATGGCAAAACCAACATCAACAGGAACATTTTTGTCTTAAAAATGCAGTCAAATATATTAAAAGCTATCCAAGCTGGGGTTTAAACATTCTGTTCCCAGTTACCTGTGAGGGTTTTTTTACATAGTTGGTAAAGCTCTACATCTAGACAAATTCCACTGTGTATAATAAAATGCATGGATGGGTACTCAATTATTTAGAGACAGATGTTTTGTCTTGGTAATATGGATGGTAATAAAAAAAGTGTATTAGTCAAATTCAAGTATCTATTACAAGTTCATATTTGTTTTGTACTGTCTTTTTACTAATGCAATAAAAGTTGTCCTAGAACAAGATGGCATACCTATTAGCTTTACACTTGCTACAGTAAGATAGCAATTTCCTATTTTTATTTTTTATTAATACAAATCAGATTTAAGCATAGAATGTATTGTTGGTGCTATACAAATAAATAACTTGAATTCCATCAGTAGGTTTTTTATTTCAAATTGTAATACCAAACCAAGCCAGTAGGGTTTTTGTTTGTTTGCTTGCTTGCTTTGGTTCCTTCAGGCCTCAGCTTCCAAGTAGAGCCAATCTCATCAGCCTTCTACCGTGAGCTGCACGCTTCTACCGTGAGCTGCATGCAATTATGGGGGGTGATGCCACCACTACCCCACCACTGTCCATGGACACCTGCAAGGAGGGAGTAGCACGGAGTGAGGAGGATGAGTTTTTGGAGGACGAAGAAAAGGAGGAGGAGGAGGACAATGCACAGGCTGCAAGTGGGGAATCTGTTTTCCCCCCTAGCCAGGAACTATTCTTAACGCTGGAGCCAATAGCCTCCCCCCACTCCCAAAGCATGTTCCCGGACCATGACCCTGGAGAAGGCACTTCTGGTGAGTGAGAGCTTGATCGGAGCCACACGGTGGGGGGTGGGGGGAAACCCAGCCATGCTGGGCTGTTCGTGTTTAGTTTAAAGGGCTCGTCCCTGTTCAGAGCCTCATCGGAGCCCCGCAGTGTGTGTGTGTGTGTGTGTGTGTGTGTGTGTGTGTGTGTGTGTGTGGTAGGGGAAGGGTGTTGTGTGAAGCAATCAGCCCACAGAGCCTGCAGGCCCTCCTTTTATATGGCAAACCCACCAGGCATTGCTTGCTATGGGAAAGGGGGCCCGGCAGTTTGAAAGCATTGAAATGAATGCGGAAGAAGCAGAACCCCACGTGCCCCTATGGCTGCCTGAAAGCTGAATTCTGTTGCCTGGCCGCATGCGATGGCTGACTCACACCAAAGTGGCAGGCACTTCAGTATAAGAGGCAAAATGAGACCATGTACAGAAAGAACATGTGCTGTGTACTGTGAATTGCCTGTTTCACTGAGAAAGAGTGTCCCCTTTGTTCTCTAAAATGTATCTTTTAAAATACTACCCTCCCTTTTTCTCCTCCCGCAGCAGGTGCAAATGGCCCCTATCTACTCTGTCCCAGAGGTTGGTCCAGATTAGAAGGCGGAAAAAACAAACTCAGGACAGCATGTTTGCTGAGCTCATGCAGTCCTCCTGCACTGATAGGGCCCAGCTGAATGCGTGGAGGCAAACAATTGCGGAGTCGCGTAAAGCGTTACATGACTGTGAAGAGAGGAGGGACGTGCATGATGAGAGCAGGCAGGATGCTATGGTCAAGCTCATGGGGGAGCAAACTGACATGCTCCGCTGTATGGTGGATCTAATGCGGGAAAGGCAGCAACGCCACAGACTGCCGCTGCAGCCCCAGAATAACTGCCCTCCCTCCTCCCCAAGTTCCATAGCCTCCTCACCCAAATGCCCAAGAACACAGGGAGGGAGGCTATGGGGACCCATTTTGATTTGGTTTCTGGACTTGTCCTAAGCATACGAAAGTTTCTCAGCCACTGGGAATCATTCCATACCCACAACACTATGCGGTCCCACCAGTCTGTGCGTGTTTCCCGGGCCCAGAATTGGCGTTCCACAGCATGAACCTGGCCCAATCACACCATGATTTCCCAATCACCACATGCCATGCCGTCTGTGTCCATGTCCTCATCACTATAGTAATCGCGCTGTCGTCGCTTCCTCGCCCGGTTTTGCAGGTACCGCACATACTGCTGGATAATGCGCGAGGTATTTACAATGGTCAAAACTGCAGTGGAGATCTGATCGGGCTCCATGGCTATGGCGCCTGCATGGGTAATCCTGGAAAAAAGGCGTGAAATGTAGAAGAGCAGAGTGGCAGCGGAAGCTGTGCTGTTCAGTTCACAGTAGCCAAAAAAAGGTGGAAAATGGTTGTCTTCTGTGGCTTTCACGGAGGTGGGAGCCCAGGACAGACAACATGGAGAAGCTGGGAAGCGTGGCAATAGCGGAAGAGCAGAGTTGGCGGCGGAAGCGTTCGATGAGGAAGAGAAAGAGTAATAGTAGAGATTACATAGGAAGATGAGAGGAAATGAGAGGTGGATTCATAGTAGCAGGAGAGCAGCGGTGCACCGTCTGTTGAAAGCAGTATGGCGTCTGCGCGCCAAAAAGGCGCGAAACGATTGTCTGCCGTAGCTTTCACGAAGGGAGGAGCAACTGACGACACACACCCAGAAACACCCGTGAGAATGTTTTTGTCCCATCATGCACTGGGAGCTTAACCCAGAATTCCAATGCGCGGCAGAGACTGCAGGAACTGTGGGATAGCTACCCACAGTGCACTGCTCCAACATTCAATGCTAGCCTTGGTACTGTGGACGCACTCCGACAAATTCACGTGCTTTAGTGGGGACACAGAAGATCGAATGTATAAAATAGCTTCTGAAAATTCGAATAGAATAATTTCTAAATAATTTCATACTCTAGACGTACCCTCACATGCTTAAATTGCTTGTGACAGGAAAAATCTATGAAATCTTCTTCTTTATGCCTGCCTTTCTTATCCAGAGCTCAAACAAATGCGTGTTTAACCTCTGATATTTTTCCTTGATGCTTTGTTGATGTTTTTGCAGAAGTTATCTAGGGTCACAAAAATTGCCAGTCAGAGCCGTGTTGCTTCTTGACAATATAGGTGTTCATCCATTGTGAATAGCCGATGAACTCTGGTAGTTTCACCTAGTCAACGTAATAGCAAAATTTCAACCTATGGAGATTGGTCAGGGGAGACTGGAAACAATGAAATGGTAGTGCAGAGCCAAGCTTCTTACAGTGACTGTAAAGGAAGAGCACTCTTTGGTAAAAGTGATAAAGTTTGTATCAATTAAAGGTACACTATACATGATGTCTAATGTGTGGAGTGACATAGTAATTGACATCTTTCATTACCTGAGCTTTAAAAGTGTTGAAGAGGTCATGGTGCCCAGTATGGGTCTAGAGGAAGAATCCAGAGCTGCACAGGAACTATTTAACTTTGATCTTTGAAAATACTGAGGAAAGGACATAAAGTGAAGAGAATGATGCAGGCGGTGGGGATAAAATCGACAATGAGACTTTAGCAGTAGCTCAGTGTAATAGGGGCTCTATTCTGGAAAATGCGCTATATTCAATGACAGAGGAAGAGAAAGGTGAGAAAGCTGTCCCACTTTGAAGCCATTTAATCTTTTGAGAAATGCTTTTGTGGGGGTAGAAAATGGAAGTTGCTGATTGTGTGTACCTTCTCTTTAGGCAGTGCTGCAGCAGGATGAAAGAGAAAATAAATAATATAAAGAAACAAACTGTTGCCATGGATTTCACATCTTAAATTTTGAAGCATTAAGAACACACAATTTTAATTAGATAATTCATTACATTTTAATTGGTTTATTATATTGGATTAAAAACTGTTTTGCAATTAATTGGACTTTGCAGTTTAATTGCACTGTTATTTGAACTTTAAATAAACTCAACATTGAACATTAATATGTTCTATGTATTCATGTCCAGCCATTATGGATTTCATGTATCAAATGTATAAATAATAAAAGCACACAACTATTATTTAAACTAGATAATTAATTATATTGTTGCATGGATTAAGCAAACACAGCATTGAACATTTTTATCTCTGCCAGTTATTCATTGGCTCCCAGAACCTTAGCAAAATATGGGGGAGGTTACATTTGATAATTTTGAATTCCTGCTCTAACAGGTACCTGGGGTAACCTAAATTATTATGTACTATGCAATTTTTAAAGTCATGAAGTTTTTCATGTTGAATATATTATGTTGCTGAACCACTTTGCAGCTACTTGAGGACATACCACTGAGTTGCAACACAGAACCTTCCATTGAGTCCAGAGAAGAAAGAAGGCCATTCTTTGATCTTTAAGTTCAAGTCCCCAAGGTCATACATAGCTCTGATGCAACATAGGGTCAGAGAACAGCAGTGCTCCAATACACAACCCTTTGCTGCAAGCTAGATCTCTTGAGATGAAATAGATATATGGTATAAAGACAAAGCTAAGCAAACCCTGGTAAAAAGATCAACAAACCTATTTAGATTGCAATGACGAAGGAGCTCGACCATGACAAGCCAGAAGATGACATCTTTAAAATGCGCTGCAGCAAAGCAAAAGGTCATGCAACAAAGACCCTTGGAACGAAGACAAAGACACATCGCTCCAAAGCATAATTGAATGCACAAAAGGCATGCACAGCATGGAAAGAAGATCAACAGAAACAAATCTCAATAAAGCACTTGGAAGAGTGATAGATAGCAATTCAACACACAGCTATTTTTAGAAAGGAGACCAAGACAAAGCCATTTCAGAATATTCTCAAAGGGCACATAATGAGAGTAAACTGACAACACAAAGTAAAATGGAGGATGGAGGAAAAGAGTGAGTGTATACAACACACATTTGGGCAAACCATCAAGGAGAGTGTGCTTTATTGTTTAAACTGACTGAAAAATGTTCTCCAAGGGAGTTAATTTGTATAATGTGACCCGTGCAATAAAGGCCATTGTTAAATAGCAAACGCTATATTGTCATTTAAGAGCCACTTTCTTGAAACGTTCAACAAGGAAACAAGAGTTGGGGTGAACGTTAAAAAGCATGAAGGGAAAAGGGGGAGGGAAATAAATAACTGAGGGGAAAACAACGGTCATAATATTTACATTTGCACAGGACCGAAGAGTTAGATTCTCAGGAGTGGTGGTGATGCATGATGAAGTGAGCTGTAGCTCACAAAAGCTCATGCTCAAATAAATTTGTTAGTCTCTAAGGTGCCACAAGTCCTCCTTTTCTTTTTATAGTGTGTCAGTGACCCAAAAACAACAAAAGGAAATCATGAAGTGAACAAGTGAGCCTTAAGAGATCATTGAGCCTTAAGAGATCATTATGTATGTGCATATGGGCATTTCCCTCTTTTCATTACATTTATTAAAAGAAGAGAAAAACTTATTTCCAGCAAGGTCTGCTCTCTTTTTTTCCTGCTTATTGTATAATAGCACTTCTTCACTTCTATTTCTTGGTCCCTTCTTCACTGTCCAGTATTCATTCTTGTTCTCAACAAACTGTGCTGTCTTAGCAGTGGTAAGACTCAGATATCTGAGTATTTTGTTCCAGGAGGATGGCTGAGTTTTGGATTGTCTTCTTGGCCCATCACACCACTGTCTGTTTTGTAGCCTCTGCATTTTTGGTGGCAGATTAGCTAGTTGAGGACTTCACAGCTGTTTGCTCCACTGAGGATGGAATAGCTTAATGATCAGGTTGATAATGAACAGGTTAAGTAGCCTTGTCAACCTGGAGACATGTTTCTAAGACTTATGTAGAATTATCACCCACAAGTTTATAATTTAAAAAAAGGTATTCCCGCTTATGGTTTCCAGAAAAAAGTAAGACATGTATTTATAAAGGGAGTTATTTAACTTTTATAAAATTGTTGAGTTTCCATACAAATGCAGGGGCCTCTGATTAAAGGCTGATTACATCTCAGTTATAGTTGGACTGTAAACAAAAGGCCCACTATTGTATGCAGGAGCCCATCTGTTATCCCCAAAATATATACTCTAGGTGCCTGAACTTAAAAGCATGGTATTGCTGTATTTTAGGTCGAAAGAGTTACTCACTGAAAGAAAGATAAATTAAATGCAGCATCACTAGGGATGTTCTGTCTCATATTAGAAATTGTAGTATGAACGTATAACAATTAAAAGGGCCTGCCAAGACTATTGGGACTCTCCCAGGATTTACTGATATCTCTGTAGAGAAGAGGTACTTTTAAATAGTTTAGTACTGTATTAATTCAGTGGTTCTCCTAAAAGCACTACTATCTCTGCCCATTATTTATTAGTCTTTAAATAAACAGGATAGTTTAAGGCTAATCAGTTGTTAATGTTAGAGTTAGATATTACAATTAAATATTCACTGCTTGAAGCAACCCCAGAGGTTCACAACACTATTGTGGGTACTAAATAGAGGTTTATTTAAGTAGCTTAGCAATATTTTCCCCTCCATAGGTGCTGGAATTATGGGCGTTCGGGGGGCTGCTGCACCCCCTGGCTTGAAGTGGTTTCCATCATATACAGGGTTTACAGCTTGGTTCAATGGCTCTCAGCACCCACACTATACAAATTGTTCCAGCACCCCTGTCCCCCCAGCAAAAGTTCCTGGATCTCCAGAGAATGTTTCAGCAAGATTGAGACTCCTGAAACCATCTAGAGTCAGAGTCTCTCATCCTCCAGCAAAGTGCACTCCTTCCCCTGGTAGCTAGAGCCCAAATAATTCTTTGAACGGCTCAGGCTCCGATCCACAAAGACATATAGGCATTGCAATGCTCAGCTCTTGCCCAGCAATGCATGGGGAAGCATAGGTGCCTGAGAATGGGATCCACAAAAACAAGCACAGAAGGTGGGGAACTGTCTAAGCTAGCCAGTAGCAAACACCAAGGAGAGGGGTGTGTCTCAAGTCCCACACCTTCACAGAGCTAGACACCCAAGTCTGGGCTGCAGGGAGGCACCTATCTCTGCTTGTGATATGCAGTCATGAATTCTCTCCTGGAGTCAGGTACCCAAGCTGTTTTCTACCAGAACAGGAGCAGTGCATGACTAACTCCACACAAAATGGCAGCCATTTGAGCTGTGTGAGATCCAGGTTCCATTCTCGCCTCTGCCATTATGTCTGGTGTTAGAAGTGCTCAGCACATACCTACTGGATCAGTCCCTGTGGGCAAGATAGGCCCAGCCATGCCTATTTTCCCCTGGTATGGGGATCGTGCTGAGGCTTAGGCATGAGAAAGGCATCCTGGTGTTTGCCTGAGACAGCAGCGCACATGCCCAGAGGCAGAAACTTAGGTGCCTTGGGGACTTTTACATCAAAAAATTAGGTGCCAAGTGAATTCAGGCGCCTACAGGGTTAGGTGACAGCTGAGTGGCAGCTTTGCAGATTACAGTGGTGCCTGAATCTGGGCTGCAGGTTTCTTATTTGCTTTGGGGATCTGGGCCTCCCTTCCTTATCAAAGCCGATCTGTGAGCCATCAGTTTCAGGACAACTTGTCTAATCCCTTAGGTACTTTCCTGAACTTAGAAGGATTGCTATCTCTTCCTCTCCGAGCTGGGACTTGTTAGATACACCCTATAATTCTGTTATAGAAACAGGGGATGCAGCAAGAATGTATGCACCAGATTTATCAAAAGTGAGCGGGGTGCCAGGAAATTCTCTAAAAATATACAGTGGTCAAAACATGCTGATAATGAAATGGCACTGAGGTCAGTGCTGGGCCAGAGGGGAGCTGGCTCATATCTCTGCTATTCAGGGATTGTTTAAGACCCAGTACAAGCTGCCTTAACTTTCATCACTCTTCAGTGGTCCCTGAATGCCATTCAGGGGTGCAGAATTGATAGGCCATAAGATCACCATGCCTCCTCCTGCTCCTGATGTAAACTATCACTCTTCTGGCCTAGCTAGCTCGACCACAAAAGGCCCCAGGTTAGTAGGGATTCCTACAGAGGGAGTGCAGAGCTGATGAAGGTATCTGCACAGAGGCCATTCAGAGTGGGGAGGAGGGGAAGGGGGGACTCCACAAAAGGCATAGGGCTTATGTGGGTGCAGTTAGGGCAATGCAGTATCCCTGTAGACACTGCATTACTTACATCTATTGGCTGTATTCTTGTAAATTTCATGGCCCCGCTGGTCTCCTCTCCAAGCCTGGCTGTCACCCAGGCTCCTGGCTCAGGCTGCTGACCCAGCTCCCCACCCCCTTGTGGGGAGTCCTGCTGGCCCCCGAGGTCCCAGCTCCCCACTCATAGCTGAGCTGCCGTTGGGGCTCTCAGCTCCCTAATGGGAGTACAACAACTGACCAGACTCCGGACATGCATATCCCCACCAGGAGCCCCGCTGCCCCCCAGGGTCTTGGCGCCCCACTCCCTGGACTCTGGGTGCAGATTTCCCCTCCGGAAGCCTGGCTGTCCACCCTGGGCTCACCGTTCCCCACCGGGACCATCGCTGCCATGCTCCCGGTGGGGAGTGAGGAGCTGAGAAGCCCAGTGTGGCTGCCCCATCCGCAGCAGGGAGCAGGGAGTCGGAGTGGGGCACCTGGGCTCCCAGCAGGGAGCGGGAAGCTGGGCTACCAGTGGGGAACTGCATGCAGAGCTGAGAGCACCCTCTCAAACACACACACTGCCCCTCTTAAGCTAGTGGAAGCACTCCTGCTGAGAATGCACACCACCAACAGAAGCAGGGCAGTGTGGATGTGAACCACTACAGTAATTACTGTGGTGGCTGTAAGTCAAGCTAACCTAACCAATTTAAGTTTATAGTATAGGCATGCCCTAAGACAGGGAAAGATTAATAGTCTGATTTTCAGAGGTGCTGAGCATCTGTAGCTCCCATGAATGACATGCTCCAGAGGTCACACAGAAACGGACATAACTTGAAATGTTTTTTTAGAGCTTGTCTAGGTGTCATCTGATTCCTCTACAACCCCTCAATTGTGTGAAATTTGCTTATTGAAATTTTATAAATGTAATGTGACCACACTCAAAACTGGGGCACTTTTGTGACAAGAAAGTTTTTAGGGTTGCGAAGCAGTCATAGAAAAGACACAAGTACACTTGTGTTGTTGTTAAGTGTCGGCATTGCTACTGGAAGCTTGTAATTCAGCAATGATATGTGCATATTACTTGGAGTGGAGGATTGTTTCATGTAGTGTTGTGAAGGAGTTTGTCATGGAACGCTGAATAAGCATTATTATTTTTCACTTTCAGCTAAAGAACGGCTTGGATAGTGAAATGAGATGCCCTTACATGCTGTGTTATGCAGGAAATAATGAAATCTCCATATGGCCTTTAAACATACAGTGGTGTGGTCACACTCAAAAAGTTTCTTTGCTTTTTAGAGATCTCATCAGTTCTCATGAAGACATCACATTTATTCTTTCTGGTTTTGTTGTGTCCCTTAATCTGAAATAAAAGTCATTCAGCATGTAATTATAGAGTTTTTCTTTGTGTATAACAGTAATTTGCTACTGGTTTTAGTCTCTGATATGGACAAAAATTATTTTTAGATAATTGCAATAGCAGAAAATATTCCATAAATTAGCCTATTGAAGTAAATTGAAAGACTACTATTTGACTTCAGTGAGTTTTCATCAGGCCCAGAAAGTTGATAGCATGGTTCTGAAACATAGTGTTCGGTGTGGGAACAGATTTACTGCAATGCTTAGTAGTAATTGTCTTTGAAAACTGTTTCAGACAACATTGTGGACATGGTCTAATTACACCAGTATCTAAGGCAACTCACTTTGAGTGGATAATTTTCATTAGAAATTACAGTATTTTGTCATGGAGATGCTGTAAAACATAAATTCTCTGCTCTATCCATTCTTTCTTCCATGTGATTGAATGGATTTCAGACACTGAGGAGAAGCATTTAACTATTTTCAGATCAAATAGTCACTTTCTGAACTTCCAAAGTATTTGATCACATTTGGCAGTTCTCTACATTCTGGCAAGCTCATGAGATCAGACTGGATTTGACTCAAGCTTTTAACCTCACACTAGAAGAATAAAAAACGCCTCTCTCTTTGTCAATCAGACTTGGAGTTCCTAGCAAGGATTTGACTAAGTGTGACAACATGATAATGGGTACATTGGAAATTTTGGCAACCCAGATTCCCCTGGCTTGCTTTCTTCCTGATGGATGTCTCTAATAGAATAAATGTTATGTCTAGGGTGGCCATCCTTTCTAGTGACTTTGGATCATTTTCCTTGATGGTTTCCTTGAAAAACCAGCCAATAATTTTTTCCAGGTATAGGCACTATAACTAGCAGATCTCATATTTATGGTAAGATATGTCAGAAGGAGGTAGTTAGGAGTTAAAATGCTCTTTGTGATCTTTGTATAATTCAGGAAAGTTCCATGTTGTGCATTAGAGTTGGATTTAATCTCCTTTGAAACCCAGACGCTTGAGGGTGAGCTTTGCCTAATTACAAGCAAATACATAACATCTCTAGCAAATCAGTCAACCAATGATAAAGTTTGGTTGTGTGTCAGTCAAGGATAGCCGCATTTATTTATTTAATTTAAAAAACCCACTTGCAGCCGTCAGGAACGTTCAAGTTATGTAACTGGTAATCTACCATATGTGACCATATGATCTTATTTTTGTTTACCTCATTCTTCTCTCCTTTTGTTATACTCGTGTCTTGTCTTGGTTTAAAAGGTGAACTTTGTGGCGCAGAACGTGTGAGGTGAGGGGAATTTTCTT
This sequence comes from Lepidochelys olivacea, assembly GCF_965140295.1. NCBI lineage: Eukaryota > Metazoa > Chordata > Testudines > Cheloniidae > Lepidochelys > Lepidochelys olivacea. Next base: position 139,242,185 of record NC_140411.1, read on the forward strand.
ACACCCTCCCATGCTCGGTTCAAGCAATCTGGATAGCAATGGGTTTCCAAGTCGTTAGTATGAATTAGTGAGGAGGTCTTATTTTATATGAAACTGCTGAGCCAGGAAATAGATCCTGGAGATCCCCTAGCACCTTGAGCCCCTTTATTGTGAGTGTTGATAATAGCTATTGTAACTCCTTTACGGCTGCTAAAGGGAACAGATCTTTTATAGTAATATACTTAAACACCTGGCAGCAAATTGAGATCAAATCGGTAAAATTCAGTTGGAGGCACTTTCTGTATTCACTGATTTATGAATAGCTATTAACAGCTCTTTGTGGGCACATTACATGATATCCCATTTAACCAAGCAGGCAAACTATAACTATGGCAAAAAAACAAATTAACTGGTATATGAAAAAATATACCCAAATGTTTCCTGCTTAAGTAAACATCCCATTTGTACGCATCCCAAATAAGACGGTCATACTGTTGTGTTATAGGAATAACCAAGGCTTATGTTCAATGCTTTAATTTTATCTCTCTTTCTAGAGAACCCACAAAGCATTTTGTTGAGAGCTATGGTCCATCTCTTTATTGAGTTCTTCTGAAACCCTAAAGACAAGATCTACAAGCTTTTATCTGAGTCATTGTCACTCTTGAAGCTGAGAGAAAATTCTAGCAGTTATCAGAATTAGTTTCTAATCAGTTTTTGTGCTATAGTAGAATCCACTCATTTGCAATCTGTATGAATGGGATGCTTCATTAAGCATGATAATATGCTGGAAAAAAATTAGAGTAAGTTATTTCATATACCACATTGTCTGTTTATTGGCAAACTTCTAGCTTTCCCACTCAGTTAAATGAGATGTATTGTAGTGTGGCTGAAAACTAGGAAGAGCTGTCAATAAACCTGTGAACTCAGAAATTGCCTTAATCTGAGTTTAATTGATTGGATTTTGAATGCTTCTGCTTGATGACTGTGGACATATACTGAAAGATCCTTTTTCATTTTAATAACCATAATGAAGGAGTCACAACAACCATTCCATGAGACAAAATTATGGGTCTTGAAGCTCTAGGGATCTCATATCTTGATTGCTTAATATATATAGTATCACCAAACTGGGAAGTTAAGCCTAATAAAGGCCTATATCATGGTGGAATGACATAAGTGAAACTTGGGTAAACCACATTTCAGAAGAGATGGTTGGGCAGATTTGAGGATGATCTTTCCCAAAGTTTCCAGAGTCTCAGACAAACTGGTCTTATTCATTAAACCTAATTCATATGCACTTTCTCCACAGATCTGTTTTTATTTCTTTTCCCATCGAAACTAGGAATTTTAGTTATTAATGAATTCCTATACTGATGATCTCTTATCCCATTTTAGTGGATATACCATGTTTTTCCGTATTTGCAAAGTACGACCTTTATTATTCATTTTCAAGGCCAGGTTTTCAAAGTTCATACATAACTGCACATCTAATTTGTGTCTGCAATTCTTGTGCTTGTGCCTGGAGTTGCTGCAATTATACATAAAATAGGGGAATACACTTGCCTGTATATTTTTCTGAAAATCTGACCCAGAAATTTAATTTAATTTCTAAAGCAATAGATATCTACTGATCTTAATATAATGGACCTGATTATGGTCTCATTTACACCACAGTAAATCAGGAGTAATTCCATTGAGGTCTACATTATTATAAAATTGATGTCAGCTCAGGATCTTACTGTCTCATTGTTAATGAAGCCACATTCCAAAGATGGACAAAAAAAAGTTTCTTCACCTGGCCTACATCCAATTTAATTTCTCATTTCATTTTCTGCCTCTCTTCTGTGCTGTACCTGTTCTGTGGATAAAACTCTCTTACAGCTAGGGCCCTACCAAATTTGTGGTCCATTCTGGTCAATTTCACAGTCATAGGATTTTAAAAATCATTAATTTCATGTTTTCAGCTACTTAAATATAAAATGTCATTGTGTTGTAATTGCAGGGGTCCTGACCCAAAAAGGAGTTGTGTGGGGGTCACAAGGTTATTGTAGGGGGCGTTGTGGTACTGCTACCCTTACTTCTGCACTGCTGCTGGCAGCGGTGCTGCCTTCAGAGCTGGGCAGCTGGAGCACGGTGGCTGCTGGCCAGGATCCCAGCTCTAAACACAGAACTGCCATCAGCAGCAGCGCAGAAGTAAGGATGGCATGGGATGGTACCCATACTTCTGTGCTGTTGCAGCAGAGCTGGGCCCTCAGTCAGCAGCTGCCACTGTCTGGCCATCCAGCTCTGAAGGCAGCAGCACAGAAGTAAGGGTGACATGGTATGGTATTGCCACTCTGACTTCTGCACCGCTTCTGGCAGGGTGCTGCCTTCAGAGCTGGCTGCCCAGCTCACACAGAAGTAAGGGTGGCACTACCATGACCTCCCTAAAATAACCTTGCAACCCCGTTACAACTCCCTTTTGAGTCAGGACCCCCCATTTGAGAAACACGGTTCTCCCCCGGGAAATCTGAATAGTATAGGGCAAAAGCACACAAAAGACCAGATTTCACAGAAGGAGACCAGATTTCACAGTCCAAGATGCATTTTTCATGGCCGTGAATTTGGTAGGGCCCTATTTATATCCCTTGTAACTTTTATCTCACAACCTGTATTCACCCTTTTTCACTCTTTACCAATTCTGATCAAAATATTTGTTGCAATATTTTTCTCTTTCTTCCACTCTTCATTAACTGATCATGGGTTTTATATATTTGTTGGTTATTCATAATTGATCAATGAACAGTTTCCGTGGACATCTTTGACTCCATAGATTTTCACAAACTGTTCACAGTGAGCGCTCCTCTTAGTATATATCTGTAATTTGGGATTCAGTCCCCTAAATTGCTAATGTATTCTTTTCCCTGATTGGATGGCCTAAACTTTATAAAGAGGAGCAGCACTTGAAGTAATCACACATAGGGTGCTGAATCTCTTATAGATGGAGTGAGAAGAATTTTATAGAAAGCAAAACACAGGAAATAAAGAGGCCTAGATAATTTTTGGACTTCAAATGTTTTCCTTTTCTCTCTTGCTTAAGAAAGGACATTATATGTGGTTATAAAACTTTACCTTAGGGTGTAAATGATCTCATCTACCAGCCATGGTTTTGTCAGCTTGCTTCTCCACATGAACATCCTACAATGGATGCTTCATAAACTGAAGCTCTTGTTTTGTGTTAAGTCCTCTTGCCTTTCCTCCATTCCCTCCGATATGGCTTACTTTGCCATTACTCTCCTCTGGCAGAATTTATTTTTGCTACCAAGACCAGAAATCTTGCATGCATCCTTGCCTCAACCTTTCTTTCCTTTCTTACATCTCCTTTAGTTTCAAGTTATCCAGGGGCCAGGGCTCTAACGTGGCACTATGCATTCTTTCTCTCAGGTTCTTATCTGGCTGGTTCTTCCTCACATGTTCAGGGTCTAACTGATCACCATATGTAGGTCTGGGAAGGAATTTTCTCCCAGGTCAGATTGGCAGTGGCTTGGGGTGGGGTATTGACTTCCACTGCAGCCTGGGACATGGGGTCACTTGTCCGGATTATCTGAATCATAGAATCCTGGAATTTCAGCATTGGAAGGGACCTCAGGAGGTCATCTAGTCCAACCCCCTGCTCAAAGCAGGACCAATCCCCAACTAAATCATCCCAGGCAGGGCTTTATCAAGCCTGACCTTAAAAACCTCTAAGAAAGGAGATTCCACCACCTCCCTAGGTAACCCATTCCAGTGCTTCACCACCCTCCTAGTGAAAAAGTTTTCCCTAATATCCAACCTAAACCTTCCCCACTGCAACTTGAGACCATTACTCCTTGTTCTGTCATCAGCTACCACTGAGAACAGTCCACTGAGAACAGTCCAGATCCATTCTCTTTGGAACCTCCTTTCAGGTAGTTGAAAGCAGCTATCAAATTCCCCCTCATTCTTCTCTTCTGCAGACTAAACAATCCCAGTTCCCTCAGCCTCTCCTCATAAGTCATGTGCTCCAGCCCCCTAATCATTTTTGTTGCCCTTTGCTGGACTCTTTCCAATTTTTCCACACCCTTCTTGTAGTGTGTGGCCCAAAACTGGACACAGTACTCCAGATGAGGCCTCACCAATGTCAAATAGAGGGGAACGATCACATCCCTCGATCTGCTGGCTATGCCCCTACTTATACATCCCAAAATGCCATTGGCCTTCTTGGCAACAAGGGCACACTGTTGACTCATATCCAGCTTCTTGTCCACTGTCACCCCTAGGTCCTTTTCTGCAGAACAGCTGCCTAACCACTCGGTCCCTAGTCTGTGCATGGGATTCTTCTGTCCTAAGTGCAGGACTCTGCACTTGTCATTGTTGAACCTCATCAGATTACTTTTGGCCCAATCCTCTAATTTGTCTAGGTCCCTCTGTATCCTATACCTACCTTCCAGCATATCTACCACTCCTCCCAGTTTTGTGTCATCTGCAAACTTGCTGAGGGTGCAATCCACGCCATCCTCGAGATCATTAATGAAGATATTGAACAAAACTGGCCCCAGGACTGACCCTTGGGGCACTCCGCTTGATACCGGCTGCCAACTAGACATGGAGCCATTGATCACTATCCATTGAGCCCGATGATCTAGCCAGCTTTCTATCCACCTAATAAGCCATTCATCCTGTCCATACTTCTTTAACTTGCTGGCAAGAATACTGCAGAAGACCGTATCAAAAGCTTTGTTAAAGTCTGGGTATATCTCACTTAATTCCCTGCCATTTCAGGGGCCTCAGGCACTGGTGCACCTCAGTCCCTCCTATTCTCTGCCTGTGGCACAAAACAGCTTAATCTCCTTTGGTCATAATAGCTTAATACTGTGGTCTAATGTCAGTTGTGGGTTTAGTGTGCAGGTGCTAAATGGAAGTTGGAATGGAGCTTCAAGCTCTCAGCAGCTGACCTACCAGTGGTCTGCTGCAACCATCTATCCATCTTCTCACAGGTTGTCCCCTACTCTAATGACTTGCCACCATTCTTTCCATGATCATTTTCTTGAGGTTGCTTCCATTGCTATGCCTGATGTGACCAAAGTACATAAGGTTGCACCTGTTGATTTCCATCAGCAGGGTCTACTTCTCCCCAGTAATGTTTCCAACAGAAGCATTAATCTTCTTCTCCACGCAGGGGATACACAAGAGTCTTTGCTTGCACTCCATCTCAAAGGCTTCAATTTTCTTCTTGTCAGCAGCATTCACTTCCCACAATTCACATCCATTGGGAAGCACTGCTATGGGGAAAAAATCAAGCTTTTCACTAGTTGACCCTGCATACATTTTGAGATGCCATGTTTTTTCCAAACTTTTATAAGGGAGGCCATGGCTGAGTGAGTCATTACTAGTCTTCTTCTGATTTCTTTGGAACAGCCTCCTTGGTTGGATGTGGATGATCCCAGATAATTGAATTGATCTACTGCCTCTACAGGTTGACCATTGATGGTGATGTTTGCTTGCATCCTGTTTTTGTTGATAATGTCAATGTACATGCATTTTGTTTTCACCACAATCAGGGACAGTCCATATTCCTAACTATCTTTTTTTACAGACGCCAACCTTATTTAATTGCATCAGTGGTAGCAGCAAAGATCATTGTGCCATCTGCACTATTTAAGTCAGTTATGAGGTGTCGAGCAATAGAAATCCCACCGCCTTCCACTTTTTCAAAACCTTCCAGGGCTTATCTCATAATAATTTCTGCATACATGTTGGAAAGGCTTGTGGACAGAATACACCCTTCTCTCCCATTCTACCCAGTGGAAAACCACTCGCTGTGGCCTGTTGCTCTTTGCATCGTGGTCTGTTGTTGATTGCAGAGAGTCACAATGAGTCCAGTGGGGTGTCTTGGAATCCCCATGTCTGTCAATATCCTCCAGAGATGGTCACATTGAAAAATATCGAACGCTTTTGAGTGGTCAGTGAAAACATGATTAGAGGGTGATTGTACTCTAGCATTTTTCAGTGATGTGATGGATGTTGGCACTTAAATCACTTGCGCCTCATCCCTCTCTGAAGCCAGCCTGTTGTGGGGAGTTCTGCTCCTATCATTCCCTTCATGTGGTCCTAGATTATGTAAAGCAAAATTTTGCTCATACACAGTATCAGGGAGAAGATACGATATGTTTCCTTTCTTTGGTAAGGGCAGAAAGATGCCCTTTGTCCAATCGTCCAGCCAATTTCTAATTTTTCCGTACAGCAAAGCAAATTTTCCAGTGAGATCATTACCAGGGTGACCAGTTGCTTTTATCAGTTTTGCTGGTATGTTATCAGCCCCGGGTGCTTTCCGCTGATCCAGTGCTTCTTTAATTGTTTGTCCAAAGTAAAATGGCTTCAACTGGAGAGACTGAGGAAGAGGCACATCCACCACCTCCTCCTCCGGCAATTCTTGCAAAAAATGGTATAGGCATCTAAAGGGTTTGCAGCTGTGGACCACAAGCAGAGATAGGGGCCTGTCTCAGAGAGGGGGCTTCAGACACACCCCTCTAGGTGGCATCTCCCATTGGCTAGCTTAGGTAAGGAAATGCCTAGCATGCTAGCTTTTGGGGATCAGATTCTTAGGCACCTGTCTCTCCCTGTTCATTGTAAAGGCAGTATAGACCCCTAACTCAGGCCTCATGGATCCCATTGTCACTCCAGTGATTTCCTGTGTGCCTCAGCACTGAAATGGCTAAGTCCCTTTGTGGATCTGGGCCTATTAGACTTTATGATGAGCCTCCAATTGACTCTTGGGGGAACTGACAACTTCTGTGATTTAGGTTAAACTCCACCTGACTGCTGCGCATGATACAATACTGTAGCAAAAATTGTATTTACAGTAGAAGCCCTTTAAAAATTGAGATTTGTCAATCATTAATATACCATTATCACAGGTATATTCCATTGCACTGGTAAGAATTCTGAGAACCTGTGGTGACATCTGTGTGATAACAGGTGACTAATGCTGATGGTAGCACTGAACGCAGAATAACGTAGCCAGTTCCTGTTGTTAAGAGTAGACATCATTGCAGTCTCTGAGAGTCAGAAAACCTAGACCCACACATGAACAAAATGCAAATGATTTAATTAACTTCCTCTATTGAAAAACATGCGTTCTAGTTGCTCATGCTGATATGGGTGGTATAAATCCCATGCTGGTGGAAGGATATCCTGTGTGATTATTTTGGGGTTATTGTATTTTGCTTCCATAGATAACATAATATTTCAGTTTGTGGACTATGCTTCTTTGATCTCTTTAGACCTTATCAAGCTTTCTGAATGGAGATGCCCAGATTCAATTGTGCTCAACTGTTGTGGAGATACTTTAAGCATTTAAAGTGCTATTCGTTCCTCCTTGTCTGAAATACTTGAACTAGGACTTAAAACAGCAGAACCTTTAAATAATAAAGACCTTATTAAAGTCTTTAAAACCATAAGAATGACCCCCAATTAGCACACTTATTCAGGGAAACTTAGTTCACAGGAAGTGAGTTACAGTGATTATGCAAGAAGTAATTCATTGTCTGAAAAAGAGTTTGTGGTTATTATACAATATAGTTTCCCTTTTTTAGTTTTGCTGAAAACAAAAACTCTTTAGCTAGACCATAAAAACTCAGCAATATTTTAATGCATACAATATGTAAGTTTAGGCATTACTGCATATCTCTGTGCTGTTAAGAATATCACTTAAATGAAAATAGTGTACAATATGTTGCTAGATTTAGCAATATAAATATAATCATTGGTCAACTAAAGTTTTGTTCTATAGAGGGTTAATATTGTTGATATAGACATTTCTGATGCTTCACCTTAAATAGAACACTCTCTCCACATGTTCAGTAATAATTCTTGATAAATATGGCATGTTTATATAGAGTTAATGTTTGTGCAAACAAGGAGAAATGTATTCCAACATAAATACAAGAGGATGGCTAGAACTGAACTGAATCAAAACAAATAATCTGAGACTGGCTGCCAACTGTGATAAATATTATGGTGCCTTTGATACAATACAAATATTTTTCTGTTTGTAGTGTGATATTTCATTCCGTATTTATAACCTGTGGACATGTACTTTTGCAGCAGCATAACCTGATCACTGTGCAGATTTGTCTTTAGCAAAAGCTTTTGAAACTATAAAGGATCTTTGAATAATGCTTTTGGCTTTGTTTGTTTGTTTTAGTTATAAACCTTGATCCAAACATTAAATGCTTTGCAGGATATATCTAGAGATTTATGTTTTCATAGTATATGGCATTATATGAGAACAGAGATGTCCACTACTTCTCCAGAAGCCTTCTTCTTTATTTATATCATTAGCAGAATTTGCCAGGATTTTAAGAAAAGATGTACTCTTTCACTTTAACTGCTAGATATTTGTTTAATTCAGACTGCATAGTCCACGAGTTTCTGGAAACCTTCAGCTTCTAGAAATGAAGAGATCTGTAAGTCTGCAGTAAATGTTTTGCCACTTTTGTACTTTTTGCATGTGCATCTTAGGATAATTGTTATTGTATTTTATTAGCCTTTCAAATGTTTCTTTTGTACTAGCATGTACCATCCAGCAGGCAGTTTCAACTGTGTGATGTCACCTCATTATAAAATTAATTTATTAATTCACATTAATTAAAATCACTCAGATGAATTTCCTTCCTGGATAAGCTGAAAATGTACCCTGTTAAGTACAGTTGGCAAGCATGTGGTCTCTTATATTTTGAAATAGAACAACATATAGAATATTAAAATACCCCAGAAACATAATGAAAATGCGGTGCACACATGTGTGTTGTGCGTTATAATAGACTGTAAATCCTGAACGCTGTTAGATGATGGGCCAAAACTGGAGCCTTTGATTTCTAAGGAGTTTGAATTCAGAACGGGGGGGGATCCTATTTTCTGGTTCAGATTGGCTCAACTCTCACAAGAAGAGCTGAACTCATGAGATTTCCACTGTTAGTAACTTAAATGTCTGAAACATCATCAAAGCCAACCCGTAACTCTTTCTTAAACCTAATCTCTACCTGGTTATACCACATCCTTGGTCAATGTGTATGTATTTCTACCTCTTGTGCCTCTTTTAGATCTTTTGAAAGCATAGTGGCCTCAGTATTTGAGGAAAAGGAGATGTAAAGTTGAGTGCCATGCCACAAACCAAAGCATCTCACTAATATCCCCTACTGGGCCTATGTACACCCTGATAAAGAGGAACGACAAGATAGGACCTGGAGGAACTTCATGTGTGAGGGTCCCTGTGATGAGACAGAGAGGTCCCATGCTAGGGTTAAGGAAAGCCTATGGGCCCAGCTAGACTTGCTCCACTATATCTGCACCCAGTGCCAAGCCTGAAGGGGGAATAAAAAGAAAGAGGAGGGCTCAGTTCAGGGCTGACTGGCCAGAGCTCTGCCTCTCAGCCTGAAGGGAGCTTCACCTGCTGAGCTGCAGAGAGGTGGGCCTGCTAGCTGGAGCAGCCACTGGAGAGGAACAGTTAAACCCCAAGGAGGGAGCAACACACGAATCAGAGACTGATTGAGAACAAGCCTGAAGGGAAGGATAGGAATGCTTCCAGAAGACTTGGGGACAGCCCACCACTGAGTTACATTTGCTTTTTTTTGTAGAACATTTCAGAGCTGAGCCCCTCAAAACCCCCAGAAGGGGCTAAGACTGAAGAGACAATTAGCTAGTGGGCTGGAGCCTGCCCCAGTGAACACCAGAGAGAACTTCTGTTGATGAGAGAGACAAGCTTTTGAGGCACACAGAGCTCTTCTTCGAGTCTGGGAAAGGTACTCAGAGTGTAACAGCTAAATACAAGGTGGAATAGATTGTTTAGCATAGGTAGATGGAATTACGTAAGTACTCAAAACACGGCTGACACCCAGTGTCTACTAAGACATAAGAATGGCCATACTGGGTCAGACCAAAGGTCCATCTAGCCCAGTATCCTGTCTTCCGACAGTGGCCAATGCCAGGTGCCCCAGAGGGAATGAACAGAACAGATAATCATCAAGTGATCCATTGCCTGTCGCTCATTCCCAGCTTCTGGCAAACAGAGGCTAGGGACACCATCCCTGCTCCTGGGAATTTATGCCAAATTATTAATAGGTGGTAGAATCATAGAATCATAGAATATCAGGGTTGGAAGGGACCTCAGGAGGTCATCTAGTCCAACCCCCTGCTCAAAGCAGGACCAATTACCAGTTAAATCATCCCAGCCAGGGCTTTGTCAAGCCTGACCTTAAAAACTTCTAAGGAAGGAGATTCTACCACCTCCCTAGGTAACGCATTCCAGTGTTTCACCACCCTCCTAGTGAAAAAGTTTTTCCTAATATCCAACCTAAACCTCCCTCACTGCAACTTGAGACCATTACTCCTTGTCCTGTCATCTTCTACCACTGAGAATAGTCTAGAACCATCTTCTTTGGAACCACCTCTCAGGTAGTTGAAAACAGCTATCAAATCCCCCTTCATTCTTCTCTTCTGCAGACTAAACAATCCCAGTTCCCTCAGCCTCTCCTCATAAGTCATGTGTTGCAGACCCCTAATAATTTTTGTTGCCCTTTGCTGGACTTTCTCTCCAATTTTTCCACATCCTTCTTCTAGTGTGTGGCCCAAAACTGGACACAGTACTCCAGATGAGGCCTCACCAATGTCGAATAGAGGGGAATGATCACGTTCCTCGATCTGCTGGCTATGCCCCTACTTATACATCCCAAAATGCCATTGGCCCTCTTGGCAACAAGGGCACACTGTTGACTCATATCCAGCTTCTCATCCACTGTCACCCCTAGGTCCTTTTCCGCAGAACTGCTGCCTAGCCATTCAGTCCCTAGTCTGTAGCAGTGTATTGGATTCTTCCGTCCTAAGTGCAGGACCCTGCACTTACCCTTATTGAACCTCATCAGATTTCTTTTGGCCCAATCCTCCAATTTGTCTAGGTCCCTCTGTATCGTATCCCTACCTGCCACCGTATCTACCACTCCTCCTAGTTTAGTATCATCATCCTCCACACCATCCTCCAGATCATTTATGAAGATATTCAACAAAACCGGCCCCAGGACCGACCCTTGGGGCACTCCACTTGATACCGGCTACCATCTAGACATGGAGCCATTGATCACTACCCGTTGAGCCCGACAATCTAGCCAACTTTCTACCCACCTTATAGTGCATTCATCCAGCCCATACTTCTTTAACTTGCTGACAAGAATACTGTGGGAGACCGTGTCAAAAGCTTTGCTATAGTCAAGAAATAATACATCCACTGCTTTCCCTTCATCCACAGAACCAGTAATCTCATCACAGAAGGCAATTAGATTAGTCAGGCATGACCTTCCCTTGGTGAATCCATGCTGACTGTTCCTGATCACTATCCTCTCGTGTAAGTGCTTCAGGATTGATTCCCTGAGGACCCGCTCCATGATTTTTCCGGGGACTGAGGTGAGGCTGACTGGCCTGTAGTTCCGAGGATCCTCCTTCTTCCCTTTTTTAAAGATGGGCACTACATTAGCCTTTTTCCAGTTATCCAGGACTTCGCCTGATCGCCATGAGTTTTCAAAGATAATGGCCAATGGTTCTGCAATCACAGCTGCCAACTCCTTTAGCACTCTCAGATGCAACGCATCCAGCCCCATGGACTTGTGCACGTCCAGCTTTTCTAAATAGTCCCTAGCCACTTCTTTCTCCACAGAGGGCTGGCCACCTACTCCCCATGCTGTGTTGCCCAGCGCAGCAGTCTGGGAGCTGACCTTGTTCGTGAAGACAGAGGCAAAAAAAGCATTGAGTAAATTAGCTTTTTCCACATCCTCCGTCCCTAGGTTGCCTACCTCATTCAGTAAGGGGCCCACACTCTCCTTGGCTTTCTTCTTGTTGCCAACATACCTGAGGAAACCCTTCTTGTTACTCTTAACATCTCTTGCTAGCTGCAGCTCCAGGTGCGATTTGGCCCTCCTGATTTCATTCCTACATGCCCGAGCAACAATTTTATACTCTTCCCTGGTCATTTGTCCAATCTTCCACTTCTTGTAAGCTTCTTTTTTATGTTTAAGATCCGCAAGAATGTCACTGTTAAGCCAAGCTGGTTTCCTGCCATATTTACTATTCTTTCAACACATCGGGATGGTTTGTCCCTGTAACTTCAATAGGGATTCTTTGAAATACAGCCAGCTCTCCTGGACTCCTTTCCCCCTCATGTTATTCCCCCCAGGGGATCCTACCCATCAGTTCCCTGAGGGAGTCGAAGTCTGCTTTCCTGAAGTCCAGGGTCCGTATTCTGCTGCTTACCTTTCTTCCCTGTGTCAGGATCCTGAACTCGACCAACTCATGGTCACTGCCTCCCGGATTCCCATCCACTTTTACTTCCCCTACTAATTCTTCCCGGTTTGTGAGCAGCAGGTCAAGAAAAGCTCTCCCCCTAGTTGGCTCCTCCAGCACTTGCACCAGGAAATTGTCCCCTACATTTTCCAAAAACTTCCTGGATTGTCTGTGTTCTGCTGTATTGCTCTCCCAGCAGTTATCAGGATGATTAAAGTCGCCCATGAGAACCAGGGCATGCCATCTAGTAACTTCTACGAGTTGCCAGAAGAAAGCCTCATCCACCTCATCCCCCTGGTCCGGTGGTCTATAGCAGGCTCCCACCACTACATCACTCTTGTTGCTCACACTTCTAAACTTAATCCAGAGACACTCAGGTTTTTCTGCAGTTTCATACTTGAGCTCTGAGCAGTCATACTGCTCCCTTACATACAGTGCTACTCCCCCACCTTTTCTGCCCTGCCTGTCCTTCCTGAACAGCTTATATCCGTCCATGACAGTACTCCAGTCATGTGAGTTATCCCACCAAGTCTCTGTTATTCCAATCATGTCATAATTCCTTGCCTTCACTAGGACCTCCAGTTCTCCCTGCTTGTTTCCAAGGCTTTGTGCATTCGTATATAAGCACATGAGATAACCTGCTGATCGCCCGTCATTCTCAGTATGAGGTAGGAGCCCTGCCCTCACAGACGTTCCTGCCTGTGCTTCCTCCCGGTATCCCGCTTGCCCACTTACCTCAGGGCTTTGGTCTCCTTCCCCCGGTGAACCTAGTTTAAAGCCCTCCTCACTAGGTTAGCCAGCCTGCTCGCAAAGATGCTCTTCCCTCTCTTCGTTAGTGCAGCAGTCTGTTGCACTTTAGTGGGACAGCAACACATGGGGAATTCAGAAGGCAACTGTTACACACTGCAAGTGTTTCTGCTCTCATAAGACAAATTGTTTCCTTTATACAGGATTTGTTCTCACTCAAACAGAAGAGAAAATAATAGAAAACAAACTGTGATAGTAGGTGTAGTACAAAATGATTTGTTCAAAATCAGTACTATTGAAAACCTCTGCTATATTACATGATTCCCGCCCCCTCAGAAACAATATGAAAAACTATAAAGGCTAATGTGACATCATGGTGTTTCTTTAACGCATTTCTCTGTGACTTGTGACACCTAGTTTTGTAATCTCGTATTTTTAGTTAAAAATGGGTTAAACAGCCCAGCTGACAATGTACCATACGTTTATTTTTCTTAAAATGTATCTATTTGACAATTGAATGTATGTAACTGCCTTGTTTCCCCTCCAATTTAAGTGCTATCAGTATTATTAATAATATTGCCATTTTTATCTGCCTTTGCATTACTTGGGAAATTGTGGAGGGCCATGGTGATTGACTCTGAAGAAGAAAAAGTAAGTTTAACGCTGAAGAAAAGGATTTATAAACTTATTTCTGCAACATTTTACTGCAACAATTGTCTGTCATTGGCAGCCAGGAGAGAAACAGTTCCAGCCTTGGAAAAACTGGCACCTGCAGGATTATACTGCAATCTCATGGAAGGGACAAATATCTGACAACAAAGGTATCAGCACCACCAGAGACTGGACAGAGCTCAGCCTGCTCCTGTATCCTCACTGAACACCCCACAGTCTCTGGCAAGGACTACACCAGCAACTGTCCATGTGCCCTTAAGCAGCATTGTGCTATAAGCTCCTTATTGTCCACATCTAAATCCTGAAAGCACGTGTCTGAAGTGATAGCGTGAGTAAGCTGAGAGGGCAGGTGTGTGGGGGTAAGAACACGCCTCAGGCTGTAGCACGGCCCCGTGCTCATGCCAGCATGAAGTGTGATCAGGAGAAAAGTTTATGTACCAACTCTCAAGTTGCAATAGTCCTGCACCCTGCATTCCCACAATGCACTGGACCCTTTTCTGCCTGACCCTTACCCAGTCTATAAAGTTTCCACTCCCCCTGTTTTTCACCGGTAGTAGCGAGAGTCAGAACGGCTTTCTGCTGCACTCTTTTGATCAATACTGGGGAATGTGGATCCTGCTCTGAGAGCAGCCGCCTGGCCTGCTAACCGCACCTGGGTGCTGATCAATGTGTGGTTGGAGTACAGCATCCTCCACATTATACCCATATCCAGTACACCATGTGTAGACACTCGGTGTGGGTATGGGGAACACGCATGAGCATGTACACAGTCAAGTAATTGGGTATGCACTCCAGGTCAGACATCGTCTCTGTTTGACAGGGCACAGGAATCACTCTGACCTCTGTGCCCTTGTGTTCCATGCTGAAGAAGATGAGATGGGACAGAGAAAACCTGAGGCCATGATTTTTATTGGGCCACAGAGCTGATCATGTGCAGGAGCGGCAGCAGGCTGTGCCATCTCAAGGAATCATGTACCCTGTGCACTCCCTCTGCATGCCAGGGACATGGGGGAGGGGAATAGTGCTACTTGAAACGCAGTCTCTGTCGTCTCACCTAGATTGATGCTGCTCTGACCTTGTTATATTTAACAGCTTCTTCTGGTCTTATGAACTCAAAAGGTCACACATCCGGCTACCGTTAACATAGCTAGCAAGTGAAACAATACTTCCAGTGACCCCCCCACCAGTTTTCCCTCCTCACTTATTAATATTGTTAATTAGCATGGAGGTAGTCCCTACAGGCCCCAGTCAATTTCATGGCTCCATTGTGCTAGGCACTGCACAGACTTAAGAGGATAAAGTCCTGGTTCCAAAGAGCCTAGAGGTTATTTTTACACTCCTGAGCCCCGTAACGTTAGAACGTGTATGCTACATGTCACATTGTACTGGGCTTGGCTGGTAGCATCTTCAGTTAAATACATTCAAATTTAAATCCTACACCAGCAGCCAACAATTGTTAAGTTTTGCTGTTCTGTCTACGACCCAAGAGCAGTAGCAGGATTGAGTTGATTAAAGTGCAAGGTCTCAAGCATGCTCCTTGTGAGATAATGAGCCCATCTGAAGTGTGGGTTTTCCTGACCCTCACCAACACTGCTCTCCCCTACTTCCTCTACATCTAGGCTCAGATCCTTCCCTTTCTGTGTAAAAAGACATGTTGATTTAGTTGGGGATTGGTCCTGCTTTGAGCAGGGGGTTGGCCTAGATGACCCCCTGAGGTCCCTTCCAACCCTAATTTTCTATGATTCTATGATTCTAAGAACATACATGAAAGGTAGTTCAGATCCTGAACTCTTCAGGATTCTTTTAGTCACTTTGTCCCTTATGGAAACTGGGGCTTGAGTGATAAGGTTCTAGGAGAAGAAACCATGTAAAATAAGAAGATTCTAGGATCCACAGGATTAACAGAGGACAAACCTCAAATGCCTTGCTTTCTACGCATATGGACTCTGGCTCACACCCCACTACCAGTGGCTCATGGCTAAGAACACAGGGATCACATACTGGATCTGACCAATAAGTCCATCTAGTGTAGGCTTCCATCTCACGTCCCAGAGGAAGGTATGAGAAATCCCATGAGGCCACATTTTCAAAAGAGCTCAGCATGTTAGGTATTGAACTCTTCTTGAAAATCCGGCTGTGACAGTTTGGGGAATATGTGTCTGTCAACTCATGAAATCTTTTTTGTATGTGAAATACGATCTATGGTTGTAATACTCGTGAATTAGCTCATCCATTTGGTAGCAGTGACCTGGCACATAGTGAACAGAACAGATTATGCCTGGGGAGCTGAAACAGGGCCATCAAGAACCATCAACAGTTGAATAGCTCTACCCTACTAGAACAATTGAGTTTCTGTCCGCAGAACCAATGACTTGTAAGGGCTCTCTGCCAGCAGTCCCACATGGGTGCATGGAAAATCCCAGCATAAAGGAGCAACAGTCAAGGTGTCTCAGACTGCTTTTAAAAAGAGATGTGCTCTCTGAGTAAGGACAGCCATCCCAAACACAGGAGACAGCTGGAGAGGTGGGTAGGAGGAGAGAAGGGAGCTTTGACTTACCACAGAGACAATGATGAAGACCCAGGGACTCTCAGGAGTTGGAAGGACTAAGGACTTGCATTCAGGTTTTATTGTCTTGCCTAGATCCGTAACTTTCTTATGCTGTCTAATAGTGAAGTATGTGTTTGTTTAAGAACTCTCTGTGCAAAGCCTATGTTCCCTACTTTACCTGCTGTGTGTCTCTGAAGAGTTAAACTATAAACCATAGAGCCTACAAGGGTGCAGCTCTGGGGGAGTGTGCCTAAGCAACTGGAGAGGCTTGGGAGATTCACCACTGGTCTCGGGGCTTAGGACAATTGGACTGCGGAGTGTCATGTCCCAAGGAAGGATTTCAGACAGGGAACTGGCACTCAGTAGTATGCTCTAGAGACTTTGAGCCAAAGATAGTGATTGAACTCTGCCCAGACCCAGTTAGCTCGGATGCAAATATGATCCAAAGGTTGGTATGATTATGAGTCTGGTGATCATCCACTATGGGGCTCTGCTAGGGGTGTTGTGCTGACCATAGCTGTCTCAGTGGGTCTGCTGAGTTCATATGAAAATCTGTCTCCATTTGTGGAAGTTTTTAAAAGGGCCTACGTGAATTAGGTCCCTAAGTCTTGTTGCCTTTCAATGGGATTTAGACACTTTTGAAAATTCTATTCACTGAGCTCTTGACTATCTAGCCCTGAGCTCTTCTGAAAAGCTGGCCCATTGTGGCCATTCATGGAATAAGGATGAGTTTGTTCCTTATAGCTGTCTATTAGTGGTTGGCTTTATGACCCTTTTTAAGAAAAAGTCCTATATGTGACTTTGGCTAGTCCCATTATCTGTCAGAGAGACACTGTAATGCAGTTGATAGGAACAGGGTTAGGCTGCAGGAGACCCGGATTCTATTCCCAGTTCTGCCAATGGCCTGCTGGGTAACTTTGTCCAAGTCACTTCACTTTTCTGTGCCTGAGTTTCCCCATCTATATAACAGAGGTAAAGGTACTTCCCTTCCTTTGTAAGGAGACTTGGCATCGAAAGATGAAAAATACTATCTAGGACCTAGCTTTTGTATAAATTTGCAATCCCTTTACCTGCCCATTGTGAGTAAATACTACAAAGAGTGAGTGTTGTGCATGATTAAAGGAAATATCCCAACCATATACAATTTATGGTAAGAATGAAAAGACCTCTGGGAACTATCTTCATTGTTTCAAAATTATTGTTCTGAATTTACAAAGGCCAGATGTTGAAGTTTCGATAAGGTCTATCAGTGAATGTTATATGCTTTGGTACAGTGAAATGGCAAACTAAGGGTATGTCTATACTATGAAATTAGGTCAATTTTATATAAGTCGATCTTTAGAAAGCGATTTTATACAGTCAATTGTGTATATCCCTACTAAGCACATTAAGTCGGTGGAGTGCATCCTCAATACCATGGCTAGCATCGACTCAAGGAGTGGTGCACTGTGGGTAGCTATCCCACAGTTCCCACAGTCTCCACTGCCCATTGCAATTCTGGGTTAAGCTCCCAATGCCTGATCGGGCAAAAACATTGTCGCGGGAGGTTTTGGGTACATGTCATCAGTCTCCCCTCCCTCCCTCCGTCCATGAAAGCAACAGCAGACAATCGTTTCATGCCTTTTTTCCTGGGTTACCCACGCAGACACCATAGCATGGCAAGTATGGAGCCCGCTCAGCTCACTGCTGCTGTTGTGACCATTGTAAACACCTCGCGCATTTTCCTGTAGTATGTGCAGAACCTGGCTAGGAGCCGCCAGCACGAGGACGACTGTGAGGAGGGCATGGACACAGACATTCCTGAAAGCACGGGATATGGCAATTGGGACATCATGGCGCCAGTGGGGCAGGTTGATACAGTGGAATGCCGATTCTGGGCCTGGCAAAAAGGACAGACTGGTGGGACTGCTTAGTGTTGAAGGAATGGAATGATTCTCAGTGGCTGCAAAACTTTTGCATGCATAAGGCCACTTTCCTGGAACTTTGTGAGTTGCTTTCCCCTGCCCTGAAGCACAGGAATACCAAGATGAGAGCTGCGCTGACAGTTGAGAAGTGAGTGGCTATAGCCCTGTGGAAGTTTGCAATGCCTGACTGCTACCAGTCAGTCGGGAATCAGTTCAGAGTGGGCAAATCTACTGTGGGGATTGCTGTGATCCAACTACCCAATTCAATCACTGACCTTCTGCTAACAAGGGTAGTGACTCTAGGAAATGTGCAGGTCATAGTGGATGGCTTCGCTACAATGGGGTTCCCTAACTGTGGTGGGGCAATAGATGGAACACATATCCCTATCTTGGCACCAGACCACCTTGCCAACCCATACATAAACCACAAGGGGTACTTCTCAATGGTTCTGCAAGCATTGTTGGATCACAAGGGACATTTCACTGACATCAATGTGGGATGGCCGGGAAAGGTGCATGACGCTCGCATCTTTAGGAACTCAGGGCTGTTCGAGCAGCTGCAAGAAGGAACTTACTTCCCAGACCAGAAAATTACTGTTGGGGATGTTGAAATGCCAATAGTTATCCTTGGGGACCCAGCCTATCCCTTGCTCCCATGGCTCATGAAGGCAGGCAGCCTGGATAGTAGTAAGGAGCAGTTCAACTATAGGCTGAGCAAGTGCAGAATGGTGGTAGAATGTGCCTTTGGACGTTTAAAAGCTCTCTGGCACTGTTTGCTGATTAGGTTAGACCTCAGTGCAACCAATATTCCCATTGTTATTGCTGCTTGCTGTGTGCTCCATAATATCTGTGAGAGTAAGGGGGAGATGTTTATGGTGGGATGGGAGGTTGAGGCAAATCTCCTGGCGGCCAATTTTGAGCAGCCAGACACCAGGGCGATTAGAAGAGCACAGCTATCTGTGCTGCACATCAGAGAGGCTTTGAAAACCAGTTTCATGACTGGCTAGGCTATGGTGTGACGGTTGTGTGTGTTTCTCCTTGATACAAACCCGCCCCCTTTGTTGATTTTAATTCCCTGTAAGCCAACCACCATCCCCACTTCAATCACAGCTAGCAAAGGAAATAAAGTCACAGAAACCATGCATTCTTTCTTTATTAATTGAAAAAAAAGTGAGCATAACTGACAGGGTAGCCTGGGTGGGGTGGGGGAGGAGGGAAGGACAAGGCCACATTGCTTATTGTAGCCACAATACACACGAAAACTGTTTGAATGACAGCCTTCTGTTGCTTGGGCCATCCTCTGGAGAGGAGTGGCTGGGTGCCCGGAGCCTCCCCTGCGTTCTTGGGTGTCTGGGTGAGGAGGACATGGAACTAGGGGAGGAGGGAAGGTGGTTATACAGTGGATGCAGTGGCGGTCTGTGCTCTTGTTGCCTTTCCTGCAACTCCACCAGACGCCTGAGGATGTCCGTTTGCTCCTCCATTAGCCTCAGCATCGCCTCCTGCCTCTTCTCATCACACTCACTTACCGCTTTCCTGGCCTCTGCCACTGAATGCCTCCATGCATTCAGCTGTGCCCTATCAGTGCGGGAGGACTGCATGAGCTCAGAAAACATGTCATCGCGAGTACATTTTTTTCGCCTTCTAATCTGCGATAACCTCAGGGATGGAGATGATAGGGGGAGCATAGAAACATTTGCACCTGTGGTGGGATAAAAAGGAAGAGTGGAATTTAAGAAGATACATTTCTGAGAACAAAAAGGAGACTCTTTCACAGTGAATCAAGCAATTCACAGCAGACAGCACATGTGCTTTAGGTACAAAGTCTCATTTTGCCTTTTATATTGAGCTCCTGCTAATATGGTGACACATCACACACAGCTGGGCAACAGAATTCAGTTTCCAGGCAGCCATGGTAAGCCAAAGGGTATGCAGGGTTGGCTTTTTACACCTTCATAACATGTGGGAATGGTTTCAAACTGCAGCACCCTCCTTTCCCATAGCAAGCAATGCCAGTTGGGTTTGCCATTTAAAAGGAGGGGCTGCAATTTTCGGGTGGATGTGCAGCACACCCCTCCCCCCACCACTTGGTTATTCTCAAGGATGATCACTTTTAACCAAGCGCAAACAGCCCAGCATGAACGGGGTTCTTTTACTGTTCCCTTACAAAAATTCCCCTATTTCAACCAGGTGACCATAAATGATATCACTCTCCTGAGGCTAACACAGAAAGATATAGACCGAATGTTGCTTGAATGCAACCAAAACCCAGGACCATTCGCTGCCATGCTTTGTGCTGCAAGGATTCCAGACTACGTGCTACTGGCTTGGCATGATAAAGTGTCCTACCGTGGAGGACGAAATAAGGCAGCCCTCCCCAGAAACCTTCTGCAAAGGCTTTCAGAGTACCTCCAGGAACGCTTCATGGAGATGTCCCTAGAGGATTCCCGCTCCATCCCCAGACATGTTAACAGACTTTTCCAGTAGCTGTACTGACCGCGAATGCATCCCGCTTCTTCAGGGCAAATCAAACATTAAACACACTTGCTTTTAAACCCTGTACTGTAGTTACAAATGTGCACTCACCAGCGGTGCCTTCTTCAGCTTCAGGGTCCGGGAACCCACCTTGGGAGGGTATTGGCTCCAGGGTGATGAAAAGGTCCTGGCTGCCGGGGAGAACGGATTCTCCGCTTGTCTGCTGTGCATTCTCCTCCTCCTCTTCCTCATCCACAAAATCCTCCTCCCTGTTGCGTGAGACACCCCCCTTGCAGATGTCAACGGACAGTGGTGGAGTAGCGGTAGGGTCCCCCCCTAGAATGCCATACAGTTGATCATAGAAGTGACATGTATGGGGCTCTGACCTGGAGCGACCGTTTGCCTCCTTTGTCTTTTGGTAGGCTTGCCTGAGCTCCTTGACTTTCACGAGGCACTGCTGTGTGTCCCTGTTATAGCCTCTCTCCACCATGCCCTGTGCGATTTTGGTATATATATATTAGCATTTCTTCTTTTTGATCGGAGTTCAGCCTGCACAGATTTTTCTCCCCATACAGCAATCAGATCTAGCGTCTCCCGTTCGATCCATGCTGGAGCTCGTTTGCGATTCTGGGACTGCATGGTCACCTGTGCTGCTGAGCTCGCCACGCTGACCAAACAGGAAATGAAATTCAAAATTTCCCGGGGCTTTTCCTATGTACCTGGCTTGTGCATCAGAGTTGAAAATGCTGTCCAGAGCGGTCACATTGGAGCACTCTGGGATGGCTCCCGGAGGCCAATACTGTTGAATTGCATCTGCACTACCCCAAATTTGACCCAGCAAGGTCAATTTTAGTGCTACTCCCCTCACTGGGGAGGAGTACAGCAGTCGATTTTAAGAGCCCTTTAGGTTGACGGAACAGGGTTGGTTGTGTAGACACATTGCTTTTAAAATCGACCTAACGCAGCTAAATTCAACCTAACCTCGTAGTGTAGACCAGGGCTAAGTTTGATGTAAACAACGCAACATTTTTGTAACATAAATACTGTTTCAAGCTTCACAGTATTTGGCTTTTCCTTCTCTTGCTTTGTTTCTTGAACTTTCCATTCTCTGGATCTCCATTTCTAATCTTCATCTTTTCCTTTTGACAAACCAGGTCAGTGCTCCCAGAACTTTTATGAACTAAAGAACTTTTCAATCATTTATCAGTGCCTAGTGTCATTTCTTGGACATCACTGAACATGATGAGCTGACTGGATTTCCCTGTCTGGCTACAGCTGACAAAGGCACTGCAAGATGATCTCCAAGAAGAAGTGAAAGAGAGGGATGGCAAATAAAGGAACCCGCTTGACAAAGACAGAGTTCAAATAATTGTCCCATCTTTACTTATTTTCCTTTTATTTGTTTGTCCCAAATAGTTTGAATGAAGGAGACTTTACATCCTAAATTGTGATGGGTTGCGGACTTATGTATTCAAAGAAATGAGACTGGCAAGTGCTGTGATTTGACTGTATTTGTTGTTTAGATTTTTTAAAATGGCCTATTATCAGAAGAGAAGTTATTACAGATCCAGCCAGAAGTTTCTAAAGTAGTATTAATATACATTGGTGCTCACTGAAAACATACCATGCTGCATGGCTGTTGTCCAGTCTCTTTTTTATAGAATCATAGAATCTCAGGGTTGGAAGGGACCACCGGAGGTCATCTAGTCCAACCCCCTGCTCAAAGCAGGACCAATCCCCAACTAAATCATCCTTTTCTCCAGCAATGTTCCCTTTCCCATGCAGTAGGTGCTATTATTAGAGCCTCTCTTCTTTTCTGCATAACCACATGATCCCATTTCTGTTGGACTCCCATGATTTGGCTCCCCATTACCCTGAAAGGAAACAAAGGCTGCTACAGTAACTAACAACAGAGTCTGATAGAGATTGTGTGTGTATCCATTTTTTCTGGGCCAAATGCATGGTATGTTCTGAAGAGTAAACTTTAACTTTTGTCATACCTTTTTGTTTCAAATGGGAACAGTGAGATTTATTTCTTTTCCTACTCTCTTCCAGTAGGCACTGGGGCCCCGCTTTGGCAAAGCAGTCATTCATGTGCTTAACTTTAATCATGTAAGTAGTCCTGGTTAAAGTGAAGCATGTATTTAAGTTCATTTCTGAATCGGGGCCTGAATGGATAGCAGCAAAGCTAGCATCAAGTGCTTACGTAGATCACATGGTTGAGTCAAAACCCAGTTATCAATATGCTACAATGCTCCCACTGACCCTTAACCTCATTTTAGCATGCAACTCATGAGTATCTGGCAATTAAAGTTTGTCCAATTATATTTGGAAATATTCAGCTCAATCTAATGGTCAGTATTTATGCTTTTTAGCAAATGTATTATTTGATTCACCCATCCCTTCTTGTGAATAATTCTGGTAATTGATAGCTTATTGTTTTACTTGCAGAATTACCAGGGTGCAATCCAGACCAGTCAGGGACTGTATCACGACATGCCCCATAACCCTCACAATGCTTTGCTGCTATAGCTCCCAACCTGGGCCACTCACAAACAGCCTGACAGCATGCAGGTCACACCCTGAGTGTCTGTGTATAGCTATAGCCCTGGTCCAACATCTCTGACCCCAGGAGCCTGTCAGCAAACACCAGCCGCATTCTGGCTTCCAGCAGCCTTGATTACTACCGGCAGGGCGAAACCAATCCACTCCCAGCTCTTATTTTTCCCAAAATGTGTGTTATGCACTGTCCAGCGTTCTCCTGGGCAGTTTGGATATTAGAGGTCCACTGCCCTTGTAAGGGTCAATATTCAACAGTTTGCTACTTTAATTGGAGTTTCCACACAGCACAGTTTAACTGCAACACTGGCTTAGTTTATATTAAAAATAAAACAAGTTTATTTCACTACAAAGAGATAGATTTTAAGTGAGTACAAGTACAAGGTATTAAAGTCAGAAATGGTCACAGGAGAAATAAAGATAAAATGGTTCCTAGTAGCTAAAACTTAACAAGCTAGACTTGATTCAAGGTAAAATCTTTACCACAGGTGCCCAGCAACATAGCTGACCAAATTCTCAGGACAGGATCTCCCCCAGAGTCACAGGGCTGGTTCCTTTGTCTTCTTAGGTGAAAGAGAAAGAGAGACGCCTTGGGATGTTTTTGCTCCTCAGTTTTGTAGTCCAGTCACCCTCTGACGTGGATTCTTCTGAGGATTACCCTCAAATCAAAGTGTATTCAAACAGTAAAGAAGGCAATAGGGAGTCTCATGGAGAAAATGGCTCCATGCTCTTTCTTCTCCCCTATGAATGCTGAAATGCAGATTTCATTGTCTTCTGCCATTTCACCTCTCTTGCTGTCTCAAGGACCCTGTTTACTACTTATATGTAAATTGAGGTAAAGATACATTCCTTTGTTTAGGATAGACCTGTATAACACCTTTCTCCTAGTCAGGGCTTTGTGGGTTTGAACATGTGCTAACAACAGCAGGCAAGGAGAAGTCATAACTTTACAAATAATGTTCCTACATATATTTCACCATGATATTATTGACTAGCAAGTTATTAGTTTTTGAATGATACCTCCCAAGGCATATTTTATACAAAAATTATTACAATAGTGGGTAAGGAGTGAATATAGGGGTGCTTTCAGTCAAAACCAATTGCAAGGGTAACTTTCAAATTACATAACATCATTGAATTTTGTAGTGTGATTTAAATTTACCCTTATTCCTTCAGAAGACAGAGTCCTCATACTGTGAGTTGCATTTCTGTTATAAAGCAGTGAGGAATTAGTCATAATGGTCCCTTGATTAATTTATAAGAAAGATCACCTGCAGTACTTGGAGTGACCTAGATACATCATCCCCATGCTTCATCTAAATGTGTATTAGTGTTCTGTGTATACAATTACATTGAAGAGAAGTGTTTGGATCACTAGCATGAAAGGCACCTCAGAAATAGAAATTCCTGAGTTAAACAGTAAAATTTACCACTCCCCATGGTTGCCATGGAATTCCTGAATTATAGTGATGTTTCCAATAATGTGCAGATTTCAGGCTTATGGCAGTTGCTTAGTTTTCATAAGTGTCTACCTAGGCTACCTGTAATATTGATTTTGTCTTAATTGGTCAAGTTCAGTGGAGTTGTCCTGGGGGGTGATTTTATTTTATTTTATTGAAGCAGATTGAATATTAGAATGCCAGCACTCTCAGTTGCAAAGGTATAATTGCTGGGCAAATCATAGTATTTGCAGGCTAATAAAACAGTCATTTTTAAGGCATTCCCTGAACCACATCCAAGAGTGAATTAAATGAGACAATGAAGCTCTTTTCGCTTATAATACTGAAAAAAACAAGAGGTAACAATAACAGTTTTATTGGTCTAAAGAGTTAACAGCGACTTCTTTCATGATCAGGCAGTGATTAAATTGTCCAGCAGGTGGCTGGCATTCTCCAGCAGAAACCTGCAGCTTCCATACTATTATTGTAATCATTTAAGCAAGCTTGCTACCCTCCTACAAAGCAGGGAGAGTGTTGACGTCCAGAGGTTCCTGCCTATAGGATCAGAGTCTTTAAAAGAGCTGTTCCCTTCCCTCACATTTAAACCCAGCCTACAGCTGCAGGTTCTGAGAACCGGAAGAGACTGGGAAATGCAGTTTGACAGCCACAATCAAAAGTTTTTGCAAAATGTAATTCATGTAATTCAGACTGAACTCTGCTCAGAAACAGTGTGCTGATGCTGAGAATTTAACTAGCCTGGATTCTGAAAATGCCTTGCGTCTATTTGTCTCTTAATTTGGTAAATGGCCTTTTAGAACTGAGTAATATGTATTCGCAAGCCAAATGAATGAGAGGGAGAAAAGTTCAAGGATCAAACTGATTCCAGATTATGGAAATAGTTCTGTTCAGTGACTTTTAAAAAAAAAATCACACAGTGATGTATGAAGTTCAGTCTCTTCTGTCTATTTAAAACAAGCATACAGCAAGAAAACTCAACTCAAGCAGCTTTATGTGAGGATTTTTGAACAAGAACATTATCTTCCAGTAGAACTGAATTCAGACAATGGCTTCTGAAGAGTGTTTTCTTCTAGACTTGGAAGTGGATAACTTTATTCTTTGCAACATCTCCATCAATCAAAGTGCAAATCTTTCCATCCTGAGTGATGATTGGTTCTACCCAGGTTTCCTGTATGCTATTCCAACTATTTATGGAATCATCATTTTGATAGGACTTATTGGCAATATCACTTTGATTAAGATATTTTGTACTGTGAAGTCCATGAGAAATGTTCCTAATTTGTTCATCTCCAGTCTGGCTTTAGGAGATCTACTCCTCTTAGTGACCTGTGTCCCTGTGGATGCCAGCAGGTACCTAGCTGATGAATGGCTCTTTGGTCGGGTTGGATGTAAACTTATCCCCTTTATACAACTCACTTCAGTGGGGGTGTCAGTCTTCACACTTACAGCTCTCTCAGCCGACAGGTGAGCTTCCTACTGAAAGCCTGAAATGTGATCTAGACTTTTATGGACCCACAGGCCATAAAAGGTACAAATGCAGATAGGTAAAATATATACTGTTGCCAATCTAACATAGTAGATTAATGCAATTTCAGTTTATTTCTGGTGTTCATGCCTCCAAACACAAATGTTAGTGGGGAAGTTTTCTGAGGCTACACTGAGTCTTTGTACAGATTAGTTAACATGGTCAGTTTAATTTAATGCAAAGAAAAATGATAGCCGATTAAGATAAAGTTAAAGCCTGGTGAGAAAAGTATCCATTAGTGAAGGATAATTTGTCCTAAGGCAGTATTACAAGTTTTTTAAATAAGATGATTTAGTCACAGGTCTTTACCAGGTCATATTTCAAGAAGTTTGAAGAGACTGAAGTAGCAATTTACTATAGGTGAAATCATTTCTCTCTGATGGCTCAGCTTTCACACAGCTGATTTCATCTGAGGCAACAGTTTATCACGTATGTTCAAAATATTCAAAATTAGGTGCCTGACGTTAGGGACCTAAATCTGTATCAGACACCTAAGTGGTCTGATTTTCAGAGATCCTGCCCTCAAAAGATTTGCCCTGGTTCACTGATTTGCCATTATCTAACCAAAACTGATCTGTGCTATAATTTCTGGCAAACGTGTTTTTCCAGTTAGTGTTCAGGTTATCTATCTATCTATCTATCTATCTATCTATCTATCTATCTATCTATCTATCTATCTATCTATCTATCTATGTTTGACTTCTTAAAACTGCTGTGAGTGTAGGAATCAAGCTGTTTTAGATTTATGTAAAGCTTTTTGAACCAATTTTATAAACTTTAGTTTTCAAAAGTCAACAGACATTTGAATTGTAATATTACTTGCAAGGATACAGCCTACTTTTCTGATATATTACAAGAATTCACTTGCAGTACAGCTCTTACATAAATGCATGCCTATGTCAAACAGCCCAGACTGTCTCATTTGCACTCTGGGCTGCAGAATTGAAGTAACAGATTAATGAATACTGCTATACCTGCTTTAAGTTCTGAACCCTCACAAAGGTACCAACTCTGCCAGTAAGAAAAATAGTGTCCGTTTTGTTCTGCACAGAAAGACATTATGGATGGTATTTTCCTATTCATAAGGAAATCAAATATAAGCTGCTGTGCGAAGATAGAATTAACCATGTGCCAGTCTGGTTGGGCTTTCCTTCAAAAATCATTTCAAATATTTTCATTTCACTGTAAAGGGAGTTTACACATCGACTCCTACATATGCTCTGTGGTTTTAAAACAAACAAACAAAAAAACCCAGTCCATGACACTTCAGAGCATGGTTGGATGTCAGTGGGAATGGAATACAGTTTTGTAGTCACAGTGATTCGACGACTGTATATTAATGCACACATAAAGACACCATTATCAGTGTCAGTCCTAGATAAAACATACACCTTAATGAAGCCAATACTCTCGCTGTAAGAGAGGCGAGAAAATGAGCAAAGCTATATCAATACACCAGAACAGATCCTGCGATCCACCTGTGCTCTTCATTTCTGTGTGACAGGCAACAGGGCTCTTCACCTAGCACAGCTCATTTGAGAGGTTACTGAAAAGCAGGGATCTGTCATGATAGTATTTTTTTCTCGAGAAACTATTGAAAACTAGTATCCTTTCTATGGGTTTAATATAAATCACTCAAAACATGTCAGGAAAAGAAGAGTTCACTGCAAAGAACAAATTACACCAAGGGAAAGATTTGTTGCTACCTAATCACTTGCCAGTAAAAGCAAACAGTGCAGATGTTTTTTACTGAACAATCAGTGAACACAAGCTACTGCTGGAACAAGGGAGCTGAACAGAAAACTGCAGCTGTAGCAAGCTGTTTTCCAGAGATTGAAGCTTTTAATTTCAGCCCCATTTGAACTCAAAGCCATTTGCCCATCATGCTGTGCTGATAGTTGAAAATTGCACCACACTGAAATGTCATTTTGGGAAAATGACTTAAGGAACTAAGGCACCCTTCTTTCTGGCACAACCTGCCCACTCTCTGAGGTAGATTTTGAACTCACTGTATGAGGCTGTATCCATGGAACTACTATTAACCTTAGAGTGAAGAAACTTAAATCCTGTGCATCATACTGACACTGTTCCTTTAATGGCCTTTTCTGTTTAGTTTACTAAGATTTTTATTTTGGTTATTGTCAGTGCTGCTGGGACAATAAAGTTGCAAAAGAACAGAGGGTCACATTGGCCAGTTTGCAGATGCTCAGTAATATAATGTTTATTTTCCGGAGACTGTCAGCTTATGTTCCAGAATCCAATTAAAACTTACAGAATGGTTTAAAAAAAAACCCCCATCTCTCTAGACTCTAACCCTCATGGGCGCAAAGAAAGCTGTCCAAGTGTGAACCACCTGTAAACCAATGCAGTGATCTCTGCCTGAATCAGCAGCCAGACTGAGATGGTAGCTTTGATGTGTATGAACTTTGTCATTCATCTCAGTAAAGTGTTGACACTTAAACCCAGTGATTACAATTTCATTGTTTACTATGTCAGAGTTGATCCAAGTATGTTAGGAAGGACAAGGAGGGTCATATTTCTGAGGAGCTGCTCAATCTACTTTGAGCGGCATCCAAGCCCCACTAAAAGTGAGCTTAGTCCACAGAACTCAGCTGGGCATCTGAGCCTCACCAAGGAGGAGCATAGCCCAAGGATTCCAGCAGGGTATGCCATCCACACGAAGGGGAACCAAGTCTGAGGGGCCCCGTAGGGCATCTGATGGTCACTAAGGGGAACTCAGGAGAATCTGAACTCCACTGCCCTGTTATACCAAAGCTGTGGAGCCAGGAGAGCATGAACATCTGCACAGCCTGCTTTTATGTCTCCAGTGGAGGGGGTTTGTCATAGCATGGCAAACTTTTTTCCCCAGTTCATCTTTTGCATAAGAGTAAACTCAATTCTAGTGTACCTCCGGCACCACTGGCAAAGTTGCACAGTGTGTTGACAGTTAGAAAAAATACTATTATTATTGTTTATTGAAGTAGTACCTAGAGGCTCCAATTAGGGATCAGAGCTCCAGTGTATTAGCTGCTGTAAGAACATATAGTAAAAATAGAGTCCCATGCCCAGACAGCTTACAGTCATATCTTACAATCTAAGCACACAATGAGAAACAATAGGTAGAATCAACAAACAGATTCGGGGGCAGGAGGGTAGGAGTCACAAGGTAGCAGTGAGATGAGTATGATAGTATAATAAGCAGTAGCCACAGCACCCCATTGTGTAGGCATCATGCAAGAGGTGAGTTTTAAGGAGATTGGAGAGAGGAGGGTGAAGTGATTGGGGAGCTGCTGCCTTGCAATCTTGCTCTGGTATTTACATTAAGCTAATTTGATATGGAAATCAGGGATAAGGAATAAATAGGAAAACCCAGATGTTTGACCATAATGACTCTTTAACCACTGAGCCACCACACTATTTTAAGTTCCTTTTAGTAGAGAAACCAGAAGAGTTACAAAAACCATAATCAGATTGAGTGCCACATAGGGTGACCAGATGTCCCGCTCTTATAGGGACAGTCCCGCTATTTGGGACTTTTTCTCACATAGGCACCAATTACCTCCCACCCTGTCCCAATTTTTCACATTTGCTATCTAGTCACCCTACAGAGAATTTTATATATTTATTTATTCTACTGATTTTAATTGCCAAATGCACTGAATTTATCAGGCAGGAAAAGTTTAATGAAAGTACAATGTAGAAGGAATGCAATTTTTAAGCTCAAGATAAAATAATTGAATGAGTTGATTCAAGTCAATTTAACATATCCTGAGCTCAGAGGAAGAGAGCATCCCAATTAGCAGAGTCCATGACAAGCTTACTGCAGCACATGGCAATAAATAACCCTTTAACCTTGACAGCCCTACACACATACACAGATTTTTTTGCTAAGTGCAAAGTAAAATCGTTATTTAATGACAGTAAGAATGATGGAAACTGCAGGAATGAAATGTGACTTTTCTTAACTTTTTTTCATTAATGAAAAATTAAAGTTTGTATTTTATGGGCAAATGTTCATACTTCTCTGGTTTTCTGAAGTTAATTTTAACATCAATTAATCCATGGTTTCATCACCTCATGTGATCGCTCTCATGTCTTTCCACTCTGTTGAAAAATCCATTCCACCAGTCTCCAGTTAGATCTGGAATCTTTAAGAAACAGCCCACTCAAAAAAATGCCACTCATGATAAGCTTTCAATGAAGTGTTCTTCCGTGAAAGGTCATTTTGACTGGCTTGGAGATATTTGTATTTCCTTTTGGCTTGGTAGCACCATTAGTTTTATATTTTCTTTAGGCTCATTCTTCCTTTTGAGCCTGTCATAACGAAGAATGAACTCACTAGGACAGTGGCATGAAGTTTGTGATCTTTAAGCAGTTTGTTTAGCGTTCCCTAGAAAGGATGAACAGAACTTCTCTGATGAGCGACCAGTTGTGATCTCAGGCCACAAAGAGACGCAGTTCAGCAGTGTAAGAAACAGAATGTTTTAAATCAGGGGTGGGCAAACTTTTTGGCCTGAGGGCCACACTGGGGTTGCAAAACTGTATGGAGGTCCGGGTAGGGAAGGCTGTGCCTCCCCAAACAGGCTGGCTCCCACCCCCCTGACTGTCCCCTTCAGAACCCGTGACCCATCCAACCCCCCAGCTCCTTGTCCCCTGACCTCCCCCTCCTGGGACCCCTGCCCCTAACAGCCCCCCGGGACCCCATCCTCATCCAACTCCCCTGACCCCTATCCACCCCCCGGGACTCCCATGCCTATCCAACCCTCCCCCCCACCACTCCCTGTCCCCTGACTGCCCTGACCCCTATCCACACCCCCACCCTTAACCGCCCCCCAGGACCCCACCCTCTATCTATCCCCCCCTGCTCCCTGGCCCCTGACTGCCCCCCAGAACCCTCTGCCCCTTATCCAAGCTCCTCACCCCCTTACCAGGCCACTCAGAGTGGCAGGAGCTTGCAGCCCCGCTGCCCGGGTAGAGCCAACCACACCGCCGCGATGCCCAGCAGGAGCAGTAAGCCAGAGCGCTGGTGGTGCAGTGAGCTGAGGAGTGGGGGAGAGGGACGGTGGGGAAGAGGGGACAATGGGAGGGGCTGGGGCGAGCCTCCCTGGCTGGGAGCTCAAGGTCTGGGCAGGACGGTTCCATGGGCAGGATGTGGCCTGCGGGCCATAGTTTGCCCATCTCTGCTCTAGAGGAACAAGCACAGGACTAGGAGCAATGAATTCTTGCTTTCTAACGGTAGATCTGATGTGGACTTCCTCTGTTGACATAACTATGTCACTTAATCTTTCTGTTGTAGTTTTCCCATCTGTACAATAGGGATCCTACCACACAGAGTGTTTGTAAACTACCGTATGAATGCTAAACTTCACTAACATACACACAAACTCCTCCAGGGAGTGATCTGCCCTCCAGGGACCTACAATTTATTTAGACTATTGAACTTTCACTTGCAAAACTTCTGGCATTGTTAGCAGCTATGCACAAACACCAGGACAAAGTTCTGAGCTCTATTTCTCCTAGAGTAGGAGACTAGGATGGGAGCTGAAAAGCCCCTCCCCCTCCCCCCAAATTGAATTGGTTAAATGTGGGTGTACCCTGAAACAAGGGTTCTCAAACTTTTTCTTTTGGAGCCCCCCCCCAACATGCTATAAAAACTCCATGGCCCGAGGGGGGGAGGGCGCTCTGGGATCGGAGAAAGGGGGCTTACGCCCCATTGGGCTGGGGGTAGCTCAGGGCTTTAGGCCTGCAAGGTGAGGGGCTTGGGGCTTTGTCCCCATGGGGTTGAGGGCTCCGGGTTTCTATCTTGTGGGGAGCTTCTGCCGAGGCTCAGGTCTCCGGGCTCAGGGATTCTGTCCCGTGGGGTGCCAGGGCTTGGGACTTCTGCCCTGTGGGGCAGCTTCTCTCAGGGCTCGGGGTGCTGGGGCTCCTGGCTTCAGCCCCACAGGGTGCTGGGGCTTGGGACTCTGGGCTGTAACTCTGCAAGCGGGGGCTCAGGGCTTCAACCTCGGAGGGTGCTGGGGCTTAGGACTCTGAGTGACAGCCGTCAGGGCTCAGGACTCCAAGCGGCCCTGCAGGGTGGACCCCGTAAAAGGGCTTGCAGTCTCCCAGTGGGCCATGGAGCTCCGGTTGAGAATCACTGCCCTAACGAATCATCTCACAAACTATCCGCTAAACCCTTAAGCCCAACCTGTGAATAATAGTGTGATCATAATAAACAGGAATCAGTTAAATTATAGGATGTGGGGAAACTGTTTTGCTAGATGGGGCATGCTACTGACTCTTTACTGTTATTTACTCTTTGTGTTCCAGTAAAGCCCAGAGGCCCCAATCAGGGTCACATCCCCACTGTGCTAGGTCTGTACAAACCAATAATAAATTATTTAGCACATAGACTGTTTAAAGAAAAGACACAACATTTGAATGAGACAACAAGTGAGGGAGGGGGCACAAGGAAGAGGTAACAATAATATGAACGTGTTGTCAGGTTGGCTACATTGTGCACACATCTGCTCAGCTGTGTTGGGTATGAGCAAGGAAGGTTGTATCCTGTACAGTTTGGCTTTGTATCTACCTGGGTGGCTTCTGGTTTCCTTTGAGCACTTCAGGGGTGTAAGGGCAGATAGGAAAGCGTTAAAGGGTGTGGGGTATTTGAAGCTGTGCTCCATGGCCTATCAGGCACCATTGCTGGGTACAAAAGAACAGGAAAATAAGTCGTGGCTGTGTGGTGGGAGAGAGATCAGGCTAAAAGAGGCTTGGTGAGTCCTTGGAGAGAGAGTGTGTATGTTTTCTAAAATCTGTGAGTGAACCCCGCTGAAGGAAAGCCGTTCATCAGGGTTATTGTCCTGTCTTGGCAGAGGACAGGAGTTTTTGTAATAGTGTTTATTAAATCCCACACAAGGACCGACTTTGTCTGCTTGGGTGTATGCTGGACACAGCTATGTGGCGAGAGCTCACACGTGTGACACTGGCCCACCCAGAAAAGTCAAAACTGTCTGTGTAGATGATGCTCTGTGAACTAAGAAAAAAGGCAATTCATTTTATTGTCCCTGTCACCGGAGATTTCTCTGTTGGTTTGTAAGAGTTTTCCCTCAGAGCATGAGGCTGACAGGCATTTCACTTTTTTTTATTTAAATGAGCTGGGCTGCCATGCACTGAACACGAACTCTCAGTTTTTCACAGAGATTGTTAAAACAAATGTCAAGGTTTTCATGCAGTGAGTTACAAGCCTTTCATCTTCCCAACATAATCTTGTTTTCACAAAACACAGGAGGAAGAAGTGTAGTTGCAGTGAGTTTGCAAATGGCATATTTATTTTAAGCATTCTAGGACAATTTCAAATGGAGGTGCGGACCCCTTTGGAAATCTTAGACATAGTCTACAGTCCCCAAGGGGTCCACAGACCACAGGTTGAAAAACACTGTTCTAGATTATCAAGGTGTTAATACTGGCAGTGTGCAGGGTTGTGTGCCACTCAGCTGTTTCAGAAAACTGCATCGTTATAGAATACAACAGCATTTGATA
Organism: Lepidochelys olivacea; assembly: GCF_965140295.1. Classification (NCBI taxonomy): domain Eukaryota; kingdom Metazoa; phylum Chordata; order Testudines; family Cheloniidae; genus Lepidochelys; species Lepidochelys olivacea. Next base: position 139,275,896 of record NC_140411.1, read on the forward strand.
AATTTATGTGCAGGAGTTGCAAGCATACAGTGATGGGCTAGATCTACAAATGGGACTCAGGGTCACCACTGCAATGTCTAACTTTAGGTGCCCTGACACCTGATGGACTCCACGGCCCAGAGTTAGGTGCCCAGGTTCCCTATACAATGCCTGGGAGAGTTAGGCACCTGAGACTCCAAATTCACAAAGCCCAGCATGCTAAGTGGGGAGCTGTCTAAGCTAACCAATAGGAAGATGAGGGGTGTGGCCCAAGCTCCACCCCTCAAAAGGACTTGGGCAGCTTCCTTTGCTTGGGATTCTCAGCTGTGAGCCTCTCCTGAAGTGAGGTGCCTAAGCCATATCAGCCCTTTTTCACAAAAAAGTGAGGAGGTAGACCCCCATCCCCATAGACTAATATTTGAACACTCTCTCAGGCTGTAGGAGACCTGGGTTCAAGTCCCTACTCTGCCTGATTCAGAGCAGAGAGCTGAACACAACTCTCCCATTTCCTGGTTGTGTGCCATATCCACCAGACTATTAGGTATTGTGGGATGGGGCTCTCTCCTGTTGAAGCTGTTCCACTTAGTATAACTATTGATTGAGCATGAGAGTGATGCTATGCTCCAATGGTGAGGGCATCCACCTGTGATGGGGGAAAGTCAGGTTCAAGGCTCTCCTCCAATACTTATTTAATTATTTATACAAAATGGAACAGCTTCAGCAGGAGACCTCAAGATATCCAGAGCTCAGAGGTTCAGGTACTCTCCTAAGAGGTCTGGGGTCAAATTCTTGCTCCATGTCAGACAAAGAGGGGATTTGAAACTGGTTCTCCCACTGAGTACTCCCAGTGAGTACTCTAACCACTGGACTATGGGGAGTGGAAAGGGACTTCCACCTGTATTTTGTGGTGGTGTGTCTGATCTGGTAGGCATGCTGTATGGTGGCCCCTGAGCAGTCCTCCCATATTGGGCTCTGCAGGCAAGGTAGGTGGGGAAATGCCTAGTCTGAGGAGCCTGCTGGGACTTGGGCATGCCCAAGGCATCAGACCTTAGGTAGCTGTGCAACACTGGCAGAAATGTAGGTACCTAGGGGACTTTTCTTGGTGGAAACTCAGTCAGCGATGGGAGTTTAGGTGCCTACTGGATTAGGCGGCAGCTGAGTGGAAGTTTTGAGGATCAGAATTTTGGACTTAGGTGCCTAAAGTGGTAGTTAGGCACCTAAATCCCTTTGTGAATCTAGACCTTGGTTGTTTACAGTTGAAGACAGTGGTAGCTGCAGTAGTTCAGGGCTTTGAAAATCAGGCTTGAGGTGTCTAAAGTTGGGTACTCAAAAATTGAGGCTACTTTTGAAAACGTTGGCCCTAACACTTGGCTTTGTGTTGTCTTGGGCAGCAGCAGAAATGGAATGAAAACTCAGACACACCTGACTCTCTGTCCTGTGCTTAGACTATGTTGTGTCCCTTACAGTAAGTGTGACTATACAAACAATGTGTGCTTCTTCTATGTACTGTTATAGCAGTTTATTGATCTCAAGAAAACCATGGAAAGAAAAGAAATCCACATCCTTTGGGAAGATATTTCCAAGGACTGAAAATTAGAGAAGCCAGTCTCCTTACCTGTTGAATTAACCTCTCCTGCTCCCTGTAGGCATACAGTATACTTTAGTAACTATATGTATAATACCAGAAGAAAGGGTAATGCCTGTAGATCCATTCAGCTGTCCAATTTTATTACTAGTGGACTATAGTGTCTACAGTGGGATTAAATAAAACATGCCACAGGGAAATAAAACCACAATATGGCTTGCTTTTCGACTCAGATTGGATTTCCATGCTATTGTTTTAAAGGTTTGATCTTTTGTGGGTGAAAAAAGCTTGAAATCATTTTTAGCATGGGTTATAAAACTTTAATGTGCATCTGGGTTATGAATGTATTCCAGGCAATCTAGCAATAACACTTCATAAACTCTGTATTGCTTCCAGGGCACTAAAGCACTGTTTTCAGATAATCTGCTTGTTGTGCTATAATTTTCTGTGTAGTAACGGGAAGCTTTTGAGTAAAGTCTGAGTAAATCATTTTCTGGAATAGCAAAAGATTGCCTGTTCAAAGCTATGAAAATTTGCTGAATAGTTCCCTCACAATTACTTTCTGGATTCAGATATGAGAGCTCTGAACCTGAACATTAACACTTCCGGTTCAGATAAGAAAATCTGAACCTGCTGAATGGCATAGGGTTTGATCCAACTTCTATTGAATTCAGTGGAAAGTCTCCCTTGACTACAGTGGGAGTTGCATTGGGCCCTTAATTAATTGTTTCCTCGTGATTGCTTTTGAATAGTTCTTATTGTGCTGCATGCACGGTATACATGTAGATATGCGTATCTCTTTTGCTTGATGTACAAAATCTTACATCCTGTGTTGATTTCCACTGTGTCAACACAATACAAACTCTTATAACAGCCGTGGTTTTAGTTTGCATTAGCTCAGCTCCCTTGTCCATCTGCATGAAGAAAAACAGCACAAACAGCATGAGCTTTCTTAATATTTTGATTACACTTCCAGTTACACCAGATGGCCTAAGCATGGTGGATCCAATTCCATTATCAGAAACACATACAATGGGACTTGTGGATGAAAATCTGAGGGCAGAATTGGTGCTAATGGGCCAGTGTGTGTCAATATTTAAGCAACAGCGGATTATGGGTGGGTTATTGTTTAATATTTGATGTTTTTAGGCATTACTGTAACACAGTCAGGAACCCTGGCTCCATTCTGCTAGGCACTGTCCAGACAATTACCAAAAAGAGCCCTGTTTCTGTCCCAGGGATCTCACAATCTATACATCAGATGGAACACAACAAGGGATAAAACAGAAAAATAGGATGTAAGTGAATTGGGAGGGTGAGCTTTCTGTAAAGGGAACAAGTGTTTGTGACAGATATTAGTCATGGCCATCAATTTACTACTGGAAGGCACTTGTGCCTGGATCCACAAAGGGATGGAGACATTGCAACGCTCAGCATCGCGGCACCTAGAAAATCCAGGGACAATATTACAATCCACAAAGTCTGAGCTAGGTTCCCTATACAACAAATGGGGAGAGAGAGGCACTGTAGAATGAGATCCACAAAAGCCAGCATAGATAGCAAGGAGTTACCTAAGCTAGCCAATGAGAGATGCCAAGAGAAAGGGTGTGTCCTAAACCCTGCACCTCTCTCGGACTGAGTTGCCTAAGTCCAGGCTTCAGGGAGGTGCCTATCTCTGCTTAGTGTTCCATAAACCAGAACCCCTCTCCTGGAGTCAGACAGTTTCAGCACCTAAGTAGTTTCTCATAGGAATGACTTAGGTGGCTGCTTCGTACTGCACAAAACAACTGCTCCACTGTGGATAAATACTTACAATAGTCTGTGGGCCAGAAAGAGTGGGAGTGTCATAAATATAAAGGGAAGGGTAAACACCATTAAAATCCCTCCTGGCCAGAGGAAAAACCCTTTCACCTGTAAAGGGTTAAGAAGCTAGGAAAACCTCGCTGGCACCTGACCAACATGACCAATGAGGAGACAAGATACTTTCAAAAGCTGGAGGGTGGGGGAAACAAGGCTCTGTGGGTGGGTGTGATGCATTTGCAGGGAACAGAAAGGAATGGAGTCTTAGAACTTAGAAAGTATCTAGCTAGATATGCGTTAGATTCTGATTCCTTTAAATGGCTGAGAAAATAAGCTGTGCTGAATGGAATGGATATTCCTGTTTTTGTGTCTTTTTGTAACTTAAGGTTTTGCCTAGAGGGATTCTCTATGTTTTGAATCTAATTACCCTATAAGGTATTTACCATCCTGATTTTACAGAGGTGATTCTTTTACTTTTTCTTCTATTAAAATTCTTCTTTTAAGAACCTGATTGCTTTTTCCACTGTTCTTAAGATCCAAGGGTTTGGGTCTGTGTTCACCTATGTAAATTGGTGAGGATTTTTATCAAGCCTTCCCCAGGAAAGGGGGTGTAGGGTTTGGGGAGGATTTGGGGGGGAAAGACGTTTCCAAGTGGGCTCTTTCCTGGTTATATATCTGTTAGACACTTGGTGGTGGCAGCAATAAAGTCCAAGGGAAAAAGGAAAATAGTTTGTACCTTGGGGAAATTTTAACCTAAGCTGGTAAAAATAAGCTTAGGAGGTTTTCATGCAGGTCCCCGCATCTGTACCCTAGAGTTCAGAGTGGCGAAGGAACCTTGACAGGGAGCGAGAGAGTGAGTGATTCCGTAGCCTTGTGGTTAGAGCACCCACATAGGATCCAGTCCCTCTGCACCAATCACTCTTTCATTGTTTATCCAGCGGAACAGCTTCAAAAGAAGAGACTGAGGAAGCTCCAACATTGGAATATCTTATAGTTCAGTGATTAGAGCAGTCCCCTGCAAGGTGGGAGACCCCCTTGTTTAAATCCTTTCTTCCCCCACTTCCAGAGAGGGGGGGAACTGAATCTGGGTCTCCCGCATTCCCAGGGATGGCTCTAACCACTGGGCTAAAAGTTACAAGATGGGCACCACCTCCTCTAGCTGGATTGTGAATGGGATTTTGCCTTTTCCAGACAGATTTTGAATGAGACCCAATCCAGCCTGCAGCCTCTGCGTACACCTAAAGCAGAGAAGTTAGGTAGATGAGGATATATCTTCCCCTGGTTCATGGATAACATAACTCTAGGGCTTAGGCAGGAGGTAGGAATCCAGACGCCTAGCGTGAAGCACCAGTGCACATTACCAGAGACAGAAAGTTTGGTGCTGAGGGAGCTTTCACATGTGAAAACTTAAATGTTGAGTGAGTGTAGGTGCCTACACGGCTCAGTGGGAGTTTTGTAGTTTACAGTAGAACTGTAAAACTTGGACTTAGGAACCTAAAAATGAGACTTGTGGATCAGAGCCTTAGATACTACTACGATGAGGGAGGCATAAGAACCTACCTGAAACAGAACAGAGTTTAGCAGAAAATCATAAGCATGCAATCATGAAAAATGGACTTGCATCAAACATATTGACACATCCTGAACAATGGATAGGCACCATTGTTTTAAATTGTGTTTTCTTTCTGAAAAGTGACTTTAAACATGGTATTGTGTGAGTTCCATTGGGCTGCTTTTCACTGGTTCCATATCAGATGTGCTTATTTTACAAGTAAAATGATGGGCTCTTTCTAAATGTGATCCTTGCAAATTCAGTCTGGGATTTTAAGTTAACCTGTATTTTCCTTCTCATTTATCACCACCACTAACAAAGATTCTTCAGGTTTAATTAAGCTGTTAGCTAAACAAGAAGCTCTTTTCTCTTCTTTTCTGTCTTTCTTTTTTTTTTTTTTTCATTTTACAGTTATTTTTATATACTCTCGTATCCATTTTTATCCATGAAGAATGCAGGATCTGGGGTTTCACGATGTGGAATGGATTGTTAATCTTCATCTGAGTGACTTGTGGTGCTTGTGCAAGATACCATATAGTCAGACTAAAACATAGTACAGGCCTCCATAAATTAGGAAGAGCAAGAACAGGGGCAGTGTAAGCTTCTCCACCACGCCACCAATGCCTAAAAACTGTTCTAGAGCAGATCACTTCCAAGAGCGTAAGGCCATTTTTGTCTCCATGCTTATTCAGTTCTTGGCCTCAGTGCTAAGACTGCCATAATTGCTAAGACTTCCAAATTTTATAATGCTTTTAAATATACGGCTACAACACCTACTAGGACCTGGACTGAGACCACATATCTCATTTCACAAAAGGCAACAAAAAGCCATTAAAAGACAAACCATGAAACCCTGGCTTCTTTGAAGTCAGTAGAGTTTTACCAGGTACTTCAGTGGGACCAGGATTTCATGCAAGGACTTTTGACTGATAATCCCAAGTAGAGAACAGGGGCACTATTTAGGTGGAACAGGGAGGGGCTTCTGCACCTCCCCCACCCCCACGAGTTTCCTACAGGAGGTGTGCTCCCAGGCAGAACTCTTAACAACAGCACTGCATGCATGTGGAATGTGAGTTCTGCAGAGAGGTGCTGCTCCCAGCTTGTGCCCCTGGGGCAGGGAGTCAGTGTTTTGTTTACAAACAGAGGCAGGGTGATTACAATAAGAAAGGGCTGGTAATTAAATTAAGGATCTGGAAGTTCTTAGATGAGCCTGTAAAACAGGACTCCCTCTGCAGGGGGTGGGAGGTGTTGAAGAGAGAATGCAGGGCACTCCAAAGGAAGAAATGCAGCCAAGCCCTCTGAGCCAAGGTTACATTCAGAAAAGAGGGAGATTTGAGGTATGTGAGCCAAAACCAGGGAACAGCCAAAACCCAGGGAAGTTCCCACTCTACCTGTGGTACATATGTGGCCCCATCACCATACAGTCTGAACGCCTCAGAATATCTAACAAAAAGAAAAGGAGTACTTGTGGCACCTTAGAGACTAACCAATTTATTTGAGCATAAGCTTTTGTGAGCTACAGCTCACTTAGAATCATAGAATCATAGAATATCAGGGTTGGAAGGGACCTCAGGAGGTCATCTAGTCCAACCCCCTGCTCAAAAGAAGGACCAATCCCCAATTAAATCATCCCAGCCAGGGCTTTGTCAAGCCTGACCTTAAAAACTTCTAAGGAAGGAGATTCCACCACCTCCCTAGGCAACGCATTCCAGTGTTTCACCACCCTCCTAGTGAAAAAGTTTTTCCTAATATCCAACCTAAACCTCCCCCACTGCAACTTGAGACCATTACTCCTTGTCCTGTCATCTTCTACCACTGAGAATAGTCTAGAACCATCCTCTCTGGAACCACCTCTCAGGTAGTTGAAAGCAGCTATCAAATCCCCCCTCATTCTTCTCTTCTGCAGACTAAACAATCCCAGTTCCCTCAGCCTCTCCTCATAAGTCATGTGTTGCAGACCCCTAATAATTTTTGTTGCCCTTCGCTGGACTCTTTCCAATTTATCCACATCCTTCTTATAGTGTGGATAAACTGGACACAGTACTCCAGATGAGGCCTCACCAATGTCGAATAGAGGGGACGATCACATCCCACGATCTGCTCGCTATGCCCCTACTTATACATCCCAAAATGCCATTGGCCTTCTTGGCAACAAAGGCACACTGCTGACTCATATCCAGCTTCTCGTCCACTGTCACCCCTAGGTCCTTTTCCGCAGAACTGCTGCCTAGCCATTCGGTCCCTAGTCTGTAGCTGTGCATTGGGTTCTTCCGTCCTAAGTGCAAGACCCTGCACTTATCCTTATTGAACCTCATCAGATTTCTTTTGGCCCAATCCTCCAATTTGTCTAGGTCCCTCTGTATCCTATCCCTGCCCTCCAGCGTATCTACCACTCCTCCCAGTTTAGTATCATCCGCAAATTTGCTGAGAGTGCAATCCACACCATCCTCCAGATCATTTATGAAGATATTGAACAAAACCGGCCCCAGGACCAACCCTTGGGGCACTCCGCATTTATACTTGCTGCCAACTAGACATGGAGCCATTGATCACTACCCGTTGAGCCCGACAATCTAGCCAGCTTTCTACCCACCTTATAGTGCATTCATCCAGCCCATACTTCTTTAACTTGCTGACAAGAATACTGTGGGAGACCATGTCAAAAGCTTTGCTAAAGTCAAGAAACAATACATCCACTGCTTTCTCTTCATCCACAGAACCAGTAATCTCATCATAGAAGGCGATTAGATTAGTCAGGCGTGACCTTCCCTTGGTGAATCCATGCTGACTGTTCCTGATCACTTTCCTCTCATGTAAGTGCTTCAGGATTAATTCTTTGAGGACCTGCTCCATGATTTTTCCGGGGAATGAAGTGAGGCTGACTGGCCTGTAGTTCCCAGGATCCTCCTTCTTCCCTTTTTTAAAGATTGGCACTACATTAGCCTTTTTCCAGTCATCCGGGACTTCCCCCGTTCGCCACGAGTTTTCAAAAATAATGGCCAATGGCTCTGCAATCACAGCTGCCAGTTCCTTTAGCACTCTCGGATGCAACTCGTCCGGCCCCATGGACTTGTGCACGTCCAGCTTTTCTAAATAGTCCCTAACCTCCTCTTTCTCCACAGAGGGCTGGCCATCTATTCCCCATGTTGTGATGCCCAGCGCAGCAGTCTGGGTGCTGACCTTGTTAGTGAAGACAGAGGCAAAAAAAGCATTGAGTACATTAGCTTTTTCCACATCCTCTGTCACTAGGTTGCCTCCCTCATTCATTAAGGGGCCCACACTTTCCTTGGCTTTCTTCTTGTTGCCAACATACCTGAAGAAACCCTTCTTGTTACTCTTAACATCTCTCGGTAGCTGCAGCTCCAGGTGTGATTTGGCCCTCCTGATTTCATTCCTACATGCCCGAGCAATATTTTTATACTCTTCCCTGGTCATATGTCCAACCTTCCACTTCTTATAAGCTTCTTTTTTATGTTTAAGATCCGCTAGGATTTCACCGTTCAGCCAAGCTGGTCGCCTGCCATATTTACTGTTCTTTCGACACATCGGGATGGTTTGTCCCTGTAACCTCAACAGGGATTCCTTGAAATACAGCCAGCTCTCCTGGACTCCTTTCCCCTTCATGTTAGTCCCCCAGGGGATCCTACCCATCCGTTCCCTGAGGGAGTCGAAGTCTGCTTTCCTGAAAAGTCCAGGGTCCAGGGTCCGTATCCTGCTGCTTACCTTTCTTCCCTGTGTCAGGATCCTGAACTCAACCAACCCGTGGTCACTGCCTCCCAGATTCCCATCCACTTTTGCTTCCCCTACTAATTCTTCCCGGTTTGTGAGCAGCAGGTCAAAAAAGCTCCCCCCCTAGTTGGCTCCTCTAGCACTTGCACCAGGAAAGTGTCCCCTACGCTGTAGCTCATGAAAGCTTATGCTCAAATAAATTGGTTAGTCTCTAAGGTGCCACAAGTACTCCTTTTCTTTTTGTGAATACAGACTAACACGGCTGTTACTCTGAAACCTAACAATATCTAACCTATTTCTCCTCACAGCCCCTCTGAGGTAGAGAAGTGCTGTTATCCCTATTGTTCAAATGGGCCACTGAGGCACAGAGAGACTAAGGCCCAGATTTTCAAAGGTATTTAGGCACCTAACAGGATTTTCAAAAGCACTTAGAAGGTTTGGTGCTTTGTAAACCCCACTAGATGTTTAGCTCCTTTTTTGGGTGCCTAAAAGCCTTTGAAACTCTGTCCCTAAGGCACCAGCCTGAGGTCATTCAGGAAGTCCCTAGGGGAAGTAGAACGCAACCCAGGTCTCTCAAGGCTAACTCCGCACATGTGCTTTCTTCTTTCTGGGGGGGGGGCGTGAAGGGGGGCTCCACCCTCACTCCACTCCTTCTCCCAAGGCTCCACCCTTCCTCCACCTCTTCCCATCTCCGCTCTGCCCCCTCTCCCCAACACCTCCCACACACCACTGAACAGCTGATTGGCGGGTGACTGGTGGGTGCTCAAAACTATTTTTTTCCGTGGCTGCTCCAGCCCCAGAGCACCCATGGAGTTGGCACCTATGTAGCTCCCTATACACTGGATCAGCCTATCTTTCTGCTGTAGGCTGCAAAAAAGAAGATTGATAGATGGGAGCAAAACCAAGAAGGCCAGTTCTCTGAGACTCCAGCAATCGGTCCCAGGCGATTGGGAAGGATGTCATGGTTGACACCATGAAAAGCAGCACAGAGGTCAGGAAGGATGAAGAAAGAAAGAGAACAAGAGTCAGATTAAAGGAGATCACAACCCCCAAGGGGTGGCAGGTTCTGCCCCAGGCTGGGTTGTAGAGCAATGGCTGCTGTGCAATTTTAGATTTTAACATTTTGTCATTTTTTGTTCTGAGTTTGAGAAAAGGAAGGAATGAGAATGTCAGATGAGTATCAGATGTGTTTATGCCTCAAATTCTTAGGATTTCAGCTGTACCCAGGCCACTTCCAGAACAAAGAACAGAAGTTGCATCCACAGAGTCCATAAAGTCAAAAATTATTTTCATGGTTTGTATTATTTGCAGGGCACCATCTGTGTGCTCAGCACTGTTCAGCATATGCCAGAAAATGTAGTCCCTGAGCCAATGCATATAAGATGCATAACTCTGGATAAGATGATTCAGATACTTAACTCTGAAGTGTATAGTTATTGAGCACGTTAATATCTATGAGTGGAGGCACTGATGGCAGTAGAAGTTTTATTTAATTAAGGATTAGAAGACTTGACCGTCCAACTTTCTTTCAAGAAGAAGAGCTGCTCAGAGGTCCTGTGCCTGTGTATTTCCCTTTCCTGCCTGCAGTGGCCCTGATATAGCTCAGAAGTCTCAAATTTTCTCATCTTCAAAATGTGGAATGTTCTTGATGTTTGGTTTTAAATCTCCTCCTGTGAGAACTGCATCTCAATCACTGTAGGGCTGTGTTTAAGAGCCGCCTGGAAAGTAATTAGTCTTTAAACAGAAGTGAAAGCAGTGTTGCCAACTCATGATATTTTCATGAGTCTCATGATAATTATTGTTTTCCTTAAAGCCCCAGCTCCTGGAGTCAAGTGGAGATGTGATGATTTCAGCCTTCATTCTTAAAGAAAAACGAAGTTTCTAGCTCTTGTGGCTGCGGAGAAAGCTTCAAATTGGGACCCTAGTGCATCCTAAAAGCTCAAAAAGCAGAAGGGAAATAAAAAGAACACTGAATTGATTATTTTTACATAATCTCATGTTTTTAAAGCCAATCTCTTGATTGTTGGTGAGCCTGATTAATGATTTTTGAACATTTGGGGTTGGCAATACTGTGAAAGTGACTTGAAAGGGTCAGTTTCACTCCTGTTTAAAGTCAGTTTCTTGAGTATTATTTGTAGGGGGGTAACACCCTTAGAGCCCCAGGCAGTTGCAATATAAACTCACAGGCTCTTGCCCTAGTCGGATGTTTCCAAAAGTTAAATAATCCATTCCAAGGTTGGTGAACTGCCAAAAAGTGATAGAAAGTAATCTGGATTTTTCTACAGTTGTTTCAATTGTTGAATTCAAGTTAGTAACAAAGTAAGAATATACATTAAAATTTTAAACCTAACCAGTGTCCCTTAAATTACTTGAAACAAGATATCAGAACATGCTAGTATTAGAGCTGCGTGGGTCTAATATTTATTACATTTTCTTTCTTTATATAGGAATTAGATACTGTGCTCCTGTCTGCTAATATCTAAGTTATTAGAAAGTAGCCACTGGAATCACGGTTAGAGTTGCCCCCCACTACCAAAATCTGAAATGGTGCCCTGGTAGAGAACTACTGAAGTGTTTGCTAAGGAATAGACTGTCCCTAGGGCTGCCATTATTTCAGTGCAATAAACTACTTCACTTCTTCCACAGATTTGTTTTTTATTTTTTAAATTAATTTGGGATAGATTTGAGTGCTCATGACAGGAAGCATCTATAGCAATGATGTTAGCCAGGAATAGTGCAGTCACTGTTAATAGTCACTATTAAGCTCTCCTTCTCAAAATACCGATGAAATGTAATTCTGATCTAATCCCCTTTGCTGTATCAGTCCTGAGCCATTCCTGACCTGAAATTGCAATTCATCCAGATTGTATGGTGATTTTGTAATGCGCACAAGTGAGGAGTAGGATTTGAATTCAAGTCTCAAGAAGTGAACAGTACCTACTATGTTAACTCTGCCATTGAAATGTCAAGTCAGTGGAAAAGGAAGAGGAAGTGATCGACATTCCAAACACTAGCTGCCTATGTATTCGCTTGTCCCAGTATAGATGTATAATTTATTAAAATCAACAAGCTTCAAATACGGATTTCAACAACAACAAAAGTCCATCCTGGAATCAAACATTCTAACCACGGTCTGTAGCAAAGCCCCAGGAAAAATAGGCCCTCTATGAATTGCTAGGCAGCTGTCAGGAGTGTCTTGGTGAGTTGCACAGTCTAGCAACCATGTGTGGAAATATATCTATTTTATAGATTTGCTGATTTACTGATCTACAGATGTATAAATATTCATACGGTTCAATTCTGGGAAAAAAAAAAAACAGCCCAAGGTTTATGGTATTGTTCCACTCACTGCTGCTGCAGATGTCCAGTCAGATTTCTTTTTAATTTCTCCTGTGAAATGCTACTTTACTATCAACAAGACTCCTTCTTACATTTAATTAATATAGTAATTCACACACGTATTAAGATTAAACTACTTTCCCGACTGCTCACGGCCTTTTATATATAAATTAAGCTAGCTGGAATAATGCCAATATGTTACATTTCATGTTTTCGAGGGAACTCTTGCACTGTGACAATAGAAAACTGTAGTTACATATCTTTAATAATTTTCAAATTTTCCCTTTATACGCCGGAGCTGAGCTTGAGGTGCACATATTATGTTTAGCAAAAGGGACAGAGGAACCAGTTCAGGTGAAATTTTAAAAATACATTGAACCTAAGCCTTTTTGACCTTTGGAAAAGTTGACTTTTTAAAAATTGTTCATGTTTTTCTGTTCTTTTCAGCTGGGAGCTCAAATTTGGGAAGACAGTAATAAGAGTTGTTTTTTGCTTCATTACAGCAGGACACACTAGATACTTGATGGGAGTTTTGTTTTCTAGATCTGTGCAAAACTCAGCAGTTTCACTTCTCAGAAATTCACCTCAACAATTGTGAAAACTTCAGTCCACCTGAATTAATACCCTACCCCTTGAGCTTTTTCTTTAAGGGTATGTCTACACTACGAAATTAGGTCGAATTTATAGAAGTCGGTTTTTTAGAAATCGGTTTTATATATTCGAGTGTGTGTGTCCCCACAGAAAATGCTCTAAGTGCATTAAGTGCATTAACTCGGCGGAGCGCTTCCACAGTACCGAGGCAAGTGTCGACTTCCAGAGCGTTGCACTGTGGGTAGCTATCCCACAGTTCCCACAGTCTCCGCTGCCCATTGGAATTCTGGATTGAGATCCCAATGCCTGATGGGGCTAAAACATTGTCGCGGGTGGTTCTGGGTACATATCGTCAGGCCCCCGTTCCCTCCCTCCCCCCGTGAAAGCAAGGGCAGACAATCATTTCGCGTCTTTTTTCCTGAGTTACCTGTGCAGACGCCATACCACGGCAAGCATGGAGCCCGCTCAGGTAACCGTCACCCTATGTCTCCTGGGTGCTGGCAGACGTGGTACGGCATTGCTACACAGTAGCAGCAACCCCTTGCCTTGTGGCAGCAGATGGTACAGTACGACTGGTAGCCGTCACTGTCATGTCTGAGGTGCTCCTGGTCGCCTCTGTGAGGTCGATCAGGAGCGCCTGGGCAGACATGGGCGCAGGGACTAAATTTGGAGTGACTTGAGCAGGTCATTCTCTTTAGTCCTGCAGTCAGTCCTATTGAACCGTCTTATGGTGAGCGGGCAGGCGATACGGACTGCTAGCAGTCGTACTGTACCATCTTCTGCCGAGCAGCCATGAGATGTGGATGGCATGCAGTCCTTCTGCACCGTCTGCTGCCAGCCAAAGATGTAAAAGATAGATGGAGTGGATCAAAACAAGAAATAGACCAGATTTGTTTGTACTCATTTGCTTCCCCCCCTCCCCTGTCTAGGGGACTCATTCTTCTAGATCACACTGCAGTCACTTACAGAGAAGGTGCAGCGAGGTAAATCTAGCCATGTATCAATCAGAGGCCAGGCTAACCTTCTTCTTCCAATAAGGACAATAACTTAGGTGCACCATTTCTTATTGGAACCCTCCGTGAAGTCCTGCCTGAAATACTCCTTGATGTAAAGCCACCCCCTTTGTTGATTTTAGCTCCCTGAAGCCAACCCTGTAAGCGCCCCTCCCAGCGTCAGAGCAATGGCAAACAATCGGGCATCTGAGAGTGCTGTCCAGAGCAGTCACAATGGAGCACTCTGATGGGGCTACAACATTGTCGCGGGTGGTTCTGGGTATGTGTCGTCAGGCCCCCGTTCCCTCCCTCCCTCCGTGAAAGCAAGGGCAGACAATCATTTCGCGCCTTTTTTCCTGAGTTACCTGTGCAGACGCCATACCACGGCAAGCATGGAGCCAGCTCAGGTAACCGTCACCCTATGTCTCCTGGGTGCTGGCAGACGCGGTACGGCTTTGCTGCACAGTAGCAGCAACCCATTGCCTTCTGGCAGCAGACGGTGCAATACGATTGGTAGTCGTCCTCGTCGTGTCCGAGGTGCTCCTGGCCACGTCGGCTGGGAGCGCCTGGGCAGACATGGGCGCAGGGACTAAATTTGGAGTGACTTGACCAGCTCATTCTCTTTAGTTCTGCAGTCCTATTGAACCGTCTTATGGTGAGCGGGCAGGCGATACGGACTGCTAGCAGTCGTACTGTACCATCTTCTGCCAGGCAGGCAAGAGATGAGGATTTCTAGCAGTCGTATTGTACCATCTTATGCCAGGCAGGCAAGAGATGAAGATGGCTAGCAGTCGTACTGTACCATCTTCTGCCGAGCAGCCATGAGATGTGGATGGCATGCAGTCCTTCTGCACCGTCTGCTGCCAGCCAAAGATGTAAAAGATAGATGGAGTGGGTCAGAACAAGAAATAGACCAGATTTGTTTTGTATTCATTTGCCTCCTCCCCTGTCTAGATCACACTGCAGTCACTCACAGAGAAGGTGCAGCGAGGTAAATCTAGCCATGTATCAATCAGAGGCCAGGCTAACCTCCTTGTTCCAATAACAACGATAACTTAGGTGCACCATTTCTTATTGGAACCCTCCGTGCAGTCCTGCCTGAAATACTCCTTGATGTACATGCACACCCTTTGTTGATTTTAGCTCCCTGAAGCCAACCCTGTAAGCCGTGTCGTCAGTCGCCCCTCCCTCCGTCAGAGCAATGGCAGACAATCGTTCCGCGCCTTTTTTCTGTGTGGACGCCATACCAAGGCAAGCATGGAGGCCGCTCAGCTCACTTTGGCAATTAGGAGCACATTAACCACCACACGCATTATCCAGCAGTATATGCAGCACCAGAACATGGCAACGCGATACCGGGCGAGGAGGTGACGTCAGCGCGGTCCCGTGAGTGATCAGGACATGGACACAGATTTCTCTGAAAGCATGGGCCCTGACAATGCATGCATCATGGTGCTAATGGGGCAGGTTCATGCTGTGGAACGCCGATTCTGGGCTCGGGAAACAAGCACAGACTGGTGGGACCGCATAGTGTTGCAGGTCTGGGACGATTCCCAGTGGCTGCGAAACTTTCGCATGCGTAGGGGCACTTTCATGGAACTTTGTGACTTGCTTTCCCCTGCCCTGAAGCGCATGAATACCAAGATGAGAGCAGCCCTCACAGTTGAGAAGCGAGTGGTGGTAGCCCTGTGGAAGCTTGCAACGCCAGACAGCTACCGGTCAGTTGGGAATCAATTTGGAGTGGGCAAATCTACTGTGGGGGCTGCTGTGATGCAAGTAGCCCACGCAATCAAAGATCTGCTGATATCAAGGGTAGTGACCCTGGGAAATGTGCAGGTCATAGTGGATGGCTTTGCTGCAATGGGATTCCCTAAATGTGGTGGGGCTATAGACGGAACCCATATCCCTGTCTTGGCACTGGAGCACCAAGCCGCCGAGTACATAAACCGCAAGGGGTACTTTTCGATAGTGCTGCAAGCTCTGGTGGATCACAAGGGACGTTTCACCAACATCAACGTGGGATGGCCGGGAAAGGTGCATGATGCTCGCATCTTCAGGAACTCTGGTCTGTTTCAAAAGCTGCAGGAAGGGACTTTATTCCCAGACCAGAAAATAACTGTTGGGGATGTTGAAATGCCTATATGTATCCTTGGGGACCCAGCCTACCCCTTAATGCCATGGCTCATGAAGCCGTACACAGGCAGCCTGGACAGTAGTCAGGAGCTGTTCAACTACAGGCTGAGCAAGTGCAGAATGGTGGTAGAATGTGCATTTGGACGTTTAAAGGCGCGCTGGCGCAGTTTACTGACTCGCTTAGACCTCAGCGAAACCAATATTCCCACTGTTATTACTGCTTGCTGTGTGCTCTACAATATCTGTGAGAGTAAGGGGGAGACGTTTATGGCGGGGTGGGAGGTTGAGGCAAATCGCCTAGCTGCTGGTTACGCGCACCCAGACACCAGGGCGGTTAGAAGAGCACAGGAGGGCGCGGTACGCATCAGAGAAGCTTTGAAAACCAGTTTCATGACTGGCCAGGCTACGGTGTGAAAGTTCTGTTTGTTTCTCCTTGATGAAACCCCCCGCCCCTTGGTTCACTCTACTTCCCTGTAAGCTAACCACCCTCCCCTCCTCCCTTTAATCATTGCTTGCAGAGGCAATAAAGTCATTGCTGCTTCACAGTCATGCATTCGTTATTCATTCATCACACAAATAGGGAGATGACTACCAAGGTATCCCAGGAGGGGTGGTGGAGGAGGGAAGGAAAATGCCACACAGCACTTTAAGCACAGCACTTTAAAAGTTTACAACTTTAAAATGTATTGAATGACAGCCTTCTTTTTTTTGGGCAATCCTCTGTGGTGGAGTGGCTGGTTGGCTGGAGGCCCCCCCACCGCGTTCTTGGGCGTCTGGGTGTGGAGGCTATGGAACTTGGGGAGGAGGGCGGTTGGTTACAGAGGGGCAGCAGTGGCAGTCTGTGCTCCAGCTGCCGTTGCTGCAGCTCAACCATACACTGGAGCATACTGGTTTGGTCCTGCAGCAGCCTCAGCATTGAATCCTGCCTCCTCTCATCACGCTGCCGCCACATTTGAGCTTCAGCCCTGTCTTCAGCCCGCCACTTACTCTCTTCAGCCCGCCACTTACTCTCTTCAGCCCTCCACCTCTCCTCCCGGTCATTTTGTGCTTTCCTGCACTCTGACATTATTTGCCTCCACGCATTCGTCTGTGCTCTGTCAGTGTGGGAGGACAGCATGAGCTAGGAGAACATTTCATCGCGAGTGCGTTTTTTTTTCTTTCTAAGCTTCACTAGCCTCTGGGAAGGAGAAGATCCTGTGATCATTGAAACACATGCAGCTGGTGGAGAAAAAAAAAGGGACAGAGGTATTTAAAAAGACACATTTTATAAAACAGTCGCTACACTCTTTCAGGGTAAACCTTGCTGTTAACATTACTCTCAGAAATATAAAGGGAAGGGTAAACCCCTTTGAAATCCCTCCTGGCCAGGGGAAAGCTCCTCTCACCTGTAAAGGGTTAAGAAGCTAAAGGTAACCTCGCTGGAACCTGACCAAAATGACCAATGAGGAGACAAGATACTTTCAAAAGCTGGGAGGAGGGAGAGAAACAAAGGGTCTGTGTCTGTCTATAGGCTGGTTTTTGCCGGGGATAGACCAGGAATGGAGTCTTAGAACTTTTAGTAAGTAATCTAGCTAGGTATGTGTTAGATTATGATTTCTTTAAATGGCTGAGAAAAGAATTGTGCTGAATAGAATAACTATTTCTGTCTGTGTATCTTTTTTGTAACTTAAGGTTTTGCCTAGAGGGGTTCTCTATGTTTTTGAATCTAATTACCCTGTAAGATATCTACCATCCTGATTTTACAGGGGGGATTTCTTTATTTCTATTTACTTCTATTTTTTATTAAAAGTCTTCTTGTAAAAAACTGAATGCTTTTTCATTGTTCTCAGATCCAAGGGTTTGGGTCTGTGGTCACCTATGCAAATTGGTGAGGCTTTTTATCCAACATTTCCCAGGAAAGGGGGGGTGCAAGTGTTGGGAGGATTGTTCATTGTTCTTAAGATCCAAGGGTCTGGGTCTGTAGTCACCTAGGCAAATTGGTGAGGCTTTTTACCAAACCTTGTCCAGGAAGTGGGGTGCAAGGTTTTGGGAAGTATTTTGGGGGGAAGGACGCGTCCAAACAGCTCTTCCCCAGTAACCAGTATTAGTTTGGTGGTGGTAGCGGCCAGTCCAAGGACAACGGGTGGAATATTTTGTACCTTGGGGAAGTTTTGACCTAAGCTGGTAAAGATAAGCTTAGGAGGCTTTTCATGCAGGTCCCCACATCTGTACCCTAGAGTTCAGAGTGGGGGAGGAACCTTGACATGGTGGCATAGTGGTGGGATTAACCTGAAATCATTTTGAGATCCAGTTGAGACTTTTTTGAACTAGAAATACAGATTTTAAAAAGGAATTTTTTTTTCCTGTGGAAAGGAAGTCCAGAAAGCAGCTTTGAAACTGAAAGCAGCTTGTTTTTCTCTGCTTTGTGGCCAAGCAGAGACAAAAGGGGATTATCTTGTGAATTGCAGGTTTTCTTTGCCTGGAGGCAGGGTACTTAACTCCTGCAGGGAAATTCACAGTCTTCCAACCCAGAGGTTTTTTTTTCTTTTCTTCCTAAAAGTAAATAGGGGGTGTGTGTTCTACCCATTTGCTTTTTCTTTGGGCTGGGTAAGCAGGTTTCCAAGTAGTTGGAGGTTTTTTGCTTTAATTTGGGCCCAGAGCAGAGACAAGGGAATTGTCTTTTTCTGTAGGCTGACAGTCACTATCAGAGAATAGGTATTCTATTCCAGCATAGCAAAATTTTACAGCCAGGTTTTGTTTGTTTATTTCTAAACCTCGGGTGTAAAGTTAGTTAAAAACAGAGAGGTTAGAATGACCAAATCCTCAGCTCGACGACAGCTGGAATTAGCCAATTTTCAGGCTGAGGAAAAACAAAGGGAACATGAAAGACAGATAGAACTCATGCGGCTGGAGAAGGAGGTACAGGAGGCTGCCCACAAGAGGGAAATGGAGGCAAGGAAGCATGTGGAGGAGGAGAAGGAAAAAGAGAGGAAGCATGTGGAGGAGGTGGAGAGGATAAAGGCCCAGCAGAATATACCAACAAACCCTAGCAATCCTTCTCCAGGTACCACTTCCCATCCCAGGAAGTTCCCCACCTACAAGGCAGGTGATGATACTGAGGCCTTCTTAGAAAACTTCGAAAGGGCCTGCCTTGGGTACAACATCTCTACTGACCAATACATGGTAGAGCTGAGGCTGCAGCTCAGTGGACCCTTAGCTGAGGTGGCAGCTGAAATGCCTAAAGAACACATGAACAAGTATGAACTGTTTAAATCCAAGGCGAGAGTCAGAATGGGGATAACACCCGAGCAGTCTCGTTGGAGGTTCAGAGCCCTAAGGTGGAAACCAGACATGTCATTTACCCGACATGCCTACCACATTGTGAAACATTGGGATGCCTGGATATCAGGAGCAAGTGTTGAATCTCCAGTAAATTTGCCCTTCCTAATGCAAATGGAACAATTCTTAGAGGGTGTTCCTGAGGAAATAGAAAGATACATCCTAGACGGGAAGCCCAAAACTGTAATCGAGGCAGGAGAGATTGGAGCCAGATGGGTGGAGGTGGCAGAGAAGAAGAACACTGGTCGCAGTTGGAGCGGAGACCAGAAGGGACCACCCCAGACCACACCCTATTACCGGGGGCCACCCAAAGCCCCACCTACCTCCCAAAGAATCCTCCAGACCCCTTATCGTCCCACCACCCCATTCTCCAGCAACCCTCCTCGCCCCAGTGACCCGTCAGCTGGACGATGTTTTAAATGTAACGAGCTGGGGCATGTAAAGGCCAACTGCCCCAAGAACCCCAACAGATTACAGTTCATTGCACCGGAATCACACTAGAGGTCCACAGGCCCAGATACCTCCCAGATACCCTTGGAGCGGAGGGAAACTGTGAGTGTGGGCGGGAAGAAGGTCACCGCGTGGAGGGACACCGGAGCACAAGTGTCAGCTATCCATGCTTCCTTAGTGGACCCCAATTTAATCGACCCAGAGATCCAAGTGACGATTCAACCCTTCAAGTCCAACTCTTTCAATTTGCCTACAGCCAAGTTGCCTATCCAGTACAAGGGCTGGTCAGGAATGTGGACTTTTGCAGTCTATGATGATTATCCCATCCCCATGCTGTTGGGGGAAGACTTGGCCAATCATGTGAAGCAGGCCAAGAGGGTGGGAACAGTCACCCGCAGCCAGGCTAAACAAGCCGTGAGGCCTAGCTCTGTTCCGGAAACTTCTATCAGGACCCAGTCAGAGGTGATGGACCCGGACCCCAGACCAATGTCTGCAACAGCAGTAGTGGATCCAGTCCCAGAGACCCAGACGGAACCAGTCCCAGAACCGGAACCAGCCAAACAACCAACACCAGACCCCGTGCCAGCACTGAATCCAGTACTTGCAACCTCAACACCAGAGGGCCCCACTGAACCTGCACTGGCAGCAGCCGATAACCCTACACAAGAGGCTCAGCCGGAGCCTGAATCCCAACACAGTGCACCAGCGGAGAGCGGTTCACAGTCAACAGAAACAGCTCCATCCCCTATATCGCTTCCAGAGGGAACAAGCCTATGTCCCCAATCCAATGAGGAACTGATGTCTCCAGCATCAAGGGAACAGTTCCAGACCGAACAGGAAGCAGATGAAAGCCTCCAGAGAGCTTGGACAGCGGCACGGAGCAACCCACCGCCTCTCAGCTCTTCTAATCGATCCAGGTTTGTTGTAGAAAGAGGACTTTTATACAAGGAAACTCTTTCTGGTGGACACCAGGAAGACTGGCATCCTCAGAGACAGTTGGTAGTTCCAACTAAATACCGGGCCAAGCTCTTGAGCTTAGCCCACGATCACCCTAGTGGCCATGCTGGGGTGAACAGGACCAAAGACCATTTGGGGGGGTCATTCCACTGGGAGGGAATGGGCAAGGATGTTTCTACCTATGTCCAGTCTTGTGAGGTGTGCCAAAGAGTGGGAAAACCCCAAGACCAGGTCAAAGCCCCTCTCCAGCCACTCCCCATCATTGAAGTTCCATTTCAGCGAGTAGCTGTGGATATTCTGGGTCCTTTTCCGAAAAAGACACGCAGAGGAAAGCAGTACATACTGACTTTCATGGATTTTGCCACCCGATGGCCGGAAGCAGTAGCTCTAAGCAACACCAGGGCTAAAAGTGTGTGCCAGGCACTAGCAGACATTTTTGCCAGGGTAGGTTGGCCCTCTGACATCCTCACAGATGCAGGGACTAATTTCCTGGCAGGAACTATGAAAAACCTTTGGGAAGCTCATGGGGTAAATCACTTGGTTGCCACTCCTTACCACCATCAAACAAATGGCATGGTGGAGAAGTTTAATGGAACTTTGGGGGCCATGATACGTAAATTTGTAAATGAGCACTCCAATGATTGGGACCTAGTGTTGCAGCAGTTGCTCTTTGCCTACAGAGCTGTACCACATCCCAGTTTAGGGTTTTCCCCATTTGAACTTGTATATGGCCGTGAGGTTAAGGGGCCATTGCAGTTGGTAAAGCAGCAATGGGAGGGATTTACACCGTCTCCAGGAACTAACATTCTGGACTTCGTAACCAACCTACAAAACACCCTCCGAACCTCTTTAGCCCTTGCTAGAGAAAACTTACAGGATGCTCAAAAAGAGCAAAAAGCCTGGTATCATAAACATGCCAGAGAGCGTTCCTTCGAAGTAGGAGACCAGGTCATGGTCTTAAAGGCGCTCCAGGCCCATAAAATGGAAGCATCGTGGGAAGGGCCATTCACAGTCCAGGAGTGCCTGGGAGCTGTTAATTATCTCATAGCATTCCTCACCTCCAACCGAAAGCCTAAGGTGTACCATATTAATTCTCTTAAGCCCTTTTATTCCAGAGAATTAAAGGTTTGTCAGTTTACAGCCCAGGGAGGAGATGACGCTGAGTGGCCCAAAGGTGTCTACTACGAAGGGAAATGTGGTGGTGGTGTGGAAGAGGTGAACCTCTCCATGACCCTTGGGCGTATGCAGCGACAGCAGATCCAGGAGCTGTGCACTAGCTACGCACCAACGTTCTCAGCCACCCCATGACTGACTGAACGGGCATACCACTCCATTGACACAGGTAATGCTCACCCAATTAGGGTCCAACCTTACCGGGTGTCTCCTCAAGCTAAAACTGCTATAGAACGGGAGATCCAGGATATGTTACAGATGGGTGTAATCCGCCCCTCTGAAAGTGCATGGGCATCTCCAGTGGTTCTAGTTCCCAAACCAGATGGGGAAATACGTTTTTGCGTGGACTACCGTAAGCTAAATGCTGTAACTCGCCCAGACAACTATCCAATGCCACGCACAGATGAACTATTAGAGAAACTGGGATGGGCCCAGTTCATCTCTACCTTGGACTTAACCAATGGGTACTGGCAGGTACCGCTAGATGAATCTGCCAAGGAAAGGTCAGCCTTCATCACACATCTCGGGCTGTATGAATTTAATGTACTCCCTTTCGGGCTGCGAAATGCACCCGCCACTTTCCAAAGACTTGTAGATGGTCTCCTAGCGGGATTAGGAGAATATGCAGTCGCCTACCTTGATGATGTGGCCATATTTTCGGATTCCTGGGCAGACCACCTGGAACATCTACAAAAAGTCCTTGAGCGCATAAGGGAGGCAGGACTAACTGTTAAGGCTAAGAAGTGTCAAATAGGCCTAAACAGAGTGACTTACCTTGGACACCAGGTGGGTCAAGGAACTATCAGCCCCCTCCAGGCCAAAGTGGATGCTGTCCAAAAGTGGCCTGTCCCAAAGTCAAAGAAACAGGTTCAATCCTTCCTAGGCTTGGCCGGTTATTACAGACGATTTGTACCGCACTACAGCCAAATCGCTGCCCCACTGACAGACCTAACCAAAAAGAAACAGCCAAATGCAGTTCAGTGGACCGAAAAGTGTCAGAAGGCCTTTAACAAGCTTAAAGCGACACTCATGTCTGACCCTGTACTAAGGGCCCCAGACTTTGACAAACCGTTCCTAGTAACCACAGATGCGTCCGAGCGTGGTGTGGGAGCAGTTTTAATGCAGAAAGGACCTGATCAAGAATTCCACCCTGTAGTGTTTCTCAGCAAAAAACTGTCTGAGAGGGAAAGCAACTGGTCAGTCACTGAAAAAGAATGTTACGCCATTGTCTATGCTCTGGAAAAGCTACGCCCATATGTTTGGGGACGGCGTTTCCACCTGCAAACCGACCATGCTGCACTGAAGTGGCTTCACACCGTCAAGGAAACTAACAAAAAACTTCTTCGGTGGAGTTTAGCTCTCCAAGATTTTGATTTCGACATCCAACACATCTCAGGAGCTTCTAACAAAGTGGCTGATGCACTCTCCCGTGAAAGTATCCCAGAGTCAACTGGTTAAAATCGTCCTTGAGATGTGGAAAATATTGTTAGTCTTTATGTACTTGGTAGTATATTTAGAGATGCATGTGTCTTATTAACTCTGTTTTTCCTAGAGCTCCAGGAAGAAATCCCAGCCAGTGTTTCACCCTAGCTGAGATTTGGGGGGCGTGTCATAAATATAAAGGGAAGGGTAAACCCCTTTGAAATCCCTCCTGGCCAGGGGAAAGCTCCTCTCACCTGTAAAGGGTTAAGAAGCTAAAGGTAACCTCGCTGGCACCTGACCAAAATGACCAATGAGGAGACAAGATACTTTCAAAAGCTGGGAGGAGGGAGAGAAACAAAGGGTCTGTGTCTGTCTATATGCTGGTTTTTGCCGGGGATAGACCAGGAATGGAGTCTTAGAACTTTTAGTAAGTAATTTAGCTAGGTATGTGTTAGATTATGATTTCTTTAAATGGCTGAGAAAAGAATTGTGCTGAATAGAATAACTATTTCTGTCTGTGTATCTTTTTTGTAACTTAAGGTTTTGCCTAGAGGGGTTCTCTATGTTTTTGAATCTAATTACCCTGTAAGATATCTACCATCCTGATTTTACAGGGGGGATTTCTTTATTTCTATTTACTTCTATTTTTTATTAAAAGTCTTCTTGTAAAAAACTGAATGCTTTTTCATTGTTCTCAGATCCAAGGGTTTGGGTCTGTGGTCACCTATGCAAATTGGTGAGGCTTTTTATCCAACATTTCCCAGGAAAGGGGGGGTGCAAGTGTTGGGAGGATTGTTCATTGTTCTTAAGATCCAAGGGTCTGGGTCTGTAGTCACCTAGGCAAATTGGTGAGGCTTTTTACCAAACCTTGTCCAGGAAGTGGGGTGCAAGGTTTTGGGAAGTATTTTGGGGGGAAGGACGCATCCAAACAGCTCTTCCCCAGTAACCAGTATTAGTTTGGTGGTGGTAGCGGCCAGTCCAAGGACAAAGGGTGGAATATTTTGTACCTTGGGGAAGTTTTGACCTAAGCTGGTAAAGATAAGCTTAGGAGGTTTTTCATGCAGGTCCCCACATCTGTACCCTAGAGTTCAGAGTCGGGGAGGAACCTTGACAATTACATACATAGCACATGTGCTTTCGTTACAAGGTCGCATTTTGCCTCCTCCCACCGCGTGACTACCCCCTCAACCTTCCCCCCTCCCTGTGGCTAACAGCGGGGAACATTTCTGTTTAGCCACAGGCAAACAGCCCAGCAGGAATGGGCTCCTCTGAGTGTCCCCTGAAGAAAAGCACTCTATTTCAACCAGGTGACCATGAATTATATCTCACTCTCCTGAGGATAACACAGAGAGATAAAGAACGGATTTTGGTTTAATGCCAGCAAACATACACTGCAATGCTTTGTTCTACAGTGATTCCCGAGTACGTGTTACGGGCCTGGAGTGGTAAAGTGTCCTACCATGAAGGACGAAATAAGGCTGCCCTCCCCAGAAACCTTTTGCAAAGGCTTTAGGACTACGTCTAGGAGAACCGCAAATGCCAGGGCAAAGTAATCCTTTCACATGCTTGCTTTTAAACTATGTATAGCATTTTAAAAGGTACACTCACCAGAGGTCCCTTCTCCGCCTGCTGGGTCCAGGAGGCAGCCTTGGGTGGGTTCGGGGGGTACTGGCTCCAGGTCTAGGGTGAGAAACAGTTCCTGGCTGTCGGGAAAACCGGTTTCTCCGCTTGCTTGCTGTGAGCTATCTACAACCTCCTCATCATCATCATCTTCTTCGTCCCCAAAACCTACTTCCGTATTGCCTCCATCTCCATTGAAGGAGTTAAACAACACGGCTGGGGTAGTGGTGGCTGAACCCCCTAAAATGGCATGCAGCTCCTCATAGAAGCGACATGTTTGGGGCTCTGACCCAGAGCGGCTGTTCGCCTCTCTGGTTTTCTGGTAGGCTTGCCTCAGCTCCTTCAGTTTCACGCGGCACTGCTTCGGGTCCCTGTTATGGCCTCTGTCCTTCATGCCCTGGGAGATTTTCACAAAGGTTTTGGCATTTCGAAAACTGGAACGGAGTTCTGATAGCACGGATTCCTCTCCCCATACAGCGATCAGATCCCGTACCTCCCGTTCGGTCCATGCTGGAGCTTTTTTGCGATTCTGGGACTCCATCATGGTCACCTGTGCTGATGAGCTCTGCATGGTCACCTGCAGCTTGCCACGCTGGCCAAACAGGAAATGAGATTCAAAAGTTCGCGGTTCTTTTCCTGTCTACCTGGCCAGTGCATCTGAGTTGAGAGTGCTGTCCAGAGCGGTCAGAATGGAGCACCCTGGGATAGCTCCCGGAGGCCAATACCATCGAATTGTGTCCACAGTACCCCCAAATTCGAGCCGGCAATGTCGATTTAAGCGCTAATCCACTTGTCAGGGGTAGAGTAAGGAAATCGATTTTAAGAGCCCTTTAAGTCGAAATAAAGGGCTTCATTGTGTGGACGGGTGCAGGTTTAAATCGATTTAACGCTGCTAAATTCAACCTAAAGTCCTAGTGTAGACCAGGGCTAAGTTTCAGGATGAAATGAACCCAGCATCTCAAAGTAAAACTCAAACTGTGTGAGTTAACATTAAAAAATAAAAAGACTCATGATTTCAATGTAAAACCTGATACTAGCACACAATTGGCTCCAACTCAGCCTGAAAGGTTCACAAAGTATTCAGCAAACCTGATACAGTCTGAATGTTGAGTTTGTATTAAAACAGAGGCCAGGCAAATTTTCTGGAATTTTGTTGTAAACCTTTTGCCCAGGAGTCCGGACTCCCCCCGCCCCCCTCAATATACCCAAGTTTTCTGACCAATTTATAAATTGTAGAGGATGGTCTACTGTTTTGTTTTATAGACTGTCCAAAACCCAGCAGCAATAGGATTCTTTTTAGCTGGTAATATTTGGGCCTTGTTCTAAGACCTTCCTACAGACCCAGCCCACAGGAATGCTCTGTCTAGCAGATGTGATGCAGAGTTTTCTCCTCATGTCTCTCCCCAAGATGCATGCAGAGTCTCAGAGTTCTGCCATATAGGAGTAAGGCTTCAACCCTGTCTGCGGTGGGAGGGGAAAGGCCAGCGGAATGGTGCTCTGATGGGAAAACTGAGGATCTCTGGAGGCATTGGGAGACAAGAGACCAGGAGTCTGTAAGGGCACATGTGTACCCAAAATCTGGTGGAGTGTTGGAACAAGTGCAGTCTCACCTGGCAGTCACACTCAATAAGGCAGATATGTAATGCCTGAGAAGGGGGACATTACTATGCATGGCTGATAGGGGACTCGTGCAGGAAGTAGGTGGAACAGAGGTTCTGGGAGGGGTCTGTGAAATGCAGCAGGCTAGAGGACAGTACACTACATGTTCTGATCATCTATTCTGAGTAAAAAGAAAAGGAGTACTTGTGGCACCTTAGAGACTAACCAATTTATTTGAGCATAAGCTTTCGTGAGCTACAGCTCACTTCATCGGATGCATACTGTGGAAAATACAGATGTTTGTTTTTATATTCTGAGCTAGATCTCCAAACGTTTCCTGAGCTAGATCTCCAAACGCCTATCATATCAGAGGGCACATGCAATCTTAGATACTGCCCTTTGATTAAGCGTAATGAGGAAATTTTTCTGGTTGCCACCAAGTCAGTGCATGTTAAAGGGAGATCTCTGTCTAATTGTCAGACTGAAAGTAAGTGTGACTTCTGATCAGTAAGATGAGTTTTTAGTACACTAAATAGGCATCATTCTGAGATATACTGTTGAACATCTGGCTCACCTTCCATTGCATGTTCTTTACTGGAAACTACTGACTTTGGGAAACGTGTGCTGTTATAAATTCATATAAAGCTTCATGACAAGTCATATTTCTCAGGGAAACTGTAGGCTCCAGTTGTTTATGGGGATAAGCTAGGGCTATGGGTAATTTGAGATTTGTGAATCCATGATATCTGTATTGGAAAGGAGACTTTGGAATGGCTGTATGGCTCCTATGCACTCTGAGTTTTTAAACTAGGCCCTACCCAGGCCTCCATTTTTGTAAGTAGGTGTGTAAATAGTTGCGGGCCCCCTTTTGTTGCCATGCTCATTTGTACCCACAATTTAGGTTGCTTGGAAGTCTGTGTCTTTGGTTGCATCCACAAATAAGAACTTCAGATCTAAATTGTGAGCAAAAATAATTGCAGTACAAAATTGCACCTTCAGTTATGTGCACACTCAGAAATGGAGAGCAGTGTCCCAACGGACAGAGACTTTGGGTAGTTTAATATGGACACTAATGACTTCAGCTTCTCTGAGATGAGGCAGCCAGACTCTTCAGAGCTGACATTGTTTAGTCAAGGGTTCCCATGGTTTGTTCTGTTATTCTGTGCATGTAGCCCAGATATCCACTTCTACATCAGTGGGCAATCATTCTCTGTGAGAGCTGAATCAAAACATTTTAGACAAAATTTAGTTTTTGCCCCCAAAAAATGCATTTTCAGATCAACAGAAACATTTCACAAATTCATATCCATTTCAGCAAATTGGCTGGGTTGAAATGAATTTTTCTTTCAACATTAGCGAAAACAAAACATTTTGATTGTTTGGAGCTAGCTTCACAAAAACCAAGGAGAAGGTAGTAGTGGTCCCCTTATATCTAATAGCTCATTGGCTAGAGTGTTCACCTGGGCTGGGGAAGAGCTGTGTTCAAATCCTTGCCCCAGAACAGGCATTTGACCTGGTCTCCCCCGTGTCCCGAGTAAGTGCCCGGACTGCTGGACTACTAGATATGAGGAGGGGAACTCCTCCATTTTTGTAACTCTAGCCCTTCATTTCCTTTGTCTCTGTTTAAAGAGGTGAAAACAGACCAAAACCAAAATGTTTCATCTGACCCAAAACAATTTTTTTAAAACTTTTGATTTACCCAAAATTTGGGAAAATGTCGGTTTCAGTTCAGATCAAAACAGATTTTTTTCAGAACTGCCAGAAAACTGAAAAAGTCAGTTATTCACCCAGCTCTGTTGTCTGCCCCATCTACATCAACTCCTTCAAGGAGTGGGACAATCAGAAATAACACAGGGACCCCCATCAAAGGGCCTTATAGCAAAGCAGGGATGCAGTGATTCAAACTTCTCCTACACTTGTTTCAACTGATGACCTGAAAGAGGGAGGAAAAAAAAAAAGAGAATGTGAGTCATCAATTCAAAAGAGGCATGAAAGAGAAAAGAAAGGTAAGGCTGCCAGGGGCACCAGCTTCCTCACACAGCGCAGAATTACCTCCTTTAAACAAATGATGGAAACGGAGACAAACATGGCTAAATGGATTTAAACCCTGAGAGAAAACATCACATGTCTTTCCCCAGATTTAGTCATTTTAAAGTTATTTTGCAATGGATGCAACATCCATAGGTCACTCCTCAGCTGTAAGTAGTGAGGAAAAAAACACTAGGGACTTAGACTGTGGCAGCAGGGACAGAATGTCTCTCTCATTGCTGTGGAATAAAAACTGCCCTTCAAATCTCTACAGTTAGGGGTGTCTGAGCAATAATACATTGGGGGGCAGATCCTCGGCTGGCGTAAATTGTCTTAACTTTGTAGAGGAGCACAATGGAGCTAAGCCAATTTATACCAGCTGGCAAGGAACAGAGTTCCCGGTGTGGAGATTTGTTATAATGAATGCTTTTAGAGAATAGGTGTGCAGTTTTTTTTTTCTTATGGCACACATATTAGTCTGTTTATGTCTGTAGGTGCTGCATTAGTGCTGTTTGCATTGCACTGACTAATGTTTGTATAGCTGAAGCTGGAAAGTACATCAGTGGTGGTATTATTATTGGCAGTATTATTACATATCGGAGTGATAACGCAATTTCCCAACATTTTCCGTGACATATTAACCTCAACAGGAAAAAACCTAACCATACAGATCCCTTGTCTATGGCATTTATTAGAAAGGTAAGGCAATTTCAATGATTGGAGAAGCAGGAAATAATTATCTAATCATCACAATACAGATCCAGCCAGATGCACGTAAACAGAGGCGTGCTGGGAGTCAGTCCAGACTAGTAGAGTGGCCAATCCTCCAGGATTGCCCTGGAGTCTCCAGGAATTAAAGATTCATCTCTAATTACAGATGATGTCATGATATGAAACCTCCAGGAATATGTCCAACCAAAACTGACAACCCTAGTCTAGAGACACATACTTAGAGAGATCTAAGTACTGTCGTGTCCTCAACAGCCTGTCTTCTATTCTTCTCCCGGCTTGGTTTTTAATTCTGGCAGTTATAACAAACTCAGAAGAGCAAAAATTAAATAAATCAGACCACATATTGGAGGGAGTCAGTTAGCCATGGCTCACAAAAAGGGGTGAGGCTAGGAAGTGCTCTCGGTGAAACACGACTGAGTATTGTATGTGTAGCTATTATCCTGCTTCTAGGGCAATGGCAGGGACTACACTGGGTCAGGTTTTGCTAGGCAGATTCTTGCCTTGTTCAAATTTGAGAAAAATTCATCATACATAATTCAGTCAGACAGAAGTTTATTGGCATTTAGAGTCAGTAGGCCAGTTCCTGGGCCTTGGCTGGGGAGAGCTGGGTGCAGCTCACAGGAGATTCAAAAGGGACCTTTTGGATCTTCCAAGTGGTGACTTCAACACTAGACCAGCCTCCTGGCACAGATTAGAGTAGCCATGTTCTAAACTATGCTGGCTGCCCATGACTCTCCTGGGCTGTTCCAGCAGCCAGGAATTGCCAGGGGCAGGGATATTCTGGCCAGGCCCCCTTTGAAAAGTCCAGAGAAAAGGACTAGTGCTGAAGCTGTTGTAGCAGCTCTTTGCCACCCTGCGGGGTGCCCTAGGGAGGGGGAATTGTGAAATGGGCTAGCTGAGCTGGCTTTAGGGCAGCTTTGTACTGCTGCAGCACTGGCTGAGCATCCAGCCCTATGTTTTTATGATTGACTGCTTTCCTGCTACGTATGGTGCCTTAAGAATGGGTTTTAAAAGAGTAACTGATTTTGTTTAAAGCCTCATCTATGATTTCTTTGTCCTGGTAATAATAGGATCCCAAGGCACATAGCACTCAGGCAACCATCCTGCATATGAGGTCATTAGTGGCTTCTGTGTGATTCTCTGTCTAATGCGTACAATGGGTACAGAACAGTTCAAAGTCTGAACAGAAGCATAGGTCAGTCTCATTCATATTTCCAATTGAATCAGCAATCAGGCTTTTTCCTCTGTGCAGATTGACAACTTGGAATGCTTGGCACTGACGGTGTTTCTTGACTAGCATCAAATTTTATGTGATTGAGTCTTCAAAAGGCATGTTCTCCTTTCCAAATGTTGGCCTTTATTATGGCCCCTGAATCATCTCTTGCTTTTTAATCCTCTGTGGGAATTCCTTTAGGTATTTTTCAACTGAAAAATGTCAGTATCACACAATAATTAGAGATATTGAATTTGAGAGCAAACTGGGGTAGCAGCACCAGGAAGGTGGTGGCTAGGTTTGTTACTGAGAACTGAATGGTACCATACAATGCACACCTCAAGCTGCCATTGAGTTTAGGGGGCTTGTGTATGTATGTATGTATATAATGGCAGGATCAGGCCCTGAGTGTGTGTGTGTGTGTGTGTGATGACAAGATCAGGCCCTTAGTCTCACTGCATGGATAGCAGAGAGCACATTATATTAAGAGCTTCAGTTAGGCCCTGCTTCAGCAGGGTACATAAGCTCATGGCTAACTGTCAATATTACCACTGAAGTTCTATTTGAAATGAATGAGACTACGGTGACCCAGGAATCTCTCAGTGCCATCTGGCAAGGGACACAGAGGGAGTGTACGTGGGTTACAGGAATCTTCTGCCCCAGCCCTGATCCCCCTCCTGTACCCCAAACCCTCATCCCCGGCCCCACCCCAGAACCTGCACACCGAGCCAGAGCCGTCACCCCCCACACCCCAACCCTCTGCCCCAGCCCTGAGCTCCCTCCTACACTCCAAACCCCCCCAGCCCCAGCCCCGTATATATCACCTCCATATTGGTGCACATAAAATTCATTCCACACATGGATGTAAAAAATTAGAGGGAAAATTGATCTCGGCCAGGCTTGGCTGAAAATGCTGGAGAGACCTTTGGGTGAGAAACTTCTTTAGACAGGAAGTTAACCTGTTAGTTAGGTCTAGAAAGAAAGCATGTTATGATTTTATTTTACAATAAACCATTTGAATCTCTATTCTTTGATTGATTGATTGATAGATATAGTGAAAACAAGAGTAAGAGTAAGTGCTGTGGTGTTAAACCAGCTGGCGATCCTGAGTATATTGTGACTTTGGGAAAGGCTGACCTGATAATTAGGCGAGTCTCCAGTGGATCAGGAACAGAGCACTGCAGGGAATGCTCTGAGGACCCAGAGGTTGGTGTGTGCCTCTTGCTACCTGTACAGAGGAGGCGAGGCCTGTGGAGGCTGGTAGGCAGTGCTTGTGCTGTCAGAGAGCTTATCCACAGCAGGCACAGAAAAGACTGCTCCATGCTAAAGGCAGGTGGTGATAATGGTGAGGGGCCTCACCCCGCTGGGTACGCTGGGGAGTGTCACAATTACGCCCATGCTTAAAGTTAGGCATATGCTCAAGCACCTCGCTGTCTAACATAGAGAGTAGGAGAAGCGCAGATCCTCATTATCCCCTATGGTCAGTTATTTGCTGCGTATGTGTTCTCGCTGCATGCTGCACTGGTTCTGGCCAGATAGTCCATACAGCAGGCTCGATCAAACTGCCCCAAAAGATCACAGACTTTATTCAGTGGCAGAGGTGCTTGGCCAGGTTTATTGCCAAGAAAGCACAGTATTAATGCCCTATACGTGCTACAAGTGCACTTAATACATGTATGCCCAAGACAATGGATCAGCTCAGTGAATGGCGGGACTTTCAGTTCCCCCCTCGACCGGCCAAAGACACCCCCTTTTTGACCCCTCTTTTGTACGCCGATACAAACAAATTACGCATTGCCCCACTGACGTGGTTAGTTGCCACCCTTTACCGTGTACCTATTGGTTTGATCAAAACATCTCTAGCCATCACCCTGTCAGCCTGACCTTATCTTTAAGGGGGGGTCAGTGTGTCCACGTACCATCTTCGGGGAGCGTGTTTATACCATAACCTTGTATCGGGGTATTCTGGTACTAGCCTTCTGGAATATGTTTACAGAAATTCTCAGTGCCTAGGAATGCTTGTGTTTTTGCAATGACAGCTCTGTTCTTGCCAAGTTCATATA
Source organism: Lepidochelys olivacea (assembly GCF_965140295.1). NCBI lineage: Eukaryota > Metazoa > Chordata > Testudines > Cheloniidae > Lepidochelys > Lepidochelys olivacea. Next base: position 139,308,171 of record NC_140411.1, read on the forward strand.
TCGGATCGTGAACCTGCAAGCAAGCATCTGCTTTGTAACAGGGCCTGACTTTTGCTCATAGCCAAACTTTTGCTAACTTTGCTTTATATCAGCAGTGCCTGACTATTTTAGTTCAGGCCTTAGGCCTTACACCAGACCCGCTATACCAGGCCTCATGTCTCAGGCTCTCTCTTTCTACTACATCCCGCCAAATATGTGGTATTAGTAATCATGGGAAGCAAAGATGTTGATTCCTGCACTTTTACCCATCCATGGGTCTGATCCAATGTCTTCCCACTGATTTCAGTGGGCAGACTCCCATTGACTTAATCGTACATTAAGTTAGAGACAAAAGGAGCCCCACCGTGGTTTGGGGCAATATATCACTGGCTACACAACAGTCAACGTGGATGTGTCTGTAGATATTTTTGGGTAGAGACCATTTTGAATCTAGAACTTAGCTCTGAAGAATGTTTACCTGTTGAACAGGTGACCCAACAAACAGGATGCTATAATGCTGAGTGACAATGAAAGATTTAGAAAAAGCCTTCAAGAAACTTCATGAATGGTCCCTCAACACAAATGTTCTAGCATGGGTATTCAGTGTAGAGGGTTTCCCATCTGTAGATCTGATTACAACTTGACAGAACAGGAAGTATCCCTACTTCTGTTCCAGGGTGGGACACACCTCAGGATCAATGTCAGACACTTTCCTGTTTCCATGGAACAAAGAGCTCCTCTTTGCCTACCTGCCAGGACCCCTGATTCCCAGGTCATAGAATCATAGAATATCGGGGTTGGAAGGGACCCCAGAAGGTCATCTAGTCCAACCCCCTGCTCAAAGCAGGACCAATTCCCAGTTAAATCATCCCAGCCAGGGCTTTGTCAAGCCTGACCTTAAAAACCTCTAAGGAAGGAGATTCTACCACCTCCCTAGGTAACGCATTCCAGTGTTTCACCACCCTCTTAGTGAAAAAGTTTTTCCTAATATCCAATCTAAACCTCCCCCACTGCAACTTGAGACCATTACTCCTCGTTCTGTCATCTGCTACCATTGAGAACAGTCTAGAGCCATCCTCTTTGGAACCCCCTTTCAGGTAGTTGAAAGCAGCTATCAAATCCCCCCTCATTCTTCTCTTCTGCAGGCTAAACAATCCCAGTTCCCTCAGCCTCTCCTCATAACTCATGTGTTCCAGTCCCCTAATCATTTTTGTTGCCCTTCGCTGGACTCTCTCCAATTTATCCACATTCTCAAGAGGTCATTCTCAAGCTCAAGCAAGATCAAGGCAAGATGATCCTTATAGCTCCAGCCTGGCTGAGACAGATGTGGTACACAGAGTTCTGCAAATTGTCCACTCATGAACCTTTATTGTTACCAATAGTCAGAGATCTCCTGACACAGAACCACAGTTGGGTGCTACATGTTATGGCATGATTCATCAGTGGCTGAATGTAAAGAAGGCACATTGCTTAGTAGCAGTTCAGAAAGTACTCCTTAATAGCAGAAAGCCACCCACAAGAGCTACTTACCTGAGTAAATGGAAGTGTTTTTCCATCTGGGCCACCTCCCATAATTCTGGACCATTTTGTGTACCTTCAGGAGTCAGATCTAGCCCTTAGTCAGGGGATAGTCAGATCTAGCCCTTAGTCATCTTGGCATTTCACCCTTGCACAGATGATTAGACTGTTTTCACTTGCCCAATCACTACCAGGTTCCTTTAGGGTCTTGATAGATTGTTTTTATTTGTCAGAGACCCAACACCTTCTTGGGATTTAAATCTGCTGTTGTCTGCGGTTATTGACCCTCCTTGTGAGCCTTTAGCATCATGCTCATTTCAACATCTGTCAGCACAGGTAGCCTTCTTAAAGGCCATTACCTCCATCACAAGGATGAGAGAACGGAATGCATTGGTCACAGATCCATCCTCCACAGTCTTCTACAAAGACAAGGTTCAGCTGAGAATATACCCCATGTTCCTTATAAAGGTGGTGGCCAATTTCCATTTTAATTGGTTTATTCACTGGCCAGTTTCCTTCCTGAACCACATACACATAAAGACAAGCAGAGGCTCCGTACTTTGGACATTCAGCAAACATTGGTGTTTTACCTAAATAGAACAAAGCCTTTTTGTGTCTTTTCCCAGCTTTGCGTCTTTTATGGAATATATGAGAGACCACCCGATTACAACTCAGACTCTCGAAATGGATCACCAGCTGCATTACAATGTGCTATACTGGCAAAGGAGCAATGCCTCCTGAGAAACACACAGTGCACTCAACAAGAGCTCATTTGAACTCAGCAGCATTTGTGGCACAATCCCAGTTATGGGCATCTGTAGAGCAGAGACATGGTTTCCATTCATACACTCACCAAGCACTGTATGCTGCATCATAGAAGCATGCCAATGTTGGGAAGCAGTCCCTCTTCTGATGAGACTCCCTACCCTGCCTCTTGGGGTAATATCTTGGGAGTCACCTAGAGTATAACAGGCGTATGCAAGCACTTGAAGAAAAAATGGTTACTCATCTTCTCATAATCATTGTTCTTCACGATGTTCGTAGGCATGTGTCCATTACACGACCCACCCTCCTTTCCTGATGCATCAGAGCCTACTATCGGTTCCGGTGTGAAGGAACTGAAGGGGGGATGGGGCAACTCCACCCTTTATATCCTTGCTTCAGAGTATGAGGAGCCCAGCAGTGGGCAGAGCCACCCTGATGGGTACCACTACAGAAAACTCTCCAGCACCGGTGCACGTGTTGTGCAGACACCTAAAGTGTAATGGACATATTCAACACATCGTGAAGAACAGTTATGAGAAAGTGAGTCGCCATTTATGTTTTATTCTATGTTGACCACTTAACCCCTAACTCTATAGGGATTCATTTTCCATATACTCTTTTAAAGGGGGATTGGGCAAATAAAAATATCTAGATTTTAAGTAGAAAATAGGATATAAATTCCATTATCATGAGTATGATTAATTTAATAATACTGTATAAAACCTGTAGATATTATTTCCTAAATTCCATCTGTTACTTCTAATTTATACTTTATATACTATAGTATAATACTATACTATTTATGAATTGTGAATTTTTAAATGCACCTATTTCAATCTGGGGTTCTTTTTATATGTGGCTATTTTGTTATATGGGCTTTTCATTCTACATACAAGCTTCAAATATATTTTGCTTCTGTGCTGAATTGGAAATTCAAACTTTTAAAAAAGTTTGAAATTCTGGAAGGAAAAAGTGTACAGAAACACAAAATCTATTATGCATATTTACATAATGTAGCACGTAATTTCTTTCTTCATAACTTGTCTTCTGTAAATCACCACATGCTAGTTAATTTGGATACAATTAATTATGAACAAATGGAAACTGCGTCCTAGACCACACATAAGTAATTTAAATGGGTAGAATATCTGTTACAATTTTGAAAACACAAGGTCTGAGTTTCAGAAGTGCTGTGTACCCTCAACTCCAAAAGAAGTCACCAGCAGCTTTTACAAACTCTTTAAGCAATATCTAGTCTAGTTTTCTTGAACAATACTGAATGAAGTGCTATTCTATTTGTAGTAGTATCACGGTGTTTATGCTTTAAAAGTACACGCATTTATTTTACTTCCTCTTAATGCCACTTGTACACATACGTGGATCTCAGAATATATCTGTACATGTTCAAAATCAATACACCTGAAATTGAATTAACTGGTGACAAGTTGAGCTGATTGCAAAATTTCAGAAATGTTAAAAATTTCAACCAGCACCAGTTGAAAACTGTTGCTGGGATTTTCCAAAATGAAAAGGGGACTCAGTGAAAGATTGGACAAAGATACATTTGACCCAGTGTGACTATTTTCAATGTCATAGTTAGTAACAGTTCTTTCTCTTTGCTCTTAGGTATAAAGCGATAGTGAGACCGATGGATATCCAAGCCTCCCACGCGCTGATGAAGATTTGTGTGAAAGCTGCTATGATCTGGATTTTATCCATGCTGCTGGCCATTCCTGAAGCAGTGTTTTCTGACTTGCACCCTTTCTATGACAGAGACACTAACAAAACATTCATCAGCTGTGCTCCTTACCCACATTCTGATGGGCTACATCCAAAAATTCATTCAATGGCATCATTTCTGATCTTTTACATCATTCCTCTATCCATCATTTCAGTGTATTACTATTTCATTGCTAAAAATTTGATCCGGAGTGCTTACAATATACCTGTGGAAGGAAACATACATGTTAGGAAACAGGTATGAAATTATTTTATTTGAAAGTACATTACCCTTGTGGACGACACCCACCTTGATTGCATTGGCCTCGTTGGCACTACAAAAGTACTTTTCCCTCTCTTGATATTCACCCCTTCTTGTTAACTGTTGAGAATAGGCCAGTTCCACTTTAATTGAATTGGCCTCATTAGCACTGACCTCCCACTTGGTAAGGCAACTCCCATCTTTTCATGTGCTGTAATGTACTGCTTATTGTATTTTTCACTCCATGCATCTGATGAAGTGGGTTTTAGCCCACAAAAGCTTATGCCCAAATAAATTTGTTAGTTTCTAAGGTGCCACAAGGACTCCTCATTGTTTTTGCTGATACAGACTAACACAGCTACCACTTTGAAACCTGTTCTCATTTAGTGGCTGGAGATTTGTGAATCTACTACTGCTTCCAGCTAAGGGCACAAACAGTATATGTTTATACTGGAGATGGCGTTATTTCTAGCTCAGGTAGACATATCTTTCATAGCTTTGATCAAGAGAGAGTACTAAAAATAACAGTGTCCATGGGGGCACAAACAGTGAGCTGGGCTAGCTGCCCCAAGTACAATCCTGTCTGAAACCCTTGGCATGTACTTGCGGGACAAGTTGCTTGCACCAGTGTGGCTCCACTCCTATTTTTAGCACACTAGGTTGATCAGAGCTAGCACAGGTATGTCTCCTTGAGCTGGAAATGACCCCTCCAGCTCCAGTGTGCTGCTACCCTTAGATCTTGTCTAAATGGGAAAGTTACAGTTCTTTAACTTGAATTGCTTTTAAACTTTTAAATTAGTACAGCCCCCTGTGTGGACTTTCCTATTTCAGTTTACATGTGGATTATTTCAGTCTGGCTTAAGTCCCACTTGATTGTAAGTAAACTAACGTAAGCCATGCTTAAACTGAAATAAGTGTTAGTACAGGGTTTTGCTCCAGTTTCAATAAATCAGTTTAAATCCTCACCTTAAATTGAGCTGGTGCAACTTTCTCATGTAGCAACTTTCTTGCTACTTTAGCTCAATCAGTAGAGGCTCATGCTTTTATGTTTTAGGCTCCAAGTCTGCTGTTAGTCTGAGTGGGATCAGCTGTACAAACAATGACTTTACCCTAAGTCAGTAACAGATCTGAACTGAATTTCTTGAACCTTTAGAAATTTTCCCATCACTGGTTATCAGGTAGCACCACGTGGGTGAAAAGATGTGCTTTCAGCATAGTAAATGGGGGGATTTCACAAAGGACGTATCTTACATTACTTTTGAATGTTTATAAGTCTTTCTCCCACCACTCCCACCTTTCCACCTGTTTGGTGACTGCTTTGATTACCCACTAAAGTGCACTAGAAGTATAAAGAGTCACTTCTCGCCTGTCCTTTCCCCAAAGGTTTGTATACAGAATTATAAAGATAGCAAAAAGTGAGTCTGCTCCAGCAAAGTCAGTCAATGATTTGACTCCTGCAGTGCATTCAGCAGTGATAGGTCTTTGTCTTAGATAAGTGATATTGATTTCTTTATTGCATTGTTTCCTTTCTTCATAGTGCGGATGTGGGCCACAATAGCTTCAGTATCAAATTAAGGATACATTAAAAATATATATGTACAGTTCACTCATGAGAGACTTATCCCACAGGGTTTAATTTACAGTTAGATCTTTGGGGACATATGACTGTCATCTGGTACATGTCAATCTTTTCTGAATTCAATAGCTAATTTTCAGCTTATGCAATTAAAGGAACACAAAATAAAGTCATGACGTGCTATGGCAGTGTTCTGTTGCCTGCTTCGTGCTTGCTTCTATCATGGGAAAAGATTTGCTTTTTGTGACCATCTTAATTCTCAATTTACTTATAGTGCTTTGGGATGTGACTATCTGACTCAAATCTTTCATGTGAGTAATGAGAATATAGCATTTGCCACATTGGGTCAGAGCACAAAAAGCCTCAAATCTTGCCTCAAGCAGTGCCAAGCAGTACCTAATGATTGTTCAGTGCTATACATTGGGGTGTGAAAAGGAGCACAAGTGTGTAAAGGAGTGGCTGATCAGACTTTGATACACTTTATAAACATCTATACCTCAAATGAGACCCATCTAACTCTCCTTAAATTTTACAAGGATGAGAGCTGGGATTCTGAATATGACTACTCAGCAAAAGCTGTGTACAGGCTAGTGTATACCAGTGTTTCTCTACCAGGGATACATATACCCTTGGGCAGGGGAGGGCAAACTATGGCCCACAGGCCGCATCCGGCCCGTCAGGGCTTTCAATCCAGCCCACAACATTTCCAGCAGCCAGGCCCCCTGCCTGCCCTGGCCCCGTGCCACCTCCCGGAAGCGGCCAGCACCACGTCCCTGGTGGGGGGGCGGGGGAGGGCAGAGGGCTCCGTGCGCTGCCCTCACCTGCAGGCACCGCCCTCCACAGCTCCCATTGGCTGGGAATGGGGAGCTGCGGCCAATGGAAGCTTCAGGGGTGGTACCTGCAGGCGAGAGCAGCATGCGGCGGAGCTGCCTGCCCCACCCCACCCCCAGGAGCCACTGCCAGACATGCTGGCAACTTCTGGGAGTGGTGCGAGGCCAGGACAGGCAGGGAGCCTGCCTTAGGGCCGCTGCACACCGCTGCCACCCGGAGCTGCTCGAGGTAAGCGGTGCCGGGCCGGAGCCACATCCCGAACCCTTCCTGCACCCTGTACCCTCCACCCCACACCCCAACCCCCTGCCCTGAGCCCCCTGCTGCAGCCCGCACCCCTCCTACATCCCAACCCCCTGCCCTGAGCCCCTTCCTGCACACCGCACCCCCCCACACACAGCCCGCACTCCCTCCTGTACCCTAACCCCCTGCCCCAGCCCTACATTCATGGCCCTGCATACAATTTCCCCACCGAGATGTGGCCCTCGGGCCAAAATGTTTGCCCACTCCTGCCCCTGGGGGGTACGCACAGGTCTTCCAGGGGGTACATCAACTCATCTAGATATTTGCCTAGTTTTAGAACAGGCTACATAAAAAGCACTGGTGAAGTCAGTACAAACTAAAATTTCATACAGACATTGACTTGCTATACTATACACTGAAATCTATATTCTACTTGCTTCTATATCTATATTCTACTTGCTTTATGTAGAATTATATGGTAAAATGAAAAAGTGAACAGTTTTCAGTAATATTGTACTGTGATACGTTTGTATTTTTATGTCTGATTTTGTGAGCAAGTAGTTTTTAAGTGAGGTGAAACCTGGGGGTACGCAAGACACATCAGACCCCTGAAAGGGGTACGGTAGTCTAGAAAGATTGAGAACCCCTGATCTGTCCAAGCTAGGAGGTAACAAAAGCAGTGAAGACAAGAATTTGAGAACAGGTAGTGAGACTCTGGGTATGTAACCAGCTTGCTGTGCTGTCTTCCTTGCTATTGCTACCTGTGCCAGCTGGAGTCAGGCATAGGTAAGCGAGCCTGTGCACAGCGTTTGCTATGTTGTCCTACCCACACTTTCAGCTCTCACCCTTCTCAACTGAAGCAATCAGAACCGAGCCCATTACTCTGCAAGGGCCTGAATGTGCCCAGCTGCTGCCCGGATATGGAAGAGCAGGGAGGCCCCAAGCGGTGTTCACAATTTCAAGACTTACATGCAGAGCAAGTGGAGCTAGCAGCAAAAGCCACTCTAGGAAGGGTGGGGAGGAGGTAGGGCATGACCACAAAGTGACATGCATACAGCAGCCTCTTAAGACAAGTGGTAGTACACTGTCTGCCAGCAAGGTCCAGGAGGCATTGCATCTCCCATGATGCAATACTGTCTAGAGGTTCCCTGGGTGGAGCAGCTGTATCTTCCTCTTTTGGATGGTGGGTCCCCTCTAAGGTCTTGTCCTCTCTAGGGACATAAATATGTTTTTACAATGAGAGAGAGAGAGAACACATTGTATCACCTAGTGCAGACTGGGCAGGTTGTAGCTTTACTTAGATTTAGCTGCTCGAGGTGAACCCTAGGCCCCCCTCAGGATTTCCCCTTCGCCCTCTAAATCAATGTAAGACCACAGATTGCCCTGTCTGTGTAACATGTTAGCTATCATGTGGTAAAATTACAGCTTTTCCTAGTGTAGGTCAGGCCTCAGGGAGTTTGTCCTTTCATTGCGCCTCGGCCTTCTCCCATCATGGTTTGAACTGGAAGATTGGCACAGCCATTTCTGAGATGGCCCTGTGACAAGTTGGGGGTTCTGTCTGTGCAATTTACGAATGGTGGATGATATTATTAAATTGTATCATGAAATTTCTGTGTCACGGAAAGCCGATACGTATGTGGATCCATCATTGCTGACAGGACATGCAGCTGGTACTCACTAGACAAAGGACAATGGGGAATACTTAATGTTAATGATGGTTGTTTGGTCATACAAAAGTTATCCTAAAGAGTGACTGCAACTTAGGGAAAGCCATCTTTACCCTTCTTCTCTGAGGGGAGGGTTTTTCTGGAGAAAATTTACTAACCATAGATCAAAGAAACCCAGGAGACTAGGAGGGGTTTCAATAAGGAAATATACAAGAAGCTTGGAGAAGGAGAAAGGAAGGCTACAGGAGCTGGGGAAGAAGACTCCATGAAGGAGAAACAATGATCCCACCTGCCTGACGAGCAGGGTCTGCCGGCATTATATACGCGTATGTTTACCACATGGCCCCAAGTAGTAACGTATTTGCACTCTGTGAAGTATGCTAGGTAGCCCCTACCCTGGCTAATATGTTGCTGATTCTTGGACTTCTGTAGACCATGCTGGGGTTAGTGATACTCTGTCACTGAGCATTAGGTTCACCTGAGTTTTATCTTTAGGATAGAAGAGATGTTTTAGTTGTTTGGTTTCTTACTTTTTGGGCAGCTGACTCGCTCAGTGCTAAAGTCCTGTCCAGTCCAGACTCCCCTGCAATAACTGTCTCATTTCCCCCACATCCACGCCCGGTGACAGGAAAAGTAATTAGCTTCCAATTTCACCAGCTTTTGCCAAAGTGAGGAACATTCGCTAATCTACTTTTCTCTTTGTTCTTTTCAGATTGATTCACGTAAGCGTCTGGCCAAGACAGTGTTGGTGTTTGTGTGCCTCTTTGCTTTTTGCTGGCTTCCTAATCACATCATCTATTTATACCGGTCCTACCATTATTCAGAGGTAGACACCTCAGTGCTGCACTTCATCACCAGCATCTGTGCTCGAATCCTGGCCTTTGCTAACTCTTGCGTAAACCCTTTCGCGCTCTACTTGCTCAGCAAAAGTTTTAGGAAACAGTTCAACAACCAGCTGTTGTGCTGCAGAACCCGTCTCCTCATCAGGTCCCAAAGCATGGGCAGAAGCACCACTCGAATGACCTCCCTCAAGAGCACCAACCATTCAGTGGCCATGTTCAGCCTCATCAACGGCAACCACATATGTAATGAAGGCTGTGTATAGGGTACATGGCAGGGGACAGCTTTGGAAACTGTTGTGCGGTGTAGTTAGCATGGCTGCCTGCTCTGCTTTGCAGGAATAGTGCGTCGCATACATGCATAGAGAAATCAACTGCATACAAGAACTTCCAGGTACTTTAGGGCCTGACACCGTCATAGTGAACATCTCGTGTGATGTGCTGAACGCCTTCAGTGCCCACCGATTTAACAAGAGTTGAGTGCACTCAGCCCCTATAAGATCAGGCCTTCACTGGCTTGGAGTCAAATCCTGAGATCCATAGTTTTGCCTCAGTTCTGACTCAGGCAGACTCCAACCACGGTCACATAAAAAAACTGTGTAAGGGACTCAAGATTTGTCCCTTTGTTTGCGGAAACAGCTTCATGGAGTTTTTTTTCTCTGTCTTGTTTTTTGGCTGAAGTAAATTCATCTAAATGAGAGCAACCCTTTTAAAAAAAGTGAAGTGTAGATCATTCCCTAGAGCTGTCAAATATTTATAAATGTTTGAATACAGTATTCATAGTGTAAAAAGATTTTCACAGTGTTTACTGGGGTGTGTTGGCCCCATCTGAAATGAGTAGTATCTTGTACACTATCAATGTACCATTTGAATAAATGTGAGTTAGAAGATGTTTACAGTTTGAGTGTGTGCGTTTTTCCATATTGCAGAGGCAAAAGCACAGCACTTTGAGAGTCACTGACAATTCTGCTCTTCTCTTCAGGGGGCAAAATAATGGGGGTTACATTATTAAACGTGTAATACAGAATTTGAGTTGCGTTTGATTAAGGATGAACAACAAATGTCAAATGAAGCACAGAAGTTCTTCATGGGGATGTATTCTAATATGGGGATGTACAGTGAATGTCATTACAAACTCAGGGCCTGGTCTCAAACCCATTACAGTAGATTTATACCTGTATTTCCACTGAAATCATAAAACTGGTGGAGAATCAGGCCTTCACTATTTTCCACTGCCAAGTGGTTGGGGCACCATGGCATCCATTATTCTCAGAATAGGAAGATAATGTGCCACGGACACGGCAGATTGCAAATCCTGCGTTAACATAAGGCAAAATCCAGTTCCCATTGAAACAGGTGGGATGCAGTTAAGCTGTACAGTTACAAGCCTCTTAAAGCAAACTGGTGCAAGTGAGAGCAGAATTTGACCCTTGGAGCAGTGAATGCTGAGTTAATGGTGCATCTTGTTGGGGAAGGGGAAAGAATCAAAGACAAAGAGAGAATGAAACCAGCAAAACATTGTGGTAAATTTGGATTGAAAATGCAAAACCATAATGTAATGGTTGGGGTATAATCAGAGCAAAACCTCCCAGTGCCCATTGAGTTCAGTAACAGGTGCGTGCCTGCCTCCAGGGGCAGACATTGGATGTTCAGCAGTTCACAAGGGTTGGTTTCCTTCTCTTTCAGTCTACGGGAGTGCATGTCCCCTAAATTTTAGTTAGGGGGTTATATTAACTCAGCATTCACAGCCGTAGAAATGACTTTTGTCTCGTTTAGATGTGAAACCATAGATTGTCCTGGGATCTCAAGACTAGGGCCGTACCAAATTCATGGCCCTGAAAAACACGTCACGGACCATGAAATCTGATCTCCCCTGTGAAACCCTATACTATACAGATGTCATGGGGGAGACCAGTATTTCTCAATCTGGGGGTCCTGACCCAAAAGGAAGTTGTAGAGGGGTCAGAAGGTTATTTTAGGGGGGTCACGGTATTGCCACCCATATTTCTGGGCTGCCTTTAGAGCTGGGCGGCCAGAGAGCGGCGGCTGTTGGCCGGGCGCCCAGCTCTGAAGGCAGCGCCCCACCAGCAGCAGCGCAGAAGAAAGAGTGGCGATACCATCCCATGCCATCCTTTCTTCTGTGCTGCTGCTGACAGCGGCTCTGCTTCAGAGCTGGGCGCCCGGCCAGCCGGCGACGCTCTCCGGCCGCCCAGCTCTGAAGGCAGCACCGCCACTAGCAGCAGTACAGAAGTAAGGGCAGCAGTACCGCACCCCCCACTCCAATAACCTTACGACCCCCCCACCCGCCCAACTCCTTTCTGGGTCAGGACTCCTGCAATTACAACACTGAAATTTCAGATTTAAATAGCTGAAATCATGACATTTATGTTTTTTAAAATCCTATGACTGTGAAATTGATCAAAATGAACTGTGAATTTGGTAGGGCCCTGCTCATGAGATTGGGCCCAGGTCTGGGAACCTTTGAGAGACTCTGGGTTGCATTTCAAGCAGTCCAGGAAATGCCAAATGAGAGGAACATATGTGGTTTTGGATTTTGCAATGAATATTTTCCATGATCTAGTACAGTGGTGGGCAACCTGAGGCCCACGGGCCACACGCGGCCCATCAGGGTAATCCGTTGGCGAGCCGCAAGACAGTGTTTACATTGACCGTCCGCAGGCACGTCCCCCTGCAGCTCCCAGTGGCCAGGAACAGCAAACCAGGGCCACTGGGAGCTGCGAGCGGCCGAGCCTGTGGACAGTCAATGTAAACACTTTCTTGCAGCTCGCCAGCAGATTACCCTGATGGGCTGAGTGCGGCCCACAGGCCACAGGTTGCCCACCACTGCTCTAGTAATTAAGTACATTCAACTAATGTGAATTAGTGAACACAATGAGGAATGTTTAGGGCTTAACCGATTTTGAGTAGTACCTTACAGCATAAGTAGTCCCACTGACGTCAGATGGACCTACCTGTAGCTCAGGGTACTACTTAGGCCTTGTCTACATTACAGGGGGGAGATCGATCTAAATTATGCAACTTCAGCTACGTGAATAATGTAGCGGAAGTTGACGTGCTTAGATCTACTTACTGCGGGGTCCACACTAGGTGATATTGGTGGGAGAGGCTCTCCTGTTGACTTCCCTTGCACCTCTCATTCAGGTGGAGTACAGGAGTCGATGGGAGAGTGATCAGCATTTGATTTAGCGGGTCTTCACTAGACCTGCTAAATCAACTGCCGATGCATCAATTGCTGCGCATTGATCCCCCGGTACGTGTAGACAAGCCCTGAGTGTGAATAACCCATCAGACTCTGGTACTAACTGACTATTGTTAGTTTTCACCTTTCTACTGCAAGTACAGGTACTGAGATCTATGAGGGCGGCAGTGGAGAGATTTGCTGTTCCGATTTAAAAGTGCTTTCCTCAAAACGCAAACAGCAGGTAACAGTTTGTTCTTCAAAAGCAAATGCACTAATTTTGGTGCACAAGATAGATGGGACAGTACAGTGAAAGAAGAGAGTTCTTTCTAGTTACAAATTCATGTATGTAATTTACTATATTCTCCTGATGTCTCAATTTTGTTCTTCACATCTAAAGCTGGTCAAGGGTGTGTGTGTGTGTGTTTCTGCTGAAAATTTCAACTTTTCACCAAAAATTGGAAAACCTGAAAAAGTGTTTGGTTTTTAGCAACTGAAAACCAAAATAGTTTGGCTGAAAACTGAACAGATCTTGGGGTGGGGCAGAAAAAAAATCAGGGTTTGGTTTTCTGCCAAAAATATTTCAGAAAGCGTCTACTTTCCTCAAAATAGTCTCCCTTCAGTCAAAACCCCAGTTTTCCACTGAAAAAAGCATTGATCGAAAATTTTCAGATCGCAAAGAATTGAACTGGGCTGGCCCAGATGGATTTCTCAAATGTGTTTTCTTTGAAATTTGCAAAGAATTTTTTTTCTATCAGACAAAGAACAAATTTTCTCTGCAGCTTTCTTGCCTGTGTGAAGCTGGCATTTGTTTTTGGCCCGTCACTGTACTAAAGTAGCAGCAAAACACAACCTGGGACATAAGGAAGGACAGGGACTTTGAGAGGGCTTTGTTTGTTTGTCTGTTTGTTTGTTTTTAAGGACGATGAAATTTTGGGGGTGTATTTTTTGTAGTCTATTACTTGTCTCATTACCACAGTTTCAAAAACATGATGCAATTTGTTACAGAACTGCAAAGGTCTGAATCCTGATCTCATTGAAATCAATAGCAATTTTATCATTGACTTCAGTAAGCCCATGGATTTGGCCCAAGACGTAGTCTCAGGAAATTGGGTTTTTTTGTTTTTTGTTTTGCTTATTTAAAAACAAATGGGACTTTAGAAACAATTAGCACTAAAGAGCAACCTGGGGTTACACAAGTTATACATCAGGCTGAAATATTGCTTAATCAGACTGTAATCATAGAATATCAGGATTGGAAGGGACCTTAGAAGGTCATCTAGTCCAACCTGCTGCTCAAAGCGGGACCAATCCCCAATTTTTGTCCCAAACAGCTCCCTCAAAGATTGAACTCACAACCCAGGCTTTAGCAGGCCAATGCTCAAACCACTGAGCTATCCCTCTGTCCCACCCTTCAATGCTTTATACAGCAGAGGAGTCTTGCCTTTGACTTCAGTGGGGCCAGGGCCAAGATTTCATCTTAAAATTGCATTGGCTTAGAATTATTCTTTGAGAATTGTTCATAAGAAAAACACCAGAAACAACCTAAAAAGACAAGAAAACCTCTGTGATTGAAAGGAACTAATCCAGCTCTCTTATTCACCATGCAGCTCTGCACCACTAGTGCAATTGTAACCCAGTGTTTCTAAATATTGTATTCGGTCAAATATGTAATTATTGACCCTCAAATGTTTGTGCTGCATGGCAACAATTACCTAATCAAGCACATGGTGGAATGAAAGTGTGATATTGTTGAATCCAAATATTTATTTTGGGCAGAAAAGACTGCCATTTTACTCTGAGCAGTGACTTCTAATTTTTCATTTAAAGGAAGTTTTTTAACCAAGCAAGGAAACGGGAAATATGGCATATTGATAAACATATAGGCAATTTTCATAATTAATTTGATCAGTATGGAAGTAAAGCTATGGCCATAGAATAGAAAGATGACATTTTCCATGCATGATTTGGCAAAAGATACTTCCATTATTGCTTGTGCCTCTGTCCCGCTGACAAAAAAAATCCCATTTTAAAGCAGAAAATCTGTGTTTATTCCATGAGAAGAAACTATCTTTCAGCCTAGCTCAGGTTTGGCCTCTAAAGGCATGGAATTCATTGCTCCCTAACTGAGCAATAAACAATCCACTGAATGTTATTATTGCCAGTGTTATGCATCATTATCACAGTGCAGCTTAGAGTACAGATTCTGTGGAGTCACATAAGATGTGCCGATATAGTTTTTTAAAACATTGTTTAACCCATATATAGTATTGGTCAAGAGAAAAGAGGCAACTGTTCAGGGATGCAGTGGAATATGCAGAGGACATTGTTTAAAAATGGAATGCTTACCGCACCTCTGTGGCAGTATTTGTGATAAACCCTACACTTCATCCAGTTTCTAATGGTACCACTGTATATAATCTCTCATGATAAAACACACATTACTTAGCCAAGGAGCCATAAGAGATTACAGTTAAAGAGGTAGTTGATTTGAGGGTCACTTAAATCTGTATTTAGGATCAGAAAAACACACACTTTGCCATTACTGTGAGGATGTGGTTTGCCAAGTATTTGTATTTTGGTTTGTATAGTTCATGAGTCAGTTTCTGCTTTTAGTTACACCAGTACTATTCACACAAACGTAATTAAGGGTAGTTCAGGGCTATAAACTCTAGACCAGATTTTGTTCTGTCAGTGTAACTGAGCTGGCCCGAGATTTATAAGACTGACCCAGCCCCAGTTACATTAATCAGTGCCAATCATACTAACAGAAAACACGTGGCCTTTAAATTACTAGAACTAGATGTGGAATCTGAGTTATAGATATTTAGTATAGTTTTAAGCCCTCAGTTCTATAAAGGTTTACATACATTTAACTTAAGGCACATGCTCAGGTGTTTGCAGGATCAGGACCTTAGAAATGATACTGTATTGAATCAAAACATAGACCACCATTTGTAGAACAATTTGATAGATCAGTGTTAATCTTTCTATGTTACATTTCACAATGATTAGTTCACTGGGAATTATAAGTCTGTGTTGTGTCCCAGTTATCAAAGAGACTTTTTTACAAGTCTCTATAAAACCACATTCAGAATCTCTCATTTTTTAAAGTATATAATTGCTTGTTTCTGGAAATAGCTACTTTATATAATGCATGTGATTAGTTTGCTTGAATATTTACAATAAGTGGAGCCACGATGGTAGAATTCCTATGGAATTATGGATTAAATCCATTTTAGTATAAATGAATTAATTATACTTCAGGCTAATTAATGATGAATATCCTTTTGCTGAGAAGTGTTGCTGTTTGTTTGCAAGACAAGTCAGACTCTAGGGCCCACACAGTATATTGATTTGAATGAATCTTGTATATTTGTGAGCACTTTTCACCCTGGAGGCAGATAAAGAGTGCTACTGATAACCAGACCATCACAGGACATAAGCATTCAGTTACAAGGACCTGTTTTCTCTTGTTGTTGCTTTTTACTGGAAAGTGAATGTGAGAAGTCCATGCACCAAGAGGCAGACTGAGGGCTTGTCTACACAGTGGGGTAATGTGCATGATCAGGATGTGATTTCTAAAGCTCATTAACAAGATGTGCATTAATTGGTCTGTGTAGACCCTGCAGGTGCACACTAAAGATTCCCTAGTGCACTTTAGTGGACTACATTAAAGCGTACTACGGAGCCTTTAGTGCACACCGGGAGGCTTTATACAGACCAACGAACGTGGAACATGTTAATAAGCTTTAGAAATCACCCCTCAGGTAGTGCGCCTTTTCCAACCGTGTAGATAAGCCCTGAGAATGATGAGAATATTCAGCTCTTATGTAGCACTATTTCTCCTTAGAGCTCAAAGGAAGTTTTCATTGTTCCCATTTTACACTTGGTAAAACTGAGGCACAGACAGGTGAAATCACTTGCCTAAGATTACCACTGATCTCAGAGGCCACCAACAAAGTTCAGCGACCACATGAGTAAAATGAATTTGTTAACTACTAAGCCAGCTATGCCTTGTAACTCTGCTAAAGCCATGTTGTGGCCAGTTTGTGACTGCCCCTTACCCAGATGTGAGGAGAAGGGGTTAAGCAAGGATCTTCCCTCACCCTTGAACTGTCTGTGTGAGGGCCTGTCAGGTGCAGCCTATGCTCAAAGAGGCAACTCCTTTGCTATGGCCCTTGTGGGAGGGCGATGGTCACAGAAATGAAAGGCTTATGGATCCATCCCCGCTCTGCCAGGGCTGCCAAAAGGTTGGGTAGGGGGAGAACTCTGGAGTGAGCACTCATCATTCCTACAGACACATTGAGGGGATTAGAAACATGAGGCTAGATAACTGTGGTGTCTACCTCTTGCCTACCTCAGTCCCACAGTGCTTATATCTTTAACCTCTGCACCAAAGGCTGGGGGTGAAAAGCAGGCTGCAACATCTTGCCTTAGGCCAGTGACTAAATATGGCCCTTCATCTGGTGTATATTAGTTGTGGATGCACAAAGGAGGCTGGGCCAGGTTGGTGGCCTACCAGGAATATTCTGCACTGTGGTAAACCTGAATTTATTCTCAGTCTGGGTGCCATATTCCTGATACAGGCAGGAACTGGGATTGCTGCAAAAGCTCTGCATTTTACCTGTGGTGCAGAGATTGTTTTGGGGGAGGGGTCCCCTCACACTGTTCAACAGCAATGCAGCCCCTCTGTCCAATTTATAAGCAGCACCAATAAGCTTCAAAGGGGATTCCATCTAGTGGACACAAGGCAGGGCCTTGAGATGGTGATTGAAAGCAGGACTCCAACACTAATCCAGAGCCACCTTCCCATCCATGGAGGAAAAATAAATGTGTTACTATAACTGCTCTGGATGGGCATTCGGGACCAGTTGGGTACTATATAGAATTGGTTTGGATGGATGGCAATCCATGCACTTTAAAATTGTCTCATAAAAAGACCATTTAGTATTTGTTTTTCTACAGAAGTATTATGATGGTGATCAGTAAATTTGTTAGTCTCTAAGGTGCCACAAGGACTCCCCATTATTTTTGCTGATACAGACTAACACAGCTACCACTCTAAAACCCTTCTAGACTAGATTTATTAACACTTCACACTTAGGTGGTTCAAAGACACAGCCATCCTTTGTGTCATTTTCTGAGTTTAGATGTACAAGTGCTGAACAAAACCCGTACCTATTTCCAGGTGTGTATGATTTTAATATCTACTTTGAATATTTATTGCCTTATAAAGTAATATATGCATTATTAAACCATCTGGCTAGGATCACCGTATTTTAGTTATTGTGTACAGAGATAATGACATTTATTTTATTTGAAACACGCATCGCTTTCTCTTTTCCAGAATGCTGTGTAGTTAGATGTGAAATCTGTTGACCAACTATTTTTCTTATAAAAAGAAAACTTGCATTGATTGTAATGTTTCAACTCCTATAAAATAAGACTCAGAAGCCAATTTTTAGGAAAAACAAATGCTAAAATATGTGTCCTTAATTTCATCTGTATGTTTCTGAAATATTTTCTAGTTTTAAATGTGCTTTTAAATGCTCATGAACAGCCTGTACGTAAATGTGGGCTCAAATCAAATGCACTCTATCAAAAGATAAATATTGAATTACATGAAGGTTTGACTGAACAGCACCCCGGTAGCTAATAAAGCATGACAGATGAAATAAAAATGTATCTTCTTGGTTTAGAACAAATCTCCTGTTTGCTCAGAGTGTATTCTGTTCAATTGACATCAGCTGTCAAGCATTTCAACCGCTTTTCCAATATTGATCAAATGTGGAAGTTAAAGGTGGCATCACATAAAATCCTTAAGCTTTCCTTTGTCACTGGGAGTTCTTACATTGGGGTGAATTTGGTCCATGTGTCCATTTTATCTATGATGCTCGTTTATAGCAGCTGAGGATCTGGTCCTTAAATGTTTTACTTTGCTGGCAGTAAGCAAACTAAGCAAACTAAGCAGGAAAGTGCTCCTTAGGTGGGGTCCAGTTGGCTACCAAATCTCTGACAGCTGTGGCTGGCATCTAGTCAGAAGAATGGCATTCATTAGAACAATTGAATTTTCATGATAATCAGTTTCAGGTAGCAGAGTTCAACTGAATTAGTCTGCTTGATTAATGGACAAGGCATCATTCTACATTAGGGAAATTGTCAGCAGCTACACCAATGGGAGTCTTTCCATTGACTTCAGTGGGCTTTGGATCAGGTCTACTGAAAGAAATCGATCAGCCTTGGTTTAACTTTTATTCTGCTTTGACTGAGCATCCATTGCATAGCAATTTCGGCTTTTGTAGAATCAATGACAGATTGTGTTTAAGAGAGTCCCTGTTGACCCCTGATGATCCAGGATGCAATAATGTCCTTCACTAAACACTTCCCACACTTGATACAAAACAACACTGTCAACTGGACTCAGAAATAAAGAGTGAAGGAGGCTGTATGGCAGTAGAGTATCAAAGTAACAATACTGTTCGTTCAAGTCCTGCCGATTTCAGTCCCTTCTCTTTGGCATGGTATGATTCATGTTTATATTCCAGCTCATACTCTTTGTTCCATTTCTAACCTAGTCATTCCATTTGTATCATATACAGTATCCGGATACCAGGTTTGTTTATTGAAGGCATTCTCTTCAATACAGTATTCACACTAGCTAGTTTACCTAATTTTTTACCTTTGAACAGTGAGCATTACTGTTGTGTGCGCTGTATTGCTACTCTTTTATACTGCATTTTGATACTAATCAGGGGTGCTTTCAAATTAATAAGTGCTACAATATATAAGAAGAGTACTATATTTGGAGTGGAGTTTTCAGTCAGCATATGCACCCAAACTAAGATATTTCAATGTGTGTGTGATGTGAGGGAATATGAAACTTGATAGTCACAGATTCCAGTATCTTTTTAAACGCAAATTTAATTCAGTGGATTGCACAAAACAGAAAGCCCCTTTTACTCCATGGAACACTTACTTTCTGCACAGAGGTGTTGCAAGCTTCCTCATAGCACAGCACTTGAAGAAAGTCGATCTTTGGAACTGTAGAGGAAGATTAGATTCTAAGCTTATTCCATCTTGTTCCTTTCTACTGAGACAAGCAAAAGTTGTGTCATTATGATAGTGTTTTGATGATCTTGTGAACAACTATCTTCTTGGAATTAAATGAACAGTCACCTATGGCTAGATTTTTAAACAGGTATTTAGATGCCTAAAGGTGCAGATACGTGCCTAGTGGGATTTTTAAAAGCATCTAGGTAGCTAACATCTATTGAAGTCATTGAAAGCTGGCCCCTAGATACTGTGATGATTGGTCCATTAGAAATATCCTGATAGATTACAGCAGATAAAATTAGATTGACTATTGAACAATCTTATGAAAAGTCTTTGATCCATAACATAGGTAAACTATTCTGGAATTAATATATCTATAGAGATAATAAATAAAATAAGAATTGCCTGAGCTCAGGTTAAATTACTTTGTGACGCTAGAAATGCACAAAAGCTAGGGAACTGACCCTAAAAACAGAACACTTAATAACTTATTCACTAAACATAACTGAATCTTGATGTGCAGCTGATCTACTGGGGAATATGTTGGAGTTCAGTTAACATTAGTTAGCAGTACACATGCATTTATTTCTGTATGATAGGTGTTGTGAACTCTTTCCAGGTAACAAGGCCTGGATTCAAAGCTAAAATAATTTGTTAAATGTAGGTATTTTCTGCAACAAAATTTGGGGTATATTATGATTTTAGTTGATGGGATTTGGATTTGATATTTAAAATGTCAATCTAGCAGTCCTCAGATTAGATTTCTGCCAGAAGCTTAAAACAAATATTAAATAGAATCTAGATCTAGTGATATTTATTTTTCAACATGATCTGCATTAAGCTCTCCATTAATTAGTACTAACAGGGCCCTGATTCATGGCTATTTAAATAATGGCTGCATTAATTTTTTCCTAGGAGTTATACTACGATGCTTCAGGCTAGTTAATCAATTCTATTTCATGAATATGATCTAGATCAGATTCTTATGTTTTCCTAAATCCCCCTTATTATAAGGTGTGGTCCTGCAAAGTACTGTGTGCCCTCAACTCCTGTTGAATTCTGTGTGAGCTGAGAGGAGAGCACTTGACAGCTTGCAAAACTGGGCTTCTACCTAGACAGATTATTTTCCTCCCAAAAAATATGAATTTATTAACAGAGACTGTGTCTAAAACTACTGAAATCCCATGAGCAACTCCAGTGAAACTGGAATTGGGTCTTTTATCCATTGAAAGTAAAAACTTTTGGAAAGAAGCCATTGCACACAAAAATAAAATAAGCTCCTTACGAAAATCAAAGCTTCCGAGAACATGAGAGGAGCAAAAAGCAGACTCCACGAACATCTTCCTGCACCAAACAAAACCATTGGATTAAGCACTTAGACATTGTGGTGACAGGCAATCTAGAAATACCTAAAGTAGATTAGATGCATAGAAATGAGTTAACCCCCATTATCCAGTAACATTTGGTTAAAATAATTATTATTTTAGAAACAGGAAATTAGCTGTTTCTAGCCAAAATGATTACATCAATTTTTAACAGATATCACTAGAAATTTTCTCTACATTCAATTTTTCAGCCCAGAAAGATGTTATTTTAGTCTCTGCAAATAGGGTTTATAATAAAATTGCACAAAGACTGACTTATAAATACTACTTTCCTTTAACCAACAAAGTAGTCTTACATGGCAATGACTAAATTACTGTCACTACAGCTAGTTGCAGTGTACCAGTACATGAGTGATTACATTTCAAATGTCTTAGGTAAGGAACATTCACTCTTAAAAAGAGCCAATGAAAAAATACCTCCAACAATAACTAAATATAATTTCATTTAAAATAACCCATCAATCACCTTCTTGTCAAGTCCAGGGCTGCAGCAGCAGACCAGTGATTAAAAAACTTTGGAAAGGAACAATGCACTTAATTATTTTTCAGTTCAATGTAAAATAGGACAAGCAAAAATCTGAGTAAAAACATAAATGGAAGCACTAACCAATGCCATTGCATTGCTCACATAGGCTCTGATTCTTTTCCCAGTAGAGTCAATTGGAGCTGGGCCCACACTTGGCAACAGGTTAGGGCCCCGATCCTCAAAGGCATTTAGGAGCCTAACTCCCTTTGAGTTCAGTGGCAGTTAGGCACCTAAATATCTTTGAAGAGCTGGGCCCAGGAGCCTATAGTGGTCCAATTATTATTCATTTTATTATTTTATGCTTACTTTGTAGAGCAGGGCCCCATTGTGCTCTGAACTGTCCAAACACACAAGTAGATATTGTACCTACCACGTAGAGCTTCCGATCTAATTTGAAACAAGTGAATAACAAATAATGGCAGGAAACAGGCAAGGGAAAATGAGCACAATAAGGTCAAGAGGTTCCATATATGTACAGTTTGATCACTCCAAATCATTTGAAAGTTTATCTTAAAATAAAAATATCAGCTATCCCTGGCTGCTTGTCAGTCTATCATCAGTCAATGGTTGGCTGATTTCTTGAAGGTGCCACATATAAAGATGTGAAGATCTGTGATGTGCAGATGTGAAGAAGGGAAAGTGCAGTCTCATGGGGTACTCACTCAACACAGGTGGCGCCTCCTCCTGGCTGTTCTGGGGATTGTCTGTCTTCCTGGTCTAACACCTCCCCTTGCAGTCTCTCCCCACCCCCCACCCCTCACCTCCACCCCCCATCGTCCTCTTTCTCATGCTGCAGCCCCTCTCTCGCTCCAGAAGCTGCAGCTTCCTCTTAGTAACTAGGCTCTCTAGCCAGCTGACAACAGTCGAACCTCAGAGTTATGAACTGACCCGTCAACTACACACCTCATTTGGAACCGGGAGTATGCAATCAGGCAGCAGCAGAGACCAAAATAAAAGCAAATACAGCACAGAACTGCGTTAAACGTAAACTACTAAAAAAATAAAGGGAAAGATGAAAGTAAGATTTGACAAGGTAAGGAAACTGTTTCTGTGCTTGTTTCATTTGCTTTAAGATGGTTCAAAGCAGCATTTGTCTTCTGCATAGTAAAGTTTCAAAGCTGTATTAAGTCAATGTTCAGTTGCGAACTTTTGCAAGAACAACCATAACGTTTTTGTTCAGAGTTACAAACACTTCAGAGTTATGAACAATCTCCATTCCCAAGGTGTTCGTAACTCTGAGGTTCTATCGTAATGTGTGTTCCCAGGTTCAAATCTCTGTCCTTTTCAATAAATGTATGGAGTGTGTTTGTGTCTTTTTGTTAATGTTTATAGAGCAGGGGAGCAGAACTCCTGCTTAGCTACTCCGTTGTATAGTCTACACTTGACCATTTACACTGGTTAGCTACATTTCTGTCTTTCTAACGTCCTTTTCGTGCCTCACAATATGCATTTTGCCCATGACGTGGCTTTGTAGTATATGTCCATATTGCCTCTAGAGGCTCACTACTTGGTTCCCCAGGGCACTTATCTGCCCCGCCACATAACGTTTCCCACTTGTATGCTACTTCTTGTGTCCTGCTGGCAGCGTAGCACTCCACAATGAATAGGCAATGGCTAATCCTAGCCTGCCTCAGCACATTCTAAAAAAGGCTCTAAGAACCCGACCCATTCGCAAAGGTACCAGCCTTTCACTGAGCTGCTTAGCAGTCACAGTGGAGCAGTGAGGGGCACTTTTGAAAGATTCCTTAACTAATGAATGAGTGCATCTAAGAAGACTTATAGATAAAATTCTGTTAGAGCCAGCACTGTATGTAGGCTAAAATTCCTATGATAATATAGGTCTATTTCAACCTTAATTAACAGAGCTCTCATTGCCCTTTGCATAACTGTTCTTAGTGTAAACTCCAATGCTTGCAATTTCCACTAGATTAAATGGATAATTGTGATAAGACATGCTGCTATGTATCTATTGTGAGACCCTGAGATGAGAAATACATTCGTGCATGTCACAACCACTGGGTACCGCCTTCCAACATGTCGGCGTAAATAAAACTCATCAAGTATCTCTGAGTTGCTCATTACTCAGATTTGAATGACACACTTATTGTTCATCTGTCTTCTGTGTCTTTCCAGAACTCTTCATCATGTCATTTTGAATCTCTCCAGAGACAAAATGTATTCGTTTCTCTAAATTATATTTTTGGCTTGTTACTCTTTTATATTGGTCAAAAACTGCATAGGTCTCATTTTATTCTGGAAAGTCTGGGGGAGATTTTAGTTCCCCAGACATAAAGATTTCATTAAAATAAAATTTTAATCTATACTTCCTAAGTAAAATGTGTCCACGTGGATGCAGGAGATGAGGCTGGGATGCAATATGCTGCAACAGAAGCTAGGACCTGAGCCAGGATAATGAGCTGGAATACTTATCTGATATAACTGTAAGAAAAAAATTTAGGATTGCTGTTCATTATCTTAATTATCTGCTGTGCTGACATCTCTGCAGGTGTACTAATCAACAGTGAACTCTGTGGTTCGGGCAGAAATGGGAGTTAATCACTTGTGTTCTGCTTTCGTTTATCAGATCTTGGTTTCAGTCATTACTAATGGCAAATGATGGAAGGGTCAATTCAACGTTCCATCCTCACAGATGGAGGGCCAGCAAAAGCAAAACAGACTTTTCTCTAGTCCCACCTGCCCTTTAGGAAATCAGACAATGGAATTAATGTCTTTGCAAAACATCAATGAAAATGGTTCTAATATCCATGAAGTGAGGTTTAATTCACTATACGTGACATAGTACTGTGTTTTTTATCCATGCTGGATGAGATAGAATGTATCCTATAACAAGGTCTCTAGCAACCTCTGATTAGGCAACTGCAAAATTTGTTGCAATGTTTACATTCTGCGGTACGTTGGAATGACTGCAGTATTTTTAATGTTTTACTTTTTGCAGAACCCCATGGAAGAGCCTACAAGCTACTACATTTTACATAGTTATATCCTGGCAAAACTCTCCATAATAAAAAGGACCCTTTTTACATGGGTGACATATTTTCCAGTGAGGTTTTCTCCATTTAAGCCTGGATCCAGTGCCCACTGAAATCAATAGGAATCTTCTCAACAGCTTCAAGGGGAATTGAATCAGACTATACAAGCCTGATCCAAAACCCATTGTAGCTAATGGAAAAATCTCCATTGGTTTCAATGCCCTTTGGATCAGACCCATAGTTTCTTGCAAAATCTAGTAATAAGCTGTGCTCCGTCAAACCAGTGCTGAGTGATGGTTGGAGTTTTCAGAGATGTGTTAATTATCTCTCCATAACTACTTCATTAGTATGCGTCACCATGGCAAAATAATTACGAAATTAGTTATTAAGATAGCTAGGGGCAGCAGTAACTGTGAATTAGTCGGAAAGTTAAGTAGTTTCTTCAACATAATAGATCTTACTGTACTGCTACAAGATAATCCAATTTAGAAGGGGTGTGAACAGTTTTTTTTAGCCAGAAGCAGTAACGATTTCTCTAAAACAGCAGCTAATACTGGAAAATCCGACGGAGAGATCAGAATTCTGAAAAGAACAATCAAAACATATTGAAAACATTAGAATGTTTCAGTGCTTCTATGAACACACTCTTTGCTATAAATACCACTAGAACAAACTCACCGTCTTTTCACAATTCAATAGCACCACATCCTACGACAGTACAAGATTGCAATCTTCAAATGTATTGAGAATGTGCTCTGTTTCTACTCCATTTACAATAATGATCAATAGGAAATATTACTGTTTGGCCATTATATCTATTTGTGACACACTATCATGAAAATAGACCTTTTGTGTCATCATTGTACAGTACTTTCTCATAAGGATATTAAACTAGTACTTAGCTCTCCTATATACTTTTGGAAAAACAGTAAGACTTTTAAATATTATTTTGATTGTCTGCCTATGCTAACTTTTTCCTGCAGTTTACGGATGCCCCGTAAACAAAAGAGAACAGGGTGAGCATAAAAGAAATTGACATTGAAAAGATCAGATATTTGACCCTGCGGGCTCCTGTGTGCAGCTGAAAGAAGCACAGAGAACAAAATGGCTAGCACTGAGTGGCTGCTGAGCACCAATGCAGAGTCGTTTCTGAATAGTGCAGAGAAATAGGTCCAGTTCACAGCAGTGTCAACACACCATTCTTCTTGTATTCAAGATAAGCACTGCTGAGTGTTGGGGAAAGCGGGCATGGCGGCAAAGGCTGCTTTAGCTATAGGTAAGCTAGAAAACTGCCTCGGGTGGCAGATTTCTGGGCAGCAGATTTGACCCAGCCACTTCTCAGCCATGCTGGAGAGGCAGTTGGGCCAAAGCTGACAAAGTTGGTGCTGTGACTCTGTGCAGCAGGTTGCAATGCGACTCGCTCACATTTGGCCTGGCGGAGATAGTTGGACCATATATGAGTGGAGTGGGGGGCAGCACACTGAAGCATTGCTGAGGGCAACAAATTGGCTTGCGCAGCCTCTGCAATGGCAGGGGGCAGAGTTGGATCAGTGCAATTCAGTGAATGCAAATTATGGGTCAACTGATGTAAATTGGCATAATGCCACTGCTTTCAGTGGAACTGTGAAGGATTTCTGCTAGCTGCAGCAGATCTGGCTCTCTGAAAGCACCGGATTGAAGTTATTAAGGTTTTGAAATTACTTACTCTTGCTCGTCATCTGCGAGTAGTGGCTCCTCTGAGCACGCCTATGAGCAGGGGCAGCCAGGAGGGCTGGATCGTAGGAGAGAAAAGTTCTAATAAAACATTCTATTTCACAGGCAGGTGGTCAGTGCTGCATGACATGTACTGGACACAGAGTTCTTGCCAGCCCCAGCCTGTAGTCTCCTCCAGGTTAAATTATGAGAAGCAGCCCTCCTGATGGCTCAGTAATGGTCTCGCACACTCATCCAAACCCCAAAGGAGGGAACTGCAAGCAGTGCAACTGAAATTGTTTTGCAAAATAAACTACACAAGGCTTCACACGGAATTTAATCTCTAGGGATATTAACTATAATGAAAGAGAAAACAACAGAAGGGTGAAAGTACTTGAGAAACTCTGAGTTGAATTCTGCATGTAATGGGAAAAAGTTTGCTGATTTCTGGAGAGGGTGTGAGGTGGAGTCTATCCATTTTTCAGGCTCTTCCCTCTGGCACCTGAAGCTCTGTATTGCTCCTTAGGCCCCATTTCTCACAGGCAGCACAGCTCATTCCTGCTCTATGGAGCAGAAATTGATGCTGACTGGAACAGCATTAATTTACATGTATGCTAGCTGAAATCTGAAGGGAACATGCCATACAGAGCGTCTGCTCCCCAACTCCACTTCTCATCCCCAAGAAGCCCCTGAAATATGTTCGAATCCTATCCATACAGAGATACTGACTGGTGTTTCTACGAGTGAAAGGAAAGAGTAGCATATCTTAGCTATGTCTACTTTCTCCTTCTCTGGGTTCAGGGTCCTTTTGGCTCCTTTTTTATATGTTTTTAATGTCTTCAATGTCTCAGTGCATGGAGCAGAGGGATCTAGGCCATTTAACATAGAAAATAAGTTGTATTTTGTCTTTTCTGCAATTTTCATAATGCTGCCATGGCAAAGTCAAAAGGATCCATTCATAAAGAAGAGAAAACACCCCACACCCCTACTTATTTTGGGACCCAGAAGAAGGTCAGTAATCCGCTATTGGTCACAAAGAAAGACTGGACTGCAGAGTCTGGTTCACTGATGAGCTCCTGGGAGAGCACCTCTGTGATGTTCCTGTGGTGTTATCTGGACTGGTGATCTGCGAGGTCACTCCAATCCTCAACTCTGGGAGCCAGCCTTACCCTGCTCTGCTGTGAGAACCCCCACTCCCGAGCTGTTCACGCACAGCCTCTAGCATGTGAGCTGCTTGGATTGTGCAACCGAATGACACTAGCCAATATCTCCGGTCCCAGACACAACCCTAGGAACCTCCGCCTTGCGGTGTCCAGTTATGCCCGCTGGACGCTGCAAGCTTATGTGAGTTCGTCAATTTAACAAATACATTTATATGCATCAGGTTTGTTATCCCAAGGGGAGTTTTTGACATGCTTCAAACCAAATGCACTGCTTCAGGTAGAATAAACAAATGGATTTATTGACTACAAAAGGTAGATTTAAGTGATAATAAGTCAAAGCATAACAAGTCGGATTTGGTCAAATGAAATAAAAGCAAAACACATTCTAAGCTGATCTTAACACTTTCAGTGTTCTTGCAAACTTAGATGCTTCTCACCACAGGCTGGCTGGTTGCCCTTCAGCCAGGCTCTCCCCTTTGATCAGTGCTTCAGTCGCTTGGTGGTGATGTCTGTAGATAGAGGTGGAAGAGAGAGAGGAAGAGCATGGCAAACGTCTCTCCCTTTTATCATGTTCTTTCTTCTCTCTTGGCTTTGCCCCCCACCTTTCAGGGTCAGGTGAACATACCTTATCGTAGTCCCTGACTGACCAAGGGAAGGGGGGGATGACTCACTCCAGAGTTCAACAGACTCTTTGTTGCTGCCTAGGCCAGTGTCCTTTGTTCCTGTGAGGCTGGACTGGGTTTGTCCCATACATGCCCTGATGATGTGTGAACTGCCCCTCTGTTCCTGGAGAGTTTTGCCTGGGCTTGTTTTAAGCCATGAGGACACATTTTCAGCCTCATAACCATACACATGAAATTACAACCTATAACATTACTATAACATCACTATAACAACTATGCTCAGTGCATCATGAGCCTTCCAAAGACACCTGACATGACAAATTTTACATTGGATACCACACAATCATATTATAAGGATGAACATGGGGGTGCAGGGTGTTCCCCTGAGGTACAGAGTGTCACAACCTCCAACACGATTTGGACCTCAGTCAGTAACCACATTATGTCTCCAGGACCCTTCATTCCCCTTTCACCCTCATGTAGGAGCTAGCCTAGTGCAATCGCTCTGCTCTCCTGAATAGCATTACCTCTCAGAGTGCAGCATAGAGTACTGGGATACAACAGAGTTAACAGAGTTCTACTGCTCTCTTATAACCTGATCGCCCACTCAGCCACTGGCATCCTTCCTGGCACACCTAGCCTTGGACTAGAGGAGTCCACAAAGCAGAGGCCACAAGCAAGCACCCCTGTGTATATATGTGCAGCCATTCCTGAGCTAGACACAATACAGCAAGCAACCCCAGAAAAGGAAGTCAGAGGAGAACTGGAGCCATGAACATCCACACTCTACAGCCGTCTAAAGGACAGGGTGCATGCTGAATGCTGCTTCGGCATGCTACTCCGATAGGATGCTCTTTCTGTGCAATGGAAGACTCCAGGAGGCCTTGTGAGGACCAATACTTCTTGGGGCTCCACCTAGGACAACATAACGCCATGTGTCAAGGTTCCTTCCCCACTCTGAAGTCTAGGGTACAGATGTTGGGACCTGCATGAAAGACCCCCTAAGCTTATTCTTACCAGCTTAGGTTAAAACTTCCTCAAGGTACAAACTTTGCCTTGTCCTTGAACCCTATGCTGCCACCACCAAGCGTGTTAAACAAAGAACAGGGAAAGAGTCCACTTGGAAACGTCTTCCCCCAAAATATCCCCCCAAGCGCTACACCCCCTCTCCTGGGGAAGGCTTGATAAAAATCCTCACCAATTTGCATAGGTGAACACAGACCCAAACCCTTGGATCTTAATAACAATGAAAAAGCAATCAGATTCTTAAAAGAAGAATTTTAATTAAAGAAAAAGTAAAAGAATCACCTCTGTAAAATCAGGATGGTAAATACCTTACAGGGTAATCAGATTCAAAACATAGAGAATCCCTCTAGGCAAAACCTTAAGTTACAAAAAGACACAAAAACAGGAATATACATTCCATTCAGCACAGCTTATTTACTAGCCATTTAAACAAAAGGAAATCTAGAGAATTTCTAGCTAGATTACTTACTAACAAGTTCTAATACTCCATTCCTGTTCTGTTCCCGGCAAAAGCATCACACAGACAGACAGACCCTTTGTTCTCCCCCACCCTGCCAGCTTTGAAAGTATCTTGTCTCCTCATTGGTCATTTTCGTCAGGTGCCAGCGAGGTTATCTTAGCTTCTTAACCCTTTACAGGTGAAAGGGTTTGGGCTCTCGCCAGGAGAGATTTTATAGTTCTGTCTACAGAAAGGTGGTTACCCATCCCTTTATATTTATGACACCATGGTATTCCAATGGGAGCAGTTATTAGCGGCCACCATCAAGCCTCGAATGCTGATGAATGTTAGGGGCTGGTGTTTGCGTGTATTTCATTTTAGAGGAGACACTGAGGTAATGTGCCATTCGCAGCTCAGCAAGTCCCCCAATTAAGTACTAAGCACCACTGGTACATTTTAGTGGGGGGAGCACTGCTGACAAATAGGTGAAAGAAAGAATCAGCTACAGATATAAAGGCATCACCAGGACCCTTCGGAGAAGCTGTGTATTACGCAGGCTGCACCAGGCTTGCCAGCATGGGTGGAGAAAGTGCTGACTTGGTGACAACAGGAATGAAGAAATTCTGATTCGCACTGGGGCTGAGCTAAGGGAGCAACAAAAGACAGATGTCAAAACATGATTTATCTTGCAACACAAGTTTGACAATCATGCTGGAAGGCATGACTTTGAGGCTTCCTGTATTATATTTAAAGTGGAGAGTACAAAATGACAGGGAAGATATATATATGGAGCAGATGAAGAAAAACTGTCACCAAATACGAAATAAGAAATCAGTAGAGACGGAACTTTGGAAGGTCACCATCAAACAGTAAATGAGCTCATGGCCTGAGACAAGACATAGCAGATTATTATGTGAACATAGTAGTTACACAATGATCAGCTGAACAAATGCAGAATGACTTTTAAAACTTTCAGTAGGCAATCTCAAAAAACATCCCTCTTTCTGAATCCCAGAAAATAGCAGCAAAAATACCCCAAGAGAAGGCAGAATGACCAAGTACCTCTGCAGCCTTCCTATGAGAAATTCCTCTCCTATCTTACCCACCCTCAAACAGATTTTTGAGTAAATAGATGGACCTTGCACTGTGCTTCGACGGTCAATAAATTTTGGTTATGGGGGACTAAGCAGAGGAGTGAATTGCAGAGCAGAAGTCCTCACTCTGGTGGAGCCCTGCCTCCAGTCCCATGGAGTTCATATCCATGGACTGTCAGGGAAGGATGAAAGGTGGTCTCCTAGGTAGCCCAAATTCGGATTATGTGTCATGGAGAGTTGGGGTGTTGAGTGGGGTCACCCCTGTTTGCCCAATGCGGGGTTGACACACCCATCACACACACATCCCTGCAAGTCAGGACCAGATAGCAGCCCTCCCTCTTCTTCTTTCCCCTCTTTTTCTATCATTGAATACCTCATTTCACAGGGAAATAGCTTCCTGATTAGGTAGAGTATCGGGTGTTCTTCTCTTTTCTGCTCCTGAGAAAGCATCACTCCAAGGCCTATCTCTGAGGTGTTGGTCTGAAATATAAACCACTTCAAAAAGTCTGGGCAGAAAAGGACTGGTTCTTGACTTAATCAATCTGTCCAGGTCTGGAAAGCGTTTTTGCAGTCCCTAGACCACTGTTCCCTCCTAGGCTTGGAGTTTTTCTATCATGTCCAAAAGGGGAACTGCTAGGGTTGCAAAATCAGGCACAAAGCACCCATAGTAACCGGCCAGCCCAAGAAACTACCGCACCAGCTTCTTGGTTGAGTTTGTCAGGAAGTCCCTACGTGCTCGGACCTTATTCATGAGTGGATGCAGCCGACCCAGTCCCATCTTGTATCACAAGTACGTTACCTCCCTCTATCCTAGGTAGCATTTGGATAGTTTCACAGTTGGCCTGATTCCCCAAGGGCTTGCAACACCATGGTGAGGTGTCTTTGATGGTCTTCCCAGCTGGTGCTGTCATCAATATAAGATGCTGTGTATTGGTCATGTGGTTGCAACAACTGATCCATAAACCAATGGAAGGTAGCCATGGCCCCATGTAATCTGAAATCTGAAAGGCATAGTTGTAAACTGGAAAAGGCAGCATGGTGAAGGCCGTCTTCTCCCAGGAGGCCGGGGTCAGGGGAATTTGCCAGTACCCTTTTCTCAGATCCAGAGTAGATATAAACTCAACATTCCCTAACTTCTCAAACAGCTCATCTATCTGGGGCATAGAGTAGGCATTGAATCGGAAGATCACATTGACTTTCTGGAACTCTATGCAGAAGCTCATGGATCTGTCAGGTTTTGGAAGGAGGACAATGAGGCTCCTCCACTCACTGTGTGATTCTTTCATGACCCCCAGCATAGCCTCAATCTCTTCCTGGATGGCTCCCCCCATCATCCTGGGCAGTGGCCGGTGATGGTCTTGCACCTTCTGCCCTGGGCTGGTGGCTATATGAAGTTAGTCATATTTGTCTGTCCACGGTGAGATAATAGTACGCCTGTATCTATCGGACAGGAGCCCAGTTGCTGCTGTTGCTGTCCACTGAGCTCCTGTCCGATGGATACAGTTGTTGAGTGGGAGGGGTTCAATGCTACTGGCCCCAATTCTAGTTCAGCGGGGTAGAGAGCAATCAACAAGCCCTTCTGAGCCTTCCAGGCCTTTAAGAGGTTGACATGGTACACTCAGGTGCTTCGTCACCACCTGGGTAACCAAACTTCATAGTCTACTGGCTATGTTCACCCCTGCCAGTTGGCCAACATCTTGAACTTGGACAAGGGGAGCAACAATAGTACCTGATCATGGAGGTCAAAGGTCTGTAGCTAGATCCCCTGGTTGTATCTTTGCTCCTGGGTCTCCTGGGCTTTTATCAAGTTCCCATTAAACCTGTCCATTTAACCATCAGTTTATGGGTGGTAGACGGATTTCTTTAGGGCATGAATGTTCAACAGCCTGCACAACTCCACCATTATTCAAGATGAAAAGTTGGCCCCCCAATCCATTAGTATCTCCTTTGGCATCCTGACACAGGTGAATATTTTCAGGAGTTCTGTCGCTATGGCAGTCACAGTTATTGAATGCAACAGGATGGCTTCAGGGTATTGGGTTGTGTAGTCTACCACTACCAATGTGTGGTGGAACCCTGACCCTCATTTCTCTAAGGATTCCCATCAGGTCCATACTGTTCCTTTCAAAAGGCACTCCCACCACTGGGAGGGGGATCAGTGATGCCTTTATTTATCCATTTAGGGCCAGCACATTGGCATTTTAGATAGGAGGCACAAAAATAACTCACTTCCTTGTGAATGCAGGGCCAGAAAACTTTAAGGGCCACCCTCTGTAAAGTCTTCTCCTGCCCCAGATGTCCAGCCCATTGCACTGAGTGAGATAAATGCATCAGATCCCATTGGAACTTCCGGGATACCAGTAGCTGTTGCAGTACCTCTTGGGTTTGCAGATCCTTGGTCATCTGGTATAAGCGGTCATTGTGGACTTTGAAGTGGGGCCCTTGAAGTGGGGCCCTCTGTTGATCGTTGCCCCCTTCCTCCTTGGTGTTGGTCATTTGTTCCCACGCACAACTCAGTGTTGGGTCTTCCCTCTGCTCCCTCATGAAATCTCCATTGACCATCAGACAATCGTTTCCCACTTCCTCCGGTGCATCGCTCTCTACGGAGTGTGGTCCAGGGCCTTCGAACAGGTCAGGGGGCTCTCCTTCTGGCTGTTCATTCTGCTTTGGCCTAGGAGAGCCCTCAGCCATGGTCTTGGGTTTGTTTCCACTGATAGTCAGATTCTCTACTCCTCCATGACCTCCCCAAACCATGCCGTCATGTCCCAGGACCAAGGGGTATGCTAGCATCTCTGCTGCTGCCCTGGCATGTTTCCTCACGATGACCAACATCTAGCTTTATCCTGGGGGTGAGATATGGCTGTACATTCCCGTGGATGCACTGCAGATATGTCGGAGCCTCTGTCCAGCCAAATGATTCACTAGTTTGGCATGTACAATTATCTGGCTGCACCCCGAGTTGACCAGACATGTTACCAGGGTTCCATTTACCTGTACAGTGATCAGAAGCTTTGGCTGGCCTCTCTTCTGGACCCGCGAGCTTGCCACACAGGCCTGGCCATA
The DNA here is from genome assembly GCF_965140295.1 of Lepidochelys olivacea. Lineage (NCBI taxonomy): Eukaryota > Metazoa > Chordata > Testudines > Cheloniidae > Lepidochelys > Lepidochelys olivacea. The sequence goes on from NC_140411.1 coordinate 139,341,823, forward strand.
ATTACAATCCATGAAGGGGCAATCACTTCTGAAGTGCCCCTCCTGGCCACACTCGTAACACCTGTCTCTCATTGTCTCCATTGTGGAGTTCCATCATGACAATCCAGGCCCGTTGGGTGGGGTTTCATCACACTCATGGTCTTGTGCTGGGGTTGTCTCTGTGATCCACTGGTTGTCGGCTGTGTAGTACGGGTCCACGGTCCCAATGGCCTGGAAAGTCGACAGTTCCTCTGCAGCAGCCTGCAGCACACATCCTTCCTCCTCCTCAGCCAGCCCTGACTGAGCTGGGCTGCCTCCTTTTATCGGTCTCCTCCACCTGCAGCACGCACAGGAGGGGCAAGGGGGCATGATCTCCTGGGCCCACAGTAATTGGTCAGCCCTCATTTGCTCAGTGAGGGGTTGATACACCCTGTCACACTATGCACTTGGAAACAAAAAGGAAAAAAGTGCAGCGTACAAACTACAGATACATTATGCTCAAATTGGCTTGCACCCTGAGCAGGTAGGCTGCCTTATTCCACACTCACTGAAACAGAACATATTTCAGTAATCCAAAGACAGGGATATCTGAAACTATAAGATTGTAATTTATTTCAAACCCCCTAATCGGACAGAAACATTTTCCAGGACTTTTTTAGTCTTGTGTATAAATGAAGCCAGGTAAAGTCCAGAACAGGTGGTTACAGAATGCTGGATGGTTGTCTGTTAGGTTTATATTCTTTCTCCATATTACAAGGAACAAGACCGGGAGTCCAATTTTGTTTGTCCTCTTTACAATCATTGTAGAACCTAGGGCATAATGATTAGAAAGAACAAAGCCATCTGAGGTTTGTGCTACACTAGATGGAACTTCAGGTAACCCTCTATACTAATGATGTTATGCTTAGCATTAGAACACCAAATTTTTGAAATACTAATGCCCTGAATGAAGAAGAAAAATTTGGAATGAGTTTGGAGTTTAAAATACATATATATAAAAGAAGCTATGAGAACAGATATAGCAGCTAGTGATAAGGTTAGTATGAAACATTAATTCTAATTTACATAAGATAAAAATTCTCATAGGGGGTTGGGAATATAGATATCCCACCCCAATTAGAATATTTATTTGAATGGATTTATATTCTACTTCTTCATCTTAAAGATGACGTAGAAAGTTGGATGGATGTATTTGTTTCATGGTTAGGAAGAATCACTCCATTCAATGGAAGGGAATGCAAAGACTTTGTTGATGATCCAAAGGAATTTTTTAATTCAATGGAAATAACCAAGAGTCTTGGAACTCCCAAACATTAGAAGCTATTAACTATTAACTATTAACAAACTATTAAACTGAGCAATGATGAGCAATTATTGGCAGGATTTGAGCTTTGCAGTCGAATCATTGGATTGATGAAAGCAAAAACTCTGCTAGGACAACTGTTTTAAATACATACATACAAATAGATTGACCCAGGAAATTATTTATTAATAATTCAATTACTAAACTTGGCAAATCTGGAATCCTGTGGATTCAAAATATGGTCTGACATCATTTCTATCCTTCATGGTGCATATGCAAAAACTAGCACTACAGTAGGTAGTTAGATGGCTGTCCTGCTGCCCATTCTCACACCCTTTGCAGGAGGGGTTTTTTTGGTTTATAGCCCAGGAAGCACAAGGACTATAGCTGTGCTCAGGTAGTGCTAAAAATAAGATTATTAACTTGCTTAACTAAGCACATGTTAAATGCTTTGCTGGAATGGGATCAGAGTGCTCAGCACCTTGCAGGATTGAGAAGGGGAATATATCCCCTTCTCAATATATAAACACAGCAGCACAAGAAGGGGTAGAAGAGGATACATCCCATTGCACAACCATGGAGCAGCTGGGCACAATCTAGCCCTTACTTTTATAAGGTAATTAGCCAGTTTTAAAGGACTACCACTGTGCAGGTCTTAAAAAGCAAAAGTAGTCATGTGCTACATTGTTTGCTGTGTGGATCAAAGTGATGGATGAGTAGATTTGATAACAAGGCTGAAAGGGAGTGCAAGGAAAGATCCTTGTGCACATCTCCTTTATATTCTTTGATGCTGCTTGAATATAAGAACAGACTGTGACAGATATTAGGGACACAGGGGCTTTCTTTGAGACTATTGGATCACCTGTATACATTTTACATGTATCTGTATGGGCTAGACTTTATATTTTAACTCTACGGAGGAGTTACAGGGGTTTCTCACAGGAACTAAAATCACTGGGGGATAGTTAATGCAAATCCCTAGGCAGGTAAACAAGTCTGGAGAAGACTTGCCCCCTAGGATAAATTGCATAGACTGATTTGAATTTGCTGAAGTAGGCTAACTAAGAACTGAGAACTATTAGAAAGTGACCAGCCTGGCATGGTGAGGGAGGTCACTGTTGGTTGATCCAGGAACTGATGACACTGTGACCAAGAGAGACACCCTGTGGGAAGGATTTGAAGTATTTTGTTACAAACAAGATCTCCCTGTAGAAGATGAGTGACTGCCAGTGCAAGTCTTTCTATCCATTTCAATCTGATTTAGATCAAGATATACAGACGGAAACTCAGTTTAAAACTTTTTTCTTTCTGTATGCGCATACTTTCCTGACCTTTTCCACTAAATATTCAAATTTAATTAATGGAATGGAGAATTATATTTTCCAGTTACCGAGATCCAGTGGCTGGAAGTTGAAACACGGGGTGGGTTGATTTAAACCAAAACTATTTAAATAATCAATTTTAATCATGATTTAAATCAGCAAGCAGGAAACCTTGATTTAAATAATTGATTTTAATTGTGTTTACATTTGTATTTTTAGTTATTTTCCTAAAGAAAAGATGATTTTCATTGGTTTGTAATGATGACATTATATTGATTTGCAACTAAATTTAGTGTTTACTCTAAATTTGGGGCTTCTTTTTGATAACCAGGAGGGTACACTATATCCTTACATTTATTTAGGCAATTGTACAGCTTAAACATTTTACTAGATGATTAATTTTTTACTTGCAATTTGTGTCATCCTGTCTGGAGTGGCTCATGACCATGAGTGCCAACCTCAGAGCAGACTGTCAAGAAGCAGGGCACAGACCCCAAACTGGTTGTATGTTCTATAATTAGATTTCACCAACCCAGTAACAAGAATGAACACTTAAAGCACTGTAACAGTATTACCATGGACAGTTCTCTTGGGAATTCCAATCTATCTTGCCACCCAGGCAAGCTGGACTTAGTGATAGATAGTTGCTATACGCCAAAGACAATAAAATATTCAGGTTATTCCCAGTCCAAAAGGACCAGTCACTTACCCCAGGTCAATTTGCACCTTAGATTTCATACCAAAGAAAATGATTGTAGCCAATCCTATAGTAAACTATCTAAGGATTTATTAACTAAGAAAAGAAATGAGAGTTATTACAAGGTTAAAGCAGGCAAGCATATAGACACAAATGAGTTACAGTCTGTAGTTCCAAAAGGTGACAGAGTTGTAGCAATTATCAGCTCTGAATCTCTTTTAGGGCTAACCCAGGTTGACCTTGGAGATCTCTGCTTCTGTTTTATAACTCAGACCTGCGAGAGTGCAAACAGCAACAGAAATGAAAAATGTTCTTGTCAGTTATTTTTATTTCCTTCTTCTAGAATTCAAGGTGCTGGGATGAGCCCTTTTGCACTTAGCCTCTTCATGGGTCCAAGGGGCCATTAACAAAATCTTTGTATTGTGATGTCCAACAATGGCCAATTTAGTTCTGATAGGCCTTCTTGATGGGCAGGACATGATCCCTCCTGACTGGATTCACAGTTTCAGAGCAAAGATTTTTTTACAGTAACAAAGCAAAAACTTAAATATTACCATATAGCAGGTGATAAAGAAATTATAAATGAGATTAATGAATGCAGCATTTTACAAGAATTCCATAAAGTCTAAACACTAAACACATTTTATAAGTTCAATACCCATCTTAACCATACTAACACACAGGTCAAACAAACTGGTTTCCAGCAATGATTTTTTCAGGACTTGTCTGAGACCTAAAACCTTAGCAAGAGCTGGCATCTGGTCTGCCAGTATCACAACATGGATGGAAATTCAAATTCAATTAAAAATGCACAGAACAGCATTTTAATTTTTTTTATTAACTAAATCTACCTTAAATATGCTGGATACATTAAAAAGTAAGTTTATCAAAACATGTTTTGCATTTAAAACTACTGCTTTATCAAACAAAGGATGTATTATCTGTTAGTGAATTGAACTGATTTTTTCTGGTCATTGTGTCCTTCAACATTTTAGAACTAGGAGACCTCATCCTCTCACACTTAGTTTTCATTCATAGACTGGACGAAGTCATAGACAAGCTTTCATGCTTTTTCAGCTCCCAATTGGTTTCTCCACTTTGAATGAACTAGTCATTGAAGTGAACTAGTTGAATGAACTGAACTGAAAAAAAAATATCTCTGCACCTACAGAAGAGGGTACTGCTATCAAGACCTGGTTTAGCACCTCAACAAACTCTGGTTCCAGATGCTTAGCCAATGATTACTATCAGTTCAGTGGTATGACTTTCTTTAAAACTTGGCAGCAAACATGTACTGTTTATATTATTTTGTGTAGACAACACGTCTTCCGATCTTCTCTCTCTCTGGCCATCCTTCGCCATGCTTGTCCATATCTCCTTGTTAGGAAATCATCCCACCTCTTTGGAGGCCGACCGTGTGGCCGTTTCTGTTCTCATGGATACCACTCGGATATAGCTGTGGTCCATCTGTTGTCGCTGAGTCAGGCCACATGTCCCGCCCACCACATTTTGCTGAGCCTGCTTTCAAAAACAATGTCTTGCACTCCAGACTGCTGCCTAATTATTTCGTTGGGGATGTGATCGCAGCGCGAAATGCCCAAAAATGTTCGTTCCATTGCCGTCTGTGTGACAGACAGTTAATGTTCTTCAATCTTTGTCAGCAACCATGTTTCGCTGTCATATAACATTGCTGGAAGCACGGTTGAGTTAAAAAGATTTGCATGAGTTGTTTTGTTGATCTTTCCTTGGAGAGTGTCCTTAATATCATTAAATGCGCACCGTCCAACTTTTTTTCTGAGCAACAGTTCGCCTTTCTGATCGTGGCACATATTGACTTCCTGGCCCAAATAAATGTATTTATCAACCTCTTGGATCTGCTCTCTTCCAAGCGTTATTTGGGTTCTTGGCAGAATATCTGATCTCATGTATTTTGTTTTCAACCGGTTCATTTTTAATCTGACTTAACTACTTTTCACATTCAGTTTTTTAAGCATTCTCTCAAGCTGGGCTGTATTTTCAGCTATCAGCACTATATCAAACCTGAGATGGTTTAGCCACTCACCATCGATATTAATCCCGCCTTTCAAGTCTGCTCTTATTTTTTGTATTTAATTTAAATAATTTTGATAGATTATAATAAGATCAAGGCTTAACATTGGTTGTCAATTTCAAATTTTATTTTAAACAGGTTCTTTTTAATAAATCTGTATTTAATTTAAATAATAAAAAAATAAAGTCCAATTTCAATAAAAACAATCTGATTTTTAATATCAATATTTACTCACCCTGGTTATAACTAGACAAATTAAACTAGAAATAAAGCACAAATTTCTAATAATGAGATAACAACTTGCCTACAAATGTGGTAGATTACCCATGATTTGGAATCTTTAAATCAAGATTGGCTGTCTTTCTAGAATAGTGGTTTTCAACCGATGGTCCATGGACCACTGGGGGTCTGCAGATCATGGCTAAACTTTCCAAAGAGATTTGCACTTCCATTTGAAATTTTTAAGGGCCCGCAAATGAAAAAAGGTTAAAACCAATGTTATAAAATATATGCTGTATTCTGACCACAAATTTTTAGGTTTGACGGTAGAGCTGAGCTGTTGGAGTCATGGCTGTGGAGATTTGTGAGGCAATGAAGACTGTAGTTTACCCACAGGTGATTGGCATTGTGATGGGGCATCTGCCCCACTCTGGTGAAGAAAGGGTTAAAAGCCCTGGGGAGGCTATTCAGCAGGCAGCCAATCAGGGCAAAGCAGGCACATATATAAAGAGAGCTTCAGGACAGAGGAGTCAGTTCCCTTTTGGGAGCTCAGGGAGAAGGGACTTGGTCCCTAAAGGGCTGAGGGAACTGCAGGCCAGGCAAGCTCCTGTCTCACTGGCTGAAAGAATGAAGCCCTGATACAGGGGCAGGGAGCATGCTAGGGCTACCTTGAACTGACCCAGGAATTGGACTGTGGGGATTGAAGGATATGTAGTGTGTGGCTGCCACCTAGAGTGTCCTTGGATTGGGACCCAGAGCAGTGGGCAGGCCTGGGTCTTTCTCCCCCTGCCTCTCACCCCCACTTGCCCCTGAGGGGAGTGGCCAGTAAAGGTCTACAGTTTGCCACTGAGGCAAACGGCTAGAATCTTGGGTTGCAGTCGGCCATGGAAGTGAGTGGCTGGACAGAGGACTGCTGTTCTCTCGGAAGGGGGGAGAATGGAATGGGCACGGCTGGAGGGCTGTATCCTGAAGAGGACACCGTGATCCTTGAGGCAACAAGGGTCTAGAGCAGAAGTAACAGCAGGTGATACACCACCGGAGGAGAGCGCCCTGCAAAAAGACTGAGCTAATTCTGAGAACAACTAGCAGAAGGTGCCACAGTGGTGAGTTGGAACTGTTACACGTGGTAGAGAATGTGGGCACATGGTCACTCCTGATACATGAGGAAGGGAAAGGACTGTGGACTATTGCCTGTTTAAGAGGCTCAGAGTGGAGACCATGGGGATGGACTCTTATTGGAGAGCCTGGGTGGTCTGGCTTGTTGAGCAGCAATGGGGGTTGTACTGGCTGCTGTGGAAGGGGTTCCATGGTACTTACTGGAGGCCAGGCACCATGGGCTGGAGGCCAGTGTCTGGGCCAAGAAATTGTTTTGCCTGTGGGCGACCTAGACTCTTCAGAAGGGAGTGCCCATACCAGGATGGAGCGTGGAGGCCCCACCCAGAGACTAAGGGGGAGAAGCCTGATAGAGGCCTCTCCGTGAAGCAAACAGGAGGGCAACGGACATGTTGGGCCTGTAGGAAGCCAGGGCACCTGAAGAGGCAGTGCCTGTATGGGACTTGCAGGGCCCAGGCTAACCCCAAGGGAGGAGCTACGCCAGGGATAGGGGTGGAGAAGGCCGTGGCCAAGGGAAAGCATGAGGGGTGCTTCCAATGCCACCAAGAGGGCCATAGAAAATGTCATTTCCCCCGAGACAGAATGGGGGGATGTCTGAGACACGGGCTCGGGCTGAGATTGGCCAAAAGAAAGTGGCAGTGAGGACTGGGACCCTCAGAGAAAGATCAGCTGGGGCAGAGTGGCCCCAGATAAAAAGGGGAACCCACACTGGCGTGGGATGGGCTATGGTGGGAAAACAAACAGAAGAGGGAACCCACACAGAAGCTGAGAAGGCTACAGCAGGGACCCAAACCCTGGAAGAGGGAAGCAGGTTGCTACAGTCGGTGGATAACCTGCAGCAGCAGAGGGATTCCCTGAGGGCCCAGCTGAGAGGAAAGCTTGGGAGATAGAATGCATGCCGCCCCCACCGGGAATTGTCTTAAGGGGGAGGGTGTGTGATGGGGCCTCTGCCCCACATTGGTGAAGAAAGGGTTAAAAGCTGCCCTGGGGAGGCTGCACAGCAGGCAACCCATCAGGGCAGGCCCATATATAAAGAGAGCTGCAGGGCAGAGGAGCCAGTTCCCTCTTGGGAGCTCAGGGAGAGGGGACAGTTCTGATGTGATAAGTGCAGCAGACAGCTACCAGTGCATAGAGAAGGGGACAGGGTCAGGAAAAAAGGGTTCAGTACATTGTGGGAATGGGGGTGGAGGACTATTGAAACTCAAGATATACATATCCCTTGCCCCCATTCATACTGCAAACTGGCACAGGATGGGGCCAGGCCACAGCTAGAATGTGAACTTACCCACATGCCTCAGGCATGCTAGCTTGCTTGCCCCCTGCTTACCTTGAGACATGTGCTTCAGAGGTTCCAGTGTGAACAATGGGGAGGTTATGGAACAAGTCCATGCATGGAAATGTGTACCATCTCTACTGTAGACATACCCTAGAATGGGGCTGAGCAGGATACATTTTCTGAACTTTGCCTATTGCTAATCTTTTTTTTTTTTTTGGAAGTTTGTCCCATTGTGTTGCTTGATTTCATTAAGTTTCTTAAAAATGTAACTTTTCCAAATTGTATGGTCTTAAGTGTTTTGGTGTTTAATTGGTACCTAAGGTTAGGCTCCTGAGTCCATCTTTAGGCACCTCAAGTGGCCTGACTTTTCTACTCTGCAGCTCCCATAATTATAGAAGCTTGACCTTGGAGACCCATTTTTTAAAATCTTGGCTATTAAGTTTTGGATTTTGACTTGTAGTATAATGTACCTTCTTGTTTGCCCAGTTTTAAATAGAGGGGATATACCTTTTTAATCCAGGGGTGTGTAGTTTATTTATGCCTTGGCAGACTTGCTAGACAATTGTAGTGTATTCATGTAAGAGGTCTGTCTCTTTAATTGCTCTGTTTATCTGTTTGTTCTAAACATTGGTCAGTGATACAAAACATCAGCAGGTTAGTGTGTTTAACAAACTCTCCTAAAGAGCATCAATAAACATTTTAAAAATATCTCCTTGAATACTAGGCCTGTGTGTCTGTTTATCTGTTTGCTTAGGTATCTATACCATGCTCTCTGTAGTACTGGAGTGGGGACAGACATATGAACGTTTAAATAGCTCTTGGAGAGTTGGAACTACATGACCTACCCAGTTCCTCATGAGACCATTTAGTTTCTTTCTCCCTTAATCAATACAGTGTAAATAGGGCCTTACCAAAGTCATGGTCTGTTTTGTTCAATTTCACGGTCATAGGATTTTTAAAATCATAAATTTCATGGTGTCAGATATTTAAATCTGAAATTTCACAGTATTGGAATTGTGGAGGTTCCAACCCAAAACGGGATCGTGGCAATGCTATTGTGGGGGGGTCGCCGTATTGCTACCCTTACTTCTGTGCTGCTGCCTTGAGAGCTGGGCAGCCAGAGGGCAGCTGCTGGGTGGGAACCCAGCTCTGAAGGTAGCAGCACCAGCAGCAGAGCAAAGTTAAGGGTGGCAACACTATACCATGGCACCTCACTTCTGCAGTGTGGCTGGCTGCCTTCAGAGGTGGACTCCCAGACGACAGCCGTGGAGCTTCCTGCAGCCTGGGGAGGCTCCCGGTAGGGTTGCTAACCGTCCAGGATTGTTCTGGAGTCTCCAAGAATTAAAGATTGAATTAAAGATAATGTCATGTGATGAAACCTCCAGGAATACATCCAATGAAAATTGGCAACCATAGTTCCCAGAGATGGGTCTGACTCAGCCTCAAGAGCGGACTGTGCAGAAGAAAATGAAGTCCTATCCCTCCCCAGCCCATGCAGGACTAGCAGCTGGAGCCCAGCAAACAGTAGGAGCCCCTGGCTGGGGCGCCTCCAGCCCTGCCTCTCCTTGGCTCCAGGCCCAGCCCTTGGGAGTTAAAGGGGCCTTGAGCTGGCTGGGGCGGGGGGTGTGAACACAGCAGCCCCCAACCCCGGTGCTCTCGGCAGTCACCCACCTGTAAGGCCAGCCCTGCCCCCACAAAAGTGATTACTACCACCCACACCATGCCACCCTTACTTCTGTGCTGCTAGTGGTGGCATTGCCTTCAGAGCTTGGCTCCCGGCCAGCAACTGTCACTCTCTGGCTGCCCAACTCTGTGAAATCTGATCTCCCCCATGAAATCTGGCTATTGTAGGGGAGACCAGATTTCACAGTCCATGACACGTTTTTCATGGCCCTAAATTTGTTATGGCCCTAAGCATTAAGCAGTTTTTTACTTTGAAAATAAGAGTATATTCAAGTACAGTAAACAAAGCAAAGAAAATCAATCCAGAATATACCTTGGAGAATCAAGACAGAAGGCAATCACTTTAAGGCCATTAAGCAACAGCTGGTGACAAAACTCTATAATCAGGTAGGATCCATTCCATAATTATGTAAACAACAAAGGGAAGCCATTCACATATAATGTAGTGTTATGTATACTGACAACCATTGACTGGATGGAAGTTTCCAAACTGGTGAACAAACTTCAGTAATATGGAAGATATTCAGACCGCCTAAGAACAGACTAGGGGAACTCCAAGGAAATGATGAAACTAACAATCTGTAAATTCATAAAGAGCATGCCTATACTACTTGAGAATGTTTGAAGAAAAATTGATTCTATGAATGTTTGAAGAAGGATTGACAGAGCTGTAATATTTATGACATGATCATCCTCCCTCTTTGTACTTTATACCCAACAAAAGCCTGAGATCCAAATGCACTGAACCCTAAAATGTAGCTCATGCCCAACTTTCTGGTACACTGTATCTGTAACTTAGCTATGCAAGCACAGCCCGTGAAGAAGAGTAATGACTTGGACAGGCCAGCGTATTGAGAATATCATTCTTTTCCAGTGGTCTTTGTGATGTATTGTCTGCCTCTTTCATTGAGCCTCCTGCTGCCATGGGAGTTCACACTATTCCTCCCAGAACAAGGTCCATTAGCAGCAGGGTTACTATTTATCAAAGACCATTTTTATACAGGCAATTTTCCAGTTGTGTGCATCTAGTTTTATTTCTAAAATATGACCGTGTATATACACAAGTTACTGCCCTCAGGCTATTGGCAAGACATCAGTATGTTCCTTGATGTCACAAAGTTTGGGCACATTATATACAACATTGCAGAAAATAGTGATTAAAATCCTGTTATCAAAAACTTTGTTCTCTGACAACAATGGTAGCAACTTCTTCCTCATTAGTTGTCTTTCTGAAACTGATCTGTGATTCCCATTATTTAGTCTCAGATTCCTGACATCAGAAACTTGGACTTCATATTGGAAGTCATTTGACTGATATTTTAACATTTCTTTTCTTATAGACTGAAAGGTTTGGAGGAATCTGGTGGTATTAAATATCCTAGCAACATGTGGGACTTGACACTGAAAACATTTACCTTTGCTTTCATTTCCAAGAACACTAAAAATAGAAATTTGAATAGACAAATGACCCAAGGAAAAATGTTCTGAATTCAATGTAATGATTCAGCCTTTCTTCAGTGATAGTTATGATAACATAAACCAGGCAGCAGTGTTTATAGTTGCTCACAATTGATCCCACATCTTATTCAGTGTCTCTTCCAGAATGTTGCATCTAGAGTCCTTGAGCCATAATGTAGTTTCCAACTCACTTAGCAGCAATTGTTCACAATCTTCCAACTCTATGTAGCAACTGCTAGGGTTTTTTTATGATATGGTACTGTGCACAAAATCAGGTTATAAACTTCCGGTGCTAATTCTAGTGAACCAACATATGAAGGGCTGCAGCATGGTTAGTGGGATATACTGGCTGGTCTTTAGCCATTTCTGCAAAGACTTTTGTTCTCACTTTAAAAATTGCATATGTTAATAGTCTAAACATTTGAGTTTCCATTTTTCAACATCCCTAATAGGAGGCAAGAGGAATAAGGCTCATTCCTAGAGACTGTCAAAATTGAATTGGATGCCTTGAACACCTGCAAAAGGCTAAGTGCTCATAAATTACCATTGTTTACGACTCCTCTGAGCTCCTCTACTTGAATCTGGAAAATGTCAAGACTTATTAATCTTATAGGAGGGGCAGTTTTGCTTATAATTGTGTCTGTTAGTCTTCTTATTGTTTCTATCAATATCTGTTTCTTCAGATTGCCAGTAAGGGGCTTTTTCTCTCTCTCAAAATCACTGGCTGGAATTTGTCAATGCTCTGAACAGTTCCTCCAGACCCTCCCCCCCCCCACTTCCTGTCATCGCTGAGAGAATAAACAGTCAAAATGCATCATGTATTTCCAAACTGTGGTACTCATAAGCTGTTAGGTAGGTCTGGTAACTCACGCATACTTATTCATCAGTGGGTTATGTTATACTACTAATTGTGATATTGGGAACCGTACCTTTAATGGGTGTAGCTTCCCAGACGGGAAATCTGGGGAGGGGCACTTCAGAAGTCCATGTTGTGTTATACAGAGGCAGTTGGAACTATGTCATTGAATAAAGAGGCTTTTTTTTTCAAGTACTTTGGGCCCAGAGGCCTGAATCGAAAAAGGTACTTAGGCATTGCAACACTGAGCATCACGGCACCTAACTTTCAGGCTCCTAGAAAATCACAGGAGCAACACTGCAACCCAGTAAGCCTGAGCTCAGTGCCCTGGCTCCCTATACAATGAATGGGGACAGATAAGTGCTTTAGAAGGTAATCCTCCAAAAACAATACACTGGTGAGGGGTGCTGCCTAAGCTAGCCAATGGGAGATGCCACTGAAAGGGGTGTGTCTTAAGCCCCTCCCCTTTCTCAGCTATAGGTGCCTATTCAGGCCAATCTGCAAGGAGGTGCCTATTTCTATTTAGCAATCCACTACCAGGAACCCCTGTCCTGGATTCAGGAGGCTCAGGTGCCTAAGTAGTTTCTTGTGGGAATGAGTTAGGCACCTGCCACACTCCACAAAAAATGGCTGGAGGAGGTGGTAGCACACACCCAAAACTTTAGCTGGGGTTAGTGCACTCACCAGGGATGCGGGAGACCCAATTTCAATTCCCCCGTGCTGGAGGGGGAGAAGGAGCTTTGGGATATCCCACCGCTCAGGAGGGGGCTCTAACGCTGATTTGGGGAATATGGAGTTTAATTTAGGTGACGCTTTTTTTTTAACCACTACACCACCGGCTCTAACCACTGGGCTATGGGGATATCCTGATGTGGGTGCTCCCCCAGTCTCTCCTGGTGAAGCTGTTCCACTCTGGGTGAATAATGAAAGAGTAACTGGAGCAGGGGGTCAGGATCTGGGGGTCTTTCACCTCCCAGGTCAGTGCCCTAAACCATCAGGCTACAGAGTCATTTGTTCTGTTTCTCTGGCCCAATGGTTATTTAAGTATTTATCCACAGTGGAGCATCACTGGGCCAGAGAGAGACTGTAGTCCGGAGTTTAGGGCACTCATCTGGGAGGTGAGATACCCTGGGTCCAGTCACTCTGCTGCTCCAGTCACTCTTTCATTATTTACTTACAGTGGAACAGCTTCTACAGGAGAGACTGAGGGCATGCTACATCAGAATATCCCATAGCTCAGTGGTCAGAGCACTCTTCTGGGGATGCCTGGTCAAATCCTTTGTCTCCTGCTTGCAGAGGGGGGAATAGAACCTGGGTCTTTCACATCCCAGGTGAGTGGCTTAACCACTTGGCTAAAAGTTCTACACCAGGCACCAGCTCCTCCAAACAGATTTTGAATGGGATCCGATCTGGTAGGAAGCCTCTGAGCATGCCTACCAAATGGGTCTTTGCGTGAAAGATGGGTGTTCACCTGCCTATTTTCCCTCAGGTTGCGGATTGCTCTGCGGTTTAGGTGGAAGATGTCTGAAAGCCTAGAGTGTGCATGCTCAGAGACAGCCTATTGAAACAGGAATGGGTAAGTATACTTAGTAGCTTCTGCACTCAGATTCTCCTCCAGCCACTTCTGTGCCTTTGCATAACCAAGCCCCTCATAATTATAAGAGAAAAGTAATTAAAGGGGGGTGAGGGGAAATCATGAAACTCTGAAATTCTGGGTGCAATCTGGGCTCCATTGAAGTCATTGGAAGTTCTGCCACTGTTTACGGTACAGCCAGGATTGCACCCAAAGTATTCCCTGTTGACTGGAGACAAGTGAGAAAAATACATCTTTCTTTGTCCCTTACAATTATGCTTAGGTAGCTGGTTCTGGGCACTCTAATGAGAGAGAGAGGACTTTGCACTAAAACCTTGAGTTTAAAAAAAATCATGCTATCTGTAGCTGCATGTCACAAGACTGTAATATGTATATGAGATTGCATTTCTTGTGAGATGTAGGTTGCTATGGAATCCTTATTTCTCTTCATAGTTTAATTCTACAATGCAAATCACTCAAAGGGCTCTGGAAAGATAGAAATAGGAACTCACGATTTTCAGGCTGTTAGATTCAAAATGTTTTAATATATATGTACATTAAAAATTAAATGTATCGTATACCTACAAAAGACAGAATATGAGAAGTTTAGGTTAGTAGTTTAATTCTCTCTTATCCCTAGATATCCCTTCCACATGCTTTATTGTTAATATGGATGTAGCAATTGGGTCCAGAGGCCTCCATGAGGATCAGGGCCCCGTTATAATTGTCTTTGTAAGTGCTTATACAGTATCTTGGTGCTTGCCCTGCAGAATTTACAGTCTAAGACTAGAATATCTGCAGTCCCATCTAGCTGTTACCCATTTCCTGCAGGCCCCTATCGTACAAGTAAATCTTCAGGAGGACGGGGTCATGACTTGACAGGCTTCTTTGGGGGCAGTTTCACATGAACAAAGAACGTGTGGAACAGGTGAAGGCACTTGTGGCAGGAGTGAATTTAGGATAATCCGGCATCACTGGTGGATTGGAGGGCTTGAAATTGATTAAATAAGCTACAAGGGTAGATAAATAGGGAGGGCTGGATGAGGATGAGCCTTGGAGTAAAGGACAAAGTTGGGTTTGATGCTGAAGAGAATGGGCAGGTAAGGAGTGTGACAGGATCAGAGCAATGGGCCAAGAAGACTATCTGAGGAGCTGCATTTTTGAACGGATCTGAGAGGAAGACGATAGCTGTCAGAAAGTCCATAGAGGAGGATGAGGTTGCAGTAGCCTAGACGAGAGATGAAGAGGCCTGGGCAGGAAATTTGCCAGTGTGGACAGAGAAAAGACTGGATTGCAGAGATGTTATGGAAGAAGAAACACCTAGATTTAGACAGGCTAGATTTGCAAGTCTGCATGAACAGGTGTTTATCTATGTTAAAACACTTGGAAGGGGGAAAGGGCGAAGCATTCACTTATAATTATTCTCAGGATTCCAGGCTCTTTAAGAGCGAGATTTCCTACATCTCTCTGGATGTCTGTTAGTGCTATATGAAGGATATTTGTATATTACTACTACCACTTTCATTTAATATTACCTGTCATTACTTAAGAAGCACTCCAACTAACCTGTTTTGATCATATGTTGTTTTTCTGCAAACAGAAGTAGACTCCAGCCAGTAGACGCAGAAGCAGCCAAAGCAGGGATTGCTGCACTTGGAGAAAGTGAAGGGGAGAAGAAAGAGGGTAAAATGGGACCCAGCTGCTGCCACCCCTTCTCCAGTTCCCCAGAACTATGTAGGATAGATGGCCCCAACTCTGGGGGCACTAGATCCTATATGGCACCACCCATCCCTCCCACCATGTGACCTTGGAGGGGAAAAAGAGGGGAAACTTAAGACAGTAGCCAGCCAGAGTGTCCAGCTGGTAGAAGCAGAAGCAGCCACAGCAGGGCCCTCCAGAGATTCAGAGAACTTCATACAGTTCTGTTTGGACTTCCTCTGCCTCGTGCTGCTTTGAGCAAACAGCTAGTCCTCCCTCTCCCTCCAGTCTTTTCACCTCAGTGTCACTCCACATCTTATCTTCTCACCTGCTCTGTATCCCTCCCACTGCCCCTTTTCGTTCCATTTAGCTGATCCCCTCTTAACTAAGCCATCATCCCCAAAAACTGTGTGTCATAAATATAAAGGGAAGGGTAAACCCCTTTGAAATCCCTCCTGGCCAGGGGAAAGCTCCTCTCACCTGTAAAGGGTTAAGAAGCTAAAGGTAACCTCGCTGGCACCTGACCAAAATGACCAATGAGGAGACAAGATACTTTCAAAAGCTGGGAGGAGGGAGAGAAACAAAGGGTCTGTGTCTGTCTGTATGCTGCTTTTGCCGGGGATAGAGCAGGAATGGAGTCTTAGAACTTTTAGTAAGTAATCTAGCTAGGTACATGTTAGATTATGATTTCTTTAAATGGCTGAGAAAAGAACTGTGCTGAATAGAATAACTATTTCTGTCTGTGTATCTTTTTTGTAACTTAAGGTTTTGCCTAGAGGGGTTCTCTATGTTTTGAATCTAATTACCCTGTAAGGTATCTACCATCCTGATTTTACAGGGGGGATTTCTTTATTTCTATTTACTTCTATTTTTATTAAAAGTCGTCTTGTAAGAAAACTGAATGCTTTTTCATTGTTCTCAGATCCAAGGGTTTGGGTCTGTGGTCACCTATGCAAATTGGTGAGGCTTTTTATCCAACATTTCCCAGGAAAGGGGGGGTGCAAGTGTTGGGAGGATTGTTCATTGTTCTTAAGATCCAAGGGTCTGGGTCTGTAGTCACCTAGGCAAATTGGTGAGGCTTTTTACCAAACCTTCCTCAGGAAGTGGGGTGCAAGGTTTTGGGAAGTATTTTGGGGGGAAAGACACGTCCAAACAGCTCTTCCCCAGTAACCAGTATTAGTTTGGTGGTAGCAGCCAATCCAAGGACAAAGGGTGTAATATTTTGTACCTTGGGGAAGTTTTGACCTAAGCTGGTAAAGATAAGCTTAGGAGGTTTTTCATGCAGGTCCCCACATCTGTACCCTAGAGTTCAGAGTGGGGGAGGAAACTTGACACTGTGAAACTAACATAATGTTTGCTGCCATTATATTGTTCATTCTGTTGTGTTATAGCCCTTCCTCCAGCCTGCCCATCTTGTCTATTTAGACAATAAACTCTTCAGGGCAGAGATTGTCTACTTCTGCATTTGCCCAATGCCTAGCACAATGAGGGCCCCATTCTTTGTTGTCCCTTAGCCACTAGTATAATAAACAAGATTAATAACAATACTGGTGCAATCTTTCTCCATGCACACAGAAATAATAAGGTTTCACAAATGCCAAGTGCCTTCTTGTAAACAAATTTGTTAAACTATGCAGAGAAATGCCTGAACCAGAGAGACGAGGCAGGCAAACTGCAGTATCTATAAATTCTGCAAAATCCCACGCAGACTGCAACATTTATGCCAGTTAATTGGTGAGGACAGGAATGTTAGGTAGGACAGCAGATCTTCATTGCATATTGCTTAATTTCTTCCTGGGAACAAAAGCTTGATGTAGCAGTTGGGGGGTGGAGGGGAGACAGCTCCCCTTTACTTATGAGATTTGATATCTGCAGAATCTAAGCTTTAGTTAAAAGATAATTTAGAATTTTGGTTACTTCTACACAGCTTCTCAAATTCACTTTCTTTGATTCACATTGCCTGCTGCAATGTTTTCCCCTCTCCCTGATCAAGGCTTAAGCAACATTACATTTGTCCACACAGGTCAACAAGCCTGCCTTGTCATGACATGCTAGGGATCAGTATCCCAATGACAAGACAAGTTGTATTTATGGGTACATCTGCACAGTGCAAAAACAACAAGAATCCAGTGAGTCTCAGAGCCCAGGACCATAATTGCCAACTTTCACGTGGTAAATAAGCACCCCGACTTTCACAATAAGCCAAAAATCAAGCTAATCTCATTTCAAAACAAGCCAATCTCTAAGAACCCCCACACTCTATGTGACTAGACCCCCCCACCCCACTCCCCGGCATGCAGTCTGGGACTGTGGTGGGCCCACTGTGCACTTCTGACTCTCCCCCTCCCTTGCCCCTGCTTGCTGGGAGCCAATCAAAAAAAAAAAAAGGAACAACAAACTGCTACAAGCCAAACAAGCGACAAGCCAAAAACTAGCCAACAAGCAACTCACAAGCCAATTAAGTCAAAAACAAGCCCAATTTCTGCTTTTTTTTTTTTTTTCCTGCAGGTTTGGCATGTCTGCCCAGGACAACTGATTTGGGCAGGTATGGCTCATGCTACAGGGCTAAAAATAAATGTAGACATTCAGACTTGGGCTGGTTAGCCCACATTAGCCAAAGCCAGTTCCTTTGGTGTAAAGTGGCATAACTGTTGAAGTACACAGAGCTATGGTGACTGATCCTGGCTGAGGATCTGGCCATGAATCTTCATTATGAACATCTTCTACAGTAGTACTAGAGCAGTTACTCCAACATGCAGGAAGGAACTGCCTGCAGCTACTGTGTGCTTGTTGAACAGCTGCAAAATTGTAGCTGTGGTTCATACAAGTTGGAATATTTATCATCAGGCCTGTTAAAATGCAGGATATATTCTCAGATCAAAGCAAAACAGAATACTACCCCAAAAAAGCCAACAAAGGACTTCCTTGGTGGGTGTGAATCTAAGGATCTGACACTTGCTATTAGCTCAGCCAAAACAAATTGTGCTGAGATTGAGAGAAACACAAAAAATCCCACGTAAAATGACAGTCTTAAACCTTGCTCAAACCAGAGATTAAGGGGGAGTTAGTCACCTACATGACAACTGTACCTTTGAAAATCTCCCTCTCTCCTCAGGAACAGTAAATTGAAACAATGCTGAATGTGAGTGTTCCTTCTCTTTATTTGAGGCTTAACCATACTCAGGACCAGTTTGGTATAACTGATTGCTGATACCCAGACCCAGTAACCGTTCCATTTTTGTAGCATACACAAGGCCTAAGAGAATGATTCCAATCAGAATGATGGAATCCTGGTGGGTAAAGTATTTTAACTTAACACTGGCCAATTAGGTTTAATTGTAATTCTCTATCTTTTTTTTTTTTATAAAGTAATGGAAAGGTCATCAGTAGAATTTTGTTTATCTCTCCCCACTCACTCCTTAAGAGCTATGATCTCAGAAGGTCTCGGTGTGAAGCTCGTCTCATTGCTGATCTCAGTGGATGTGATATAACTAAATTATCCTAGCTGTACAAAAGGAAAAGCTTTACAAGCAGGGAGAACACTGTGAATCACTCACAGAAACTGCTTCCTCTTTGGCCAATATTGGCCAAGGCACTAAGTGCTAAGCACAAAATAAAATCAGCCTGACCTGTGTCACTACACCTAAAGATGCCAGCATTCGTGTACGTAGGGCTTTATCTCTCAGATGTATCGTTCGGTCTGGTTACTCTCGCAAGAAAGATCAATTTACATTTGACTTCATTCGAGAGACTTTACAATTAAATTTACAGAGGCAGATCAAATTTGCTATTAAATGTATGAAGACAGTGTGTTTCTGTTACAGATGAAAATCTGCCATAGGATCCACATCTCCCCAGCTCTGCTTCATGCAATTATTGTCTTGTGGCTGGAAAGAATTGTGAGTCATTGCTTCACATGGAGTAGCTGTGCCCCAAGATATAAGTTTAACTGCTGATCGCACACAAAAAAATAGACAATGGGCATACAAATCCCCCTCATGCACACAAGATTTTCTGTTTGGAATGTTGGACTATTTGTTCCTTTTGATCTGGGAATCAAATCAAATTGTCTAGAAATTACATTGCCTATAAGTGGAAACTTCCACCTCTCACTCCATATTGGACTTTTATCAATATATTTGGAACATTAGAATGTATATAAGTAAGAAACTGCAGGCTTACAGAACATGCTAAATGTATGACAGCATAGCCTCCATTTCATGTATATTCTGAAATGGAATGGTCAACTGCCCCAAATTCCAGAACCTCCATAACTTTTCTTCCCCATTTAAGTAAAAATCTAACCCACTCAGGTCAGCCACCCTCCCTCTCCCCCAACCCAGTTTACAAACTCAAGTATATTTTTCTTTTCTCCTCTATATTGTTCAGTTTGTTTGACTGACTGGTTGAGAGTTGTTAGGGTCTGAGTGTTTGCCTGACTTTCTGTGAAGCGCCTATCACAGTTACAGGTGGCATAAAATGCCCACCAAGTGCACGTCAGTGATACGTATAATAAATCTTATTCTGATCAAGTTGATTATTTGCCAACATTTCCACAGACTGCTGAAGTATAGATGACTATTTTGGTCTGTGTGAGGTCCCCACTAATTCATTCTTACCCTAAGTATCAGCATTAAAATAAAGTTTCTAATTTTGTACTGGAAAAAACACAAAGATTGACAGAATACAATCAGAAATTAAAGAGAGCAAACTGAAAAAGCTAGAACAAAAGAGCACTGGATCAGGTCTAATCTACTGGTTTCAGAGCTCCATTTTTTCTTTCCACTTTTAGTTCTGATAATTATGAATGATAATTGCAGTCCTTCTGGGTGGACTCCTGGGAGAAGGCAGTGTTGTGCAAAGAAGGAGCCTTGGTCTTGACAAGCCTACCTTGGCCCAGGGAAGGACTTCTTGTGAGTTGGATTTTCTGGCCTATCTACTGATTGGTTTGGCTAAGTGTCCTATCTGAAGCAAACACCATGAAAGAAATGCTCTGGCCTCAGTTCCACACAGCCACTGCACTGTGGAAATCTAGGAGTGGTGACAGGCATGCTCTCTAGAGGCCAAGGTTGACTCAGTGGGGAAGGCACAAGTCAGGGCTGCAGTAATCTGGGTGGCTGCAGGCTGCTGCTATCCTCCTCACAGAATGAGGTTTTATCTTCCTAGACACACAAGCACTGAGTGGGCTGTGGAGTGTACTCTACAGTGAGCCAATTCTTGGTGCTTAATTTATTAGAAATCAGGTGGGCTTCTGCTGAATACAGCCTTTATCAGTGGATGCCATTAAAAATGTTTTTCTTTGTGGAGATGCTCTGCAGCAAGTCAAGTATTTGTACATCACAGGATTGTACCATACGATGCAAGCAATGCTACAGAATAGAAGAGAGCTAATCAATTAACCAAGCTGGTTTTTAGCTGTTTGAATTAACTGAAATGACTTGCTCTTCTATTCAACACTTACAAGTATTTATGCGCTCAGCACCGACACACACGCCTGAAATGGAAAGCTATGCTTTGCTAATAAAGGACCTGACTCACTCCACTTCTGTGCTAGTTAACTCTACTGAAATCAGTGGAGTTACTGGAGCAACACACAGGTGAATGAAGACAAAAGAGAGCAGCATGGCTTTGTTAAACACGTGGGGCTGGGTTTTCATGTGGTTAGCACCCACCCCTGGAGTGAACATTCAAAAGAGCTCCATGCATGAAATCTGTTCTGAGTAAGGGCTAGTCTACACTGGCAACGTTAAAGCACTGCTGCTGGGAGAGAGTGCTGGGAGAGAGCGCTCCCAGCGCTCTAAAAAAACCACCCCCACGAGGGGCACGGCTCCCAGCACGAGTGCACTGTCCACACTGGTGCTTTACCGCGCTGAAACTTGCTGCGCTCAGGGGGGTGTTTTTTCACACCCCTGAGCGAGAAAGTTGCCGTGCTGTAAAGTACCAGCGTGGACAAGTCCTAAGAGCTGAGCTTCTTTTGAAAACCTGGCCCCACCTGTGGGTGCTTCGCACTTGTGAAAATTTGACCCAAAGTGGCAACAAATCGTTCTGCTGAGAGATGACTGTTTTTTTCAAATTCTGGCAGGCTGCTTCATCTGAAGTGTTAATAGCATGCAAATTGTTATGTTCAGAGTGTGTTGAGTGGAATTTAAGGTGCTTGTTAGTATAGCAGAAAGTTATTTCTGGTGCTTTAATTTTGTACACTACCAGTGGTGTTTCAGAGAGATATGAAACCAGGCAATTTTGTTTGCTGCCAAAGTGTAGCCAAAAATAAACCCTCCACCTCACTATGCAATAAATAAATGAAACCTTAATTATATTATTCATACTGCAGTAACCCAAAGTCTACTTAAGTTAAGACTACCAGATAAGCTTGAATGGGATCCAAAGGAGAAAAGGAAGAGCTTCTTTCATTTGCGTTTATCCTGAACGTTATGCCAGGATGTGTGTGTGTGTCAGGGCCAGATTAAGGCATAAACTAACTAAGCTACAGTTTAGGGCCTCGCAATATGAGGGGATGCTAAAAAAGGAAAAACTGACTCCATTTCAAATTTTATCAAAATCGGTTAATAAATAAAGGAGAGATGGGAAAAAGAAGATGCTCTCTAAATATAGACATGTTCATTCAAATATGACAAAAATATACATATCTGGCTACACAAATACACTTACCCTTCACTAATTGTTTGTTATTGACATGCAGGAGGCCAGGGCTGAGAAAAAAACAATAATTGCACTTTTAAAATTAGTATTTCTAAGAGTAAGTCTGCTATCAGTCTCCTGAGGCAGCATTTTGTTGGCCAGCTACTACTGGCCTAATTAATAAAATTCTGACTGTGCCTTCCTAACTTTTTAAAATAAATAAATAATCTCACTGCCGATAAAACTGGGGAAAATGTGAGGTCGGAAACGGCAGTGTCGTGAAGCAATCCTGCCACGCTCATATTCATAGTATGGGACTCGTCCTAAGAGTGATGTCATGCATAGATTGATGTCCTTGGCTGGTAAAAGCCAGAGGGCTGCCATCTTTCGGTTACGGTCCAGCACGCTCAGCTGTATAGTGCCTTCGCTCCTGTTTTTCTTCATTTTCTTAAGTGCTAGTGTGTTCTTTCTCCTTTTGATCTGTACGTACGTACAATTGTGTATTTTAGTGTGCTCACCGCTTTCTGCTTCATGCACTATCCATGCTTCACATGATTCAATTTGCAGGTGATCGTCTTATGGACTTGGGTCAAGTGGATCTTGAGGGGGATAAATTTGTGTTATCTTTCCTCCATCAGTTTCGGGAACCTTCATAGTAAATATCAGAGCGTGCTGATGAAAGAATAGAGGGTTTTGAGAGAAGTGAAGAAAGATATACATATATATCAAAATATTCTGAGTACTCAGTTTGAAATAACTTGCTCACCATGTGCATATATGATTTATAGGCTATTAAAGCCTATAATATGCATTATATTTGCTTGAACATAGGCTAGTTTTTCTCACTTTCACAATGCCTGTCTAGAGATTGCCAGTCTTTTTTCTGGTAAATTCTTTCTTTCTCTTTCGTGCATATAGCTTGTTGTCACTCTATGTGTCCAAGGTGTTTACTTGAGATTAATTAGTGGTCCTGGGGAAGACAGAGGATAGAGAAGAGAACACGAAGAGAGATGTCTGCCTAGAAAATGCTGCAAGAAAAGCCATCTGCCTTAAGCATCCTGTGCATCGAATGTGACAAACTACATAGCTTATCATTTGAGGACATCATCAATGACTTTGCTCTCCAAAAATCACAATAGAAAATGGTTTAAATTTCAGTGTTAAAATTAATGTGATGTGCAAACAGACATGCTGCCGATTGTACTGCTTCCATTAAGTAAGCTGGTCTGTGTAACTGTAACTGCTTTTGTGTTGCTATATATATAGATTAAGAAATCATAGATGAAAATATGTTAATTTGAAAAAATTTATAATGCAGACAGGCTTGCAAGATGTGTTTTATTTAGATTATTATTCTATTTTTACAATTTTGCCTTTGTATATATGCAAATATAAAGCTTTTGTGTTTATATATTCAATGTCCTTTCTGTGAAAATAATAAATTACTTTTTTATGGTATGGGGTCTCTTACCCTTGACATAGTTTAGGGCCTCAGAATGTCATAATCTGGCTCTGGTGTGTTTGTGTGTATACTGAGCAGAGATATTAATGTGAATGAGGGTTTCAGATTTAATTTTCATGATGATAGCTAATTTCTCGCATAAATGACTTGTGGAACATGGGTGCTCTTGAAAATTTTCCCCAACATGCATAAGCTGAGTGTGCAATTTATATAAATTGTTCACTGATTCCAAACAACAAATAGAACAAGGCAAAAGAACTAACAAATAAGAAAGTAACTGTTCTGTCATGAAAGGAAAGGCCTAGTAATGGAATAGCAGATGTACTGCATGTCAAAAGAAGCACGTCAAAAAGGAAGTTTACAAGAAGTGGAAGATTGGAAAAATGACCAGGGAGGAGTATAAAAATATTGCTCAGGCATGCAGGAGTGAAATCAGGAAGGCCAAATTACACTTGGAGTTGCAGCTAGCAAGAGATGTTAAGAGTAACAAGAAGGGTTTCTTCAGGTATGTTAGCAACACGAAGAAAGTCAAGGAAAGTGTGAGCCCCTTACTGAATGATGGAGGCAATCTAGTGACAGAGGATGTGGAAAAAGCTAATGTACTCAATGCTTTTTTTGCCTCTGTCTTCACGAACAAGGTCAGATCCCAAACTACTGCACAGAGCAGCACAGCATGGGGAGGAGGTGACCAGGCCTCTGTGGAGGAAGAAGTGGTTTGGGACTATTTAGAAAAGCTGGACAAGCACAAGTCCATGGGGCTGGATGCGTTGCATCCGAGAGTGCTAAAGGAGTTGGTGGATGTGATTGCGGAGCCATTGGCCATTATCTTTGAAAACTCAGGGCGATTGGGGGAGGTCCCGGAAGACTGGACAAAGGCTAATGTAGTGCCCATCTTTAAAAAAGGGAAGAAGGAGGATCCAGGGAACTACAGGCCAGTCAGCCTCACCTCAGTCCCTGGAAAAATCATGGAGCAGGTCTTCAAAGAATCAATTCTGAAGCACTTAGAGGAGAGGAAAGTGATCAGGAACAGTCAGCATGGATTCACCAAGGGCAAGTCATGCCTAACTAACCTAATTGCCTTTTATGATGAGATAACTGGCTCTGTGGATGCGGGGAAAGCAGGGGACATGTTATTCCTTGACTTTAGCAAAGCTTTTGACTGTCTCCCACAGTATTCTTGTCAGCAAGTTAAAGAAGTATGGGCTGGATGAATGCACTATAAAGTGGGTAGAAAGTTGGCTAGATTGTCGGGCTCAACAGGTAGTGATCAATGGCTCCATGTCTAGTTGGCAGCCGATAACAAGCGGAGTGCCCCAAGGGTCAGTCCTGGGGCCAGTTTTGTTCAATATCTTCATTAATGATCTGGAGGATGGCGTGGACTGCACCCTCAGCAAGTTTGCAGATGACGCTAAACTGGGAGGAGAGGTAGAGATGCTGGAGCGTAGGGATAGGATACAGAGGGACCTAGACAAATTAGAGGATTGGGCCAAAAGAAATCTGATGAGATTCAACAAGGACAAGTGCAGAGTCCTGCACTTAGGATGGAAGAACCCCATGCACTGCTACAGACTAGGGACCGAATGGCTCGGCAGCAGTTCTTCAGAAAAGGACCTCGGGGTTACAGTGGACGAGAAGCTGGATATGAGTCAACAGTGTGCCCTTGCTGCCAGGAAGGCTAACAGCATTTTGGGCTGTATAAGTAAGAGCATTGCCAGCAAGTCGAGAGACGTGATCATTCCCCTCTATTTGACATTGGTGAGGCCTCATCTGGAGTACTGTGTCCAGTTTTGGGCCACACACTACAAGAAGGATTTGGAAAAATTGGAAAGAGTCCAGCAGAGGGCAACAAAAATGATTAGGGGGCTGGAGCACATGACTTATGAGGAGAGGCTGAGGGAACTGGGATTGTTTAGTCTGCAGAAGAGAAGAATGAGGGGGAATTTGATAGCTGCTTTCAACTACCTGAAAGGGGGTTCCAAAGAGGATGGATCTAGACTGTTCTCAGTGGTAGCTGATGACAGAACAAGGAGTAATGGTCTCAAGTTGCAGTGGGGGAAGTTTAGGTTGGATGTTAGGGAAAAACTTTTTCACTAGGAGGGTGATGAAGCACTGGAATGCGTTACCTAGGGAGGTGGTGGAATCTCCTTCCTTAGAGGTTTTCAAGGTCAGACTTGACAAAGCCTGGCTGGGATGGTTTTATTTGGGGATTGGTCCTGCTTTGAGCAGGGGTTGGACTAGATGACCTCCTGAGGTCCCTTCCAACCCTGATATTTTATGATTCATGCATTGAGACACACTGGCAGAGCTGTGAGGAGAAGTGTACGGATTGCCATTTTGACTATTTCTAGCTATAATGACTGAATGCACTCCAAAATTAAAATCAGAAACAAATTATTTTTGTGGGGAACACTGGTTTTTGTTGGGGGGGGGGGTGAGAAGGAACCAAAGGAATGTTTCCTGAATATTATTAGCATTTTTGTATTCTGCAGATACAATAATAAAAAAGAGAAGCCACGGGATTCACTAATGGAATCTGTTCAGATTAGGTCTAGGGAAAATAGACAATTACTTGCAAAAAGAACTCCCTTTATTATACAATAAAGAAACATCAACACCACATGCTGAATCAAGAATTCTGTCTGGAAACCTAAACAATCCCTGAAGAAGCACCTTCTTTGTGTGCCAAATTGTGCCTGCTCAAAACGGGGTATGCTCAACTGGTGCAAATCATGTCTTTCCTTGCCTGTCCTTGGGCATTGCAATAATGCAGCTACACTGGTTGCTTCCTCCTGATGGCTGAACCAGGGCTATTATCCCAAGAACAGAACAGACCTGAGCACACACTTTCTATACCAATTTGTTGAAGCACTGGGGGTTGTTTGGGTTTTGTGGGGTCTGTCTTCTTCATTCCCTCCCCCCTTTTTTCCCTACAGTCTAAATTTTTCAGTAGCCGTTGATTCAAGTACAGAAAGGAGAAGGCAAGCTGCCCCCAGTTCCTGCTATGCTGTAGGCTATCATATGTCATGGCTACACTTGCAGATGTAGAGTGCTTTGAGTTAAACCAGCCTTCAGAGAGCACAGTAGGGAAAGCGCTGCAGTCTGTCCACGTGGACAGGAACAAGCACGCTCGTGTGACCACATTTGCAGCACTTGCAGCGGCATTGGGAGCGGTGCATTATGGGCAACTATCCCACAGAGCACCTCTTCCCATTCTGGTGCTATGGCTTGTGGGAAGGGGTTGTGGGGTACGGGGCATTCTGGGTCCTGTCCCAATGCCCTGTGATGCATGGGTTCGCATCCCAGCAATCCCTATGCTTCCGTCCACATTTGGTGCCATCTTTCAACGTTTTTGTACTGCGAGCTCTGTCTTCCCTTTCGGTCTGTGGGAATGGAGCCTGAACTGCTGAGGAGTATGCTGACGAGTCTCGCCAGCACGTCACGTTTGGCAGTCGAGTTATTCCTTATGATCCAAAGTGACAGTGAGGGCTCAGACGATGATATCGACTCAAGTAACGCATATGACACAAGTTTGCTTGTGGCACTCACGGACATGCTCACCACTGTGGAACGCTGCTTTTGGGCTCGGGAAACGAGCACTGAGCGGTGGGATCGCATCGTCATGCAAGTCTGGGATGGCGAACAGTGGCTGCAGAACTTTCGGATGAGAAAAGACACTTTCATGGGACTGTGTGAGGAGCTCGCCCGCACCCTGTGGCGCAAGGGCATGAGATTGAGAGATGCCCTGGTGGTGGAGAAGCGGGTGGCTATTGCAATCTGGAAGCTGGCAACTCCAGACAGCTAGCGATAGGTCACTAACCAGTTTGGAGTGGGAAAGTCGACTGTTGGAATCATGCTAATGCAAGTTTGCAGGGCCATTAATCACATCCTGCTCAGAAGAACCGTTACTCTGGGTAATGTGTGTGACCTTGTGGATGGCTTTGCACAAATGGGTTTCCCTAACTGCAGAGGGGCGATAGATGGCACAGCTATTCCAATTCTGGCACCAGCCCACCTAGCCTCCGACTACATTAACCAGTAATGTCTGGTGCCCTACATGGGAGTGAAGTGCAGTGGTTCCAATGCTAGTAGGAATCTGTGTTTGCTACGCTGACTTGCAGTGCCTGTTTCTTTCCTGGGCTAAGCTATATTTTACTTTATGCAATAATAAAGAATGCTTTCACCAAAAAATTCATTTATTGAAAAGAAACACAACTGCTTGGGACACAGAAGGGGCAACGGGGTGGGGTGGGGAACAGTACAATCACAGATTTGCGTATGTCCTGTTATCATACTCAGCCTTCCTGTCTGGAGTGCTGTGCAATGAGTGCTGCACTTCAGGATGGCTATACTGCATGGTGATGGGGGGTGAGTGCAGTGGGTAAGGGTTGTAGTTTTCAGGGCTGGGTGGTGAAGCTACAGGTGTTGGAGGCAGCTGGTGGCGGTAAGAACCCGGATGTTGGGGAAAGTGGGTTGGAGGTGACATGGGGGCACAAGGGAAAGAGTTTTGGGACAAGGGCTGCGGAGGTGGGGGGACGGGCATGGTAGTGAGCACCTGGATAGAGTCCACTTGGCGCTCCATTGTGCTTATCAGCTGATCCGTGCTTTGCTGCCGGAGCACCGCGCTTTTGTGCTGGCACTCCTCATTCTGCTGGCGGATCCTCCTTTCACTGTCCCACTACTCCTGCACTTTTCGATTTTAATTACTTGAATGCTGCATTACTTCATGCAACATGTCTCCCTTGCTTCTACGTGGCCTTTTTTCTGATTCTTTGGAGTCTTTCAGGCCGGTGATAACACGGACGGCTCAGATCTCAAGGTTGCATCTGTAAAGGCAAAATGCAACACTTAACAGAGGCAGCATTGTTCACACCAGACAGAGCAATGATTCCCCTGTACTTAAGGCCAAGCACAGTCTACACAATAGCATAATTTGCCCATCCCAAAGCAAGCGCACATAACCCATGGGAGCCCCAAAATGGTGAGTAAGCACAGGGTCAAGCGTGACTGACTGTTTCACGGCTGTACTGTCCTCTGGGTTTCTGTGCTTTGGGGAGAGCCAACAGTGGCAGGGGGCCCCTATACTGAACACTGTCCCCACATTTTCCACAGGAGTTCATCCTGGAAGATATCTTGCTGCTGAGGGTGAGCTGGGAAGCAAGGGAGGGTCTTCTACTGCAATGCGGATTCCGCCTGGCCCATATGCAGCTTGCCTGTGTGCAGCAATGGTCCCTGCGCCTCTCATGGCACAGTGGTGTGGACAAGTTAGCCTTACTGGGACAAGGACCACAGTGCTCTCCCGAGAAATCTGCGCAAGCACATTGCCCAAGTTCTGGATGAGACCTCTGAAGAGATCATTGAGGCCAATTACCACGATGTGAGAGAGCACATCAGTGCCCTATTCCGCATCTGCATGCAGCCCTAATCCTCCTCACCCCAAGAGCCCGCGCCGAATAACTTCCTTCCCAAAATAAAAGCCACTTACCGGGAACCTCCTCTGGTGTTTGTCCTTCCCCAAGCACAGGCCGCCACGACTGGCTACCTTCCACCCAGCTTGAGAACAGCTCCTGGCTGCATGCATCTAGGGATTCCAGGGTGTCTTACTCCGCCTCAGCACCCTTGCTCCCGCTTTGCTGCTGCTCCTCCTCCTCCCGCCTTGTTGAACTGGGCTCTGAAGTGTCCGTGGTGGTACTCGGAGTGGAGGTGGGGTTGCCCCCAAATATCACATCCAGCTCTTTGTAGAAATGGCAGGTCGCAGGGGCAGCACTGGAGTGGCTGTTTGCCTCGCGGGCTTTGCGGTACACATTCCTCAGCTCCTTCACTTTAACCCTGCACGGTCATGGCCTCTTTCCATCATGTCCCTTGATATCTGCCTGAAGGTATCGTAATTCCTCCAGCTGGAGCGCAGCTGGAACTGGACAGCTTCCCCCCCACAAACACTGATGAGGTCCAGCATCTCACCATTGCTCTACACTGGGGATCGCCTGGCGCGTGGAGGCATGGTCACCTGGAAAGATTCGCTGAAAGCACTCCACGCCTGGCTGAGCAAACAGGAAGGGGATTTTCAAAATTCCCAGAGAATTTAAAGGGCAGGTCTGACGGTTGGTCACCTGAGGGCAGGGCAGTAGAGTTCAAAGTGATGACCAGAGTGGCTAGAACAGGCATTGTGGGACACTTCTGGAGGCCGATCAGAGCGCACTAACAGACCAGGGCATCCACACTGGCCCTGCAGCACTCCAGCAGGGGTGCACAAAACGTTATTCCACTCGCTGAGGTGGAGTACCAGGAGCACTCTACGTGCCTTGCCAGTGTGGACAGGTAGTGAGCTAGTGCACCCGGGGCTCCTTTAATGCGCTGTAACTCGCAAGTGTCGCCAAGTCCTAAGAGTGAGGAGACGCACACAGCAACTGGAACTCTCCCACTGCTCCTGGCAGAACCCAAACTACACATTTCAGGCCCTGATCCTGCAAGCTGTGTGTGACTCCTGTGCCCATGCATAGCCCGGATGACAATAGGGCTCCACATGGGCACTGGGGTGTGGAACCATTACAGGATCAGAACATAAATGTTGTCTGTGGTTGCTGACTTTACGTATATTTTATAAGGTATGAATATTTTGATGGTGATATTTCTGAGCTGCATTCAGTTCCATCGAAAGAACAACATGCTCTGTGTCTTCTTGATTGAAGCCAGCAGTACAAGTCCAGATGCTCCTCTAGGGTTAGAGAAATAGTAGACTGGATTTAATCCAACTGTAGAGTGAAGCAATAATATTCCTCATTATTTTTAATCAGTTTTCAAGTCTATTGGGGATAGGCTTGTAAGCCATTCATTTAAAAGATAAGTAGGAAGGAGATATTAAATAAGATGCTTTGCTAGATACTTGAATTTAACTTGACAAATGAATGATTCAATCTCCTCCCACCAACAAATCTTTTAAATAAATATGGCTTCTTCATAAGAAATGGTTGATCAAGCCAAACCTCATCACATGTCAGGGCTTTTGATTCAAACTTGATTATCCATCTTGTTCATTATTAAATAGGAGTGGGGTAATATTTGCAGGTCACGGGAATTACCCACTTGTGGGAGACTCCAGCCCCCATCTTGCTAAATGAGTAATTTAAACTGGTGTTTAACAATTCAAATACCATCTTAAATCAGCATTTCAGGACCTATACAACTTGAAGTGCTTAAAAAGAAAACTTCTTTTTCCTATTGAAAACTGTATTCTATAGGGCCATGGCTTTGCTGGAGGTTCTGGGTAAGGAACAATCTGTAGTTAGAGACTGTCTCAGGAACAGAGTAGGAAGAGGATTATTGAGAGACACAATCAGGTCCCTGATTTGCCCTTGTTCTAGGCCAGGGGAAGTAATCTGAGCCAGTCCTATACCTCTTCGCTCAGCCTACGCTACAGTTCGATGTGTGATTGGAGCATATGTAGAAATATCTACATATCCCTCTAGAAAACTTCCAAAACTTCTGAAGAAACAAACATTTTTGATACATTGTTTTCCACCAAAAAATTTTTAAATTGTTCCTTTTCAAACCTAGTAGAATGAAATCAACTTTGACATTTTTCATGATTTGTTTTTCAGCATTTTTCAACCAGCTCTTCTAATTTCTAACTAAGAATGAAAGCATGTGCAAAGCAAACATGGCAATGGGATATTACAGGGTTTAAGGCAGTGCAGAAATTGAACCTAAAAATTCTTGTTTGAAGGTAACTCTTAACTGTTTCCAAGATTACCAGGGGACTAAAATAAACAAGCAGCAATCTATAACTTGTGTTTTTCCAAAACCCAAGCAGAACTCAACCTTTGAGAGTCTTCTGTTCGGCTCTAAATCACACATCCACATTTTGTGAGTGGATTCTGCATCTAGCAAAATAAGTTCACCCTTGCTTACTTTGAACAGCAAGGTCAAAACAATTCACACTGCCCAGAAATGCAATCTAGAACTTGATTTGCCTAGCAAAAGGCAGAAATTACATTTGAAGTCAGTAATGTATCATTGTTTGTTTGTCAGGTTAAGGGTGATAATAAATTGTGAAAATTAGTAGTGCCTACCAAGCAGCAAATGAATATTCAAAATTAATTACACTGATTCTGTGAATTGTAACCTTTCAGCCAAAGTGGGATGAAGAACAGAGAAAGGGAGTAGATGAAGGAAACTGAAGGTTGCCACTAAAGAGCAATATAAATTGATTCTACTGGTTATTGAACAGAATTTGCAGGAATGCAGTAAACTAATGAAGAGAAGGAGAAATTGTGCACAGAGGAAATTAAGATGAGACTGTCCATTTAAAATGATATCTGTGCTGTCCAAACCAAACAGTAGTTGACTTGAATCCAGTAAGAATGAAGGCAAATAATAGCACAGAGAAGGGGGATCCTCTGGTGACAGGATGGAATGCACCAAGCCAAGGAGTGTGGGTCAGTACATGAATTTTGGATGGTGGTGGGCATTAGTAAAAATTTGGACGGTCATTGTGACTGGATATAAAAGTCATTCCATGATCCTTGGCGAGGTGTTTGCAGCAATGCTGTACTCCACTCTAGTGACTTCCCTGAGGAAGAGGTACTGCCAAGCTAGACATCAGCAAGCTTCTTTTGAGGGGTAACATGTCAACAAGAGGTTGCTGCTGGGAGTGCCTCCTTGAGATGAAGAAATCAGGTGTGACTGAATCTAGTTAGGCTCAGAACCTTAAAGAGGGGTTCTGAATTTTAACCAGAAGCCTGAGCCACCCATAGGAGCTGCCCTTTCTGAGTTGTCTGCCTTCGCTGGATTTCATCCTGCTTGTCTGGAGCTTACAGACTCCATGAGAAGAATGTAGCCAGACTATCTGCTGGGTAGGGTTCTTCTGACTGAACTAGAACCTTGTAAACAGATCCGACCTCAGAGAGGCTGCCCTCATTTTACCTGGACCTCCTGTGAACTTTCTCTCTGGTTGCTCAGACCTTGGCTTTGCCACAGTGTTCATATAAGGCAACATTCCTGACTCCGCTGCTGTTCCTGACGCCACGTCCACACTACAGACTTTGACCGACGCACATTATGCCCGCATAAAGCTGCAGCAGTTAGTGTATCACTTGTGCACGTGCACACTTGGCTCCTGGCGTTGGCGCTGCACCTACTCACCAGGAGTGCTTGTGTCGATGCACAGTGCGTAGGTATCCCAGTCTGCAACCCGCCACTGTCCAAAGCCCTGTCTTTGGAGAAGCTTTGGCAATGTATGGTGGGGCAGAAACAAGTCACGCAGGGGCGACTGGTAGAAAGCAGCTTACATCAACCTAAGCTTGTAGCATAGACCGGGCCTTGGAGTTATAAAGAGGGGGCATAAGGTGAGGCAGCAATAGCAAAAACTGTATTTGTAAAGTCTAACATAAAAATGAGCGAAGCAAGATCTGAGAAATGAGAAAACAAACTGTAAAGCTGGACTGTACACAACACTTCCACATGTACGGGAAAGGACGTCCAATACTTTCTTTTCTACACCTGTTGCTTCAGGCAGTCTTACAAATAGGCTCTTGCGGTCATGCTGAGACTCAGTGGAAGTAATAGGCCCCCTCTTGGCATGCGATCAGTCCAGAGGAAACAGTGCTGGCTTTAGGCTGCTGACCTGGGAGGGCTGTAGATAATGTTGCGATGCCATTGGAGAGAGAATAATGCTGATAACCCGGTTTTGATGTAAGGGAAGTGATAAAACTATTGTTCACTGAATGGTTTGGTAGAATTTCAGAACGTTTAGAACATGGGTATCGAAAAGGCTTTTTGTTAATATGCAGCTTGTTCGTTGTTCATAAAACTGCTTCATCAGCAAACCCTTAAGCCGAATCACTTCACTGACAAGCTCCACTAGGGACTACAAAGACATCTGTACAACAGCCTTTCTTTTCTTTTTTGCCGACTGATTTTTATCCATGCGGCAAAGTGAGGGCCAGACCCTTAAGTCCCTGGGCTGATGCAATGACAGGGCAAAAAAGCACCCTTAAAGGGACACCCAAGGAAGCAGAAGAATCTATGCCACCCATTTCCCCCTGTTCTGTGGATGTGGTGTGTCAGAGAGAGAGGGTACGACGGGCAGCACACAGCACACTGCCTGGTCCTGGATGAGGAGTTCTGCAATAGGGCTTAGAGGCACTTTTCCTGACCCCGTTTCAACTGCACTGAGCACAAACATTGCCGCTGAGGACTGAGCCCGGGGTGGGGGGGAGGGGTGGGCTGTGCTCTCATGAGTCTTGTTTAGCTACTCAGAGAAGATTAATACAAAAAGCAAAGAGTTAAGTTCGTCTTTTGCTTATGCCTATGTCTCATAGGGCAAAAGAGAAACTATTTTGTATTGCTGTTTCATGAGTTTTGCAGCCGCAGTTGTGGCTGAGTCCTAGATACTCCACGCCAGGGTGGAAGGCTCTCCCTTCCCCACCCAATGCACATGTGGAAGGGTCAGTTGCAGTCTAGTACTTTGAGGATTATTCCCTCTCCCCCCCACCTAAAATTTAACAAAATTGTAAATGATGGCTCATTTCCTATGGAAAGGTCTGAGCTCTGATTATCAGCAAACACGCAGTGTATTAAAAATCAGATGTGTGTTTGGATTGTGATTAAGCCCATAATGAAGCATGGAAAATGTCAAGAAATGCAATGACTTCTGGAGATTATGCACACAGGGAAAAGGAATTCTGAAGCAGTCTTGTAGGAATTATTTAAGCTCTCCTCAGCTGCCAAACTTTATTTAAAATGGGTCCTTGTTAGAGTTGGTTGGAAGGTTGTTGTTTTTTAGGACAAAATGGTTGTTTGTAAAAAAATCGAACTTTTGGCAGGAAATGGTGAGTTTCAATTAAACTTTTGGTGGGAAACTTTCTCAGGTCTGGTCTTGGAGAGAGAAAGATTCCCCAGAACAGCCACCAGCTCAGTTATTAGGGCTCAAGCTGGGATGTGAAAGACCTGGGTTCAAGTTCCTTTCCCATATCAGGCAGAGCAGGGAATTGAACCCAGGAGACTTCTACATCTCAGCTAAAAGAACAGGAGTTCTTGTGGCACCTTAGAGACTAACAAATGTATTTGAGCATAAGCTTTCGTGGGCTACAGTCCACTTCATCGGATGCATAGAATGGAACATATAGTAAGAAGATAGATATAGATAGATAGATAGATACGTATACATATACAGAGAACATGAAAAGGTGGAGTAAGAGGCTAATTCATTAAGATGAGCTATTATCAGCAGGAGAAAAAAACTTTTGTAGTGATAATCAAGATGGCCCATTTAGACAGTTGACAAAAAGGTGTGAGGATACTTAACATGGGGAAATAGCTCAGCAGTTTCTGAGTTTTTGAGAAACTGCTGAGCTTGAATTAATATGCAAACTAGACACCATTCACTTGGGTTTGAATAAAGACTGGGATCGGCTAGGTCATTACAAATATTGAATCCATTTCCCCATGTTAAGTATCCTCACACCTTCTTGTCAACTGTCTAAATGGGCCATCTTGATTATCACTACAAAAGTTTTTTTCCTCCTGCTGATAATAGCTCATCTTAATTAATTAGCCTCTTACTGTTTGTATGGCAACTTCCACCTTCTCTGTATGTATATGTATATATATAATCTTCTTACTATATGTTCCATTCTATGGATCAGATGAAGTGGGCTGTAGCCCACGAAAGCTTATGCTCTAATAAATTTGTTAGTATCTAAGGTGGCACAAGTACTCCTGTTCTTTTTGCGGATACAGACTAACACGGCTGCTACTCTGAAACCTACATCTCAGCTGAGTGCCCTGACCTGTTTTGGGGTGGGGCTGCCTCTTGCCCCCATGAAAAATATGGAAAAGTCTTGGTTTTGTCCCGATGCGGAATAGGAAATCTTTTGAAATCTCAAAAATTTTCATGGGATGGGAAAATCTTTTCTCACCCAGCTCTAGTTATTTACATTTCAGTTAGTGTTAACCAACTGGAGGCACGCAATCCTACCCTGGATTAAATTTTCCTTTTGGCTCATCATTCTGTTTTCCTCCTTCGTGTGTGTGTGAGGGGGATGGAGGGGGGGGAGTGGAAGTGGAAGGTGAACTCTGGAAAATATGGACAAAGTGAAATAAACATTGTAAATCAAGGTATAATTTTAGGTCTTTCAGACAATTTCAGTTACACTATAGAGAGAAAAATTCCATGCAATAAAAAAGCATTTTGGATTTATAAATAGAGCAACTAAAACTTGTCCATATAAAGTTACTGAAAAATGGAATATTAAAAAAGCACATAGAATCATAGGTGTTGGACACTCTGGATTCTAAATACTGTAGATCTTTTATATCTCTGTGCCCATGCACGCTTGCTCTCTATTGTACATTAGTTAATGTTTTTTCCAGGATAGTTTTAAATACCCCCAAAAGAATTGCAGTTGTAAAATCTAAATTTCTGCACCATTAACAATCTGGTTTTTATTATCAGCTGGGTACTTAGAGATAAATGTACTTGGCTTTGTACTCACAAATTAACTGCAGGTGCAAGAATGAAGACACAAATTTTGCTGGCCAACCTGACCTTACAAAAGGAAGGCCACCACTTGGAAAATTTGCTCCTGAGCATCAAATAAACGCAATCAAAGTACTCAATATCTGCCAATCTATGCCTGGGAGTACTCTGGGTGATTATAACAAGGAGTCCTTGTGGCACCTTAGAGACTAACAAATTTATCTGGGCATAAGCTTTCATGAGTTAGAACCCACTTAAATGAGTGTGAAAATGAGAGAGCTTTCTTTCACACTTCCAAATCCATTTGCATGCTCCAGACTTGATTTGCTCAGGCCATGCTTGAATATTTAGCCCTCTGAATCATTTTATACCTCTTAACATACATGCTAATTTATAATAGGGCTAGCCCATCTCCCCACCTTTAGCAGAGCCCTGGCCTGATATTGCACGGTTTGAAGTCAATAGGAGCTTTGCCACTAATTTCAAATGAAGCAAGCTTGGACTCTCTGTGAGGCTGCAAAGGGAAAGGCCACTAACTCCAACTCAGGCAGCGCTGACATACCTCACTTTCTGCCTCTTATGATGTTTTGATGTTTTTTTTTTCCCTCCAGTTAGCAGGACATTCTGCAGTATTTGGCTCTGAATAGGTATCAACTACTTGACACCACTAGGGCACTTTGGTCGTGAATTGACTCACACCCCAGCAGTCCTGTTTATCTAGCTACTCTATCAATAGCAAGACTGTCAGCAAGCAATGTATGGAATGGGGAACTGCTCAGAAAAGCCAGACTCATGGAGTGAGGTAACCAAGGCACTCTTCTGTCTGTGTACATCATTGTATGCCAAGGTAAAGGCAAGACCTAAACAGAAGCTCAGGCTTTCCTTCCACGTCTTAAGGCGGTTGCTGACCTACAATGATCTCTAACAGCCTTGGTTGGGACTGAACCTGAGATCTCCAGGACTGAAGCATTGACCGCTACAGCTTGAGGTACAGAGCAAAGACCGCTAGGTCATGGCTGTTGCAGATTTATGCTTTGTGGGTCTAATGGGGGGGGGTTGTGTAACCCATGCTGATCACTCACACTTCATCTCACTACCCAGAGACTTTCAGGACAGACGTCACTAACTATCTCCCATGTGGTATTGGCCAAGCTGTTCTGGTACGCTGTACTGCAATGCTTTTGCCCTAATTTCTTTCCAATGGTAACACTGTGTGAATGATCCATGGACTAGCATCTTTCAGTAATTCCTCAGTGTCCTCCTCTTCCTGGCTCTTTCCATGGGGCTCACTCCTTGGCTCTCTCCTCTTCTCCCTGGATGATCTCATCTAATCACACAGCTTCACCTTCTGCCTTTACACCAGTGACTCTCAGACCCGCTCCATTTCTCCCTTGTCTCCCCCCTCTTCCAATCTTCCCTCTTCCTGGATGCCCTGCCTTTGCCATGTGTCAAAGTGGGGATTTTGGTAATATTTTTATGATTCCCATGAGTGCCTCAGTTTCCTTCTGTGCTTTGCATTCTTATGAACAGGGTGTAAAGGATTAAAAGCTGTTCTTGGGGCAGAGCAGGGGACATGAGGAGGTTGTCATGTAACTGTCTGAAGTTGGATGAATGGGGTCATTAAAGGGCTGGGTGAAACTGACCCGTATCAGTGGAGGATCCTGAAAAACAAGGGAAACCCCAATGGCTGGGACATTCATAGTTAGCCACTAACAGCAAGAGGAAGGAGGTTTCCCCCCCACCCCTCTGTGGGGAAGCAGCTGCTGTGACGGGGGAGAGGCTGGGAAGGAGGGCCATCTCTCCCCGGCAGCCGCAGCCCCGGAGCTGGGGAAAGTCACCTCTTTCTCTGGCCACCGCAGCCCTGTACGTCCCCAATTCCCCTCACCCCCTCTTCTCACCCCACTGCCCCCTCCCACCTACCCCTATTCCCCCCAAGGCCACCACCTCACCTTACATGTGCATCTTCTCCAGGGTCCAGGCACCGAATTAGTGGAGCCACACCTGCCAAAGTCTAGATATTAACATCACAGTGAACATGTCATAACATGTGTGGTCAATAACTATACACTTCATACTTAAGTATCTGAGCCATCTTATCCAGAGTTACACATCTTATATGCATTGGCTCAAGGACTATATTTTCTGGCATATTCTGAACAGTGCTGAGCACACAGATTGTGCACAGTGAATAACACAAATCATGACAATAATGGTCGACTTTGTGGGCTCTGTGGATGCAATTTCTGTTCTTTGTTCTGGAATTGGCCTGTGTACAGCTGAAACCCTAAGAATTGGATGTATAATCATATCTGATACTCGTATGACACTTTCTCATTCCTTCCTTTCTCAAATTCAGGAAAAAAAATGGTTTTCAGTTAAAATCTAAAATTGCATGGCAGGCATTGCTGTACAACTCAGCCTGGGGCAGAACCTGCCACCCCTTGGCGATTAAGTGCTCTCCTCTCATCTGACTCACATTCTCTTTCTTTCTTCATTCTGCCTGACCTCTGTGCTGCTTTTGATACTGTCAATCATGACATTGTTCCCAGTCATCTGGGACCGTGTGCTAGAGTCTCAGAGAACTGGCCTTCTTGGTTTTGCTCCCATTCATCAGAGGCCTCTTTTTTGCAGCATGAAAGCCAAGAGAAAGGCTGGTTCAGTTAATAGGGAGCTAGCCCTGAGAAACCTGGATTCTACTGCCCCTCTCCCATGGACTTCCTGTATGACCTCAGGTCAGTGCCTTAGGGACAGAGTTTCAAAGGTTTTTAGGCACCCAAAGATGCAGCTGGGCATCTAATGTGGTTTACAAAGCACCAAATCTTCTAAGTGCTTTTGAAAATCCCATGAGGTGCCTAAATACCTTTGAAAATCTGGCTGTTAGTCTCTCTGTGCCTCAGTGCCCCATCTGTACAATGGGGATAACAGCACTGCTCTACCTCGCCAAAGGACTGTGATGTGAGGTGCTCAGATACTACAGTGATGGGGCCACATGAGTACCACAGGCAGAGTGGGAATGTCTCTGTACCACTGCTAACCCTTCCCTGGGTTTTGGCCCCTTACTTCACTTATGCCCCTCACATCTTCCTCTTTTCTGAATGTAACGTTGGCTCAGCGGGCTTGGCTGTATTTCTTCTTAGTCCCCTGTGTTCTCTCTTCAAACCCCCTTACCCTGAGGGGTTCCTATTTTACAGGTTCATCTAAGGCAGTGGTGGGCAACCTGCAGCCCATCAGGGTAATCTGATTGTGAGCCAGAAGTCATTTTGTTGACATTGACTCTCTGCAGGCACAGCCCCCCGCAACTCCCAGTGGCTGCGGTTCCCCTTTCCCAGCCAATGGGAGCTGGTTGCCCTCCACTGATGTAAGGACTTCCAGATCCTTAAATTTAATTACCAGCCTTTTCTTATCTTAATCACCCTGCCTCTGTTTGTAAACAAAACACTGACTCCCTGCCCCACGGACACAACCTGGGAGAAGCACCTCTCTGCAGAACTCACATTCCACACTAAGCCTGGGAGCCCACCTCCTGTATGAAACTCCAAGGCAGGCGGCAGCCACCCTCTGCCCGACCTAACTGATGCCCTTGCAGCTTGGCTCTGATTGCACACTGGGGCTGGGCACAGCTTGAAGTAAAAAGATGCCATTCCTGCATAGTCTAAGGAGCAAGTTGTTTGCAAAGGCACCTGATCAGGCGTAGCATCAACTTTAGCTTCATTGCTATTTGAAGCAGGATCCCCTTTCCTCCAACCTAAAACCCCTTCAAGGGATAAATGTGAACAAGGAACTATGAGGTGGCCTGAGAATGCTGCCAAGGCATCTGGAGGCAGACGTGTAACTGGCAAAGATAATATTTCAACTTGAGTTGTTTGCTCAGACTCTCCAGTGAGCTCTCTTGTGTATGGCTTGTTTGAAATGAATCATCTTAACTTGCTTTTATTTTGTAAGTATTGCTCCCAGCTGGCTTCCTTTCATGGATAGTGGGTTTCTTTTTCCTTCCAGGACTGTTAAAATTGAAGTGTGAGCAGAAACCACACCGCAGGTGATTGATTGAAAAAGACGAAAGAGCAAGAAAATGGAGTCTATAAGGGGCAGGTAAGAGGTGGGGCCATGGGCTCTTTCCTTTCTCCATTAGGCCACAGAGTGGAATTGCCTGTGCAGGGGGATGTCTGTGCCATCCTAATCTAATGCTTACTAGCAACATTTGTGACTTTTTTTGAAAAAAATGCAATGTTCTCTCAAGTGACGTTCCTCATAAGTGACTGATAGATGTTCAAAACTACCGCTTCGTGAAGCATTTTCTCCTTGGGAATTTTTTTAGTTTAATAGTATTGCTGTTAGCATGGCCAGAACTTGCAGACTGTGTGGAAATAACAGGAGAGACTACAAAATACATCAGGTTGAATTGTTCTTTTTGCTGTGTGGCTTCTCCCTCTCCCTCTCCAGCTCAGCCTCCCCTGTTTCTTTCTCCTTCCCAGTCTATTGAGGCCTTTCCATGTGCTTCCTTGGCCTATTACTTCCTGCACTGGGGTCATGATGACTTTGCAAACTCCATGTTGAGGTCCATGTGGAGTTACAAAATCCTTGGGGTTCATAATGTATGGGTGGGTGAAATTCTAAATATTGCCCTGTCCCACTTCCCCAAAAAGTACCCAAGGACACCAGTTCTCCCCATGATCAAACCAAATTTGGAGCATCTAGGCCAATCTGACTTACAGAAATGATACATTTTAAAAAAATTAGGAAAATGTTAAAGTAGTAAGATCATTTCACATCTGAGCCATTGTATCACCCACATGCCTCATGTGATTTGCCTGTACAGAAACATTCTACTCAAGCACGAAATCACTGCAGTGTAACCTCAGGCAGATTGTATCTAGATTTGTCAAAGTGAGCAGTTTAAAGCTGGCAAGTTGACTGAAGTGAGGTCAAAATCAGGATTGAAATAAGTCTTTTGAGTCATACCATGGGGAATGTAATGTTTCTCCATAATCTTTCAAGATAATTTGTCAAGTCGTGTTAACTTCCCAAGGCGTATCCATCTAGTTAAAAAAAGGCAGCAGTACAGAACAGCTTTTTTCGCTCTCCCGATTTCTTCTCAAAGTCTATAACAGTGTTTAAAATGTGTCCAGCACCTCATTAAAGAAATAACATGAAATGAAAAGAGCTACCCACAGATGTGGCCGGATGGGATTCTGTAACTTTTCCAGTTTATAGTGGGGTCAGGATAGGTTAGCATTCACGGCAGGGGACTGGGTATCAGGAGACCTGGATTCTACTCCTAGCTCTGCTATTGACCTGCTGTATGGACTCAGGCAAATCCTCTTGGCTCCACATAGTTAAGTAATAGCACTAATTTCTAACCAAAGCAAACTAAAGTCGGTTCCTTGCATGGGGAAAGAGACATCTTTCTTTATTACAAGTATTCCCTGAATAAATAGTTTCTCTCTTCTCCCGCTCGCCCCCACCGTAATGCTGCCTCCCAGGTGGTAGCACCAGAAGCTCTGAATGATGCCCTCGGACTAAGGGCTTCTCTACGCTGGCACCTTACAGCGCTGCAACTTGCTCGCTCAGGGGCATGAAAAAACACCCCCCTGAGGGCAGCAAGTTTCAGCACAGTACAGCGCCAGTGTGGACCGTGCCCCCCCACAGCGCTCGGCCGTGACTACACAAGCCGCATTAGAGTGTTGCCGCACCAGCACTTTAACATTGCCAGCATAGACGAGCTCTGAGTTTGTAGTTCCCCAAGTGCTTACAACAGTACTATCTGATCATACTTTAGGCACAGGATAGCTTATCAGCTATTTGAAATTATCCTATGATAGCCTCTGGGTAGCTGTTAGCAGCTGAGAGCTCGGGCCTTTTCTACTGCCATTTGTCACCTGCAACGTTCAGTACAGGGAAAAAATAAGTCACAGCAATCACTGCCCTGAGCAGGGGTGGATTAGGGTCTTTCAGGGCCCTTGGGCCAGAGCAAGTGGGGGGCCCTTCTCACCCCTTCTGCCTGCAGTCCTCCTCCCTACCCCGGTGCTCCTGCCAGGGAAATGGGGTCAGGGCGTGGGGGCTTGACCCACTCCCATCCGCCCGGCGCTCCTGCCGGGGAGCAGCAGGTCTCAGAGCCTGGGTCTACAGACTCTGGTTCATGGGGCTCATGCTGTGGTGCTAAAAATAGCTGAGCCGGTGTTCAGGGTTGGGCTCTAAAGCCTAGAGTGAGGGATGGGCTTCAGAGCCCAAGCTGCAGCACAAGCCCAAATGTCTACACTGCTATTTTTATCGTGAGCCCTCGTCTGTAGACCCAGGCTCTGAAACTCCCTGTCCCAGGCTGCTGTATGCTTCGTAGGCACACCCTCTGAGACACCAAAAGATTAAGGCACTGGGACTCACTAACTACTGGGAAATGCTGGGCCATAATCCAAGTTTATTTTTAAAAAGAAAAATATTATTTATGTAAAATCACCAGCTCTCACCCAGACAACTTGCTACCAGCCCACTGAGTGACTAGGGACACCAGTATTCTCTCAACATCTCATGAGGCTATGAAATTGAAGAACACTGATAAGCTACGCCTTTGTCTTCCAAATGTTCCTTGCATATGATAATAGTTTTGTCAGTAGAAGGGCTGGGATCCTGACTGACAGAATTGCAGCCTGTTGCATGCTCTAAAATGGAATCAAAATTAGAGATGGGTTGAGAAGGCTGTATTCAGGTTATGTTTAGGGTAGAGTTTGGGGATCTAATGCAAAGACAAATCAAGGCCAGACCTCATAGAATCATAGAAGATTAGGGTTGGAAGAGATCTCTGCTCAAAGCAGAACCAACACCAATTAAATCCAGTTCAGCTTCTGAAATCCTGCAAGCTACTTGGGCAGCCTAATATCTGGCTTTCTCAGCTGAGTAAGAGGGAATTTCTCATAAAAATTCATCTCCTTCAAGAGGGGCAAGCCCAGATGGCCAGCACCATTGGGCAACTTGCCGGCACTTCACCCACTCAGACTGTGGCCCCAGTATAAATCCAGACCAGATGCTGCTAAGGCTTTGAATACCTCAAGGTTGGAGCAGGTTACTAGCAAGGGTGGAGGAAGTGTTTAAGAGGAAGAGGGAGGCATTCTCCTATAAATCTACCTATGCCCAGCTAACAATACCATGCTGTGCATAGGCACCTGTGAGGTGTTATACTCTAGGGGATTCATGTGTTTAAAGTCTATCATGTACATAAGTCTTTGCCAGATCTGAGCCTTATGCCCTGATTCAGAAAACACTTTGATGAACAAATAAAGCTGGAAAATAAACACTGGAAGTAAGTAAATGAGATTATGCTCATGCTTAAAGTTAAGTGTTGGCATATTGGAAGCTCACTGAGGTAGGGATCCTAACTTCGCTGTTTTCTGTGAAGAGCCTACCACACCTCTGGAAGCTAACATTTAATAAATAATAGTAAAATATGTAATTATTTGTGTTATAACACAGCAACAGTTTTATACTTTGTGTTACATTTGCTTTATTAAAACTGTATTTCTATTTGATTCACAACCTGAGAGTATCTTTCAGTAATGTTTGTATTGAAGGATTTAATTTTTCTAAATTAAATGCCATAATAGAAGAAGAAGAAAAGAAAAATAAACTGTCTAGTGACTAGTAACAAATAAATAGCAAATTGTCTGTAGGAATTGGTTTGGACTCTTTATTTCCTGTTTATGGAATTTCTACTTTGATCAAACAATTTTCAGATGAATGTTCACGGTTCAGAAAAGCTTAATATAATCTACTTGGACAGTGGAAAAGATAATCCCAACTATACATACAAAATGATGGGGTCTAAATTAGCTGTTACCACTCAAGAAAGAGATCTTGGGGTCATTGTGGATAGTTCTCTAAAAATATCTGTTCATTGTGCAGCAGGAGTCAAAAAAGCTAAAAACATTACCCATTAGAAAAGGGATAGATAATAAAACAGAAACTATCATAATGCCATTATATAAATCCATGCTTTTCACACACCTCGAAGCATGAGTACTGCATGCAGTTCTGGTCGCCCTATCACAAAAAGACATTAGAATTGGGAAAAGTACAGACAATGGCAACAAAAATAATTAGGGGGCTAGAACAGCTTATATATGAGGACCGATTTAAAAGACTGGGGCTGTTCATCTTAGAAAAGAGATGACTAACGGAGGATATGATAGAGATTTATAAAATCATGAATGGTGTGGAGAAAGTGAATAGGGAAGTGTTATTTACACGTTCACATTACACACAAACCACAAGTCACCCAGTGAAATTAATAGGCAGCAGGTTTAAAACAAATATAAGGAAGTACTTCTTCATATAACACCCAGTCAATCTGTGGAACTCATTGCCAGGGGGCATTGTGAAGTATAACAGAATTAGATAAGTTCGTGGATAGGGCCATGAATGGCTATTAGCCAAGCTGGTCAGGGACACAACCCCTGCTTTGGGTGCCCCTAAACCTCTGACTGCCAGAAGCTGGGACTAGACTACAGGGGATGGATCACTCAGTAAACTGCCCTGTTCTGTTCATTCCCTCTGAAGCATCTGGTCCTGGAGTCCTGTACTTACATGCAAATCTATGTTTTCATTTAAAAAAATAGTGAGGCCAAGATCCACAAAGGTATTCAGGCTCCTAACTTCCATCGAAATCAAGTAAGTTTAAGTACTAACAAGTTCATCACTTAAACAGTGTTAAAGCAGTCACTTATCGAGAGAGCAGTGAAAATGCTTCTGTTAATATTCATTTTCTTATAGTGTAAGTTTAGACTTCAAATGCCCAG
Source organism: Lepidochelys olivacea (assembly GCF_965140295.1). Classification (NCBI taxonomy): domain Eukaryota; kingdom Metazoa; phylum Chordata; order Testudines; family Cheloniidae; genus Lepidochelys; species Lepidochelys olivacea. Next base: position 139,386,409 of record NC_140411.1, read on the forward strand.
TTATTCTGCCTGCACAAATACATTACTCAAAAGCTGGTCTTTAATCCCTAACCTTCAAAGGGTCCAGTCCTGTATTGCTTGCACACTCCAAACTTCCATTGACTTAAATGGGAGTTTCGGGCACATCAAGAATGTGGTAGCAAGATTAAAGTAAATGGTTAAATATGAAATGGCACAAACTCAAATGACTTCAAAGAATGTGTACTAAAGGTTAGCTTTATATTATATCTGTGTCATTGATTACTGGGCCTAATGATAAAAATGTAAAGCACTATCAGAACGCTCTTTTTCCTCATTCTGTTTTGTAAATCCACCTGCATGTGAACATACCGTATCTTCTGCCTCTCTTGAAGAAATGGTCTGACACAAGCTTCACACCTCTTTGGGTCGGCTGACGTAGATCAGATTTATAACGAGGGTATGTAATATTGTGGCTCTTCACAATCAAGCATCTCACAGAATCATTATATTTCCACGATGAAAAATGCATAACGTCAACCACAATCATTTCTGCCCCTTCAAGTTTTTTTCCTCTGTTATGTTATGCAGTGTGAATGTGCTAGCAGAAGATGGAAAGGAAAAATATCTGAACACCTAATATATATCCCATCAACACTCATCTGGAGAGAGACTGATGTGTGTAAGTTACAGTACGGGAGAGATGGTTTTCTCTTTCTGAACATTTCACATTTCGCAGCTGACAAGATTTCTGGTTTACGCATATTGCCTCAGGTATTACAATAGAAGCCGCAACTATTTTGATTCTAGCTCTCAGTTACCAATAATTTGCCCAAAAGGTGAAAGTTTTGAAAGATTTTTCAGCCGGTCTCTTCCCAAAGGTGTTATATGAAAAATAAAGTGCTCAGCCTTTCTTGAGGATGAAGGGAGTGAAAAGAAAGGAGAGCTTTCCCATTGTAAAAAAAACGCAGTGAGACATGAAAAATGAATTTTGGAGTAGCAATAGCCCTCATTCAAACATGCTTCTCAATACTCTAGTTTTTACTAGAATCGGTCAAATTATGAGGAGTTGAACATCTCCATGAGGTGCAAGCACAGCGGACTTTTTTCACTCAGCTTGTAAAGAATACAGCTAGGAAAGGTGATGCTGCGTATGCTTGCATGGCTAACTTAGCTGCACAATGAACCGTTGAGTACACATGTTTATGAGCGCCTTAGGAGCAAGCTGGAGCCCTACTCTAAAGCATCTTAAGAGCACCACAACTGGGGAATACTTAATTCAAGAACTATCTTCCAAAAGTTTGATATTTCCAAAAAGTCATTCATCTGAAATTATCTGATTTAGAGTTTATTTGAAGAATGTTTAGCTCATGCGTTGCTTGCAAACTAGTTTGCCATGACTTCTGCTGGGTGTATTCATGCTACATAATTTGCTATTTATGCAATTCATGGCCCTACACACTAGTATGACAGGGGCCTTCACTGTGGATTTTCCAATTCCAAGAGGATTTCTCACTAAGCAGCAGCAATTCAGCATTGCAAGTTGCCAGAGAGTGATTGCCACCTGCTTCTCTATTGTCAGTGCAGCTCTCATTCTGGTGTTCCTGTGCTGGAGGGCTGGGCTGAGCTCAGCCCACAGATACAGAAATAGAAGAGGAGTACTTGTGGCACCTTAGAGACTACAGCCCACTTCATCAGATGCATAGAATGGAACATATAGTAAGAAGATATATACATACAGAGAAGGTGGAAGTTGCCATACAAACTGTAAGAGCCTAATTAATTAAGATGAGCTGTTATCAGCAGGAGAAAAACACTTTTGTAGTGATAATTAAGATGGCCCATTTAGACAGTTGACAAGAAGGTGTTAGGATACTTAACATGGGAAAACAGATTCAATATGCGTAATCACCCAGCCACTCCCAGTCTCAAATTAATTGTATCTAGTTTGCATATTAATTGAAGCCCACCAGTTTCTCGTTGAAGTCTGTTTTTGAAGCTTTTCTGTTGCAAAATTGCCACCCTTAAGTCTTTTACTGAGTGGCCAGAAAGGTTGAAGTGTTCTCCTACCGGTTTTTGAATGTTATGATTTCTGATGTCAGATTTGTGTCCATTTATTCTTTTGCGTAGAGACTGTCCGGTTTGGCCAATGTACATGGCAGTGGGGCATTGCTGGCACATGATGGCATATATCACATTGGTAGATGCACAGGTGAACGAGCCTCTGATGGCGTGGCTAATGTGATTAGGTCCTATGATGGTGTCACCTGAATAAATATGTGGACAGAGTTGGCATCGGGCTTTGTTGCAAGGATAGGTTCCTGGGTTAGTGTTTTTGTTGTGTGCTGTGTGGTTGCTGGAGAGTATTTGCTTCAGGTTGGGGGGCTGTCTGTAAGCAAGGACTGGTCTGTCTTCCAAGAACTGTGAGAGTGAGGGATCAGGAGTGGCAAGACTGAAAAAAGGAACACACTCTCAAGAATGGGCAACCCTGCTTCAGTGTACTTTTTCTTTTCTCATGGCTGGCTGTGGCTGGGTGAGATAAACACCGCTGCAGACTTTTTGTCTAGTGCCGTGACCTTGGACTAGGGCCAGCATCTTATCATCAGACTGAGTTTGCTAGCTGCAGTGTTGAGTTAACCCGTTCTCTGCTCTCTTCCTCCTTCCCCCTTTGGGATCTCGCAGCCTGCAAAGGAATCTTCCACTATCCGCTCACACTTCTCACCTTCCCCAAAATGCTTTGTGATGCTTGCAACAGCGTTAGCAACATGCAGTGCTGATCTGCTTTCCCAGGGAACCCGCTGAGGGGGGCAGGCCGTAGGAGTGTGACAACACAAGTTATGTTCACATACAGCCACTGAAGTTTGTATGTCACTCAGGCACATGCATACGTGACTGCTTCCGTTGGCACTGCATGTACTCACCAGGAGTACTTCTGTCACCACCAAGTGCTGTGCGCCACAAGTAGGTATCCCAAGGTTCCATGTGCCACTGTCCAGCACAAGGCCTTTGGGGAAATTTTTGCAATGTGTTGTGAGATAGAAATGACTAGTCAGGGATCTCCAGCCCATAATTTTCATGCCTTTTTTTAAAAAAGAATCCCACAAACCTGCATGGCACTTTTTGATCTCTGCTATCTCTGGCAGAAGCATGGAGCCAGCAGAGCTCTGTACTATTCTCATGAATGTTGTAAATGCAAGACATGATTTTCCTGTATTTGCAGACCCTCAACAATGGGGTAAATGATGATTCCTTCATGGACAGTCTGCTGAGAGGCACCGTGAAAAATAATTCAAGGTGGTGGGTGGCATTAATGGAGTAGCTGCAGATGGTGGAACATTTCTTCTGGGCCCAAGAGACCTGCACTGACTGATGGGAACGCATTGTGACGCAGGTTAGGGAAAACAAGCAGTGGCTGCAAAAGGTCACAGCAGTATTTCCTCAGGCCCTACACTATCAGCACTCCCAGCTATCTTCGAGACACCACTGACTTCCTGAGGAAACTACAGTCCCTCAGTGATCTTCCTGAAAACACCATCCTGGCCACTATGAATGTAGAAGCCCTCTACACCAACATTCCACACAAAGATGGACTACAAGCCGTCAGGAACAGTATCCCCGATAATGTCACAGCAAACCTGGTGGCTGAACTTTGTGACTTTGTCCTCACCCACAGCTATTTCACATTTGGGGACAATGTATACCTTCAAATCAGCGGCACTGCTATGGGTACCTGCATGGCCCCACAGCATGCCAACATTTTTATGGCTGACTTAGAACAACGCTTCCTCAGTTCTCGTCCCCTAATGCCCCTACTCTACTTGCACTACATCGATGACTTCTTCATCATCTGGACCCATGGAAAAGAAGCCCTTGAGGAATTCCACCATGATTTCAACAATTTCCATCCCACCATCAACCTCAGCCTGGTCCAGTCCACACAAGAGATCCACTTCCTGGGCACTACAGTGCTAATAAGCGATGGTCACATAAACACCACCCTATACCGGAAACCTACTGACCGCTATTCCTACCTACATGCCTCCAGCTTTCACCCAGACCACACCACATGATCCATTGTCTACAGCCAAGCTCTACGATACAACCGCATTTGCTCCAACCCCTCAGACAGAGACAAACACCTACAAGATCTCTATCAAGCATTCTTAGAACTACAATACCCACCTGCTGAAGTGAAGAAACAGATTGACAGAGCCAGAAGAGTACCCAGAAGTTACCTACTACAGGACAGGCCCAACAAAGAAAATAACAGAATGCCACTAGCCATCACCTTCAGCCCCAACTAAAACCTCTCCAACGCATCATCAAGGATCTACAACCTATCCTGAAGGACGACCCATCACTCTCACAGATCTTGGGAGACAGGCCAGTCCTTGCTTACAGACAGCCCCCCAACCTGAAGCAAATACTCACCAGCAACCATACACCATGCAACAGACCCACTAACCCAGGAACCTTTCCTTGCAATAAAGCCCGTTGACAACTGTATCCACATATCTATTCAGGGGACACCATCATAGGGCCTAATCACATCAGCCACACTATCAGAGGCTCTTTCACCTGCACATCTACCAGTGTGATGTATGCCATCGTGTGCCAGCAATGCCCCTCTGCCATGTACATTGGCCAAACCGGACAGTCTCTTCGTAAAAGAATAAATGGACACAAATCAGACGTCAAGAATTATAACATTCAAAAACCAGTTGGAGAACACTTCAATCTCTTTGGTCACTCGATTACAGACCTAAAAGTGGCAATTCTTCAACAAAAAAACTTCAAAAACAGGCTCCAAAGAGAGACTGCTGAATTGGAATTAATTTGCAAACTGGATACAATTAACTTAGGCTTGAATAAAGACTGGGAGTGGATGGGTCATTACATAAAATAAAACTATTTCCCTTGTTTATTTCCCCCCTCCACTCCCCACTGTTCCTCAGACATTCTTGTCAACTTGTCAACTTGTGAAATGGCCCACCTTGATTATCACTACAAAAAGTTTCTTTCCCCTTCCCGCCCCCCTCCCCACTCTCCTGCTGGTAGTAGCTCACCTTATCTGATCACTCTTGTTACAGTGTGTATGGTAACACCCATTGTTTCATGTTCTCTGTGTATATAAATCTCCCCACTGTATTTTCCACTGAATGCATCCGATGAAGTGAGCTGTAGCTCACGAAAGCTTATGCGCAAATAAATTTCTTAGTCTCTAAGGCGCCACAAGTACTCCTTTTCTTTTTGCGGATACAGATTAACACGGCTGCTACTCTGAAACTCAACAAGCAGAGCTCTTAACATTTCCCTCTGCAAGACCTCTCCCTTTCCTCTTTTCTCAGTTGCTGTAGACCATCCTCCCTGTCACTCAGGCTCATAACCTGGGCATCATCAAGTCTGCCCTCTGTCTAGATCCTCACATCCTGACCATGTATAAATCCTGGCACTTCTTCCTGTGTAAGATTTCTAAGATCCAGCCTTTCTTCTCTTCTTTCTCCTTCATTCACACAGCAAAATCTGTCTAGACCTTCATCTTTCATCACAGTTATTGTCACATTCTCCTTTCTGGCCTTGACAAATCGCATCTTCCCACACCTATATCCATTTAAAACGATGTTGCATTTTATCATTTTCCTGGCTTGCTGCTTCAACCACATCACCTGTCTTTGCATCCCTCCACTACTACCCCTTTTCCTCCACATTAAACTCATACTACTTGTCTTGCTTTTTAAGGCCCTTTGTGGCTTATCTCTACCCTACCTAACATCTCTTATGCTTTCAAGACATCAAGCCCACCTTGTTCCACCAGTGATGCCAGGTTTGATCACCTACTTAAAATTTTTCCTACTAGCACATTGGTGCTTTCTCCCCTGCCTCCCCTGGCAGAAGATCCCCATAACTATCCACATAGCCTCTTCATTGTTCTCCTTAAAATTTCTCCTTTAAATTTCTTCTCTGCCAAGGTGCATACAAAAGTTGTGACTGGATAGGCAGCCAGTTTGCTGTGGCCACTGTTTTTCATGATGACCAGTATTATGTCTCACTGTTTCCTTGTGATCATGTCTCAGTCTCGGTCTGTCTGTATCCACCTGTTGTCTATATTTGTATATCTTGTCCCTCTCCTCAAGAGCTTGCAATCAATTTCTTTGTTAGCATGATGGGGCCCTGGCCTCTAGGCACTACTGTAATACTAACAATAAGTAATTACATTACCTAGCATGACACTTTTAAATGTCAGGTTTCAGTACAGTAGCAAAGAATATATTCACCTACAGTAACAAAGTAATGTTCCTCTTTAATATTTCATGATCTGTGTCAAATATAAATGAATAGCTGGTGATAATCTTTGTACTACAAGAGAATGTAATGCAGGAAAGAGTCAAAGGGTCACCTTTCCTTTGAAAAGGTGAAATGAGAAGATTATATATGAAAATGGTCATGGATCTCATTTCTTTTAATACTTCCCAAAAATTAGACACTTGAAACACATACTATTGCTTCCAGAAGTGCCACCAAAGCAACTGAATCTACCAGATGAATATTGAAATCTGTCACTTGGGACTATGCAGCTATTTTTCCACCTACAATAGGGGTAATTTTTCTTTGATGTTCGTGAATAAAAGACCATGTAATTTTTCCTTTTGACACGCTCTGAGTGCTCCATGTCATTGAAAAGACTCTGATAATCATAGTCCTGGCCCAGGAAATCATTAATCTACAATGTTTTTACGTACAGTTTGACACAATAATTGTCACTCTTTGGACTGTAAAAGTCTCATGCTTAGGTAGCATGACACAAAATCAGCTTAACTGTTGAGAAGGAAAGGTAAGATTGAGTTATTTGATAGGATGCTGTGAGGCTTGCAGTATTTGCCATCTATTCAAATATAAGGCCTGTGCCTTCAATGCAGTGTCACTAAAAATGAATTTGGTTTATCTAAACGGGTGGGGGGAGGAGGTGGGAAGGGACACACTCAACGTCCTGGTGTTTCATAAAAGAATACTTAGATAATTCTTTTTAGCAAAACCAAAGTAATTATAGGTGAAAAGATACAGAAAGACTCATAGGCCCAGATCCTCAAAGGTATTTAGGCACCTAGGTTCCTTTGAAATTCATGAGAGTTTGGTGCCTAAATTTTTTGAGGAACTGGGCCATTTTGACCTGAGTGGGCTTTGAATAAGGTTTTTAATTGAAAACAGAAGCTTGGGAAGATGAATATTTTAATAATTCTATTGCTGTGAGAAAGATACACAGAGCTGTTATTTTTCATTTAGATTTTTGTTGCTGAATTTACCTTTGATCTGTAATACATGTAACTTTTCTGCCAGGGGGTGGCAGCAGCAACAAGGGCTGGGTTCAATATCTAAAGAGTCCTCTTAACATTACAAAATAGAACTAGTTCGAGCCCCCACCGAGCCATCTGGGAAAATTAAACACCAACCATGGGTGCCTCTCAGAGGCAATACTTCCTCACTCACAAGCATTGCATCTGTGTATAATAGAAGAAAACGTTTATTAATTTGGAAAAACACTGCAACAATGATTCAAAAGCATGCAAACCATCATTAAACACCCACCTCACAGCACACTGGGCAGTGTCCTTTGCCTCAGTTTCCCACCTGGCAGTGCAAAAGTCCAGTGTACAAATGTCCCTTTAACAGAGTGCTCCACTTTCCCTCTGCCACTCACAGTTGGGTTGTCCAAAGTCAGTGAAGTCCCAGCATTCAGGAGTGTGTTCACGTGGGTTCACTTCCCATCCTTAAAAGAGAAGGGGTCAAGCAAACCCTCTGCTGGTGCTGCTGTTATCTCTGCTGCCTTTGGCACTGCTTTCCATGTGCCACCACAATGCTGTGTTCTGAGATTCCACCACTTAGGCCAGTTCTTACTGGTTTCACCAGGCAATAGGGAACCTCACTACTACCTCTGCACTGCCTTTCATTGCATCACTGTCCCCACACCAGCACTAGGCTCAGCCCCTAGCCCTGGTCATGAGTGACTTCAGCTCTAGTAATCAATGGGCAGAAATGAGGACTCTCAACCGAGTCTGATCAGCTCTGGCTTTAAACACTGGCAGTACCTAGGACTCTAAACAAAAGTCCAACCTCTATTTGGATTTGGCATCCCAACCCCGTTTAGCAAGTGAGGTTAAATTTAGGGTGGCCCCCTCAATCAGGGAATTCTAAGTACAGTTCTGCTGCCTTTTACTCATACAGTAAGGATAAAAACATTTCATTACCCCTGCATTTAAAGTGAATTTCAACCCAAAACAGCCAAAATTGAGCACTTTGACAAAGCACGTCTGTCTGCTGATCACCTGGGCACAGTAAGTGTGTCTATGCAAAATACGTCTGGTCCTGAGGTATTTTCCCCTGCCTCATCACTAGATGTCAGCGGAAACCTCATTCAGACCCTGCTTACATAGGTTATGTTCTTAGTTTTCTGTCCTCTTTACTGGCATCTGCAAACAGTGAAATGTTCAGATTCAGGGAACCTGCTATTTATGTAGGTTTATGCAGGTAAATTTTAAAATGGAGCGATTAAGGCCAAACGGTGGGTAATGCTCAGCAGAGGAATGAGGACAGCCATTAACATCACAAGAGGAAGCAGAGCAGCAGGGGCAACTGAGCGTTTTCATAGTTATGTACTAGGAGAATTCACGTTCCTCATGTAGTTATGGCAGAGGGAAGCGGGAACCTCTCCCAGAATAGATAGGGGCTGGGCACAATAAACAAGAGTGGCTGAAAGATAGGGAGGCCTGTGTTGGCCGGTATGCAGTTTGACTTCAGTGTACACTGTGGCAGTAGAAAGAGAACACGGCTAGCATTGACAGGTGACTTGGAACAGGTATGCATTCGGCAGTGGTTCTCTACATATGCATGGCGCCCTGCCCCACCACCACCAATCACACTCTACAATGTGTGTATGACAAAGTAACTGTACCTAATATAGGTTTTGTTATCTTTTCAATGCAGTTATTTCTGCCCTCATAGATGAAGCCATGGGGATGGCAAGGATGCCTAGAACTGAGGTAAGTTTTGTTGAGGTAAAGTGGAATATGCTCTCCTCAGACATCCTGAAGTACTTCTGGTGTTGACCTACACTTTCTATAGAAGTAAGGATGATATGGACCAATACCTTTTTTTGGGGTGGATGGTGGAATTTTTAGGTGGACTCTGACCCATGAAAATTTAACAGGTGTTTCTGAGCTGGCTCTCCCAAAAAGCACAGACTTCAAGCCCTAAGCACAGGTAAAATGTATTCTCTGTTTGGTTCTTTATAGTCCATCTAACTTGAATTTATTGCCAAACTCCTGATCACAGGAACACTGACAAACATTCAGTATTGTGTTCAGTTTATCACCATTGGGATTACTGTCAAATATGCTGGCCAAATGAAGTAAATTATACACCTCTGTAACTAGTTAAGGAAGGTCAACCAATTTAAAAGGTGGTTTTTATATGCTATATGATGCAGCTTCACAGTTCTAACATTAAATCCACATTAGTCACAGTTCTGGCATTAAACCTACATTTAACGGATTTGTTTTTTTTCCTCTAGATGCTTCATTTCAGTGCAGTCCACAACAGACTTTATTCCTTTTTATCCACCACCTTTGTATGTAGCTAAATTAAACCACTGGTCAGTTGTGATGTTGACTTACACTTACCTCTATGGGGAGGTATCTGCTAAAATAAAAGAAAAAAACCCAGTAATTTGGACATTTGCTACCTGATGTCTAAGCCTAAAATTACACTTTCTGCAGTAATGTCTCATAAATGGAGCTCAGATAAAATCTAGGAGTTTATATTATATGATGTCCTGAAGGGATTCAATTTCAAAGCATGAACAGTTTTATTGCTAACCTCAGAAAGCTAGATTTAACACTCCTGTGTTAAGCCTAAATAATGATCTTCCCTTCTACAAGCAGAGGGGAGTATAAACTAGTGGATATGGCCATGCTTGTGAAAGAAGGGAGAGCCTGGTACTAGATGCTTCAGGGGATGGTGCAAGAAACAATATAATTGACAATTGCAGGATAAGTGATCAAATGCCAGTTTCTTAATCCTCTTAATTAGTGGTTTATCATATGCCCTGAAACAAGAGGATTTATGCTGTAGCTGCTTTTTTAAGCTTTCTTATTATTCATACTGTCCACCCTACATATTAATCTTTCTTGGAACCACTGGAAGGAATATTAAGGTTGACACCATTTAATAAAGGCTTGTCTACAGTGAAATCATTCCTAATTCACTATTTCTGATTTATTTTGGAATAAGTACGTCCATACATGAAGTTAGCGTGCCAATAAGAGGGTCTTATTCTGAATTATCTTAATCCTTTTTGAGGATTAAGCTAATTAGGATAAGGCACTCTTACTCTGGAATAAGAGAAGCCACACCTGGCATGAGTTAGGAATAGTTAATCTGCTTTATATTCACGCCCTACTTTATTCCAGATTGTCGTTCATGTGTAGACAAGCCCTAAAATAGCTCTTTTGTAAGAACTGCATCCCATGTGGTGCTTAATCAAATGCTGCTCTCAGACCAACCTCTGCAAATACAAAATTATTTCAAAACAGGGAGCCAGATTTTGCCTCCAAGTACTCAATATAATCCCCAGTGATGGTCCCTGACTTTCACTGTTAACACCAAAGTTCCTGTTTTTCTGTTTCACTACCTTAATATTACCTGAATGTAATCCCCCTCACCTCACACATTTTGTGTTAAAAGCATAATAAAAAGTCTAAGCCCATAAGAGCTGACATGGCAAATCATATCTTCGTGCTTAAAAACTTTGTCCAAAAATGATACAGAACAACTTTTACATTAGCTGCTTTGCCAACAAAATCATTACTTTTTCCCCATGATACCCAGAGACACTTAATCCCAACATGACTAGAGATTTTCATTTTCACATAAGAGATTGTTTCAGCATTGCTATAAATATTCCTGCTAGTGAAATGAATGTTGCCATTACAATCATAGCAAGGAGAGAAAATCCTACTATCTTCTCATTTGAAGAAACATTAACTTCTCTGTTGTGACTACCAGTGCTTCTATTTAATGAGAAATCACTTTGATTGACAACTGTATACAGGATATTGAGCTGAAGTGTTTGTTCATTGAATTTAGTTCATTGAATATTTGAAAAATACTTATTGCCCTGCTTATCCTGTTAAATAATGATTATGTCATATTTTATAATACATTATTGCAACTGTCATTTTTTCTTTATCTGCGATGTTTCTTGGTACTAAAAATTAAAGGGGCCTCCTCCCAGATTGTAGTTTTTATTTCACTTGTGTCAGGTATCTAGAGAGATGAAGGATGATCATGTGGTTAGGGTGTTAACCTGGGACGTGGGAGACTCAAGGTCAATTCACTGCAATGCCACAAATTTCCTCTGTAACCTTAGACAAGTCACAGAGGGCTTGTTTACACTACCGCTTAAGTCTATGTAACTTATGTCACTCAAGGATGTGAAAAAGCCACCAACCTAAGTGCTGTCCACACCAGTGCTAAGTCAGCGGGAGATGCTCTCCCGCCAACAGAGTTTCCACCTATCGCTGAGGTGGAGTAATTATGCCAATGGGAGAGCTCTCCTGTTGGCATAGCACATGTTCACCAGACATGGTGCAGCTGCGCTGATGTAGCACATGTGACAAAGTTCCTCCTCTACCTTGGTGGGTCTTGCACTTATTGGCGGATTTGCTCGCCTTCGAGCTTCATGGTAGCCCTCAGTTTGGCCGTTTTCATGAACCCACAGTCCAGGTCAACTCCTCCTGTACCTGACCAGGAGTTGGGAGGTTTGGCGGGAACCAGGGCCCGCCCTCTACTCCGGGTTCCAGCCCAGGGCCCTGTGGAATGCAGCTGTCTAGAGTAACTCCTGGAACAGCTGTGCGACAGCTACAACTCCCTGGGCTACTTCCCCATGGCCTCCTCCCAACACCTTCTTTATCCTCAACATGGGACCTTCCTCCTGGTGTCTGATAATGCTTGTACTCCTCAGTCCTCCAACAGTATGCGTTCTCGCTCTCAGCTCCAAGCACCTCTTGCTCCCAGCTCCTTACACGCACACCACAAACTGAAGTGAGCTTCTTTTTTAAACCCAGGTGCCCTGATTAGCCTGCCTCAATTGATTCTAGCAGCTTCTTGATAGGCTGATTAGAACACCTGCAGCCAATCTGTCTTAAATGTCTCCAGAAGGTTCCTGATTGTTCTGGAACCTTCCCTGTTACCTTACCCAGGAAAAAGGGACCTACTTAACCTGGGGCTAATATATCTACCTTCTATTACTCTCCTGTAGCCATCTGGCCCGACCCTGTCACACACAGTGTGTACACAAGCCCTTAGTCTCTCTACGTCAGTTCCCCACCTGTAAAAATGGAGGGAAGCAAAGTTCAATAACTCTTAATGCATATTAAGAGTAAATATCCAGTACTGGAAACAGACACTCTGAATTCCTTGAGATATATATGGGGGTTAGCTGGATCTTGCAGGCCAAATCCTGATTGACTCATTCACAGTAGCAGTCTCTTTGAAGACAATGAAGCAGACAAGCTGTTTGTTTGGCCCTACTCCTGTATAATGGTAGAGAATAAAAACCTAAAGGAAGAAAATAAAAAGAATAGCAGGGACAAAAGGTGTCTGAACAGTGATATTGACTTTTCCTTTCCAATGGATTCTCCTCTCTCCAACCAACTTAAATCAAAGAATGGACATAGTGCATTCTGTAAACAGATCGACAGCTTTGCAGCACAGGGGTCCATTTTTGATGGTCAACTTTATGCTTATATTTAGTTCCAAACAATCAGTAACCAGACTTTATGTTACTGGGTGAGTCTGGTGAATTGGGAAGCAGGACCAGATTATGCAGAAAAGCTTGTTAGCAAGAGTAATATCTGAGTTCAAAGACACTAATTATATTCTAATTTTCACCATAACAGTCACAGTGCATGCACCAAAGCTACTACTCGCACCTTCTGCCTAATCCCAAAAGACAACTTTTTATTGGGGCTTCCCTGCAGTCTCCACAGGTACCCCTGCAAATGGTGGGCACACATGGATTCAGCAGTCTGACATTAACCAAGGTACAATCTAGACTGTTGAACAGCTGTCTCCTCTCAATTCTCCACCCTGGGGTGCCTTTTACACTGCTTCACTGCGAGAACAACTACTCCTGGTCTGCTCACACACAGTCATGAGCCTGTAAATTACTCCCAGCTGCATTATATGTGTGTTATAACCAGCCACTCATGAATTACATTACAGAGCAACACAAGCAAACTCTCAGTCCCAGACATTTCCCCCAGAAATGTGCATTTCGTACTACCCAGCTCTTTCTTCTGGACAATACAAGCTCTTAGAAAGTCTGTCATTATCTTAATAGAAAATAATATGCACAAATCCTGTTATCTCAAATGGAGGTTCCCAACCACTTCAACAAAACACACTGGTTTAGATAAAACAATAAAACAAGTTTACTACAGGAAAAAAGATTTTAAGTGATGACAAGTAATGAGGCATAAAAGTCAGGATTTGGTTACAAGAAAATAAAAAATAAAAATGCAATTAATATTTAACTTAACAAGCTGGGTGAATTCAAAGTAAAATGTCTCACTCAATCTCACCATGTGCTTTTGCAGTCCCGCTGGCTGGAATCTTTTCAGCAAGGACCCCTCCCCCCACTTCAAAGCTGTCTCTTTTCTTCAGGTGTTGTGGCTGACATGGATATAGAGAAAGGGAGGAATAATTTGGGGCATATGTTCCCATTTTTTATAATTTTCTTCCTCTTGGAGAATGATCTTCCAGCTGTTCCTTTGCCAAGATGTAAATTTCTCACTCACACCCTTCTTCCTGCCAAAGAATGGCCACTTAACCATTTGATTTTGTTGACACCTCGCTGAGGCGTCAGTTTGCATTTTGTCTCTGAGGAACTGGTTTGAAGCTGTTTCCACAGACTTGGAACATGTCTTAGCCAGTAGAACTTTTTAACATTACATACAATTTTGCCACACATATTTGACCAGGGCAATAATGTTCAGTGGAATATGAGTTTTCAGATGATACCTCCCTAGACATACATTGTACTAAATTTATCATAGTCTTGTAAAAAAAAAGGTGAACATAGGGATATAGACTATCACAAGCAGCACTTTGCAGATGCAGATACCTGAGCCCACTCTTCAAAAAGTCACACTCTCAATTTGGAACCATTGAGACTAGTGTGTTTTGTGGGTGCAAATGCTAACACATACATGTGCATATGTGCAAAGTACGCAAGTTGGCTTATACGGTTTTGTATAAACAGATATGGAGCCAAAGGAATTAAAACTTACATCTGTGACTGAATGGACCCCTGTATTTACACCCTACACACCATTGTAATAATCTTTGTATAAAATACACCTTGTGAGGGTATCGTTTGAAAACTAATAACTCACTGGCCAATAATATCATGGTGAAATATATGTAGAAACATTTTAGGAAAAGTTATGAACATAAGCTGAAATGTGATTACCAGACAAGTCTGGGGAGTGAATAATACTTTCTCAAATACAAAGGATGAGCTGATGCCTCTAGCCGGGTGTCAAAGGTGATGGGCAATCACCTATCAAGTGACCATTCTTTGGCAAGGAAGAAGGGCAGGAAGAAACTGATCTGCATTTTAGCAAACAACAGCATGAAACCTCTTTCAGCTATGAGACTCCTTGTCTTCATCCTCACAGTGGGAATGAACATTGTTCTCAGGGTTACCCCTAGATAATTATTTCAAAGGGGGACTAGACTATAAAGTGAGGGGCAAAACACCTCAAGTATCTCTCCGTATCTGTCTCTCTTTCTTTTTCACCTAAGACAACAAAAGAAGTAGCCATTTGACTTTGGGGGAGATCCTGACCTTAAATTTGGTCCACCCTGTTGCTGGGGGCATGTGGTAGGAATTGTATCTTGAAGCAAGTCTAGTTAGTTAAGCTTTGGCACTGGAAAGTGTTTCATCTTTCTTTCTCTTGTAACCATTTCTGAGGTTAATGCCTTGTATGTGTACTCACTTAAAATCTCTCTGTGTAGTTAAATAAACTTGTTTTATTCTTTAATCAAAACTAATCCAGTGTTGTGGTTAAACTGGGCTGTGTGGTCACGCTATTTAAAGTAGCAAACTGGTGGACATTGACCCCTTACAGGGCCAACAGACCTAAAATATCTGAACTATCCGCAAAAGGGCTGGACAGTGCAGAACACATTTTGGGGGGGAATCTGGGACTGGAGTGTGTTGGGGTCATCCTGCAAGTAGTTACCAAGGCTGGTGGAAGCCAGGGAGTGTGACTGGAGTGTGCTGGCAGGCTGCAGCTACACATAGACGCTCCAGGTCAGTGCTTAATTTGTAATGAAAGAGGTGCCAGGGCTCAAGCAATTTTTTTACTTTCATAACTGACACGGCAAGACCAGAGGTGTGGGGGCTATGAACTGCCAAGACTGGAGGTGCAGGGGCTCAGCCCTGACAAGCCCTGGCACAAATTAAGCACTGCTCAGGGTGTGACCTGCATGCTGTTTGACTGTTTGTGCAAAGCCTACATTGGGAGCTGCAGCAGCAAAGAATTGTGAGGCACCCCAGCTTGCAGGGCAGGTGGTGACAACCCCTCACTGATCTGGATTGCGCCTTGGAAGGTCATAACACCCTAAGGCATTCAAAAGATTCTTGACCCTTCCCTCATCTAACTGGCAGACAACCTGAGGTGAAATTTGACACAGAGAATACCATAGATTATATCCCCTGCTAATCAGAACTTCACTGCCAGGTGTTGGTCTCAGTCCTTTAAAATGTATCTTTGCTCAGAAAGGGAGCTGTAAATATAGCAATTTGTTTCTGCACCAATTGATTTCCTTGTTTTGTCAATCAGACACATTATGGACCCAATTCATCATCACTCCATTATACCAATTTAATGCCAGAGAGGGGAATCAGGTCCTAAATATTTAACGACAAAATTCTTTTTTTAGTATTCACATTGCAGAGCTAGTTAAAGTTTGGAACAGTGAAGCTATGCTTGATGCTGTCTCATGCATCAACAAGTAGCCCAAACCAGTAAGCCTAGCACAGAGAAACCTTTGAGACTTGCAAGACAAGGAGTATGCTGATTTGGGCCCACATTTGCCAGTGAATTCTGATTGCATGATATTTATATTGGTGAAGCTGTAAAATGCAGAATATGCAGAGCTTCATGTTCAGACTTTAGGTCCATGAGAACCCTAGCAAGCCTTTCCTGTAAAAACGGAGCAAATTTGATATGGAAGCTATTAATGGGTAATAAAACTTGCAAAGATTCTCATGTTCCATGTTTAAGACCAGCAACCAGCACTCGCAGTGCCCTCAGTCCACCAAAGCACTTAAGAATATAAGCAGTGCCATTGAGAGTCTTTTCACTGACTTCTGTGGGTATTGGATCTGAGTTACATCAGTTCAAACACTGATAGCAGAAGAGATCCCTCAAACTCCTATTTGGTTTATGAACAAGGAAAGGTCTGATTCTCCTCTCATTGACACTGGAGTAAATCCACTAAGGCCAATAGATTTCTACCTCGTGTGAGAGAAGAATCAGGCCTCAGACCTTCTGAGTCTGAGAAATCTGCTCTGCCTTACACCTTAACTTTCTTTTTATTTGTGTTTGACATTTCTGAGGTTAAGTTTTGTTTCTGATGATTAATCTCTGATAGTGGGCTGATGAGATGAGAAGATCCTGTATAGAATGCCTGTAACTGTATGAAAAATTGAGATGGAAAACTCCACTGATAGCTAGTTAGTGGGACAAGTGAAGTCGCTCGCTGCGAGGTGATACATTAGTGCCTCAATAAGACTAGATTTTACACAATGATTAAACCCAAAATAATTCATCACTACTGTTCGTGTTTATCAAGTCTAAAACAGATGACTGCTCTCAGGGCAAATGACTTCTCTTCCTGCAATGAAAACAAAAATAAATAGCTGAATCCAATACTCCCTACACATCAGAAATTTCCAAAACATCTCCAAGCATTTGCCTTCTCATTAACTCTGTTAAGCCTACTGACTATGGAGTGTCACTGTTGCAAATTTTGAATGATGCAAGAAATGAAAAATACCTGCTTTTTTTTTTGTGGACTGGTTTAGATAAATTAAGAATCAATGTAACTTTTTCCTGAATATTAAATGAAAATCTGTCAAACTCTTTTTTTTGTCAGGAACATTCACTGGGTTTTAACACAAGATAAAACTTCCTTATGCTCAGCTAGGACTGGAACTAGGAGTACCAAAATCATACAGGCAAAACAAGAAGACAGACCCCAAGTATTGATCCTGGGAACAAACAACAGCAAATAAAAGCTCTGAGCCTTTTCATCTCGCAAGCCAACCCGTGTGAATGCTCAGGGTATTGTCACTAGCTGCCTGAGCACTGAAAACCAAGATCTGGCGATTGTTACATTTGTCATACCATTGCCTGTGCCGATTCCTAATAGAGCTACACGTGACCAGGACAAAGTAAGAGACTCGATCAACTGGAGGGAAGTGGGAGAGAGAAAATTTTCTGTCTACACTTCTTTACGTTGGAAAGGTGTTCAAACACTGTGATATATATCAATCTAGACAGACAGAAAGCCCTCCACTTACTTGTCACACCCATTGTGCGACAGTGAATGGGGTAGTAAGATGTGTCTATATAAGTATTTGTGGTTTAAAAACATGTATTCTAGTTTACCTTATCATTTTTTCTTTCCTAACTGGAGTGAGAGGCTTTGATTCTCATCTCACCTCCATTCCTGTAAATCAGGAGTGACTCCACTGAAGTCCATAGTTACGGCGGTGTAAGAATTGGGTATGGTCACTACAATATCTTCAATCCCCTCTTTCACAGACAGAGTGAGGGGAGACTATCCTACCCCCTGGCGAGTCCCTCCTGGTGTCTAGTGGCAGAGGTCAGTGTACGTAGGACACAACTGAATACAGGTGGCTAACGAGGCTTTCTACTCATGTCCAAAGTATAAGTTTGCATGTTTCCCCCTTATTATTTTGTCACATATGTACAACAAAGAGCACATAACTGCAGTTACTGCATAGCTCTTCCAAAGGATTATGATTAGTTTCACAAAGAAGCAGGGGTCCTGATTCTCTACTGCCTTACACTGGTGTAACTCTATTGAAGTCAAAATGCAAAACTCTTACACAGTAGAGTAGCTGTCAAGGTTCCTCCCCCACTCTGAACTCTAGGGTACAGATGTGGGGACCTGCATGAAAAACCTCCTAAGCTTATCTTTACCAGCTTAGGTCAAAACTTCCCCAAGGTACAAAATATTACCCCTTGGACAGGCCGCTACCACCACCAAACTAATACTGGTTACTGGGGAAGAGCTGTTTGGACGCGTCCTTCCCCCCAAAATACTTCCCAAAACCTTGCACCCCACTTCCTGGACAAGGTTTGGTAAAAAGCCTCACCAATTTGCCTAGGTGACTACAGACCCAGACCCTTGGATCTTAAGAACAATGAACAATCCTCCCAACACTTGCACCCCCCCTTTCCTGGGAAATGTTGGATAAAAAGCCTCACCAATTTGCATAGGTGACCACAAACCCAAACCCTTGGATCTGAGAACAATGAAAAAGCATTCAGTGTTTTACAAGAAGACTTTTAATAAAAAATAGAAGTAAATAGAAATAAAGAAATCCCCCCTGTAAAATCAGGATGGTATATATCTTACAGGGTAATTAGATTCAAAAACATAGAGAACCCCCCTAGGCAAAACCTTAAGTTACAAAAAAGATACACAGACAGAAATAGTTATTCTATTCAGCACAATTCTTTTCTCAGCCATTTAAAGAAATCATAATCTAACACATACCTAGCTAGATTACTTACTAAAAGTTCTAAGACTCCATTCCTGTTCTGTCCCCGGCCAAGACGACTACAGACAGACCCTTTGTTCCTCTCCCTCCTCCCAGCTTTTGAAAGTATCTTGTCTCCTCATTGGTCATTTTGGTCAGGTGCCAGCGAGGTTACCTTTAGCTTCTTAACCCTTTACAGGTGAGAGGAGCTTTCCCCTGGCCAGGAGGGATTTCAAAGGGGTTTACCCTTCCCTTTATATTTATGACACGCCCCCCAAATCTCAGCTAGGGTGAAACACTGGCTGGGATTTCTTCCTGGAGCTCTAGGAAAACAGAGTTAATAAGACACATGCATCTCTAAATATACTACCAAGTACATAAAGACTAACAATATTTTCCACATCTCAAGGACGATTTTAACCAGTTGATTCTGGGAAACTTTCACGGGAGAGTGCATCAGCCACTTTGTTAGAAGCTCCTGAGATGTGTTGGATGTCGAAATCAAAATCTTGGAGAGCTAAACTCCACCGAAGAAGTTTTTTGTTAGTTTCTTTGACGGTGTGAAGCCACTTTAGTGCAGCATGGTCGGTTTGCAGGTGGAAACGCCGTCCCCAAACATATGGGCGTAGCTTTTCCAGAGCGTAGACAATGGCATAACATTCTTTTTCAGTGACTGACCAGTTGCTTTCCCTCTCAGACAGTTTTTTGCTGAGAAACACTACAGGGTGGAATTCTTGATCAGGTCCTTTCTGCATTAAAACTGCTCCCACACCACGCTCGGATGCATCTGTGGTTACTAGGAACGGTTTGTCAAAGTCTGGGGCCCTTAGTACAGGGTCAGACATGAGTGTCGCTTTAAGCTTGTTAAAGGCCTTCTGACACTTTCCGGTCTACTGAACAGCATTTGGCTGTTTCTTTTTGGTTAGGTCTGTCAGTGGGGCAGCGATTTGGCTGTAGTGCGGTACAAATCGTCTGTAATAACCGGCCAAGCCTAAGAAGGATTGAACCTGTTTCTTTGACTTTGGGACAGGCCACTTTTGGATAGCATCCACTTTGGCCTGTAGGGGGCTGATAGTTCCTTGACCCACCTGGTGTCCAAGGTAAGTCACTCTGTTTAGGCCTATTTGACACTTCTTAGCCTTAACAGTTAGTCCTGCCTCCCTTATGCGCTCAAGGACTTTTTGTAGATGTTCCAGGTGGTCTGCCCAGGAATCCGAAAATATGGCCACATCGTCAAGGTAGGCGACTGCATATTCTCCTAATCCCGCTAGGAGACCATCTACAAGTCTTTGGAAAGTGGCGGGTGCATTTCGCAGCCCGAAAGGGAGTACATTAAATTCATACAGCCCGAGATGTGTGATGAAGGCTGACCTTTCCTTGGCAGATTCATCTAGCGGTACCTGCCAGTACCCCTTGGTTAAGTCCAAGGTAGAGATGAACTGGGCCCTTCCCAGTTTCTCTAATAGTTCATCTGTGCGTGGCATGGGATAGTTGTCTGGGCGAGTTACAGCATTTAGCTTACGGTAGTCCACGCAAAAACGTATTTCCCCATCTGGTTTGGGAACTAGAACCACTGGAGATGCCCATGCACTTTCAGAGGGGCGGATTACACCCATCTGTAACATATCCTGGATCTCCCGTTCTATAGCAGTTTTAGCTTGAGGAGACACCCGGTAAGGTTGGACCCTAATTGGGTGAGCATTACCTGTGTCAATGGAGTGGTATGCCCGTTCAGTCAGTCCTGGGGTGGCTGAGAACGTTGGCGCGTAGCTAGTGCACAGCTCCTGGATCTGCTGTCGCTGCATACGCCCAAGGGTCATGGAGAGGTTCACCTCTTCCACACCACCAGCACATTTCCCTTCGTAGTAGACACCTTCAGGCCACTCAGCGTCGTCTCCTCCCTGGGCTGTAAACTGACAAACCTTTAATTCTCTGGAATAAAAGGGCTTTAGAGAATTAATATGATACACCTTAGGCTTTCGGTTGGAGGTGGGGAATGCTATGAGATAATTAACAGCTCCCAGGCGCTCCTGGACCACGAATGGCCCTTCCCACGATGCTTCCATTTTATGGGCCTGGAGCGCCTTTAAGACCATGACCTGGTCTCCTACTTTGAAGGAACGCTCTCTGGCATGTTTATCATACCAGGCTTTTTGCTCTTTTTGAGCATCCTGTAAGTTTTCTCTAGCAAGGGCTAAAGAGGTTCGGAGGGTGTTTTGTAGGTTGGTTACAAAGTCCAGAATGTTAGTTCCTGGAGAAGGTGTAAATCCCTCCCATTGCTGCTTCACCAACTGCAATGGCCCCTTAACCTCACGGCCATATACAAGTTCAAATGGAGAAAACCCTAAACTGGGATGTGGTACAGCTCTGTAGGCAAAGAGCAACTGCTGCAATACTAGGTCCCAATCATTGGAGTGCTCATTTACGAATTTACGTATCATGGCCCCCAAAGTTCCATTAAACTTCTCCACCATGCCATTTGTTTGATGATGGTAAGGAGTGGCAACCAAGTGATTTACCCCATGAGCTTCCCAAAGGTTTTTCATAGTTCCTGCCAGGAAATTAGTCCCTGCATCTGTGAGGATGTCGGAGGGCCAACCTACCCTGGCAAAAATGTCTGCTAGTGCCTGGCACACACTTTTAGCCCTGGTGTTGCTTAGAGCTACTGCTTCCGGCCATCGGGTGGCAAAATCCATGAAAGTCAGTATGTACTGCTTTCCTCTGGGTGTCTTTTTCGGAAAAGGACCCAGAATATCCACAGCTACTCGCTGAAATGGAACTTCAATGATGGGGAGTGGCTGGAGAGGAGCTTTGACCTGGTCTTGGGGTTTTCCCACTCTTTGGCACACCTCACAAGACTGGACATAGGTAGAAACATCCTTGCCCATTCCCTCCCAGTGGAATGACCCCCCCAAACGGTCTTTGGTCCTGTTCACCCCAGCATGGCCACTAGGGTGATCATGGGCTAAGCTCAAGAGCTTGGCCCGGTATTTAGTTGGAACTACCAACTGTCTCTGAGGATGCCAGTCTTCCTGGTGTCCCCCAGAAAGAGTTTCCTTGTATAAAAGTCCTCTTTCTACAACAAACCTGGATCGATTAGAAGAGCTGAGAGGCGGTGGGTTGCTCCGTGCCGCCGTCCAAGCTCTCTGGAGGCTTTCATCTGCTTCCTGTTCGGTCTGGAACTGTTCCCTTGATGCTGGAGACATCAGTTCCTCATGGGATTGTGGACCTAGGCTTGGTCCCTCTGGAAGCGATATAGGGGATGGAGCTGTTTCTGTTGACTGTGAACCGCTCTCCGCTGGTGCACTATGTTGGGATTCAGGCTCCGGCTGAGCCTCTTGTGTAGGGTTATCGGCTGCTGCCAGTTCAGGTTCGGTGGGGCCCTCTGGTGTTGAGGTTGCAAGTACTGGATTCAGTGCTGACACGGGGTCTGGTGTTGGTTGTTTGGCTGGTTCCGGTTCTGGGACTGGTTCCGTCTGGGTCTCTGGGACTGGATCCACTACTGCTGTTGCAGACATTGGCCTGGGGTCCAGGTCCATCACCTCTGACTGGGTCCTGATAGAAGTTTCCGGAACAGAGCTAGGCCTCACGGCTTGTTTAGCCTGGTTGCGGGTGACCATTCCCACCCTCTTGGCCTGCTTCACATGATTGGCCAAGTCTTCCCCCAACAGCATGGGGATGGGATAATCATCATAGACTGCAAAAGTCCACATTCCTGACCAGCCCTTGTACTGGACAGGCAACTTGGCTGTAGGCAAATTGAAAGAGTTGGACTTGAAGGGTTGAATCGTCACTTGGATCTCTGGGTTGATTAAATTGGGGTCCACTAAGGAAGCATGGATAGCTGACACTTGTGCTCCGGTGTCCCTCCACGCGGTGACCTTCTTCCCACCCACACTCACAGTTTCCCTCCGTTCCAAGGGTATCTGGGAGGTATCTGGGCCTGTGGACCTCTGGTGTGATTCCGGTGCAATGAACTGTAATCTGTTGGGGTTCTTGGGGCAGTTGGCCTTTACATGCCCCAGCTCGTTACACTTAAAACATCGTCCAGCTGACGGGTCACTGGGGCGAGGAGGGTTGCTGGAGAACGGGGTGGTGGGACGATAAGGGGTCTGGAGGGTTCTTTGGGAGGTAGGTGGGGCTTTGGGCGGCCCCCGGTAATAGGGTGTGGTCTGGGGTGGTCCCTTCTGGTCTCCGCTCCAACTGCGACCAGTTTTCTTCTTCTCTGCCACCTCCACCCATCTGGCTCCAATCTCTCCTGCCTCAATTACAGTTTTGGGTTTCCCATCTAGGATGTATCTTTCTATTTCCTCAGGAACACCCTCTAAGAATTGTTCCATTTGCATTAGGAAGGGCAAATTTACTGGAGATTCAACACTTGCTCCTGATATCCAGGCATCCCAATGTTTTACAATGTGGTAGGCATGTCGGGTAAATGACATGTCTGGTTTCCACCTTAGGGCTCTGAACCTCCGACGAGACTGCTCGGGTGTTATCCCCATTCTGACTCTCGCCTTGGATTTAAACAGTTCATACTTGTTCATGTGTTCTTTAGGCATTTCAGCTGCCACCTCAGCTAAGGGTCCACTGAGCTGCGGCCTCAGCTCTACCATGTATTGGTCAGTAGAGATGTTGTACCCAAGGCAGGCCCTTTCGAAGTTTTCTAAGAAGGCCTCAGTATCATCACCTGCCTTGTAGGTGGGGAACTTTCTGGGATGAGAAGTGGTACCTGGAGAAGGATTGCTAGGGTTTGTTGGTATATTCTGCTGGGCCTTTATCCTCTCCATCTCCTCCACATGCTTCCTCTCTTTTTCCTTCTCCTCCTCCACATGCTTCCTCTCTTTTTCCCTCTCCTCCTCCACATGCTTCCTTGCCTCCATTTCCCTCTTGTGGGCAGCCTCTTGGCGTTGTTCTGCCTCCCTTTCTTGTTCCTTCTTCAGCTGCATGAGTTCTATCTGTCTTTCATGTTCCCTTTGTTTTTCCTCAGCCTGAAATTTGGCTAATTCCAGCTGTAGTCGAGCTGAGGATTTGGCCATTCTAACCTCTCTGTTTTTAACTAACTTTACACCCGAGGTTTAGAAATAAACAAACAAAACTTGGCTGTAAAATTTTGCTGTGCTGGAATAGAATACCTATTCTCTGATAGTGATTGTCAGCCTACAGAAAAAGACAATCCCCTTGTCTCTGCTCTGGGCCCAAATTAAAGCAAAAAACCTCCAACTACTTGCTTACCCAGCCCAAAGGAAAAAAAAATTCTTTTCAAACCTGTGCTCCTTGTAAAACAAAACAAAAAAAATCAAAATCCTAAAAAAAACCCTGCCACTTTTGTCTCCAGGCAAATGGGTAGAGCACACCCCCCCTATTTACTTTTAGGAAGAAAAGAAAAAAAAACCTCTGGGTTGGAAGACTGTGAATTTCCCTGCAGGAGTTAAGTACCCTGCCTCCAGGCAAAAAAAACCTGCAATTCACAAGATAATCCCCTTTTGTCTCTGCTTGGCCACAAAGCAGAGAGAAAACAAGCTGCTTTCAGTTTCAAAGCTGCTTTCTGGACTTCCTAAAAATTCCTTTTTAAAATCTGTATTTCTAGTTCAAAAAATCTCAACTGGATCTCAAAATGATTTCAGGTTAATCCCACCACTGTGCCACCATGTCAAGGTTCCTCCCCCACTCTGAACTCTAGGGTACAGATGTGGGGACCTGCATGAAAAACCTCCTAAGCTTATCTTTACCAGCTTAGGTCAAAACTTCCCCAAGGTACAAAATATTACCCCTTGGACAGGCCGCTACCACCACCAAACTAATACTGGTTACTGGGGAAGAGCTGTTTGGACGCGTCCTTCCCCCCAAAATACTTCCCAAAACCTTGCACCCCACTTCCTGGACAAGGTTTGGTAAAAAGCCTCACCAATTTGCCTAGGTGACTACAGACCCAGACCCTTGGATCTTAAGAACAATGAACAATCCTCCCAACACTTGCACCCCCCCTTTCCTGGGAAATGTTGGATAAAAAGCCTCACCAATTTGCATAGGTGACCACAAACCCAAACCCTTGGATCTGAGAACAATGAAAAAGCATTCAGTGTTTTACAAGAAGACTTTTAATAAAAAATAGAAGTAAATAGAAATAAAGAAATCCCCCCTGTAAAATCAGGATGGTATATATCTTACAGGGTAATTAGATTCAAAAACATAGAGAACCCCTCTAGGCAAAACCTTAAGTTACAAAAAAGATACACAGACAGAAATAGTTATTCTATTCAGCACAATTCTTTTCTCAGCCATTTAAAGAAATCATAATCTAACACATACCTAGCTAGATTACTTACTAAAAGTTCTAAGACTCCATTCCTGTTCTGTCCCCGGCCAAGAGGACTACAGACAGACCCTTTGTTCCTCTCCCTCCTCCCAGCTTTTGAAAGTATCTTGTCTCCTCATTGGTCATTTTGGTCAGGTGCCAGCGAGGTTACCTTTAGCTTCTTAACCCTTTACAGGTGAGAGGAGCTTTCCCCTGGCCAGGAGGGATTTCAAAGGGGTTTACCCTTCCCTTTATATTTATGACAGTAGCAAACTCCAGGTTCTCAAAAAATGCTATTTTCATACGGCTATTAAAAGTGGGAGTGTATCATGTTACGAGCCTTGCAACTGAAGTTATAGCCATGACAAACAACTTATCTTCTGTGGCTGTCTTCACTGACAAAAAAGGGGTGTGGCTTTTGGTCTGCATTTTGTTGTCGTCGTTGTTGTTTTATTATGGGATAATTAATGGGGGGTTAGCTCTCCTGCTGTAAAAGTCTGTAACTGTAAAAAGGCACTGCAGTTTTACCATGAGGTAAATGAGGTAAGGTGAACCACAGGATGGGGCTATAGCACTGACCCACCTAAGCTATCTCATGGTAAACATTGCAAGTGTGTTGTCTCCACCTAGGATGTTACAGACTGAGAGCTAGCCAGCATTAGTATCTCACTGTGTTTATTTTTAAAAAACTGAAACCACCAGCTTTGTGTCAGTGAAGGCAAAGCATGTATTGATCCAAGAGTTAATAACAGCCTACTGGAGTGCCTGAGAAGATAAGCCATGTCATGCAAGACTGGAATCCTAATAAAAGCTTGTGGGGATGAGTCCTGTCTAGATTCCTTCTCCACTCTGAACTCTAGGGTACAGATGTGGGGACCTGCATGAAAAACCCCCTAAGCTTATTCCTACCAGCTTAGGTTAATTGATTCACCTTAAAGGGCCATCAGCACGACTGATTGTCTTGATATAAATCTGTCTTGTGAGTGTTATTCAGGAACCCAACACCTTTGAGATACAAACCACAGGAAATATTCATAACTTCAGATACAATGATAATACATGCATATGAACAGAATACCACTGGAAAAGTTATAATCTATTGAACAATGATATCTTAGGAGGCATACTTTGCATAAGATTTATCACAACGGTCTACAGTGTTGATACATCAGTGGTGATTCATGTAAATATTGTCATTTTTTTTTAATACAGAATCACAGACAATAGATGGACTGTCTTTTTAAATAGTGTAAAATAACTGATGATGGCTGAAGTGGAAAGCATGGAAACACTTTTTTTCAAGATAAAAATCTGTCCATCCTTTTTGGGAACAGCTCTAATACTGAGATGACTGGCATATGAAAATACGTATTGTTCAAAAGAAGTGACTTGAAGTGCTCTGGCTGAACAGAGATGTATGAAGTGACTTACCCAAAGGCACACACACCATATGTCAGTGGTACAACTGGGAACAGAGCTCCACTGAGGGCACGTCTACACTGGCAACGGTAAAGTGGTGCCGCAGTAGCGCTTTAACGTGGCTTGCGTAGCTGCGGCAGAGCGCGAGGAGAAGCTCTCTCCCAGCTCTCAGCGCTGGTGCACGGTCTGCACTGGTGCTTGACAGCACAGAAACTTGCAGTGCTCAGGGGGGTGTTTTTTCACACCCCGGCACGAGAAAGTTGCAGCACTGTAAAGTGCCAGTGTAGACAAGCCATGACCCTCTGTCCAGTACCTTATTTCTATACCACACAGCCTTCCCTTCAGTGAGTTTTCCTAGAGCGAGTATTTCATGGTTGGGCCAAAGATAAATGGGAGTGTTGAGAAAAATAAGTAAGTTTCAATTAATATGTAGGGGACACATCTTGCCTCGTGAATTAGCCAGTCCAGTTGCTTGAACCATTTCTCATTCATTAATATTGATAAAAAATTCCATGAGTGGTTTCAATCTGGCATTCAGCCCATTCTAGCACTGACAGTGTCCTTGTTAGAGAATACTTAACAATGGATGTACCATCTGGTGCGATGCTATGCTGCTTCAAACATATGGATTGAAGTAGAATTAAGTGCCACTTCTCATACAGGAGCCATCAGGTCTTAATGATCTAAAATAATGTTTTGGCTGATTAACACACAATGTTCTAAACTTCTTTCATTCAGACATGTTTCTTAGCAGATTCATTTGTTTCAATGAGTAGTTGTGTTTTGGGTATGGCTTTTCCACCCCATTTTCATTGTGCGTTGCTGCAAGCCTCATTATGTTTATGTCACTGGGCAAGTTAACCACAGTCGGGGGGGAAATCCTTCTCTATTTTGATGCAATCCAAATGCAAACTGTCTGTCTCTGAAGACAGCTGTTGATTCTTCTTTTACTACTTGGATCTTTCACAGACATTAAAAACTATTAACTGAATTCTAAAATCCTTACTCAGTCCTTATTGAGGCAATTCTAACTGAAACAAAAGAAGTTTCGGAAAATAAAAACTTATGGCTTGATTGTACCTTTTAGACATGGCCCCTAGTAAGGGGTAGTGAATAATTGCCCCATCTCCTGGGGAGCAAAGATAAGTGCACCGAGGCTGAACACCCACTGCCCCATTCTTTCTTGGGGTGCACCTCATACCCCATGCACAGATGGCTGGCCAGCTCTGTAGTCCTGCTGTAGAAGGGGGAGGCAGAGTGGTGGTTCCACTTCTTCTGGGGCCATGTGATGCCTCAGGAGACAGTAGAGACGGAGCAGTTCCTCTGCTCCCCAATTTTGCCTGGCCCTTCTGCAGGCCACAAAGGCAAAGAGGTTCCTCATGCTGTTGACACAAAAGGAGTGAGGCAGAATCTGGCCTGAGAAAGCATTTCAGGATTCAACCCTGGCTGAATGATGAACAAAACTGGACAAGAAGCACCTGTGAAGCATCTGGCCCTGGCCACTGTCGGAAGACAGGATACTGGGCTAGATGGACCATTGGTTTGATCCAGTATGGCCATTCTTATGTTCTTAAAATTCAAAGGATGTTTGGCTCTGGGGTAGGGCGGGGGAGGCGGGGGTTGGTGCCATGCTATCCCAAATTGAGTCTACTTCATTAACATTTTGACTCCTGACAAGAAAAAAAACAAATGTGTAATATTCTGAGATCAGCTGCTGACATTTTCAGCAAGAGTGCAGAGCTGGAGTTTTGCCAGCCCTAAACTGGATGTGAATCTCAAAAGTTCTGCTCCTATTATTAAATTTGGTATGCCTGAATGGGTCCAGAATTGAGCAAATCACATTCATCTGTCTGTTTATAATTGTGCTTGTGGTACAGTGATAATTGCACTACAGCTTCGGTTGTGATATAGAGCTCAATTTTAACATGCAATTTAAAGCTTTATTTTGTAAAAATCTCATTGAAATGGCAAAAATCAAAACACAGAATATAACCCTTGCACACTATTTGAATTTTTCATTGTGCTTTGACACAGAGCAAATCAGAGTTTAAAAATCACTGCTTTGGGGCTATTTCCTGCCCCCCATTAGATTGTCTCACTTCCTCTTGCAAGAAATCTAAGACATGCTGGGATCTGTCCTTTGGCCTACACAGTTTCTCCTCATATGCCAAAGTCCAAGAATATCAGTTGTACACTGGGAGTGTTTTTTAAAGAAATATTTTATAATTTTTTAGCCATCACAGAAAATGTGTGCAAAGGCAAACCCACTGAATTGTAATTTGACTACAGATCTGCCATGGCCCAAACATCATCACTCATCAAAGTTGAGGCTTTGAAGAAAAAAAGAGAAAAAAAAAAAAAAGACAGACCCACCAACAATATGTATCCCAGCTTCATCAAACCTGCACTCTAGCTCACAACATTAATACTGCTGAGATCATTAAGGCAAAATAACTGTCTGAATGCATGGAATGTAGAACTAGGTGAATAATAGGGTTTTTGGTTCGCTGTCAATGAAAAACAAAAGTTTTGTTTCCAGTCAAACTGAAAATGAAATTTTTTGGTGAATCAAAAAGTCAAAAACTTTCTGACTAGGGTTGAAACAAAACATTTTGTTTTAATCTAACCTGATTTTTTTTTGTTATGATTTTGGACTTTTTTACAAAAACAAAGGACCACATTCACAAAACACCAGGGGAGGGCGGGGGAGGTTATTAGCATGATTTCCTTTATATCCTTTAGCCCAGTGGTTAGAGCAGTCATCTGGAAGATGCATGTTTAATCCCACCCTGCCTTTCTGCCTGATGTGGAGAAAGGACTTATGCCTGGGTCTCC
Source organism: Lepidochelys olivacea (assembly GCF_965140295.1). Lineage (NCBI taxonomy): Eukaryota > Metazoa > Chordata > Testudines > Cheloniidae > Lepidochelys > Lepidochelys olivacea. The sequence goes on from NC_140411.1 coordinate 139,415,775, forward strand.
TGTATTGCAGGAGAGTGTCCCAACCCCAGGGCTATTCAGGTGGGGGTCTCTCTTAGTGTCTCCTGGTGAAGATGTTCCACCGTGTATAAATAGTCATTGGAGCAGGGATTTGAAGTTGGGTTTTCTGCAGCCTAAGTGAATGCCCTAAGCACCAGGCTTCAGAGACATTCTCATGAATGCCTATGACTTGTCATTATGAATTACAATGGCTAGTAATTGATTCAGGGAAAGAGACCTTGTCTGCTGGGTTCTCTGCCAGATGAACTGCATAAACACTGATGATGCCTAAGTAGTGGTTTGGGACTTAGTCCCCTCATGCAAAGCACATAGAGAATGATTGTGTATTTGGTGAGAAGATAATTTGGGGTCACATTTAGGAAGAACCACTAGTTTATCTATCTTAAATGTTTTGCTTCTGCTGCAGAGAAATTATAGACTTCACATAAGTTACCAAAGCTTACAAACAATGAGGGAGAACATTGAGGGAGAACTCAATGAGAGAGCTGCTTATTAATGTTAAAGAGGCAAATAGGAGGTTTAGTGCCAGAGGAATACGTATGGTGTTTGGTGGTTTCCCTCACTCAACTGGTTTGAAGACTGTTCAATAATGTCATTGTAAGAAGAAAGTATTACATAAGCCAGTGGGTCTGTGAAGATTCTGTTGAGGGATAAAGCCAGAGGTAAAACAAATTTGAAGATTGACATGGTTAGCCAATAATTTATGCTCAAAATAAAGAATATAGGCATGGAAGAAGAGTTACAACTACTGGAGAAACAATGTATTTCTTAAATAGTCACCTTTGGAAAATGGAACTTGGGCTTCTAAGTCACCTGGGTGCTTTTTGAAAATTTTATCCAATGTTGTCTTTTACTTCTGACCTATTTCCAGGGAGACATCATGTACTGATGGGGAAAGCTGAGGCACAAAGAGATTGAGTGACCTTTCTTAAGGTCATTTAGCAAGTCTATAGCGGACCTGGGAATAAAAATCACCTGCACCAGTGAGCTTAGGATCAAAACTGAGTGGAAGCTGAAAGAAAGAAAGAAAGAAAGAAAGAAAGAAATGCTTTGATTTCTGTTCACTTACCAAGACACTTGAGTGTATCTTTATGCTGCTAAACTCCTGCAGAAATCCTTGAAAGCTGCAACAAATTTTCCCCCCACAAATTCAAACTGTCAGTAAACCCCTTTAAATTCTATTGGAAAAATCTTAAAAAATTCGAAGGTGTTTCTATAGAGATAGATCCTTAACTTTTTTTTAAAAAAGGAGTTCTCATCCATTTAAGTATGTTTTGAACCACTCATTTTATTTTTGACAATGACAATTCAGCAGCAACTAGACAAAATATCCCCTTACTGGCAGAAATTTAAAGGAATAAACAAACTACAGGTCCAATTCAAAAGTGCTTACTCATTCAAAACTCTCATTGCATTGACTTAGGAAGTAGAAAGAGGATTTCAGAACTGAATTCAATTTTTAAAGTTTTTCTCTTACCCTTTACTGTGTGCAATGCTCAAACTTGAAAAAAATATTTATTTTCCTACCAATTTTGATTTTTCTCCTCTTTGTCTCTAATGAGGAAGAATCAATATGGCCATTTAAAAAAATTCTGCAGGAAGGATGCTGATGTCAGCAGAAATGTGCTCACGTCTGAGAGACATTTTCAGTATTTCATTGTTACTATAAATATTTTGATGTACAGTATTGCACAAAAATAACTTTTATTTTTAATTTCTTGAAAAGTGACTGGTGGCAGTTATTGTTTTTTCCACAGGCTGGAGGTCATTTTCTGAACACAGACATAAAATTATCACTATAAAACTCAAATTTTATTATGCTCTGGACAATACTTTTTGGCTCCAAATATGCTGTTAATTTGGTTGTCATCGGCTAAGCTTCTAAATTCAAAAGTCACAGGTTAATGTGTTTCTTAGCCAGCAGGTGAACTGTGTCAGAAATTATGATCACATGAATAAATGAAAAACAATCAGTTTTTGCAGTCACTTGTGTTCCCTGTAACCATGTCATTTTTGCCCAGAACATTGTGGAATACTAGCTGGGGTCCCTGGGAGTGTTTAAAAGTAATTCTTATTTTCATGTCTGAATCACCTTGATGAAATTGGTTTGTAGCTTTTCCGTATTTTAAATAAATGTTTTTATGATCACAAAAAGAAAAGGAGTACTTGTGGCACCTTAGAGACTAACCAATTTATTTGAGCATAAGTGAGCTGTAGCTCCTTTTCTTTTTGCGAATACAGACTAACACGGCTGTTACTCTGAAACCTGTCTTTATGATCACAGTGTCCCCATTGACCAGTAGCTGGGCTGGGAATCATATGAGTCACTGAAGGGAATTGTTTTGTTTTTATCCAAGAATTGTAATCTCAGTCTTGTTCTCTTCCTTGAGCTACTAACGGCTGTTTTAATTATACAGAGCTCTTATAACCCTTCTGTGTGCTAATGTACTTCAGTTGGTTTAAAGATGAGGTACAGGCTGACACACAGTACTATGCTAAGTATGATTTTACCTGTAGCATTTTATTATTAGAAAGATATTTCAAAATGTAAAATCAAACCTTTTTTTGACCAGTGTCCCTTGATCTGACCAAGTCTGCATTTCTGATTACATTTACAGTCTGCACATTATGTATTTCTGTAGGGTGAATAACACTAATATTAAAAAAAAATTATAAGCCCAATTATTTTAATATGCTTATTATTTCCATGGAATGTGTCTTCATTTTTACATAATTTTTGGTTCCTGATTCCAAGGGCCTGCACTCTGTGTGTGCACCCCACCACACCCCTGACCATACCAGCCCTGAATGCTAATGTTTTACACCTCCTTTATGGTGTGCAAGTGACTACACAAAGTTCAAAGACTCAGGTCAAGAGAATCATCCGTAATTCCTTGTCTGCTATCCCATTAGACTACAGAATATGAAGTCATGGTAGAGATTGAATTGCAAAGGTAACTTCTGGCCCCTAACCACTCGTAAGCCACTAAATACATAGAGTGGATAGGGAGAAAACTTCCATGACAATACAAGACGACATTAGAACTGTGGTTTAAACTAGGCCGCAAGTCTGTTAAGTAACATCTGGGAACTATCCATCAATAACTCATGCAGTGCAGATCATCTTTCCTATTGTAATCCATTCCACCTGGTGGAGGGCTGGCATCAGCCCCACACCCCATTAACCTGGTACGTACATGGTCACTGAGGTCCTACTCCCCTTTTCTGAAGGTTAAAGGGTTGGGGTATGGGATTGTCTCTTCACTGTACCAGACATTAGGAGCCCCAACTCCATTCCCATCCTTTAGGAGATGCCTTCTCCTAATCCCCTTCCAATTCTGGTTTAAGAGGGAACTGGACCGCTACTGAACAAAGCACCTGCACTGAGCACCTGCCAACTTGCAACAACATGATTTTTACAGCTTAACGTACTCACTGGGTCCCTGGGCTGCTGAGAGGAAGGCAAATAACCCCACTCTGCCCAGGTCAATCAGGTAGTGAGGGAAAAATTCCTTCCCAACCTCCCAAAAGATGACTAGCGTGATGTCCACAGCACGGCCCCCAAACCTGGTCCCACTTTAGCCCCAAAGGGGGAGGGGAAACTTTTCTTCCTGAGACTGACTGGAGCCCCCAGGCACAGGGAGGAGTTCATCAGCCCTCACCTTGGAGGCACAGGAGCCAACAGACTTATGCCGTACTTTCTGACCAAATAATCAACCAGAGAGCCCCCCTCCTGAAGCCCACTGGGAGGTGGAGTGCACCTGAAGACGGTGCATTCCTTAAAGTGACCAAGGGTTTTCTTTCCACTGCTGGCCAAGACAAAGGCTCTCTCCCCCCCACCACCACCTGTGAGGCTGCAGGGAGGTGACATTTCTTTGTTTTCCCAGGTACCGAAATGTTTCCAATAACTATGATTTTGGGAAATGACCTTTTTGTATCCTAGGCTCATTGCCCCCCAAAAAAGCAGATTTTGTGGCTGTTCACATTTCTGTCTTAACTGATTTAAGAGATTCTTTTTGTTATTGTTTTTAAGAGGTGATGGGGTGAGGGATTGATTTGTTTAGTTTTTACATTAAAAATTCAGGTCCTATCTAATCTGGAAGACTGTGATAACTGGACAATTAGCACAATGACATAAGAACCAAGAGAGTAAAAGACAGAGCAGTTCAGAGGGGAAGGGATCAGTGGCCTTGGAACAATTTTTATAGTGGGGATGCTGACAGCCACTGAACCAAATTGTAAACCCTGTATACAATGGAAACCACTTCAAGCCAGCTGGTGTGGCAGCACCCCAGCACCCCTAGAAGGGATTTTATAATCAGATTCCATAAACAGTTGGTTTTGTATTTATCAGGACCGGCTTAATTTCAGTGACCCAGTAACACTTTGAATACAGGAAGACTTAAAGACGCAACACCTTCACTCTTTCAATAAGGAAGTTTGCAGGCACCATAATCATCCCTGAGACTTCAAGGTCCACCAGAAAAAACAGAAAAACAAACAAACTTGACATTCCAGATACTTCTAAGCAAATAATCCCCTTTCAGGTCTTCACATCATGACTTATTTATGTCATAAAGAAGTAAAAGGGGCATGACTTTAAAAAAATAAGTTGTTTGCAAGTTACATTAAAGATTTTTCAGACCTTTTCCATGTCTCAGTGTACTGGTTAGCTGTTGTAGAAAGAATAGTGCATAAAGAGACTCCCCTCCTCTTCCCCCTGAGGCTCCCCCCCCCACCCCGTCTTTGGGCTGACACTCTTTAAAAAAAAAAAAAACACCCAAGACCATTCTCTCTGATAAATGATTACTGGCAATGTCACTGAGAGTTAGAGTACATCACATCTTCTCATGTCTACATCTGTTTTGATGAATGTGTGTTCTAGGAAAGCAATTAGATAGCAGATAGTAACTGTTCATAGTGTCATACAAATGTGTAAACTTGCTAGATAAACATTGGCTGATATAAGAAAATAGCTTTAGGGTATGTTTTGTAGTATCAGCCTTTCATTTCTTATCAGAGAAACTGGGCAGATAACTGTCCTCAGAAGCTCAAATCACAGTTATAAATATAATAAATAAAACCTTTATTTATTATTATTTCTTTCACACCGAGTTACAGTACAATAGTTACCCAACTGGAAAAACAATCAAGCTCATCTACAAATGCAACAAAAGGACACCTTGTTGAAGCTTTCACACAATAAACCAGTCTGGACTGAGTTTTGTATTAATTCAATACACAATATAAATATGAGATGAAGTTTAAATCCCTTTAGCTATACAGTTTCTGAAGCAGTAAAATTTATGTGGCATAAAGAAAACTATAACTGGTCAGGAATTTTTTGACTAGAGATTTTCTGTCAAAAATGCTGATTCTTCAAAACTGAAACTTTCAAGGGGAAAGGGTCAGCTTCAACAAATTTTTAATTTCCCCAGGCCAGAAAAACCCTTTCCTGCCCATCTCTAGTTAATAAAAACATAATTGGAACACCGACTCAAGAACTGAAGGGTGTATTTCCACCCCAGAACCTAAGACGTGTAGGCACCAATTCAGTAAAGCCATTGGGTCTAGTGTTTTAAAGGTAGGTAGGCATCTATGAGGATTTTCAGGAGTGCCTAGACACCTAACTCCCATTGACATCGATTGGAGTTCAGTGCCTAAGGGCTTTTGAAAAGCCCACCATGTGCCTATCTGCCTCTCTTTCTAAATCTGGCCCTTAGTCCTTGTTTCAGGAAGATATCCCTATTCAGGACAGTGCTGCAACATATTTCCATGCTTATGTAAGGGAACTGTTGCCCCCTTACTAACATTCAGTGGGGGTGTTTTGGTTGGCTAGCTCCCAGTCCTAAAAGGGGAAGGGTCGATGGGGAATCAGGACCCTGAGACTGACAGCCCCCAGGAACAATGGGGAGAGGCCAATGCTCCAGGTCAGCCTCAATGACAGGGTGAGCAGGCTAATCAGGGATTCAGGAGGCCAGGGAGGTCCCGTCCTCCGTGTGAGCTGAAATTGCCTGGGTCAGACAGAGTGGGGCTGAGCTGAGGAGAAAGCTGGGGCCCAAGCTAAGCTGGAGAGCAGAGCTGGGCCAGATCCAGAGGGACCAGACCCTGTCCTGCGAGCAGAGCTGCAGCCCCAAAGCCAGAGGCACAGCCCAGAGAGAGCAGACTTGCCCTGGGAGCAGAGCTGCAGCAACTAGTGCCAGAGGGGCCAGAAAAGCAGCCCAGGAAGCAGGTCAGTGCTGGGAGCAGAGTCACAGAAGCAGCCTGCAGAGCAGACCTGTCCTGGGAGCAGAGCTGCAGCAACCAGAGCCAGAGGGGCCAAGGAAGCAGCCCAGGTAGCAGGAGACAGAGCAGCAGCAGCAGTGCAGAGACCGAGTGGTGGAGCTGGGGCTGGAGCAGTCTGGAGTTGGGTGTGGTGAGCAGCTGGGGAGAGCGAGGGGGACCCTGGGCAGCAGGCCCAGCACAGGGAGACGCCTCAGCCAAGAGGCTCTGCAGGCCAGACTTGGATCATAACCCCGACAGGGCGGGGGCGACACTGGGAAGAAGGGTCCTGCCACCTAGAGCCTGAGAGCCTGTGGCCACCACCAGAGCGAGTGTCCAACCCACAGCATCCCTGCAGCACAGCCAGGGCCTGAGAAGAAGGCCTGGGACTTACAAGGAACAGACTGTGACCTGCCCGGACATTCCAGAGACCCTGTTTGTGATGTTCCCTGCCACAGAGCGGGGTGATGTGTTTCCTTTGAACCTTTCCCATTTTTCCTTATTCTTTTTAAAATTAATTGTTGATTAAATAACTTGCATTTGCTTTAACTTGGATGTAATGGTCAGTGGGTCAGAGAAGTGCCCAGTGCAGAGAGTACCCCGGAGTGAGGACACCCTAGCTCCTGTCCTAGGTGACCACAGCAGGGTTGGGGGTCGAGCCCCCCAGGAATCCTGGGCCCAGCCTTGTTGGGGTTACGAGGACTCTGCCACACAGGAGAGCGGAAGGGGAGTCCTCAAGGGCAGGGAGGCCACTGGGTAAAGGAAGTGGGAGCGAGGACTCAGATCCTTTCGCTAGCCCACTTCACCGGGGTAGTGCAGAAGCCAGGAAAGTTCCCCACAAGAGCGGGACTATTCCCCCGCTTACACTTACAGCCCTGATTCCAAAAGTGCTTAAGTCCTATAAAAGTCAATGGGATTTAAGCACATGCTTAACAAATTGTGGCCAAAATACAGACTCGATGCATGCTTTTGAAATTGTACATATAAAGAAGCTGTGCAAGTGGTGTATTTGTAGAGTAAGAGCGCAGGCAGCTTTGGAACACTGATATGTGGACATGAGGCATACTGTAATATGTTTATGGAAAGACTTCACCTAAGGATTAATTCACTGGTTATAACTAGTGATGAGTGAACCGGGTAGAATAAAATAAGGACTGACCTAACTTTTTACTGTAAAGGAGAAGCAAAGTAAAGCCAAACTTCCTGTGACTCAATGAAAAAATGTGATTCATGTTTTAAAACTTTTTTAAAAATTAGCTTGGTACTCAGACTAGAAGTCATTTAGCACCATTGGCTAAATGAGATAAAAGCACCATTTGCCCTCTTGTGAATGAAAAAAATATTCCAATATGTGTATAAAAAAGGAGCAGGAAGCTGACAGGGTGTTCTTTGTGAAGGCTTGGAGACTCTCCAACTTGCTTCCCCGCAATCTGAAATAACCTGCATTTGGTAAGCTTCTGTGCTGCAAAACACATGTTTGAGTAGGCTTTGGGAGAGAGCTGAGGGTGTGCTTCCTAGATGATAAAGGGATGGAAAGGAGTCTCTGTGGGTGCCTGTCTGGCTACGTTCCTGCTGGAAAAATTATTCTAGTGATGCTGGGATTTCATCATATCATGGTAAAGATGTTAGGGATCCTAGACCTGTGGATAAGCAGGTTTTTTAAATAGCTTTAATAGAAATTAAAATATTATTTTCTTTGGCTCTCAAAGTCACCTGAACAGTGCTCGTATGACATTAGTCCTACATAAATCTAGTTTTTGTACAATGTGCAGCTTGGAGACGGCAGGGTTATTTTCAGCTACTAACATTTGGTATCATCTCATCATCTGAAATATTTAATAGAAATATGGAATATACACATGACAGCCTAAGCCTATGTATGCCCTCAAACTGCAAATTACAAAGCCGGAGTCTGTAGTGTATTGATAGGCTTGGAAGGATTAGATTTGTGTCAGTAAATGTTGATTTCACTGAACACAAACAAACTGATGGAAAAAGATTTCCATGAAGCTTTTCTTGACCTGCTGCTCACAAACCGGGTAGAATTAGTGGGGGAAGCAAAAGTGGATGGGAATCTGGGAGGCAGTGACCATGAGTTGGTTGAGTTCAGGATCCTGACGCAGGGAACAAAGGTAAGCAGCAGGATACGGACCCTGGACTTCAGGAAAGCAGACTTCGACTCCCTCAGGGAACAGATGGCCAGGATCCCCTGGGGGACTAACTTGAAGGGGAAAGGAGTCCAGGAGAGCTGGCTGTATTTCAAGGAATCCCTGTAGAGGTTACAGGGACAAACCATCCCGATGAGTCGAAAGAATAGTAAATATGGCAGGCGACCAGCTTGGCTTAATGGTGAAATCCTAGCGGATCTTAAACATAAAAAAGAAGCTTACAAGAAGTGGAAGGTTGGACTTATGACCAGGGAAGAGTATAAAAATATTGCTCGGGCATGTAGGAATGATATCAGGAAAGCCAAATCGCACCTGGAGCTGCAGCTAGCCAGAGATGTTAAGAGTAACAAGAAGGGTTTATTCAGGTATGTTGGCAACAAGAAGAAAGCCAAGGAATGTGTGGGCCCCTTACTGAATGAGGGAGGCAACCTAGTGACAGAGGATGTGGAAAAAGCTAATGTACTCAATGCTTTTTTTGCCTCTGTTTTCACTAACAAGGTCAGCTCCCAGACTGCTGCGCTGGGCATCACAAAATGGGGAAGAGATGGCCAGCCCTCTGTGGAGATAGAGGTGGTTAGGGACTATTTAGAAAAGCTGGACGTGCACAAGTCCATAGGGCTGGACGAGTTGCATCCGAGAGTGCTGAAGGAATTGGCGGCTGTGATTGCAGAGCCATTGCCCATTATCTTTGAAAACTCGTGGCGAACCGGGGAAGTCCCGGATGACTGGAAAAAGGCTAATGTAGTGCCAATCTTTAAAAAAGGGAAGAAGGAGGATCCTGGGAACTACAGGCCAGTCAGCCTCACCTCAGTCCCTGGAAAAATCATGGAGCAGGTCCTCAAAGAATCAATCCTGAAGCACTTGCATGAGAGGAAAGTGATCAGGAACAGCCAGCATGGATTCACCAAGGGAAGGTCATGCCTGACTAATCTAATCGCCTTCTATGATGAGATGACTGGTACTGTGGATGAAGGGAAAGCAGTGGATGTATTGTTTCTTGACTTTAGCAAAGCTTTTGACACGGTCTCCCACAGTATTCTTGTCAGCAAGTTAAGGAAGTATGGGCTGGATGAATGCACTATAAGGTGGGTAGAAAGTTGGCTAGATTGTTGGGCTCAACGGGTAGTGATCAATGGCTCCATGTCTAGTTGGCAGCCGGTATCAAGTGGAGTGCCCCAAGGGTCGGTCCTGGGGCCGGTTTTATTCAATATCTTCATAAATGATCTGGAGGATGGTGTGGATTGCACTCTCAGCAAATTTGCGGATGATACTAAACTGGGAGGAGTGGTAGATACGCTGGAGGGGAGGGATAGGATACAGAAGGACCTAGACAAATTGGAGGATTGGGCCAAAAGAAATCTGATGAGGTTCAATAAGGATAAGTGCAGAGTCCTGCACTTAGGACGGAAGAACCCAATGCACAGCTACAGACTAGGGACCGAATGGCTACGCAGCAGTTCTGCGGAAAAGGACCTAGGGGTGACAGTGGACGAGAAGCTGGATATGAGTCAGCAGTGTGCCCTTGTTGCCAAGAAGGCCAATGGCATTTTGGGATGTATAAGTAGGGGCATAGCGACCAGATCGAGGGACATGATCGTTCCCCTCTATTCGACATTGGTGAGGCCTCATCTGGAGTACTGTGTCCAGTTTTGGGCCCCACACTACAAGAAGGATGTGGATAAATTGGAGAGAGTCCAGCGAAGGGCAACAAAAATGATTAGGGGACTGGAACACATGAGTTATGAGGAGAGGCTGAGGGAGCTGGGATTGTTTAGCCTGCAGAAGAGAAGAATGAGGGGGGATTTGATAGCTGCTTTCAACTACCTGAAAGGGGGTTCCAAAGAGGATGGCTCTAGACTGTTCTCAATGGTAGCAGATGACAGAACGAGGAGTAATGGTCTCAAGTTGCAGTGGGGGAGGTTTAGATTGGATATTAGGAAAAACTTTTTCACTAAGAGGGTGGTGAAACACTGGAATGCGTTACCTAGGGAGGTGGTAGAATCTCCTTCCTTAGAGGTTTTTAAGGTCAGGCTTGACAAAGCCCTGGCTGGGATGATTTAACTGGGAATTGGTCCTGCTTCGAGCAGGGGGTTGGACTAGATGACCTTCTGGGGTCCCTTCCAACCCTGATATTCTATGATTCTATGAATGATGACTGAAATTTACAGATAGGCAAAGTAAGAAAAATGCTGCTTAAGAATTTCTTAGAGTTTGATTTAAGGCTATTTTGTATATTTTGACATGTGACATAGAAAATTTGTATTTTAATGGTTATAAAGCTTTCATTTTTTGAAGTTCAACATCTACTGTCATTAAATAACTATTGTCTGACACTGCACCATAATTTCCCACAACTGTGAAAATGTAAATAGATAAAAATAAAATTATAAATAGACATTGATGCTATCCATCAAAATTATAAAAAAAAATAAAAAATTGAATTCTGCCAAATCTATGTATTGAGAACTGTGTTGGAATTGCAAGCTATTACTTTAAGAGTCGGGGGGGGAGGGGTTCCCAGTCCTGCTTGCAGGCTAGGGAGCTCTGTAGTAAAGCATCTAGGAGCAATGGTCAGTCTCCAGCCAGCCAACCTCTAGTAAGATGGAGTGAGGTGTGCCTCTTTTTAGGGAGCAGCCTGCTTTGTCTCTCTGGTTTTGGATTCTTGTGAGTTATTGTTCTGAATTCTAAGAAATAACGTGTGATGTTGCAACCTTTCAGCAAGAGATTTGGGTTTTATCTTACTTCTCTGTGCATACACTGTGAAAATAACAGAGCCACACCCCTAAGATATAGGAGGAGAGGGCTTTGGGTTCAGTCCTTACTAGAGCTAGTGGTGAAATCTGGATTCAAACTCCCCCCAAGATTTGAGGGTATTCAGGTACAGAGTTTTGGATCAGCTGGCTACAGCAATAAGGATCATATATGCTTCCAAATGTTCTCAAGGTTTGAGAGTACTCAGATCTAGAGTTTCCAGGCACACTGTGACGGGGACACACACCTCTTGCAAGTGCCTCCTGTCAGCTGCGTGTGATGCTGCAATCTCTCCCCCACCTTTCTGGCACCCCCTGTAGGTTGTTGGCCTCACAATGTGGGTCTTCAGTGGCTCAGCCCTCCAGCTAAGTCACACAGTTAATAGATGGATGGAAGAACCTCTTCCAAGATAACAGAGTTCAACAAATGATTGGCTCTCTCCAGGTTCTTCAGCCCCATCTCTGGGCCTGGTCAGCCCTCACCAGGGTTTTCAGCCCTGTCTCTGGGCCTGTTTACATTCCAGCCCCTTTCTCGTGCTTGTAGTAAAGAATCTTGTCCCCTTTTCAGGACTCAGGCCACTTCCCCACTGGCCAGTGGGGGACCCTGGCCCGCCCACTACTCTGAGTCCCAAGCCAGGGATATTGTAAGCAGGAGCGAGAGCCTGCTTCCCTTAATAGTTGCCGCTGCTGCAGCATTCCCTGGACTGCTTCCCACTCAGTCCCATCGTCTTCATCCATTAGCTCAGGGTTATAGTCATTGGTTCTCCCTGCCTTATCCCTGCTTGGGCAGGGTTTCTTCCAGGCCTCTTTGCCTGGACAGTTTCACAATTTTCTAGCCCTTCCCTCACCCTTCTGGTCCCAGCCAGGAACTGACCTGCTCAGCCCCTTCAGCTCCTTTTATCTGAGCCTGCTGCTCTCTGATTGCTTGCTTCCTTGCAGCCTTTCTAGGCAGGCCTGGAGGACCCACCTTCACTGCTCTTTTCTGGGGGAAGGTATGGTAGGCCTGCAAGACCTGCAGTAGAGGGCCTTAAAGGGTCTGGCATACCTCGTCACACACGGAGAATATAACCAGGTATTCATGATGTTGCTTTGTTCTGCCAAAGTAAGAACATGATGATATGTTAAAGTATATATAAAATTCCTGTGAATGGATTTATAATAAACAGTGCAAAGTGTCAGTTCCCAGCAAGTGAAATAACATTGCATGACATAAATTATATACTGTTGGGTTTCAACCAGCCAAAAGTAAATTGCAGGCTGTCTAGGCCTAACAACAGAAAAAGGCACACTAGGTATGATAAACTTCCTGGGGAAATTTCTGCCAAATTTGGCCGCAGAGTTATTACTGAGGACACTATAAAGGACACATATTACTGAGGACACATATTACTGAGGACACAATAAAGCTAACCCGGCATGGCCAGGAGCAGGAGTCAGTGGAGCTGAGGCCTATTTTAAGCAGCGAGCCAGCGCCAATGTTCTTGGCGCTGAAGAAAAGAACCAGCTGAGGGTGGCCGTGGCGTGCACCGTGGCAGGAGAGCGAAGATGTTTGGCTTTGCTGTGGCATATGCTCGGCAACTGACGGGCTGGAAACTTGAAATAAGCTCAGACTGAAAGAGAAAATGGGCAGGAGCGTACAAGAAAATCCTGGGCCTGACTCTGCTGTGCCGGCCACTCTGCGTGGTGATGTACAAAGTAGGTGTGCTGACCTTGGTGGTACTGCTCCATCGCACAGTGGGGTATTGGGCTGTAATCCAACCTTTACTGCCTTCCTTGAAGTCAGCTTATTACAGTCTCTTTAGTTCACTCACAACTACTCATTCCCCACTTATTTCTTGTTCCTCATCAAAGGAAAACTTTCTTTCTGGCCCTGCTCACAATCCTAGAGAACCCAGTACTTCTTTCCTTCCATCTGAGTGTCCTGCATTCCCCACTCACTCAAAAATCCAGATGTTTCCTCCTCATTCTGCCTATCCGATTATTGACATTCTTTTCCAGGTACCACAACCTGTCATCAGAACCTGTCATCAGCTGGTTGTCTGAAGCTTAGAGTTTGGCTTCTGTTGAAAATGACAAACTAGAAGGCTTTGTTCCCACCAGTCATAATGCAAAAAAGGAAACGAGAGTGGAGCCAGCTGGAACACCATTGACTTAAAGGAATATTCCTCCCCTTCACGGTAACTGGAAGGTGCAGAACCTGTTTGGGAGTATCCACAATGGAGGGAAGAAACAGAAGAACTTCTCTGTGGTCCCCATTTCAACATGTTGGAGACCCTGGGTGGAGGGCAGTGGTAGGATGGATGATGAGGCAGAGCTGGGGAGGTTTGGAAAGGAGAATAGTGAAGAAGCAAAGGGGATACAAATAGGAAGCTGGATTTCAGTTGCCTAAATGGAACTCATTTGATAGCCTAACTGCAAACCCTAACTCATTTTACTGAGTTCTTAGCAATATAATAAACATGAATCCCATGCTGAGCAGACATGGAATTCTAGCAGCAGACAGACAATGATGCCACATATTCCAGGCATGAATTTGAAAAATGTGGGTAAACTTAGCCTGTCAGAATCAGACAGATATATTTTATATGCACTGGACAGGATCCGTTGAGTATGGGTATTTGCAAAGTAATGCATTAGAAAAGTTTCCAGAGGCTTCTGGTCACATCAAGAACAACATGATAGCTGCCTGCTGTTTCAGGTCATTTCCCTGACCATTTGGAAATGACATATAGAACTAGAAATTACATAAACATTATCCCAAAGTGACGATGAGCTTCAGAAATAAAAGAACATATTTCTGCACTGTATTTGATTCAGTGTCTGGGTGGCTTCTGCTGAAAGTATGAAAAGTAGCCTTTTCTCCCCCCCAAGATAGTAGCCTTTTCTTCCCCAAGATCAATAGCTACTAAAGAACTGAGTGAAATTCTGAAGAATTTTAGGGAAAAGATTAGGGGACTAAATTCAGAGATTATGCAAACAGTGGCAGGCACCCCACAGTACCTCTCAACCTTACAAGGCCTAAATCTGTGATATGATGTGTGATAGGGACCCAAAATGAGAGGGGTGCACAAATTATTTATGCAGAAAACGTGAAATGTGAGATTTCTTCCTTGTATAACCTCTCTTTCATTATTTTATTTTTGATGTAAATAATTTTCACCAATAAATAAAAAGACAACATTTGTTTAGCGTAGAGGAAAGTTCAGGACTAAAATGAGTGATGTCCCTTCAGAATGAGGGACATGACATCAGAGGTATATCTCTTACTTTATCTTATGTTGTCTTGGTGTTTGCTTTCCCTGCTGCCACCCTCTTTCCCATTATATCAGCATATGAATAACATGCAGTTACTAAAATGTAATTTAGGTGATCTTTGAATTTGGCCCAGTGATTACCAAAAGGAATCTGCAGATGCCTTAAAAATTTTCAAGGGACAAAACCAGATTTAATTGCTAAGACTGATGAGAAGGTAGAATAACAAGCAAAAGAGCTGATGACACAGAAGACAGGGAAATCATCAGGGAAAGAACCATTACTTCTTTATTGGAGAAATCATCTATCTGGCTTGCTTTCTATAGAGTGCTTCTTGTCATATCTAGACTGGGTACCATGGTATCTAAGCATATTAGTCATGAATGACCTAGGCAATAGCATATATAAAAATAATTTGAGGATATTATAATCCTGAAAGTGTACAAAACTATGAAAAAGTAAAATAAACACCTTTTAAAGAGTCTGGATTTTTGTTGAAAAGTTCTCCTTGAACGCACACATGACCTGCAGAGACTTCAGCAAAAACTGAGAGACTCCCCAGCTCCCTCACCTGCTGCTGCGAGATTTCAGAATGAAAGAAAAAGGTCTAACCCCTGCATGGAAGTAAGGAAGCAGGTGATTAAAAATTATAATCATTTTTTGTGGAATTTTCTTCATTTTTCTACATTTTCTATCAAAAAAAGTTTGTTTGTTTTTGACAAAAAATGAAACTGAAAACTTTTAAAAATCCAGAAAATATTGGGGCTTTATTTCCCCCTATCCTTCCCTTGTTTCCTAGATGCAAAATTCCTTGTGCCTTGAAAGCTGCCATTCTTCCCCTGTGCGTCTTCTCTCCCCATTGATGGCCTGCCTCCCTCTTTTGCCTCTCCTGCAGATCCCACCCATCTCTAACTAACTCACAATCTCCCTATATACAAGCAAAAACTAATATGATGTGAAACTTCTATGTAACACAGCAACCACAGGCAAAATAAAGCAGAAATTTTGACCAAAAGACTGCAAAGAAATAGTGATATGACTTTGTACCTGATGGTATCAATGTAAACTTAACTTGTTGTTTTACTGTTTTTAATATTATTTCTATGACATTTGACAAGCTTTAATATGCCTGGGTAAATAGTCATCAGTATTTGTATTTGTTACAGATAGTGTTCCGGGGGAGGAGGGGGAGGTACACATCCCTTCAGCCCTCAGACTGAAATGAGAATTGGCTCATTTTTCATTCTCACTGAATCAGTGGCATTTCTAAGAGTTAGCACCTGGGATTGTTGCTATGCTATTAAAGGATTAGTTTGGCTGATTAGAGACTCACTGTCCTAATCAACCCACACACCTTTGCCAGCCACTAGCTTCTATTAGGGTCACTGTTGAGATGTTGATATTTAAACACTGCAGATGACAAATAAAATTTTCAAAACTTGGTGTCTAAAATTAGGCCCTAAATCTATATTTAGGCTGCTAGAAAAGGCCACAGTTCTGTAAGGTACTCAAGCATGTGAATAGCTTCATTGGACGTTAAGCACCAAAAGTTGCACATTAGCAGATACCATTTTATAAGTAACTGAAAATGAAGGAGACCTATCTGAGCAGTATCAACTTAGAGCTGGTTGGAAATTTCCCAACTAAATGTTTTCCCCTCAGAAAATTCTGATTTCATCAAAATTGAAACATTTTGTGGGAATATGTCACTTTGATGAAATTTCATAGGAAACATGCCTAGTTTCTTGCCCGCCCACTTTCCCAGCAGCTCTCCTGGTGGGAAGCTCGGGCTTTCCAGGCTCCTTGGCAGAAGGCAGCTTCGAAGACAGGGTCTCCCCCAGCTTGTCAGCTCCTTAGCAGCTCACCAGATGGGCTGCTGCACAGCTGGGACTCCCAGGGAGTATGGAAGCACACTTTGTTTCTGAAATACTGAAACATTCAGACTTCAGGAACATTTCCGTATTTCCAAAATGAAATATTGCAGACTTCCAGTTATATGAAAAAATTCAAACTGCTGGATTTCTGTCCCAATTTGGGATTTCAACCCAAAACAACAACAACAACACCCTCCCCCCTCCGCCAAAAAAAAAAAAAAAAAAAAAAAAAAACACTATCAGCCAGCTCTACTTAGAATTGATCAACCTTTAGGTTGGCCAACTGGAATATACCACCCCGAGCCCTCAGAGGTGCTGGAACTCACTTTGCTTATGGAAAGAAATAATCAATGCAGAAGTCTGCTTTTGGGGAAAAAAGTGTTCCTGTTGAGGCACCAGTCATGGAAGGACTATAGGGCATTTTTATGAACCACCCTAGGTGAGTCACAGAATTGCCTTTTCTATTTCCTTCAGGATTCCTCAGATCTAGAACCCTGATGCCTGGGGAAGAAATATCCAAACCACAAAGGCATCTGTTTATATCTAATTAAATTAAATAACTAAGCAAATGCATAAAATAAAATATATAAATCAAATTAAGAGTTAATATCAAATCAAATGAATCTAATTATCAGGTTGATAAACCATGTCAAATAAACCAACAATTCCTTACAGGCTCTATGTAATAATTTGGAAAGGCAGGAGTCTTGTTTAGATATGAGCCCCCAATCAACAGGGCATTATCAGTTTCAATGCCAACTGATGTATTTATGTTACAGCCAAATGGCTAATGTAGGGAGGATCAAATCACACCCAACATTGACACGACAGCTCTGATGCCAATTAAGGCAACATCCCCAAATTATTGGTGGTTAGGTAATAGCCAGTCTTTTCCCCTGCCCACAACATAACTGCACACTATGTGGCTCTGGGAAGAAGGATAAAGGAGTCTGAGGCACAAGTCATGTTCTCGTCCATCCTTCCTGTTGAAGGAAAAGGCCCAGGTAGGGACCCTCGAATTGTGGAAGTAAATGTGTGGTTACACTGGTGGTGTTGGAGAGAGGGCTTTGGATTCTTTGACCATGGGATGATGTTCCAGGAAGAAGGTTTGCTAAGAAGAGATGGGATCCACCTAACAAAGAGAGGGAAGAGCATCTTCACAGGCAGGCTTGCTAACCTACTGAAGAGGGCTTTAAACTAGGTTTACTGGGAGATGGAGACCTAAGCCCTGTGGGAACTGGGATACCGGGAGGAAACACAAGGAGGAGGGTGCAACAGTGGAGGCCTCCTGATTAATCCTGAGAAAGTAGGGCAATCAGCTAGTTATCTTAGGTGCCTGTACACAAATGCAAGCAGCATGGGAAACAAGCAGGAAGAATTGGAAGTCCTGGAACAATCAAGTAACTATGATGTGATCGGAATAACAGAGACTTGGTGCACTGTCACTGGAGGGGTATAAACTGCTCAGAAAGGACAGGCACGGGAGAAAAGGTGGAGGAGTTGCACTGTATGAAAGAGAGCAGTATGACTGCACAGAGCTCCAGTATGAAACGGGTGAAAAGCCTGTTGAGAGTCTTTGGGTTAAGTTTTGAGGTAAGAGCAACAAGGGTGGTGTCGTGGTGGGTCTCTGCTATAGACCACCAGACCAGGAGGATGCGGTAGATGAGGTTTTCTTTGGACAACTAACAGAAGTTTCCAGATCACAGGCCCTGGTTCTCATGGGAGACTTCAATCACCCTGACATCTGCTGGGAGAGCAATACAGCAGTGCACAGACAATTCAGGAAGTTTTTGGAGAGTGTTGCGGACAACTTCCTGGTGCAAGTGCAGGAGGAACCAACTAGGGGCCGTGCTCCTCTTGACCTGCTGCTCACAAACAGGGAAGTAGAAGTGAATGGCAACTTGGGTAGAGTGACCATGAGATGGTAGAGTTCAGGATCCTGAAAAAAGGAAAAAAGGAGAGCAGCTGAATATGAACCCTGGACTTCAGAAAAGCAGACTGACTCCCTCAGGGAACTGATGGGCAGGATCCCCTGGGAGGCTAATATGAGGGGGAAAGGAGTCCAAGAGAGCTGGCTGTATTTTAAAGAAGCCTTATTGAGGGCACAGGAACAAACCATCCTGATGTGAAGAAAGAATAGCAAATATGGCAGGCGACCAGCTTGGCTTAACAGTGAAATCTTCAGTGAGCTTAAACACAAAAAGGAAGCTTACAAGAAGTGGAAATTTGGACCGATGACTAGGGAGGAGTATAAAAATATTGCTCAAGTATGCAGGGATGTAATCAGGAAGGCCAAAGCACAATTGGAGTTGCAGCTAGCAAGGGATGTGAAGGGTAACAGGTATGTTAGCAACAAGAAAGTCAGGGAAAGTGTGGGCCCCTTCCTGAATGGGGGAGGCAACTTAGTGACAGATGATGTGGAAAAAGCTGAAGTACTCAATGCTTTTTTTGCCTCGGTCTTCACAGACAAGCTCAGCTCCCAGACTGCTGCACTGGGCAGCACAGTATGGGGAGGAGGTGAGCAGCCCTCAGTGGTGAAAGAACAGGTTAAGGACTATTTAGAAAAGCTGGACATGCACAAGTCCAGGGGGCCAGATGCAATGCATCCGAGGGTGCTGAGGGAGTTAGCTGATGTGATTGCAGAGCCATTGGCCATTATCTTTGAAAATTCGTGGCAATCAAGGGAAGTTCCAGACATTTGGAAAAAGGCAAATACAAAAAAAAGGGAAAAAGGAGAATCTGGGGAACTACAGACTGGTCAGCCTCACCTCTGTCCCCAGAAAAATCATGGAGTGGGTCCTCAAGGAATCCATTTTGAAGCACTTGGAAGAGAGGAAGATGATCAGGAACAGTCAACATGGATTCACCAAGGGCAATTCATGCCTGACCAACCCAATTGCCTTCTGTGATGAGATAACTGGCTCTGAGGATATGGGAAAAGCAGTGGACATGATGTACCTTGCCTTCAGCAAAGCTTTTGATACAGTCTCCCACAGTATTCTTGCCAGCAAGTTAAAGAAGTATGGGCTGGATGAATGGAGTATAAGGTGGATAGAAAGCTGGCCAGATCATCGGACTCAAAAGGTAGTGATCAAAGGCTCAATGTCTAACTGGCAGCCAGTATCAAGTGGAGTGCCCCACTTGGAGTGGAGTGCCAGTCCTGGAGTTGGTTTTGTACAACCTCTTTATTAATGATCTGGATGATGGGATTAATTGCACCCTCATCACATTTGTGAATGACACTAAGCTGGGGGGAGACGTAGATACACTGGAGGGTAGGGATAGGATCCAGAGTGACCTAGACAAATTGGAGGAATGGGACAAAATAAATCCGATGAGGTTCAACAAGGATAAGTTGAACCTATCAACACAGGAAAAACCTCTGACCTGGGTTTGGAGGTAAGCTGCTGCTAGCTGGCCCAGATGTGGCAGTGGGTTAGCATGCAGGTTCCACTTTAGAAGTGGATGGAATCCACCCATTAGGCAGTGAGACACAAGCCCCTTGAGTGCCAATCTCTTTCCCATAATTCCCCTTGAAGCACAGACAAGGTTTCCTGCAATTGACAGTTGACTGGGAAAAAATCCTAGAGCACCTGGCAAAAAGAAGAAGATTTAATACATCCCCAGATGCACACAGAGAAGTGCAGAATCATTGAGGACAGAGTTCACAGGTGGTGCTTTGCTATGGGAACGCTCACACCTGAGATAGGCTAACCCATCTCCCTACCAGCTCTAATTTCCATCACACCAGTCATGCTATTTTCTCCAGCTCACAAACACAAGTACAGAGCTTTAAATTTCAGTCTGTCACCCTCAAATAGTCTTCAGGGACCTTGGCTACTTTTCCTTGCCACAACAGATTTTACCTCTCTATCTTCCCTCTTTGATTTTGAAGCACTCTCTCCTTCCTGCTTGGGGAACACACACATTTTCCCTAATCCCTGCTGAGGCTACATCCTGGTTTTTCTTACTTTTGTACAGACCATAAAACCTTTGATAATTGTTGTCATTTTATTTCTGTGGGTAACCTAGCTGTAACTACCAAATCCAGACTGTGATCATGAAACAGAGGACTTAACGTCTCATCAGCAAGCAACTAAGGCCCTGATCCTGCAAGCAGTTACTTACACGCTTAACGTTACTTGCAAGAGCAGTCCCATTGACTTACATGGAACTGAAAAGTCATATGTTTAAAGTTAAATGCTTGCATAATTGGGGCTAGACTTGTTACTGAATTCAAACAGCCATTGTCTAGTCAGGAAAATTGAATGCTGGGCTCTCATAGTAACCAAGTTAAGCATCTGCACTTGGAGAGCTTCAGCTTCCTTCAGCACATTAGGGCACTGGCCTGCTCTGATCTGTTTCCTAGATGATATGTGCCTGTCCCTGATTGGTGGTTAAAACAATTCCTGTGTGAGCCATAACCTAGTTTCAGACATAACCTATTCTCAGTCTGTGTCAAGGACTCCCACTGACCTCAACGAACACTCCGTACATGAAAAGGACCTACAGACGAGAAGCTACCAGGCTCAGGTCCTGCCCTCAGGGAACAATCCAAACTCAACATCTTTCCACTGACTTCAGTGCTCATTGGATCAAGCCCTCATTGACAATGATGCAACTACACTGACTAAAGTAAAGTTGGGGTGCAGCTCAGAGCAAAATTTGGCCCATTTTAAAAAGGGACAGCTCCCTTTTTTTTAATTATTTCTCTTTAGAGGATAAAATAGGATTAATACATAGCAGAGACACTTCTAGGTTAAATCACAACTGCTAAGTTACGGTCATGGTCAGGCTTTGTATTCCGAACATGGGGGATATGAACATGAGTTGACACTAGGGGGGCAAGTCAGAAAGTTAAAATGAGAGTTTTCTTCTGTTTAGAGGAAGAGAAGAAAATCATGTTATCGAATTTTTGGTTGTGAGGGGATCAGAGTAATAACAGCTGATTTGTCTTCAAAGTAAGAGTGCTTTTGAGAGAAATGAAGGAAGTTGCTGTAAAATCTTATCTTAAAATGACACATAGGGCAACCCACGGTGTTAAAAACACTTGGATAAAATTATTTGATCATGACGTTGTCTGAAGGGCGAAAAAAAAGGTACAGACATCCCTGAAGATGTTGCTTTATTATTTATATTTAAATAATGCCCTTTATTCTCCAACATGCGCATAAATGATCAGCCATGGATTCACTGTGTGACCCTAGACAAATTATAGATCCTGTTCACCTGTTTCTCCGTCTGTAAAACTGGGGGCATGTCTACACTAAAAACTTAAGTCAACTTAATATTAGGTTAACTTAATTACTGCGATGATACGTGCCCACACTACCCTCCTTGGGTCGGTGGTGCACGTCCTCACCAGGAGCGCTTCCACTGTCCTAAGAGGGGCAATGTAGAGAGCTGAGATCCCGGCTTCTCCCCACAGCCCCAGCTGGGAGCAGGGGCAGAAGCCACTGAGGGACTTCTTGCCCCTGGGGTATGGGGTCCAGCAGCCCTGGCTTCCCCACCGGCCCCCGCTGGGAGCCAGGCAACCTTGTCTATTTTATGGCTCTATGCTGGAGCCGTAAAATGGACAAGGCAGACAACCTTCCAACCTTCCCAGAAAGGTGTGGAGATGTGAAGCCCCCCCAGACTTCTCCCCCCGGCCTCCCATCAGGAGCAGGGACCAGCTGCCTTGGGCGGGGACCATTCTCACCCTAGCTCCCAGCCCAGAGTGGGATCCAGACACCCAACTCTCCAGGGGAGCAGTTCGGGGGGCAGTTGGGCTCTAGCTGCCCGGCTTTCTTGTCAATTTCACAGCTCTGATGTAAGTAATAGTGTCTACACAGACCCTGCTTCTCTCTAACTACACCGATATAAGCCCTATGCCTCTTGTGGAGAAGCTGCCTTATGTTGACCTAACTGTGTAATGTAGACCAGATCCCAGGGATAATAATGCTTAGCCAACTTTTTCACAGATTCCAAAGCCAGAAGGGACTGTTTGATCATCTAGTTTGACCTCCTGTGTAACACAGGCCATAGAACTTCCCCAGAATAATTCACAAAGTATATCTTTTAGATATTGTTAAGGGCTTTGAGATCTGCAGACAATAAGCACTATATAAGTACTAAGTACTCTTAATTATAAATCAATATTGATTTATTGATTATCAAATTATAAATCAAATTATCAATATTCATAATGTGACAGCTGTATATAAGTGCTTCCTGCTGGCCAAATCTCAGAACTAAATATTATTCCTGGGGGAATTCTGCGCCACTGCGTCTTCACAGAATTCATGTCCCCTGCAGATTTCTTTGCTTCCCCTCAGAAAAATGATGGACGGGGAAGCAAGGGGAAGCTGAAAGAGCAGTCATGAGCCTCCCCTGAACAGCACAGGCACGTTGTTTCAGGCACCAGGAGCAGCTGGCAGAGAGGTAAATCACTGTGGGGGCAAGGCTGGGGATGCCCCAACTGGTGGCTCCTACCCAGCCCAGTGCCTGCTGAGACCCCACACTTGAACCCCCACCCCAACAAGTCCCACTCCCCCTGCACCACCTTGATGAGCCCCCCACACCTGGACCCCCACCCCACCAAGCCCCACTCACCCAGTAACTGGACCCCCACACTGAGTCCCCCACAACTAACCCCCCACCCCCCCCCACCAAGCCCTATACCTCCACATCCAGAACCCCCTGGCTGAGCTCCAAGCACCTTTACCTGGATCCCCATGCAGAGTCCCATTCACCCTGCATTCAGAACCCCCACCAACAAGCCCCTGTGCATCCGGATCCCCCACACACCTGGACCCCCCACTCAGCCACCCAAGCCCAGATTGCCCCACAGAGAACCCTCTCAACTCACACTTGGATCCCCCTACACTAAGCCCCTCCACATGTGGATCCTGCTGTGCTGAGCCTGCCTGTCCACACCTGGTATGGATGGGCAGGGACCCGGGGTGTTTCTGGGGCAGGCCTGGCCCTTACGCTGTGTCAGGGCTGGGTGCAGCCTCATTGCTGAATCCATGTGCTGGGACAGGAGGCTGCAGGTTGATCTCCCATCTCTGTGCAGCCAGTCTGTGCTCCCAATGCCATCCTGAAGCTGCCACATTAATCTGACAAGGAAAATTTGCAGAATTTTAAAATATTGTGTGCAGAATTTTTCAAGGGGGGGCGGGACAGTATTCCCTCAGGAGTACCATATGTGCTATCTTGCAAGAAGGCCCTCTATCTGCCTTCTGGACATTGTTTAGATTCCAACTCTTCCCAAAAAGAAATTTTGAGGACTCCTGATGGGGAGTGGGGTAGAATGGCATTCTTAGGCATGAGACATTCTTAGAGCTCAGTTGGAACAGATATTTTGTGGGCATTAGGAGGTGCAAGAAACAACCCAGGCTTAAAACCCATATGGCCAAATTCAGCAGTTGTTTAACTCCACCGACCTTAGTGAAGTTTCTCCAGGGATGGATATGGCTCATATGTCCTCTTTTTTTTTCTTTTTCTCTTAAACACAAGTAATGATTTGATGCCTAACAAAGAACTAGAGAAATTGACACAGGCAGATAGGGAGATAGAAAGAAAGCCAAAGAGAGCCTAAAATGGTTGGGTTCTGTGGCAAATCTACAGAAGATAGCAGACACAAGAGAATGTAGACTCCAGAAGGCAGAATGCCAAATTTTCTACTCAAGCCTGTTTCTGAAGCCATAAGATTTTCTTTATAGGGCTAGAAATTATCTGCAATATTTTGAGCTAAGGTTCAAAATGCAGATCAAAATTTTGTATCTAGGGCTTCTCGCTATAAAGGTCCAAGTCAGACGTCCAAACTCCAGTAACCCTCAGTTCAGTGGGAAGTTTAAAATCTGGGCCCAAACGATGATCTGAATGGGGATTTATCTCCTATTTCTTGTATACAGCTGTTTTATTGCTGTGCTCCCCCTCTCCCTTGCTTCTACTCCTATATTCTTCTCTTCCTCCTGCACTTAGGACTTGTCTTCACTGCAACCATCTGTTCAAGTTAGTACTCTGCTGGATCTCCCCTAGCTCAAGTGAGAGTGATATTTACTGCGAAATAACATTCAAGCTATACCCAGAGACTGACTTAGCCGCTGATGAGTTGTTGTAACTCAAGATGCCACACCCCCAGTGCATTAATACTAGACCTGGGCAGAGACAGGTCATTCTGCTTCATGGCGGGTTTCAGGACTTTGAAATTTGGTTTCACTCCAATTAGGAACAAAAACCAAAACCTTCAAAATTCTCCAGAAAGGGAAAGCCATAGGATCCATGACTCCTGAGCAGTCTGGCTGGGTGTCTACCCTGGAGCCAGACTCTGGAAACCCCGGGGTCCCAGGCTCAGATACACTCAGGCTGCTAAGGAGCTGGGTGGGTAAACTGGCAGGAAACCAGGCAGGTTTCCATTAGAAGTTTCGAAAGCTGCCTGCGTCTCAGGAAACTTCATCAGCAGCAAATAGTTTCCATAGAACATTTTGATTTCAACGATTCAGTAAATTCTGATGAAAAACTCTTTCATGGGAATTTTTCCAACCAGCAGGAAAAATGACTAGCAGGAGCATCAGCAGCACTTGTGCTCTAACCCCCTCCCCCCAGCAGGCGATGTAGCTCAAACTTAAATCTCCACTTACCCTGAGCTAGAGATTTGTGTGCGTGGGTGGGAGCCAGGTTAGCGGTCAAACTTGAGCTATACCATGAGCTAATAAGTCACTGAAGACAAGCTCTTAGAGTGGTTTCCTCTTCCTTGTTTCCCCTCTCAGCCCCAGATTGGGTTGCCACCCTCCTGCCAACCTAAATTCAGATTGCTGTGTCTTCTCTTGATGATCTTAATGCTGCTGGAGGCAATACAAGAAAGGCAGGGGGCAGCACAGAGGCAGAGCCTCTCCAGGAGCGGGGCTGCACTTGGCCTCATTTAGTCATTTTCTCTGGCCTGCAGGCTCAGGAGGAAGGAGAAGGGAATGAACCTGTAAACTTTCCCGGGATGGTGGGGGAAGAAGAGTACCCTATGTATTCCTCTTCCTCCTAGAGAAATATACTGTTACAGTTAGTACTTTTGTGAGGAGGCAGGGCCATGTTTCCCAAGTTCTCACCTTCCTTGCCCTCACCAACCTGCTCTCAATGACTGGACTCCCGCAGGCAACCCAGAGAGGGCAGGCACTGCTTGTTTTCCCTACTCAGGAGCAACTGCCTCTGTAGTCCCAGTTTCAGTGTCCGTTCAGGGTAGGTAAGAGGAAGCCACAACTACTTGACTAATGAAAAGAGCTATGGGAGATAGCATAGGTGCTCTAAGCAACTGGAAAAAGAAAATAGCTTGGCATCATGTGGCAACTCAGGGGCTGAACGCTGACTCTGTTAACTCTCTTTTGCAAGACTGAAGACTTTGATTAGACACTTTCTGGAACAGATAGCCAAAAAAGGAAAAAGAGCATTCTTCGGCACTGGTGGCAGGTTAACTATTAAACCAAACAAAAACAAAAACCCCAAGCGGCAGATCCTCAGCTGCTGTAAATAGCAAAGCTCCACTGACTTCAGTGAAACGACACCAACTGAGGATCTGGCCTTAACTGGAATTTTAATCTTTGCATCACCAAGGGTTCCCATAGCACCCATCACCATAGCATTTAATTCCTTAGATAGTACGCATTAAAACAGTAATTACAAACAAGCCGGCCCTGTGCTTATTAAGTGGCTACCCGTCTGCCAGCTCCTTTCAGGTGCTATTATGAGACCTAGAGAACTTGACATTTAATTCACTGTAATATATCAACTGAAATAATCAAAATGTCGAATTTTAAAATCAAAGGTCCTTGATTATGTAAAAGAGATGATAAACTTGGCATGACATTTTATGACTCCTGTAAAGGGCAGGTGAGATCATACCTTGGGAGTGGCTCAGAGGACAAATACGCAAGAATTCAATATAGAAAGTAGAAAGTAGCCATAGTACTCCTACAAAGCCCCTACTCCTTCTCCACATCCACAATTCAGTTACTTACACATCCCTCTGGCTGCGTTATAGATATCTAAGAGATAGGGAAAGTGTCCAGTTGTTTGCAGCAACAGCATTGCTGGTGGCAAAGGGAAAGTCAGGATGGGCCTCTGCTAGAATTCAGGTGGTAGGATGTTTAAGGCTCTCTGCATGGCGATTAAGTGGGGACATGGCTAGGTGATACTTCAGATACCTTAAAACTGTTCTAGAGAACAACAAGCTCAAACACAGCAGCGCATGAATGGACTCCAGTGATTGTTTATAGCTTCCCCATGCCAATCCACATAGGTAAGGAGTTTACTCACCACTCCAAGTATGTACTTTTCTCTCCATAGCAGTGATGCAAAGCAGCATTATGTGATCAGCAAAGAGTGCCTCTTCCCAGAGGGAGAGCCCAGCCAGATATGAGGGAGGTAGCATTATTCCTCCATTAGCTAAGAGGAAGAAATGAGCATGCTCATTGTGCTCCCCACTCAGTACCCTCCTGACATAGCAAGCAAGATTTTTTGTGGTTGACTGTAGGTTAGTCAGCCAGGAAAGAATTTGAAATGAGACAGGATGCTCAGTGGTGAAATCTTCCCATCAAGAGGGGTTTACTATTTATATCACATCCACTTGGACCTAATCCAATGGCCATTGAATTCAATGGAAGTCTCCTTTGACTTTGGTGGGCACTGGATCAAGCCTTTGGTTTATGCTGTTGCCCTACTACAGCACTGGAATTTGCTGGTGCAGACCCCCTGCTCCCATGTGGAATCCCACTGACTTCACAGACCAAGGACAAGGGAGACCTGTGTGCAGACATTCATACTAGTAGTCTCCAGTTCACATGGTGTAGCCAGACAGCCAGCCCCCCCCCCCCCCCCTCAGACCAGCATTGCTGGAAACACAGGAGGAAGCCGGAACAGGGCACTTAACATATATTCCAGCACAGCCTTTGAAGCTGTGAAAGCACAGGTGTGCTGCTACAATGTGCCTCTGGGAACAGATATGACGATTAAGCTCACAGCAGGCAGAGGCCCTGTGACAGACATGGCTCTTAGCCCCTACTAAATAGCGTGATGCACACACACCAACATCCTAGGTGGGAAAATATTTACCCTGATAAAAGAAATGTCCAGTAGTCGAAACTTATTGTTTCTCTCCTTTGCAAGTGTAAACTACTCTTGCGAAAGCTGGTGTCACCAGACAGACCAGCCTCAATTTGGCATAAGAAAGGAGAAAGAGAATAAAGGAGTACAGAGGTATAAGTAGGGGACCTACAGCACCATGATTTTTGAGTGCTTTTCACTATCTATCTGCTGGTCAGATAAGTGACAGCCTCCCAAGGCTTCTGCAGTAAGAGGGTCCCTATGCCTTGTCCCTTATTCGTCTTTCCGCGGAATTGAGTGACCGATCCTGGCTTGGCACCGCTGGAATCGAGAGATGCAAGGAGGGTAAGAAGCACCCACACCTGATCTCCTATCTTTAGTGTACACATATTTTGAAATAGAGCTCTATACTTTGTTTTCTTTCTTTGGGATTGTGGCTTCAGTTTTGTAACTTCTTTGTGTGTGTAACATCTCTACATTTAAATAAGTAGGCACTAGCAATTTTGTAACCACATGATTAGAATCTAGCTTAATAAATTTTGGTAACCATTTATGCATAAGCCTGACTTGTTTTCTCTGGTTTACTGTAAAGCAGCCAACACAATTAAAGAACCTCAGCCGTTTTGGCTCTAAAGCCTGGCCATTAGGTGAGAGTACTAAGAGCCTAGCGTTG
The DNA here is from genome assembly GCF_965140295.1 of Lepidochelys olivacea. Taxonomy (NCBI): domain Eukaryota; kingdom Metazoa; phylum Chordata; order Testudines; family Cheloniidae; genus Lepidochelys; species Lepidochelys olivacea. The sequence goes on from NC_140411.1 coordinate 139,443,844, forward strand.
AGTTGTGCCGCCTCCACGGGGCAAACTCTTGGGGCACCTGTCAGTCAATCCTGGCTGCCCGCTGCGAAGGAGCTCTGAGCTCTAGCAGTTAAAGTCACGGGTGGTTAGGACCTTGGGGCATCCGTCAGCCTAGCCCGGGCTGCCCGCCGCGAAGGGACAGTGCGTCCTAGCGGTTAAAGTCACGGATGGTATAAACGGGCATAGCTGGCACCTCACCAAACATCCTTGGCCGTCGGCTAACACATGGTCAGTGTTTGTACATTTATATTTGAAGTGGATGGAGCAAACGCACAGTAATAGATGGGCAGCATGTTTTCTTCTGGCTGATTATTTTACTAAGTTCAGTAGTCTTGTGATGTTTAATTAGCCCCATACTCTCCCAGGGCTAGCCAATAGAGTACATCATGGTTACTCTAATTTGAAGAAACTATGGTACAGTACATAAAGTCTAACAGAACTAAAAAAGTGTTCCATTCACCAAGAAATACACTGGATTATATAGAAAGTGTTTTCTGCAGTACCCGCATAGACCAGAAAACAATATTAGAAATGGAGATAAAACTAACTGAGAAACCAATTCTTAAAGTTACAGGAAAAAACTCCATTAAAGTTCAAGCTAAAATATAGAGAACTGCAATAATCTCAAACCTTGTGATTAGAGAATTCAGTAACAGAACATAATTTTAGGGGGCAAATACTTATCCATGAACACAATCCAAGTAAATGAACTGCATCATCTGGGTTCTGTAGAGGAGGAAAGCTCTTCCCTGGGTTGCAGTAATCTCTGTGTGTGCCTCTCCATGGACGATTACATGTCAAAGATCCACCACCATAATCTATTCTGAAATTCCAACTCTATGTCTATGCACAACAAACCCACCCAGAGCTGTGCTCCACACCACATGGGAGTGTAGGTCCCCACTGCGGTTTCCTCAGCTCCTCATCACTTATGTTCATGGCACACAAACAGAAGTTAGAGTATTTTATGTTTCCATCTGTCTAGAAGGTTGCAATGTAACACTGCTCTATTTCTTAGATTCCAGAGCCTTAACACAGAAGAGCCAAAACCAGAGGTTGATCTCTAAAGCAGAAAGGCACCACTCACCCCACCTTGCTTTAGGCTGGCTTTTTGCAGACTGATTGCTGCTACACCCAGATCATGCGCTTCCCTGCAGAGCTCCCTAGCTTGAGGTAGGACCAGGAAAATATCATGAGAATTTAAAGTGATAAAATTGTAGTTTAACAGTTTTTAATACACCACAGTCACTTCCACCCAGTCTTATACCTCAGCCGAAAATTATTCCCCTGCAAGAAGAACTACGCTGTAATCGAGAAGGAAGCACTCGCCGTGAAGTGGGTGCCTGTGACACCCTACGGTACTACCTCCTTGGGGCTCTGTTTACACTAGTCATGGACCATGCCCCCCTCCAATGGTTAACAAGAATGAAAAACAACAATCGATTACTGCAGTGGTATCTGGCCTTACAGCCCTATGCTTTCACCATCCGGGAAAGGGCTGGTAAGGACCATGCGAACGCAGACTTCCTGTCCCATCTAGGAGGGACGGAAGAGCCTGGCCCCAACGAGTGGGAGCCAGACTTGGGGGCAGAGTGTGTAGTGAGCCGGTGTGGCTACCTGCCACCCCGGAGAGGGATGAGCCCATCCGGAGACCGGGGTGAGCAGAGCTAGGGAGCTCTGAGCCCGCCCCTCAGAGGGTCAGGTGGTGACCCAGAAGTATTGTTATACCAATAAAATAAAAACCAGCAGGATCTTATTAAAGGGAAAAAGGCAAGATGCCACATTTATTGTGAATACAGAAAGAATCATAGTAAGCAGTTATAGCTATAACATTCCATTCAATTTCATATTTATTCACACATTCATTCATACAAACACACACACACACACACGTTCTGCAAGGTTGTTATCATGGTTACCAGCCTTAGAGTTGCTCATGCCAAGCCACTGTCCAGGTGGCCTGGACATGAGGAGGGAGCAGGGCCTTGTCAGATGCACATCTGAGGCTCCTGGAAGTTGGTTTGCAGAATCAGACCCCAAAGTTCTCACTTTCTAGAGTCCATTTTTATAGGAATTTCTTCCTATGCCAGTCTATGGGAATTGCTTCATCATGCTGTTGCTGAATCAAGCAGCAGATGGCACATGCCTGATGGCTCCGTGCTGCCAGAGGTTATCTTGTTCTTTGGTTCTCCCATCCTTGAGGCTGTTGGGTGGATTCCAGTCTGCCCTCCGGGGGTCCTCTGGTTGTTTCCACTTGACGCCTTCTTCGGCCGATCGACACTGGATTCGTAGGCTGGCACCTCCCTGATCATTCAGTTATTATCCACACCAAGCATCCATCCACGTACACCCTCTATCTCTATTTTAATCACAATTGTTAACAAAGTAAGATAAATACAACAAAAGGGCGGGGAGTCTCTGGGCGCTGTTTCTGTTACAGAGTATTGCTTTGAGTCTCTGTGTGAGTAGTTGTTGTTACAAAGTATTGCTTTGAGAACAGACTCTGTCTTAGGATGTACTAACACAATTAGCAGCTTGCAAGTTTCACACAGAGAGGGAGAGAAACAGTAAAAATAAGATACCAAAAACCAAGAGGCCTCTTAATTAGTAATACCCTGGAATTTAAACTATGGGGAATCAAACTCATTTGTGATTTTAATACAGAACTTCTTTAATATGATCCAACAGTATAAAGGCTTGCCCTCAAAGCTCACTAGAGGGCCAGCCAGACACCTCCAGCCTAGCCCGCAACTGGGAAGCCCCTGCGGCCCAAGGTGCACGCCAGGACTGGCCCGACCTGCCCTGTGCCCGCTACCTGGAGGAGTTGCCAGGCCTGCCACTCACCCGCTACCCCAAGAAACCCATGGTGCTGGACCCCCCAGAGTACACCGCCGTGACTCAGGCACCACAAGAGGGGGAGTCAGGAAGTAGCCCGGGGGCAGCCAACCCTAATCTGGCTGTAGCATTGCCAGAGTCCATGTCAGTGTGTTGTGGCCAGGATCCCCACTGACACAACAGCGGATCTTCTACAACTGTTAGGGACCCAGGCTGGGACACAGTGGAGTGGCAAGGCCTGTGTCCCCCCTGCCACCCAACTCGTGGGTGGCAGTCTCCCCCTCTCCCAGACTGTTTGGAGGCCTGGGCTCACTACTGTTTATACGGTCACTGCTCAGCCCTGCCTGAGGGCCTGAGCTCCTGACTCATTATTGCCCCCGCCCCCCCAGCTAGGCCCTGGTGTAACTGTACTTATTTTCTGCCTCCACAAGAGCGGCCAGGGAAGACTTCCATGGCCAAACTAATTCCCCAATCCTCAGCTATGTGCAGTGACCCAGAGAGGGTCGAACCCTGGCAAGCCCTTTTACAGGCATATTAAAATATATCACCTCCCATTGGTCAGGTAGGTAAGTACCTGAAGTGGTAACCACACCGAGTGTGTGTGTGTCAGAGAGAGATACACACACTCTGTGTGGATATCTCTGACACACACACGCACACACACACTCGGTGTGGATGTGTGTGTCAGAGAGAGAGAGGCCAATTTCTGTGCTTACTACATTTTAGGTGCAACCTTGGAAAAGATTGCAATAAATCTAGTATATGTCATTGGTTTAAATCTTATGAGAATACTTATCTGCCTATGTAAAATTCTCTGGCTGATATGTCTTTTGTGATGAACAACTAAATATTTTCTTTTCAGTGAGACAAGAAATAGGATTTAATCTATCAATCCCTAGAACTTTCCCTGTTAAAGGCTGAGAAGTGATCTATCTAGTATTTAGAGAACAAAGAATAGCAAATAGGAAAATGGTCAATTGGATAATACATGGAGGTGAGATCTAAAATACACATATTTTGTACTTTCAAGAAAGTGATGAATGGTACCTCAGCCAAGATACTACTCAGAAAGCAATCTTAATTCCACTTGCACAGCACATGTTTCTAGACTTCTGACATATTTATCAACTCAAACAAAGTTAAGTATACATCATTTCTCACAGCTAGTTGCAGGAAGTAGCAACAGTAAAAAAAACAAATGATAATCTTCCAAAACTTTTCTTCTGTGAAATCTAAAGCAGAATAGAAGGATTGCTGCCTTACAGGAAAATTCAAACAAACACAGGCTACCTCTAAAAATTATATACTGATTAACCACTGAATTGTTAAGTCTCTTATTCTTGGGTGATACAGGTCTGAGAGGAGAATCGGGCCCATAGGCTTTAGGACTACATAATATTACATAAATCTCATTTTCTACATGTTTTCTGCATATATACGAACACGAAAAATAGCCTTAAAACAGTAATTCTTCCATTGCTCTACCTCCTCATACTATTTATTATTCATTCGCCTTTCCTATGATGGCCCTTTTAAGGACTGTCTCTAGGGCCAGCATGCAGACGTTACTCTTTCAGCCCAGCATCAAGGCATTTAGAGGGGTGTAGCTCCCAGAAAGATCATGGGAGTTATAGGCTATAAGAAAGCTCATTTGCTTTTTCTGTATCTCTAATCACTGAGCTCTAGAACTCCCTTTGTCTGATTTATCGACATTACCAGTGTAACTTTAATTCCACAAGTTGACTTTCAAAGAATTTTCTTTAGAAACCTGAACAGGATTTCAACAAGCATATCAGCAAGAGTATCTCAGAACTGCTGTATGCTTGGAGTCAATAATGGGATATCTTACCCATCAGTAAGAGCTGTTAATGGCTGAGGACTGAAAAGAATCTCATTTAATGATCAATTCAAAAGGAAAGAAGTGCCAACTCCAATTTCATTTAAACCTGTGTGGTTATGAAGGATTTAAAAGGGACCTGAAAATGTTCTCCCAGCATTATGAAAGAGTGTATTCTGAGAAATAGACTACTGAGGCTTAAGCTAAATCAGATTCAGTCCTTCAGGGAGGATATAACCACATGAAGATACTGTGCTCCTTCCCACACTAATATAATTGATTGTACATTATGTACAATGGTTTGTCTGTCTTTTAAATAAGTGGCTTAACTTGGAAGCTCTTTACATTACACAACATAGAAATGAGAATGCTTTATATGTGGCTCTTGACTCATGCCAGTGGGAAGACTGTTAGCAAAAGAAAATCTTGTAAAAACATCTTAAGGTAAATTTAGAGCTAATGAAAAGTTCTGGCCTGACAGCTTTAGAGAATGAAATCCTTTATTTATCCACAGAACGAGTACAAGAGAGTAATCATGCAAGCTTCCCCACACTGCCCTCCAACACTGTTTCCTCCTTCTACCCCCCACCAGCCCCGATCTCAGGTGACCACATCTGAGGGGAGCAGGTAGTCACAAGTCCATGCCTATTCAAATTTTGGTCTCCCTACTGTCAAAAAGAGTGTTGTTTGCAGTGATGATTTTGTGAGGTGGAATCCTGTCCCACAACGAACTAGACTGGCGCACCAACAGCTGGTCCTATTCAAGTTAATAGAAAAACTCCCATGGACTTAATTCAACAAAGACCACTGAAAAGCCACAAGATGGTGGCAACAGGTTATCATTCCAACACCAACAATGTGGACCATATTTAAGCTGCAGCCCTTGAGGTGAAAAGCTCTAAATCCCATTGTCAAAAAACCAACCAGGCCCCCAGATGATGTTTGTAATGCTGATCATTTTGTGTTTCTTAAAACATCCACAAAAGGGAAAATGCACAATTAGAAGTTGATCAGCAAGAGAACTTTCAATGGTAACCCAGGTGCTAACTCACAAGCCTTTCCTCTGGATAACTAGCATGATTTAAAAGCCAACCTGAGAATCTGATTTCTACTATAGAGTTGACACCAGTAATATGACCATAGTCATCCATCTCTGCCATTTTTGGCTCTGTTTCTGGCTTCTCTTGATTCAGTCTTTGTAGCCATTGTCACATAGTTTTGAGCGCAACATACAATGGTCGGAGCCTGTGCAAATAAAATGCATTCTGCTATTGTCACTACATCATTAAGATGAACGAAATATGTACAAAATTCTACAATGATCTCTACTCCTCACATATCAATGTCCAGCATACACTGTCAAAGCAGCAGGCTGCGGAAGAAGTTCCCAATGTTATGTGGGAAGAAATCGAATATGCAGTTTGTAATATAAAGAAAGGGAAGAGCCCAGGAGTGGATGATATTTGGCCAGAATATCTCAGAGCAGGGGAAGATACTCTCTTCAAAGCGCTGGCACAACGGTTCACCATCTACATCAATAGCAAGTGTGTTACAGAGGCATGGAAGAAATCAAAAATACTACTGATGAAGAAAGGCGATCCAGAAGAATTGAGCAACTACCACTTGATTACACTCCTCTCACAAGTGTATAAGGTCTTCACCCGCATCATACTCCGATTAAGAAGGATCTTGAAATGCATGAAAGTAGAGAACAAGCTGGTTTCCGCTCAGGGTATTTGAAAATTGATTGCATCCATTTAGTTTGGCAGCTCATCTAAAAATGCAAGGAATACAAAGTACCATTGTGCCTTGCATTTGTTGACTACAAAAAAAGCATTCTAATCAGTGGATTAACGCTTTACTCAATGAAATCAGAATTGACCCGAGGTACATTGACCTGCTGGAAGAAATTAACCGCAATTGTTCGACAGAGATAACATTATTCAGTGTCCCATGCACTATTATTCTACGTAAAGGAGCCAGATGAGGCGACACAATTTCACCGAAGCTGTTTGCAGCAGTACTGGAGTTGCTGTTCAAGAAATTGAAGTGGGAAGAAGGAATTAGAATTGACGGAAAACAGTTAACGCATCTTCTCTTCGCTGACAACTGTGTAATATTGGAAAAGGACACAGCAGACCTGGAGAACAAATTGCGGCAACTGCTAACACTCTCACAGGATAACAGGTTGGAAGTGAACAAGTCAAAGATGAAGTGGATGTGGAATGAGCATTGTGCAGCAGGAATCATCACTGTAAATGGGAAAGTAATCGAGGAGGTTGACAAATATATTTACCTGGGTCAGCAGCTGAACAGCGACAACTCATTCGAAGGGGAATGCAGTAGGACAAGAAAGGCAGGGTGGGCAAGGTTTAACAAAATAAAGACGTCTCTATCGGATGACGAACTGCCCGGGAAGAAAAGGAAAGAACTGCCTAACTCTACTGTTCTGCCAGCAATGTGGCAGAACGGAGCGGAAAGCTAGTCAACAACGAAAGTGGAGGAAGAAAAATTCACTGTCACCCAGAGAGCAACGGAATGGCGAATGTGTAAGATATGGCTCCATGATCATATACTGAATGAGGAGATCAGAAGGTGTACAGAGGTGACCAATGTAGTGAAGGCAATGTACGATGCAAAGCAGAGATGGGCAGGTCATGTAGTCCACAGGCAAGACAAAAGGTGGCAACTCACATCAGTGACTGGATCCCCAGAGACCACAAATGACCAATGGGCAGACCAAAAACTCGCTGGGCCAATCCCACGATAAAACTCTTTGGCCAGAAATTGAAAGAATGTGCTTGCAACAAAATGGAATGGTATGGCATTGACTTGTGTTCATGGAGAGACAGATGAGGACAAGCCAGACAAAGGTGACCCATCTGTGACCCAGTCATATCATTTGACTATTGGCATACTTAAAGTTATGCAAATGCTTAAGTGCTGGCTGGATTAGGGCCTAGCTTTCCTTTTAATGTTTCTCAAGAGAGTATAAAGGTGTTGGCTGTATCTGATCATCTTGGAAGACTTGAGTGGTGAAGGGTCAAAGATCCCTCAGACAGTGCTTCACCATTTTGAGCTAAGATATTGGACTCCAGACACACTTGTGTAAGGAATAGTCTGTTGTGAAGGACTGATGTGATAATGGTAAAACGATCATTAATCTGGAGAAGTGGGTACTCCCTTTTGACTTCTTAATAATTGTCCCTTTAAAGGATTTTTTCATATTTTATAGATTCTGGATCACTATTTAGGCTATCTTAACTGGATAACTATGATACCTTTTTCAATCCAGCTTTTTTTCCAAACAAATACTGTCATTTTATCTTCATGTGGCTTTGTGTATGAGTAATTCCCTTTCTCTATGGAAAAAGTAAAATAGCTCTGGACAAACACAAATATGAGGAGATTATAAAGATTCAATTTGAGGTTCTGGTTTGACACCTACTGCTTGTACTTTCTCCAGTGTTGTTATAAATGAATTTTATCGGCTCTGAGAGTCATATCAGAATGTGATCTCTTTTCTGGCAAAGGAAAATCTTTGTCCTAAGATAGCAGCTGCTATCTTAAATTACCTAAACAGCATTTTGTTCAAGCCCTTGAAGTACCTTTTTGACCCAGGCACCTGGAGCTGAAAAGGTGTTTTTTATATCCTGTGAGCCTTTTAAAATCAATTTCCAACTTTTTCCTTTCAAATGTTAATACGTGTGTAAGGTCTATTTCCGCTTAGTTCAATGTGCTGAGCTTAGATTTAACAACATTAGGTGAACGTTAACAGTCAGAGAATATTTTTTTCATGCCAAAGCTATGTGTAACTTAGTCACTTTATTTAGTAAAAAATAATGATGACACTTAAATTAGACTTATTTAGCAATAAGCCCTAAGTAATTCCTACAATAACACACTCGGCTGACACACCACTTTGTTACTCCAGTTCTACTCCTGTGGCAAATCAGGCCTGTGTATCTGAGACTTCGGTATTACTGATTGAAGAGCCATGCTATCATTAAAAAACCCTCCCCAAATAAGACAGCTCTTTTACTAACTAAATGGGGTACAGAACGATGAGGTAAAGGACAATTGTAAGACTGTCAGAACAAAAGAATTGAGATGAACAATAAGCATCTCATCTCATATAAAAATTTCAAATAGCTAAGTTTAGCTAGTAATCACATCTAGTTGTCTTGTCTATAGGTCCATGCACTTTTGGTAGGGTGGATCCTCTTCAGTCTGAAAGAGGATTATTGTTGGTGGATAATGGTGGTATCCATTATTCATTTCAGTGGTAGAACATAAGGTCAAAGTTTCCTTTCTGCAGATAAAGAAACCCAGTATTCTCAAACACCAGGCAGTTTATTACCTTGATAGACACGAACACTTGATAGATAACCACAATATCATAAAATAAGACATTGTTTGTGATATATATCATTTTTCCCTTCAGTCTGGTACAAGATAGCTCTGGTATAATATCAATATTAAAATTGGAAGAATGTCATTCTCTACCAATGAGAGCCCACTGTTTCCAGGCATTTATTGTGTACACAAACTGTAAAACTTGTCCTTCAGATGCGAGGCACCAAACTCGCATTGGAGTCGAGTTAGGCACTTAGGCGCTTTTGAAAATCCCACAAGAGCCTGTCTGCATCTTTAGGCACCTAAATATCTTTGAAAATCTGACCCTAAGTGCCTGAGTCATTTTTGAAAATGGAACTTTATATCCTAAGGCACTTAAGCACCTTTGAACCCTCTTTATTTTTTGTAAAATTCTACATAATAGACAAAGAGTTCATTTTTTAATTCCTTGTCCACTTACCTCTAAGATTCTCACTCCACCCAAATTTAACATCGCCTAAATGTTCATGTTATCTTTATTGTTTGAAATGTGCTTTGCCTGATTCCCCACTGCATTTCCCCTGTTTTAAGCCACTGTAACTCAGTTTAAAAATCAGGGAAGTTACACCAGCATAATACCATTTACACTGATGGCTATAGGCTTGTAACAGAGAAGAATGTAAACTTCAGGTTCTGTCATGCTCATCAGTTTTCAAGCAGAGCTGTGCAATGAAAATGGTATGGCCTTAAATATTATGGACCTTAATTACTTTAAAAACATATGGCAGAATGCTGCCAGAATTGCAGGAAGATCCTAATAGCATAGTATCTGTGTATGCACTTCCAATCTTCCCTTATGAAATTATCCCAGCAGTGGTTACTCCCTAAGCCTGCCAGGCTGGTTGGCAAGAACGGGCACTGAAGTTAAAGATCTGATAAAATCTCAATAGATTTAGACCAAGAATGCACAGCAGTGATTTTTCAAGGACTTAAACATTTTGGATCTGATCCTGCAAAGATTTTACACACTTCATTTTGTATGCTGTGAGCAGTAATCCCATTTCCTGCAATGGGATTACTGACAGTGCACCAAATTAAGCGTTTGTGTAAATTGTTGAAGGAGCCAGGTCTTTATTTGTACTTCCCCTTCTACCTCCCCAAACACATCACTACACACTTCAGTGTAGTTAGAATTTATAATGCAAAAAATTATAGTTTATTCACTTTCTAATGCCAAAGGCTAACATAATTTTCCCCTCACGCTTTTCAGTCAAATTCAACTTCAAGCAAAGATCAAGCACAGAAAAAAGTTCAGCCCCAAAACACGAGCATTTTAGGAAGTTCACAGCATGTTATAACCTCCTCTTTTTCATAATAGAGAATGTTGTGCAACCTTAACTATACAAGTCAAATAAGGCATATTACCCTGTGTGACAGCATTATCTTAAACATGACCATTACCCTCACTGCTAATGTTGTTATACTCTGTGCATTTTGTTCTTTGTTTGTAAGCTCTTTGAGGCAGAGGACTGTATCAGGTGCGTTTGAACAAAGCCGATCCCAGTGCAGTGCTGATCCTGATTGAGACATATAAGTGCTATGTAGAAATAAACAGTAGCAGTCACTTCAGAATCTGAGTACTTGTCTCCAGAATACATTGACGGGCCCAAGTCTATATTTCTTGTGTACCTCAAGCTCCCACTGCAGTCGGTGGAAATTTGGGCTATGCAAAGAATGATGCTAGAATCTCACGCCGATCTCAAGGTATGTGGATTCAGCGAACACTATATGCAAGGTCAGACCAATGCAAGAACCACAAACCTGGTTTCATGTGGGGAAGACAAGACTGTCCATGACAATTGCAGGCTGTGGTATCCTTGCTTTGCGTTGTTCTCATTTTTCACATAAGGTGTTAATGCATCTTGCTTCAAAGCAGTTAAAGGAGATGTGACAAATCTGCTGCACTTTGCTCTGTCACGGGCTCTTGCTCCCCAGTTGCTGGGGCCAACCCTGTTACAAGATCCTGTTGGTATCATTTTTATTAGTGTAAGAGGGACAAGGCAAATTGCCACGTTTATTGTAAATACAACAAAATATTCCTATATGCAATTTCTATATAGATCCATTCACACACACAGACATTCACACACAGGTTCTACACAAAGGTTGTTATAGTTACCAGCCTAGATGTTGCTTGTGCCAAGTCACTGGCCAGGCGGCCTGGACACGAGAGTGGAGCCGAGTTGTTGTCAGATGCGCATCCGATGCTTCTGGAGGATGGTCGTAGAACCAGACTCAAAGAACACAGTCCCTGGACCCAATTTTTATAGGTCTCTGGTTCAATACAAGTCTATGGAAGTTGCTTCATCATGTTGAATTTACAATTGAGATGACCATCAATCAGCTCAATCAGCAGGTGGTACATCTATGACGGCTCCATGATGGCTAGATGTTATCTTCTTGTTCTTCCTTGATGTGTTTTGGGTGGATTCTGGTTCGCCCTCCGGGGATCATCCAGTTATCTCCACTTTGCATATTCTTCGGCCCATCGATATCAAGGTTGAAATTCTTAGGATTAGGCTGGCACCATTTACTAACCAATTATTTCCCTGCTTCAGTCTCTCAATCCCATGCATTCATCATTCATTCTTTTATTTAACAACACAATCTATTACCAACAGGAGCTTATGCTTAAATAAATTGGTTAGTCTCTAAGGTGCCACAAGTACTCCTTTTCTTCATAGAAATGAGAACCCCCAGACCAAAGCAGCTGATGTTCGATCTGCAGTGCTGTCATGCCCAAACAAAAGTGGCAGATTTACTCATTAGTGAGCTTTTTTTCTGGTAGATGCCTGTGCACAGATTGCTCACTCGATTGCGGACATCGAGGTAACTGATCACTTCACTCGTGCAGTTAGTAGTTTTCGTTTCACAGTCAGCCAAAAGAAAACTGAAATGCAAATACCACCCTACTGTTGAGCATTCGAAAGGACTGAAAGTATACAGGCAGGCTATTTTTTTCTTCACCATGAAATGTTGCTAATGGAAGGAGTCTCTTCTCAAAGAGATTTAGATCAAATAACGTATTTTAATATGCATTGTGCTAGACTGCACAGATGGAAAAACTGTATGTGGAAGGAAGACTACATATCTCATATTTTAATTCATAATAGGCTAGCATACTTTCAGACCATATTTCTATGAATCCAGGTCCAACTCTCATGTGAATATTTATAACTCCAAAATTATACCCAGTCTTGATTTAATGATGGCAAGTGATGGAATCCACCAACTCATAACAGCGTACACACATTTTAAGGGTATGGCATCAAAGAGAGAGAGGAAAAGGGGATTTAACTAGGAATAAGGGGATTGAATGTAGGCCACGTATCAGAAAAGCTACCTCACTCTGACATCTATTCGATTGGAGAATATTTTCCAAAGGAAGTGGTGAAGTCTTCCATTGTGTGGAATTTTTAAAATTGGATTGGCCATAACACTAACGAATGTACAATTGGGAACAATCTTGTATAGACAGGGGCATACTTCACTGAACCAATCTCTTCATTTCTAGGTTCTATGGGTACCTTGCCGTAGTTTTAAAAGCTCTTTTGAGCCTTTGGGGTAAACTTGAATCATGGATTCAATTTCTTCTCAATAGCCATGAGAGCTAGAAACTTGTGGAGATTCTCACATAATCAGAGGATTCCAGGAGCTCATGCTTTAATAAAAACACCAAATATCTCAAAATAAAAATCACAAGAATTACCCCCCTCTCCACACCCTCCCAACTGTCACCCAGTCCCTGCACACACACACACTGCTTCAACACCTCCCAAATCCCCCTGGACTGCTCCAACCTTCCCATTCTCTACCTCTGCACCAAGAGTTATAGCAATCTGAAAATGTTACAAGCAGCTCATGTTAGGGTCCATGTATCCCTGGCCAATTGACCCAATGTGATGGGTTGCTCTGCTCACCATTGAGCGACGACACCTCCTGACGGTGCTGGGGATTAGCTCAGTCAGACTGACACTCCTTCCAGCAGGTACACCCCATCAGTTTCTCCTCTGCAGCCCCTCTCTCGCTTCAGGAATGGCAGCATCCTCTTCATGACTCAGGTCTCCAGCCAGGTCAGCGTTGTGGTTTCCCCTTCCCCACTGCCTCACAGTGCACTCCCACAGTGGCTGGCAGGGTAATCTGGGCCCATCCTCTACTTCGGGTTCCAGCTCAGAGACCCTCTACACAGCAGCCAAGGTTGTTTCCTGCACCTTGCTACCTTTCCCTGAGCCACCTCTATACCTCCTATAGCCCTTCCCACTCCTCTGGGTTTGCCAGTCTCTTCAATCCCTCCTCCCAGAGAGTATCTTTAGGCAACTTGTCTCTGCAGCCCCCCACCGCTTCCTTCCTTCCTTCCTTCCTTCTCCCAGGGAGTGACTGCAGACTTCTTCCTGCTACCTCTTCTGCTTCCAATTTCCTGTCTTTTGTACATGCCCCACCTGTCCCTCACAGGTGAGCTTCTCTCAAATTAGCTGCCTCGAGCCTAAAACTCGCCCCCCCGCCATCTAATTAGCTGATTTTGCCCACCTGGCCCAATTCAACTTTTGCAGGGCCAGTGTGGGGACTACACCTCATCATACCCAGTGAATTTCTTTCCTTTGTTTGTGCTTATTCCCACTGTAATGCTAAATTCCTTGACAATACTTCAAAAGTAAAATCAGAGCCTGCGTGTGGGTTTTAGAGCACTTGGAAATATCAGTCTTAAAGCAAAAATGTGGGTGTCAGGGCAAAAGTTCCAAAAGGAGCCACTGCAGAACAACCTAGGCAGAGAGCAAAGAATATGCATAACCCCCATTCTCTGAATGCCAAATGTAGGACTTCAGATCCCCGTGCATGAGTGTAGTCCAGGTTCAACAGCAACAGCACACTACCTTGAGCCACTTATTTAGTGCAACAGATTGTCTGCAAACCTTCTAGCTTCAACAGGGCCCTAGTTGTGGTCCACATGCACATTTCACTCTTTGGTTCAGTGGTTTGGGTTGACCCACTGAGGGGAAGCTTTACTCTCAATAACCTTTTCAATATTCCTTCCCAAAAAAGACAATGGATACCATGGACTAGCTGAGATAAATCCCAACAGGGTAGGATCAGTTTGGGGAGGGTCAGATCATCAGCTTGAGCCCCAGGTGTGGGCAAAACAAAAACAAAAAAAACAACAGCTTAAGAACCAGCTGATTTTTGTAAATGTGATTTTTAGAAAGAGCTGTAGCTTGGGAAACCCTTGCTGAAATGACCCCAAAATCAGGACAAGTAACTACCCTACACCGTTAAGAAACTCAGCAAATTTCAAGAGAATCCAAGTGAGCATGTGGCTTTTGGAGCACTTACAATAGTAATCTTTTAAACAGTAAGTGAGTCTCAACCTTTAATTATAGCAGAGCTGCCCCTCCCCTATACTACCACAAAAAGATGACGAATCATAGAATATCAGGGTTGGAAGGGACCCCAGAAGGTCATCTAGTCCAACCCCCATCTGCATTGTCAAATCTAACAACACACTGCATTGTGTTCTGTTACAGGCACATTCAAACCATTAATTCAGATCTATGAGAAAAGGAAATGCTGGCAACCAGCTAGTTAATGAAACCCTCATCTGTCAAACCATCAGATGAAGAAGTTTATAAATTCAGAGCAATTTGTTGTTCTGTTTTCATCAGATTAAGTGTATAACTACTCATATCTGTGTGTATTGGGTTTAATCTTTGTTTACAGCTGGTAGATCTTCTCTCAGGCATTCGCCTTGCTGGAAGGCTGATATTTATACCCGGATAAAAATGTACAAACCACTTAAAAGATACTTATTCATAAAAGAACACAGACAGTCTAAAATCCCTCTCTTTACAATTTCCCTCCTAGATCAATGGAAGGAGAAGGGCAGGCCAAATTCTATACTCACTTACAACTCAATCTAATTCCCACTGAAGCCAAAAGTTCCATTCACTTCAGGGAAGGGCAGATTGAATCTTTATATCTTGTACAGCCCCGCTGATGCTAATGAATAATGATACAATTCTGTCATGGTGGTCAGCACTGTCACGGAACCATGAATTTTGCCATTGATTTTAATTCTACCACAAAAGGTCACCACGGTCACAGACCTGTGACTTTTGCCATTTATATGGACCCTTACACTAATAAGGGTTGTCATCTAGGTGTGTGCTGGCCCCTCAGTAGCTGTGCCCGAGTACATCCCTAAGAAGCAGAGGATGGCAAATGGTCAGGGCAATGCAGGAGCGTGTGGGGAGGAGAAAAGGAGGAGGTCAGAGCTGTGAAGTAGGGACGTTGGTGGGGCTTTGGCTCTGCGCCCCCCCCCCCCCCGCAAGCCTCTCCACATTCATATCTCCTATTTCGGTCTCCCCTTCAAATATGCCCCCACTCACTCCATGCATGAGTGAAGCTACAGTTTTCAATTGTTTGCTGAAATAAGTTTAATTAATATAAGAGGATATTTTATCACAATTTAAAATTAAATTACCTTTCACAAATAAATACTGAAATGAATTCTTCTTTTTTCATTTTGCATTTATTTACTTTCTAATTCACAAAGTTCCAGTCATTCACCATGGGTCTCTCAGTCATAGTTGTATCAAATCACAGAGGTTCTGCAGTACTTGTTCAATTACATTCCTAGTTTAAAACAGTACTGAACACCACTTTGAGACTGAATGGAACAAAGCAAGATGTTGGCCATTACTAGGTGGAACATAAGACCAGGCATTTGCTAAACTTAATGCACCCTGGCAGCTGACATGTGGACAGAGGCAGGCCTGTCCAAAATGCTGAAACAGTGTAAGATGCTTCTAAGTAGAAATTAAGATGAATTAAAACATCTTGTTTTGTTGCTCAAAGTCAAAATCACAGAATCATAGAAATGTAGGGTTGGAAGGGACCTCAAGAAGTTGTCAAGTCCAGCCCCCTGCACTGAGACAGTCACCCTTGACTGTCCCTCACAGGTGTTTGTCCAACTTGTTTTTAAAAACCTCCAATGATGAGAACTCTACAACCTCCCTTGGAAGCCTATTCCAGAGTTTAGCTATCCTTATAGTTAGAAAGTTTTTCCTAATATCTAACTTAAATCTCTCTTGCTGCAAATTAAACCCATTACTTCGTGCCCTACCTTCAGTGGACAAGTGGGTCAAGTAGCATTTCATCACCATTCTCAAGTTATTACAGGGTACCATACATTGAAATGGGTCCATCAACTCTTCACATGAGCACAGCAGGGGACATTAGGCCCTTCTGACCAACTGTATCCCCAAGCAGTGGGCAAACATTGCAACTCTTAGTATGTGCAGGAGATAACTCGGCTGGCTGAGTGACTCCTTACGCTGTGTCTTTCTCCTGAATTCTCACACTTCCCCCTGGATAATATCCCAGTTTTCCCATGGTGACAGAACAGGGACCTCAAAATACAGTAAAAGGATCATTTTAATAAGACTTTGAGGGTATTGAGAGGAGAATCATGATTATGCATAGCTTTACATATATTATACCCCAGTCTAGACCACCTCATACATGAAAACAGAGCCCTGAATGGGTACCCTGGCACCACAGGCTGAAAATGTCATATGTGCTTCTCTCCCATATTCCTGCTGAAATAACTGCTTGTATGGGTATTTGTGCAGCTAAGAACATCTGACAATATAGACCTTCATTAATTAACCCTGACAGTTTACCACTTTAACAGATGAGAGACACGAGGTACAGAGTAGTTAAGTTATATGCCCAAGGACACTGGCACAGCCGGGACTAGCCTGCAGGGTGAAATCATGACCCCATTTAAGTCAATGGCAAAATTCCTCTTGACTTCACCAGGCCCAAGATTTCACCCCATGAGTCAAGAACCTCAGTCACCTGCTCTGATCAGTAGATATAATCCCACAAGGTTTACTTACTTTAGAGATAACTACCTCCCAAAATAAACCATGAATGACAATTATCCTTGCTCATTGTGACATCAATGCAGCATGGGACCTATCCTCATTCATTCGCACAAGACATGAATTAGCCACCGGACTCTAGGAGAGGGGCACTGAGTTGTGGATTGCTAGCAGAGACAGACACCTCCCTGAAGCCCAGACTTATTTGCCTATCTTCATGAGGGGGGCAGGGCTTAAAACAGACCCTCCCATTGGCTAGTGTAGGTGGCTCCCTGCTTAGCTTGCTGACTTTTGTGGATTTCCTACCCCACCCCCACCCCCCCAGATGTTCTGGTTTAATTTGGATTTAAACTTGGAGAGTGGTCAGTTTGGATGAGCTATTACCAGCAGGAGAGTGAGTTTGGGGGGGGGGGGTGAGAAAACCTGGATTTGTGCTGGAAATGGCCTACCTTGATTATCATGCACATTGTAGGGAGAGTGGTCACTTTGGATGAGCTATTACCAGCAGGATAGTGAGTTTGTGTGTGTGGTTTTTGGGAGGGGGGTGAAGGGGTGAGAGAACCTGGATTTGTGCAGGAAATGGCCCAACTTGATTATCATGCACATTGTGTAAAGAGTTGTCACTTTGGATGGGCTATCACCAGCAGGAGAGTGAATTTGTGTGGGGGGGTGGAGGGTGAGAAAACCTGGATTTGTGCTGGAAATGGCCCACCTGATAATCACTTTAGATAAGCTATTACCAGCAGGACAGTGGGGTGGGAGGAGGTATTTTTTCATATTCTCTGTGTATAAATAAAGTCTGCTGCAGTTTCCATGGCATGCATCCGATGAAGTGAGCTGTAGCTCACGAAAGCTCATGCTCAAATAAATTGGTTAGTCTCTAAGGTGCCACAAGTACTCCTTTTCTTTTTACTCTAAGGTGTATCTCTCTTGCCCCCCATTCATTGTATAGAGAGCCTGTGTGTCTAACTCAGGCTTTGCTGTTCTTGTGATTTTCTAAGTGCCTGAAAATTAGGTATTGTGACACTCGGCAACACACTACCTAGGTCCCTTTGTGGTTCTGAAGCAGGGCCGGCTCTCGGCACCAGCAAAACAAGCAGGTGCTTGGGGCGGCACATTTCAAGGGGCAGCATTCTGGCACCGGCCATGCCGCCCCAGCTCGCCTCCGCTCCCCCTCCGCCTGCTCCCCTGAGCGCGCCACCGCTGCTCCGCTTCTCCCCCCTCCCAGGCTTGCCGTGCGTGAAACAGCTTTTTGGCACGGCAAGCCTGGGAGGGAGGGAGGAGAAGCCGAGGCGGCGTGTTCAGGGGAGCAGGCGGAGCGGAGGTGAGCTAGGGTGGGGGGTTGTGAGGGGAAGCCACTGGAAGCAATGTGGGGGGAATGCAGCACACCCGGGGAGGCGGTGGAGCTGAGGATTTGGGGAAGGGGTTGGGAAGGGGCGGAGTTGGGGCAGAGCTGGGGGCGGGGGGGGCAAGAAAGAAAAGTGTGGGCAGCAAAAATTTTTTTGCTTGGGGCGGCAAAATTCCTAGAGTCGGCCCTGTTCTGAAGGTAAGGCTTTTTGGATTATTTTTTTAATCCATACGATATTACTGAGAAGCAAATGGACATAGTACATTAAATAGCTTAAGCATTTCCATGAATTAACAATAAATATATTCAAAATACTGTCATGCCCATGACAAAAGGAAAAAAAGGACCTAGCGCTTCATTGTTTTAATACCCAATTATTTTACTTGCCAATTATCCAAAAGCCATATAAAAAATTAATTCAGCTTAACGAAGTGGGAGACAAGATGGAAATATGAACATCAGAGTATCTGTCTGGTTTCTAATTGGCAGAGATCCATGTAAACAAGTGAACATAAGTCTAAATCCCATCGAAACAAATGCAAACTCCAGCCTATCTTAATTGTTATTGCATTCCCTTCTGTGCTTGCTCAACAACTGTTTGCGCTTGATTAATTTTTTTAAAAGAGAGTTATATCTGTGAGAGCAGAACATCAAGAGCATAGTTTTTATACCAAGGCCAAATTATTAAGGATTTTTGGCTTGTCAGAATTCAAATAGCTCCTCAGAACCTCATTGATAGAGAGGTCACATGGCAATACATTCCTGCAGTTTGCCCTGCAGCATAAGAGCAAGTTTGTCCCTGATGATCAGAGACTCCTTGTCAGAACAGTGCTCAATTTCCAAGACAAAAACAATAATGTTGTTGTCAGCCAGGACCACATGAACACATAGATCTTTATAGTTGTCCATAAGGTTCAAGTTGGGTAGTGACCAGGTGAAGAAACTAAGGGAATGAAATGCAGGTTTGAGCCAGCGATTATAGAATCTGTTTATATTAGATCATACTGAACAACAGGATGTGTTCACCATAGGTATGCCAATCAGCACTGCCTTTGAGACAGTCTAAAGGAAATTCCTTTTTGATGTTTTTTAATAGATTGGGCATAATGAAAGATCAGAATAAAAATTTAAACTCGGTTTCTTGTGACAGCAGTGGTTGCAAACATCTGGACATGAATTTCCAAATCATATCAGTGCCTGCATCAGTTAAATGGAAATCTCCCATAATTAGGTAATATAGTTTGGTCTTTTCTAGTTCAGACCATTCTAGATAAAAACCCTTTTAAGACTGAGGTTTAAAAATAGAGGCTTCCAAGTTCTTTTGGTCCTTTGGCAAAGTCTTCTTGCCAAAATATACAGCTCAAATACCTGCAAATAGTGGGATACAGAAGAGGTTTTTCCACTGATCTCAACATTCTGTAAGGCTCTGCATATTCAATTTTTCTCAAAGCTAAAGCATACTGGTAATCTCCTGATTATTATATGAAATGGAGAGCAAATTGTGTCTAGTGATTCTCTTTGGATTGGGGCGGATTTAAAGAAGTAATTAAACTTGAGAACTGTGTATGGGATCGTCACACTCCAGCATGTTGATCCTGCAAGTTGTTCCATGCAGGCTGACCCATGATGTCACTGGGGCTCCAAAGATACAGTGGTCTACCGGTGCAGAACAACTTGCAGGGTGAAGGCCTAACTGAAGATGCGATGCAGGAAGGAAGATAACAATAGGATGGACTAAGGGAGTCAGAACCATGGTTACATTAATGAGGCTACGTGGTTACACAGCAAAAGTACACAGTACAATACAGCAAAGATGAGACTTGCATAAATGAATTAATGCCCCAACTCCTTTCCTTAGGATATTGCAGCAGATGTGGGACTTCAGCAAGGGTGGGATTTGTGTAGATGAGGAAACTGAGGCACAGAGAAATCAAGTGTTTTGTCAAAAGATCACATAGTGAGTCAAGCTGGGAAGAGACACTTAGAATCAGCACTTAGGCTCTGTCTACATGACGAGATGAGGATGTGATCCCCAGCTCCTGCAGACAGACTTGTGCTATCTCTCATCCGAGCTAGCAGGCTAAAACCAGTAGTGTAGCCGCGGTAACATGGGCAGCGGTGGCACAGGCTAACCACCCCACGTACAAACCTGCCCGAACCCCACGGTACATAGCACCAGTGGCTAGCCTGTGCTGCGGCTGCTGCCCGTGCTACAGAAGCGACACCGTTATTATCAAATGACAATTAGCATGAGTAAGTCTACAGGAGTTGGGAATCACACCCCTAGCTCATAGTGTAGACATAGCTTAAAATTGCACTGTGCTAGGTGTGTTGGAAATAATGTTCATCAATGGATTAGACTAGCTAAGTGGATAGCCCAAATCCAATGGCACCCAGGCCTGAGACTTAAACACAAAAAGTACCCTTCCTTCCACGTATGATGACTGTCTTTGGATAAAGTATTCTCATCAACTGACCTTGTATCAGAGCTCCAGTATTAAAGTAAACGTACTGCCTGTGTGGCTAGCTTGGAAAGTGCAATTAATGTCTCAGGAATGTACTCTGAAAATGTCATTCTCTTGAACACTTGAGTGAGAAACAACGCAAATGAAATATGTTCCAATTAGTGTATTCTCTTTTCACATTTACATAAAAGGCGCTAACAGGGCTGTATAGATGTTATGCTGGGGTATAAAACTACTCAAAACGTATCTCAGGAGCTGCACGGGCAACACAGCACACAGCAACAGCACACAGCAACATCCAGACAGCTTAATACAATTCAGGAAGGCCTGACTGAAGTACAGAATACCAGAAAATAAGCAGCTGATGACTGAATTCTATTGCTTTCTTCCCAAATCGATCAAAGAAAGATGTCAGAGTATTGCTCATACTGAGTGCTTTGATGCACTGCAGTATGTACCTTCACTTTTTAAGGTACAGACGCAATCTGGCATCTTCAAGCTGACCAGTGTCCGCCAATGTTAGTGGTGGAGTATTTGATTGTTGCTGTGGAATATATTCAAACAGGGAGGTGGTAGGGATATCCTTTTTTCTAATTAGTGCACTGTTTGTGCTCATTTAGTTCACTCTAATTCAAATCCATTTTTTGAATAATCACTTTGTTTCTTTTTTGCTACATGTCTTCCTTTGTCCTCTTAGCACTCCAGTCACTTCCATCTACAAGTATTTATTTTGAGGTGTGTAAGATCAGACTAAAAAGTTTGTTGGCCAAGAACAAAGAGAAATCATTAATATATGCTATGATGTACTATGGCCCATGGCTTCATCCCCTCCCATATGCTATAGAGGAAAAAACCTGTTTTCTTCATAGCTTTCAAGAGATCCGCATTGTACCACTCAACTGCATTGTCCAAACATAGGCAACATGTTGCCACATGCTTTCCTTGACCTGCAGCAGCCCTATGTGTTGGATCATATTAAAGAAGTTCTGTATTAAAATCACAAATGAGTTTGATTCCCCAGAGTTTAAATTCCAGGGTATTACTAATGAAGAGGTCTCTTGGTTTTTGGTACTGTTTCTCTCCCTCTATGTGTGAAACTTGCAAGCTGCTAATTGTGTTAGTACGTTCTAAGACAGAGTCTATTCTCAAAGCAATTCACAGAGAGAGACTCAAAGCAATACTCTAACAACAGAAACAGCACCCAGAGACTCCCCACCCTTTTGTTGTATTAACAATTGTGATTAAAATAGAGATAGAGGATGCATGTGGATGGATGCTTGGTGTGGATAATAACTGAATGATCAGGGAGGAGCCAGCCTAAGAATCCAGTGTCCATCGGCTGAAGAAGGCGTCAAGTGGAAATAACCAGAGGACCCCCCCGGAGGGCAGACTGGAATCCACCCAACAGCCTCAAGGATGGGAGAACCAAAGAACAAGATAACATCTTGGAGCCGTCAGGAATGTGCTATCTGCTGATTGATTCAGCAACAGCATGATGAAGCAATTCCCATAGACTGGCATAGGAAGAAATTCCTATAAAAATAGACTCTAAAAAGTGAGAACTTTGGGGTCTGATTCTGCAAACCAACTTCCAGGAGCATCAGATGAGCATCTGACAAGGCCCTGCTCCCTCCTCATGTCCAGGCCACCTGGCCAGTAGCTTGGCACAAGCAACTCTAAGGCTGGTAACTATGATAACAACCTTGCAGAACCTGTGTGTGTGGGTGTGTATGTGTGTTTGTATGAATGAATGTGTGAATAAATATGAGATTGAATGGAATGTTATAGCTATAACTAACTGCTTACTATGATTCTTTCTGTATTCACAATAAATGTGGTATTTTGCCTTTTTCCCTTTAATAAGATCCTGCTGGTTTTTATTTTATTGGTATAACATATGGAAAATAAGCCAGACCAGTCTTTTGCATCCATACCTCTCCTTGGGATGGCTGGATCCCACTACAATGCTCCCATGGCGGCAGCTAACTGGTGTTCTTTTCCTATGGCTTCTTCCCCTCTCTCACTCACTCACCTCCAATGCACTTTTCTTGTTAGGTGCCTGCTCTGAGTCTCTGCTTCTCAGATGTTTTATCTAAGCAATGGTGTGAGCGGTGTGACAAAGCTCTGTCCTTGCCTCCGTGGGTCCCGCGTTTCCTGACGGATTTCGCTAGCCTCAGAGGCTCACTGTGACCCTCCACGTAACCCTTCTTTCTCTTGAGACAAGGGTCACAGTCTACTGAGCCATTTTCATCATAAGCCAGCAAGGGAGGTGAGGAGAAGTTATTCTTCTTTGCACAGTCTCTGTTGTCTCCCAGTCTCAGTGATTAATCAGGGGGCAAAGGTGGGGGGGAAAGCCTGGGCCCACTCTCTACTCCGGGCTCCAGCCCAGGGACCCAAATAGTATCAGCTATGGTAGCTGACCTTTTAGAAACATGACATGTACAATTCCCTGGGCTACTTCCCCCACAGCAGCCCTCACTTCCTCAAGCTCCACTTCACCCTTACCTCAGGGCCTCCTTCCTTGTGCCTAATATGGTGTGTACTACTCAGCCTCTCCAACAGCACAACTTCCTCCCACAGCTCCTGACATGCACACCCACCTGACTGGCTGGGAGGCTTTTAACTAGTTTCAGCCATATCGAGAGAGAGAGTAAATAAAATATTTTTGCATGCTTCTGCACCTCTACCTCAGATGGCTAATGAAAGTGACAAACCAAGGGCAGGAAAGACTTCTGCAATATTTTCATCCCAGTGAAAAGCAGGAAATAGTCTCACAGAGAAGCCTGTTCTCCTGAGATTTTTCAGCTCCATTTTGCAGACCCCAGAGACCTGAGTAGTTCTAATAAGTGCCCGAACATTTTGGTGCTTATTCATAATGAACCTCCAATCCTTTTGGGATTCACCCACTACTCATTCTTCCTGTTTCTGCTCCCAGCCTCACAGGGTCTTCTCTTCTCCCACCCAGCTTCTGTGTGGGTGTCCCCAAGACCTGTCTTTCGATTTCCAGGCCCTCTGTGCCTCCAAATATTGCAGCTCACTTAGACTTATCTCATTATTGCTCACTGTATATACTCCATCCCATGCTTCATGTGTCCATGTTACTGCTTGTCCACCCACCATATTAAAAACCAGATGTACTCCAGGGGAAATGGGGCCACTCCTTCCAGAAGCTGTGATGCATGAACCATTGGAGCTACAACAAGCATTTTGTGCCGTCACACGTTTGTAAAACACTACTGCTGGTAAAGTTGCTTAATACACTGGGACACTCAAATGTAGTTCTCTGGCTGAGGATGTATGCACATGCACTACACCACGGCAGGAAGCCCTGGCTGCCTGGTCCGGTGTGAAGCTTGCCAAAGAAGTTTATAGTCACAGTGACCTATTGACTGATTAGTGTGTTTAGTATCCCATGTAGCTGGGGTTGTGGCACCTGTCCCCAGTGCTTAAAGTGGTTGGGGTCTGTCATCACCCCCACAGCTGCCCACCCCCCTGCCCAGCACTTCATTCTGCCCCCAACCCTCAGATCAATTCTGCCCCCACATCAGTTCTGTTGGCTCCTGAGGGGAGGTGGGTAGAGTTCTGTCTGCTTCCTGCAGCGGCTCCAATTAGCTGCTCTTCCCTAGCAGGCAGGGAAGTGGGGAAAGCAGCCAGTCAGAGGGAGCTTTCCCCCAGGAAGGGCTGCAATGTGTGACCTCTCAGCAACCCCTGCTTGATTCTTAGCATTTTTCTCCTGGGTCCTTGATCTCTGGTGACCCAGAACACTTTAAGCTCTGCCTGTTCCCAACCACATGTAACCCTACTCTCCAGCCTGTTCACAGCTGCATACTTTTGCCATGATTGAATCTGCAAGAAATTAAATCGTTCTCCCTGTGTAGAGTAGGGGTTTAGCCCTAAGTGTTGGAGATGTGATAGGCCAGAAGGTGGCAGCAGTCACATGCATCCTATAATCTTAAAAACTGTACATCCTAGAGGAGAAAAACTGATAGGGTTACTTCGTTCTGGAGGTATTAATTACCACACAGACTTCAATTAACCCTGAAATGGATATTCTGTACATTGTAAGCGGGTGTCAGTAATGCTGTCCTGTGTTAAAATACTTCTATTACAAAGTTGAACTATCAGCAGTCAGAGGGCAGCATACAGAATTTGCATAAATACCTTCATACAAGGATAGGCATACCGCAAGATTATCTTCCAGCATTTAACTTCAGCTAAGGAAACTTCACTGGAGAGATACTGTCACTTTGTGACAAGATATGTTAGTGGAGGGTTGTTTTAAAGGTGGATGATGGTTTGAGTCCTCAACTCGATCTTCTCTCTTATTTTCTTTATTTTCTGTCCTTCCAAATTATATTTTCATGCCCTAAATGTACTAGCTTCTTCCCAAATAAATGAGGTACTTTCCACTTGAAGGGTTTACAAGCTAAATATGAGACAATAAGAAACTAATTAGTATAATCAATAGTTATAAAGTACTTAACTTAGGTTAGTCACATATATTTTAAGACTACCAAGCTATGTATTACACTACAACCATTTTCACATTCAGTGGATCTTAAGCCAGAGTCCAGGGGGGTTCTGTTGGTGTACACACCAGAGTGGGACACCTACCCTTTTACGGAGCACAACACTCATTCCCTTGCGCTGGCTCAGCTCTTCAGGCCTGATGTTGGGCTGGGCCATGTCTCCCTGCAAACTCTTCCACCATCCTAACCCTAACCCTAACGCAGGGGTGGCTCTAAGCTGTTCCTTATTGTTACTAATTCAGGAAAGCATTCCTATTTGGAAAAGCACAGAGACATGTATTTAATTTTAAGCACATTCTTTAGTCCCATTAAGTCCATGAGAGTTAAGCACATGCTTAAGGGCTCTCTTGAATAGGGATAAACTTAAGCAATATCTTTTGAAATTTAGATTGTAAACTCCTGAGGCCGGAACTTTGTCTGTCAAAGCACCCAGAAAACTCTTCAACTATATCGATACTAGAGTGAAAGTACTCTAAGAACCCCTGATCTAGTGTAGATGGTTCTGTTTATTTCTTTTTGAATATCACTGCCAAAAGCAGAGAGCACGTAATGCCTTCCACTGTTTTTACTTTAAATAAAGATTTTGTAAAGAGTATATTTTCTATTCGATATCTGCCTCACATAAAATAAAATGTAGATGCTGCCAAATAATTGTTACACTTCTCTGTTAGTCTCATTCACCGGTCTGTGTTGTGCTCAATGCACTTACCATAATACTCTCTTTTAACTACATAAAGCCTTTTTTAACCACAATCATTTTAAATCCCACAGGATACTGTGAAAGACCAGGCTAATGTTGGAACTGCAAATTCACCAATACCAAATACCTACCTGGGGAACAAGTATTTAATAATTGGCTCTTCAATCTAGCGGGGGACCGTAGGACACAATCCAATGGCTGGAAGTTGAAGCTAGACAAATTCAGACTGGAAAGAAGGCATACATTTTTTAACAGTGAGGGTAATTAACCATGAGAGCAATTTACTAAGGGTCATAGTGGATTCTCCATCACTGGCCATTTTTAATCCAAGATTGGATGTTTTTCTAAAAGATGTGCTCTAGGAATTCTTTTGGGGAAGTTCTATGATCTGGGTTAAACAGCAGGTCAGATTAGATGGTCACAATGGTCCCTTCTGGCCTTGGAATCTATAAAGAAGGAGAATAGGCAGCTCTGAAACCTGAACTAGTCAGACAGCACAAAGCCCCACGACAGAGCAGAGGAAGTAGAATTCAGTAAATTTTCTGCATGTTCCTATGTGTGGCTATCTTTACATTTTCCTCCCCAGTCTTTTTTCAGAGAGCAACAGATCGACTGTACAGTACATATTGAGTACTCTGTGAGTACAAGAGGAGTACCATGGGCTTTCACCTTTGAGGATTCTGGAAAGAAAAGCATGAGGCCGAAAACATTTCACATTCATCTTATGTCAACCACTGAAGCACCATCTGGAAGTGCACTAACAAGTACTCTCTGTCACCCTGGGCATCTGCTGGTAGAATGGTATGACCATTGAGCAGGGGTGAGGGAAGTGTTCCTATGCCCTTGTCCCTCTACTCTCTTATTTTCATCCTGGGAATTCATGGGAAAGATTTTGCAAATTCTTTTTCATTTTAAGAAATTCTAAAAAAGTAGTAGGCAAACTGTGGTCAGTTTGTTAAATATTCTTAACAGATTTCAAAGTGCATCATCTTCCCACCTTTATCTCAAAATTGAAATTGAGAAATTAGGACAAAATCATTAAGGTGTTTTGTTAACAACCAGCTGCGTACATACCAGGACTGTAATTTACAGCTCTTATTCAAAGGTATCAGAGTAGCAGCTGTGTTAGTCTGTATTCACAAAAAGAAAAGGAGGACTTGTGGCACTTTAGAGACTAACCAAAAGGTAGTTTG
Organism: Lepidochelys olivacea; assembly: GCF_965140295.1. Lineage (NCBI taxonomy): Eukaryota > Metazoa > Chordata > Testudines > Cheloniidae > Lepidochelys > Lepidochelys olivacea. Next base: position 139,471,044 of record NC_140411.1, read on the forward strand.
TCACAATCTGACAGAGGAAATCAATTACAGTAAAATTCCATCACATATTCAATAAGACTGAAATATAGTAAACCCTTGCCATAACTGCTGTATAATGTATTCAAATTGCAAAGGGCATAACTAGCCCCAGACTCAACATATATTTCCATCAAAGAGTAAAGGTATCATTCCCTAACCGCTGTGGTCTTTTAAAAAAATTATATTAGGTTTTTTTCCATGTGTTTCATTTGTTATATTCTTTAGAGTGCTGAAATAATGCTTTACATACTGCCCATGTCAGACACAGCAGTAAACACCAGCTTTTAGAGGAAAGTACAGACAGATTCAAATCTACCTTCTTCTAGCCTGTAGTTTATTTTCTACACAGTCCATTTACTGTATCTACATCCTTTTTAAGAGTGAAAAGGATTGTCATACATGTTTTATTAAATCTAATGTGTGACTTTGTCAGATCTGGTCTCCATTACTGAAAAAACTGTATTGCCAACCTCAAGCATTAATATATCATGAGATGGCATAAAAACTAAGAGATTTTAAAAAATAATAAATATAGGGTGCCTTTTATTTGCTTTCTGGCTTTTGAGCCTTGATGTTATGCTCAGGTCACCTTTTCAAGCTTTTCGCCATACCTGAGGGGTCAGATTTTGTTTGTTTTATAATGAAAGCTTAGATTCTCTCACAGTCACATGAATCCAGGAGCTGGAGCTTTAATAAGAATACCAAATACCATGAAACTCATGATAAAATCATGGGCAGTAGCAACCCTGCCCTGCAATAAATGCTCAAGTTTATTGATACTGAAAACTGTTCAAACTCTTAACAGAACAGAAGCAGTGTTGTTTAGTAGAGTGAATACAGGATTTAGGGTCAAGCACCCCTGAGTTCTAATCTCTGCTCTGCTGTCTGGCTTGGCACAAGTCACTGAGGCCTACATTTTCAAGCTCATAAGTTAGACACCTAAATCTATATTTAGAGCATGTAAATGAGTGGCCAAATTTTTCAAGGTGTTGAAAACCTACAGCTTCCATTGGAGCCACATAAGAAATGTGAGTAGCAGTGACAGGATGGGTGAGGTAATATATTTTATTGGATCAACTTCTATTGGTGAAAGAGACAAGGTTTTGAACTACACAGAGCTCTTCTTCAGGTCAATAGCAGTTCAGTTAAAACCCAAAAAACATGCAAAAGCCAGGGTTATGCATCTGGAAAGGTATGTGTGTCCGCAAGTCTCTGATTTGAACACATGCCTTAGTGGGTTTTTTTTAAATGTGAACTTTATCTTTAAAATAAATATTTCAAATAGATATAAAATGTGAGCTGTTGCAATAGATAGGTTGTAGTGCTAAGAATGCTCCTTTGGGGATGTAGACTATGGCCTGGTCTACACTACGAGTTTATGTCGGATTTAGCAGCATTAAATCGAATTAACCCTGCACCCGTCTACACAACGAAGCCATTTTTTCGACATAAAGGGCTCTTAAAACCGATTTCTGTACTCCTCCCCAACGAGAGATTGTGGAGTTCCCTATCTCTGAGGAAGGGATCAATGCTATTTAACTGATGAGTAATGTTCACTCTCAGTCCAACAGTTCTTATTCCAGGCCCTTTGGAGAATCCTTCCTTTTATTTAATGGCTCTGTCTCCTTATTTCCTCTTGTTTTGTTACCTTATGTATTTATCAACTCTTGCTACTAGTACTTACCTCACACTGTCTGTATCTTCAGAGATATAGGAAGGCTAAACATTATTATACAAAGCCTTTGCACCCTTACTCTCGTTCTTTGTTTTTGTTTGTTTGTTTTAATTTCCTTTCATGCACTTTTTGACATCTCTTTCTGTCTCTGTCGATGGCACTATGGGCGACTTTCACCAGCTGAGGATTTGGCCCTGAAAATTTAGATACTTATTTGTATAGCTTGAGTAGGCTTTTTAGATAGGGAACAAGGTCCCTGCCTTGAGGATCTTACTAATTTAATTAATTTGCTTTTTAAAAAGAGAGGACAATTTGAGGGTACTGTGCCTTTAACAGTAATGGCATGACTCCTGTAACTAGCTTTGTGCTGGCACAAGGGCCACTCATGAGAAGTAACTCGCAGGACTGGAGCCTTAAGTTTCTTTTATTCCTATTCTCGTCAAATCAAATCTTTTAGGAAAGGTTTTTTTTATTTTGACTGTATAGAATTTTTATATAGGAGATATTTGAGAAGAACTTCTTCTCTCCTTTGGTTCATTTCTTTTGTTCACTAAGGTTCTGATCAAAAGCCCAGTGAAGTCAATAGAAAGACTGGCACTGATCTCAGTGAGCGCTGGCTCAGGCCCAAAAGTTTCTTTTCATGATCTTCTTGTGTAAAGGATTTTATAATCACATTAATTATTTATAAATACTAAATGGTGCAAGCGTTAAAAGGTGAATCAAGTACTTTTCAGTTTTGACAATATTTACACCCTGATTCCGTTTTCTTATTTTTGTTTAATTATTTTTAGTTGCTAGGTTATTCAAGTGTTGAGCATCAGGACTCCTAGGTTTTTAGAGTTTTATGGTCTTATCCAGGCCTGCCACCAATTTCTACCCAAACGCACCCACAATCAGTGTTGTTAAAACATCACTGTTATGTACTCCTTGCACAAGGTAGATTGCAGAGTTGCTACGAGAAGCTTGCCTTCTGTACGAGATTTGAACTGGCTACAGAACTTCCATTATGGTGAGAGATACAAGGGATGTGTTCTTTTTAAGATACTTTAATGCACTGCCAGGTATAGTACTTACCTGCTCAGGTAAAATATGTTACACACACTGCCACCTTGTGGCTGACTATTATAATAGAGTTTTAGCCTTCCATGATGACAGGTTTCAGAGTAGCAGCCGTGTTAGTCTGTATTCGCAAAAAGAAAAGGAGGACTTGTGGCACCTTAGAGACTAACCAATTTATTAGAGCATAAGCTTTCGTGAGCTACAGCTCACGAAAGCTTATGCTCTAATAAATTGGTTAGTCTCTAAGGTGCCACAAGTCCTCCTTTTCTTTTAGCCTTCCATGACATCCCCGCCTCCGCTCCCCTTTGAGTTTTACATTCCTGTGTTTCTCAGCAGCGTGCAGAGCTATCCATTGCCTATCTGCCCTCTCACCCATACATATTGTTATTGGCAGGAACAGTAGCAATCTGTGTAAAACTGTACTCTTCGTCCCTGGCTGCAGACCTAGAGAGCCTGAGGGCTTGGCGCACAGCAGACTTGTGAGGGGGCCAGCAGTAGGGCAGAAGTACACACCACAATTTTCCAAGCTGCTTCTTTTTCCTCCAATGTATACCAGGGAGGAGGAGAGTGAATTTGACCCTGGATAGCTCTTGTTCCTTTTCAATATTATTTCAAACCGAATTCTCTTCACACTAGTCATCTAGGGGGCTATACAGACAGAGAGCTGCGTTATGCAACAGACGGAGCAGCTTTCTTTTGTAAGTTTCTAGCTCACGCCATCCTTCTATCAAATGTTTTTCCATTCTTTTCTCGGCTCATATCGGTGTGATGTTTGCTTTTGGTGATATTGTTTTCTTTTCCTACTGTCCTTAAAGTTACATTGTGAACAACAGTTGATGCCTATTCATGTATGGTAATTTGTTTATGAGGTTTCCCAAGGATAACCATGCTTCCTTCAAATTCATGTCTTGGAGATGCTTTTGAATCTTAGTCAAATAAGTAAATTTCTCCTCTGCCTACCAAAACAACATGACAGTGCATTTATTCACAAATCCCATTTCATTGGCAAAGATGTTATTGACTCAACAGGATGTGAATGAACCTATATTGTATCCTCACAGTTACACACATACCTAACTTTATGCATGTGGTTAACACCTGTTGAACTTAGCTTGAAGTCAAGCAAGAATTAAAGTACTTTGATGAATCAGGGCCTCAATTCATAGAGCAGAGAAGAGGTCATTGTTGTGATGGAGGGTTGTTTGAGCATATTGCCCAGATGTTTGCTGAGAAGTCATTATGTAAGTGAGGCCTTTTCCCTGTAATTGTTTGAGCACTCTCTCCTCCCCAGTGCAGAGCCTCACTTTCATGTTGGTTTCAGTTTTTTCCAGCTGTGTGCTTTGTTTGCTTTATTGTTCTTGCTGCACAAAACTGAAATCAACATGAAAGTGAGGCATCGCTCATATATTGATTGGGTCCAGAAATATTGCAACGTGGCTCTAATATTAAAGTTGAATCATTTAACTCAGGTTTAATATATGTGATCCAACTAATAATCTATGGCCTTTCCATTATTTCATATAATTAATAGTAAATTATGGCAAGACTATTATCATTCTTTAATTATTACCAGAGTTTTTTATTACTATGATGTAAATCTTGCTTTGGATAGCTCTGGGAGATCATTGCCTGTAAAATGGGTGAAAGCAGCATGCTTTACCTAGCACTAACTGAAGCTTTACAGTCATCTTTACAGTCAGTGCAGAATGCATCTGCCCATCTCCTGAGGAGAATGGATTAGTGAGAGCACTGGGTGACAGGCAATTTCTGGGTCAAGCTCAAGTTGCTGATTACCTCTTGCAAATCTCTAGAGGTCCAACTACCTCAGAGATCACAGCTTCCTTTTGATCCCTGTAGCCGGGCGAGACTCACCCCTGCGGCTCCTCCTGCTGGTCGTCCAGGGAATTAGCTCGCCAGCCTCTGGAGCACCCTCTGTCAGCCAGTGTCTCGCCTGTCACTGGCCCCCCGTGTCCCTCTTGGACCCCGGTGCCCCTTTCCCTTGGGTCCTGCCCCCTGGAAGTACCCCCACAGTCTCTGGATCTCCCCTCCCTGGGGAACCCCCAACCCCCTATCCCGCAGTATATGGCTACTGCCAGTCACCGCCTAGCCCCTGTTTCCTGAGGCAGACCGCAGTATAATTGCCACTCATCACCGGCAAGGAGGGTTTGGACCTGCTGCCTCTGCTTACCCTTGGGCTGCCCCCTGCAACTCCAGTACCTATCTGGCCTTACACTAGGCATGTAGCCTGAGTGGTTTCCAGGCCGGAGCTCCCCAGCTCCTCTGGCCTTCCCCCAGCCCTGCTCCAGTCTAGGTACCCTACTCAGCTGGCAACAGCCAGGTCCCTCTCTCTCAAAAGGCTAGAGAGAGAGTCTCTATGCTCCTGGCCCACTGCCCTCTTATAAGGGCCAGCTGGGCCCTGGTGGGGTGTGGCCCCAGCTGTGCCTTTTTCCCCAATCAGCCTGGGCTGCTTGCCCCAGCCACAGCCATCCCCTGGGCTATTTTTAAGCCCTTCAGGGCAGGAGCGGGTAACCACCCCACTACAATCCCATATGACAACAGCATTTATCGCTGGAATGCTTAAGCTAATTGTTCTACACAAGAAGCTCCAAGAAGCTGAAGAGCCCTCACCTCAGAAATTCATTCCCATCAGAAAAGTGTCTAAACCAGGGAGTGCAGCACAAAACCCTTCTGTCCAGGCTGTTCACTGCAACTTCTCCTACAACCAGCATTCAGCCCACTAACATTGTTTGTCCCCCCATCTTTACTCTTTAAAGTTGGTTTTGCTCTTTAGTGGAAGGCCATGCTCCTCCATATGGGCCCAGTTCCTAATGCTGAGTGCCCTCAACTCCCATCTTCACTCAGTACCTCACAAAATTGAACGCTACATTGAAGAAGTGTTTTACATGCCATGTAGAGTTCTTCCGGAAACTATATAGATGGATGCTTTATTTGCAACAAATAAAGGTATTAAAAGTTCTCACTAGTGTAACTCAATCCTCCTTACTAATTTTATAGAAGAGCTAACTCTATAAGACATACAGAGCCTGCATAGTGAGCAAATCTTTCCTCCTGAGTTTAAGTCATCTGAGAATTTATATTTTTGTCCTTGTCTTTTATTTCTCAGGGTTTGGGCTCCTGCATAATATTCACATCTGGCCACTCTTCTGGAGTGTTAGCTTTTAGGTTAAATTCATAACTACATAAAGTTAGTAGATGATGATTTAATAATACAGTTATCCAGGACAATTTTTTGTTACTGTTGTTTGTTTCAATGTCAGCAAGGAAATAAAGAATTTTGCTTCCTTTAATAAATTTCCAGCTATTTCCCCAGCTATAGCTAAACACTAAGCCAGCCTCAGTGGCATAATTGTTTATTTCTCCACATTAAAACATGTGCCAAATAGAAAAGATAAAAAAAATTAAGACTAAAGAAGTTAAAATTTTAAACAAATCTTCACTAAGTTAATTCTAATGCTTGGCCACAGTGTGAGGACACTGTAACATCAATCATGAACTCGGCTGAAGGAGACACACACAGTAAGTGAGGCTGAGGCAGATCCATTGGTAGCATTGAGAGCCTAGTAGTTCAACTCTGGACTTCTCTAATGGAGAATAATGAGTCACTTGTTCACTTCCTTTAAATAAACCTCCAAAGGCTAATAATCTTTTCAGGAAAGATTTACATTTAAACTACTTTATGAAGACTTTTAAGTTAGTTCTCGCCACAGGAAAACTACCAGAGTGAAATACAATTGCCCTGGTTAGGCTTGATCTTTAATCAAAAAGAGTACCCTCTACAGACTGCAAGATATCAACTCATTTCATTCCATTGTGCTTCCAAAATTCAGACATAATTTTTGGCTAACAGGGTTATAAATATTAGGATCATTAATCCACCAAGATTGGTCTGGGTTCATCAAAAGGCAAATATGCAATTAACCACATCAGTCATCACAAAATGTACTTTTATTCATATATCAATTGGAAATATATTTCTTTTGAAAGAAATTTGCTGCTTCTGGCTATGGGAAAACCTGAACCTGATAGGCATTTATCAGTTCCTCTTCAGTTTAAAACATCTAAAATCTATCTTTTTGCTGTTGGGGTTGTTTTTAAACTACACTTAAGCATGTACTTAAATGCTTTGCAAAATAGGAATGGGATTACTCACATGCTTGAAGTCAAACACATCCTGTGAGTTCAAAAAAGAACGAGATAAGTTCATGGAGGATCGGTCCACCAATGGCTATTAGCGAAGATGGTCAGGAATGCAATCCCATCCCCTGCATGTCCCTAACCTCTGATTGCCAGAAGCTGGGACTGGACAACAAGGGATGGATCACCCAGAATTGCCCTGTTCTGTTCATTCCCTCTGAAGCACCTGACACTGGCCACTGTCAGAGACAGCTAGATGGACCATTGATCAGTAATGGGGGTCACTCACTTCTTGAATGCCTCCTACTGGCTGGGTGTGCCCAGTCTTTTCCTTTCCCCTGAGGCCCCATGCAGACTGCCAGCCAACCTTGATGTCTGTTCCGTGGTTTGGCCCTCCAGCCGAGTCACAGTCCAAATGAACCCCTTCCAGAGTATTAAAGAGTCCAATAACTAACAGTCTAGCCCTTGCTAGGTTCTTCAGCCCCAGTTCTGGGCCCTTTAAATTCAGCCCTTTGTTCAGGCTACCAAATATGGTCTGGCCCGTTCTTGGGGTTTACATCACTTTACCTGTGGCCAGTGGGGAATCCAGGCCCACCCACTTCCTCAGGTTCCAACCCAGGACCCTACACACAGCAGCTACAGCCTGCTCAATTTCACTTTATTGATGCTTCTTCCCTGGGCTTCTGCCTACCTGCCCTCTTTTAGTTTCACCCCTATCTCAGGGTTAAGGTTCTTAGCTCCTCTCTCTCTCTGCAAATCCAGCTTAAGTAAATGCAGCCAGAAACAAACTCTAGCTCTCCTTCAAACTCCTTTGACCTCAGGAGAACGGAGCATAGTGAAGCACCAACCTAACCCTTAGTAGGTCAGTTCCCAGCCAGGGACTGACCTACTAAGCACCTCCAGCTCCTTTTATCTGAGCCTGCTGGGCTCTGATTGGCTGCTTCTGTGAGGCCTTTCTAGGCAACCCTGGAGAGCCCACCCTCACTGCTCCTTTCCTGTCACTTTGCTGTTTTCTGGGGCAGGGTGTAGGAGGACCACAGGGCCTCCCATAGGGAGCCACAAAGGCCAAGTACACGCAGTCATCCTCCCGTTAAGAGTACCAGGGCATGTTGTTGGGACAACTGCATAAAACGAGGTAAGATGTCACTCTTAAGCTCTCTGCTTAAGCACATAGCATCGAGTATCTGTTTGCTCACACTCCAGTGTACATGCACACACTACATGGTGTTAGAAAGAGGCAGGATCTACCTTCAGAAAGAAGAGAATCAAAGAGAAAAGAATGTTCTGTTGTGAGAGGGGACAGTTTGAATTTCTCACTCTCAAAGACTGGAGCAGATCTAGAAGAGGCTGGAACTAAACTGAAAGACCAGATAAGGATCCACGAAGGGCTGAGAGGGAAGGGAAAGATCCCAGAGAAGAGAAGACAAGGGGTGGGGGAAGGAGAAATGGCATGGAAAAATAAGCTCTATTAAGAGCTGCAACAAGGATTTCTTGAAACAGGGGCAGTGAGAGAGCAAACAAACTGCCTCGAAGGGGCAAAAGCAGCAGAAATAATGAATTAATAGAGTCTCAAAAGGATCAAGGACAATGGAGCTGGTGGTTCCCATAATGCCCCCCCCCCACCAGGTGCCTTAGCGTGGCTGAAAAATCAACATGGCCAAAATGGAAATGCCATTTTGAGCAGTTTCATGTGGCATTGGGACTTGTAAATAAGAGTGTGGAACAATACGTTCATTTCCTGACATTCATCAAGGGAGACAATTCACATGACATTCTGATGACATAAGTTAGGGTTGCCCTCAGATCAGAAGATTGGATATGAAATAAAGAAAAAATTCATTGTGTATTTCATTAGGAAACATGAGCTACTCTCCGAGAATAATCAAATAGAAGCTGCACTAGCCCAGAGAAAAGAAGAACATGGAGCGAGGCTAGAACCATGCGTGCAAACTATATAAGAGGCCGCAGAGTAGAAGTAACAGTTGTGCTCAGATAGGTCATGCTGGAATTCCTGAATTAGGAAAGTACAATGAGCAGAAAATACTAAGACCTCAAAGAAGAGATCCTTTCCCTGGGTGCAAAGGCCACCGTAGTGATGGTTACCAAAATGGCAATCAATCCCAGATGATGCCAGTCACTGGGAAAGCTGAAAAACAATCATAAGAAGAGGAAGGTTCCACAGTGGAAATAATTGAGCTGTCAATGGCTGATCGTGGCATTACTGGAAAAGGCGGAAGAGATAGGCGGCCACAATAGGCCAGACCATGGAACTTTTAATGCCCATAAAAGACTTCGAAATTTGTCTCCTTTTTTAACTAGAAGGAAAAGGATAATAGGATTGTACTGGAAAATCTATTTCTGTCTGCAGTAAGCATTTGCCCAGTATGGCCTCATCTGTGATATGTAACGTGTTATATTTTATTTCCATCATCCCTGGGAAAGATTTTAGCAGATGCCTTGTCCATATTTGCAATAGTGAGCTTAATTGCTTTTTCACGTGGGCAGGGAATAGCTCAAATCAAATGATAAGAGGGCCTGGGGACCCACTAATAGTACAGTTTTACAGAGGCAGTCAGCCCATTGCATCTCTTTATGCCACATGATTGGCTGGCAACAGTAAAACTTTTGAGCTTTATGCAACAAAAAAATAAAATAACCTGCAGGATAAACCTAGGACTACAATGATATACACATGAATATGATTCAGGTTTGATGCCTTTCCAATTACCACCTCAAACTCCGAATTCTCCAGGATATGTTCTATACATTCAGCTGACTGGCCTTTTCTGATATATAGACTTAAACATAATTATTTCTAAATCCTCCCCATGCTGTAGCACCATTGACTAAAATGGGCAACCATTACTTATTACATTCAGAGATTTGGAGGGGGGTGAGATTTCAAGGTATTAAGGTTGATATTTTCAAAACCACCTAAAGGCTCTGGGAGTCCAATTCCCCAAAAAATTAACTCTTTTTGGCACCCAAATCCCTAGGCAGTTTTGAACATCTCAGCCTGAAAGCACTGCCATTTATACTGGAAACACTGGGAAACTGTGAGTTGTCAATGATTTCAAGGAATTTTACATGATAGCTGGAAAAATGTTTCAAACAGAAATGCCTTAATAGTTACAGAATAAAGTAATAAATTTATAGATCGGAAATTTGCATAGAAAGGTAGATACTCTAGTCACTGGCTCTTTTAATCTGTAGTTCTAATACATCGTAATTTGTTTGCTGGATTTTTGCTTTTGACAGGCAATGGGGAATTTTGTATCTACTTTAATGTACTATTTTGGTTTTCTTAGAGGCTTGATGTGAATTTATTGCTCATGAATGGTAGAAGATGGATAAGGTGACCATACATTCCATTTTGACCGGGACAGTCCCCTTTTTTAAGGCCTCTCCTGGCTGTCCCGATTTTTTTAGCAAAAGCAAAGGGGACAAATGTCCACTTTTGTCAAAAAAGTGATGTGCAGAGGAATGTGCAGGGGGCCGCCTGCATGCAGGGGGGATGTGGGACAGGCAGGGCAAGCCTTTTGGAAATATGGTCAGCCTATCTGCGTCACTGCTCACCCAAGCCCTGCCTCCCGTGCCAGGGTAGGGGGCCGTGGGCCAACCCCGCGTGGTGTCCCATTTTCCCTTTGGGAAGTATGGTCACCCTACCTAGTGTGTGAGTCTCTGCTCACTCAAGCCCTGCCTGCCCCCTGTGCCAGGGGGCTCGGGATAGCCCTATGTGGGGTCCTGGTTTCCCTTTGGGAAATATGGTCATCCTAAAGATGGAGGTCTCTAGCAAATGAAGTCCTCAACTGATTCATAGGGGCATCAGTCTTGCAAAGTACTGAGCACACTAGCGATGATCCTGCAAAGCATAAACATGTGCTTAACTTTACGCCCATGAGTCATCCCAAAGCTTCCAATAGAACTGTTCCCCAGCTTAAAGCTGAGCATATGCTTAAATGCTGTGGAGGATCAGGGCCGAAGCGCTCAGCACCTTAATGGCTGGAGCTCAGAGCTGGTACAGGACAGTAGCAGCAGTGCTGGCTTACCCAGTAGGCCCTGCCAGCATGCCTCAGCTTGAACTAATATCTTTTATTGATCCAACTTCTGTTGGTGAACGAGACAAGCTTTCAAGCCCCACAGAGTTCTTCTTCACATCTGGGAAAGATACTCCCCGCGGCACAGCAAAATGTAAGGTGGAAGATTGTTTAGCATAAGTAATTAGCACATATTGTAAGGGACCATTCAAGGTAGAGTTTTGGCCAATGAAAAACATTTATAACAATTGGGATATTTTCAATAATGTCCTTGATACAATTTTTTAACATTGATAAAATATAAAAAAGCATGGAATATTTCTCAAAATCCAGATTGTATAGTTTCAATGTTTGCAAAAAGTGTCATTTTTTAAAAGGACGTTTCTTGACCAAACCACCCCCCTTACCCAAAACCCCCAACAACTCTGCATTCAAAAACTTTGATCAGCTCTAGTTTTGAACTCTCAGTGGTGTAAGTGCTCCATATCCACTTACCAATCCCAAACCATCCAACTCCCACTTTACTCTTTAAAACATACTTTCCCTCTAGATAGGATAGGTCTAGTAAATTATAATTAATAAAAAAGGCTACTGGAAAAATACTACCATGAATAAACGTGGCTTTAAATGAGTGCAGCTCAGCAACTACATTCAAAATGTACAGTATTTTCTATCTGTTAAAATGTGTCATTTTTAATAGTGTATAATAGTTGGTAATTAAATGTACACAGCTGCATCAGATAGGATACCTGTTTTTAAAGGGTTCACTATCAAAGGAAAGAACCCATCTTATTATCTGTTCCCTGAGTTGCTCGATATTTTTAGCTCGCTCTTTAATATAGTTCCTTTGGATTTTATTAAAGTACTGATTTTAAGAATTATTTGATTGCTAGGTATGTTATATTTTGCTTCTGCAATGAGAGCAAAATTAGGCCCAATTCTGCAAATGCTTAACTTCACTGCTGTGAGTAGTCCTGCTGATTTCTTAGTGTGTATTAGAAGCCAGTAATTCAAGAAGTAAATGCAAGTCCAATAGCACATAACATCCAGTGCGTGGGTGGTACAATACAGTAATTGATCTGTTATCAGTCTTTTGGATTAATGTTGTATTCAAAGATCTAATGATTCAGATTTCTTCTACTGCATTTGACTGAGTGAAAAGATACAATTATGGATCAGCAATGTTTGTGATAACTCCTCTGTAGGTCTAAAAATAATAATTTAAGGACTATTGTACAATGATTTTTAAAATATTATATATTTTTGCATTTTCTTCCCCCTATTTTAAGACAGAAACATAACAATGCACAGAAACAAGAATATTTTAGTAGATGACAATGATATGAAACAAATGACTGTAAAGACAATAGTCAAGGCCCTCATCCTGCAAAGACTTGTAAATCTTTGGGCCCAAAACTCTAAAAGTTTGAGGGAATAAACACGATATAAAGAAGTTAACAGAAACTCAAAATCAGCTGAAACCTAATAAAATCTTAAGATGCTTAAAATAGCCAGAGAATGAATACCATTTTTGATATGCTTGTCAATCCACCAAAATCTCTTTATATCCAACTTCTAGACAAACAGTGTTGAGGCAAATATTAACTTCTTGTCTATTGAAATCTTTCCAATAATACAATGTAAATTACAGGGGATTGAAATAGGACTAGCTGAAAATCTTTTCAACTCTTTATCCATACTGATGGCATAAGCTCTCTGGGATAGGAACTAGATACATCTTGTCATATGTTCACACATTATTGGAGACTATAGGCACAACCAGATTATCCAAGATAAATAATAAACAAATTTTAAAACTAAGTATCTTACTGGCTAGATGCCTTGAAATTAGGGCAAGATTTTCAAGAATAGGAGCCTAATGTTAAGCTGCTAAATCCTTATTTAACCTCTTTGCTAAATGACTTGATGTTCAGAAATCAGCACCTAGCAGCTCCCACAGAAATCCCTAGATCAGGTCCTTTGTTTAGGAGCTTAACTAGCAGTGCTAATTTTTGAAAATCTTGGTCTTAGCTACTTCCTGAGGGCCCAGTTCTGCTTTCCTTGAAGACAGTGATATCAATGAAAGCTTTGCAGTTGTCTTTGATCAGAGCAGGAAATGGGATTTCTGCCATTGAATTCAGTGGGAGCAAGAATGGGCAAATTGATGGTGAGGGTACTGATCTAACAGGTGCACAAGTCTAATCCCATTGTTTCTGTACATCCAAAACTTGTTCCCTCATGCACATGGTTCTTTTGATACTCATACTCTGATCCAAATTGCTCTGTTGGGAGGAAAAATTCATGGTCTATAATCCCACTGATTTTGTGACAAGTCTGTGTTCAGGCCTGCTTCCTTGAATACTTTTTTCAACACCCATAAACCTAGAACACCCGCTCGTGAAGATGATATTCAAACCTAGATGTTGACAGGCCTATCATATAAAAGTTATCTAAATTTTCAGTTTCTCCCTGTTGAGCTACTTGCAGAAAAAAATGACTCTACATGAGCCTGTGTAAAAGAATCAGGCCCAAAGGTTTAAGCACTTGGGGTGAAATGTGGGACCCATCAAATTCAGTGGGAATTTCACCAAGATACTGAAACCTATCAGAATAGAAAAAAAGTCATTTGATTTGTTTACTCCTCATTGAGCCCAAATTCATCAACAAAAATGTTTCTTAATTGATGCTGAGGGATTGAATAAGTGGTTAGTGGGATAACTGAATTATAAATATGACAAATGATCAGTTAAAGAGGGCTTGCCAGGTTGGCGTAAGTCTAGGGTTAGACATTTTATTGCTGATACAGAACAGAAGAAAGATTGCAGGACTTCATTAATGAACACTTAACATTACGAAAGAAGGATTTATATTACACCTGCATAAGTCTACTCCCTCACTTTGGGCAAATAAACTTCTTTTATTGTTTGTATTATGCTGTTTCCTGGCCTTACTAACCAACTAATTAAGTTATTCACCCCTCTTTAAATAATAAAAAGTACTTCAAACAAGTCAAATTAATGCAGAAATCTTGTCATAACCAGCTCAATTTCAAACTGCTTGGAATTCATTCCTTATTCTGAGTAGGTTGCCAGATAAACTCTATAATGTTCTTCTTTTAATGCCGTAAGTCTTTTTTAATGTTCTAAGGCCTGATTCTCATGTACACCACGGCCCCATTTTTCTACCACTCTGGTAGTGCAAAGCAGTTTTAAAGTGGGATTGTTGGTATTGTTGGCAGACTAGGTATTGTTCACAAGGAGAGAGGAAAGCATAAGGCTATAGAATAAGATAATAGGATCGAAACATAAAGCAGCAGAGTCCAGGACAACTTGAATGATTCCTTCCTTCCAGCATTTTAGACCCTTTCTCCCACACACAGAATACATTCTCTGAATGTCAGGCAGTTTGGGTAACTCTCTTCCAAAAACCTTTTGCCAAGTAGTCTGCACGTCTGCCATGACCCTTTAAAAATAATCCTTCATATTATATTTTTTCACCTTGTCTAAAGAACTGGAGAAACAAACAAATTCCGCTAATGAACTGTAAGTCAAATGCAAGCAGTTTATGTCAACTCCAGTATTTAATTCTCATTTAAATCAATTCCATTATGTTTAGGAATAACTGGTTTCCCTTTACAATTTCAGCACTGAGTCCCTTTCAAATTAGAATTACCCCGATCAGTGCTGATACCCTGCACTTGAAAAGCACTCAAATCAAAGTGGTTAGGTAGTCATGATTTATTCATTTTGGAGGAGGAGGCAGCTATGAAAGTGCACTTGCAAAGAATGCATCCTTCGACATTACCCTGTACAATGGCATCAAAGGCTAGATGACATATGCTTTCAGGAGAAAATTGACTCCTGGTGGTGTAGACTTGTGCAGGGCCCTCTACAACACTTAACCGCAGAACAGAGACTGTGCAGAGAGATTACCCAGCAGTAGAGCACCCTCTGTGCATTGTGTGCAACTGGTCTCCACGTTGGCCTGTAATTAGCCAGCATGCAAGCTCAATTTGGTTGTGGTCAGGAAGTTATTAATTTGCAAGAGGGTGAATTTATTGAATCACAAGCCTATCTCTTCACTCACACATTTGCTTGAGAGTAAGCAACACATGAGAGGTGTTTCCTTTAAGGTTCGACTGATGGAGGTGATTTCTCTATTTTCCCTTTCCATGTATTATTTCTGCTGCCGGTGTTAGCTCTGGGCCTGGGAGGAATGTTGATTAGCATTTTCTACTACTGTCGAGGTGTTTCTCTGTTATCTGTTATATAGTCAACTGTGTAAATACAAGTTTAAGTAATGCTATACATAAAAAATATGGGGAAGGGGTTGGTTTTCATTCTGCCCAATGAATGTGCGCCACTTCCATTAGATTCTGATACAGCAAAGCAGTTAAGTATTTGTCTAACTCTAAGCCCTTACGGCTTCCCATTTAAGTCATCGGAACTACTCACAGTAGTGAGATGCTCAGATACTATGGTAATAGTGGCAATATAAGGACAGACAGCAGTGTGGGAAAGCATCATTAAATCAACATATCTCACTCATCTACCTTCTGGGGAGAAAAAAAAAGGACAATATAAGAACAAAGCCTATCTGAGGCAAGGAGAAATGAATACACTGCTGTATCTTTCTTTATATTAAACAACAACTTTGTGGGAGGAGGGGGGTTGCCTTAAGATCTACTTTCAGCCAAAGTACTCAAATAAGTCTGAACAAGCATCTGAACTTCTGAATGCTTTTCAAAATCTGCATATCATATGTTACTACCGTAGTACTCTTGTTATATAACCTTTCTTCCCCTTTCAGTCCCCCAAAGTGGGTATAATGATTGAGAACACCAGTGTTGCAGGATTTTTCTGGTCCTTAATGATTCCTGGAATGTCCCAAGGTGCTTCCGTCTCAGACTAAGACATTTTTTACAAAGAGGCTAATCAATATTTCACTTGCTATTATCTCCAAGAAAAAAATTCTATTAACTTAAAGTTAAGCAGCCCTATCACGCCATCCATTTATTTTAAAGCATCCCCATTGACCTCATCAGAGAGATCTGCACAATATGATTGTTATAGTAGGTAACAAAGATTAGACAAATACTAGGAATATAAGAATTAAAAATACCTAACTCTTAATAAGCATGGGCATTATAAGCTAACAATAACAGACATCAGAAAGTTAACATTAAACGTTTTTAATTAAATTTACCCATTTCTGATTTCAGCCATCTTTGCCACAAGAATGGACTATTTGGAGAACAATACTTTTTAGGAGGACAGTAAAAAGCAGGCAGTAAAATGTACATATGTGTTTGGTTCCTCAAATGTTTAATTGTTTCACATATTGAAGTTACATGGAATATGAACTTAATGTCAATATTTTGATGAAGCTTCACTATAGAACAATACATTTAAAAATGCTACAGAGTCAGTAGAATATTAAAATGTTACTGTGCATATGACTTGTAATCATTTAACTTTGACACTGCAAGAGCACCCAAAGGCTCCAGTCAGGAACAAAGCCCCATTGTACACAGCACTGCGCCCCCCAGGAGTGCTTACAATCTAGGAATACTTACAGTCTAAGGCCTTGGTCCTGCTAGCTGACAACAGGGCTATATGTGGGCACAGGGATCTGTTTACTTGGATCTGCTTGCTGGGGAAAACAAACAGCAAGAGAAAGGTAATATAGAATAAAATGCCAAAGGTACATCTCATCAATGTGAGTGTTGGTTTGTTTTTTTTTTAATTTCCCCAAACCATCCCCATCACTGCCATCATTTCAGTCTTCCCTGATGCCACAGTCAGTTTTTCCGCCACAGCTGCCCTCAAGTCTCTCTTCCATCCTGCGTATCCAACAGAGTTGAATCAGGCACTGTATAGGGGAGGAAAAAACGTACCAGCCAGTCAAATAGTGCCTGATGTTACAGAGAAGCAGGACGTCTACAGGACAAGCGGCTGATACCTTTCCTGAGCATATAGTGCAGCTCCTGCTGCTCTTTCTCTTGTTCCCATCCCTGTCATCCAGGAAGAGAGAGCTCTCTCTCACTCTTCACAGGGAAGGATGGGGGCAGTACTCTTAAAGCTAATCCCTGCCTTTAGAATCTTAATTAAATAAGAACTTTAACCACGGTTACGGAGCAGGCAGCATCAGTTTATAACAAATGGATAATAAATGATGGTAATAGCATTAAAAATTAAAAGAATCATTTCTAGTGTAGCATTAACGGGGCATGCAACTTGCTAATGAGTGTTAATTAATATGTTAATGACATATGACTACAATGTACAATCCCACATTATTCTGCAAATCTCTGTTGCCGAGTCTGCACTCTTTTTGCGCATGGAACACCTGCTGTTGTCAGTGGGAAAATCCACATGCAAATCTACCGTGAGAGGTGCAAGCTGGTCGCAGAGGCTAATTTGTTAACATGATGTTCTTGTTGTTGGTTTTCATTCTTTTCTTTTCTTTTCAATTTTGTGTGTGAATTTACTTCTAGGGAAGTTTGCCAGTTCTCTGATCTGGAGACTGTGGGTAAAGCAATAGAGTAGGTCTCAGGAGTTCTGGGTTCAGTTCCTCACCCTACTTGTATGATCATGGAAACAAAAAACACCTAATCTGCTCATGCTTCAAATCCCCATCTCTAAAATCGAGATAACAATCCCTACCTACCTGTCAGGGCTGTTACAATGATACGTTCAATACTGTTTGTGAGATGCTCAGACTATGGCAGTTGAGGCCTAGACAGATAGGTCCAGCCTGGAGACTTAACAGCGCAAACTATCCTGTGCAGCCCTACCAGCATGCCAGAGCCCTGACCTGGATTAGACGCCCCTTTGAGGTTACGGGTCAAATGCCATTAGAGTTTGTCAACATGGGGTTTTTGCAACAACAACAACAAAAAAAGTCACAATTTTCTCACCAGCAATCATCTTCAAGTCCATTCCACCTTAGAACTCCCTGCTGAGACTTGCAATGAGGATGTGAATTAGCACAATTACAGTGGCAGCTTTAGTGACATGAACACCTGGGCATGCTGGGAATTGGACTGATTTGGTTTTTAGGTTTTTCCATGTCAGTAACTTTCCCCCGCACCCTGTAACACACATTCAGGAGATACTAAGACAACCACAGTGTTTATCACCGGTAATGTCTAAAATAAGATTGAAAATGAAAACTCTGTCACAGTGACCTTTCCAGTCCTTGCACACTTTTGGAGCTCTTTGCAAACAGTGCTGGGATTTCAGGTTCGCTAATGAATTTCCGTTGCTAAATAATAAATGCTTCAAGGCAGAACAAATCTGTAGTCAGAGGGTAAAATTGTGCTCCGTTATGCTGATGTGAATCCCTGTAATTCCTCTGAAGGCTGCATTGTGTTCATTATTTCTGGGAGGGGTTTCTGGAGATAGCTGGGGTTTGAAAGAGTAAGAGATCAGAAATAAATGCAAGTAGAGAAGAGCACTAATCTAGGTGGCTATATAAGAAACAAACCTTGTTAGATAAATCTGGTAGGTCTTTGGGGAGGTGCCGTAGCCATTGGTTCCCTATTCCTGTCAGACTTCATGGCCAATGCAATTTCTCTCTGCCCCTAGGGCCATAGTCAGTGGCTGGGTGGCACTTCTGAGGGGGTGGCCACTCTCGTGTCCCAGAGTAGCTGTAATTTTCTCCCCAACTGCCTCTTACCAGGGTTCAGAACGTTGTTTCCAAGAAAATATCCTAGTGACTTTACTTCAGAACAATCCAAGTTTCGAACCAGCTCATTTCTAACTGAGGTCAACACAGTGGCTGGGTCATAGCCTGCCCCCTCCATCATACTCCCAATTATACTCCTCTCTGTGTGAAGGTCCTGCTCAATTGCTCTAGCAAACTGAGCACGACCCACACGCAGAGAAGAGTATACTACACGCAATTAAAGGGGACAGTAACAGGCATACTCCCCTGGGGGAAATCAGAGAGGCCTGCTCTCAGCACCACATGCCTCTCTGTACTCCTCTGAGGATGAGGCAGCTCCAAGCACAATTGAGCCCTATATAATTGATCAAATAATGCATCACAAGTTACCTGACAAATGGAAAAAATCATTTTTGACATATTCAAAACTGTCAGTATTTTAAAAATCAAATCTAGGGCATGATAAAAACATTCAATTAAAGACAGGCATGGAAGTGAACTGTATGGAGTAAAAACAGGAATTCATCGTTTAACACAAAATAAATGAGAGAGCAGGCGGTGGGGAAAATTCAAGTTATTTCATTATGCAGCAAATAGAATGAATATTTATTAGCAAAGGAAAAGAGCAGTGTATTATTAAACAAATGTAATGCAGGTGGACTAATAATGAGCAAAATCTATTAAGCTGCCTTACTCCTAAATTACACTGACATTTTTCTTTAATACATCTTGCCCTATAGTGGATTTGATAGTGTTTCAGTTTAAGCTCCTTTTTGCCCCTCTAATAAAATATTTCCATGGGAACATTAAGTAAATAGCGTGTTGATATTAGCATTCTCCAATATACTCAATAAAACCCAATTTAATACTCAAAGTCAGACACTTCTATAGTTAAGTATAAAATCTAATTTGCTCGGATTCCATTGTTAATGGTTTACATTTTATTGTTATCCTGTAAAGTCCATACACTTTGCAAACTTAAAAATATGATTATCTATGCTCTCTCAGGCATGTCAAAAGGAGCTTTAGCTTGGTAAAGAATGGATCTATTTCAGAATGAGTCCAGTATCATATACACTCGTAAAAGTATCCCTCCAACCACAGTTCAGATACTTTTCCTAACATATTCTGAAGAATCCAAGTCTTTTGGCTCATTATAATTCACCTGGAAATCTTGTGGGAATTAACTTTCCTTGCAAGATTTCCAATACTTCCTATTTCCATATGGTTTGAAAATACCACGAAAACAGTTTTTCCTGCAGTGTATCAAAATGTACTCTTTTAGTCTTCTCTGGAACCAAATAGCATTGAGGTGAAGAATAATATGAATGGGATGATAATAGTTCTAATCAGTTCCAAATCCAAACCAGGATGAACTAAAAGCAACAGCCTGGTTTATTCTTTCTCTCAGCCCATCTCACCTGCTGCTTTCATTTGTTCCATTCACTTGCTCAAACTGTTTCATACTTTCTCAGAGCTTTCAGCAAAGCATTTAAACACAGGGAAACAGAGCAAAATGGGCCAGTTCTTCCCTTCTCTTATCTGCTTCAGTTTGCAAATGGCATGTTTCCCTCTGTCCACTCTCCCACCTAAAACCAGGCCTGAAGCTTTTCCCCTTTCTCTTACAAAATATTTCATGACTGTTTACTGAACACAAAGGAAATTATCACCCAAAATTAGCCACCTGAGCTAATTCTTCCCCAGGCACTTTATAAAGTACATCTGAGAGGGCAATGCAGCCTACTCTGGCCTTTGACATTGTTTAAAAGTGCTAAGATTGTATCAGTTATACTGAATAAACTCAGTACAATTTTCAAAGGCTCGCAACTTGGTTAAATCAACATCAGTTTTCCGCAAAGGCACTTTTTGTCACAGAGAACTATTTTTTTTTGCCAAATTTCAGCTTCCTGTTAGGGATGAGAGCTGTTTAAAAGACAATCATCATGGCAAAAGTATATTTTTTGCCATTTCCTGCTACTCAAAAAAGGTGAAACGGGTTTAACGCAAACATTTTAAAAATAAATTTACCTTCAGGCAGACTTGGCCTGGAAATATTCAGTGCAATAGATAGTGAAAATTTTAGAAAGTCATGATCACCTTGTAACATGGAAACAGTTACGCAACTTTCACTCGTGCAGCTGTTGGTGCACCCTCTATGATTTACATGCATGTCTCTGCACATTATAGATGGAGCAGCAACAATAATGTAATTATTTTTATGTTTAAATATTTTATGGCTGCTGAGCACAAAGAGAGTAATTATGCGGGAGAGCCAAAGAGAGATTTCACTTCCCCAGACCCCTATCCTCTCCATTCCAATGGTCCCAAGCTAAAGGCAGAAGCACAAACACAGAATCAGCCTCTTCCAGGCCTCATTGTAACTGTTTCCCAGCCTAAGATCAGCGTCTTCTGCTCTGCTTTGTGACTATAATGCTGTTTCTGCCACTGAGTCATACTCCTAACACTGTCTGTTAACAGACAATATTTGCCTCTCTCCTTTGTGAAAATCGAACATTTATTCCTACCCTATTTTTCCTGTCAATATCCACTGGATCACCCTTGTCCACGTTTGTTGGAACCCAGCCAGCGTGGACCACCCTAGGGCATGGTTGGGGAATATTGGTGAGGATCAGTGTATGGGAGCTTGAGTGCTGGAAGGCACTGAAAGAGTTAATACAGCAGGTCTTACGACACCCAGAAGCAGTGCTGATTATTGGTATCGATTCCACATTGTTATTAATAAAGTGCTTACCACTGTTGTAACTACACATTTTCGCCTTTGCTCCTTGTTCCTGTATTGTTCCCCCTCCCACCAGACAGGTCAAACTGCCACGGTCATGCTATACTTGTTCTGTGAATAATGAAAGGACTTCATTTACTGGAAACATCAGTCCATCCCCTTTCACAAGCCTTAAATGTCACTTAGCTTTTTTTTAAAAAAGAAAAGCTCAGTTGGACAGAATTGAAATAAAATTACCTTAAAATATGTGGAATATCATAAATCCTGTTGCAAACTGCATTCCTTCTTATCATTCTTGACACAGAATCTAAGGTTATAGTACATCACCAGCAAGACAGATATTATTTTTCAGAGAGAGCTACCCTGGTAGCTATTGACAGGAGGGTTCCCGTTAGAGTGGTACCTAGGGTGACCAGACAGCAAGTGTGAAAAATCAGGATGGGGGTGAGGGATAATAGGTTCCTATATCAGAAAAAGCCCCAAACATTGGGACTGTCCCTATAAAATAGGGCCATCTGGTCACCCGAGCGGTACCAGAAAATGATTTGATCAGTATACAACCGTTGCAATAACTTCAGGCCACTAACACGGGGAGAGTGCACCAATAAACTGTTATTACTCTGAAGGGACACATAGTGTGGGTTTGTTGTTTTTCCTGTAACTTTATCTTGTTAAGATTGTATATTTTGGATAACACACAACAGGAAAATTGATGCTTTATATTTGAATGCAAAAGAAAGTTGCCTATTAGTTGACTTTTAATTAAGAGATGTTTCAAAGTATAAAGTAAGAAATGTGAATGCTAAACTGAGTTATGTGTTGTTGTTGTTGTTATTTCTTTGTATGGCAGTAGCAGCTATGAACCAGTCATAGATCAGGATCCCACTGAGCTTGGTACTGTACGAACACAGAACAAAAAAGATAGTCCCTGCCCCAAAGAGTGTTAGCTATTCCTGTGCTCAGTGCTACAAGGGTGAGGTTTTCAAAAACCGTTTACCTTCAATGGGAGCGGGAGCAGGCTTCGGCATAACACCTTGGATTCAAAGTGCTAGGTAGGGGTAACAGAAGGACACAATTGCATTAAAAATAGCAATAGCCAACAACTGGTGGTCACAAGTGAAAACAACATACTTAGAAGACAATAAAGAGAAACGATATAAATTCAGAGTCAAGTGGAGGTTCTGAGTTGGCATATTGTGGAGAACAAAAATGGCATACTGTGGAGGAGAACGAAAACAGCAAGATGAAGATAGTTCCAAAGAGCTGAGGCTTGCAGATTAAAAGCATATTTTAACTTGGCAACAGAAGAATGAATTGCAGTAAGATAATGAGAAGTTAAATGAAAAAGCTAAGGTTAATGGGATGGTAGGAAATAATAAGAGGAGAAAGGCAAGAAGGGCCAGGTCAGGTGATGGTTTAAATGTTAGAAAGAGAATTTTAGGTTGACAGCATAGATGGATGAGAAGCCAGTGAAGAGAACGGGGAGATGTGAACAATGAGGCAAAGGTTTTGAACCAATTTGGCTTGGTTTTCAACCAACCAAACTAATTGAAGAAAAGATTTTAGAAGACAGGAATAGACATTATTGCAGAAATCAAGAAACTGGCAGTGTTCAAGTAATCAAGGCATAAGATCAGAAGGTCACAGCCCTGGTTCTATTTTTCTGTGTTGCAAATGAGCAATTTGAAAATAAATTAGTGTAGAAGATACGTGCATGGTTTAGCAACGTGAGAAATATATGAACAAAGCTGCTGGTTGAAGAACATGCCAAGGTTCCTGACAAGCAGCATAAGGGAAATGCCCTTGCTGGTGAAAAAAAAAATGGGAAAGAAAGAGGTGAGGAGAGGGGAACTTCTGTCTTGATCGTATTAAGTTTCAGGGAATTGGCTTTTATCCATGAGGAAATCTGAAAAAGTCAACTAGAAATAGTACTCTGGATACCCAAGGAAAATGAACCATGAAAGAAAGACCTTTTAACTTTAAAACCCTGCTGCTTAATTGTGAACGGCATTTTGGATAGACATGAAAGCTGTATTATGTACAGAGATAATGAATTTTTTTTTTCTGAAATAGTAGCACAGCACTAAAAACAGTCTGCAGGAAACCAAAGCAGAAGATGGTGTGCAGCTGAACTCCACTTGCAAGTAAGAAACTCCCCAAATAAGTTGTAACTTTTGCATTCCTATTTTTAATCACAGAAAGGGAAGCAGAGTGTTGAGAATTTTTTTTTAATATATGAGCTAATAAAATATTTAGAGCGTCATTAACCACTTAACCATAGAGCCAAACATCTAATATAGACAGTGTGTTTATTAAATAGTAGTAATGATTAGTAATAAATAGCTCTGCATTTATACAGCCATTTCATCATGATGTTAAAGCTCTACTTCCTCTTTCCAATGTGTCATCGTGCTTGGGCTGTGGAAGCATTTTACAAATTCCATAGGTGGTCAAAACATCAGCTTCAGAGTTTTTCCTCTCATTACAAAGAATTCATAGGCTGGTCATGGGACTCCTTATATGTAACTGGGTCACCCATGTCTTATAAATTTGGATCTGATTTACAGTTGTTTTCCATCACTCAAGAGTATTTTAATCAGTTATGAAACTACTAGCAGGCCACAGAATGCAAATTTCTTAAATCTATCCTGAGTAGCATTGCTGATGAGCAGATGGATGGGATGAATTTAATCCTTGCAGTAACTCCACTAGTTTCAGAGGAGTTACCCCAGAGATTAAATTTGGTATTGTGTTCAAACCCCTATAGTGCAACCCACCCTCTCTAAAAGTTGCTCTAATTAGTTGTTCTAACTGAATTTCAGCCTTCAGTAGAAGACCATTCACACATGTCCAGAACTTTTGTTTTTGTCTAACAGCAAAGAAGTAACTCATTAGACCTGCTTTCCGCACAGAGGCAGAAAATATCCTATGCAGATTAAGAACACAGTCACAAAAACAAATCATTCCGAGAATGGTAATATGAATATGGTATTGACAACACAACTATTTAGACAGACCTCAGCTGATTTCAAAATGTTAAATGGTGATTTTAATTGAGTGAATACTTGTCATGATGCTTAGAAATTAAGGAGTGAGCCCAGAGGGAGCTGTATATTAAAAGTATCTAATGAGTGCCTGTTTTCTATGGGTAATGAAACAATGATTAGAGTAAGAGATAAGACATATCATGACCCAAAGTACTCTCACATTGGACCTCTCTCCCTGTTTATCACAGTTAATACTCATATACTGTAGTCTACAGGGTCTGATCCAGCTCCAACTGAAGTCAATGGGCATCTTTCAGTTGACTTCAAAGGGAGTTTGTACAATGCCACAGTCCCCAATATATTCTAATAGACAGCCATCAGTTTGTTGCTGGATATACATAAAGGCTGGAATTTTCAAAGAGGCCCAAGAGATTTAGAAACCCAACCCTCTCTGAAAATCCCAGCAAAGTAAATACCTGATGAGTTTCAGCAACAAACCTAACCTGGGGAGGAAAAGTGTCTTATTCTCTACATAACACCACAATACCAGCTGTGTTGCTGTCACACTGCAAATAAATACTTTTCCTTTAAGAAGAATGTTTCAGCAATAATATCAGTGTAGAAAGAAAGACTGCAATGTTTTATTTTCTGAGTTGGTGTCCTTTGGAGCAGGCAGTTTTGCATACCAGTTAGTGCCAGCTTGTGGTAATAATAAAATACTATTTTGATGGGAAAATGATAGTTTCTTTTAGATATGTCTCTTGTAGTCTGTTTATATTAGAAGAAGATAAAGTTTAATAAAGTGTTCCCAGAAGTTTCAATATCTTATTTAACATGTTCCAGGGCTCTTCAGCGAGTGTTTTCCTTCTTGAGCAAGCTCCTGCTTGGTTATATTTTTTCAATTTGTTGGTGGAGAGAGAGTGGCCGTGAGAGGATGTTTTTGTAAACATCATTTCATTTATGTTCCTTGCTACTGACCCCCTTTACTTTAGTTTTGGTATAACAGCATCACGTTGTATTATCGAGACATAGCATATACATACACTGCATTTCTTGATGATGTATTTTTCTGTTTCTTGGCAACTTAGATTACAATGGAAATTTTAATCTAAAATTTCAAAGTAAATAGAAAAATAGGGGTGGGGGGTTGACAAGATATTCCAATTCTTCCAAGCTTAAATTCCGGATGTTTAAAAGAAGGAAGATAATTTAAGAAAGAAGAAATTAGACAAATTTTCACATCAAGTAACATTGTTCATACTTACATGCCATGATTTTCAGTGTGCTAGAAATTCATAGAAATGGTAGATTACAGGCACTAGATCGAGATGCTTAGAAAATTTAGTTCTCAACAACACTAAACCGGCTCGAGCACCCACCCAGTGACCTGGGACAATTACACACCAACCCCTGGGCACCTCTAAGAGGCAATACTTCCCCACTCGCAAGCAGAGAGTCTGAGTGTAGCAAAAACTTTTAATAAAAGGAGGGGAGTGACTCAGCATTAATTTGGGAAAACATTGCAACTTGATTCATAAACATAAACTATGAGCAAAATACCCACCCCTAAGTAAGTTGGGCAGTGTCCTTTTCCCCTCAAGTTCTTAAGTCCAGCAACCCAAAAGTCCCTTTAACATGCCCGTCCCTTCTCTGCACCCCACTCATAGTTGCTGTCCTTGGTCAGTGCAGCCCCAGAGTTCAGAGGTTCATCATCTGAGTTCATCTCCCACCCTGGGTGGAAGGGGGGCTAAGGAGGCACCTTACATGCTCCGCTGCTCAGGCACTCACTTGCCACCCCGCCAACCGATTGCCACACCTCTCTGCGGGGCTCTGCTCTGGCCCTCTCTGCCAGCCACCCTGCTGGCCATGCCCCTCCGCCCCCACCACTTAACATAGCTCTCAGTGATTTCAGCTGTTTAGTAGGAGAGCCTCACTGCTGGTGCACACTGGGCAGTCTCTTACATCAGAGACACTGTCCCAGAGTAGATCTAATACTTAGACCTAGACATCAGTGATTTCAGCTCTGCAGCATGTAACAGTACTCTCCATTGGGTGTAAATTGGCTCTTTCATTATACCATGGAGAAAGGAAGAGTCAAATAGCATCTAGACCCTTTAAACAGGGCCCACACCACTAGGTACAAGTACCTATCCCCACCCTTTCTCAACTCATTGGGCTTTGGAACCCATGTCCCCTGCCTAGCAAGTACCGTTCAGTTGGGAGTGAGTCCCTTCATCAGGATATGCTAGGTACAGTTCTGCTGCCCTCGATTCACACAACAAGGATAACAACCCTTTATTACTCCTGCCCCAATAACAAAGAAACTGGGAATCCAACACCAGCCACAAGTGATCATTTGGGCAAGCAATCCCATCATGCTGAGCACCTAGGCAGGGTGGTGCGTCCATGCAAATTAGATCAGCTCCTGAAGTCCTTTTCCACAGCTCACCACTAGATGTCAGGGAAGAGCTCAGTCAGACTCTGCTTACATCAGGCTTTACAATTTGTGTCCAAACAAAGGGAGAAAGAGGTCTCTCCCAGATAGGTGGGAATGTCAGATCTATTTACCTGTCTTCTATGTAAATTAAGCATGGTGGAATCAAAACAATGGAAGCCCATTTACACAGAAATCAGCAGGGGGATGGGAAGTCCACAGGAAGGGAAGAACAGTACAAGGGCATCATGCCATTTGAAACAATGTCATTGAACTTTGGAAGATATAAGCAAGGACAGAAGCCATCTTTGGCATCCATCACTAGACAGACACAAGGGACCAGAGCTCTTGAAAGCTGAGAAAACTGGGTCCTTCAATGAAAGGGGAGCGGTTGAAGTCTCTGGGAACTGAATATGCGTGAAAAACCTGCTGAAGCAAAGATCTTTCACCCAGGAAGAAAAAGAAAGCCAGCACCTTGTACTTCTGCAGAAGATCCTGATTGAGGGAAAGTCAGCCGTGGCTGGGAAGAAGGAAGGTATATGAAAGGAAACCATCTTGAACACAGTCTGTACCTTGCTAGATTAAGTTTTAGACTTTTAGATGCATTTTCAGTTGTATTTGCTTGTAATCATTTCTAACTTTATTTCTTGTACTTGGCATCACTTATCTATTAACAGGTTTCAGAGTAGCAGCCCTGTTAGTCTGTATTCGCA
The DNA here is from genome assembly GCF_965140295.1 of Lepidochelys olivacea. Lineage (NCBI taxonomy): Eukaryota > Metazoa > Chordata > Testudines > Cheloniidae > Lepidochelys > Lepidochelys olivacea. The sequence continues at coordinate 139,498,530 of NC_140411.1, forward strand.
AAAAGAAAAGGAGTACTTGTGGCACCTTAGAGACTAACCAATTTATTTGAGCATTAGCTTTTGTGAGCTACAGCTCACTTCATCGGATGCATACTGTGGAAAGTTTAGAAGATCTTATTATATACACACAAAGCATGAAAAAAATACCTCCTCCCACCTCACTCTCCTGCTGGTAATAGCTTATCTAAAGTGATCACTCTCCTTACAATGTGTATGATAATCAAGTTGGGCCATTTCCAGCACAAATCCAGGGTTTAACAAGAACGTCTGGGGGGGAGGGGAGTAGGAAAAAACAAGGGGAAATAGGCTACCTTGCATAATGACTAAGCCACTCCCAGTCTCTGTTCAACCATAAGTTAATTGTATCCAATTTGGAAATGAATTCCAATTCAGCAGTTTCTCACTGGAGTCTGGATTTGAAGTTTTTTTGTTGTAAAATAGCGACTTTCATGTCTGTAATCGCGTGACCAGAGAGATTGAAGTGTTCTCCGACTGGTTTATGAATGTTATAATTCTTGACATCTGATTTGTGTCCATTTACTCTTTTACGTAGAGACTGTCCAGTTTGATCAATGTACATGGCAGAGGGCATTGCTGGCACATGATGGCATATATCACATTGGTGGATGTGCAGGTGAATGAGCCTCTGATAGTGTGGCTGATGTAATTCAGTCCTATGATGGTGTCCCTTGAATAGATATGTGGACAGAGTTGGCAACGGGCTTTGTTGCAAGGATAGGTTCCTGGGTTAGTGTTGTTGTTGTGTGGTTGCTGGTATTTGCTTCAGGGTGGGGGGCTGTCTGTAAGCGAGGACTGGCCTGTCTCCCAGGGTCTGTGAGAGTGAGGGATCGGCCTTCAGGATAGGTTGTAGATCCTTGATGATGTGCTGGAGAGGTTTTAGTTGGGGGCTGAAGGTGCTGGCTAGTGGCGTTCTGTTACTTTCTTTGTTGGGCCTGTCCTGTAGAAGGTGACTTTTGGGTACTCTTCTGGCTCTGTCAATCTGTTTCTTCACTTCAGCAGGTGGGTATTATAGTTTTAAGAATGCTGGATTGAGATCTTGTAGGTGTTTGTCTCTGTCTGAGGGATTGGAGCAAATGTGGTGTGGTCAGGTGAAAGCTGGAGGCATGTAGGTAGGAATAGCGGTCAGTAGGTCATGCCTCCAGCTTTCACCCTGACCACACCACACGATCCATCGTCTACAGCCAAGCTCTGCGATACAACCGCATTTGCTCCAACCCCTCAGACAGAGACAGACACCTACAAGATCTCTATTAAGCATTCTTACAACTACAATACCCCCCTGCGGAAGTGAAGAAACAGATTGATAGAGCCAGAAGAGTTCCCAGAAGTCACCTACTACAGGACAGGCCTAACAAAGAAAATAACAGAACGCCACTAGCCGTCACCTTCAGCCCCCAACTAAAACCCCTCCAACGCATTACTAAGGATCTACAACCTATCCTGAAGGATGACCCAACACTCACAAATCTTGGGAGACAGGCCAGTCCTTACCTACAAACAGCCCCTGAACCTGAAGCAAATTCTCACCAGCAACCACATACCACACAACAGAATCACTAACCCAGGAACATATCCTTGCAACAAAGCCCGTTGCCAACTCTGTCCACATATCTATTCAGGGAACACCATCACAGGGCCTAATAACATCAGCCACACTATCAGAGGCTCATTCACCTGCACATCCACCAGTGTGATATATGCCATCAGGTGCCAGCAATGCCCCTCTGCCATGTACATTGGTCAAACTGGACAGTCTCTACGTAAAAGAGTAAATGGACACAAATCAGATGTCAAGAATTATAACATTCATAAACCAGTCGGAGAACATTTCAATCTCTCTGGTCACGCGATTACAGACATGAAAGTCGCTATTTTACAACAAAAAAACTTCAAATCACTCCAGTGAGAAACTGCTGAATTGGAATTCATTTCCAAATTGGATACAATTAACTTAGGGTTGAACAGAAACTGGGAGTGGCTTAGTCATTATGCAAGGTAGCCTATTTCCCCTTGTTTTTTCCTACCCCCCTCCCCAGACGTTCTTGTTAAACCCTGGATTTGTGCTGGAAATGGCCCACCTTGATTATCATACACAATGTAAGGAGAGTGGTCACTTTGGATAAGCTATTACCAGCAGGAGAGTGAGTTTGTGGGGGGGGGCGGGTGAGAAAACCTGGATTTGTGTTGGAAATGGCCCACCTTGATTATCATACACATTGTAAGGAGAGTGGTCACTTTAGATAAGCTATTACCAGCAGGAGAGTGGGGTGGGAGGAGGTATTTTTTCATGCTTTGTGTGTATATAATAAGATCTTCTAAACTTTCCACAGTATGCATCCGACGAAGTGAGCTGTAGCTCACGAAAGCTTATGCTCAAATAAATTGGTTAGTCTCTAAGGTGCCACAAGTACTCCTTTTCTTTTATCTATTAACAATAGGACATCAGTTTTGTTTTATTTTTACTATAAACCAACTCAGTCCTGTGTTTGAAGAATTGGGTGTATTAAGTTAAGTTAATAAGCTGTAATGTGCTTTTGTCTCTTTAAAGGAGCAATGAGCCTTATTTCTCAGAGCTGTCCAGGAGAGAGCTGGATACTTCATGACACTCATTTTGTGGGAACTTCAGGACTGGGAGTGTGTTGTGGTCACCTTGTTGGTTGTAACCAAGGCTGGTGGAAGCCAGAGAAAGATTATAGACAAGGTGCTGGGGTCAGAGTTGCTGGACGAAGTCTGCAGTTATACACAAACTTCAGGGTGTGATCTTCATGCCTGTAGGCTGGCTGTGAGCATCCCAGACTGGGAGCTATAGCAGCAAAGCATTGTAAGGCACCCAGGATTCCCGGGCAAGTGGTGGCACAACCCCTTGCTGGTCTGAATTGCACCCCGAACAGTGACAGTCACTGTGTCTTGGAAAAGGTTGCATATGTTCTTTATAGCAAACATTGTTTTTAGATTATATTTAGGAAGAATGAGTAGTGCAAGGGTCTGATGAACAATATTAATAAAATTGTGTATATGAGCTTACCTTTTGTTTCATTCCTCAGAGGATAAAATACCTCACCATGCTTTTGGTTAAATAGAGACATTTGATTCAATTTAGGTGCTATACCCACCTTCAGAATACATTTTAGTTGGTGCTGTTAGTCTCTTTATGTATGAAACTGTTCTCCATAATCCACTTTGCCTCTTGCATACAAATCTCATAAGGCTAGAGTGTTGCTCCAACCACCAGCAAATTGAATACATTTCCTTTTCTGAGATGATGACAGCCTTAATTCTCAGGGATCAAATGACAGCATGTACTTGTTAGCAACGTTGTAACTAAAGACTGCATCCTGTCACAGCCATTCAGTGCAAATGCTGAGGCTAATATTGGTAAGACACCATTTCCATGTTAGTTTTCAAATGCCCTTATATTGTCAACTTGGAGCAGACATGGAAGCAGAACCACATCTAGATAAAAAAGGAGATCCCTTTTTATCATCTCCCTAGAGATACTTGTTTGTTTTATAAATACATCAGAGTATTTTCCTGCATATCCTGGCCGAGTTTCAAGTATTAGTCTATCAAAACTTTCAGCTAAAACACAGAATCCTCAACTTGAGTATTGGAAAGAAGTAACAGAGGATTTGATTGACAGATATTGACAGCTTGACAGATTGATTGACAGATATTTCTAACTAACAATGAACTTCTCTTCGGTATTAAATTGGTATCTTACAAAGTTTTTATTCAGATATAGCTTTGAGTCACTTTTATAACAACGTGACTGGAAGAATACAAAACATAATGGTATGAATATAAAATTTATGGAGCATACATTCTAAGAACTTGACTATATTATGCAACAGGAAGCTAGAAAAACTTAAATTCAGACTGTTAAGGAATAATATACCAAGGAATTAATATAACATTTGCCTTCTATTATAAGTAGAGCTGCCCAAAAATTCAGTTTACCCATCCATAAAATGGTTATAATATTTATTTCATAGTTTGTGAGGCCTCATTAACATTGACAAACCACTTTGAGATACTTGAATGAAAGATACTATATATGTGCAAATTATTGTTAATCTTTACAGTTTGGTTTAAAACATCATTCCTCAAAGTTTACCATTGTTCCAACCTGAGGGCTAAATACTGCCCTGGCCAACACAGTGAAGGGGAAGCAGAGATGCTAGTCATCCTCTCCATTAGGGATCCTGTCATCCAAGGCAAGATTCCCCAGAATGCAGAGGGCTGCCGCACATGACAGGGGCACGAGAAAGTGGGGGTGGCACTATGCCCACTTTTTGCCATGGGCCTAGCCCCCTGCCCCACCTCTTCCCACCAATACCCCACGTCCTGGCCAGGCTGGAAGCTGGAGCCCGGCCCAGGTAAGAGCAGCCCACTGTGTCTGGGCATCTGTGGGGAGCGGCAGACCCTCCACCTGCCCAGGGAGGGGGGCTGAGAGCAGCCACTTGCCCATATCCCAGCACCCTGGCTCCCTGCCCAAGGCAGATGGAGGGTCTGCGGCTCCCCACAGCTGCCCAGGTGGCTCTCACTCCGACCCGGCTGTAGCTTTTCAGTCCCCAAGGCCCTGTGGCCAGGCCAGAAGCTGGAGCTGGATCAGGGTAAGAGCCGCCTGGGTAGCTGTGAGGAGCCATGGACCCTCCATCTGCCCTGGGGGGGCCAGAGGTGGGGACCTGGCCTAGGGGATGCTCTCAAGCCCTCCCACCCTGGGCAAGTGAAGGGGCCCAGGCCCCCTGGCCCAGCTCCAGTTTCCAGCTTGGCCTGGGCAGGTAAGGGTAGGCCTCTGGGGGCCACAGAGGGGGCAGGGCCTCATGCCCCCTCCCCAACTTCTAGGAACAATCCATTGTCCTGGCATACAATCATGTACCTTTCTTCTCCTTTGACCACAAGCAGTATGCAACCCTGCTAGAATTTATTTCTGACTCCAGCATATGTGCTAAGCTTCCTGTGGAGTTGAAAGCTGGCATGTCCTCTAATGTGCTGACCATAACCCCTGGAGAACATGGTGGACTTGCTGTTGCATTGTCATTATGGATCAGTAACTGGTAGGAAACAAAGGGTAGGAATAAATGGTCAGCTTTCACAATGGAGAGAGGTAAATAGCGGGGTTCCCCAGGGATCTGTACTGGGACCAATGCTGTTCAATATAGTCATAAATGACCTGGAAAACAGGGTAAAGAGTGAGGTGGCAAAATTACTCAAAATAGTTAAGTTCAAAGCAGACTCCAAAGAGTTACAAAGGGATCTCAAAAAACCGAGTGAGTTGGCAACAAAATGGGAGAAATTCACTGTTGATAAATGCAAAGTAACACATATTGGAAAACATAATCCCAACTATACATACAAAATCATGGGGCCTATATTAGCTGATACCACTCAGGAAAGAGATCTTGGTGTCATCATGGATAGTCCTCTGAACACATCTGTTCAATGTGCAACAGCAGTAAAAAAAAGCGAACAGAATGTTAGGAACCATTAGGAAAGGGATAGATAACAAGACAGGAAATATAATAATCCCTCTCTATAAATCCATGGTTTGCCCACACCTTGAATACTGTGCGCTGTTCTGATTGCCCCATCTCAAAAAAAAAGATATATCAGAATTGGAAAAAGTACAGAGAAGGGCAACAAAAATGATTGGGGGAATGGAACAGATTCCATATGAGGAGAGATTAATAAGACTTTGACTGTTCAGCTTGGAAGAGAGATGACTTAGGAAGAATATGATAACAGTCTATAAAATCATGAATGGTGTGAGGGAAGTGTTATTTACCCCTTCACAACACACATGAACCAGGGATCACCCAAGGAAATTAATAGGCAGGAGATTTAAAACTAACATAAAGAAGTACTTCTTCACACAATGCACAGTCAACCAGTTGAACTCATTGCCATGGATGTTATGAAGGTCAAAAGTATAACTTGGTTCAAAAAAGAATTAGATAAGATCATGGAGGATAGGTCCATCCATGGCTATTAGCCAAGATGATCAGGGGTGCAACCTCATTCTCTGGATGTCCCTAAACATCTGCCTGCTAGAAGCTGGGACTGGATGATGGGCATGGATCGCTCGATAAATTGTCCTGTTCATTCCTTCTGAAGCATCTGGCCCTAGGCACTGTCAGAAGACAGGATGCTGGATTGGATGGACCACTGGCCTGACCCAGTATGGCTATTCTTATGTTCTTATCCAGGTCCCCTAGTTCTCAGTTGATAACATGCGCTACTGTCTGCAGGGGCTCCTTCCTCCCTCTCTTAACAGAGTGCAGGATTTTGCCCTATATGTGTTTGCCTTATAGTCTTACAAAACACACATGCTGAATTTTTTGCTTATCTGACTGAATTCTTTGCTTATCTCAGAATTTTATATGACTGGTGAAAAGTTTGTGAGGACAAAACTTTTGTTTCATACTACACTGTACAAGGCTACATACTATCCCCTGAAGTATTTTCCTCCCATTGGCTCTAGCTTTTGAATGCAGTTATTGCTCACAATTATATAGAAAGCAGAAATAATTCAATAATTTCATAAATGTTGTTCTTTTGAATCTCTCTTCTTGAACAACAACAGATATGTTTTCATTTGTAAATTGGCCAACAAGCTGCAAGGGAGTAAAGTAATAGCAGTGTCCTGTTGTGGAATTCTCTCTCTGGCAAAGAAAAGTAGTCCCTTGTTCTTAACATCAAAATAATGTGTTCATGTCACAAGCTCAGATGAGAGATGTCTCATAGCAGCAAAACTTTTACTCATTTAAAAAAATGTGCCTATTGGAAACTACAGAGAAAACGTACTTAATAACACTGAATGGCTGATTGGAACAGGTTTAACTGTAACATGTGTGGGGCCAAATTCTAACACATGAATGTACGTACATGAAGCAAAGCAGTGCTAACTTGTATGTGCATTTTGACTGAGATCCGCCCAATGCAGCTCTCTTGCACATTCTGAGCCAAATCCTCTGCTGGTGTAAATTGGCATAACTCTGCTGAAGTCCATGAGGTTATGCCAATTTACAACAGCTGAGGATCTGTCCTTTTATTCTTAATAAAGACAGGAATGCTTGGCCTGGAGGGAGGGGTATAAATATGGGCTAATACCAGGATAGGGAGCATATGTGTATAAACATAAACTACATTGCCTTTTCTCCCAATACTATGTGCCCTTTATCTTCCCTTGTGATGCACATTACAGGGTTCCTACAGAAACATCGTTCTACTGGCAGTGTGCCTAGTCACATCAGCAGCCAAAATTGGCATATGGTGGGTAGGAAGAGCATTCACTGTCTGCCAATCCCTGTAACAGCAGTGCACAAGGTGAGTGCAGAGTGAAGTTTAACCTCAGCATTTTGTTTCTTAGTATTTGAGTGTTTAAATCAGCTCAGTGAAGTGCCATGATAACCCTGAAAAGTAGAAAAGGCATCACTAGCTTACCTGTTTGTTACAGCTTGTTAACATCCGAATCATATTTGCTCAGCTGACAATTAAAGAAATGTTTTTTCAATGTCCACCCTGCAAACTCAATCTGAGCTCTGAAAGTCAATATATCTTATTTCTGATTCATGCATCATTCCAGTAAATAAAGGTGCCAAGACCAAACTTTGTCCTCATTTCATGCGACTCCTCTGTCTTCAAATTCTCTTCTCAGTTAAATCTCTGCTGAAGTTATGAATATTGGCTATGTACCTGTTTCTCAAACATGTGTAGTATGCCTGGGTGACGCACCCCGGATAGATTTACATCAGGACTAGACAACTATGGGTTTATGGCCCATTAAAGACACTCAGTCCTCACAATGGGTCATTGAAGAAACTCATCCCAGCCAGCAGCCCTTCCTGCGGATGCTTCAGACAGCAAGGTTCCAATGGCCGCCCTGTGATTCAGTAAACCATGTAAGGACATGTGATGAGGACATATGACCTAAGACGCCCTCCTTTACCAGTAACTTGCCATGCTCATGTGACACTGGACTCCATCTTAGGTCAGTAATTTTCCATGCAATGGCAGAGGATATAAATTTCAGATTGTGACATCTCTGCTTTGCCTCTTTCCTGCTTGAATTCTCTCGACTGTGGATTTACAACTAAAAGGAGTATTTTGAACAATGGACTGAGGACCTTCCAATCTTTTGGAAGTTACCAGAGAAACTTTTCCAAGCCAGCAGCCTATTCCATCACTGCCACAACCCTGATATAGGGACTTTGCAATAGTTTGTATGTATATGATCTATTAACCATTTATAACTCTCTTCTAACTAAAGATTTATTAATAAAAGAAAAGTTTACTAAGGATTGCCTGACAGCGTGATATCTGGGTGAGATCTGAGATACATATTGACCTGGAGGTAAGTGTCTGATCCACTGGTTCTCAACTGATTACACATTGTGGGCCACATATGCGACCCACAATGTGTTACCTGGGCCCCAAGGGCCGGGCAGCCCCAACCCCAATCCTTGCCACGTGGGGTGGCCAGCTGCCTGCCCTGGACCATGTGGGGCTGGCTAGCAGCCCTGGACCCTGCCATGTGGGGCGGGCCAGCTGCCCCGGACACGGACACCCACTACAAGAAGCCAGCTGGCTGTCCCAGACCCAGACCCCGGAGCTTGCGGGGCCTGGCAGCTGCCTCAACCACTGCTATGTGGGCTGGGTGGCTGCCCTAAACCACGCCATGTGGGGCAGGCTGGCTGCCCCAGACACAGACACCGGAGCTCGTGGGGCCGGGAGGCTGCCTAACTGATCTAGGCCACAGCTGTGTGCTAATTGGGCCACACATGGCCCACGGGTTGAGAACTGCTGGTCTGATCCTTTGGGATTAGTAGAACTTCACATATGGTGAACTGGATTTTCAGTAACCTGTGACTATATTAGGCCTGTTTCTCTGGATGGGAGACAAGGGCTGGAATGCCTAAGTGGAACTGAGTTTGGCTCTTTGTTAACCAGAGCGGTACTGCAGAAGCTCTTTTGTTACTGGCTTGGTGAATCTAATTATAGAATAAACCCCACCTGGTTTGGGGGATTGCCTTCCCTGTTTCTTGCAGTCTCTCTGAGTGTGGCATTCTTAGTGTGGCCCATCCCTGGTACCTGGTCACATGGGGCACTCCAAATTTTATGGGATCTAGAAGACCCAATAAGGGGAAAGGGGTTGGAACCTTCAGGCAAATAAACACAGATTATGGGTGTGAGTAATACAGCATAAAGGTGTCCCCCAGCACGAACAGGGAGGAAGAATCCAACAGGAGACCCTCCACAGATAATCACCTATTGTGTGAGATGCCCATCTTGATGGGGGTTTGGGTATGAGAACGCTGATGCTGGACATCTCATGATATTGCTCCTTCTTCATTTATATCTATGTACCTGTGGCATTGATTATCTGTGTAGTAAGGTTTTTAATAAAGGGAAGCTTGATAACTTGTGAATGCTGTTGTGGTCTCTGCTGTCATTCCTCGTGTGCTCCTAGAATTTCCAGACCAAATCACATTTCTAGTGGGAGTTCTTACTCGGATAATACTAATACTGTAGCCTTTAGTGAGCATGAACCTTTGACCCAGGTTACTGTGGTTTAAGATACCACTAGTAATATCAGCCCATCAATAATGTAAAGGCTTCAGTCTTGAACAAGTGTAATTTCTGAAGAAGGTTGATTTTCCCCACCCTATAATACTAGCTGTTTACACTACCCAAGATGTTTTTCTGTTAAATCCTGGATGAGATGGATTAGTGGGCAAAAAGGAAGTGAGATGATCAAAGGTGCATGATAATATCATTTACCACATTGCTCTGCAATTTATTACATAGATATCACCTCCATATAGGAGATACATGGCTTTAAAAATGTCAGCCTAAAGGGAATTGGACACCCCGTTCCCATTTAAATTGCTGGGAACTGGGTATCCATATCAGATAGGTGGCTTGAAAACCTCAGCTGTACAATTCACCCACACACTTGAATTCTTGAAGTACAAAAAAAAAGATTCTCTCTTTTTCACTTGCCTAATTTAACATAGTTTACTGATCTTTTAAAATGCTGACCTTGTATGCTGAATTTCAGCTAAAAAATTTTAAGGCTAAATTATATAACTTGATGAAATGGGAGTTTCTAACTAATAATCTGAGAAATTTGCCCTTAATTTTTACATCCACTAATGCAGGGAGCCAGAATGTTAGCCAAAGCAAAAACCTTGGCAATGGTTTCTATACAGGTGATAAAAATATTGATGTAACTCTAAACTTGTGTCTGTGCAAGAATGCCATTACAGTCCACATGACTTTATGCTATCGAATGCCAATATATTCTAGTGTAAGTCAAACTCTTGCTTAGATCACTGGAAGCAGATGAAAAGAAAATATTTTTGTAAAAATTTGTGAAAGTACCGTCTCCAACCCTACATCAGAGGGGTTGGTTTGTAGGATAAACTCCTTCCCCCAGTCTGGGGCCACGAGTATGGGGTCAGTGCAGAAGGCTGTCTGTAGATCTGAAAAAGCGTCTTCAGCCGCGGTCGTCCATCTTACTATATTTGGGCCCTGAGCTTTCGTTAGGTCCGTTAATGGGCATGCCCTGGTGGCAAAGTGGGGAATGAACCATCTATAGTACCCCACTAGTCCCAGGAATGCCCTGACCTGTTTTTTTTTTGGAGTGGTCAGGGCCACTTCTGTATAGCTTCTAACTTGTTGAGTTGGGGCCTCCCCGCACTCTTCTCCACTATATACCTGAGGTATTTGGCTTCAGCTAGCCCGAGTGAACATTTGGAAGGGTTTGCTGACAGCCCTGCCTTCCGCAGGGTATCCAGCACTGCCTCCACCTTCTCCAAGTGTGTCCCCCAGTTGGGCTATATATGATGATGTCGTCAAGGTCGGCTGCTGCGTACTTGCCATGTGGTCACAACAGTTTGTCCATGAGCCTTTGGAAAGTAGTGGGCGCACCATGCAGCCCAAAGGGGAGGATGGTGTACTGATATAGTCCCTCTGGAGTTGCAAAGGCAGTCTTCTTTTTGTCAGCCTTGGCCAGGGGGATCTGCCAATAGCCCTTGGTCAGATCAAGGGTAGACATAAACCGTGCTTTTCCCAATCTGTCAATTAGCTCATCTATCCGGGGTATAGGGTACGCATCAAACTGGGACACCTCATTCAGCTTTTGGAAGTCGTTGCAGAACCTCACGCTGCCATCTGGCTTAGGCACTAAAACCACTGGACTTGACCATTGGCTATGAGATTCTTCAATGACTCCTAAGGCCAGCATTTTCCTGACCTCTGACCTGATATCCTCTCTTTTGGCCTCCAGGATCTGGTATGGCTTGATGTTCACCTTCACTCCAAGCTCTGTGAGGATGTGATGGTGAACCTCAGTTGTCCTGCCTGGCTTTTCTGAGAACACATCCTGGTTGTGTTTAATCAGGCTGATCACTTCAGATTGTTGCTCTGGACTCAACTCCGGGGATATTCCCACTTGGTCGGGCTGGTTGCTTTTAGGGGGTGGTGCCCCTAGCGCGACCACATGCGATTCTCTATCCTGCCATGGTTTCAGCAGATTTATATGGTAGATCTGCTCCAGCTTCTGGCGACCCAGCTGTCGGACCTTATAGTCGACTTCTCCTCTGGCTTCTATTATCTCATATGGCCCCTGCCACCTGTCCAGGAGATTGCTCTCTGCCGTGGGTATGAGCACCATTACCCGGTCTCCTACCTGTTACTTCCGGGTGGTTGCTTGGGAATTGTAGTATGTCTGTTGGGCCCCTTGGGCCTTCTCCAGGTGTTCGCGCACAAGGGGAGTGACTTGGGCTATCCTGTCTTTCATTTGCAACATGTTATGATGATACATGGGGCAACTGTAATCTCCAAGACACTTTTGGTGCATTTTTTTCTAAAACAAAAGCACTGGAACTATGATGATAATAACAATGCTGAAAGATTCATATAATCTTATCACAACTGCTGCCTCAAAATAAAAATAAACAATCTGATGCTGGAATGCCTGCATCATTAATTTGGGGTCCAATTGACCCCAATACCTTTTCAGTGACTTTTTTCATTATACCAAAACCACAACAGGTATGCAGACGAAACCAATGCTAACAAATTGTCCTCTTCATAGTTTGAGAAGACTTAAAGAAAGAAGCAGCTATGGTTTGCTTATAATGTTTTATTTACATTTTGATATAAGTTTGGGGTCCAAGAGACCCCCAAACACCTTGGAAATGTAGTACTTTCTTTTTCTGCACTAACATTGAAGTGTCTACTGAGCCCATTACCTTTTTAGTGACTTTTTTGCTACACAAAAACCACAACTGGTAGAATGATAAAACCACTGCAGAAAGACTGACCTCATCCTAGTCTGAGAACACTTATGTATGAGGAGGCACAGGTCTGGCAAGAAAAATTGTAGTTACATTGTTATGCATGTTGGGAGTAAGATAGGAGGGTTAAGCCAAGTTATTCCTGGTAGGACAAAGTAGTCTGGACATAATTGCTCCGTTTACAGTCTCCATGTCTGGCTTTTGCAGCAGAGATTAAGTCTAAAGAAATGGGGGGGCGGATTTGCAGGTCCTGCTTGGTCTAGATCCAAACAACTTTATTTACCAAATTATATGAATGTTCCTCATAGGCAAAAAAGCTCAACTCCTACCAGATGCAAACATGGATTAACAAAGTCGTTCATCCCACAGGGCAATTTTTCTGACTTTGGTGCTGTTTCAGTGGAGGTGAAGAAACCTTATTTAACTTTCTGCACAAGCTTGGCATACATTTTCTGATATTCTTTATGCTGCAGTCAGTCAGCTGCAGCCCACGCTTCCATCATTTTTGGAAGCTACCTAGTAATGAATAAAAAAGATACCTAATATTATATTAAACCACAGACGTCTCCACTACATGGACTTCTTTCTTGGGAGGCCACTTGGCAAAGCAACAAATTGACCTTTTGTCTATTCTGCACCTTCTACTATGTTTCAGAGCCACTTTATCTAAAGCTAATTTACATTACAGGAAGTGGGGACCATCACTTAAGCATGTTTAAAGGGGAATTCATTAAACTGCAAAAAAATAAAGCAAAACAAAAATCTATTTTAAAGAGAATCATCTCTTGTCTATAGCTCTCTCTCAAGTACCATGATCTTAAGACAATCTTGCTTCAGAGTGGCCCTCTCAATATTTTATAATATAGCCCATTTGCCTTTGATGTTTTTTAACCTCTGGAGTATGTTTGTTTGAAGCCAAAAGACTCTCTTTCTCAGATTAGTGAAAGAAGAGTATTACAGAGCATAATTTTTTGTCCTACAGAGAAATATAGAAAATAAGATTCCTTAACATTTCAGCCCAGTGTTCCATTATACTAGCAAATTCAAGATCAAAGCATCATCACATTTCAGTAACAATGGGCAATTTAATCTGACGTATGGGAAATAAAATTGAGCAAAAATGATGTAGTTAATAAAATTTGAACTAAGGGAGAAATTAGCACTTTTAAAAAGTGCTAATTAGTGAAGCTTCTGCTTTGATGTTCCTCTGTTTTGACTGAGATCCCCTGAGTCTCAGAATTAAATAAAGTATATCCTTCCCTTTAAGCTTTGCATTTAAATTTTCCTCAGGAATTTTCTGTGTCTTGAAGTAGAAAGTTAGACTAGTAGCTAACAGAGCAGGAAAGGATCATTCTGCAAGACAGTGGGGTGTCAGGTCTCTATTCTGCAAAGAGAGCACAGGTGGAGCTGTAAACCAGCAGGCTGGCCCACTGAAGCTGTGTGGGTGAGCTGCGGACTGTGGGTGCTGGAAATTACCAGCAGTGCAGATCCTTTGGCAGGACTGGGGCCTCGCTGAATTTAAGGAGAGTTTTTCAAAGGCATTAAAAGGCAGTTAGACACCCAACTCCTATTGCCTTTCAACATGCCTTTGAAAATCTCCCCTGGATTCACCAGGCTGGCTGTGACTGAGAAGCTTTGAGGAGGTTGCATTTAAGTACAGTTACAAATAGGTATGGCACCTCCAGATTTCTGATCTATGACTAGGTTCAATACACATTTTATATGGCTGTATTTGAATAACAAAGTAGTTGATGATTATGAGTATGACTTAGTGTGCTGTTTATAAAACTGGACCATGTGTAGGTACGGTATGATTCTACACTGAACTCAAGGGGAGAAGTGTCACAGTGACAAACTCTGTAATGGGAGGTAAACCGAATGTGTTACATGAAGAAAAAAGAAGAAATCAGCACAAGTCATCTTTAGAGGCTGAAAACCCTTTGGTACAACTCGTCACGTACCAGGACCCTCCAACAGGAGCAACCAGACTGAACAGTAATATTTAGGGAGCATGAACTCGCTAAAGGGAAGAAGGCAATGAATTATCCAACATTTGGCTGGATAGAGGTTACTAGTGGAGTTCCTCAAGGATTGGTCTTGGAACCAATTTTATTCAATATTCTTTATTAATGACCTTGGCACAAAAAGCAGGAGTGCACTAATGAAATTTGCTGATGATACAAAGTTGGTAGGCATCAATGCAGAGGAGGGTGGGAATGTTACACAGGAAGATCTGGATGACCTTGAAGACTGGAGTGACAGAAATGGGATGAAATTCAGTAGTACCAAGTGCAAGATCATACACCTGAGACTAAATAACAATTTCCGCAACAAGTTTGAGGCTCAGCAGTTGGCAACCTGGTTGTGCGGGTCGATCACAGGATGACTATGGAGCCACCAATGTGAGGGGGCCATGAAAGAGGCAAATGCCATCCTAGGATGTATCAGGCGAGCCATTTGCAGTAGAGATAGAGAAGTATTAATGCCATTGGACAAGGCACCGATAAGCCCTCATTTGGAATACTACGTACAATTCTAGTCACCTGTGTCCACGAAAGATTAATTTAAACTGCAACAGATTCAAAGAAGAGCTACTGGGATGATCAGAGGAATAGAGGACTTAGCTTATGAGAGGAGACTGGAAGAGCTTGGCTTGTTTAGTCTCACAAAAAAAGACGGCTGAGAGGGGCAAGGATTGCTCTCTATAAATACATTAGGAGGTAAATACCAGGGAGGATGAAGAGCTATTTCAGCTAAAGGACAATGCTGGCACAAGAACAAATGGATATAAACTGGCCATGAACAAATTCAGGCTGGAACTAAGAAGAAAGTTTCTAACCATCAGAGGGTGTGAGGATCTGGAACAACCTCCGTGTAGGTGTTGTGGGGGCAAACACCTTAATTAGTTTTCAGAGAGAGCTGGACTTATTTACGAGTGCAATTTTATGACAGGGTTGCTTGTGATGGTAGGGGACAGGGCACAACAGCCCTGGGGCTCACTTCCAGTTTATGTCTTATGTTCTTAAAACTATATGCTTCAGGGTTTCAGCTGGCTATCTGCAGAGGTCAAGAAGGGATTCACACCCACAGAGAAAATGTATTCTGGGGTTGTTTATCATCTCCTTCCTCTGAAGCATCAGAGATGGCCATCCCTGGAGATGGGACAGTGGAGGGTGAGGGCCAGGGCTCTGAGTTGGTACTGAGCAGGGTTTCCCTCTCAGGTGCTTGGCTGGCTGGTTCTTGCTCACATGCTCAGCATCACCATATGTGGCGTCTTGAAGAAAGGAATTTTCCCTCAGATCATATTGGCAATGACACTGGAGGGTTTTTTGCCTTCCTCTGCAGCATGTGGGTCACTTGCCAGTATTATCTGGCTCTCTCTCACTTAATCATTTCTCCGCTGTTAAGGTGCCTCAGACACTGGTGCACCTTGGTTCTTCCTATTCTCTGACTGTGGCACATAATAGTCTCCTGTGATCTAATTTCAGTTGTTGGGTTTCGCATGCGGGTGCTTGTGGCCTGTGATATATTGGAGGTCAGATTAGATGATCTGGTGGTCACTTCTGGCCTTAAACTCTATGATCTTCATGAAGGTCTTCTTGTCCACCTTGTATAATCATTATTTTCCTTCTACATGTGCTTCTAGGAACCAATTAGCTGGGGGATCTGATTGTTTTTCATGATTGTACCTACTTCATTCTTCCTATGTAGCTCTTCTGTTCAGGAAGTTCTGCGTTTTATCAGCCACTACAGAACAATACAAAACAAATTATCTTCCTGAACATATGCCAGATCCATGATGTTCCTTGTCTCTGCCAGATAGAGAAGCAAGAGCCATCGCTCAATGTAAGAAACTAGGTCATTTACTTGGCACTCAAAGATAATTCTGGGGCAACACTCAAGCTTTGGTCTGTAATTTGTTCCAGAGTGATGTATGACCCATGCACATTGCTCTTGACAGCACATAAATAAAAGACTTCAGAGTTCAGTATTAGCAGTCCTTTAGAACAGCTACCAGACAAACTCTGATGCTTAATACCTCTGAACTTGGGGAAATTCAGGCTTCAGCTGTATAACTCAGACCCATCTCTACTTTAAGAGAAAACTTCTTCGCCTACTTTTTTACTAAGCTTTTGGTTTTTTTCCTCTAAGATTCTAGAGGTTGAGATTTTTTTCATGCTGTGTGAATTAATACTGCCATGTGGCACCTCCTGTCCAGAACGGCTGTACATTTTAATTAGGTATTTGATTTACTGGGTTGTCATTATAATGACAGCAGTGCTAGACGTGCAAGAAAACAGGCCTGCTGTAAAGTAAAAAAAAAAAAAATAAAAGGACAACTCGAAGCCCAAGATTGCAGAATATGCTTACAGCCTTTGTAACACTGAAACTTAGCACACACATTTCAATCAGTGCCACGATGGAGGGGGCTCTTGGAGGCTCACATGAGCCTCTTGTTAAAATCCCATCATCAGACTGAAGGGGGCTTTGGGGCTAGTCTCTGAAGGAGTCTAAATTCTGTTAAACCATTCCTTGAAGAGATGCAGTGTCCCAGTGTACTTAAGTACATTTGTATATATGGATTTTGAAGTACCCTACTTACCTGTATCTAAGTATTTTAAATATTCTGTACTTAGTACTTGTATCTAAGTACATTTTAAATATACTTCAAGTGTAAGTAACTTTTTTATTTGGAAATGCTTTTTCAAAATTGCTTTTCTGAAACAATCACATCCCTCCCAACTGTCCTGGATTCTGGTTGGCCCCAGAACCCACTGTCCCAGCTTGGGAGCTCCAGGCTCTGACTTCTGGATGACAGGGCTTTTTTCTGTTGGCCCTGCTGTTGTGCTATCCAGAGAGGGTAATGGCCCCACCCGCTTCCCTCCTGATTGGTCACCACAACCAATGCAGAGATACTCATGAATAGGGCCCTATCAAATTCATGGCAATGAAAAACACAACACAGACTGTGAAATCTAGTCTCCCCCTGAAACCTGCTGGTGAGTGGCAGAACTGGGAGTGCCCGAGCCAGGGCTCCTACAATGCACCAGGCTCCAGCTACTAGTCCCGGCTAGGCTGGGGAGGGATAGGACTTCCTGTTCTCCTGCCGAAGCTGCTCCCTGGGCTGGTTAGGGCCCACCTCCAGGAATCTCTCGTAGCTTCAGGAAGCTCTACACCTTGCCCCACTTCCTGCCCCCATCACTCCCCAGCCATGGGGGGAGTGGTCACTGTACAGGGAGCAGCCACAGAGTTTCTTGCAGCAGGAGAAAGTTCCTGAAGGTGGGTCTGACCCGGCCCAGGGATCAGCCCCTGCAGGAGAAGAGGAAGTTCTGTTCCTCCCCAGCCCTGCCAGGACTAGCAGCTGGAGCATGGCACACAATAGGAGCACCCAGCTGGGGCATCCCCAGCCAATGGTGCCGAAACTGGAGAGGCCAGGGAGCCATGCCCCCCCACTTTTTAAACATGGGTATAGTTTGGGGGAGCAGAGGGTGGCATTGCCCCTCCAAAACTGCAAGTCTTGGGCAGGCACAGAGCGGCACCGGCAGGGGCTATGCTTCATGGTGGGGGACACACACACACACATCTACAAAGGTTCCAGCACCCTTGGCCCCAGCCCTGCTGCTCCCCAGCTCCAGGCCCAGTGCTCAGGAGGTTAAAGGGGCCTTGGGTTGTGACCACAGGGCCCTGGGAGGTTGCTCATCCATAAGGCCAACGCTACTAGTACCCCCCTAATAGTGATGAACTACACCCCCATAAGAACATAAGGCCGTGCTGGATCAGACCAAAGGTCCATCTAGCCCAGTATCCTTTCTTCCGACAGTGGCCAATGTCAGGTGCCCCAGAGGGATAAACAGAACAGGGCATCATCAGGTGATCCATTCCCTGCCGCCCATTCCCAGCTTCTGGCAAAGAGGCTAGGGACACCATCCCTGCCCATCCTGGCTAATAGCCATTGATGGACCTATCCTCCATGAACTTATCTAATTCTTTTTTGAATGCTGTTATAGTCTTGGCCTTCACAACAACCTCTGCCAAGGAGTTCCAGAGGTTGACTGTGTGTTGTGTGAAGAAATACTTCCTTTTGTTTGTTTTAAACCTGCTGCCTATTAATTGTGTTATGAGAAGGAATAAATAACACTTCCTTATTTACTTTCTCCACACCAGTCATAATTTTATAGACCTCAATCATATCCCCCCTTAGTCGTCTCTTTTCCAAGATGAAAAGTCCTAGTCTTATTAATCTCTCCTCATATGGAAGCCGTTCCATACCCCTACTCTTTTGTGTTGCCCTTTTCTGAACCTTTTTCAATTCCAATATATCTTTTTTGAGATGGGGTGACCACATCTGCACACAGTATTCAAGATGTGGGCGAACCATGGATTTATATAGAGGCAATAGGATATTTTCTGTCTTATTATCTATCCCTTTCTTAATGATTCCCAACATTCTGTTCGGTTTTTTGACTGCCGCTGCACATTGAGTGGATGTTTTCAGAGAACTATCCACAATGACTCCAAGATCTCTTTCTTGAGTGGTAACACTTAATTTACACCCCATCATTTTATATGTATAGTTGGGATTATGTTTTCCAATCTGCATTACTTTGCATTTATCAACATTGAATTTCATCTGCCATTTTGTTGCCCAGTCACCCAGTTTTGAGAGATCCTTTTGTAGCTCTTCACAGTCTGCCTAGGACTTAACTATCTTGAGTAGTTTTGTACCATCTGCAAATTTTGCCACCTCACTGTTTACCCCTTTTTCCAGATCATTTATGAATATGTTGAATAGAACTGGGCCCAGTACAGACCCCTGGGGGACACCACTATTTACCTCTGGATTAAGTTTAGAAGTGTGAGCACCAAGGGTGATGTCGTTGTGGGAGTCTGCTATAGACCACCGGACCAGGGGGATGAGATGGACGAGGCTTTCTTCCGGCAACTTGCAGAAGCTAATAGATCGCACACCCTGTTTCTCATGGGAGACTTCAATCACCCTGCTTCATCTGCTGGGAGAGCAATACAGCAGTGCACAGACAATCCAGGAAGTTTTTGGAAAATGTAGGGGACAATTTCGTGGTGCAAGTGCTGGAGGAACCAACTAGGGGCAGAGCTCTTCTTGACCTGCTGCTCACAAACCGGGAAGAATTAGTAGGGGAAGCAAAAGTGGATGGGAACCTGGGAGGCCGTGACCATGAGATGGTCGAGTTCAGGATCCTGACACAAGGAGGAAAGGAAAGCAGCAGAATACGGACCCTGGACTTTAGAAAAGCAGACTTTGACTCCCGCAGGGAACTGATGGGCAAGATCCCCGGGGAGAATAACATGAGCGGGGAAAGGAGTCCAGGAGAGCTGACTTTATTTTAAAGAATCCTTATTGAGGTTACAGGGACAAACCATCCTGATGTGTAGAAAGAATAGTAAATATGGCAGGCGACCAGCTTGGCTTAACAGTGAAATCCTTGCTGATCTTAAATACAAAAAAGAAGCTTACAAGAAGTGGAAGATTGGACAAATGACCAGGGATGAGTATAAAAATATTGCTCGGGCATGCAGGAGTGAAATCAGGAAGGCCAAATCACATCTGGAGTTGCAGCTAGCAAGAGATGTTAAGAGTAACAAGAAGGGTTTCTTCAGGTATGCTGGCAACAAGAAGAAAGTCAAGGAAAGTCTGGGCCCCTTACTGGATGAGGGAGGCAACCTAGTGACAGAGGATGTGGAAAAAGCTAATGTACTCAATACTTTTTTTGCCTCTGTCTTCACAAACAAGGTCAGCTCCCAGACTACTGCACTGGGCAGCACAGCATGGGGAGGAGGTGACCAGCCCTCTGTGGAGAATGAAGTGGTTCGGGACTATTTAGAAAAGCTGGATGTGCACAAGTCCATGGGGCTGGATGCGTTGCATCCGAGAGTGCTAAAGGAGTTGGCGGGTGTGATTGCGGAGCCATTGTCCATTATCTTTGAAAACTCATGGCAATCGGGGGAAGTCCCGGACGACTGGAAAAAGGCTAATGTAGTGCCCATCTTTAAAAAAGGGAAGAAGGAGGATCCTGGGAACTACAGGCCAGTCAGCCTCACCTCAGTCCCCTGGAAAAATCATGGAGCAGGTCCTCAAGGAATCAATTCTGAAGCACTTAGATGAAAGGAAAGTGATCAGGAACAGTCAGCATGGATTCACGAAGGGCAAGTCATGCCTAAGAAACCTAATTGCCTTTTATGATGAGATAACTGGCTCTGTGGATGCGGGGAAAGCAGGGGACATGTTATTCCTTGACTTTAGCAAAGCTTTTGATACAGTCTCCCACAGTATCCTTGCCAGCAAGTTAAAGAAGTATGGGCTGGATGAATGGACTAGAAGGTGGCTAGAAAGCTGGCTAGATCATTGGGCTCAACAGGTAGTGATCAATGGCTCCATGTCTAGTTGGCAGCCGGTATCAAGTGGAGTGCCCCAAGGGTCAGTCCTGGGGCCAGTTTTGTCCAATATCTTCATTAATGATCTGGAGGATGGCGTGGATTGCACCCTCAGCAAGTTTGCAGATGACACTAAACTGGGAGGAGAGGTAGATACGCTGGAGGGTAGGGATAGGATACAGAGGGACTTAGACAAATTGGAGGATTGGGCCAAAAGAAATCTGATGAGGTTCAACAAGGACAAGTGCAGACTCCTGCACTTAGGACGGAAGAATCCAATGCACCGCTACAGACTAGGGACCGAACGGCTAGGCAGCAGTTCTGCAGAAAAGGACTTAGGGGTGACAGTGGACGAGAAGCTGGATATGAGTCAGTGTGCCCTTGTTGCCAAGAAGGCCAATGGCAATTTGGGATGTATAAGTAGGGGCATTGCCAGCAGATTGAGGGACGTGATCGTGATCCCCTCTATTCGACATTGGTGAGGCCTCATCTGTAGTACTGTGTCCAATTTTGGGCCCCACACTACAAGAAGGATGTGGAAAAATTGGAAAGAGTCCAGCGGAGGGCAACAAAAATGATTAGGGGACTGGAACACATGACTTATGTGGAGAGGCTGAGGGAATTGGGATTGTTTAGTCTACAGAAGAGAAGAATGAGGGTGGATTTGATAGCTGCTTTCAACTACCTGAAAGGTGATTCCAAAGAGGATGGATCTAGACTATTTTCAGTGGTAGCGGATGACAGACAAGGAGTAATGGTCTCAAGTTGCAGTGGGGGAGATTTAGGTTGGATATTAGGAAAAACTTTTTCACTAAGAGGGTGGTGAAACACTGGAATGCGTTACCTAGGGAGGTGGTGGAATCTCCTTCCTTAGAAGTTTTTAAGGTCAGGCTTGACAAAGCCCTGGCTGGGATGATTTAATTGGGGATCAGTCCTGCTTTGAGCAGGGGGTTGGACTAGATGACCTCCTGAGGTCCCTTCCAACCCTGATATTCTATGATTCTTTCCATTCTGAAAACTGACCATTTATTCTTACCCTTTGTTTCCTACCTTTTAATCAGTTACCAGTCGATGAGAGGACCTTCCCTCTTATCCCATGACAGCTTTGCTTAAGAGGCTTCGGTGAGGGACATTATCAAAGGCTTTCTGAAAAATCTAAGTACACTACATCCACTGTATCCCCCTGGGCCACATGCTTGTTGACCCCCTCAGAGAATTCTACTAAATTGGTGAGGCATGATTTCCCTTTACAAAAACCATGTTGACTCTTCCCCAACAAATCATGTTCATCTATGTGTCTGACAATGTTGTTTTTTACTATTGTATCAACCAGTTTGCCCAGTCCTGAAGTCAGGCTTACTGGCCTGTAATTGCCAGGATCATCTCTGGAGCCCTTTTTAAAAATTGGTGTTACATTAGCTATCCTCCAGTCATTGGTACAGAAGCTGATTTAAATGATAGGTTACAGACTACAGGATAGTAGTTCTGCAATTTCACATTTGAGCTCCTTCAGAACTCTTGGGTGAATACCATCTGGTCCTGGTGACTTATTACTGTTTAGTTTATCAATTTGTTCCAAAACCTCCTCTAATAACACCTCACTCTGGGACAGTTCCTCAAATTTGTCACCTAAAAAGAATGGCTCAGGTTTGAGAATCTCCCTCACATCCTCAGCTGTGAAGACTGATGCAAAGAATTCATTTAGTTTCTCCGCAATCGCCTTATCGCCCTTGAGTGCTCCTTTAGCATCTCGATTGTCCAGTTGCCCCACTGGTTGTTTAGCAGGCTTCCTGCTTCTGATGTACTTAAAAAAATTTTTGCTATTACTTTTTGAGTCTTTGGCTAGCTGTTCTTCAGATTCTTTTTCAGCCTTCCTAATCATATTTTTACACTTAATATGCCAGAGTTTATGCTCCTTTCTATTTTCCTCACTAAGATTTAACTTCCACTTTTTAAAGGATCCCTTTTTGCCTCTCACTGCTTCTTTTACTTTGTTGTTTAGCCATGGTGGCACTTTTTTGGTTCTCTTTGTGACATTATAACAATATTTCTATGAAGAATATGGGATGTGAGATGAATATGGCATAACTAAGATATGCTTTATGCAAGATGAATCATGTGAGGTATCATTGGAAAGGTTATGATTTACTGAATGTGTTTATCCAATTTGTATGCATATATCATTTCTGTATCTGAAGTTAGGAATAAGGTCTATATAACAATTACAACTGTGTGTGTACTTGGAAAACACCCACCAGACAGTAAGCAATCAGCCTTAGTGGGCCATTAGGAAAAGACAATGAGTCTTTGAAGATGTGGATCTCCCATCTTCCCTAGAGTTCCTTGCTGTGGACATTGCAAATAAATCTTGTTTCATGGTTGCTTTGACACTGCAAGGTCAGGTGATAAGGTCACCTGGTACAAAATACCACCTTGGACACTGCTGGTACTTTTCCACTGGAAACAAAGGCTTCCTGCCTTATGTAAATTCTATTTAAGGCTGGGAAGGAAGGCATTCAGGGCTCTCCTCCATTTGCCTGCCAAGAAGGAAGACTGCTAAAAACACCTGAAGGGGAAAGCAGGGTTCAGTCCAGGCTGAGACAGCGGTCCAGTCTATAAAGAGAAACTCTGCAACTTGCCTAAAACATAGAGGGTGAGAAATTACATTTTGTAACCTGTTTCTTGAGTGTATTAAGCTTAGTTTGCATGTTTTGTTTTATTTGCTAGGTAATCTGCTTTGTTCTGTTTGCTATCTCTGTGGCCTGACCTGTGTGTGTACTGGAGAAGGCCCTATGGCGCAGCAAGGACAGGCTGAGGAAGCCCAGGCTGGGGGAACGGGCAGATGCAGTGGGACCCCAGCACATCAGCTGGCATCCCAGATGGGGGATTCCAACCCGTCACACTCTTACTATGTTTTTTAATTTGGGGTATACATTTAAGTTGAGCCTCTATTATGGTGTCTTTAAAAAATTTCCATGCAGCTTTGCAGGGATTTCATTTTTGGCGCTCTACCTTTTAAATTTCTGTTTAACTAACCTCCTCATTTTTGTGTAGTCCCTGTTTCTGAAATTAAATGCTGCACTGTTGGGCCGCTGTGGTTGGATATTAGGATGTTAAATTTAATTATATTCGTAAATGTAAATTTAATTAACATCTGCCACAGGGATGTTAAATTTAATTATATTATGGTCACTATTACCAAGCAGTCCAGCTATATTCACCTCTTGGACCAGATCCTGTGCTCCACTTAGAATTAAATCAAGAATTGTCTCTCCTCTTGTGGGTTCCAGGACTAGCTGCTCCAAGAAGCCGTCATTTAAGGTGTCAAGAAACTTTATCTCTGCATCAATATGGGGATAGTTGAAATCCCCCATTATTATTGAGCTTTTTATTTTAATAGTCTCTCTAATCTCTGAGTGTTTCACGGTCACTATCACCATCTTGGTCAGGTTGTCAGTAATATATCCCTATAGCTATATTCTTATTATTCAAGCATGGAATTACTGTTCTATGATTCTATGGTACAGTTTGGTTCATTTAAGATTTTTATTTCATTTGATTCTACGCTTTTTTCACATATAGTGCCACTCTCCCACCAGCATGACCTGTTCTGTCCTTCCAGTATATTTTCTACCCTGGTATTACTGTGTCCCATTGATTATCCTCATTTCACCAAGTTTCTGTGATGCCTATCATATCAATATCTTAATTTAATATGAGGCACTCTAGTTTGCCCATCTTTTTATTTAGACTTTTGCATTGGTACAAAAACACTTTAAAAACTTGTCATTTTTTAGCTGTCTGCCATTACATGATGTAATTGAACAGGTCTTTTTTTCATTTGACTGTTTTTCATCAGATCCTACCTGTATTTTAGTATCTTCCATCCTCTCCTCCTTACTAGGACATAGAGAATCTCCATTAATAGATCCTCCCCTAAGGGATGTCTCTGTCTGAAACACATGCTCCTCCACATTCTGTCAGCTTTCCCCCAGCCATTAGTTTAAAAACTGCTCCAATGGTCTAATGACCATTTTAATTTTAATGCCATCAATCTGGTTCCATTTTGGTTTAGGGAGGG
This sequence comes from Lepidochelys olivacea, assembly GCF_965140295.1. Classification (NCBI taxonomy): domain Eukaryota; kingdom Metazoa; phylum Chordata; order Testudines; family Cheloniidae; genus Lepidochelys; species Lepidochelys olivacea. The sequence goes on from NC_140411.1 coordinate 139,523,346, forward strand.
GGGAAAGTAATTTAAGGGACTTACCAGTATGCAGGGCTGGGGTCCTGAGCGGGGGGATGCGGGGAGGCCTTTAAATCGCTGCCTCTACCCCAGGGCTCTGGCAATGTTTTAAAGGGCCCGGCGCTCTCACTGCAGTAGCGGTGGCCAGGAGCCCTGGGCTGTTTAAATCGCTGCCGGAGCCCCATGGTAGTGGCAACTGCAGCAGGGCCACTACCATTCAAAGGGCCAGGTGCTCCAGCCACTGCTGGGAGCCCAGGACACTTTTAAATTGCCCGCCTGGTGAAGCTGCCCCCTGCTGGTACTGTCAGCTATGTACCAGCTCTTGTTGGTATGCCGTACCGGCTTAGTTTCTCCTCTGGGTTTAGGTGGAGCCCATCCTTCCTGTATAGGCTCCCCCTTTTCCCAAAAGTTTCCCCAGTTCCTAATAAATCGAAACCCTACACCATCGTCTCATCCACGCATTGAGACCCTGCAGTTCTGCCTGCCTATCTGGCCCTGCGCGTGGAACTGGAAGCATTTCAGAGAATGCCACCATAGAGGTCCTGGACTTCAATCTCTGACCTACTAGCCTAAATTTGGCCTCCAGGACCTCTTGCCTATCCTTTCCTATACCACTGGTACCTACATGTACCACAACCACCGGCTCCTCCCCAGCACTACACATAAGTCTATGTAGATGTCTCAAGAGATCCGCAACCTTCGCATCAGGCAGGCAAGTCACCATGTTGTTCTCCCACTCATCACAAACCCAGCTGTCTATGTTTCTAATGATCGAATCCCCCATAATTATTGCCTGTCTCATCCTAATAACTGAACTTCCCTCCCCCGGAGAGGTATCCTCAGTGCAAGAGGATACCCCAACATCATCTGGAAGGAGGGTCCGAACAATGGGATCGTTTCCCTCTGCTCCAGTTGGATGTCCTCCGTCCTTGAGACTTTCATCCTCCTCAACAGCACAAAGGCTGTCAGACTGGGGGTGGGACCATTCTACTATGTCCCGGAAAGTCTCATCGCATACCATGTGACCCTCATGTCTGAGCTGCCCACTGCTCTCTGACTGTCCAGGTCTGAAGTCAGCACCTCCGTCAGCTGCAGCACAGAAGTAAGGGTGGCAATACCATGACCACCCTACAATAGCATTGCCATTCCCCCCCCCCCCCCCCACCACAACCCTCTTTTGGGTTGGGATCCCATGATTATAACATCATTAAATTTCAGATGTAATTATCTGAAACTGTGAAGTTGGCGATTTTTAAAATCCTATGTCTGTGTAATAGACCAAAATGGACCATGAATTTGGTAGGGCCCTACTCAAGAGTTGCTTCCTGTCCCAGCCTAGCAGCCATTGGGAGACTTGTTCATAGCATCTGGGGGAAATCACAAAGTACAAGGCTCCCTGTTTGGAAACTTTACTGCAGTAACAACTCTGTGGTGGACCAGTGTCCAAAGAAAAAATAGATAATCTAATTCTCATAATATGGGAATTGAAAGTACTTACATTTATACTTGTAATTGTACTTTTACTTATAAATACATAGCATTATTTCCACAGCATACTTGTGCCTATAAATACATACACGTGCCAAACACACCATCACAGAAGTAAGTCCTTTTTATCAGTACTTAGGCAATACTGTAGAGATGATACATTCTTGGGGACTCACTGAAGTGAAGTGCAATTTTTTGGCTGCTGGAATGCATCAGATTGCATGAAATAGCAGGTCTTTTAAAAAAAAAATTCTAGAAGAGAATTCCTGAAAGAATATCTCACACACACACACTCAATCAACTACACTCAAGCTGAATGCTGTGCCAAATATTGCAATATCAATATATATAGTTCATACTTTGTTTCTGAAAAGTATGAACATGTCCAGTAAGTGCATTTAATACAGGTTTGTTTGCCAAATAGCTTCCTGGTTATAGATATGAGAAAATGTTTCTAGTGAAATGAGAAAACAAGGGCCTGATTCAGGGCTGATAGAAGAAATGGAAGTGTGTTGACTTCTGTAGGCTGTGGATCAGGCCCCATTTGAATAATTTCCTCAGTATCTCCTCTGGTATATACAGGATAAAGGGGAGAGGGATATTTGTCAGAACCCCTTATTACAATATTGGCAGCACATCACAGATTTCAACTGAGCCCTGTCAAAACAGCCTATCCAGATGTACAACAGTTTTTGTAAGAATTAAAAAGAGAATAGCAGAAGCTGTAGATAAAGCTGCGGTCATGCAAACTCAATGTTGTGATGACGGTCTTCCTTACGGAAACAAAAATTAAGCCAAGTTGCAAGAGATTTAGTTTTAATATTCTGAAATTTAAAAATCGTGTGAACACACTCAGTAAATCAATTTTCTTTTAAAAATCAAAATATTTCTAAACTGGATATTGGCTGCACTGAAAATAAATGCTCATGCACTCTAGCTGAAGTTCAAGGGAGGCAAAGTACTCCAATTAAAATGCATCAGGCATTTAACTTGAACCAAAATCCAAAGCTTCCTATATGATATAAGTGTGTATTTTATCCTAGCACAAGTCAGTTGGGAAAGAACGAGAGAGTATGTCTTCTTTATGTACGGTACAGGTTGTGTTAATTCAAACTGTAATTTTCAGAAGGAAAATTAGATGCTTCATGGTTTACAATATGATAGAAGTCGAGATTGGTAGGAAATAAGAGAAACTTCAGTTTCAGTACTATTAGATTTAGTGAAGTCACACTTCTATCAGAACTTTGCCCGATAAGAAGCATCAGTTAACCAGCCCACCAGCAGTAGAAGACTAACGCAGTAACAGCTTAGAGAAATAATGGAATTGTATCATGGTAGATTTTTCTTACAAGAAGAGAATGTCTCAGTAAATAAAGAAAGATCTATAACCAAGAACTGAAGGAACAAAAGGTGCCTTCATAACTCTGGCACCTTTTATTCATTTAACCTTGTGTTGCCTCATAATCTGAGAACACAGCTAAGATTACAAAGGATATTAAAGGCACTTTCTGTCCCTGATTATTCCCATTGTATCTCAGGTGGTTTATTAGTGTACCTCAGATTTTTATAAAGTGGTCACTGATCTTAGCTGTATTACATAGTTGTAATTTTCACATAGGCAAATTGTTCTTGAGAGATTTTTTCCAACAAGTTAAGCACAGACATGTTTCAACCATCAGTGCTTCATGTCTTTGCTTTCATTCCATTGATTCTTTAACAAATATCTCTTGCAGATACAACAAAGAACCTTTTGAGCCACATCAAAATGAAAAAATCCCACTTTAAGCTTCAATCTCCCTTTTCTTTATTTACAGGCTTATGGTGAAGTCCAGGGATTTGTTTCACAATCTCCCTTTAAGCCTTCACTGTCTCCAAGCAGCTGGCAATGTTTGCAACTCTTCTATGTGGGTAGTTAATTTTTGCAGGGGGTAGGGAAATTTGATTTCTTTCATCCTGGCATGTATAGTTCCAGACTGTGTCGGATTTCCCAAGAGTACACATGCTAAACATAAATTCAGGCATCAAAGGTGACCACCTATTTTAACACCTATGGAGTAGATGGAGTATGGATGTGGCATTTCCTTTTCCCTAGTAGTTCTATGCATTAGTCACAGCAGCAGACCGAGTCTCTGTAGTAAAATGTTCTGTGAAGCATACATTGTGCATTCAAATATTCAGTGTTCTATATAGAGTGATTAAAAAGGGAATTTATTTTGCATGTGTGATATCTGTATTCGGTACACATCACCCAACACATTCTAGAAGCCATTTATGTACAGGTGCAGTATTTTATTAATATTATTTTATTTATTTGATTTTAAATATCATATCCCATAAACCTATGTACCTGCTCTGCCATAGCCATGAAACCTTTCTTTTAAAGTTAAAGAAGTCAGCTCTTAAGGATTGAAGGACTAAATTAATAAAGCTCTTTTATCACTTCCTAGCTGGTAAGAAATTGCTCATCAAGCCAACCCTGTATAGAAATGTATACAGTATTTCAGTAAAAGCCATTCAAAATCTATTTAAAATGTTAGAACTTGGAGAAGACGCATTGCCAAGCTAAACTGCTCAGATTGCTTACATGCCATGCTACTGCATGAGAGGGAATAAACAATGGAATTTCCTCTAATCCTTTGGAACCTGCAGCTCTTACAGAATTATTTCTATATGGGCTCCTTAGCTATCATTTGAAAAAGGCCAACATTCCAAAGATTAAAATTGCTTAATAACTTCCCTCTTACAAAAATATCCCCTATATAGAAAGATATTGCTTTCAACCACCTTCCATTAAACCCCCTGAGCTTTAGAATCAAAACAACAATATACCTGAGGGCCATCCTGTCATGTATTTTATACGTCACACACACCCCTTTGTTTGCATTTGGCTTTCCACATATTAGCAATGGCAACATATAGGCCACACTTAGGAAACTGAAATATTGCTTCAATGTAACTTGGCAGTGACAGGGAGTAGAACTGAATAATGCACAGAATATCCTAAGCCACTGCAGGCCAGATCCTCAGAGCTATGTTATTTGCAGGATTTACACCAGCTGAGGAGTCATATATGCAAGTGTTGGGGTTTATAATACCAGCACACTTACAGCGGAGCTTGATATTAACTCAATAGAGGAAACAATGACATCACTGTTTGAGCAATAGCTGTAGTAGCTGCTGTCCTGTATATTCACATCTGTGAGTGCCCTTCTGACCCAGATATCTTTTTTCTTGCTAATTCATCCTATGAAATTTGAAATGCAGTTTATCACACTGAAAGCTAAATACAAAATCCTCACTTTTACCTGAGTGAGGACTGAGTGAAAACTAAGTGAGAGCTTCAGGACTTAGCCCTTGGAGCTAAGCAGAACTATCATCTGTGCCTCCAGGTATAATCCAGACAGATTTCAATCCAACTTTAACGGTGCCATCTGCCAATCACAGCCCCTGAGGCAGCGGGCAGGAAAGGAGCACTGTCAGAGTATATCTACACTCTAAATTCCTCTGGTGCTAGAATGGCCGCTTGGGGTCATATCAACTGGGCACGAGTTACTGGAGTGCTGAAGCTGAACTAATTTACACTATGAACCAAGTTGACCCTTCACAACTCTGGGGTAGGCTGACCCACAAAAGCGATGGGGCCTTCTGCTTCGATTCTGTGCTAAATGCAGCTCAGTCAGACTCAAGAATCAGGCGCACTAGCTATTCTCTCTCTCCACACAAACACCACCACCCCCCCCCCCAGAGAATACAGGGCTTAGGGGCAGGTGCAGGAGAGAGAACTGTACACAGTGGTTCTCAACCAGAGAAGCTGGGGCCTAACTGAAGGACTTTTCAGAGTGGGTGCTAGTAGGGGCAAACCTTCTTGAACCAGCTAACATACCATGTTTTGCCTTTCAAGAAAAACTGAACCATTTCATTCAGCAAGTCATCCTAAATGTTTCTGGCAGTCCCTGTGGTGAGAAGTACTTGTCAATATGCAGGAACTGTAGTGTGTAAAATTACAGCTTTTAATTAAAACTGGCACTGCTGCAAACATTTTTCTGAAAGGTGACATGTGGTTTAGTAGTTCAAGTGGCAGAGAGGGTGATGTAGCATTGCCAAATGCTGGAGATATGGAGGACTTGGAGGGTAAACGGTTCTGAGGTGGAAAACTGATCTGCATTGTGAGTGGTTTGGAAATATAGGTGAATTTTTCTTTGCAAGCCATACTATTATCCCATTGGTTAATCCCACTGATTCTCATGGGTGACTTTAATTTTCCTGATATCTGCTGGGAGAGCAATACAGCGGTGCATAGACAATCCAGGAAGCTTTTGGAAAGCGTAGGGGACAATTTCCTGGCGCAAGTGCTAGAGGAGCCAACTAGGGGGGGCGCTTTTCTTGACCTGCTGCTCACAAACCGGGTAGAATTAGTGGGGGAAGCAAAAGTGGATGGGAATCTGGGAGGCAGTGACCATGAGTTTGTTGAGTTCAGGATCCTGACGCAGGGAAGAAAGGTAAGCAGCAGGATATGGACCCTGGACTTCAGGAAAGCAGACTTCGACTCCCTCAGGGAACGGATGGGTAGGATCCCCTGGGGGACTAACTTGAAGGGGAAAGGAGTCCAGGAGAGCTGGCTGTATTTCAAGGAATCCCTGTTGAGGTTACAGGGACAAACCATCCCGATGAGTCGAAAGAATAGTAAATATGGCAGGCGACCAGCTTGGCTTAATGGTGAAATCCTAGTGGATCTTAAACATAAAAAAGAAGCTTACAAGAAGTGGAAGGTTGGACATATGACTAGGGAAGAGTATAAAAATATTGCTCGGGCATGTAGGAATGATATCAGGAGGGCCAAATCGCACCTGGAGCTGCAGCTAGCAAGAGATGTCAAGAGTAACAAGAAGGGCTTCTTCAGGTATGTTGGCAACAAGAAGAAAGCCAAGGAAAGTGTGGGCCCCTTACTGAATGAGGGAGGCAACCTAGTGACAGAGGATGTGGAAAAAGCTAATGTACTCAATCCTTTTTTTGCCTCTGTCTTCACTAACAAGGTCAGCTCCCAGACTGCTGCGCTGGGCATACAAAATGGGGAAGAGATGGCCAGCCCTCTGTGGAGATAGAGGTGGTTAGGGACTATTTAGAAAAGCTGGACGTGCACAAGTCCATGGGGCCGGACGAGTTGCATCCGAGAGTGCTGAAGGAATTGGCGGCTGTGATTGCAGAGCCATTGGCCATTATCTTTGAAAACTCATGGCGAACGGGGGAAACTCCCGGATGACTGGAAAAAGGCTAATGTAGTGCCAATCTTTAAAAAAGGGAAGAAGGAGGATCCAGGGAACTACAGGCCAGTCAGCCTCACCTCAGTCCCTGGAAAAATCATGGAGCAGGTCCTCAAAGAATCAATCCTGAAGCACTTGCATGAGAGGAAAGTGATCAGGAACAGCCAGCATGGATTCACCAAGGGAAGGTCATGCCTGACTAATCTAATTGCCTTTTATGATGAGATTACTGGTTCTGTGGATGAAGGGAAAGCAGTGGATGTATTGTTTCTTCACTTTAGCAAAGCTTTTGACACGGTCTCCCACAGTATTCTTGTCAGCAAGTTAAGGAAGTATGGGCTGGATGAATGCACTATAAGGTGGGTAGAAAGCTGGCTAGATTGTCGGGCTCAACGGGTAGTGATCAATGGCTCCATGTCTAGTTGGCAGCCGGTATCAAGTGGAGTGCCCCAAGGGTCGGTCCTGGGGCCGGTTTTGTTCAATATCTTCATAAATGATCTGGAGGATGGTGTGGATTGCACTCTCAGCAAATTTGCGGATGATACTAAACTGGGAGGAGTGGTAGATACGCTGGAGGGGAGGGATAGGATACAGAAGGACCTAGACAAATTGGAGGATTGGGCCAAAAGAAATCTGATGAGGTTCAATAAGGATAAGTGCAGGGTCCTGCACTTAGGATGGAAGAATCCAATGCACCGCTACAGACTAGGGACCGAATGGCTAGGCAGCAGTTCTGTGGAAAAGGACCTAGGGGTGACAGTGGACGAGAAGCTGGATATGAGTCAGCAGTGTGCCCTTGTTGCCAAGAAGGCCAATGGCATTTTGGGATGTATAAGTAGGGGCATAGCGAGCAGATCGAGGGACGTGATCGTTCCCCTCTATTCGACATTGGTGAGGCCTCATCTGGAGTACTGTGTCCAGTTTTGGGCCCCACACTACAAGAAGGATGTGGATAAATTGGAGAGAGTCCAGCAAAGGGCAACAAAAATGATTAGGGGTCTAGAACACATGACTTATGAGGAGAGGCTGAGGGAGCTGGGATTGTTTAGCCTGCAGAAGAGAAGAATGAGGGGGGATTTGATAGCTGCTTTCAACTACCTGAAAGGTGATTCCAAAGAGGATGAATCTAGACTGTTCTCAATGGTAGCAGATGACAGAACGAGGAGTAATGGTCTCAAGTTGCAGTGGGGGAGGTTTAGATTGGATATTAGGAAAAACTTTTTCACTAAGAGGGTGGTGAAACACTGGAATGCGTTACCTAGGGAGGTGGTGGAATCTCCTTCTTTAGAGGTTTTTAAGGTCAGGCTTGACAAAGCCCTGGCTGGGATGATTTAACTGGGAATTGGTCCTGTTTCGAGCAGGGGGTTGGACTAGATGACCTTCAGGGGTCCCTTCCAACCCTGATATTCTATTATTCTATTCTATGATTCTATGGTCTCTCCTACAGCTTTAAGATAACAGCCAGTGTTGAGCAGAGAACTGAACTTTTGGCTAACAGTGTTTAAACACAGTTCATCACTATTAAGACCATCACTGTACATTATGTGGGTGAGGTATCTGACTACGTTTGCATTGAGGCCTGACTTCGTAACTCTGCCGAATCTGTGTGGGCTATGCATTGTTCCACTCAAATGCTTTGTTCAGCATGAGCCCAGGGAGACTCAGGTAGGAGGTATACGCACATAAAACTAGGACCTCATAATATTTAGGGTTCATCTACACAGCTAGTGTCAGCAAGTCTCAGAGTCCTGGTCTGCAGAGACTTGATTCTCCATTGCCCTGAACCTTGAATAAAATTCTGGCCCCACTGTAGTTGATGGGAGGTTTGCCACTGGCTTCACTGGGGCTAGGATTCAACCCTTTGTGAAGTAATTTACACCTGTGCAAAATGAGTGTAAAACTACCATTCTGATTTGGTAGAATTTTGCACATGCTTGTGCAATCATTTACACCAGTGCAACCATACAATGTAATGGAGAATCAGACCCTGCATCACTGCATTCGCACCTTGTTTGTAGCATTTGGTCTACTAAGTTCTTCTGGCAGTAAAAGTACTAATTTTCATGCCAACTTCTGTTGCATGTTTGTGTTTTTATATATTTCCACTGAGAACAGAACTGGTAAAATGAGTGGTGGGTGTTCATAGACCTATTTCCTGTGTCTAGAAACCATGGTAAGAGGCCCAGAGGCTCATACTGCTGCATTCTGCAGAGATTCCTATAATTGATCATTACTTTGACATCCTGAAGTGGAGATGTGTGGGTGGACACAGTTAGCATGTGTAATCCAAAACAAACCCAACCAATTATTCATAAATGTTAAGCTTTAAAAATACAAGAAAGGACAGCCAGTTAATGTGGCTTTTCTCTCTTACAGCTGCAATGTTTTTCTGAAGGAGGAATCAGTCTCCATACTCTGCTGTGCCCATCCATTAAGAACAAATACTTCAGGTGTTCCAGGGACTAGAAGGCAAACTTGGGTGCTCTAAAAGGCTTTCTATTAAAGACATTTTGTTGCTGGAGAAAATGAAGTGGCTATTAATATATCTTTTAGTCTTCATTTCACCATAGATAAAAAAAAGTCCATGTAATATAAGACATCTGCACTGCAAACTTTGAGCAAAATACATAAATATGTTGATTTGTGTTTGTGATGTCCTGTTCAGCACACCCAGAACCATGAGCCCCTGGTTACCCCTCAGCCTCACCAAGTGAGAGCTTCGATGCCTCTCAGCTGTGTGTCAGCTCCCTGACACACCAGCCTGTCTGCCTGGTCAGCAAACTCTTCAAGACTCTGCCAGTCTAAGCTTTATCTTGCAGGTAACAATCAGTGAACCCTAGTTTCCCAGAGACATCTATCTGCAATGTCCTGTCCCTCGCACTGAACTCACAGAAATTTTTTGTTGCCTCCAAAGAGAAGCGTACACACCTGCCTTTTAGATTAGCTGAACACTTAAACTTCACTTTAATACACAGCTGTGATGGGCTCCACTCACCATGCTAGTGTAAGGGGACTGTTGCCCCCTTACTTACATTCAGTGGGGGTGTTTTGGTTGGCTAGCTCCCAGTACTAAAAGGGGAAGGGTCTATGGGAAATCAGGACCCTGAGACTGATAGTCCCTAGGATCAATGGGGAGAGGCCAATGCTCCAGGTCTGCCTGAATGACAGGGCGGGCAGGCTAATCAGAGAGTCAGGAGGCTAGGGAGGTCCCCGAAATTGCCTGGGTCAGACAGAGTGGGGCCAAGCTAAAGAAAAAGCAGGGTGCAAGCTGAGCTGGGGAGCAGAGCTGTGCCAAATCCAAAGGGACCAGACCCTGTCCTGGGAGCAGAGCTGCAGCCCCAAAGCCAGAGGCACAGCCCAGAGAGAGCAGACTTGCCCTGGGAGCAGAGCTGCAGTAACCAGAGCCAGAGGGGCCAGAAAAGCAGCCCACGAAGCAGGTCAGTGCTGGGAGCAGTCACAGAAGCAGCCTGCAGAGCAGACCTGTCCTGGGAGCAGAGCTGCAGCAGCCAGAGCCAGAGGGGCCAGAGGAGCAGCCCAGGGAGCTAGAGGAAGAGCAGCTGCAGTGCAGAGACCGAGTGGTGCAGCTGCGGCTGGAGCAGTCTGGAGCTGGGTGTGGTGAGCAGCTGGGGAGAGCGAGGGGGACCCTGGGCAGCTGGCCCAGGACAGGGAGACGCCTCAGCCAAGAGGCTCTGCAGGCCAGGCTTGGATCATAACCCCGACAGGGTGGGGGTGACACTGGGAGGAAGGGTCCTACCACCTAGAGCCTGAGACCGTGTGGCCACCACCAGAGCGAGTGTCCAACCCACAGCATCCCTGCAGCACCACCAGGGCCTGAGAAGAAGGCCTGGGACTTACAAGGAACAGACTGTGACCTGCCTTGACATTGCAGACACACTGTTTGTGATGTTCCCTGCCACAGAGCGGGGTGATGTGTTTCCTTGAACCTTTCCCATTTTTCCTTATTCTTTTTAAAATTAATTGTTGATTAAATAACTTGCATTTGCTTTAACTTGTATGTAATGGTCAGTGGGTCAGAGAAGTGCCCAGTGCAGAGAGAGTACCCCAGAGTGGGGACACCCTAGCCCCTGTCCTAGGTGACCACAGCAGGGTTGGGGATCGAGCCCCCCAGGAATCCTGGGCCCAGCCTTGTTGGGGTTATGAGGTCTCTGCCAGACAGGAGTGTGGAAGGGGAGTCCTCAAGGGCAGGGAGGCCACTGGGTAAAGGAAGTGGGAGCGAGGACTCAGATCCTTTCACTAGCCCACTTCACCGGGATAGTGCAGAAGCCAGGAAAGTTCCCCACAATAGCGGGACTATTCCCCCGCTTACACTAGCGCTCCCAGATGCACGTCACTCCAAGGACCACAGCACCCTCTTCATGACACAGCCCTCCAGCTAGCTGTGCCACGATCTGCACTCCCCTTCTGGGGGGCCATTACTGCAGTCCAACTGTCCAGCCACTTCCTCAGTGACAAGTGGGAGGAGAGGGGGATCCAGACCCACCCACTACTCTGGGTCCCAGCCCAGGAATTCTGTAGATGGCAGCTAGATGCTGCATCCCCTCCAACCTCTCAGTACATTTCCCTGGGCCACTTCCCCGCAGCCCCAGCACCGTCTTCACCCTTACCTCAGGGCCTCAGCATACCAGTCTTAGCAGCCAGCCAGGAGCTCTCTCTCATTCCCCTGATCCTGCCCAGCACTGCTCTGTCCAAGGTGCTAGCTTTCTTCCACCTGCAAGGCAGCCAGGTCTCCCTCCTTGAGTTCCAGGGAGCAACTGATCATGCTCTGTCCTGCAGCTCTTCGTATATAGGCCTGCCATGCCTTGATTGGCTGCTTTTCGCATAGCCTTCCTAGGGCTCCATTACCCCTTACAGGTCAGTCCTATTGGGTTCTGGGAAGTGGGTGGGCACAAGCCTACCCACTGCTAAAGGACCCTCCCCCAGCCTTAGGGTAGGATCCACAAGGTCCAGAAACTCAAATAATTACAGGGGACAACCAAAATGTAACCGGGGCAGATGTGAAGGTCAAAGGGCCACACAAAGAGAACCTGAAGGGGACACCGAGCAGAGAACCCCGGACAGCAGAGAACCCCGGACAGCAGAGAACCCCGGACAGCACCGACTGCTCCCCGAAGGTGTCAAGGGAACCAGCGGATGCTCTGCCCAGATACATGAGTGAAGTAAGGATTGGAAATAGGCCCCACAGTCACAGGAAACCCCCTCAACCAATCTCCTCTCCCTGGTCTTATAGATGGCCACTTTGGCCAGAGCTAGGAGGAGGCTGACAAGGAGGTCCCGCGACTTTGTGGGGCCACAGATAGGGTGTGAGTATATGAAAAGGTGAGGGGAAAAGTGCAGCCAAAAATGTAAAAGGATGGTCAGGAGGAGCCGGAACAGGGGCTGCAACCTGGCACATTCCAGATATACATGCACCAGGGTCTCCCTCACGCCACAAAAAGGACAGAAATCAGAGACAGGGGTAAACCGCGCCAAGTACACACCCATGCTCACGGCTCCGTGGAGGAGCTGCCAACTAATATCCCCAGCGGGCCTTGGGACTAGGGCGGAATATAGGCTAGCCCACTGTGGTTCCTCACCCTCAACAGGTCCTGGCACTTCTTATCGGGGTGGGACACAAGGGTGAGGAAATGAAGGATGTGGAGCACGAGCACATACAGATGTTTCCTCGGCGCAGTCTGGAAGCGAACCGGCTGCAAATTGCGCAGCCGGCTCATGGTGTACGGGTGGGACAGCCATGGGGACTCACGGGGCAGGGTCCCAATGAAAAGGTCCGGAGGGCCTGGGGTGCAGGGTGGGCAGGGAAAACCCTCCCACAGGACCTGTTTGAGGTAAACCCGAGCAGTGGGCAGTAAGGCTTCCCTCACCTCCTGAAGTATGTGCCGGGGAGTACGAAGGGTGGAGAGCCCCATGCGGTGAGCAAGCATCAGGGGATCCACCCAGTCTCCCCGGTCGTAGTCCAGGAGGTCTCCGACTCTGGTGACTTCTGCCAGGACCAGCCTCTGGTGTACTGAGGGGGAATGCCCCACCTGCACATGGAGCTGGGGGTTGTGTAGCAGGGGCTCCGCAAGCTGCCACTGACCTGGTCACCGAAACCAGCTTCCAGGTCCAGAGGAGGTCCTGGTAGAAGACCGGCAGCCCAGAGAGGTCTCATGTAAGACCTCTTGGGATGGAGATAAAGGAACTGCCGGTTATATCGGAGCCCTCGGAAGTGGCTCAGGAAGGCATGCGCCAACGTGCTCCACACCGAGCTACCTGCACCTTAGAGGAGTCTCTGCAGGGCTCAGAGGCAGAAGACATGGACTTGAGTGTGCAAGCATGTCAGGCCCTGTCCTCCCTCCTCCAGGGGGAGATGTAGAACCCCCGCAGAGACCCAGTGCAGCCCTGGCCAGAAGAACTCCAGAACCAGCTTCTGGATATTAACCAGGAAACCCGGGGCTGGGACCAGGATGTTGAGTCGGTGCCAAAGCACGGACAGTGTTATACCAATAAAACAAAAACCAGCAGGATCTTATTAAAGGGGAAAAGGCAAAATGTCACATTTATTGTGAATATAGAAAGAATCATAGTCTCTAAGGTGCCACAAGTACTCCTTTTCAGTATGCAGTTAGTTATAGCTATAACATTCCATTCAATTTCATATTTATTCACACATTCATTCATACACACACTCACACACACACACACAGGTTCTGCAAGGTTGTTATCATAGTTACTAGCCTTAGAGTTGCTCATGCCAAGCCACTGGCCAGGTGGCCTGGACACAAGGAGGGAGCAGAGCCTTGTCAGATGCACATCTGATGCTCCTGGAAGTTGGTTTGCAGAATCAGACCCCAAAGTTCTCACTTTCTAGAGTCCATTTTTATAGGAATTTCTTCCTATGCCAGTCTATGGGAATTGCTTCATCATGCTGTTGCTGAATCAAGCAGCAGATGGCAAATTCCTGATGGCTCCATGCTGCCAGAGGTTATCTTGTTCTTCGGTTCTCCCATCCTTGACGCTGTTGGGTGGATTCCGGTACGCCCTCTGGGGGTCCTCTGGTTATTTCCACTTGACGCCTTCTTCATCCGATGGACACTGGATTCTTAGGCTGGCACCTCCCTGATCATTCAGTTATTATCCACACCAAGCATCCATCCACATACATCCTCTATCTCTATTTTAATCACAATTGTTAACAAAGCGAGATGAATACAACAAAAGGGCGGGGAGCCTCTGGGTGCTGTTTCTGTTGTTACAGAGTATTGCTTTGAGTCTCTCTGTGAGTAGTTGTTGTTACAAAGTATTGCTTTGAGAACAGACTCTGTCTTAGGATGTACTAACACAATTCGCAGCTTGCAAGTTTCACACAGAGAGGGAGAGAAACAGTACCAAAAACCAAGAGACCTCTTAATTAGTAAAACCCTGGAATTTAAACTATGGGGAATCAAACTCATTTGTGATTTTAATACAGAACTTCTTTAATATGATCCAACATAATGACTAGCTGGTTGAGCACCAGTGCCCTCCCCCACAGAGAGAGGCAACAGAATAATCCTGTCCACCTCCGCAGCTGCTCAGACACTCTCCCTTACAGGCCAGTGTGGGGCAGTCACCCCATCACAACAGCCCTGAGATAGTTTTGTAATAAAACAAGAATACATTTATGAATAAAGAACAGGGATTTAAGTGATACTAAGCAAGAGATAAAGAGCCAGGTATGGTTACAAACTAAACAAACTAAAATACACTTTCTAGTGCCTAAAACTTAATTCAAGCAAGTTATATCTTTGCCTAAAACCGTTTCTCACTTACATCAGGCCAGGAGGACCCACCATTCACAGGATCAAAAGGTGCTGTTCCCTATGCCCCCTATATGATAGATCATGAGAATGTCTTTTTGCTCCCTTATATTACTAAAAGTCCATTGTTTCTGCCTCAAGAGCCAGGAAGGCTTCCTGCGGTGCAGACATGGCTCTCCCTCTCCCCCCCTGCACACACACACACCAGTGAGCTCACTAAGCTCCTGCCTCAGTTACTTGTTAGCTTTGTTTACCATATGTGTAAATGTAGTTCCATTGTCCTCTGCCAGTAATCAAGCCAGTCCAACAGTGGAGTCCACGTTCCTTTCTCTAGGGCAGGCTTAGTGCCTGCCAAACTCACTTTAAGAACATACTTCCAGCACACATCTGTACTTTATGTACACAACCTGTACATACCTCACGCAATGGTTTTCGGGGCCATTGTGACACCAGTTTACATATGTGACACCGGTTTACCAGTTTTTATATGACACTTTTTTGTGTGTCGTGTCTGATCTGAGTTACAGTATAGTGGGCCCTCTAGCACTGGGCATAGAGGGGCTCCCAAGGTCACAGTGGTATTATTTCTGTCTGCAAGTACCATTTCTAAATCACAATCCAGTTTTCTTTCATCCCTAACTACAAATGGGTACATATATCTGCTGCCACAACACACGACAATAACTCAGAATGTTGGCTTATGAACTGAGATAATAAAAATGACCATTAACCTCACCCCATCTGGAACAGAATGCAAAACCATCGCTTTGTCTTACTTTCCCACATTAAATTCTTTGAAACAGACACACAATACATACACCATAAATACAGACTAATCAAGCTGTTTTTCCTACAGGCTGGGAAGGAACCAAAACAGAGAGAGAAATTATTACCATTGTTTGTCATTTGAATTGCCTGAGATACCATAGTGATGAGGACTCTATAAACAGACAGACATCACACGACACCATGCAAACTGATATACCATATAAAACACACAATGATGTAAAAATTGTACTGTCATGCCATATGTAAGGAAATATTGATTGTTTGAAGGCATTTGAAAAGTCAAGTCACTAGGTAACATTTAAAACCTCTAAATTTCTCTTGGAGCAAAAGACTTCATAACAAAATTTGTATCGGGATTAAGTAACCTATAAACAGGACAGCTAACAGGGTAGAAATCAGAGCTGTTGAAATGTTTATAATACAGTGCTTTATTCTAGTTGTCATGGTTTCCTGAGATGTGTTCACCAATTCCTGTACATTTTGGAAATATTTTTGCAGACTATAAACACCACAATATTACTGGAATAAACACAGGTGAAGTGAGCTGAACCCCCCCCCCATGGGTGCAACAAAACAACATTACTTACTATTGTGTGGGTGTAAATTAAAAGTAAAAAAAAAATAAAAAAATAGTACGTTATTTGCTCCTGTGATAGGCCAACAAATTACTGTCCCCCTGGAGCAAGTGGGGAGCAGGGAGGGAATGGAGGCACTTTGAGTCAGTGCCTTACCTGAAATGCTCTTGGAGCAGCACAGCAACTCACTACCCCTATGTCCTTGGGACACAATTTAACCCGACATAAATTCCACACTATGTAAATGTATAGGGCAAGATAAAAATTGCCCTCTCCAATCTTCATCAGTGATTTCAACTTGAAAATTCAGTTCACCCTGTACACACGAAAGTTTTTACAATGTTAGAGGAGCAGAATACCAGAGTCAAGTTCTGAAATGGAGAATTTTTGCTGTTTAATTTGTAGTTTTAAAAATTCATACAGAACCTCCCTCTTAAAGCATATCTAGTCTTTTCTGAGTATATCAATCCCAAGTTACCACTCAGCTCTGTGCATAATAAAATGCAGCAGCTATCTAAATCCCTTTGAATACTAGTAGACCTTATTTCTAGTTCACAGCATTGCAGTGGTTATCAACTGAAGGAGACTATTCCTCATATAGTCTCTTTGAATGTCCAAATACAAATAAGTGCTGGAAACAAACTCACAGAAATTTTCTAGTTAGACATCCCCTTAGTCAATATTTCTAGTACTTTTTACTTCACTTTATTTTGAAGGCCTTTTGTGTATTGTGGTCTGAGCACAGACTGCATGATAAAGAAGCTAGCTGGCAGGGATTCTTTTCCCCTCTGCGGTTAAGCAGAGCAGGCAACAATGAGGAGAATAGTAATAAGGTGTATCAGTCACTGGCAAAAGAAAATCTGCCAGCCATAGTTATGCTGGGCTCATCTCTTATATGCCAACCTCTATGGGGAACATGTGCACATACTGGGGCAGGTCTGACATCAATCAGTGGGGCACATATTCTGGTCAGTATATTATAGTAAACGAGCCAAGATATTTCAGTACTTGCATTCCATGGTATATGCTAGTGTAAGGCATGCTAGTGGATAGACAGTGGTCACTGTTATCCTTGCAAATAATTAACGTTACTCTGGTACTTCTTAAGACATCAAGAGCGACAAGGCTGAATATAATTTTTAGATTCAGGTTTATCGTGTAGCTATAATATTTGTTGTCTAAAGTGAATTCCTCATCACCTACTGTAATTTAAGACCTGCATGAAGATTATTTGTTATCGATAAGAAAGGTGATGGAAACAAGTGTGGACTAGATCTTTGGTTTTGAGTCTGCCTGCCTAAAGGGGTCATCCAGTGAGTCCCCTGACAAAGGGGAATGCTTGGGTGGTGTAGAGCCAGGGGCAGGAAAGGGAAGGGGTGTCTCAAGGGGAAGGGCAGGGCACTCTCTAATCCCTAGCTGGCCCAGTGGGCCTTGGTGTTTTAAATTATGCCACCCAGAGACACCATGCCCCACCTGAACCAGACTAGACTTCCCTTCTACTGTCCTTTCTACACAGATCTGAGGAAAAAGTCACACTCGCTCACATTTGGGAAACAAAAAAACCTAACAGCTGACACCAGGAATACGTCAGTTACTCAAACAGCTCTTTGGCACAAATATGTTTCACCTCACAACTTCCCCCTGGATCCCCATTTACTGCCTTCTCCATTTAGCTCTAAGCATGCAAGAGCCAAGATTTCTGAGCTTAGCTTTAATACTCTCTTTTCATGCATAACTCTCCCCACCCCACACACCCTTGCAGGAGGGTTTCTTCCTTTACATATCATAGCTCTTCAAATTCCTACTGTTCGAGTCAGTGGACAGAAGATATCTGAACTAACAACAGCGGCGCTGTCCCCACATCTTTTGCATTAATGTTAACGCTGCTTTACCTCCTGCTTCAGAAGACAGTATTTAGAATGGTCTCCCTCTCAGAGATGAAAGTGGTTTATAGGTGTCCTCACATGTATACCAGGAAGTTGGACAGAGACAGAGAGAATGCATGCTTGACCCACCGAAAAGGTTGGAACTTTCAAGTGAGCAGCCCTTCAGGTCCAGGCAGAGGGAAACACAGAGGGCTATGTTTCCCCTCTTTTATGTGTAAAGATTCCTTGTTATAGTTCACTTCAGATCACACCACAAGTAAGGCCTCATCTTCACTGGGTTATTTGCACCGGTGCTTGAAGGGTGCCTTGTCAAAAGAGGTCACAGATCCAACAAATGAAGTGTCTCTAGCTGGTTCTGGGCTGCTGTAGGGTGCACATGTCAGCCCTGCCTGGGGAACTCCCCTTTGATTGCCTGCTTTCCCCACTTACCCACCTCCTGGGCAGAGCAGCCAATCAGGACTCCACTTCTCCCATCAGGGGATTACACCAGGAGGGGAGGAGGAGAAGGGAGCGGAAAGATCCCAGCAGCACAGGGTGGCTCCACTTCTTCCACTCTTCCTGTGAGCAATGGGGATGGCTCCTCTGCTCGTCCCCCACTGTCCTCTCCCTCCCTGCAATACCCAGCTTGAGAATGGGAGAGGGGAACCCACTGCAGCCCTTCCAGGCCCGGGAGAGGTGGGATGAAGAACGCCTCGAGCTGCAGAAGGATCAGAACAGCTGTGGGGGCAGAACTAATGAAGAGCACGGGGAAGAACAGATATGGGGCAGAAGTGATGTCTCAGCCATTTCTGTACAAAATGAGACATCCTGCACACACTTTTTTTCAGAGCACTTTAAGCACTGATTTGCATCACTGTGTCTTCATCAATGTAGCTGCACTGGTGTAAACCCCTTCTGGAGAAGGTCTGCAGCTGTGTAAAATGTAATGTGTAGCAGCTTCAAACCAGGGTAAACTGCACTGGTGCCGAGAACTGTATAGAGGGTTGTGCTGGGGCAGATACACCTGTCTAAAATATTCCAGTTTGGAGACAAGGGCTCAGGCTTGACTCTGATTCCACTGCCTTATAGAACTTAGTTTAGCACAGTAATAATCAGACCTCAGTAGCTGAGGAGCCACATCAGCAATCAACATTACCCAAAAGAGACCCAGTAGTGTGAATTAATTATTTTAATTTCCTATAGTACTGTATATTTAAGCAGTATTACAGGGGAGCTCTAACAAGGAGTACTTGCTGATCGTCTGTAGAAATCTGGCTAATCACGGCCTGCTGTTCTCCTGGTCTCTGGCTGCCAAATTGTGTTAAGAGATAGGAAAGTATTTTAGACATGTTTAGTTAATCCTTTTCTATGTAAAACAATTGCTCTAGCTGTTCACTTCAATGTTACATGACCCACAGTTGGCAAAGGAGGAGGCCCAAGTGATCACAAATGGGACGGGAGATAATTTCTTTAACAACATGTGGTCCAAACTAAGAAAAAATTGAGAACCACCTGTTTTATGGTGGTAAAACAGCCACCTTTAGAGAAAAGTCTGATGGGGTTTTAAAAAGAGTGAAACAAAAAGAATTCTATAGACATGCAGAGGTGTTGTTTAGAAATTGCTTTAAAAACCACACAGAACTTAATAGAGAATTGTGTCCTTCCTCTAACTTTTTAAAATCGTCCTACAGAATTCTATAGCAGAGAGAATTTTCTATGATGTTGCTTTCTAAAGGTTATAGTTTTCTATTCAATTGTCTAGGATTTTCTAAAGGGAATTTATATACATCAAAATTTCAAATATGTAAAGAGTAAAGATATCTGAGCTTTATACCCATGTATTAATATTCAAAAACTAATGCTATGCCGGATTCCCAAAACAATTTGGGCAAGAGAACCAAGCAGTGGTTTTCTCAACTAAATTTTTTGTCACCCTGTAGCGAAGCGAAGCCTCACCGGCGTGGTGCCTCCTGCTGGGCGCCTTGGGAATTAGCTCAACTCCAGCGCACCTTCTTCTGGCCGGTGTCTTGCCTGCCTTAGGCCCCCAGCAGTTCCCCTTTACTCTGGGTTTCCCCTCCCAGGGGAACCCCCCACCCTCTAAACCCACCTTCCCTCAGTGGCTACTGCCAGTCGTCACCTAGCCCCCACTCACTGGGGCAGACTGCAGTCTGTAATGGTCACTCATCATTGGCAAGGGGGTTAGGACCTGCTGCCTCTGCCTATTCACAGGCTGTATCTCTGCAGCCCCAGTACACTATAGGCTTTCAACAAGGCCTGCAGCTAGGGTTTTACCAGGCTGGAGCTCCCCAGCTCCCTTGCCCTATTCCCCAGCACTGCTCCCAGGCAGCTAGCCCTTCCCACTCCAGGACTAGAGTAAGCCTTTCTCAGCTCCTGGCCCCCAGCCCTCCTATCAGGGCTAGCTGGGCACTAATTGAGCTGGCCACACCTGTGGCTGCTTCCCCAATCAGCCTAGCTTGGCTGATTTTAACTCCTGCGTATCGGAGTGGGGCAGCTGCCCCACCACACACCTCTTCAGGTAAATGGAATACATGAACTGTTAATACATATAACTAATTCCAGGAAAATACAGAATTTGAATTATTTTCTGCATTTTAAAGGTGTCCTTTATTCTATTCATATTTAATCACCAAAGCTTGTTAACACAAACACATTAATTTACGAAGAGCAAGGGAAATGGATTTAGCTACAAATGTTGCTTTGTAATTGGCAAGCACAGCACTGCAGAATTGCTTGGCACAAGCCCCTCTGGACCACACACCTCTACACTGGACTGATGATTTTTTAATGAAGTGTCACAGAAGTTTGGGATGAATTATTGCTTATCGACTTTGTGAACCAGTTAGTGAATAAATAACTGTTATCAATTATTTATAATTTTCTCTACTGAGTAATGAACTACTGATAGTCCTGAATTACTCTTTAAAATATTTTATGGTTAGTAATTTTTGGAGACACTGATTTTCAACAGCTTAAGATATTATTTATGTTGTTCCAGCTGTGAAGCTTATATACCAAGAAAGAGAACAAAAAAAGATTCTCTTGGCTTATCGAACAGAGGTTGATATTTATTATTTTTGGTGAGTGAGCTGCAGAGCCACCTTTTGGAGGCTTCTTTCCAACATTTTCACCTTTCTTTCCTCCGTATTTGTTTGGTCGACCTGTCAGCCATCCACATCTGGGGATAGGTTGGTTTTTGTCAGCTATCACTTATGGACTAGATGGGTTGGGGTTACAACGGAGGCACTATTACAGCAGCAAGTTCTGTGTAATGGACTGTTTTCCCCAGGGACCGACCGACCCATTTGCCCACGAACACCAAACAAAACCAAAACGTAGAAGCTAACCACGTTACTACTCCTAAAGGCTGGGAAGAGAAAGAATGTGAACAATTATTATTATTATTTCTATTTTTAAATACTTGGAACATACTCTGATACTATGGTGAGGGGGACCATATAAATGAATAGACACAAAGTGATAAATACTCCATTCTCCCAACCTCCCTCCCGCCCCCCGGCATTCTGTGCTGTAAAGTCTCCCAGCTTTTCATTCTATAAAGGGGAGGATGGTGGGAGAAGAAAGAGAGCCTCTTTTCTTCTCGCTTCCCATACACCTGCCGCATCCCCCATCGAAATCCTCCCCATGACCCTCTCCGTTTGAAAATCTGGTCAGTCTGCAGTGAGAGGTTAGAGTAGTCGCTGCGAGTGGAGATTGTGGCTGATTCTAGTGTCCCTACAGCCCCTAAGCAGCCAGAAAGCCCTGACACTTTGTTCCTGTCTGTCAGCTCCCCAATGGGTCCCACTGCCCCAAAGGCTCTGGACAACCTGCCACAGGAATCCAGCTCTTCTCCGTGGACTCTGCCAGAACAAGCTCAAGGTTGCTCAGAATGCAGAGCAACAATATCATGCACATCAGACAGCTGCTATGAATGTCACAGCTGTTGCT
Organism: Lepidochelys olivacea; assembly: GCF_965140295.1. NCBI lineage: Eukaryota > Metazoa > Chordata > Testudines > Cheloniidae > Lepidochelys > Lepidochelys olivacea. The sequence goes on from NC_140411.1 coordinate 139,545,086, forward strand.
CTCATTCTGATTTCTCCTCTCATTCATCTTCACTCACTCCATTTAAAAGGGGGAGTAGAGGCACGCTCGTCTTCAGCCTTCAGTCTGAGTGTGTTCAGCACACAGGTAAGATTCAATAATGCTGGTATTAAAAGCAGTGTTATCCTCCTTGGGGACTAAGCTGAAACACCTACCGCTAGCCCCCAATTGCAGCTCCTGTAGTTATTTTGTATGTGAAGCTAACATATGTTTATACATTCTCATCTAAACTCTACCTGCTCTATTGCTCCCGCTCCAGAGGGTGTTCACTGCAGAATACAGCTGGCTGGCTGCAGTCTTGTCTCTGTGTCCTGCCTGCGAGCCAGGCCTGGCATTCCAGAATACTCCCCCTCCCTCTCCTGTTTAACGCCAAGATGACAAAAATGATGACACAATCAGTCTAGTGGCTGTCTTTGCATGCCATCATGGGATGCTAGGGCGGGAAAGATGGTTCATTTCAAAATCACAACAGATGTGCGGATCGGTTGTCAAAGCACCAGTACGGTGTGTGGTGAGCATGCCAAACAAAGTCAATGCTGAAGGAGGGAGAAATGGAGATCAGGATTGCAGCATCAGCATCCAGCCAGAAGTTACAGCTGCACATCCAGGTTTTTCTAAAACCCACCACATATATAACAGACATCTGTTCAGGGAGTGCTGAGCGTTTGAGCAATCAAACCCTTCCTCACATGATGGCCTCAAACAACAGGATCTCACAGACTTCATAGATTTAAGGCCAACAATGACCACTGGGATCATCTAATCTGACTCCCATTTAGCCCAGGCCGTACAATTACATCAAGTGACTTCTGCATCAAGCCCAACCATTTGTAGCTGGACATTGCTACACAATGTGTGCCTGCTTTCTGCGTATCACAAATTCGCTTTTTTTAACAATTCCTATTTAAACCAGCAAAAAAAAATTGGACCATTTTTCCTCAAAACTGGCACAAAGTGTTAAGTAAAATCTGATTTTCCACACAAAAATAAAAACCCCAAATGCAGTAGGCTCCTGGCATTTCATAGAAAGAGAAACATTTGGGTGTACCAAAAAATCCCTTAAAACAATTCAAAAATAGTTCTAGTAAATCACATCAGGAATCTGCTACACTTGTGCAAACTGTGGAGTGACTTCTAATGCCTAAGGTCCAAATCTTGTCCTCTCCCTATTTCCATATGGATGTGTCTGTGTGCGCTGCCTGTGGATGGGAGGGGTCAGATACACACCCTGTTCATAGAGGGTCTCCATTTCTTGTGTGCTGTGCTCCACAAAGACTTTCCACTAGAGTATGGAAGGAGTTTTGGGGTGGGCCATTAGAGGTTCAGTCATACCACTGTAGCCATGGTCACAAGTAATCTCTGGCCAACCCCTCCCCACTCCTGTCTCTGGGTGTGAGGGGGAGGACATCCAGCCAAACCTTATATAACTCCCCTGACAGCCCACAACATCAAATTTGCAAGTATGCTTTGCATCTGCTGTTATAGAACATGTTTTAGAATAATATGAGTAGCTTTCACTCTTTAATGACCTAAGAGGTAAAACAAGGTCACTCCTTGTTTATAAAGCAAGGCCCTGCTATACGTCATGTTTAAAGGCATGTTAGCTAATCATTTTTATACATTGCCTTAATCTAGACACCCCTACATGTGTTTGCCTCCCCTAGGTTCCTCTGGGTTGTGGAGCTACAGAGTTTAGTTAGCATGGAGCTATTTCCAACCCCTCTCACAACTGCAGACTGGTATTTTTGAGGTCCTTTCATCCCTCAAGTTGAATTCTGGATACAGTCTCATGAGTTGTTAGAGGTACATTATCCATTTTATACATAAATAATAGATAATCAAATGCTCATTATTTAATTTCTACCATATCTGCCTATTGGCCAGACCGAGTAAATGTGCATTTTTCTTTTACAGTAAGTTTTCCTAATGACCTGGCCACAGTGCTCTGGCTGCCCCAGATTTAGGAACAGCCCTACAGCTCTCATTCTATTTGGTAGTGGAATGGAACAGGCAGCTGCCAGGGAGAGGATGGAGGATAAGCCGTGTGTCTGCACCATTTAAAAATCACCCCAGGGCCAAAGTAAAGTTAATGGCGTTAGTCCAGATTTCCACCTTCAGGGACTCTGGCAGATCTGAACAAAAGTGGGGCCATCAGAGGTGGATACTTTGCTAGCTTAGGGCAGGATTGTGCCTTGTAGGAAAAGCCCTGTGTTGAGGGCAGTGCAGAGCTGTGCACAGGGCTTCCTGGAGCTCCTAGAGCTGCAGGGGCAGAGACATTGCTACATCTTTTAGGAATGTACTGCAAGTGGCACCCTCCACAGCCGCTCAGTTCTGTCAGGGCCAGTGCAGACAAAAGACTGGACCATGGCTCCCCCTTCTCCCAGACCTACCTGTTTTGCGGTGGCTAGTGTCACATGCACCATAGCCTCACTTACGCCCAGTCTAAAACCCACTGAAGTCGATGGGAGGTTTTATTCCGCTGGGATTTCAGGCCCATATTCCTTAATCTCAGCTCACATCTATTGATGTCAGTTGGGTCTGGCTCCCTTCAAAGGGTTGCAAGACTCTGGTACTCTCCCCATTGTGAACCCACACAGGTGGAGGTGACAATACAGCCCATTGTTGTTACTTGTCCTTTGACAGATGCCATTATTTCTCTCTGCCACTGGCAGAATTAACATAGCTGGCAGCGACAGTGTTTGGCATTAACCTCAAAGGGTGAAGAACATGGATCACATGGGCCAGCACAGTAATTCCAGGCTCTCTAAAAAGAGTTTATTTTTTAAAAATGACTGCATAAATCAGAGCAATGAGAAATCTGACAGCAGCTGGTACAGAGATTTATTATTAAAAGTGAAGTATACTTTAGATAAGAGACTCTTTACACCTACAACTTCCTGCCATCCCCCACCCCACTGCCTACCTACTCACCCCTGGAACTGACCTTAAGCCACACTTGAGAATCCCTTGCCCTTCAGGGCTATAAGCAATTCTGCTCAGATTGCGTCAGTACACAACGTACTATAGAGATTTAAATGTAAGATGGGTAATTCAGATGTAATATAAAACCTAAAAAACGCAACTATTCTCTGCTAAGTGAGTACTGTGAGATTTTCTCCTGGATGGCACATTGTCCCTGCTCTCACCTTCAGTGGTGCTAGATGTGCAATGCACTCTAAGCAGCCTCATTCTAGAAATGAGTGTCTCATATCTCCCCACAATAGCTGTGGTTGATTAACACAAAATGATAAAACTGAGCTTGCTAGATTGCATCCTGTTTACTTCTGCACTGCACTCCCAGGAACACCAGTAGATAGCTGTTCTGTGACTTTAAACTAGCCTCCATTCACATCCAGCAGGGTGTCTGACCCCTGAAATATATTATGCATGCATACCAACACAAAGCACCCCTTTTGTTGCTTCTAGCCTGTGAGAATAATAAATTGAATGTGTGGGTTATATAAAAAGTAATAATTACGCATAAACCAGCCCATATTCCCTTGGTGATGGCACCTCATTAATTTTGCCAGATCCTCTCCCTAAATTATAGCAAAGAATTCTGCTGTCATTTTTTCTTTTATGAACAAATATTAATAAAGAATCATAAGACAGGAGCTCTGCTGCTTTTATGGAATTGCTAAAGTGTTCATATGCAAAGCAGGTGGGCACAGTGGAAGTACCTTGATTGACAGATTACACAGCAGTTGGATTTGCTACAGCTGTTATGGGAAGGATTGCCATTCAAAAACAATTCAGGACTCCAAATTCACAATATCATAAGCTTCCTGCCTCTCATCAGCACCTAGTAATAACATCATCAAATCAAATTGGTATTTATATGTTTTCTTTACACCCTTACCCCATGTTTTTCAGCATGGCTGTCTTTGCTGTCCTAAGACCTTAGTATGTGAATATTCTTCTTTTAAACAAACAACAAGGAAGGAAATTCCTGGACTCCAGTTTTGCCCAAGTTCTGACATATTCAACTTATTGTACCCCACAGGATTAATCAGGTGCAGAGCAATGTTCCACCTTTTTGAAACAGTGTCTGCCTTACGGCTCCACTGTACAAGCAACTTTTGGAAGATATATTCACAACCATCAAGAATAAAACTAAAATTGGTCCTTTTGCTGTTGACATATGAAAGTCTGGAGAATGTTCCTTGATTCACCCCTACAGTGTGTACATGAGCAGAACAAGATCACAAGGACATTAAAGGGGCAGCAACTTGGGAGTTGGCTATGGCAGCTGTTTTGAACAATTGTAGGAAGATAACCAGGTTTCATAACCTACTTGCTGGAAAAGTTAATGCAAATGTCAGTCGATATATATGACTAGTCATTGTGCTCATAGTGAGCAGGAGATCACAGGAGCTCAGCTTCTTCACTTCCTCTTTAGTCTAGCTGAGGTAAATGGCTGTTGTTATGCAGGCATCATTAACGTGCCCAAACACAAACAACTCCTGACACCTTTCATTACTTGTTTCTGTCTGACATGATTCTTAATTCACATTCTTGGAAGATCATAACCAAAGTTCAGAGAGAGAGATGAAGTTAATATGATTTCACTTGCAAAACACTGGCAAATAAACTGCTAATAAGCTACCCTGAAGCAATGAACATGCTTGCCTGAGACATTTCACAGAGCGTGAAACTTTACGACAGGTGCAGTCGCAAAAGACTATGAGGAATTTGTATTGGTTTGACTTAGAAAGGGTAGGAGTTATCATTTTAAAGGCCACTACATAGACAGCAAACTACTATCTCAGTAAATGGCATTCAATATATTTCATTTCATTCCTCATTATAGTGTACTTCACGTACCTGAACAAGAAAAATCTAATGATGTCAGTTGACCAAGGTTGCCTTACTGTACTGTAGTTCCACTTGACATTCTACATCCTTGGGAGGTGCCACACCAGGAAACAGATTCAGTTGTCACTTTCCAGTCTGGCTTCAGCTACATACTTGTATGATATTTTTCCCCTGGCTTTTTCCACTTTACAATATTCCATTAACTTTAACCCAATAAGCCTTAGCAAACACAATGGTTTAAAAACAAAAAATCCCAAGCTATTTGACTTCCCAACACAGGTTTTTGTTCTCATTCTGATTCTTCAAGTACCTTCCCCCAGTTCTCTCCTTCTGAGACTGTCATTGCCAGAAGAGTATCCACTTCAACATTTCAAGCAGGCTGCAAGTTCCCAACTGAATGCTGTTTTACAAGCAGCAGCTACAAAATAAAACTGAGATTTCATTCATAAATTGTGTGGGCTCAAGGTGAGAATCACATTTAGACTCAAGCACTCTCCCAAATGATGCTCTCAGTAAAGAAAACAAATATGTGCCTGATGACAGAGAATAAGGCTGAAGATCAATGGACAAATGCACATCTGAGATTCCAGCTGAATCTCAGAAGGGTAATAGCAGCTGAAGGACCCTTAGTAAATGTGGCCACAATAAAGAACCCTGATACAGTAAACAGATAAAATAAAGTTAATATAACCTTAAGTGTCTTTATTCTGTCAGAGGGCAAATGAATTGGTTGGTATATCACAAATGAGAAGAGACTCATGGAGAGGGGAGTGGAGAAACTCCTTGGTCTATTCCCCATCCTACATTAATCCCATAAGAGTAAAAAGTTAATTATGCTAAATAATACCATCTCCAGAGCCATTTTCAAAGGTGGGAGGTCTGATTTTCAGAGGTGCTAAGAGCCCACAACTCCCACTAACGTCAACGGGAGAAGCAAGTGCTCAACGTTTCTGAAAATCAACTTTATCTAGGTGCCTAAATATTAAATTAGATACCCAAGTGGCAAAATGTTGGCCAGTGCCTCTAAATGACTTGCTGTACCAAGTTTTTCTATTATCTAACTCGATCTTTCCCTAATATCTCATTTAAATTTTTACTTTTCTGTGTTCGCCTACTTTGTCCTTATCATCCCTCTCTTGGATTTCCTTTAAAGTAAACAATTACCCATTCATCCCATTTTTAAGAGGTTAAACTCTGTTAATCTTTCTTTGTAAATTGTGTCATCCAGTAATTTTATTTTTTGCTTATTCTCAATCTATTTCTTAATGGACAGGTGAACACTGCACAAAAGTTACTAACAAAAATTATATCTCTGGCAAATTGTAAGTTCTTCATGAAAATATACATTATCCTACTTTTTGTTGGTAACTTTTATGGGTTCTTTTTAGTGTAGAACATCTAGATACTGTAAAAGAGCAAAGAATGACAAACGTTGAGTCCTGAATGTGTCTTGAAGAGGAACTTTTAAACTACAGCAAATATGAAAAAAAATCTCTTTCTTAAAAAGCAATTTTCTCTGCCACTAGTTTGTTGAATTCCCATGTTTGATTAAGTGGTCTCCCTCATAGACCAGCTTCTGCTTTCTCCTGCAGTGAGGTGATACTCCTTTGCTTGTTATATTATACAAAAAGAACGAGAAGTCCTTGTGAGACTAACAAATTTATTTGGGCATAAGCTTTCATGGGCTAGAACCCACTTCATCAGATGCATGGAGTGGAAAATACAGTAGGAATATATATATATATATATATATATATATATATATATATATATACACACACACATATACATACAGAGAACATGAAAAGATGGGGGTTGCCATACCAACTCTAATGAGACAAATCAATTAAGGTGGGCTATTATCAGCAGGAGAAAAAAAAAACTTTTGTAGTGATAATCAGGATGGCCCATTTCAAACAGTTCACAAGAAGGTGTGAGTAACAGTAGGGGGGAAAATTAGAATGGGGAAATAGTTTTTAGTTTGTGTAATGACCCATCCACTCCCAGTCTTTATTCAAGCCTAATTTAATGGTGTCCAGTTTGCAAATTAATTCCAGTTCTGCAGTTTCTCTTTGGAGTCTGTTTTTGAAGTTTCTTTGTTGAAGAATTGCCACTTTTAGGTCTGTAATTGAGTGTCCAGGTAGGTTGAAGTGTTCTCCGACTGGTTTTTGAATGTTATAATTCTTGATGTCTGATTTGTGTCCATTTATTCTTTTGTGTAGAGACTGTCCAGTCTGGCCAATGTACACGGCAGAGGGGCATTGCTGGCACATGGTGGCATATATCACATTGCTAGATGCGCAAGTGAACGAGCCTCTGATAATGTGGCTGATGTAATTCAGTCCTATGATGGTGTCCCTTGAATAGATATGTGGACAGAGTTGGCAACGAGCTTTGTTGCAAGGATAGGTTCCTGGGTTAGTGTTGTTGTTGTGTGGTTGCTGGTATTTGCTTCAGGGTGGGGGGCTGTCTGTAAGCGAGGACTGGCCTGTCTCCCAGGGTCTGTGAGAGTGAGGGATCGGCCTTCAGGATAGGTTGTAGATCCTTGATGATGTGCTGGAGAGGTTTTAGTTGGGGGCTGAAGGTGCTGGCTAGTGGCGTTCTGTTACTTTCTTTGTTGGGCCTATCCTGTAGAAGGTGACTTCTGGGTACTCTTCTGGCTCTGTCAATCTGTTTCTTCACTTCAGCAGGTGGGTATTATAGTTTTAAGAATGCTGGATTGAGATCTTGTAGGTGTTTGTCTCTGTCTGAGGGATTGGAGCAAATGTGGTTGTATCTTAGGGCTTGGCTAAGGATCGTTTGATGTGGTCTGGATGAAAGCTGGAGGCATGTAGGTAAGCATAGCAGTCAGTAGGTTTCCAGTATAGGGTGGTGTTTATGTGACCATCACTTATTAGCACTGTAGTGTCCAGGAAGTAGATCTCTTGTGTGGACTGGTCCAGGCTAAGGTTGATGGTGGGATGGAAATTGTTGAAATCATGGTGGAATTCCTCAAGGGCTTCTTTTCCATGGGTCCAGATGATGAAGAAGTCATCAATGTAGCGCAAGTAGAGTAGGGGCATTAGGGGACGAGAGCTGAGGAAGCGTTGTTCTAAGTCAGCCATAAAAATGTTGGCATACTGTGGGGCCATGCGGGTACCCGGCTAACCTCAGGCTAGAAGATGCACGCATTGCAAGTAAACAAAACAGAACTGTCTGATTTTTTTCGTGTTATTCAGACTCTTTATGCCTTCATGGAGGGGAGTCCTGTGCAACATTCAGTAATGAAGAAGATTTCACAAGAAGTAGGATCCCAGTTGAAGACTTTGAAGTCCCTGTCAAACACAAGATGGGCATGCAGAGCAGAAGCAGTGGCTGCTATAAAACAAAACTACTCCATTTTATAAGCTTTACAAGAGATTATTGAAACAACTCACCTTGCTGACGCTAAAATAAAAGCTAGGGGCCTTATCCATGAGCTAAATTCATTCAAGTTCATCTTTGCCCTTCACATGATGCACCCTATTCTCCAGATGGTGGTAAAAGTGAGTAAGGCTCTTCAAGCTCCAGATCTCAACTTACTTACTGCAATGACAGGGGTGAAAAGCTTGTGTAACTCTTTGGCTGCGATAAGAAGTGGCCCAGAATATTTTCAATCTATTTTCAATGGCAGTGTGAAAATGTGTGTAGAGAACGATATATCAATTCCTCCAGTTAAGAAAAGAAAAATGTCTACTTGTATTGATGATGTGTTTGAGTCCCAGCATCACTTTGATACAAAAGAGGAGCAGGAGAGAATAACTTCATTTTACCCACTCCTAGAAGACTCAATGATTACCGGCATTGACCAGCGATTTGAACAGGAGACTTGTAAAATTGTGACTGCAAATGGAAAACTGCTGAGCTTAGACATTGGCAAGGATGATATGAGAATCATTGCCAACAAATTTAAAGTGTCCTTGGATGAGTTGGAAGCTGAAGTCGGACTGCTTTGGGATTATGACAGATCTGTTCCTAAAGGTAGCACTATGAACACCACCAGAGAGTGGCTTGATTGGCTAAAGGAATGGGATCGCTCTTCCATGTTCCAGGCCTTTTACAAATCTATTCAATGCTTTGCAGTTTTACCTGTTACAAGCTGTTCATGTGAAAGAGCCTTTTTGAAACTAGCCCATGTAAAAAACAAACTAAGAAGTACAATGTCCCAACAGCGCTCGACTCACTCATGATTTTGTACATTGAACAAGAATTGGCTTCATCAGTTAATTACAATGATGTGATTGAGGAATTTAAGTCCATAACACCTGGTGAGCGATGTCTCATTCTCTAGGACAGGAAGATGATGAAACCTTAATCTGTTTTGGTCAATTTGGGTTAGCTCATTATCTTGTTAAAGATAAAGATCATGAAAATTGACTGTATCTTTGTATACATCTGGTTATCACTACAGCAAAAATTTGGTATTTTGTGTCTCATTTTTTAAAGTTTGTATTTAAGTAAAGTTTAATTGTTAATTTAAAAAATGTTAAGTTTAGTTAAGTTTTAGTTTCTTTAGTTTGTTTGATGAATAAAAATAATGTCCTTTATAATTGAGTATTCAATAAATGTTTGCCTTTAAAAAAAATAAATAAATAAAATTCCCTGGGTGCACACCCTAATGAAATGTGCTGCATATGCCTATGGTGGCCAGGATGGTGTTTTCTGGAAGATCACCAATGGATTACAGTTTCCTCAGGAAGTCAGTGGTGTCTCAAAGATAGCTAGGAATGCTGGTAGCGTAGGGCCTGAGGAGGGAGTCTACATAGCCAGACAATCCTGCTGTCAGGGTGCCAATGCCTGAGATGATGGGGCATCCAGCTTTATGGATCTTGGGTAGCAGATAGAATACCCCAGGTCTAGGTTCCAGGGGTGTGTCTGTGCAGATTTGTTCTTGTGCTTTTTAAGGAAGTTTCTTGAGTAGCTGGTGTAGTTTCTTTTGGTAACCCTCAGTGGGATCAGAGGGTAATGGCCTGTAGAATGTGGTGTTGGAGAGCTGCCTAGCAGCCTCTTGTTCATATTCCGACCTATTCATGATGATGACAGCACCTCCTTTGTCAGCCTTTTTGATTATGATGTTATTCCTGAGGCTGTAGTGAAATTTAGTATTATGATTTTATTATTGCAGCAAATGTTATTTATACAGTGCCATAGGTATGCATGGTGCTTTGGACAAATACAGCAATATTTTCGCCCTTTAAGAACGTACAACTGAAGTAATATGCAGCAAAGAGAACGTGATGTGGGGGAATGAGAACATTTACACAGTATGAAGGTCAAGAATTATTTGAAAGTACCCATCTGTGGTCCTGTTTATTAAAATAACCGCACCATAGGTTTTGAAGAACAGGAGGCTGCATCAGACACAGGATCAGAGAGTTCATTGTAGGCACAGTGCATAGTGTGGGAGATAGTGCAGAGGCCTCTGGGGGGATAAAGACAAGAAAAGAGCAGTGGGCAGAGAGAAAGTGGGGGAGTGATGAGAGATGAGATGTACTCTCCTAGGAATTAAAATCTTTAAATTAGATGAGGAGTACAGGCTTTGCCATGCTGAGCTTGAGAACTGGCCATGGGAATCCTGGAAAAGATGTTGGAAAGAGTTTCAGCTGTAAGACTAAACAGAGCAGGAGGAAGGGAAGGAGAGGAGGAGGGGGAAGGAGTGATCACTAACAGAACCTAAGATAATGATCAGCTGGTAGACAAATGCTGTGTCCCCAACTATAGATATCTGATAATGCACAATGGCAAGAAGCAAAGGATCTGATAGAAGAACTATATCCCTATGATTGGTAGGATTTTTAAGGGTTCCCTATTGAATATTTAGCTTTAATAAAGTTAGGTATCTTGTGTTAGATTGTCAGCTGGTGTAAATCAGTTATTGAAGGCAATGGAGCTACACTGACTTACACCAGCTGATGATCTGGCTCCTGGTTTCCATTTACTCTTGAATACTGTAGAATCTACACTGACCATTCCATTCTTGATGGAAAACCTTTGCTCTGACTTTAAAGACCTACCCAGCAAGTACAAAAGAAGTGGGGCAGAAGTGTCCCTTCTAGGAAGGTGTCTTCCTAATGAATGACATTACAGCATAGTCAGGTCAGAAGACGGACCTGTATTTTGGAGATATTCACAGACATCTTCCTTGAGGACAAGGCTATGACTTACCATAGCATAACCACACAAGGGATGTGAGGCGGACACCAAGTCCTTTTACAGCCTGCCAGATCCCTGCCCTGGATACCAGGTGGGAGAGAAGCAAGCTCCGAAGGGCTGCTACGGCCTGCCATGAGAGGAGTGTGGACAGAGGAAGTGGTTTGCTTGACAGTGAATGGAAGAGAAGGTAGGTCCAAAAGATGGTCTATTACATACGGTCCATGCAATGAAAATATTTCTAATCCCTGATGTAAATAAGTTTATTTAATTTTAAATATCAGCTTTCAGGGACACTTTCCAGAGTGGACAAAGCCTTTCAAAATGTACACAACTAGATCTAAAATGGTTTATTTGACTATCTTTTGGTAAGATACATGCACCAGAAAGACACAATTAGTTATCAAGTCCTACAACCAACCCAGACCATTGCAATAAGATTCAAATGGAGATGCAAAGGGTCTGATTCCTTACTTACAACTGAGACACTCAGGAGTAGCTAGATTTAGCTCAGAAGAGTGAGAATAGTGTAAAATTGGTGTAAGCAAGAGGAGACTCATGCCTTTCAGCTTGGAATTAGACACAGCTACTCTAAAAAAAATTGCTCATCTATCTCCTTATGCATTACATTGAAAAGTCACCTCATCATGCTGATGTATATAAAAAGGGAACAAAATAAAAGATACAGAATTATAAGAAGACTGACACAATAGATGAGATGGGAGCTAGCTCCCTATGGGACATTTTCAATTTATTTACTATTGCAATCTTACCAGCAATTATCTTTTCATTTCCATTTGTCTTCCTTCATTCCCTCCACCAGGGTTTCTTTTTTGTTGTAATTACTTTTTGCCTACCACCCCCCCATCCTTCCACTTTCCCCCCCCCAAAAAAAATCAACCAGAGAGGTGCTATTTTTTAGTTTGTAATTTGTATTTAGTTCTTTCTGAAAAATCGATGTAAAGTGTAATGTAATTTACAGGGAACAAAAGGTATAGTTTTTTCATATACAAAACTTAAAAAATATTGTTAGCAGCTTATCTCACTCATGAGGCAGTTCGGAAGAATGGCTTGCAAGATGAATGTTTTCTGTCAGACCGTTCCTGAGTGGAACTGCTGGTCAATGGACTCCTAAGTGTCTATTTATTTTGAGTTAAATAAGAAAATACATGCCAATATAAAGTTTAGGTTGAAGCTGTGCAGAGAAAATCCCATTTCATGGAGGATTACAGTATTTTGATTTTTTCCCCCCAATTATGGACAAAACCCAACTATTTTTCAGTCCTCTGAAGAAGAGAGAGCTTGGGGTCCATGACTCCAGGACAGCCTCCCAACCTGGCTGGCTGGCCTTGAGCCCTAGACCCTAGAAGGCTTGAGGTCCTGGCCCCAGGACAGCCTGTGTGGCAGGCAGTTTTCATCGGAACTCTGTCTACCTTCTGGAGGAACTTAGTCGTAATTGAACCATCTCCGCAGAACTTTTCCATTTGAAAAAATTGGTAAATTCCAACAAAAATCTGTGTTGTTGGAATTTCTACACTAGGCACCTGACATATAATTAATACTACAATAAAACCCCATCAGCTCCCACATTGTCCTCCTTCCAATCCCTCCTTCAAACTCTTGCCTTGATGGCTACAAAAAAACCTGACCATGGTTGCTGGTTTGCTATGAACAGTGTCCATCATCCTGGCCAATCTTGTCATATTGTTTCGTTGTGCTCCCTCATCTGTCTGTCATATCCACCTGTTGTCTCTTGGCTTATACATAGACTGCAAGGTCTTTGAGACAGGAACTGTCTTTTTGTTCTGTGTTTATATGGTGCCTATCACAATTGGGTCCTGGTCTGTGACTGGGACTGGGAGGCACTACAGTAATAAAAAACAAACAAGTAGATTAGCCCACCATCTACAAAAAAGCTTGTTTCACACCTTCTTCTGGGGAGAAGAAACCTCTCCAGAAACCTTCTCACACAGATGGCTTTCCAGCATTCCCAGGTGGTCACCAAATTTGGTCTATTTCAGACCAAGACAACTAAATTTAAGCTAACTCTTCTGTTCAGTTCACATCCTATACACCAAAGATAAGTAGCATCTCCATCTTTAGTTTGCTAGACAAGCTTTATTATTGCACTTAATGCTGTTCAGACTTGTTCTTGGGTAGTTACTATCAGGTAATTTTCTGACTATAAAAATGTTTAATTTTCAATTCTCTTTATGTGCTCTGTATCTGTGCATCTTTTTCACCTTACACTGATTTATTCTGTATAAAGCATTTCTATTAGGGCTGTGAGAACCCTGTACGTTTGAATCTCAGAGGTTGGCAGTGGCCTAATTCCTGCAGTTTTTGGTTCCTGCCTGGGACACTACATTATATTTGCTGTTTGCCTTTTTCTCCCCCTCACTGAAAACAGTCACCTTAATATTTGCTCCCTTGGATCAGGGGGAACTCTTCCTTGCTCTTGTTGACTTATGGGGACAACAGACCACATCTTACCCTTCAGAAGACCTTCAGAGATTGAAGGAGCAGTGGCCCATACACATTGCTCCACAACCCACTGGCAAAACCCAAAACCTTGAAAGAAGGGAGATAACACCCAGCACTCCCCGAAGATTATTCAAGAGAGAGAAATTGACACAAATGAGCATGCACAATGTGTGACCCCAGCAGGAGGGGAGACAGCTAACCTGGAATGTCTACCCTCCAACAAGAAGATTGTTAAGATCAAGGGGATCCCAGAGTTTGTGGCTCCGCTATTGTCTCAGGCACCAAGCTTGACCTTGCTAATGCAAGGGTTTATCTTTCCAATAAGTTTCTATGTTGTGTCATGGAAGGTGCACTCCCTCAAGCCTCACTGAGTCTAAGTTAACCCTAAGAAATAAGTATCAGAGAAACTTCAAGACGTAATGTAATGAAACTTCAAGCTACCTCCAAAGGGCTTCCTCAGAGGAGAGCTGTTGAATGAAGACTGCATTGCCCAGACTTTGTCTGAAGTTTTGTCTTCTCCTGCTTTTCCACTCAATTTATTTCTGTTCCAGCTGCCTCAGACCACTAAAGTCTTTTGGGATCTTATTTTTATTGTATTGTCCTTTCATTTGTTTCTGTGAAAACTTTGCTCTAGAAGGTGCAGCCACTTTGGGTCTTTAAATCTATTTCATATTCACATATGTATCTTAAACAGAATTTCAGATTCCAGTTAAGCCAAGATTTACTTTCTTTCCATGTGTGAGTTTGGATCAACTGACAGAACAAGTCATTGTGCTGGAGGATATGTTTGAAGCAAAATGCACACTGTTTTATTTGACTGATTTGTGAACTTTTTTGGTTGGTTCATACATTTTTAAAAGTGAGGGTAATATTACCAATGGTTCTGCTGTATTCTCCATCACTGGCAATTTTTAAAACAAAATTGGATGCTTTTTAAAAAGATATACAGTAGAACCTCAGAGTTATGAAGTTGTTTGTCACTCTGAAATGTTCATAACTCTCAGCAAAATGTTACGGGTGTTCTTTCAAAAGTTTACAACTGAACATTGACTTAATATAACTTTGAAACTTTACTATGCAGAAGAAGAATGCTGCTTTTAATTATCTTAATTTAAATGAAACAAGCACAAAAACAGTTTCCTTACCTGGTCAAATCTTTTTTTAAACTTTCCCTTTATTTTTTTGAGTAGTAGTACTGTACAGTATCTGCTTTTGGCTGGGGGGGTGGCGCGGGAGGGGTCTCTGCAGCTGCCTGACTGTGTACTTCCGGTTCCAAATGAGGTGTGTGGTTGACCGGTCAGTTCATAACTCTGAGGGTCTACTGTCCTCTAGCTCAAACAGGAATTAATTCAGTGATGTTCTAAGGCCTGTGTTATACAGGAGCTCAGACTAGACGATCACAATAGTCCCTTCCACACTTGGAATCTATGAACTCTATCATGCGGAAGAAAGACTACTTAGATTAAGTCAGGTCTCATTGTGAATGTAATATTCAAATAGAAAGGAACTGGAACCTGTCATATTATGAACTGAAATCAGAGCACTAATCTTATTTCTTGTATAAGGTGCTATAAAAATTGATTTTATTTTTCTTAAATTTAAAAATAATATGATACTTGATGAGAGCATTGTCTGTTGTGATCATTTCTTTTTGCACAAAGACATGCCAGAGGCACAGATTCTTTTGAATCCACACACCAAGTCTTTGGAACTCCTGCCATGAGTAAAATTTTGAATTATCAGGTACAGTCTGGTTAAAGTTTCTGATTCAGACATGCATACATGGCTAAAAGGAGAGTTAGAAATGCTTTCACACTTTAATGCTTAGTTTTAAATGGCTGAACTTTCTTAATCCATGTATTATTCCTGATAATTCTACAGCCTGCTCTAGTTTCCTTGGGAACACTTTACTCAGAGATTAAGAAAAGTAACACATTCATTATCAAACAAAAGTCTGATTTAGGATTTTTTTGCTCCAAATACTACAAGAAGAGTAATTACCAGTACATATGATCATTCACATGGAACAATTCTGAGACAGCTCTATTAAATATAGTTCCCCGAAGTATAATTAATTCCTTTGTTGTTCAATGTAGACTAATATCTACTCATAAAGTCTTCTTGAGATTCATGTGGCTATAATATAAAAATCTAGAGGAATGCAATTTTGCAATAATTGTCTACTTTAAGTGTGGGTTGTTTGCCTTTTTGTGTTTATTTCCTGTCACTGTAACTATTAAGTAAGGTTTCCTTAATGCAGCTTTTGTCTGTGATCCGAAACCCATGGCAGAAATGACACAAAACATCTTGCTGAGTGCTTAGGGACTGCAGCAACACCAGGCACCTAATAGGAGCCAATGCCATCAATAACACTTAATAAATAAAAAGTCGTTTCCTTTCCTTGTGCCAATATTTCATTTTGTAAACGATACAACTGTTCACAAGCGACCTTTCAAGAAAAAGTGGCAGTTTCAGAAACAAGCTGGTTTTCACGGCGCTTTTGCCAAGTACCGAGCAGCAATCGCAACATTGCTATTGCATCCTGCTGCTGTTTTGAAAAACCACCATAATTCTTTTCAGCAATTAAGCAACCCTTTTGTATGCTCACCACCATTTTGCTTATGAAGTGGGTCCCACTGGTCCATTCGTGTTCTCCAACTGAATTGTTAAGATGTACTTCCTATTATAGAGCTTCATCCTTTTACAATCATTGCTATGGCAAATATGCATGCCAACAAAAAATGGCATCACAAAAACAAACAGGTGTCAACTTTTCATCCCATTGGGCAACGTACACAGCTCAGGATTTCCTAGAATGCATGGTGGGTATTTAGACAGCTCCAGCCATGTTACAGAATATGTTTAGTTTTGCTAAATTAAAAGTCCATTAAGCTCCTTGCTATGTTACGTGAATACAGTAATAAAGAACAAACATTACCCATAACTATTACTTTGTTGCTTGAAAATTACATTTCACACAAATCATACTCTGATTACATTCCAATTTGAAAATATTTAAGAATAAATTACAATGCTTGTATGTAGGATTTTTTATACCTTTAACATTTGCAATATTTCCCCTTTTCTCAGGCAAGATAATGTGAGAGATGACTGATTCTCCACTGATCTCCAGATTCTCCATCACTTGCAGCCTATACAGCAAGACTGGATGTCTTTCTAAGATTGCTACCGCTTGAACAGAAGTTATGGGCTTGAATAGACATTACTGGTGAGTTATGCCCCCTTAGAATTGTCTGAGTGGTCCTCTGAGTGCTGAAAACTTACAGCTTCACACACAGTCCACACGGTGTCAGAAATGTAGTATAGAGTCCAGTGCAAAAACATCCAACTACTAGTTAGTCTGTTTGTTTGTTCGATCAGGCAATCTCTTGTTCTGTCATTTTGTCTTGTCATGGGTGGCTGGTTTGCTAGACACTTACCTATAGGTTGTGTACCTAAGATGACAGGTTACTTCTAGCCATTAAATCAAAAGATTTAAAGGACAGCATGGATGGGAGGCAATGCTGTTTTAATGAAGCCAAAGTGGGTGGAGCCAAGGGTGTGTAAAGGTGGTCTCTGAGAGCTAGGTAATGAAGTTCAGGACAGAGCCTGACTTTGCTTCAATAAACAAATGGGCCCTGGTAGGGAGTAGTCATTGCCCGAACAGGTGTTACCTGAACGTTTGGAAAAAGATTTAATTCACTTTTTACAGGACTTTAAATGTGAAGATTGCCTACTTTTATATATCATGGACTCTGGACTGACTTCTATCCTTCCTTGCTAAACCCAGCTGAGAGTCTAAAACCCACAGTTCCCACCCTGCAGCCACAGAGGGACAAAGTCAGCTTTGTGGCCCAGCGGATAAGGCATGGTAATGGGAGGCCGAAAAATGAATTCCATTGCAGGCTTTTCCAAAGATTCAGTGTGTTACCTCAGCCAAGCCATTTAGCCTCTCAGTTTCCTAGGCTGAAAGTAATCCCTTCCTTTATAAAGGGTTATATTCATAAACAGAAGTTTCATTTTAAAAAAAGAGGTAAGGATGAATGTATTTGAACAGAGTCCAGTTAATATCCCTCCCATCAAAAAACTACTCTTTACAAAAATTATAGCTTTAATAAACCAAAACTTTAAAAATGAACAGTTATAGGATCAACCCACTTCCCCATTGCCATGTAATCTACCTGATTTATATCACACTCCAAACTTAACTTTGCCCCAAATATATGAAAAGGTCAAAACAACAAATCAGTAGGAGATTACATAATATTTCATATTCAAAGGAGGCATTTATGGTGCACAAGACAGCAGCTCTGCTTTGACATATCTTGTCAGGCCCACTGAAATAGACTTTCCTTCCATGGAGCCCGAGTTTCTGCATGCCCCACAGTGTCCTTCGTCTCCCATGATGCTCTTAGTCCCCTGTAACCACACCAATCTCCTGCACCTACCCCATGCATCCTCTATTCCAGTCTCCCCCAGAGTCCTTCATTCCAAGTCAAGGAACATGATTCCATATCACCACTCCATTTCAACCCCACATGGTGTGCCCAAGTACTTAAGTGAGTGAATAGGGAAGTGTCATTCACCCCTTCACAAAACAAGCAGCAGGGGCCACCCTTTGAAATTAATAGACAGCAGGTTTAAAACATACATAAGGAAGTACTTCTTCCCACAATGCACAATCAACCTGTGGAACTCAATGCACCGGATATTGAGAAAGCCAAAAGTATAACGGGGTTCCAAAAAGAATTAGAGAAGTTCACAGAAGATAAGTCCAGCAATGGCCTTTTTAGCCAAGATGGTCAGGGACACAACCCCATACTCTGAGTGTCCCTAAACCTCTGCCAGAAGCTGGAACTGAACAACAGGGGATGGATCACTTGAAAATTTCCCTGTTCTGTTCATTCCCTCTCATGCATTTGGTACTGGCCATTGTTGGAAGACAGGGCTAGACAGACCATTGGTATGATCCAGTAGCGCTGCTCTTAGGTTCTTATTTGTATTTAAGTACATAATTAGTATTTTGACATACTTGCAATTAAAGCACTTTAGTACAAGTATGTAGAATATTGGGCACAGAATATTTAAGTACATTTTAAAGATACTTAAAGCAAGAATAATTTTATCTGCAAGTACTTTTTAAAAAAATTTATCATGCCCTGCCTTCCCCAAAGTGTCCCAATTTCTGGTTGGCCCCAGAACCCACTGTCCCAGCTTGGGAGCGTCAGGCCCTGATGTCCAGCTGAGAGGGCTTTTTTTTTTTCTGTTGGCCCTGCTGTTGCACCAGCCAGGAAGGGTAGTGGCCCCACCATCTTCACTCCTGATTGGTCACTAGAAGTCAGCAGTGGGTAAACTTGCTTCTCAGCCTAGCCAAGGGGTGAGTCAGGTGGAGTGGTACTAGGGTGACCAGACAGCAAATATAAAAAATTGAGATGGGGGGGGGGAAATAGGTGCCCATATAAGAAAGAGCCCTGACTATCGGGACTGTCCCTATAAAATTGGGACATCTGGTCACTCTTAAGTGGTACAGAACAGGCAGACACATACCTCTGTGTCCTGCACTGAGCGAACAAGCCTGGTAACTGCATCTTTTTTCTATGCTCATATTATTTAGGTAATTGTCCATACATTGAGCAGACCATTGAAGGGAATGTGGGAGTGGAAAGTACTTGCGTTTTTATTCTTGTATTTTTACTTTTAAATACATATGTACTATTTCCACAGCATACTTCTATTGTACTTATGAGTACTTCGGTCATAATGTACTTGGCCCTTAAAAGCTTTTTATTAGTACTTATGGCAACACCGACCCCCAGGCCCTACTGCTCCTGTTCCTCTGTATACTCCCCCTCCACATCCCCTATGGCTTCTCCTAGAAAACAGGGTTTAATTGACAAAGTCTCTCCTAATCATTATTGTCCTTTGTGAGCAACACAGGAAGTTTCCAGTTCCTCCTTGATTCCAGGCCTGGGCAAAATATTCCTCATTCCTCATGAAGGGGCGAAGAGAGAGACAGATGGATGCACATGCACACCCATAACTTCCTCTTAGGTCTTATTCTATCTCTGCCCTAAAAAGCCCCTCAGTGAACCACTTTCCTGCCAACCTCTGTGTGGGTGCAGCATTATACACTATACAAAGGAATGAATCTAGTCCAGTGCCTCCCAAACTCAAAAAAAGACAGCAGTCACGAGTGACAAAAAACCTGTTCGATAGCTGCAGCAAAATGATGTGGACCAGCACTAAAGAGGGAGGAGACAGTACGCACTATCAGTCTGAACTACTGTATTAGAGCTGAAGCTTGTTCAGATCTTAAATTCCTATGCAATGTGAATAGGTTATAAAACTTAAACCCCATCCATTTTGTTTGCTCTAGCATTTATGTATCCTTTGCCTCATTAAACTGATTTAAACAGCCTTTGTGATCTCCTGGCTTGTTAAAAAGCATGCCTAGTATCATATGACCTCCAGGCACTCTGAATACAATGTGCAAAATATCATAATAGGATCATGTTGGCATGTGCCTGCAAGAGAATAAATATATCTTTGCAAGTAATTCCCACCAGCAATCTTGGAAATAGTACAGTACACTACTTAAACATTGGCTTAGGCACACAACACAAATACCATCAAGCTATAAGAAGACAGGCCCAGTTTGTGGGAACTTTAATTCCATGGTTAAAAGGCATGTGGAGAAGCACAAGGCTGTGCATGGAAATACTATTGTAGACATCTATGCAGAAGTCCTGACAGATGGCATATTCACCTTGGCTAGTTGATTAACATTCATTTCCAATGGGTGTAGAAAGGTAATTTGGCTGCCCATCCAAGATAATCTTTGACACTGATTAACTTAAGTAACAACTACAAACAATTTATAAGTTATTATAGATGGTGCTGGTAGACTGGGACTCAGGAGCAGGGAAGATGAGAAACTGATTTGCTGGATAAGGAGATTGGGGCTGGGAGCTGGTGAGGAGAACTGGAAGCCAGTTGGCGGTGGGGGAGAGCAGGGGAGGGGAGATACACATTGATTTCAGACAAGGAGCTGGGAGAATGGGAGAAAACTTGGACTTGGAACCAGTAGAAAGGGGGAAACAGGGAGAGAAGATCTGACAAGGGGGAAGACTGGGACTGGCTAGCTAAAGACATGGATACAAGGAGCCAGTGAGAGGAGACACTGGGGTAAGGAGCTTTGGAGAGAGTAGGAAGATAACTGAGATTGGATGAGGAGCCAAAGGAGGGAGACTAGGATAGGGAACCAGTGTAGGGGGAGATTGGGCAGAGACAGATTGGATGAGGAGCCTGGCAGGGGAGACCAGGGCTGGCTGTGCAAGGAGACTGGGAGTGAGATAAGACACCTGAGGAGTAGAGAGCAGGAGTGAATAGGCAAGGAGAATGGGACTGGGACAAGGAGCCAGGGTTATGGAAGAAGCAGAACCCAGACAGGTTAGAGGGGATGGGGCAGAAAGGTTCTCATTTGGTGGGGGAATGGGAAAAGTCTGTGTCAACTAGAGCACATTCCCCTCCAGAACCTGGAGTGGAACCCAAGATTCTTGAGTCTCATCATTCCACAGCTGTCAGCAAGTATCTATGAAACCCACAGGCAAAGTGTGTGTGTCTCTTCCCTCTTTAGTGCTGGTCCACATAGCAGTAGTAGGGTATAATCCTCTATCAGTTACTCAAGTACTATAACAATGAGCACTATACAAAAGCCCATGAGAAAATTAATAATCCACCTTCAGGGCAGGGTTTGAATCATATGTGGTACATAAGGCATGGGGCTGTATCTTGAACTCTGAGAAAACAAAATATTGAATTAAGTGAGCACTGTCCATCCTGCAGCTCATTAAATGAGTACTGATGGAGATAGGAGTCCTGCAGAAGAAACACTATGTGATATGTAGTTACATGTAGTTAAGGACTGTATTATAATGCATCTGCGCAAGGGTGAGAAATGAAGGTTACACAAGCAACTTTAATAGCTTCTGAGAGCTTGACTTTTCATCCTTAATAATGTCATTTGAAGGTACCTTTGTGTGTGTATAATTTTTTACATCCAGACACATACACATTTACTTTCCTGGAACTGAAGCTAGGACCCTGATGACTATAAGTTACCCATTTTGTAATAAAAGCAAGAGTCACGACTTTCACGCTCTTGAGAGCGTTCAATATAAGTGAAAAATAGAACAAACAAAAGCATCTGTTGGAATTAATCACCAGAAATTTTCCAGCCACACTTCTAACAATACATCACTATTACTTCAGCTCTTGTGGGTCTTCTCAAATCTAATTCCAAACATTGTTGTAAATCAACTAAGACAAAATCAGTCCTCTTATACGATAATAATGGAATATTCCTGAGAACAAAACAAATGTGCAGAAGTGCCTAGAAAAACATATTAAGTCATCATGAGAAAAGAGTTGTGGCTAAAATTTATTAATCTTATTGCCCTTGCAATAGATTTGCTGGCTATCACTGGTCTCCCAGGCATGATCTAATAGTATGTGGCCATTATTCTACTGCTGAATGAATTCATTACTCACTCCCTCTGTGAGCCTTTAGGAGAATATTTTACTAATCAGCATAACTCCCCATGAGTTTGGGAAAACATATAGGAGTGCATTTGACTGTGTGTGCTATCATCCCTTTGGTCCAGTTGGGCAAAAGTAGAACTTACTGCATTCGGTTTACTGTAACTTTTGTCATTTTTCATCTAAGAATGTTAGTACCTTGAATGTCCATTGTCTTCAACAGGCTTTGGGGCTGTACCTTGAACGCTGAGAAAACAAAATATTGAATCTGACCTAATTTAGCCCACTTGTTGCCCACTACTTGTATACCTCGGCTTAGTGCCATCTGAGTTTATGCCAAGCACTGATTTAGTCCAAGCTTCATGCCCCTAAGCTACTACCTACCAATTGCCAGGATTCAGGCCAGGTAACTGTAGAAGGAAAGAGCAGGATTGCCCAGATGCTGAATTCTGGAATAATCTTACAAAGCATTGGGTTGTGAAGGCTGTAATCATCGCCAGAGACATATACCTGTACCTGTAGTTGAGTAGAGTAATTCAGGGTCTGATTCTACAACGCTTACCCACAGGATTCCCCCCTCAGATGTATATTTGCATTGCTACTAATAGGGCCACATATCTGAGCTTGGGCTACTCAGGTGAGTAGGGAGGCTGTTCTGGTACCTATGTTCCTCCAGCTGTGAGCCTGAAAGCTGAAAAACAGCCAAACATGCACAAAATTAAACAAAGAAAAACTTTTCAAATGTGTTATAAATCTAATATACGTGTTCTTTAAAAAATATATATATTTGCGTTAAATTGCAAGGTTGTGACTAAAAATGGCAGGACAAGAGAACAGAATGATCAGGGGAAGTGCTCTGAGTTCCTTAGGCCAACAGTAATTATTAGGGGATAACTATCTTTCAGTTACACCCACGAACAAGTTGGCCACAACATTTACTAACAAACGAATTCCATTATGCAGTATTCTATCGCCAGGTGTGCGGAGGCTGTGACCAGCTAAAAGTTGGAAAGCAGAGAGCAGTCCAGCCAGACGTCTCTCCATAGACGCTAACAAGCATTTTGGTTAGTTCTCTAGCAGCACATTTGTTGAGAAATGCATTCGCAACATTTACACATCACCCCTTGTGAGCTTGTCTTTCCATGTTGGTGTAAAAGGAGTTCTGAAACATTTAGACACCCCCTTCACATGTAGGGCTTTAATTTCTTCCTCACAGAGGTAGTCAAAAAAAATGGGAAAGCTACGTCTGTGACCCAACCCATCACAGTGCCTCCACTCCCATCTTGCTGAGCTAGACACACGAACTGGCTCCAGCACAGACCAAGAAGTTGGGCCACGCCTCCCTTCAGTTCACAGAAATTAAGATTCACCTAGCCCAGGGGCTTCTCAGTTAACAGGGACTTTCCCAGCACCCAGTATTCAGTCTTTCTGGGAGCCTGAACCCCCAATGAATCTGTTTTACTCTGTATAAAGCTTATACAGGATAAAAAACTTAAATTCTCCACCCTCTATAACACTGATAGAGAGATATGCACAGCTCTTTGCTCCCCCAGGTATTAGTCACTTCCTCTGGATTCAGTAAGAAGCAAAAGTGATTTTATTAAGTATAAAAAGTAGGATTTAAGTGGTTCCAAGTAATAACAGACAGAACAAAGTAAGTTACCAAACAAAATAAAACAAAACACGCAAGTCTAAGCCTAATACAGTAGGAAACTGAATACGGGTAAATCTCACACTCAGAGATGTTCCAATAAGCTTCTTTCACAAACTAGACTCCTTCCTAGTCTGGGTCCAATCCTTTTCAGACCAAAGTTGTAGTTTATGACCTGGGTCCAGCAATCACTCACACCTCTGTAGGTACAGACCTTTGTTCCAGTTTCTTTCAGACATCTCTTTGGGGTGGAGAGACCATCTCTTGAGCCAGCTGAAGACCAAATGGAGAGGCTTTCAGGGCCTTTTATATTCTCTGTCTTGTGGGTGGCAACCCCTTTGTTCTTCCGTGCAAAATCACAGCAACAAGATGGAGTTTTTAGCCACCTGGACAAGTCACATGTCCATGAATGATTCAGCTTTTTGCAGGCCGATGCCATTGTTTAACATTCTCAGAAAAGCTCAGATGTGGATTGGCATCTTCCAAAGTCCATTGTTAGTTAAGTACTCCCAATTACTTGAATAACCCCTTCACACTGTGTTGACCAAATCTGCTTTATGTGCTTCCTACAGCAAACGCTTTCAATCAAGCATAGAGCCAACGCTCATACCTTCAGATCTAAAAACGATACATGCACACAAATAGGATGAATAGATTCAGTAGATCATAACCTTTGCAAAGATATGTCACATGGCATATCTAGCATAAAGCATATGCCAGTTATGCTATAGTTACACTCATAAGCATATTTCCAAAAACAAACGGAGTGCAACGTCACAACGTCAATCTGCTCCGGGCACTGGGTGTCCCCCTTTTTGTGGGCAGCCTCCTAACTGATCCGTATGTTGCAGGAAACACACAGGGTGCCGGTAGCAATGCCACCGACTCCCTCCGCTTCCAAAGCTGCCACTGTGGTGTCAGGCACGGTGAAGGAGCTAGCTCAGTTTCAGGCAGGTCGTCTGACAGGGACAGAAGAGGGACCATTCCTTCCCTACATCCTCCTTAGGCAACAACGACAGATAACAGGTTTGGCTCGTAACTCCCCACATGGGAAGAAGTTCCATCCAGGGAAAGGTGCAGGCAGATCAAATTATGCATGTGCATCCCATTGACAAACTTCCACTCACCCAGGTGTAGGTGTATGGCCCTCAGTGGGAAAACTTTGTAACAATAGTTTTAAATTACTTTGACTATCCTTGCTCTGGGTTAGTGTGCTATGGAGTTGTTGCCAATCATGGATCTGACATACTACAGCAATTAGTGTTAAATAACGATCAAGCAGAACACTATCCCTGAGAGTATTCAACAATTACTTGTTACGCCAACCACAAGAAACTGTTCAAACTGCCTAATAAGGCGGCAATTAGTACATTCCACTATGCATCCCGCTGCCCAGACTATCTCTGGTGCTGAAATCCTCTTCCTTGTTTTCATTGTCTCTTACCTTGACTACTTCAGCATGCTTCTTTATGGCTTCCTCTGGCTCCAGCTCACCCGAACCCAGGATGTGTATGTCAGCACTAAGCCAAAAGTTCCAAAAATGTTGACAAAAAACTACCTAAAAATTGCAGAAAGATTCAGCATTTTCCAACCAGCCCTACTGCATCTTGCCACTGCCAGCCTTCCCATGCTTCCATCCTCAAACAACGCTCATTCATGCCAGGATCCAGTTCAAAACCCCACTCTCCTTGTTTTCAAAACACGCCTGTGACAGGGCGCTGAGCAGGAACTGCTTAGCCAGCCCTCTGTCACTCCAGCTCCAATTAAGGGAGGTGAACTGGAGCTGGTTAGACCACCTGGCCCTGACTGGTGAAGCAGAGAAAGCTGCTGCCTAATTAGATTGGGGCTGTATAAAAGCCTCAGCAGAAGGAAGCCGGAGGGGGAGCAAGAAGAAAGGGAAAAGACAGGGAATGGAAGCAGGAAGGTAGCTCCTCCCTCCCGCGGGTGGTAAAGGGCTACCTGTATGGAGAAAAGGTGGTGGGACCACAACCTGTAAATAAACTACACCAGTGGTTACTGAACCCAGGGTCTCGGAGTGACTTTATTAGCCCAACGGGGCAGGAGCCAAGAGGGCCCTGCAGCATCCTGTTACAACTCCCCGAATTTTGCTCCAACTTTTTCTGTGTGTCATATACAGCACTGAACACACTAGCATCTCTTAAAACCATCAAAACAGATGATCATACCAACCAGCCCCATGGGTCTCATTTCTCTGTTCCTTTTAGTACCAGTCTCCTCTGTCATTTTAGCCAATTTCACAACTGATGGTGTCAGAGAGGCTTCTTCCTGAAATACCTGTTGATACCAATTCCCTCCAGAGGGCAGAGCTTGACAGTGAAATGGGAATAATATGCTCTTCAACATGATCCAATGAAAGATGGCAAGTGGAACTGGTGCTAGTAGTAAGATATTTAAGTAGCCACTAGCTCTTTAACCTCAAACTCTAGAAATACTAGAGGAGTTTCAACCCTAAAGCACTGACTTCCTTATGCCTAAGGTCTCAGACCACTTCAGCTTAAGACTATTTTACCAACCACACTTATGCTTCCTTTTCTTTCACTGCCAACCCCAGCCTGCATTAAGAACTGGATTTTCCAAAGAGCTCCGCACCCAGTATCCCCCTGGTGACACTTATAACCAGAGTTTCACGGTGTACTAAGCTCTTTTGAAAACCTTGACCCATATGCAAGCAGCATACAGTTGGCCTCTTAACAGACATATTATAATGAGAGTTAGAGAGATAGCTTGATGAAATCCTATACTTCTGTATCTTCCAGACAATAAAGACACTAGAACATCCATTCAATATTGTTTTCACTAAGGACGGCAATTAATATGCATCATTTAGAATGATTATTCTACTGTCCCTCCCCACACAAGTCAGAATTGGTTGTGATAAGCAGCATGCTGAAGAAAGCCACATAACACAACAAAACAACATTTTTGCAGTACGAATAATCTTATGGGCAAATTATTAGTCTTAGCAACATAAGACTATTTTAAGGCTCATTCTTAACTAAGGTAATAGTGTAATTTGGCCTGCATGGGAGTGTTTTATAAATAGTAGATATAGCACTAATGGTCCAACTGTCAAATGTGCCCCATTTCCTCAAATAAAATGCCCAGATCTGTAATTAGGCAATTAAAAGGGAACTCTCTCTATGCTAACATGCCAAATGGAAGTTGAAAATAAGGTTGTTTGTGTTATTTTGAAGCACTGTACTAGAATTTTTTGCAGCATTACAGTCAATGGACAGAAGCCATTTATCTATCTTGCCTAATTAGATTATAAACTCTTTGAGGCAGGGACTGAGTCATGTCTGTACAGTGCCTAATGCAGAAGGTGTCAGGGCTGGGTTTTGGGCAGTCTAGCCTAGGGGTTAGTATCTGGTAGAGGCCAAGATTCCCAATTACCGGGAATCAGGCCAGGTTGGAACACCAGGAGAGCAGAATTGAAAGACAAACTGGAGGGTCAAGATCAAGAATCAGGATCAGAAAGCAGGAACAGCTAAACACTAAACCAGCAGTCCATAGCAGAGTGAAGTCCACTTGTACAGACACCGTCCTGATTCTGAGTGGGGATCTTGGGTGCTATAAAATATTAATAATCAAAAACCAACCAGCATTGTTACGTCTGATCCAGTTCAGCGTCAGACTTTGAGTTTCTCCATATCTCATCATGCTTCCAATTCAACTCTTATCCAAAGCCAGAAGATGTTTTGTTTTAAAGCCACACATCTAAAATCCACTAAATTTAGCTGAAAATTATCAGCTTTCTGGAAAAAGTTCTTTGTTCAAGGTTCAATACAGAACATGCTGATCATCTAATGGACTAATATACACCATCTAATATAACATCTAATATACACAGGTAGTGAGGTTGTATTACTCACATATATTCTTTTAAGTACATTGCAAGAAAGGATAAAAGCAATCATTGTCTGAAGTATCCATTATTCATTTTTGTAGTTCTGAACAACAAGTCCCAATTAATTTACAGATATTGCTGGAAGAGATAATTATTTATGTTCCTTTTTGTTGCTTCTTCATCCAGCTATTCTTGTGAGCAAAATAAATCGATCACAAGCTGATCTCATGTTACTGGGAGTTGAGAGTTCTCAGTATTATTATTTATTCCTTGTTTAGCACTGAAATTTACAAGAAAGAAGATTAAACTTAATGTTGCAATAAAGCCAGATGCATGGGGCTAACTCTAGGCTTCCACACCCACAGTGTCTAAAGGGAGGTAATGAAAATGCTTTCTTATAGATTCTTGCATCTACACTATGCTGCTCCCTTGAAAGCACAGACATTTGATATTCATCCAGGACATATCACTTGGGACTAGCAAAAATAATAAAACAATGGGACATACAGTACATGTTGTTCATTAGACATATTTCCCACTTAAACAGAAGAGAATGTATTAATATAGAGTCCCCCGATTTTTACTTTCTCTATTCCCACTATGTTTTCACAAGACATGGTATTAAATAAACTTATTCTTTGCCAGAAGTATCAGAACTATGTACCTGGTTATGCTAATAAGCCACAGAGGGCCCTCCTGCCATCAGGATCTTTTGTTCTCATTCTTTTTATCAAGAATGAATGAATAATGATACTTAGATCCTTTACAGCACTTTTCATCAGTAGATCTAAAAGTGTTTTACTTACAAGGTCAGCAGCATTATCCCCATTTTACAGATGGGGAAACAGAGGCACAGGGAGGTGACCCAGCAGGGCAAAGCCAGGAATAGAACCTATGTCTCCCAGTCCAATGTTCTGTCCACCAGGCAGCACTGCTCTGAAGAAAAACTGGAGTATGCCCTGGGTGAAATCCTGCCCCCAGTAGAGTCAATGGCAAAAGTTTCATTGACTGTAACAGGGCCAGGATTTCTCCCATTGACTTTAAAGAGACATAAAGGGCTCAGCATCTGACAGGACTGGACAAAAATTCTGTAGCAAGGCAGTCATAAATATAAAGGGAAGGGTAAACACCTTTAAAATCCCTCCTGGCCAGAGGAAAAATCCTTTCACCTGTAAAGGGTTAAGAAGCTAGGATAACCTCGCTGGCACCTGACCAAAATGACCAATGAGGAGACAAGATACTTTCAAAAGCTGGGAGGAGGGAGAAAAACAAAG
Organism: Lepidochelys olivacea; assembly: GCF_965140295.1. Lineage (NCBI taxonomy): Eukaryota > Metazoa > Chordata > Testudines > Cheloniidae > Lepidochelys > Lepidochelys olivacea. The sequence continues at coordinate 139,573,902 of NC_140411.1, forward strand.
GGTCTGTGTCTGTCTGTGTGATGCTTTTGCCGGGGACAGAACAGGAATGGAGTCTTAGAACTTTTAGTAAGTAATCTAGCTAGATATGCGTTAGATTATGATTTCTTTAAATGGCTGAGAAAATTAAGCTGAGCTGAATAGAATCAGAATATTCCTGTCTGTGTGTCTTTTTTGTAACTTAAGGTTGTGCATAGAGGGATACTCTATGTTTTGAATCTAATTACCCTGCATGGTATTTACCATCCTGATTTTACAGAGGTGATTCTTTTTTTACTTGTTACTTCTATTAAAAAAGTCTTCTTGTAAGAAAACTGAAGGCTTTTTCATTGTTCTAAGATCCAAGGGTTTGGGTCTGTGGTCACCTATGCAAATTGATGAGGATTTTTACCAAACCTTCCCCAGGAAATGGGGTGCAAGGTTTTGGGGAGGATTTGGGGGGGGAAAGACGTTTCCAAACAACGTTTTCCCAATAAACCCAGATAAAACGTTTGGTGGTGGCAGTGGAAGTCCAAGGGCAAAGGGTAAAATAAATAAATAGTTTGTACCTTGGGGAAGTTTTAACCTAAGCTGGTAAAAGTAAGCTTGGGGGGGGGGGTTTCATGCAGGTCCCCACATCTGTACCCTAGAGTTCAGAGCGGGGAAGGAACCTTGACAAAGGCAGATTGAGGTTAGATATTAGGAAAAACTTTCTAACTATAAGGGTAGTTAAGTTCTGGAATAGGCTTCCAAAGGAGATCATGGAATCCCCATCACTGAAGGTTTTAAGAACAGGTTCAACAAACATATGTCAGGGATGATCTAGGTTTACTTGGTCCTGCCTTAGCACAGCAGGCTGGACTAGATGCTTCAAGCAGGTATTAAAGTTCAGTAAAATGCTGGACTGAACCCCATGGAGCTTCCCTGCAACTGTTTGAAAGGGAATGCTTTGCAAAGAAGTTGCAGGAGCTGCCTGATCCCTAATGGAGTGTGTGTGCTAATTTGAGCAGGGAGGGGGAATCTAAACCAGCTAGCTCAATATATCTTGACACTCACTTGGGGAATCTCTGGGCTGATATCACTTGACCCTCCATTCTCTCAGCAAATGCTGTAAAAAGTTTTGAGACGTCCTGAAGGTTTTGATCCCTGGCAAATAAAAAGCTGGCGCCCTGATAACATCTAAGGCATGCGGCCCAGTGTCTCTTTGATTACATTATATATGATTTATTGAAGAATGTTGGTAAATGAAGCATTTGATTCAAATGGAAATCTGTTACTATTTTAGGTAAGGACTTTGAATGGGTCCTGCATGATACCTTATCCCTATGGAATACAATAAACGGAGGCCCTGCCAAAAAAGCCAGTATTTCTCCAATTCTTCTTGCTGTTGTAATTGCTACCAAAAGGGAAGTTTTCATAGATCAGTGCAATGGGGATCAGGTTGCCAGGGGTACAAATGAGGGCTCTCATTAAACCTGCCAAAACTTCAGTAAGGTCCCAGGAGGGGGAGGTTTTCCTATTGTCAGAAAAACATGAATAAGACTGTTAAGGAATTAAATCATAGTTGGGTGAGGAAAAACTCAATGGGAGGGTGAGATGAGCAAATGACTGCAAGATGCACTCCAACTGAGCCAACAGACAGTCCCAAGTTTTTTAGCAAGAACTAGTAGTCCAAGATGGGAGGGAGCTGAGAGCCAACAGGTCGCAACTGTCATTCACACCAATTTCTGAATCTCTTCCAGTTCTCAGCATAAATTAGTGAGGTAAAATCTTTCCTGCTCTCCATGTTGTGCTGCTTTGAGCAAGCCAAAGATTTTCCAAGGTGAAAGCTGTTCAGGAATGAATGAGCTGTTCAGGCATGAATGTTATTTTGAGCAATGGTACCTTCCACCCTCATCCTCCCACCACGCCGCTGAGTACACAGGGAAGGTTCATGCAGGTGAGGCCAAGGAAAGAGCCCTTGCTAAAAGAACTGGCCTGCCACAGGGAAGCAAGACAGGGGCCTGGCAGATCTACAGGGTGCCTGTTATAAATAAGAAAAATAAAATCTGGTGCAAACTGGCTTCTTAAAAAAAGCAAATTTAAACATCTGTGGGAAGTAATTGAATCTGCATGCCTTGCACCAGCGTCTGCAGGCACCATCTCCTCTATCCTGTCCAGGATTGTGAGCTGAAGAACCAAACTCAGCTGGATGCCATTGAAGCTGAGTCAGGTGTCAGAATCCCTACCAATCTAAAACACACAGACAACTGGCCAGAGGACACAACAGAACCAAACTACTAACACAGAGATCCTCCCCACTGGCTGGGGAGCAGCTGCTGAGCCACGTGGGGAGTCTGTTTCAGCCCAACAGCAGAAGTAGCTTTGTACCGCACCAGTGCGCCCTTGCTGTGGGGAGCCAGAGGGGAACTGGGCAATCCATATGGAGGCAGTTTCTCTGGCCCCACTCTGCCTCTGCTGCACAGGAAACTCTCAAAGTTGGGCTTTACATTCCATGGGGGAGAAAGGAGACACATCCCTTCACAGCTCCCCAAAATCCAGCCTGTGAACACACAAAAACCCACACCAATTTCATTGCCAGGGAAAATGGCTCAGTCACAGAGATGGGAGCCGGATTTGCCCCTTAGCACAAGAATCACTTTCCATGGCTGTCCTGAATCCTGACCATCTCAGGCTTGATGATAACCACAGATAAAATTAACCAGCATATACTTATGCAATCCAGGAATTAATCATTCATCTTCAGAAGTCATAGAACCATAGCATTAGAAGGGAGCACAAGGATATCTAACCCCCACCAAGATACAGGATTCGTTGTGTTTAAACTATCCAACACAGATGGCTATCCAGCCTCCTTTTGAAAACCTCCAGTAAAGGAGTTCCTACAATGACCTTGGCTGTTCCATTGTCCTACTGCTCTGACAGTTAGGAAGTTTTTCCTGAGATTTAATCTAAATCAGTTATGTTGTAGCTTGAACCCATTGCCTCTTGTCCTGCCCTCTGTGGCAAGAGAGAACAATTTTTCTCCATCTTTTTTATGGCATGCACCAATGAATGCCCTACTCTATAAATACAGAATTTGGCACAGCCTATAATGAACCAGCGGGGAAAATGACTGGACAGAAGAAGTGATGCAGCAAGCATCATCTATTAAGAGAAAACATCTCTCCAAAAACCTCATCTCATAGCCCAGTACACCAAAGGGAATGTTAATCCTACTGCTGAAAAATGAGGGTAGGCCATCTGCTTACTTGAAGGTACCTGATGGGTTTGAGGACAGACCTGCCAGCAGCCCATAGATAATTAGAAGAGCAATCTAGCTAGTTAAGACCAAGAAGGGGAAATGAGGCCAGCTATCCATCCCTTGAAAACATTGGCACTCAAACCCCAAAACATGTACTTTGGTTCTCAGTGTAGAACCCACAATATTCAGACCTATCTCATGATCGCTCAGACTAAAGAGGCGACTGAACCGTTTTAACGGCTAAGTTACTTCTAGACAGCATGGGCCAAATGCAGGAATTATCGGGTGAGGTTCTAGGAGTTGTGGTACACAGGTGGTCACACTAGACAATCACCTTCAAATGATGAAAAGATTAGTCTGGGTATGAATCAAGTTTTAGGCCAAGATTTGAGTCAGTTCTCATGTTATCCAAACCATTTTGCTGTAATCACCCTTCAGTGCAGCCCATTCAGGTACAAATGGCAGAAATCTAACCTGACACTTGAACTCCTGCAGCACCGAATGCTGTTGACAATGCAGGCAAGACTATTTTTCTAGGATGTGATTCCAAAGGTGTGACAGGATGTACGCAGCGGCCTCGTAAGGCAATCAATCTGCCGCACAGTACTGAGAACGTATTCTGAGATAAAGCACCATGTGTACAAACAAAACTGAAAAGCACAAGTACAAAGGCATGCGGCAAGGCAGCTTGCTCAACAAATTTTATTCTTTCAGAAAGTTCCCCCAGGCTAGGCAAAGTTTTGCCATTAGACCCTGCAGCATTTGAGCCATTTTAACAGAGCCATTTAAACAATCATTAGTGCAGTTTGTGGTTCACTCCTTATGTAAGTATGCAATGCTTTAATCTTAAGAAACCAGACAGTGCTTATATCAGAGATGATCCACTTGTGCAAGATAAGGAACAGCAGTGTTGGATTAATTCTTCCATCAATGGGAGAGTTTTGGGCTGTGTTGGAGGAGCTACATAAAAATTAATTGGTATTAAAAAAAATTGCATTAAAACTAATGATATAGACTCAGTAAAGAGACTGAAAATTCAGTACCCTTTGAATTACTACTGACAATTAACTTCAAAAGGAGGGAATAGTCGAGTTTGCTTCAGATAAGTGATAGATGTTTGTGAAGACAGCCTCTGAATAATTATAAAGGAATTACCCCAGTCCCTTGCATATAATGTAGATTCTTTTTATTTCCTCATTTATTTCCTCATTCTTCACTGAGTCCCCAGGCATGTCATAAAGGATGGTGGGCAAGGGTTCTTCCTATGCTGCCAGCCTGTGCCTATGCTTCCCTCTGCTATTAAGGGAAGGTCTGAGAGGCTGTTTGTGCTGCCACCTAGCAAGGTGATGCAGTGACCCCTGTAAACAAGGAGTGGGATGGAGAAGCTGATTGGAGCCTAGGCGAGGCTAGAGCTGAGCCCAGGGGAAGGGTTAGTGTTGGAAGAGAAGACGGACACTTGTGGGGAAAGGACTGTGCCTAGTGAGACTGGGATGGAAGATTGGCTACATTTGTTTGAACTGGGCTGCTATTCTGGAAGCATAAAGAAAAGGAGTACTTGTGGCACCTTAGAGACTAAACAATTTATTAGAGTCTCTAAGGTGCCACAAGTACTCCTTTTCTTTTTGCGAATACAGACTAACACGGCTGTTACTCTGAAACCTGTCATTCTGGAAGCAGGAAGCTTTTATGTGACTTAGTCACTTTAGTAACTGAACTGCGCTGATGGCACGAGACTCCTCAGAGATGAGGGGTAACTGAGGCAACAGATGGGCCCACACTCAGATCAGGTCAGTCTAGTTACACCAGGGTTCTCATCATGTTGGCCATAGCACTGACCACATCGTAATGAAGAGAGTGTTTTGTTCATGCCTCCTCTCCCATCTGTGATCTGATAATATCCCTGGGGCAACTACAGCAATTGCTTCCACATGAAAAGCATGCATCCGATGAAGTGAGCTGTAGCTCACGAAAGCTCATGCTCAAATAAATTGGTTCGTCTCTAAGGTGCCACAAGTACTCCTTTTCTTTTTGCGAATACAGACTAACACGGCTATTACTCTGAAACCTTCCACATGAAAGTTATGTTAAGAAAGTATATGTTCCTCTTCTTTCTGCCCCAGCACACGATTCCCTGCTGCTTGACTCTTCTCACCCCGACTCCACACCTCCATCCTATTGGCCCCTAACTTTCCTGTTCCTCTGGATGTACTGCCCCGGCTGCCTCACTCCCTTCTCTCCTGACCTTTTGCTTCCTCTCCTCCTTTCATATGGAAACGGCCACCCATGGAGACAGCCTGCCTCCACCTCCTCATTTCAAGCTGCTTTTGAAACCTCAGATTTCTTCTTTGCAGTTAAAAGCCTGGACACTTAGAAGGAGATTCAGCAGCATAGGACCATAGACCACAGTTTGGGAACCTCTGTACTAACTATATCCAGAAGTCATTCCTATTCAGTGCCACACTCTTGATGGAGCAAATCCTGCTTTGACTTACTGTATATCCAGTACAACCCCTATTGGCTTCAGGCATGTTGCACAAGGTGTAAGTCAGTGCAGGATTTGACCCACTCTTGTCTACACAGAGAAGTGCTCTCTAGCAATGAGCAGTAAGACTAGCAAAGCAGCTCTTAGCGCCTGATCCAAATCCCACTGATTTCAATGGGAGTCTTTCCAGGAACTGCAGCAGGCTTGGATTAACCCCTCAGTCTCCAGGCAAACTCACCTTTTTGCCACTCTATCAGTTACCATGCTCAGCCTGTTCCCAGGAATTACACTAGCCCAAAGAGGTTACATCTCCAGGCTGCAGGTTTCAGAGTAGCAGCCCTGTTAGTCTGTATTCGCAAAAAGTGATGAAGTGAGCTGTAGCTCACGAAAGCTCATGCTCAAATAAATTGGTTAGTCTCTAAGGTGCCACAAGTCCTCCTGTTCTTTTTATCTCCAGGCTGGTAAATGGACTAAGGCTATGTCTGCACTGTAAACAGAGGTGTGAATGCAGAACTTGTAGACATGGGAGTTAGCTTTGATCTAGCTAGTGCGATCACCATAGTAGTGAAGCCACAGAAGCACGGGCTTCCATGCAGGCTAGCTGCCTGAGGTCCTACGTAGCTTGTACAGTCTGCTGCTTCACTGTTATTCGTACCTGAGCTAGCTGGGGTATGTCTGTGTACAGCAATCGCACCCCCTGATTGTGGTATAGACCTCTCCTAAGTGCTGTATGTAAACAAGGGGTAAAAATCGTGGCTTCAGGGAAGTTATGGCACAACTCTCATCTACTTCAGTGGAACTAGGATTTCACTAAAGGCTTTCTTATATCTAACAAGAACATTCTAATTCTTTATCAATTCACAGCCATTCTGGGTTGGCCATTGCATACATTCCATTTGTGTTTGCTTGACCTGCCAGATTGGTAAACTAGCAACTTAACCCAGTTCCACTGTAATAGCATTCAAAACAGTTACAGAAGAAAAAAAAAATGGGCCCCTCTTATTGTTCAGATTTTGTCAGTTGTTTCCCTTATCTAAAAGCTTGTTTTATTGCCCTTCACTGTGTATTCTTTCTTATGGCAGAGGTACTGGATGCTACATCAAATTCTCTGGCTTGCTTTAACTTTATGAGACCAGCTGTGAAATCAGATATTTCCAAGAGAAATACATGCCCAGGGGATGACGGCACAAGGTGCTGACTATCCTCAAACTTCAACTGACTTCAGTAGGAACTGAGGAGCTTAGCAACTCTCTGGAGGCATTTGGCAACATGCAGAACAGGCCCTAAAGGCATGTGTCACCTTTCAAGTTATTACAGTGTGTCTTTTACATGTGAAGTGTTTTAGATCATAAAGTTGGACAGGAAATAGTTCAGACCTGCTTGTAAAGATATAATAGCAATGCAACCAAGTAACAAATGGCTAGTAAATGCTTACATGGCCAAGTTAAACAAGACACAGCTTAGCTCATTAGCTTGCCAGCTCCCCACTTCACAGCTGCCATCTATATGAAGCCAAAGAGAACAAGTTGGAAAGAGCAAGGCTTTAGAGTTTAGTAAATAACAAAATCCCCTTTCTGTCTCTTTCATTAAGATTTTGAATTATGACAAATACATTAAACAAATTGCTTTGCTTCACAGTAACCCCATCCAAGAGCCCAAGTTATCTTTTATTCTGACATACACCCCAAAACTCAAATCAGATAAGCAACCATCTATAAGCTTGGTTGTGTGTTTCTTTCTTTGTAGACTGTCTTCTCCGTCTTGCCACAGTGATAATTAAATGTTTCCCTGAAAGTATTGAATAGGAACATAAAAATGTAAATAAAATAAATTCTCCTTCTCCCTCTTGGAATGGGATGGTCAGTCTGAAGATACAGCAATAGAGCATTTAATAAATAATGACTCACCTTTCCTCTCAAAGGGATAGACTGTTATGCTATACAAAGCACATAGGATCTTTTAGAAGAGAGAAGGCAAATATGCCATATTTATTGAAAATACAACAGTTAGCATATGCCCCCTTTTCAGTCACACACACACACACACACACAGTCCTGCCAATTGATGATTTTATAGTTACCAGTCTGGATCGATCTAGTGGCCAACCAGATTGGTCGCAGAGGGGAGCCAGGCTTTGTTGGTCACAATCCGATGCTCCTGGAGTAGTGGCAAGACAAACCCAAAATCCCATGGCACTCTGTTCTTATAGTTCTTTATCTCTGTTGAAGTCTATGGATTTTGCTGTGTCAGATTGTGATAGGTTACTCCTTAATTGGTGTATCTTTTGATGTAAGTATTCCAAAACACCTCCAAGAGGGTTATCTTGTCCTGGTTCTGATTTAATCAATTGTCCTGTCTTTAGGGGTGCAAGCCTGCACCTCAGGGTCATCAATTTGCCCTTCCTTCATTATGGATGTGCGTTGATGATTTTCTGGTGTCCTTAAGTCTCTTTACTCCTTTTTCCTTGACTATCTGGCTACAACAATAGCCTTCACACCTTATCTTTTCCTGATGCATACATTCCTCATTCACACAAACAGTCTTTTTACAGAGACCTTTGAGAATACAAACAGTGTCAGGATCTTGTATTGTGTCTATGTTAATGAAATTCAAAATAAACTGTCTTACTTACCAACCCTTAAAAACAATGAAATGTATATTTAACTAGAGTGCCTAATTTGTAATACATATAGGAAGCCATATCAGACATTATAACTTATCCTAAAAGGAAAGGGTGACCATAATAAGTCATAAGGATTGTTCTGGTCTGTTCCTCCCTGCCTTATCAGTACAGACAGTCTGTCAGATACAGTGGCAGTCTGTCAGATGCATTCCTACAAATGTCCCAGAGGGTCATTCCTTTCTGCTATTCAAAAAGGGTGGCTGGTAAAATGAAATCAAGACATGCATTAGTAACTCTATTCTTATAATACAATTATAAAATCCTGCTCCTACAAGACTGCGCAATGTGTAAAGGCTGAAGAGTCAATTTCTTCTGACTCAAAGCCTCTGTGTTTGTGGCAGTTCATGGATCAGTCTGGTGTACAATTTGAATTCTCACATGTATGTTTCCCTTCTCTTTCCTCGGGGAAAGATAGAGATATGCCTGTCATCTGGCAGTAGCAATTACATTTAGTTTGAAAGTACTGATGGGTGTGAGCTCATGACCCAAAGGAGATGGATGAGGTAGAGGTAACATACAGCAATTTCAAATACTGGACAGTCAGAAATTGGATTTTTTTTTTAAAATGACATAGACTCTCTGACAATAGCAGGGAATAAGTGTTAAAGAAAATGTCTTGTGGATATATCTTGATACGAATTGGACCCAAGGGATTTAACTGTTTGCATTAGTCCATGCTGTAATATATTAATCTCTTCAAATATCACACTAGGTAGAAGAGAATAGCTAGAATAAGGTTAAATACAATTTAGCAGGGAGCACTTAATTCTTGTATGCAATATGCATAGCAATGAGATGAATATTTATAAAATGCTCAAACATGTGGTAGGTGTCTCACTGAATACATAAGAGAAATGGCCCTTGCCTGAAGAACTTATCCACTTTCAGACATTATGTACAAGTGCTTATGAAGCACAAGGCACGGTGGGATCTCCATCACTGACAATTTTTAAATCACGATTAGATGTTCTTCTAAAAGATAAGCTCTAGCAATTATTCTGGGGAAGTTCCCTGGCCTGTGTTACACAGGAGGTCAGACTAGATGATCACAACAATCCCTTCTGGCCTTACTATCTATGAGGCTAGGGAAGAAGGGAGGACAAGGGTTACAGTAAGTGTGTGTAATGATGCAGGACTCACCTCTGCAGCACCTCCTGCTGTCTGTCTGGGAATTAGCTCATTTTCCAGCTCCAGAGAACCCTCTGCAGGCCAGTGTCATCACGGCTGGCCCATGTCCCTTCCAGACCCTGGTGCCCCTTTGTCTGGGGGTTCTTCCCCAGCAGTATCCCCTCAGTCTCTGGGTCTCCCTTCCCTAGGGAACCCCCAACCCCATAATCCCACCTTGCCTCAGTGCCTACTGCCAATCATCATTTAGCCCCCACTCACTGCGGCCAACTGCAGCCTGTAATGGCCACTCATCATTGGCAAGGGGAGAGGGAATAGGACCTGCTGCCTCTGCCTATCTCTGAGCTTCCCCTTTACAGCCCCAGCACCTGGTTTAGGCTTCACACAAAGCCCTGCAGCCTGGGAGGTTGTCAGGCTGGAGCTCCCCAGCCCCTCTTGCCTTTCCCCCAGTGCTGCCTTAACTCAGGTTCCTGCTCAGCTTCCAGGCAGCCAGGTCCTTCCCTCTCAAAAGCTAGAGAGAGAGTGTCAACCAGTGTCTGCCTAGCAGCCTTTTTATAGGGCCAACTGAGGCCTGATTGGGGCTGCTTCCCCAATCAGCCTATTTGCTGCTTACCCCAGCTACAGCCCCCTTCAGGGCTGTTTTAACCCCATCAGGGCTGGAGCGGAGTGACCACCCCGCTACAGTAGGTTCTTAGAGCATCTTCATGGTTTAAAGGGTTCCATTAAATTTACAGGCGACTGTGGATTGAGTGGGAGAGGTGAGATGGAAGAAGGCAGAGAATGTGGGCATAGGAGAGCATCAAGGGAAGGACAGGAAGACAGTAAGGAACGGTGGGCTTGGGACCAGCAAGGGGACGGAAGGGTAGAGATAAGGGTCAGGAATGTGAGCAGAGGTGGCATGTGCGGCAAGGAAAAGGAAATGGAGGTAACAGACACATGTTACATGAAGCGGATGGCAGCTATTTTAGTTAACAGTGTTGGAACCTGGAATCCTGAAGTGAATGAGGAAGGACAGGGCCTCTATGATGAGGACAGGGTGTGCAGACCTGCCTCAAACCTTGCAGTGCTGATGTGTGAAAAGCAGGTGAAGTGAGGCAATGTGGGGGGTGAGGAGGCTTATCAGTCCCTGGAGAAGTGGATCCAGCACATGGGACCTTGGTTTCAGGGTGGTTCTGCATGAAAGAATGACATCAGCAGGCCAGTTAAATTGGAAGAGGCTGCTGCTGGACACCATGAAGCACACCTACCTGCTCTCTGGCCCTTTCCCAGGGAGTAGGGTTCTTTAAAAGTCACCCTTGGACGTGTCCTCCTGCTGCTGCTTGTGACAAGGGAGGGGTTCCTCATGGATATTGTGGGGCAGACCTCCAGGATCCAATGTCCTGGGGGCAGCTCCCCAACACAGTTTGGAGCGGGAGAGGACATGGTAAGCGAGCTGAGTGATCAAGCTGCTATTCTGAACTCTGTCACTAGCTTCCTTAACTTTTTAAAAAAAATAATAAATCACAACTCCTCTGTGCCTTAGGTATTCTACCAAGTTTCTGAGTGGGGAAACTAGCTCCTGGGGTACTCTCATAAGTCATTTTTTTTATGAATATGTTTATAGATTAACAGGAGATGGCTGCATTGATAGACAATATTGCATTCAGGCAGACTGTACATATTGCCTATCTTAATGCTTTCATGAGACACAAACAACATATGCTATATTCTGGACAAATTACAACACAGTGTATAAACATTTTCATATAACATAATTTAATGTATTTGAAAATACATTTTAAAGTTATAGACATTCTTAAACGTCCAACATGTTCTAGATCACAGAGACATATAGTAATATCAACTTTGACAATACCTGTTATTTCCAAGGCAAACATCTGCAAACCACCCCAAAACAATGACATATTAGAAGCTTATTTCATCATCATGGTTTCTCTTAATGAACAGAAACTGGGGCTTTCTAAAGCAATTTTTAAAAAGCTCATACTTACAAATTAAATATTACTAAGTTATTTAAAAAGCAAATCACTTTTTTTAGATGACTGTCCAGGCACCGGATACCACTTGCCAGTGTGCCTGGGTAAAAAATAATCTTTTAATTTATAAAATTAAAATGTGACGTTTGAGGACCTCATTTCAGACATTTGGGCTACGCTAGCTTTAGGGTGCTGATCCACACTATGGGCCAGATCCTTGGATGGTCACACAACTGGTGGAATCTGGTCCTAACTGGCCCTTGGCAGACTCACTACGGAATCATCTGTTGCCCTTGTGCTGCTCAGATAGTAGGCAAGGTAGGATGTGGCCAAGATACCCCTAAAAGACACTGATTACTGGCTGCAGTTTCAGTAGTTCTGGGTGTTTGCATCTGTCATAAGTTAGAATAGTCCATAGGCTGCTCTAATGGGGCACAAGGGGACCAGCTCTGTACAGAGTGGCCCCTGGATCAGAGGAGTGTGAATATGAGTTTTAATCCATCTTTGTACCCATTTCCTGGACATATGCTATGTGCAATTCAGCTGGATCCCAGGATCTTCCCCTCTTAAATTCTGTGCATTTATGTTTTGTTTACAGCTGACTAGATTACATTTTATTGTGTACCCATGTGTTTAAATACCCTTAGGCATCTAATAAATTCAAGCCTTCTACTATCCCATTTAGAATTTAGTAGGCTAGCATTATGTTCAGTATTATCAGCTTTTCAAAAATATTACTGTTCAGGTGAAAGCAAGAAGCAGACAAATTTTAGCAGCTGTATGGTGACACTGCATTTGAAGAGGCAAAATGAAAAGGCATGCATATTCAGCATCGGTTATTAAACTCCGTGAAGACTACAATAGACCAACATAACGCCTTGTTCATGTTAACAAAGGATTAAACATTTATTCAATAATCTTAACACTGAAATGATTCTCCACTGCTCACATATAAGATCAACTTTGTTTTTTAGTTCATTCCCACCTTTGAGCACACAGACAGCACACACACAAAAATACATTTTACTGTTCAAGGCAAAAGCATTTTTCCCTGTGTTTCATTTTATTTAAAAAACAACCCCAAATCTTCATGCAAATCAAGATTGCTACAGATAAAGAACTACAGCAGATTCACCTGAGATCATTCAGAAATCATAGGACAAGACCAATTATTGTGACTCACAGCTAACATTTGATGGTCCTTTGTCTCATTTTTAAACAAACAGCAATTATCTGGAGAAAATATCATGTGGAAAATGTCAACTGGAAAACAATACACATCTATAGCAGGGAGGGAAATGCTTTTGTGAGGAAGTTAAGTTTCTGGAATAGCTTTAAAGTCTATATCATATGCTATTTATATCATATATGGAAAAATAAGACTGTACAAAAATGGTGCAACCAATTAATGTGAATTTCCTTCCATTCGATTTTGTTTTGTCTTTCTAAAAAAAAAGAAGCAAGATATTAGTGTGTGTACAAGCCTTCTCTGCATATCCATTTAACATTTTTGTAGCTGGCAATCCCGTAATGTCCGTGTACCCAGTGGAACTGATGATGGACGTAAAAATAATTTTACAGTAGAAACTGCAAATTTACTTAGATTCAGCAGAGTGCTAACAAACCAAAGCAAATATAGTCTCCATGTGCATCCACCCTTGATTAGTGGAAATCATGCCCCTCTTAAAATCTTAATATTGTAATGAAGATAACTGAGGTGATGATCACTTTTGTAATTTGATTATGCCTATAAGTAAAGCTGTGTGCTATTTGCTCATCTAGTGTAATTCTACAATGTAATTAGTACCTACTGGTGAGAAATCAAAATAGAAATGTAGATTCTTCAGTCTGAAACTCTGCTGGCAAAGTAGCTTAAAGCATCACAGAAATACATTAATGCAAGCAATTTGCATCTGAAGAGTCACAATTCTGTAACTAGATTAATGGCATGTTCGGATTTGCCATCATGCACTCTGTTGGGAAACCCATAGTCAAAGCTAAAGCAGATCTCATAAAGTCAGTTATAGACACACACAGTGTCACAGTGTTGCTTTTGCAGCCCAGGCAGTCGGCGGGGTGACACGTGTTTTATTTCTTTACTGACTTGTTTAAGCTGCTCATCACCGTCCTATTTGAGATCCTCATACAGATTAATCCTCCTTAGCAATGTGAGGTAGGGAATTATCATTATCCCTATTTTACAGCTGGGGAACTGAGGTACAGCAAGATGAAGGGTGGGATTCACAAGGGGGCTTAGGCACCTGCCCTGAGTTAGGTGCCCAAGCTCCCTATACAATGCATGGTGGACACTGGCACCTAAGAATAGAATTAACAGAAGCCATCATACTGAGCAGGGAGTTTTCTAAGATAGCCAAAAAGGGACAGGTTTTATACCACTGGTTAGAGCACACGCCTAGCATAGGGGAAATCCAGGTTCAATCCCCCCTCCCCTGCCTAATGTGGCAAAAGGATTTGAACATGGATCTTCTACCTCCCAGGAAAGAGCCCTAGCTACTGAGCACTAGGACATTTAGGATCAGGACTCTCTCAATCTCTCCCAGTGATGCTGTCCCACTGTGTATAAATACTTAAATATGCACTGAGCTGTCAAGGTTCCTCCCCCACTCTGAACTCTAGGGTACAGATGTGGGGACCTGCATGAAAAACCTCCTAAGCTTATCTTTACCAGCTTAGGTCAAAACTTCCCCAAGGTACAAAATATTCCACCCGTTGTCCTTGGACTGGCCGCTACCACCACCAAACTAATACTGGTTACTGGGGAAGAGCTGTTTGGACGCGTCCTTCCCCCCAAAATACTTCCCAAAACCTTGCACCCCACTTCCTGGACAAGGTTTGGTAAAAAGCCTCACCAATTTGCCTAGGTGACTACAGACCCAGACCCTTGGATCTTAAGAACAATGAACAATCCTCCCAACACTTGCACCCCCCCTTTCCTGGGAAATGTTGGATAAAAAGCCTCACCAATTTGCATAGGTGACCACAGACCCAAACCCTTGGATCTGAGAACAATGAAAAAGCATTCAGTTTTTTACAAGAAGACTTTTAATAAAAAATAGAAGTAAATAGAAATAAAGAAATCCCCCCTGTAAAATCAGGATGGTAGATATCTTACAGGGTAATTAGATTCAAAAACATAGAGAACCCCTCTAGGCAAAACCTTAAGTTACAAAAAAGATACACAGACAGAAATAGTTATTCTATTCAGCACAATTCTTTTCTCAGCCATTTAAAGAAATCATAATCTAACACATACCTAGCTAGATTACTTACTAAAAGTTCTAAGACTCCATTCCTGGTCTATCCCCGGCAAAGACCCAGCATACAGACAGACACAGACCCTTTGTTTCTCTCCCTCCTCCCAGCTTTTGAAAGTATCTTGTCTCCTCATTGGTCATTTTGGTCAGGTGCCAGCGAGGTTACCTTTAGCTTCTTAACCCTTTACAGGTGAGAGGAGCTTTCCCCTGGCCAGGAGGGATTTCAAAGGGGTTTAACCTTCCCTTTATATTTATGACATGAGCCAAAGACAGAGTCAGAATAACCATAGCCCGGTGATTATACAGACCACCCACTTGGGAGGTGGGACACCCAGGTTTCAGTCTGCCTACGCCAATGACTATTTAATTATTTAAACACAGTGGAACAGTTTCAACAGGAGAGCTGGAGAAACAGCTATGCAGGCATATGCCATAGTCCCTTGGCTAAGGCAGTCCTCTAAGAGGTAGGCGACGCAAGTTCAAATCCTTTCTCCACCTCAGGAAGAAGTGGGAATTGAACCTGTGTAAGTGCTTTAACTACTGGACTAAAAGTTGTAAGAGAGAGGGGCACTCTTCCACCTCCTCCTGTTTTGGGTGTGTTTATTTGTGCTCCAAGCACACTACCCACTCATGCTCTGCAGGCAAGATAGAAGAAGTTCATTAATCTTTATGGGACTTAAGTGTGAGTTAGGTGCCAAGCAGTGTCAGGACTTACACCACTCTAGACACGTTCAACTGCTGAAATTTAGGCACCTGGAGGACTTTCACAGTTGGAAACTTAGGCACAAGGGACTTTAGGTACCTACAAGGTTAGGCAACAGCTAAGCAAGGGCTTTGTGGATTGCAATGGTGTCTAAATATTGGCCTTAGGCACCTAATTCTACCTTGTGAATCCCACCCAAAGTGACTTGCTCAAGAGCACAGAAGAAATATGTGGTTGAGCTAAGAACAGAACTCACATTTCCTGAGCCTCAGTCTACCTTATTTATATGCAGCCTTAATCACCAATGTGGCACAGCAGTCAGCAGTTATGCCATGCAAATGGAGAGGATTAAACTGGGGAAATGGAAACCTAAAATGAACTGCATACAACGGTACTGAAGAACACTGCGCCATGGTTCGGAATGAAGGGATGAATGAGATTATCACACTGGCTATGATCTTGAAGGTCTTGTGTGCAGGTTAAGTCTCAATGGTTAAAGTAAGATTGCAGTTCAGTCCATGACTTAGCCAAGGTCAGGTGCCTCAAGGGAAATAAACGTTCAGATAGTTGTGGAGACCATTACTGTTATTGTTAAAGAAGCAAACAACTAGAAGTAACAGGACTTTAGCAAGAGTATACAAGCAAACAAACCGCCAATTTAAAAATATTAGCTTGCTAAATTCACATCCCTACACTGGCTGAACCCCGAGATTTATCATGAAGTGTCTACACTGTCCTAAGGCTGAGTGTCCATCTCTGGAAGAAATATGACAACAGAAAATAAAACACAAAGAAATGGTTCAAAGAGGGGCAAAAACCAAATCAGGTCAACACAGTGGAATCAAACTCATTTTGAATTGCATGCTAAAGTAACAAACAAGTAAAGAAAACAATATTTGGAAAGATTACAAAAGTATAATTATAAAGCATAGCTTTTCAAACACTATCAGAACTTGATTTTGTCAAGCACCTTTCACACAAACTGCACCCAAAACACACTGCAGACTTTAATAATACAATTAAAAAGTTAAACAACAAAAGGGGAGAGAAATTAAATGCTGCAGGCAAGGGAGAAAAGACAAGTTTTCAGAGGGAATTTGGAGTGACAGGGAGACCCAAGATAACTTTGTCTCTTGGAGTAAGTCAAGAAGAAATAAAGGTTGTAAAGAAGCATCAAAAGGGCCCTGTTCACCTCAGTAGCATTCTCCAATTCTCTGCTCTCATGCAGGGGGTTCAGCTTGTTTCTGAATCAGGAGGTTCTTTTTCTGGGGAACTGTCATCACTGAGGTCACTGTAGCTATCACTAGCAAAAAAGAATAGATTGTGTGAGTGGTGTAGAAGAAACAATTGCTTCATCTGAAGCCCTCCAACCCCAATGACCCACACTAAGGTGCTGCTTTCTCAGGAAAGACGTAAGCACAGGCTTGACTGTACTGCCATTGTAACATGGTTTCCTTAATAGGAATGGACTTAAGCGTCTGCTTAAGTGCTTTTCTAAACTGAGTTCTAAGTAACTGATGAGAACCAGTACTCCATACTGACAGTATATTATTCTTCTGTTTGGTTACTATGTCTTAACACTTAACAGCTTGATGCTGAAGAGTGCTGAGTGACTGCAAGCACCACTGATGTCACTGAGAGTAGCAAGTTCTCAACATAAGATTAGAAAAGGAATGTTCTAATTTACAATAGAGAAGAAGGAGTTTAAATTGAGAAAAATTTAAAGTAGAGTGAGTTGGGAATTTTCCATCGAAGGATTTACCAACAAAAAATGCCCTTTTCAAAAAACACATGTTCCAGGAGGAAATTTCAATATAGCCAGAAAAATCTGATTTTCTGTCGGGCATATCAAAATGATGGCTTCCCAGCTGTCTCCTAGAAGACTCTTCTGCCTGTTGGCAGAAAGTCAAATTGACAAAAGCCTTCCAAAAGGACTGCCACGGCTGAGAGCCCGGAACCTGCCTTTCTGGATCTCAGGGCTCCCTGCCTTCACCCCAAGCACCAGAGAGGCAAAGAGCTCAGGCACTCAGCCTTCCTGCCTCCTCCTAGATCTGGAGCTGAAGAGACTGAGCACCCAGGGCTCTCTGCCTCCAGAAATAGGGGAAGGCTAAGGGTATGTCCACACAGCAAAAAAGGTCAGTGAGCCTCACAGTCCAGGTCAACTGACTCAGGCTTGCAGGGCTCATGCTAAGGGCTAAAAATAGTAGAGTAGATTGCTTGGGGTGGAGCCCGAGCTCTCAGACCCTCCCCTCATGTGGGGTCTCAGGGTACTACAGTTTTATGGCCTTGCAGCCCAAGTCCAGCGAGCTTGAGTCAGCTGCCCCAGGCCAGCCATGGCCATGCTGTGAGTCTTTTATCGCAGTCTGGACATATTTTTCATGAGAAGGAATTTCCATTTTCTAGCCAGCTCTAATTAAAGGCCCACTTTTATTTATTTAACTTGACCAAAAAACTTAATTTATATTTAAATTAAAATCCTGCTATTTCAAAATCACATCAGAACAAGATCCTTACCAATGCACTACTAACATCCTAACAGCTTCCCCCTTCATCTCCTGTTTCCTATAAATACATTGTTTTATACAGGAGAGAAACTAGTGTGCTAGTGATCATTTTATCAGTGAACAGAACAAGGAAATGGTGAAGAATGTAAAGCAGCACAGTGATCAGCTGAAGGAACTTCAAACAGGCCACAGCGGTCTTGATCAGACAGACTGCACGTTCTTCAGAAGAGTTCAGCTGAACAGCTCCTTGCACAGCCTATGGCAGTGGATGTGTATCTGGGTTGGCGAGCTCTTGGGCTCAATCACAGCTCTTCTGCATGCCCAAATTAAACCTGTTCAGAAGATAACACTCCAGGTGGATCCCTGGCACTCTCCTCCAGTGTATCCCCCAGCTGTTTTACCTCCCTGTGATCACAGGGGTGCTGTGAAAACCAGGGAGTTGGTAGCCCCCTTTGACAGCTACTGAGCTGGTGAACTGACTGGCAGCCTAGTTGGAAGGGAGATGATATACTGCAGTTCAGATAATTTAGAAAAGTCATTAAACTGCACTAAATTATGCTTGGGCTCAATGCAGTTTGCCTAGGGTGCTGGATTTGACCTTAATCTCATCTTGTTCATGTTATATATATATTACCTAACTAAAACACAAAAATTGTAGAAGAGTAGAATAGGGTATATGACAGCAAAGTTGTCTTATTTAATTTCAGACTTTCACTGCTAGGGGAAATCTGCAACAACGTAACTCATTATGTCCCCAGAGGAGAGAGGAGCCTATGGCAGCATAGCCCCCTAGTGCAGACACAGACTATGCTGTCAGAATGAGGGTTTTTTGCTGATGTAGGGACACTGCCTCCCCGAATGATATTAGCTATGCCAACAGAAGCATTCTTCTTTCAGCATAGCTGCAGCTACATTGTGGGTTTTGTCAGCATAGCTCTGTCGCTTGGGGTTGTGTTTTTTTCATATTCTTGAGAGATATAGCGACACCTTTATATGTTTTAAGTGTAGACCAAGCCTCAGTTGCTTTCACATTTACTAAGGGTATGTCTATACTTGCAGAGTTTTTGCACTGTAAGTTTCACCAGTGATAGAGAATTGGTGAAAGTAAAGAGCTGGTTTGCGTACACGCTTAATTCCTCAGGTGTCAGAGAGCGTTTACATTAGCAGCACTTCCATTGCCAATGAGAGCAGCGCTCTAGGGCAGCTCTCTCCATTTTGACGATGGGTCTTGTGGGCGGGGAGGTGATCGGGGGGCACCCTGGGTCCCTGCACAGCCTCCTCTCCCCAAACACCGATCAGCTCCAGTAGCTCAGCATTGCTCCAAGCAGGGGATCCTTTGCTCCGTGGAGCAGCCATTGTCACCTGGCCAGATGATCACTGAGCACTTGCCAAGAAAACAGGAAGGGGAGTTTCAAATTTCCCAGAGCTTTACAGGGGGAGGGCTGGATGTCTGTTTACCTGGCATCAGAGCAGCAGAGCTGCTGGCCAGAGTGGTCACCTAGGCAATGTGGGATATCCTCCGGAAGCGAAAAGCTCTGTAAACAGGAAGAACATGCCTTCACTTGCACATCACCGCAAAAGCATCACCGGTAAGAGCTGTACGCCTCTCGTGGAAGTGGTTTTCTTTTTGCAGTGGAACTTCTGAGTTTCACTGCAAAAAGTCATTGGCAAGTGTAGACGCTCCCATGGTTTTTGCACAAAAAAGGGCCTTTTTCCACTGTGTAGACATGCCCTAAGTCTTAACCTATAACTTTCTGTACTTCCTTTGTGTTATATGTATGTGGTTGATTAACCTTGTTAAAAGAGTGGGTCATATAGGACTAACTAAATGATCAATCTGAGGATTTTAATATGTGGGAAACAATTACATTACCAACATGCACCAGCTAAAGTGAAGAAAAGTGTTGCTAACAATATGATCAAGCATGCCAAATGCACACAGACACACACAGTTTCATCAGAGCATCGTTGCCATTGTACTTACTTCTTTCTGAATGTGCCCAAGGAAGCATGGAATAAAAACTTTGTATTATTAAAACAGTTATGTGTATAATACAGTACAGTATAATACAGAACATTTTCAAGTACAGTAATTAATTGCAGTGTTTTGCCATGTTATGGTAACACTTAGCCTTTAAGTTTTCTATTAGCACTTGCAAATATTGGGACTTTTATTAGTTTCAGGAAACATGCCCTACCTTTCGTTTCTCCACCCAGCATATATACTGTTAATTTTAAAAAGCGGCCAGTGGGAGCTGCGATCGGCGGAACCTGTGGATGCGGCAGGTAAACAAACTGGCCCGGCCTGCCAGGGGCTTTCCCTGAACAAGCGGCGGACCGGCTTTGAGAACCACTGTTTTAATGGACTCAGTGAGAGTTGGATCAGGCCTTTTGTGGCTTTAAGTAATTGTTAAAAAAGTAAAGACTTCTTGGAACAAAATGATGCCATTAGCTTTGCCCAAGAACATTTCCTCAGAGCCCTTTTGACCCTAACGCCTACTTGTTATGTTTAACAACTCCATCTTATCCTGACTGTTGGATGTGAACATTAAGGTTCAAATTATCTTTTGGGACTGATTGAACAGGAAGTAATTTAGGGAAAAATTTGACTTTAAAAAAATCAGTGAATTACAATAAAATGAAATACCACTTGGGGCAAGAGCTCGGGGACAGATATTCCCAAACGATAGCAAGCAGAAACACTCTTATGTAGGAGCAGGTTTTTTATACATACTTTTTCAGGATGGATCCAGCCTCATCCTCCTCCCCCAGCACTGAAGCAAGAGTTCCATTAGCACCAAATTCACCTATATTTAGAGCCCTGGGATGTCCCTATCTGTTTATTCGAGTTACTGTACCTCTGTTTTCCCCTCACACGCCATCACGTATCAGTCAATGTTGTGCCTAGGTGCAGCTAAGAGGAGAGGATTTCCTGTTCGTGTTACTATGGAAATCATCTGATGTGTTCATGTGGTGATGGGGCATGAATGTAAGCTGCAGCGTGTCACCCCATTGATGTATCTCAGCTCCTACAGGGGCAGGGAGTTAAGATCATGTCTAAACAATACATAATCTGCTGTGGTGCAGACCAAATTTAAACCAGCTGGAGAGTCCCCTAGAGAATTCCCCGTGTGTAGCAGGAATTTCCACTGGTGGGGGAGGCACCGCTGAAATCTCCACTCTTGGCATAAGGGAAGGTAGGAGTGGAGAGGAGGTGTGGAAGAAAGGTTCTACTGTGCCCCGTTCTCCAATGGTGAGAGGTCTCTGAGGGACCTTATGTCAATGACAGAAATTAAAGCTGCCCCCTTTAACTTACACCAGGGCTGGGCAGCTGAAAATCAGGGAGCCATGGGCTGTTCCCCTCTCTCCACTACACAGCAGAAAAAAATCAATCCTTTTGTGTCCTATTTTGCCCAGAACTCCTCAGACACCAGGAATTATACCAATGGTGTCACTGTTTCCACAGGGCTAGACATTGCCTTTGGGCACAGCCCTGAGCAAAGGAGACCACACCAGGAGTAGCTCTGAGAGGCAGTATGACTCAGAGACACACCTTTGAGGCAAAATTCCTTCCCAGAGCAAGGACGAAGCAGGGACGGTTGTGATTTGCTTCTGGGTTTTCGGATGCCTTTGAGGCAAACTGCCTAGTAATACTACTACTGAAGCTAGGATTCAAAAAAGCATTAGACTGTTATCTGGGTAATGAAAACATCCAGTTAAATTAGATGGTCAAAACACATTTAGAAAGGATAGCACCTCAGACTTCAGTCAACCACTAACTAACTAAGCACACTGCTAAATCAATCCCTCAGGGTTCGATTCACAAATGGACTTAGGTGCCTGACTACCAACATTTAAGTACCACTAACATTCACAAAACTGCTACCTAACCCTGTAAGGCTCCCTTTCCATAAGTCAGCACCTGCAAAGCTGCCTAACTCCTGATGCCATCTTCCAGCTAATGAGCTGATCGGAGCTCTTGCTGACATCTAATCCCCAGAAAGATTCTCAAATTAGGTATTCCCCTGACTATATCATCTGCCAGGCCTGATCCATTAGGCATGCTCAGAGCACACCTATCCTCTACAAAAGGCAGCCGGGGATGGAGGGGAGCCAGCAGGCCAGGAATTTTTCAAACTGGTTGGGGTATGCAGCTGTAGGTCTAGAATATCCAATAGTGAGGGTGCTTATCTGGGATGGAGGAGACCCACTCTGCCTGATTTGGAGCAAGGACTTGAATCCAGCTCTCTGACATCCCAGGTGAGTGTCCTAACCATTGGGCTATGGGCTGTTCTGCAGTAGGACTCATTCAGTCGCTTCTGTTTAAGCGGTTCCTCTTTGCTTAAGTACTTAAATATTCATTGAAACAAGGACTGGAATCTGGCTCTCCCACATCCTGGGTGAGTGTGCTGACTACTGACTATAATAGGGTGGAGTCTCTGTTTTTTGTAAGAAATGGCTGACTCGGCTTAGACACCTAGCTCCAAGTTCATGGCTGAGAATCTAAAGAAGAGACAAGTGCCTAAGGCACAGCTCAATAGAAGTTAGGTACCAAAATCCCTTTAAGCATATGGGCCCTAATTCCCACCCCTTTCCTCTACATCTCACGCCTGGCTATCTTAAGCAGCTCCCCACTCAGCTTGCAGGCTTCAGAGAATGGCTCTCTTAGACACCTAACACTCCCCATTCAATGCACAGGGAGCCTGCATGCTAAGTCAGGGTTGAAAATTCTAGCAGACTGCAGGACACCTAGGAGTTAGTGTTGCAATATTTATGTCCTCTTTGAGAATCTATCCCTACCTCATTAGGATTAGGAAGGAACTTCTCCTATAGGTTTTCCTGTAATTGTCCACTTCAGGGTCTCTTGAATCTTCCTGTGAAGCATCTGGTGCTGGTCACTGGTAGAGGCAGGGTACTAGATCAGACAGACCATTGATCTGAACTGATATAGTAGTTTATAATTGGTGTGGGGGAGAGCACCACAAGAGCATCCCTTGAAACCAGGACTTGGCATTACAAGGATAGTTCCCCTCTGGCACCCTCTAGTGTCTGCCATTCTGGTTCTGCAGTGGTCTGTGGCTTCCTTGGCCCAACCCTCCAGCCAGTCCAGTCCCTTTCTGGTGTTACAAAATTCCAACTGAAAATTCAAATAAACATCCAAACAAATGATTCTGTCTCTCTTGGGTTACTCTGACATTCCCTGCTCTTCAATCCTACTCCCAGGCTCTGCAAAGTTCCTCTTTGCACCTTAAACTGAGCACTGTCTCCACAGCTTTCTCTCTAGTGGTTTGTTTCCTCCTAGCAGGTTTCCCACTGTTTTCCCTGTACAGTGGCTTTGGCAGTTTCTCCCAGGGACCTCCCTGCTTCTTGCAGACTTTACCTCAGAGTCTTTCACATGGCTTCCTCCTCCTAAATATTCTCTCTCAAGCCTTGTTATGAGGCCCACATATTCATCATACTAACATCTAGCCCCATTAGTTCCACCCCCCTGAGGCTGGGATATAGTTAATTATGGCACAGCTGAGACCAGCCACTTTCCCCTTATAGAGGCCAGTCTCCCTGTGATGCAGTTCCTATTCTACTATTTTCCCTGCCAATGCTGGGTTGTTTCCTACTTTACATTGTCTGGTGTATTGCCTACTACAGTGTGCAAAGTAAGGAGCTTCCACCACTTTGCTAGGGAGACTATTGCAGAGCCAGATACATCTTGTCATCAGAGTTCTTCCTGATATTCAGCCTCAATATCCCTTTCTTAATTTCATTCCATTACTCCTAGTGGTAGCTGGTAAGTACTTCCTCTCCATTTACAAGGCTGCCCAGGGCAGGAGGGAGGCAAAAGGGGCAGTTTGCCCTGGGTCCCCTGTTTGAGAGGGCCCCCAAACTGAATGGTGCTGTGATCCCACATGCCAAGTCACAATGCCTGGAGTGGGGAGCTGGGCCCAGCCCCATGGAACAGGAGCTCCTTCTGTGGGGTAGGCTCACTCTCCAACAACCCCCCACCAGGTCTCCCCTCAGTGGTCATTTCTTTTGGAAGGGTGGAGGGGTCTCTGGCCCATTCATATTTCCACCCTTCAGGTATTTGGATATTGTATCCCTTCCTTAAGTGTCATTTAGCTAAACTACATATGTTTAGTTCTTTTACTCTTCTCTTCTCTCAATCCCCTTAACTTGTCAATATTCTTCTATTAATGCGGTGCTCAGAATTTAATGGAATACTTCAGAATTAGGGAGAGAAGGATGGTTACTTCCCTGCTCTGCATTTTCCCAAGTGGAATCTTATTTCATTCTTTTCAATTCATGTTTCTAAACTGTCCAAGTCCTTTTGTATCATTCCTGTGCCCTGACTCATGTTTCCAACTCCTCCTAAATTATTATTGTTTGCAAATGTCATTAATTTATTGTTACCCCCCTGCTCCAGACCCATTAATGAAGTTATTAGAAAAGACCAGGCCTAATGATTCCTGTGTTTTCCCAGGAGACCTTCTTTCAACTTCACATGGTGCTGTTTTTTTCCCTACTTAATTTATTGCACTTCAATGGTTTTACAACCAACATGATATTAGCTAATTTCTACTACTTTTTCAAGCAAGATTTCACAAGACCCAGTACCAAATTCTTTACTAAAATCCAAATATATTACTTCTGAAGTTCTCTCTTCATCCATGAGCTTTATAATCAAATATTTTTGTCTGGCAATATTTATTCTTTATAAACCCATGATGCTTATTGCTCATGGTCCCTTTTGAATTTAGGGATCAGAGCTACTGTAAACTGGCATCGCTGCACTGAAGCCAATGGATATATACCAATTTATACCAGCTGAGGATCTGGCCCTAGATGTTTAGTGATTTCTTTTACTTAATCTTTGTTTCATTACTTTACTAAGGAGAGCAAATATATGTATAGGATGGCAATTGTCAAGAATCACATTTGTTTTCTATTTTCAGAATTCTCTGTTTGTTTTTCTCTGGTATCTCCCCAATAGTCTGTACTTTTTCAGAAACACCCATTCATTTACTAGTATACTTAATACCCCCTAGGATGACCAATAGTTGGAATGGCTGATCAGTAGATTTTGAATTTTTTTAAATGTTCTTTTACCATGCCAGAGACATACACCACATTCCTTTATGCACTGAGAACAAAGAGGTACTTAAAGAAATGAAAGGACATTTCATTTAGAACCAATAAAACTGTACTTCCCTTTCCAATTTATAGATAACCTGTATAATGCACTACTACAGGAGGCCATCAAATGAAACTCTGGATTTGAAAACGGGATAGATAATGTTATGACCACACCTCTAATAACATTTGTAGCAATGGTTAACAACAAGGTAATATTTGAATACTATGAATTACAAGAGATGGCCTGCTGAAGTCAGGAAGGAGTTTTTCCACATATTGACAGGTTTCAGAGTAACAGCCGTGTTAGTCTGTATTCGCAAAAAGAAAAGGAGTACTTGTGGGACCTTAGAGACTATATGTACATCATTATACAATGGCCAGGACCATTAGAGTTGAGGTTCACTTGCATCTGAAAGATCTGCGGTAAACTGTAAGAACCAGGATTCCAGCAGTTTGATTTGGCTTGATAATTATGTTCCTATTGAGTCTTCAGAAAAATTCTTCCCCTTTGCTCTTAAGTAAGAGAATCCATTTCAGAAATATTTAAAAGCAATGCATGGGGGAAAAAAGCAAAACTGGTAAGTTCTGCACTTCAAAGTTGAATCTGAGTAGGTTATCTTATGGTGGTCTATATTTTGAGAAGCATTGCCATTTTACCCTAAGTTCCCCCTGGCCTCACATGCTCTTTATAATTATTACTATTAACATGGCATCTTTGATTATTAAAACATTTTACAAATATGAATTAATTAACACAGGCTGAAAAGTATTGCTATAAAAACAGAAATGTCCCAGGAACTTTACCTTGGATACACAGACAGGTCTGGGGCTGTTGGGATCAGAGATCTTTGTTTGGCTCAGCCACAAAATTCTGACCTAGGTTCAAATCCTACCCAAACTTGGGTTTTGCTTTGGGCCCTTTTCTACTTGCTCAATATTATTACCTTGCTGCAACAAAATAACCTTGACATTCACTGTTTCATTGTTATGATCATTCACATACAGATAGGTAAGAACTTAACTGCATGAGTTGCCAGCAGACCTTTTTCCTGGTAAAATAACCATTAACACAGGTGAAGTTAGAGGGCCAGACACCTCCTGTGAGGTGAAAAATAATTTTCCTGGAACTGATTGCAGCCAGTCAGGATTTACTTATTTGCATTTCATTACAGTAGTACTTTATTGTTTCTGATCCTACTATTGTTAGTCTCTGAGAAGGAAAAATTGAAGAGCCATATCTCTATAATGACTGTTTTCAGCCAGGGTTTTTCCTCATAAATGTAATAAAAATCAATATAAAAAAGCCCCCTTCCCTTCCTCATTTATTGTATCAATAAAGGATAGTCCCGCTGAAACTAGGCAAACAAGCAAATAATAACGTTACCTTGGAGACAATTTACATCCACGTTGCAAGTATACACTGAGTGTCCCAGTTGCTGCAAGCAAGAGACCAAGGTATGGAGGTGAGGGCTTCATAGGTCTTGAGGAAAACTCTGGATGAAACTGGACACCAACAAAATATGGGTGATCTAAAATCCAAAGGGCATAAAGAAAATGGTAGAAGCTAGGAAATAGAAGACAGTTCTTAATAAAGCTACTTTATAAGGAAAAAGATTTAACACAGGGCACTAAATAACTCTCAATCTTATAATTTCATATGAATTTAATGGGGGAAAAGATCTTAATATTCTTTGATTAAATACAACAAAGGAAAACTGACTAAGGCTATCCAGGCTGTAATGTGCGAAGCTGAGGGCCAATAATAGCACAAGCGACTCAGATTTCATTCCCATATTTACAATGAAATCACTAGAATGCACCAAAGTGTGCTTAGGCTTCTCTCTCGTATTTACACTGTAGTTTAGTCTCTACATTTTTTGTGTGTATGTACAGATACACATAAATGTAAGCACAGTGTGCATAATAAACTGTCAGATCCTGCAAGCTGCTGAGTGCCTTCAACTCCCACTGAAATAAGTAAGCGTCAAAGTCACTTGGCACTTTACAAGAAAAGGCCCACCGGCTGGAAACAGGAAGAGAACAGTGATCCCATTTTGTGAAGGATTTTGATATTTGGTTTCATTCTGACTCGGAACACAACCCCAAAATACTGTAATTATCCACACAAGGGAATGGAGCTCTGGCTCTGGTGTAGTCTGCATGGTAGGCTGCTGCAGAATTTAGAAGCCCTGCAGTCCCTGACTCCAAGGCAGACTGTGTGATGGGCTGCCCCAAAGCCATGGAGACCCTGGGAGCCCGGGCTACTGAGAAGCTGCAAACCTCAGAGCCAGGGTTCCCTGGTTCTTGGCTCCCCATTAGCCTGCTGTGGAGTCAGGTGGACAAGCTGGCAGGAAACCATCTCTGTGAAATGGTTTGATTTCAACAAAAGAGTAAATTCTGACAATGTTTTGTTGGAATTTTCCTGACCAGCTCCAGAGAATATATTTACTAATCTTTTCAAGTAGCACAAAGGAGCTGATCAGACGTCCCAGCTGTGTGTACTACTGACCTGCAATGTTTGGTATAAAATACTGTGGAATAGAAATATAAGGATTAATTGCAATAAATATGGTGACTACTAAGGGAGAAGACTACTTTTTTTTTCCCTCTAAGGAGAACTCTGTTTTTTCCTGATGGGGAATTCTGATTGATGAATGGGAATTTTGCAACCTTAATTCATTCATCCCATGTGTATGCATTATGATACAGTTTTTAATTACATAACCACATACTTTTTTTTTTCACAAGACCCCTGCCTCATTCAATGAAGGGATGGACCTGCTCTGGGAATGAATCATGGTTGTGTAGTGAAGGAGGCTGTTGTCTATAGGATCCCTGCTTCATTGGTCTCATGGGTAGGACAGCTGAATGCTGCCCTTAGGAACCGGATTCTATCCCTGCCTCTGCCACAGAGTTTCCATGGCTTGCTGGACAAGTCACTTAAACCAAACTTTTCACAGCTGGTCACTAATTGTATGTTCGTTATTTCCTGGGTTCCTGACCTGAAACTGTACAGTCTGATTTGCAGAAGTGATGAGCATAGAATCATAGAACCATAGAATATCAGGGTTGGAAGGGACCTCAGGAGGTCATCTAGTCCAACCCCCTGCTCAAAGCAGGACCAATTCCCAATTAAATCATCCCAGCCAGGGCTTTGTCAAGCCTGACCTTAAAAACTTCTAAGGAAGGAGATTCCACCACCTCCCTAGGTAACGCATTCCAGTCTTTCACCACCCTCCTAGTGAAAAAGTTTTTCCTAATATCCAACCTAAACCTCCCCCACTGCAACTTGAGACCATTACTCCTTGTCCTGTCCTCTTCTACCACTGAGAATAGTCTAGAACCATCCTCTCTGGAACCACCTCTCAGGTAGTTGAAAGCAGCTATCAAATCCCCCCTCATTCTTCTCTTCTGCAGACTAAATAATCCCAGTTCCCTCAGCCTCTCCTCATAAGTCATGTGTTCCAGACCCCTAATCATTTTTGTTGCCCTTCGCTGGACTCTCTCCAATTTGTCCACATCCTTCTTGTAGTGTGGGGCCCAAAACTGGACACAGTACTCCAGATGAGGCCTCACCAATGTCAAATAGAGGGGGACGATCACGTCCCTCGATCTGCTCGCTATGCCCCTACTTATACATCCCAAAATGCCATTGGCCTTCTTGGCAACAAGGGCACACTGCTGACTCATATCCAGCTTCTCGTCCACTGTCACCCCTAGGTCCTTTTCCGCAGAACTGCTGCCTAGCCATTCGGTCCCTAGTCTGTAGCTGTGCATTGGGTTCTTCCGTCCTAAGTGCAGGACCCTGCACTTATCCTTATTGAACCTCATCAGATTTCTTTTGGCCCAATCCTCCAATTTGTCTAGGTCCCTCTGTATCCTATCCCTGCCCTCCAGCGTATCTACCACTCCTCCCAGTTTAGTATCATCCGCAAATTTGCTGAGAGTGCAATCCACACCATCCTCCAGATCATTTATGAAGATATTGAACAAAACCGGCCCCAGGACCGACCCTTGGGGCACTCCACTTGACACCAGCTGCCAACTAGACATGGAGCCATTGATCACTACCCGTTGAGCCCAACAATCTAGCCAACTTTCTACCCACCTTATAGTGCATTCATCCAGCCCATACTTCTTTAACTTGCTGACAAGAATACTGTGGGAGACCGTGTCAAAAGCTTTGCTAAAGTCAAGAAACAATACATCCACTGCTTTCCCTTCATCCACAGAACCAATAATCTCATCATAGAAGGCGATTAGATTAGTCAGGCATGACCTTCCCTTGGTGAATCCATGCTGACTGTTCCTGATCACTTTCCTCTCATGTAAGTGCTTCAGGATTGATTCTTTGAGGACCTGCTCCATGATTTTTCCGGGGACTGAGGTGAGGCTGACTGGCCTGTAGTTCCCAGGATCCTCCTTCTTCCCTTTTTTAAAGATTGGCACTACATTAGCCTTTTTCCAGTCACCTGGGACTTCCCCCGTTCGCCACGAGTTTTCAAAGATAATGGCCAATGGCTCTGCAATCACAGCCGCCAATTCCTTTAGCACTCTCGGATGCAACTCGTCCGGCCCCATGGACTTGTGCACGTCCAGCTTTTCTAAATAGTCCCTAACCACCTCTTTCTCCACAGAGGGCTGGCCATCTCTTCCCCATGTTGTGATGCCCAGTGCAGCAGTCTGGGAGCTGACCTTGTTAGTGAAGACAGAGGCAAAAAAAGCATTGAGTACATTAGCTTTTTCCACATCCTCTGTCACTAGGTTGCCTCCCTCATTCATTAAGGGGCCCACACGTTCCTTGGCTTTCTTCTTGTTGCCAACATAGTTGCCACTCACAGCTGCAACTGAAGTCAATGGAGCTGTGCTTTGAGCAAGTACTATTTAATGCTAAATTATTCTGAAAAATCAAGTTCTACGTGTCTCAGATTGGTTAGTGGATATACTTGATTAACTTTGTGCCTCAGCTCCCCATTTGCAAAATGGAAATGCCACCATGACACTCCTGTGAGGTGAGGGAAGATGCATTAAAATTTGTGAATCACTCTGATATTACAGCGATGAGCACCATAGAGAAGTCCTTGAGGAAATTAATACTTCTGTCTTCAGAGCAGGGTTTGGATAGTGTGCAGTAAGTAAGGTCTGATCCATGAACAATGAAGAGCAAACAAAATATGCCGATTCAGTAAGCACTGTCCATTCTGTTCACTGAATTAGGCAGGGGTCCTGTGGAAAAACTAGTATGTGAACATGTAATTAAAGAACATGAAGTGGTCATGTTAGAAAAACATCTGGAGAGCTTAAGATCACCTGAGGACACCAGGTCTATTTGTTGGACTGTAGCAAGGAAAATGGTCAAAGGTACACAAGTGCCCTGCTGATGATGGCACAAATAGCCACATCTACTCTAACGCTGGGCAGCTTTACACTATAATGACCCTTACTATAGCTTGTGTGCGAAAGAGAAAACAATGAACATATATTATAAATAGTAGTTTATCACATTCAATACAAACACTGAAAGTAACAGAGTAGCAGCACTGACTTTCTGAAGACAACATAAAAATAGAGTAGGTGTATGTTTCTCTTAAAAATAGAATAGTGCGTTTATGTTGAAGCAAGATACGTCTAGTTTGTATCTCCCATTGTTGTATGCAGTGTTGGTGTAGCCGTACTGATCCTAGGATATTAGAGAGATGAGGTGGGTGAGATAATATCTTTTATTGGACCAACTTCTGTAGGTGAGAGAGACAAGCTTACACAAAGCTCTTCTTCAGGTCTGGGAAACTCGAAAGCTTGTCCTCATCAACAGAAGCTAGTCCAAAAAAATATATTCCCTCGCTCACCTGGTCTCTCTAGTTTAAATCTGAGCATTTAGGTAAGGTTTCTATTTGAAAGAAAGTAAGGGGAAATGTTTTAGGACATTCCTGTTCCATACACCTATTTCTCCCATAAGGATGCTGCTATTAAAGCCCTAAAGCAGTTAACTTTGACCATTATCAGAGACGGGACATTGGACTACATTGACCATTGCTCTCTTCTGGTATGACAATTTCCAAAACAGTTTCCAGTTCCAGTGAGTTCCGCTGCATTCTCATAGAGTAGGTGGTTACAGGAAAAACATATTTTCCTATGACAATGAAAACCAGGTGTACACTACTGTTACAATCACTAATATATCACTAATTGTACCAGATTTACTGCAAAGTATATCATGTAAGGTATCAATGGAAAAGTTGTAATCTGCTAAATATGATTATCCTGTTTATATGCATGTATCATCTTTGTATCTGAAGTCATGAATATTTGTTATGTATTTGTATCTCAAACATGGGTTGTGTTCCTGACTGACACCCCAAAGACAAATTTACATTCAGGCTAGCCATAGCTGATTGATGGGCCAGCCATATGGTGAATGGGCGATTGATGGGAATCAGCTCTTCAGTGAGCCCTCCTGAAGACGCCACAGACAGTGTGGAGCCAATGGCTACCCGTATGAATCAGCAAAGCATGTACGGACATGTAAACTAAGACTCCATCTTTTACAAGTAACTTTCCATGTTCATATGACCCAGGACTCCATATTGGCCAGTAACTTTCCATGCACAAATTGAGCTATAAAGTGCAATCTGTGACATCACTGCTTTGTCTTCATTCCTGCTTCTCATCTCTGCACTGTGATTTTCTAAGGAAGCGTTGAACATAGGACTGAATGACCCCTGACCTGCTTGGGTGAACCAGAGAGATTTTTTTACAAGCTAGTAGATTTAACAGCACTGCTATGATCCTGATCTACAGATTTGGAAAATCACTTGTAATGTATTTGATTCTCTTAACCATTTAAGAACTCTTTTCTTTTTATGTTATTAAACCTTTAATTTTTAGCTACTAATGGACTGGCATCAGCTTGACGTTTGGGTAAGATCTGAGTTGTATATTGACTGGGGAGTTGGCGGATACTTTGGGATTGGAAGAACTTTATATATGATGAACATGGTTTTCAGTAACGTCTCCTCATAAAGACCAGATGTCTGGGTGGTGATAAGGGCTGGTTTACAAAGGGGGCTGTGTTGTTAGCTTCTTTTTAACCAGTGTGGTGCTACAGAACCTCATTCTTTTACTGGTTTGGTGAATCTAATGTTAGAATAGCCACCAGTTTTGGGTGTGTCTGCCCTATTTTTATCAGTCTGTCCTGAATTTGGCATTCTCAGCTGAGACTTGCACCAGTTGACAAGGTGGTTACAGGAAAAGCATGTTTTCCTATAACAATGAAAATCTGGTATTTTTATGTTTTTAAAGGAATCTGGTTTCATTGTTTGTTCCTTTTTACCATATAGCATATTTCCCTAAAGCAGTAAAACAAGATGATTGCAAGACATCAAAATAGTATCTGTAGGAGTATTCTTCTGAAATGCTTTGCCTACCCTATTTGGTAGAATATATTTCTGTCCCCAATCTCTAACTCCCCTGAGGGGACTGTTTTTCCCCCTCCATGATCAGAGTCCCCTTGCAAACCATTGTGAAATAATTCCAGGTTTTACTGCTGTTCTTATTCCTCTTGTAGTAACACATGATTTAAAAACCCTGCCCAATTTCATTTGCTCCCTACATAAATCCTTTCATGCAAAGCAAATACCAATTATCAGGAGGTGTAGTAGGAACAAACTAAACAAAAACTACCATGAGAGTTCTCTGATTATGAAATCTGATGTACTCTTTAGTGGTAATCTACACTGCAGATGGTTGACATGATAGAAATACATCTTCATTCAAACTCTGGTTCAGAATTTAAGCTTTCTTTGACAAAAATGATAGCAACAGAAACATAACCTTGTGTTTTAGCAGTTTATAATATCCCACTTGCAAGGTACTTTGGAAGCCTGAATAACACATTATGGTGTGTAAAATTAATTGTCTCCAGAGAATCCTTTCAGAAAGTATTCTGTCCAATAACAATTTGCCTTTAACTTTGATTCTGTATATAATGGCTGAAATTTTAGCTAACAGTTAATATTTATTAGACAAAGTAACTTAAAAGAGGGATGAATTAGCAAGGGACTCAGAAGAAGAAGAGAGCTATTATCTCTGCTGGCAGTACAAAGTTAAAATTCAACAAAGTCAAGTCAAGTCAATCTGCAGAATAACTTCTCCTTTGTTTTGTGTCTTCTGGAGGTCCTTGGCCATTGGTGAGAAGGTATATCTTATTTGGCGTAGTAATCTAAATTTACTGAGTATCCACATTGCTAAAACCCACCTGTTTGAAGTAAAAATAGTTAATTTCTTTGTGAAGGAACGGAGATTACTTTCTAGACGGTGGTTCTCCTTGTTTCAGGGAAGAGACACATAAAGGAGTTGTGTTTTTGTTGTGGGTTAAAGGTAGAATGGTAGCAAGAATCCCATCTGGCACTCCCTTTATTGAGTCTACTCAGAGTTATTTGGATAATTAATAGCTGCAAAAAGGCCATCTGCTCTTCAGTAAGGGCAATAATCCCTTCCAGACTACTTGTTTGAGGGGAAGAAGTTCTTCGGCTTTTCTGATGCCTCAGCCACTACCTTATCCATTGGTTTGGCAAACACCTTGCCACCTCAGTATTCTCATGTGGTCAGGAGTTGTTGAGCTAGGATGTCAGCCTTTTGGAAGAGAGCCACATGACTCCTTTCAGAGTAGCAGCCGTGTTAGTCTGTATCCACAAAAAGAAAAGGAGTACTTGTGGCACCTTAGAGATAAACAAATTTATTTGAGCATAAGCTTTCGTGAGCTACAGCTCACTTCATCGGATGCATGCAGTGGAAAATACAGTGGGGAGATCTATATACAGAGAGAACATGAAACAATGAGTATTACCATACACACTGTAACAAGAGTGATCAGATAAGGTGAGCTATTACCAGCAGGAGAGCGGGGGGGGACCTTTTGTAGTGATAATCAAGGTGGACCATTTCCAGCAGCTCACAAGAACGTGTGAGGAACAGTGAGGAGGGGGGAAATAAACATGGGGAAATAGTTTTACTTTGTGTAATGACACATCCACTCCCAGTCTTTATTCAAGCCCAAGTTAATTGTGTCCAGTTTGCAAATTAATTCCAATTCAGCAGTTTCTCATTGGACTCTGTTTTTGAAGTTTTTTTTTGTTGAATTGCCACTTTTAGGTCTGTAATTGAGTGACCAAAGAGATTGAAGTGTTCTCTGATTGGTTTTTGAATGTTATAATTCTTGACATCTGATTTCTGTCCAATTATTCTTTTAAGTAGAGACTGTCCAGTTTGGCCAACGTACATGGCAGAGGGGCATTGCTGGCACATGATGGCATATATCACATTGGTAGATGCGCAGGTGAACGAGCCTCTGATAGTGTGGCTGATGTGATTAGGCCCCGTGATGGTGTCCCCTGAATAGATATGTGGACACAGTTGGCAACAGGCTTTGTTGCAAGGATAAGTTCCTGGGTTAATGGTTCTGTTGTGTGGTGTGTGGTTGCTGGTGAGTATTTCCTTCAGGTTTGGGGGCTGTCTCCCAAGATCTGTGAGAGTGATGGGTTGTCCTTCAGGATAGGTTGTAGATCCTTGATGATGAGTTGGAGGGGTTTTAGTTGGGGGCTGAAGGTGATGGCTAGTGGCGTTCTGTTATTTTCTTTGTTGGGCCTGTCCTGTAGTAGGTGACTTCTGGGAACTCTTCTGGCTCTGTCTATCTGTTTCTTCACTTCAGCAGGTGGGTATTGTAAGAATGCTTGATAGAGATCTTGTAGGTGTTTGTCTCTGTCTGAGGGGTTAGAGCAAATGCGGTTGTATCGCAGAGCTTGGCTGTAGACAATGGATCGTGTGGTGTGGTCTGGGTGAAAGCTGGAGGCATGTAGGTAAGCATAGAGGTCAGTAGGTTTCCAGTATAGGGTGGTGTTAATGTGACCATCGCTTATTAGCACCGTAGTGTCCAGGAAGTGGATCTCTTGTGTGGACTGGTCCAGGCTGAGGTTGATGGTGGGATGGAAATTGTTGAAATCATGGTGGAATTCCTCAAGGACTTCTTTTCCATGGGTCCAGATGATGAAGATGTCATCAATGTAGCGCAAGTAGAGTAGGGGCATTAGGGGACGAGAGCTGAGGAAGCGTTGTTCTAAGTCAGCCATAAAAATGTTGGCATACTGTGGGGCCATGCGGGTAGCCATAGCAGTGCCGCTGATTTCAAGGTATACATTGTCTCCAAATGTAAAATAGTTATGGGTAAGGACAAAGTCA
The DNA here is from genome assembly GCF_965140295.1 of Lepidochelys olivacea. Taxonomy (NCBI): domain Eukaryota; kingdom Metazoa; phylum Chordata; order Testudines; family Cheloniidae; genus Lepidochelys; species Lepidochelys olivacea. The sequence goes on from NC_140411.1 coordinate 139,609,231, forward strand.
CAAATTTCAGCCACCAGGTTAGCCGTGACATTATCGGGGATAGTGTTCTTGACGGCGTGTAGTCCATCTTTGTGTGGAATGTTCGTGTAGAGGGCTTCTACATTCATAGTGGCCATACACAACCTCAGCCGTGCAGAACACAATGCCATCCACAGCCTCAGAAACAACTCTGACATCATAATCAAAAAGGCTGACAAAGGAGGTGCTGTTGTCATCATGAATAGATTGGAATATGAACAAGAGGCTGCTCGGCAGCTCTCCAACACCACTTTCTACAAGCCATTACCCTCTGATCCCACTGAGAGTTACCAAAAGAAACTACAGCATTTGCTCAAGAAACTCCCTGAAATAGCACAAGATCAAATCCGCACAGACACACCCCTGGAACCCCAACCTGGGATATTCTATCTACTACCCAAGATCCATAAACCTGGAAATCCTGGGCGCCCCATCATCTCAGGCATTGGCACCCTGACAGCAGGATTGTCTGGCTATGTAGACTCCCTCCCCAGGCCCTATGCTACCAGCACTCCCAGCTACCTTCGAGACACCACTGACTTCCTGAGGAAACTACAATCCATCGGTGATCTTCCTGAAAACACCATCCTGGCCACTATGAATGTAGAAGCCCTCTACACCAACATTCTACACAAAGGTGGACTACAAGCCGTCAAGAACACTATCCCCGATAATGTCACGGCTAACCTGGTGGCTGAACTTTGTGACTTTGTCCTTACCCATAACTATTTTACATTTGGGGACAATGTATACCTTCAAATCAGTAGCACTGCTATGGCTACCCGCATGGCCCTACAGTATGCCAACATTTTTATGGCTGACTTAGAACAACGCTTCCTCAGCTCTCGTCCCCTAATGCCCCTACTCTACTTGCGCTATATTGATGACATCTTCATCATCTGGACCCATGGAAAAGAAGTCCTTGAGGAATTCCACCATGATTTCAACAATTTCCATTCCACAATCAACCTCAGCATGGTCCAGTCCACACAAGAGATCCACATCCTGGACACTACAGTGCCTAATAAACGATGGTCACATAAACACCACCCTATACCGGAAACCTACTGATTGCTATTCCTACCTACATGCCTCCGGCTTTCACCCTGACCACACCACACGATCCTTTGTCTACAGCCAAGCTCTGCGATACAACCGCATTTGCTCCAACCCCTCAGACAGAGACAAACACCTACAAGATCTCTATCAAGCATTCTTACAACTACAATACCCACCTGCGGAAGTGAAGAAACAGATTGATAGAGCCAGAAGAGTTCCCAGAAGTCACCTACTACAGGACAGGCCTAACAAAGAAAATAACAGAACGCCACTAGCCGTCACCTTCAGCCCCCCAACTAAAACCCCTCCAATGCATTATTAAGGATCTACAACCTATCCTGAAGGAAGACCCAACACTCTCACAAATCTTGGGAGACAGACCAGTCCTTGCCTATAGACAGCCCCCCAACCTGAAGCAAATACTCACCAGCAACCACATACCACACAACAGAACCACTAACTCAGGAACCTATCCTTGCAACAAAGCCCGTTGCCAACTGTGCCCACATATCTATTCAGGGGACACCATCACAGGGCCTAATAACATCAGCCACACTATCAGAGGCTCGTTCACCTGCACATCCACCAATGTGATATATGCCATCATGTGCCAGCAATGTCCCTCTGCCATGTACATTGGTCAAACTGGATAGTCTCTACATAAAAGAATAAATGGACACAAATCAGATGTCAAGAAGTATAACATTCATAAACCAGTCGGAGAACACTTCAATCTCTCTGGTCACGCGATTACAGACATGAAAATTGCGATATTACAACAGAAAAACTTCAAAACCAGACTCCAGCGAGCGACTGTTGAATTGAAATTCATTTGCAAATTGGATACTATTAACTTAGGCTTGAATAGAGACTGGGAGTGGCTAAGTCATTATGCAAGGTAACCTATTTCCCCTTGTTTTTTCCTCTCCCTCCCCCCCCACCAGACATTCTTGTTAAACCCTGGATTTGTGCTGGAAATGGCCCAACTTGATT